>NC_088182.1:4185293-5435293 GCF_028769735.1 Zonotrichia leucophrys gambelii | reverse complement strand
AAAAAATAAGAAGAGGGGGCAGGGAGATGTGTGTGGCAGCATTGCCTTTGCCTGGAGCAGGATCAGCCCTGCAGGGATCTGCTGGCAGTGCCCATTCAGATCACAAGTAAATCACAAGTAAATCACAAGTAAACCAAAAGATTTCCCATTTCAGGAAAGGGAGACAACAATGTTTTTGTCTTTCAATATGTGGCCCCAAACAGAAAGTCAGCAGTGCTGAGTTTCACATTACCTTATTTTCCCTTTGTCTCCCCTTTCCAGTATCAGCTGGGAATCTTCAGGACATTGAAGAGACAGCTGGCCAGCTGCTGGATTTTTCTAGCAGCACGGCAAAAAAAACCCCAAAAAAGTATTAAAACATCTCAAACATCACAATAAAAAGTATGATGTATACATTGATATATATATATATATATATACATATATATGTGTGTGTATATATATATATGTATATAAAGTATATGTCAAATTTCCATCATTAGACACAGAGGAACAGCTTAGTGCCTCTGGACATACCAGTTTTGTTTCTCACAGCACTATTTTCCAGGAGACTGGAAGAAATGCATCATTGCAAGAATTCAATCAGTATTTTTAGGTTTTTCAGCGCTTCTGAGTGTCCTGCACACAGTGAAATGAGGGTCAGCTTTACCTCTAGGAATTCTCTGTGTTGTTTTTCATGACAAGAGGAACTCACACATGCTCATGTCCAGCTGTCATTGAACTTGAACTGATAGGATTGGAGGTGCCAGTGTTTAAATTGAGCCTAGGAGCAGGTTTCAAAATGCAGACTGCCTGATTTTCCTAATAAGGATTCTCTCATTCAGGCTAGGAGCTTCTGATACACTTACATCAAAATTATTTTGAGTTTTCATTGTAAGAGTTGTCAAGCAAGTGCAGATTGCAGCCTGGGTTTACGCATTCTTGACATTTACAGCTGCAAGGTTTGGGGAAAGGCACTCAGGCTCCACCAGCACAGCTGAGTGATAGCTCAGAGCCAGACAGAAGCCATCCAGCTGTGGAAGATTAATAATTGCAATGTGCAGAAGCCCCACTTCATCTTTGGGGAGGAGCTCATGAGCACTCCCATAAATGTGTCCTTAGGACTGCTCACAGGGAAGCACTCTGGATGCTCTCATCTCTTCTCAGGGACACACTGGCAAAGGCATAAACAATGAAAAAGCTAAAAATATCCATTGCCCCAGATACAGGAAACACCTGCAGACAGCAGAGCACTTTAAACTCATTTAAGTCTCATTGAGTTTGGGGAAGAGTTAAAAACCTGGCCACTGGCTGTTCTTGAGTCCAGGTGTCAAAGACAACATCAATTTGTTTGTTTTATGGGCATAAAGCAGTGACTTCAGCACCAACTGCTGTAGCCTGAGCAAACACATTATATCAGCAATTTACAATCAAAAAGACTCCACATTTTTAAGTTTAAAAAAAAACATTTCCTATTTAAATGCATCTGCTTGCACTGCTGTTTATTTAAATTGTCAGTTAATCAATGAAATGTAGTGGAGCTGGGAGCACATCACAGCAAATCAGTGTAATCACCTTCATCTTCATTTTACTTTAACTGGACTCATCTCTCCATTCAGCCCCTGACCAGAGGCAAGCCAGAAGTGAAAAAACAAGAAGTATCTTTTACCAAATGAAGTGATATATCCACGTTGATCCAGCTCCTTCTTTTGTGGGAGCACATCTTTAGATTTTAAAACACTTCAGTATCGTTTTCCCTGGGGGCAATGAAAGGAAGGGATTGGATTACTCACCTAGAAATTAACAGCACAGCCTAAACCTTGTCTAAACCCTTTATCAAATATCTCTTCATATGTCCTTTACACCTGGCTCAAGGCAGGAACCAACTGCAGCAACAAGCAGCAAAATGCACTGGGGTCTCTGTGGATGTGACAGGCCCTAATGGAGCCAGCTTGCCTCAAATCAGTCCCACCATCATTTCACTGACCATAAAATGACACAGTAAGTGCCTCCTAAAGACAGTTACCCCACGGTTATTGCTGCTTTCCAAATTGGGTTGTCATCACAAGTGTTCAGGAGTGAAGGATACAGGTGGGGAACTCCTTAATTCCTGAGCCCTGGCAGGCTGGAGCTCCCAGTGCTTATTCATTTTGCATTAGCAAGAAGCATCAGAACATCTCAGCTCCCCACACCACAAGGTAAATTATTCCTGGAGCACTGCACTTGGTAGCCTCAAATTTAATTACCTTGTAATCTGCAGGTCATGTTATTGCTCTGTGGTTACATGATTATCTTTTTTTTTTTTCCATACCTATTTATATAACCTATTAAAAAATGTGACATTGGAGTGAATTTCTATAAATTGGTCCCAGGCACACTGTTCTCCCAATATTTGAAAAAATGAGATTCTGCTCTTAGTGAGCATCTGCTGGCTAATCCTCTATGCTGTTTTAAGAATGAAACTCATGTCTCAAGGCACAATGCTTTTTAGATAAAGCCAAAATATTGATGCCTACATGAATTTTAGCTTTAAGCACAGATAGCTGCTCCCAGATCAGCTTGGGTGGTATTCCCAGCTGGAGATAATCCAGAACAAGTTTATCTCAAAAGATACATGCAGATTATGAGTTTGATCAGTAATTTATCAGTATTTTTTGTGATGTTTCCTTGCATTCAACATACTCAGCCCTAAATAATAACACAGGTTTTGTGGATGGGAGCTAAAGTCCAAGCATAGAAAGGTGGTCAACTTCTGCATCCTTCTTTCTTCAAAACTAGCCCTCCCATCAAAAGTTTTCCAATAAAGAAGAGTTCTATACATGGATTTTGTGCCAAATAGTGTATAGGTATATTCATAAGGGAAAGGTGTGTCCCTCTTTATTGTCCAGAGACACATTCCACCACTGGGGACAGCAGCTGAATTGCAGGCAAAGATTTGTCCCTCTGATTGAAGTGGAACATTTGACATATAAAGACCTTTTTTAATTTTTTTCCCCCAAAACTATAGGAAATTACTGTAACTGTCTCTGCTGGCCACTTCTATATTGTATTTAACCTTATAAATATTTTACAGGTTTTCTTAATATAAAACCCACTGAAATATTAACCTTTGCAACAAAGAATGCATTGAATTATTTTCTGCATGGTACTTGATTAATGTAAATGCCACCCATTGTTTTTGAGTTCTGGAGAACTTCAGAGTGTTAGTAAATTGTGTATAATTTCTTAGTACATAAAGGTAGAAGCACACATATATTTTCATTGCAGGCATCATCTTTTAAATTTTCTTTATACTGAAAGCACTATTGAGTTTTCCAACTGAATGTTACAAATCTGTGCAAGTGTGTTTTGGTTTTTTAAAATATTTTGACCATTTATCTGATTAGAGGAGGAAGAAATATTTGCTCTGCCCTAGAATTTTAATGATGAAATTTTAATCCAGAAGAGAAATTAATTTCAAGCAGTTAGTATTGAAGTTAAGTATCTAACTCTCATCACATCTGGCTTTTAGAAATATCTAATTCCTGTGCTGGAGCAAACTCTGTAGGAGCCATGTGAGGTCTCAGTTTTGCATTGCACTTTTTGGTACAAATATTTTTTGTCTGAGAGATCCAAGTTCCTAAAAGATTTTATCCCCCAGTTTGCTTTGTGGCCCTTTGGGTTACAAATATCCCAAGTATCAATGTGATCTGCTCAGTAATACTTTGAGCAGCAAGTAACTCCCAGGATTTGTTTCAGATGCAGCATGGATTGATGATTTGCCTCCAAACTATGATCAAGTTTTTCCTCCTTCCCTCCTCACCCTTCTTCCCCACTCCTCTGTGAATCATCAGCAAACACCAGATGCCCTCTGAAATATGAAAAAAGGGACGTACCCCTCTAAAAGGAATTTCTGAAAGCCAGGTAGATTGGATGCTTCCAAGCAGTTCTGCTTAGGGAAATGGGTGGCTGCTCCTTTTTTTACCTGAGAATCTTCAATCAAGAGTGATAATTTGCACACCTGAGGGAATAAATATGAATCAACTGCAGTAGAATATGCCCAGGTGGAATCCACAATCAGGACTCTCTGGGTAGAAAGACAGGAATTTTTCCTCTCTTCAGCTGAGGAGGTCTCACTGCTTTTTATAAAACCAAAGGAGGCTTTCCCACTGTGTTCAAAAAACTCCAGGGTTTCATCTTCTGCAAGAAGAAGAAGAAGTAGATTAATAAGAAATTCTTTTTCGAGGCTGATGCAGACTTGTTTCAGGTACTTGCTAATTGACAAAGCAAGCCTCAAGAGCCATCTAGAGGTTGTTTGGCAAGACTCATCTTTATTATTTTAAGACTGCCTTTCCCATGTCAGAAACAAGCCCCTAGTTCTTTCAGGCTTTGCCCTTATGTGCAGCATGGTAAATCAGGAAGACCTCTAGTTATCTCACTTGAACTTCAGCACTGCATTGTGGTATCAGAGCAATCTCCCCTGCACCCACAATGCAGCTCTTTTATTCATGAGCAGCTGCATTCCTGTGCTACAAGAGAAAAAATTACAGGAGGTGAGGCAGAAAGCATTTGGCATGAGGATTGTGATCTTGAGAGATCCAGACACACTCCAGGGGAAAACAAGGACCAGCAAGGGGATGAGCAGATTTTGCAAAACTGGGGTTTGCTTAATGATGATGCTTTTGCAATCCTGATGGTGTTGTCTGAGCTGTTCTGGCTTCCCTTTAAGTCTGTGTGGAACCAAACCAAAGCCAATACCCTGAACTGGGGCTGTGGTTTGCAGAGGGATGGGAAGAGAAAGAGCTTTGGGTGGGTCTGTGGGTTCACTGCCAGTTTACAGATAGCCAAAATGTGCAGCCTTCAAACAGACAGGTTCTCTTTGGGACAATCATGGGAGATGGTTTTGGGGTCCCTGGATGGCTCAGAAATAAAGGAGAGAACAGGGTTTTGCAGACAAGGTGATGGGAACGGCCCTTCAGTCCTAGCAGGTGTTTGTTTCAGTTTGCAGCTCCAGTCTTGGGTGAACTGTGCTTTTATTCAGATTTCAAGACATCTTCAGACATGAGGGGTTTTTAATGTGAGCAATGAAGATAGTTTTCTGTACTGAGTTTAAATCTCTGTTTGTCAGAAAAGGACAAGGATGACCTTTCACTAAATCAGACTGAAACCATTTCCTGACACCCTTTTTTCTCCAGAGAGGAATCCAGTGAAGTTCATGTGTAAGTTGCTTTGATGTTACTACATCTTGTGTTTATCTCAACAAAAAACTTGAAGGTCTGAACATACTTTTCCAAATCAAAATTTCCACTGACATGATAAACACAACTATACCTATTAAAATCCTTCTGAGTAGGGAGCACATTTGTATACAGAAAGAATCACAGCAGGAATGTTATGTAGTCACTTTAGGTTAAAACCTGCACTCTGGATTCAGAGGAATCTCTTTGATATTTCCTGTGTAATTAATCTGCTGGAGGAAGTACTTGAATGCCAGACTGGAACAACAGAAACACAAAGGAGATGAAGTGCTGATGCAGCTCAGTAAAACTGAGCCCACAAAGCTCTCCAGAGATACACAGATACAGACAATGCCTGCTCCAGGGAAAGGACATTCCTGCAACTTGCATTTATTTGGATTTTCCACCGAGGCTGTTTCTTGGAGAACAAGACTGCAGTGAGCAGCAAGGGAGGTTTAATTGCAGGATTTAAACCCTCCTAAAATGTTTCTAAAGTGACAAACCAGGCAGCTGCCTAATGGGCTGCCCTGGGCACCTGTGAGGTCTCAGTGCAGAGGCAGCCCAGGCACATTCTGCATTCTGCACAACCCCAGCACACCCCAGGTGTAGAGAAGAGGAGTGGGGCATTCACATTCTCTGGAAAATCCCTTCACCCAGGGTTTTTCTCCTGGGAAGCTGAGAAGCCTCAGAGAAAAAGAAAACAATACTTATTTCATTTGCTTCTCCTGTGTTCTGCTCATGTGGAATGTGTTTGGAGAGTGTGTACCCACAGGTGATTTTTTCATTGGATTCTGGTGTGAATTGTTTTGAGTTTTGTGAATTGTTTTGAGTTTTGTGAATTGGCTAATCAGGGCCAAGCTGTGTCAGGACTCTGGAAAGAGCCACGAGTTTTCATTATTAGCTTTTTAGCTTGTTTCATTATTAGCTATTTAGCATTTAGCTTCAATACCATATTATATTAAAGAATACTATACTATACTAAAGAATACTTTTTGTATTCTTTAGTATAGTATAGTATTCTTTAATATTATATATTTATATTATTTATATAATTATATATTTTATAATATAATTATATAAATATCTAAATATGTAATTATACTATTTATTATTAATAAAATAATAAATAGGCCTTCTGAGAGCATGGGGTCAGATTCATCATTCCTCCCTGCCAATACAATAGAGAGGAGCTGGTGCAGATGCTGCTGGGTAATGGCAGGGGCTCTGTGAACCCTGGGAGAGGCAACCAGAGGTTTGGTTTCATCAATACCTGTTATGAATGAGCTGAAGTGAAATGTTTCCATCAGGGATTTCTGCCTTCAGGATGCATAAACTGGCTCAATCAGAATGCTGAAGGTAGCGGGAGACAACAAAGATAAAGACTTCAGGGGGGCTGCTGTTCTGTTCATGCCAGAAATGCCAGCCATGCTTCTGTGTCAATGAGAACAGACAAATAATAGAAAGGTGAAAACTGAAAATCATGGCTAAAGTGTTTCTCCAGCAGGGATGTATTGCTCTGTACATCTGAATTCAGAACACTGGACATGAAAAATAAGATTTAGGAGTTCTAACATTTAGGGAAACAACTGCAAAAGGAAATATGCTCTTGTAAAAGATGCCAAAACACAAATTCACTATAATGCAACAGCCATATAATTAACAAAAAGGAATGAGCAAAATGCAAGAAACTCAGCATGTATAAATAGAAAATAGAATAAAAATAGGTGTGTATATACACACATATATATGCAATATGAATATGAGAACAGCACCTGCTGGTAGCTCAGCTATGCTGCACAGTCAACACTGCAATATATAATCTATCAACTTGGTGAGATCAAAATAACAGAAATTATTTAATACCTGTGTGCTTTCTGTCAGAGGATCACCACTGTCTATTTTATCGTGTTAAGGAAAGACAGTTTAAAATTGCATTTTACATGAGACCATTGAACAATTTTAGGCAGGATCACTGATTACCTGTGTGGTCTGCTCTTCTGATCCTGCCTAAAATTGTTCAATGGTCTCATGTAAAATGCAATTTTAAACTCTCTTCCCTTAACATGATAAAATAAAGTGTGGTGACTTCTGACAGAAAGCACACAGGTAATGCTTCAGACAGTCCATAGCATTTAGCACCTTTAACTGAAGTTGCAGTTTGAAGCTCAACACAAAACTCTAATAAACATCACAATTCAAGAGTATTTGTCTAAGAAAAAAACCTGTTATTTCCTCGTTTGCCTACTTAGATGGATTGAATAGAGATAGCTTCACTGAAAAGAAAAGAATAATGTTGCAAACCCCCAAATCTGAAACTCCAGGCCTTAATGGTTAAACCATTGTGGGGTCTTTATTCCACATCCTCACAGTAACCATTGCCCTCAGATAACATCCAACTGCCTCCACTGAGAATAAGCAAGATTAAAAATAAAAAGACATTAGTAGGCAATGAATTATAGAGAACAAACTAAACCACCAAGTAAACACCACCTCTTTTAAAAAGCAGGTTTTTGATGCCTTTTGGAGTCTTGAGAAATGAGCTAAGCTGAGTTGCCCACAGTCTATTACATGTCTGATTGCTTCTGACAGAGGGCAACACTTCACACAAAGAGCATAAAACACCCTTAAACATCAGAGAAAAGCAAGAAAGAAATGCAGATGAGAGATTAAAAGGAACGTCTTGGGCTGGATGTTTGCTTCCCTTTAGTCAGCTCACATCTGTCTACAGCATCATCCAGGAGTGATGAGGTCAATGTCTGTATTTCAGAGTAAAATCAGGCTCTTTTCTTCACCCAGGGATCAGTGTTATCATTTTCAGGTAGTCTCAGAGAAATGAGTGAGATTCCTGCACAGTAAGGGAGCACTCAATGCCTGCAGACTGCAGGTGCATTTATGTCCAGTTTCAGAGGTAATATATTCTCAAAATTATCAACCAATGAGTTGGAGTTTTCCTTTGTGTGACACAATACTAAGGCATTACTTTTTAATGGTCTTGTAGCACATTTGCCGTCCCATTCAGCTCCCAGAGGATACTGCAGAGTATATAACAACAGCAAAATTTGTGATATATAATCAAAATCTACAGCTTTCAAGGAAAAGCATCCTTTAAAATTTGCCATGCTGCCAGCTGCACTGAGCCACACGCTTTATACAATGGAGACCAGCATGTATATTTGAGAACAGCTATAAGTAAATATAGAACCACATCCTACCTGTAGATATCTGCTCTATGATTTTTCCTCTTTTGCAGGCTCCTGTGTCCACAAATTACAGGCTAAGATGTGGTCCAAAGCCAGGAGAGTACTTCAGAGCTTTGTTACTCTCTCTACTTTCTTTTACTTTATTTTCTCTTGAAGCACAGCAGTCTAACTGTGAGCTCAACAAGATGTTTAAATTTCAGTTCTGTGAAGCTGACAGACCAAGAAAGAGGAGGAAAAACCACACAAGAATGAAAATTTCAGCATGTGCCAATGTATAAATGAAAAGGTGTCGTGCTCCCTTCTCTAGACCGTGATCTCTGTAACCCCCTGACTTTGCCAGCCTGAGCTCAGGCTCCAGCATTCCATCTTTCCCAGCAGCATCTTTGCATGACACCCAGTGATCCTGCTGGAGGATTTTCATTAAATTCAGATGTTTTCATCTGCTGCTTTTTCATCTGTGGCACCAGGTTGCCAAGTGCACCAGAGTGGCTTTTATCAGCTCACAGTCTTGTTTGTCACGAGAGGAGACGCGGCTCAGATGCACTGAGGAAAAAACCTGTGCAGAAATGTTCATCAGGAAATGTCTGTGCTTGGAACAAAAGTGTCTGAGCCAAGATGGAGGGCCTAGGGCTCCTTCTGATTGTGCATTCTGTGGATTTTTAAAGGTTAAATTTACATTATATGGATATCCCAAATCAGCAGTTGTTGTTTTAATTCCTGGTACATCTACACACATTTTATTGTTCATTTCAAGGAACTTTTTGCAGAATTTGACCTATGATTTCCATACCTGCACCTTGTGATAGTATTAAATGTTCCAGATCACCTATAGATTTCAATATTTTAACACCCAACTATGAGATGGGGTGCTGCAAATTAGGATATTTATGATGCCAAGTGGTTGCTCTGCACAGCTGCTGCTCCGCAGACTGAACTTACCAGAATAGCAAAGTTTGCTATTATCCTCAACAATCAAGTCACTTCAATCAAATCCTTGAAGCTATTAATGTCATCATGTTAATTAAAATACATTAATGTTTATGCACTGAACCTAGAAGAGATAAAGAAGAATTGCATATATTAAATTCACTTAGAAAATGAAAATTTCTTTTAAAATGAGTTTGAAAGGAGAGAACAGAGCTACTCACCAGTGTGGTTTGACACAGAGAAATATTTTCAATTAAACAAAGAGAAAAAGATGTTTCTGAAAATTTTTCAATCTTTAGTTCTAGTGTTTTTCTTAAAAATGGAATGCATTTCACTTTGCTTCTCTCATGTTTCATTTTGTCATTTCTAGCTGATGCTCCTTCATTTTCTATTTCAAGATTAATTTTTTTTTTCCTGTAAAATTTAATGATTTTTTTTGATTTAACAGCCTGAAGATAAAAATACACTGCTTTGGGCTAACCGATTATTTCAGATGAAGCCAAAATCACTTTCTTTTGGGTCTTTTTCACAGAAAAAAACCCCAAAACCGAAACAACAATAAAAAACTAAACAGTGTTTTCTACCTCAGCCACCCTGTCCTTCAGCCTGGCTGGCACTTCCCAAGGGTCCAGGTGAGATGAGAACAAGCAGGGAACTGAGACCTGGAACTTTGATATTGCAGCACTTTTTTGATCTATGATGCAACAATTGTACCTGTGAAACCTTCCAGTTCAGATTGTTGACACTAAAATTGCAATAGGTCCAGCTCAGACCATGATTTCTGTTTACTACATCTCCAGCTGCCTCTTTACTTTAGATTTCAACGGCAAGAATGTCTGACCTGCGGGTGAGACACATGAGAAACCTCTCCCCATTTTTCTTCCTCTGGTATTCCCTGGTACTTGTCCCTGACAATCCCTGAATTTCCTGATTTTCAGCCCACGGCCCCTTAGGCACAGCCAGCTGTTTCCTGCCAATGCCAGAGCAGGTATGACAGGCAGAACATGATATTAAACACATTTCATCCATGGGCTCTTCTGGGCTATGTCTCCTGTGCCTGGGCTCCTTGCCAAACCTGCTGGCACATCCCTGCCTTTTGCAGCATCCAGGATGAATTGATGCCTGAGACAACTTTTATGATGGAGTGAAGTGCCCTTACTGGAAGTGACAACTGTGTTCAGGCCTAAAAACCGGTGAGTTAGTTAAAAATCAATTTTCCCTATTAGCCAATCAATAACCTAAAGGCAGCTTAGAGGTCACTGGAGTACAAATGTGTCCCCTGAGTCGTGAGCTGGGATCACAAACAGCCCAGAAACCAAAGCTCTGCACCCTCCCAGTGCTGAAAACACCCTTTCTGTCTATAAAAATGCAGAAAACATGGCAACACTGCCCTGGGATTCCAAGTGAACAATCCTGGAAAGAAATCCACTTGAAATATTTTTATCCTATTTTTTTTGCTCTCCTGCATTGCTTTCCACTTGCCTTAAAATAATCTTTACCTGGTGCCTTCTTTCCATGATAATCCTGGTTTTAGCCATGTCAGGTATAACTGATAGCATGATAGAAAAAAGGAAAAAATCAGGGGAGGGATAAACCCATGCTCAGGGACATTCTGAGCAGAGCAGTGGGTGGGGTCCATGTAAAACACAGAAATCTCTGCACAAAGTTGAATTGGAGGATTTTTAAATCAGGTCTGGGCTTTAAAACCCTTGCAGACATGAGAAAGGTACTGAATATCTGCACAGAAAAGCCACAAAGACACAATTTCCACTCATATGCTGTGTTGCTGTGCATAGAAAATTCTCAACATACACCACAGTGTAATTCATTTGCTTTTTTAAACATATTTTTACAATGTGGAGACTAAATACCAAAGTATTTAATGAATAGGAAGATGGGGAGCAAGACTAAGCTTCTGATCCACATGGGGGTTTCTAGAGATTTTCTTGGTTGGATTTTGTCTGTTCCTTGAGTATCTCACAATCTCAGAATCCCAGAATTTACAGCTTCAGAATAGCTGTAAAATCATGAAAGATCCAGTTAACCTCATTTAGAGGAGCAAATCTTTGTAAGGCACAGGAATAAAAAGTGATAACCCTTGAAAATAGGCACTCCTGTCACAGCTCCCTTCCCTGGTTATTGAATATTTTTTCCTCTTTTGTTTTGGACAAACTCAGAATAACTGAGGGGAAAATGGTCCCATGAGAATTGGTCTTGAACACTGCTAAAAAATTATCCCAACTGCACAGCTAGCACTTGAGCTGCATGAGGATGAATGGAGGGGAAAAAAATCTCTAATATTCCCTGAAAGTTTTCTGAGGTTTTTATGGAGAAATTCAAGCCCATGTGTCTGCTAAAAAATCCATTGTTGTGAGCAGTTTACCTGACAGAGAAGTTCAAATGCTCTTTTTATTTTGTGACAGGGCAGAAGTATTCACACCCATCAGGTTTACACACAGACAAAATCAATTTCTGCTTTTCTGACAAAACTCCATCACTGTGAAAATGCTCCATTAAATGCCTGGTAATAACATTCTATAGATGTTTTATTGAAAAAACAAGTTTCTCTAAGCCAAACTGCACACAGCATACTGGTAAAAATGGGAAATAAAATGTTCATGCAATGGAAATATGTCCAAACCAAAAAACACTGGTGTAAAAGCACAGAGAAGAGCTCAGTAAATAAGTTTGCTCCAGACTATAAAATTCTAGTGGTAATAAAAAAAAAAACTGGTTCAGGTGGTTGGTTGGAATGATATCAGGGAGATTGGCACCAGGAAAATGACCTTTGGTGCTCTTTCTCCTTGAAAGCTGTGCTCCCTTCTCATATTTACTCTGCCAGCAGCTCAGCTCCCAGAGGATCTGTGTCAATATTTTTTGATAAATTTTTGTTAAGAAAAGTCATACAAAAATGTTATCTCAAACCTGCCAGATTTCTTCCACTGAAAGTACACTGGAAATGTTATGTCTCTTCTTAATTGCAAAAATATTTTGGTTTTGGAGGAAAAGCTCCATGTTTTCCACAGGGGAAAACAAACCTATTTTCTAGACATCTATCCCCCATCAGCTGTGTCTCACCCTCCTGGGAACTGAGCTATAGGAGCACATCAAAGCAGGCAGACCCTTCTCTCCAGTTGTAGGAATTGGTTTGGGTATTTTCTCTTACTCTGCTGACAATTTTCAAGCCTCTATTTTTTTAGTTTCTTTCTTTATCAGTCTTGAGTCTTTAGTATAAATTGTCCCTGGTCTCCTGGATTACACTTTATTCACTTTTCCCCTGTTGTCTCCTGTGCTGGTCACTGAACCTTGCATCTTGCATTATTTCTGACCTTCCTGCTGTAGTAAATTCCCACACAACCTTTGAATCCTTGAGACAGAAAACCACAATGTCTTTGAGGAGACTGCCCAGGCTGTCACATTTTGGATTTAGCAATGTGGCAGCCTGGTGATTAAATCCCTGCTCTTGTCCAAGGTCTTCAGCTTTGCCACGCTTACCTCTGTGACCCAATTTTAACATTAAGTTACAAAACTCTGAATTATCTCACCACCTAGGGGTTATCATTATCCCACTCCAAATCATGTATATATTTTTTTCTTTGGAAAGCCTTTCCTATTCAATTTATCCCAGGAAAACAGGGCAGTTCTTGAGATAATCAGGCTGGATGCACTGAGTAGCACTGGGAAGTTAAAGATTGAGTTTCAGGGGACTGAGCTGGTACTGGTGGCTCTTGAAATCCTGGACTTGGAGCAACAACTCAGACTCATTCCAAGGTTGTGGAGATTATTCCTCTGGATATTGCACAATGCAGCAGACTCTGCTCCAAGATCCTGTTTATTCAGAGTATAAAATTTACCTCTGGGGGCCCCAGCTGAAGAACAGACAAAACAATCTTCCCCATAAAGTTTTACTGCTGCTCCAAGGGTCCTCCACTAAAAGCCTCCACACTTGTGAAAGGGAGAAGAAAAGGAAAATACACATCAGTTCCCAGTTCTGAAATGGGAGTATTCATACTTATTTTCTTTCCTTTTATTCAAGACTAAGGCTATTTAGAATAGAGACCACAGTGCCAGGGAAGTCCCTCATGATGTGCACAAGGGATTGCTGAGAAAATTTGGATTAGAGCTGTGAGTAGGATGAGAGACTCAACCCTTGAGTACAACCACCACTGTGCACACCTTGGAATTTGCTCTGGCTGTGGAGGAATTGGCTCTGCCATGCTCAGGAGAATGGGATGGCCCAGGAACGTGGCTGTGGAGCTCTGCCTGGTCCTCATCAGCCTGAAAGATGATGGTATTAACCCCTGTGGGTTAATAGAACTGATAATGATGATGATATTAAAGATGATGGTATTAACCCCTGTGGGTTAATAGAACTGATAATGATGATGATATTAACGATGATGATTTTAACCCCTGTGGGTTAATATAACTGATAATGATGATGATATTAACGATGATGATTTTAACCCCTGTGGGTTAATACAACTGCCATGGCCACTCCCCTGCTGTGCCCAACATTCAGCATCACTTTACTGCTCCTAAACCCTCATTCAGCTCAGGGTGCTTGCAGGGGCTTTATTCAAGTGGCTGCTCCAGGAAATAAAAGCAAATCTGCAAAATCACAGTGTATAATATATTAGAAATGGAATACAATTCTCAGGGGGATCTTCACTGAGACCAGTGGGATGATTCAGGGGACTATGATGAATGGCTACTGCCCTTTCCTTCCTCCAAATAAACATTTTTGTCCCTCTCCACTGGAGCTGGGCAGCAGATGCAAAATTACAGCACAGAAAAAGAGCATAATTTGGCCATAAAAACGTTGCAATAAGTTGTTATATAACTGAAATGCCACCACCTTTAGAGCATCCACCCACTCATTTTACAACCAGTTAATATTTTTCTGAACTTACATGTTGTATTCTATCCTGCCGCCTCTGCAATCTTTTTTGCCTATTTTTCTGCCAAAACCACAAGAATAAAGCTGTCAACATTGCAACTAAGCCATCTTTCTTGTCTGGCAAATTGTCTAGTGGAGACTATAACCTCCTGGCTGCTCCACTGCATAATGTAAGTACCCTGTCTTAACAAAACAGAATTTAAATATTCTTTAGATACAAGATATCTGCAGGCTTCTGTGCAGAATCAAGTTAAATATATTTCCCTGACATTTTTTACTTTTCTCCAGTGGGAATGGCACAGGCATTCATATTAAGCTGAACACGTATTGACATGCTTAGAGAGATGTTATACGGCTTTTCAACTGAAATATCTCCAGGTATTTGAACTGCAATAATAAATATGGCCACTCCTGGGGGAAGGAAGAAGCAGCAAGAAAATTCCCCAGAAGAATGTGATTAAGAACTGGAGTGAGCCTCTGGCATACAGTAGTTATGCTTTGAATGTGATTGGGATTTATGATTTCAATTAATGCTGGAGCACAATTTTAGAAAGTTATAAGCAAGCTCCTGGCTGAAGAGAACACAGTTCATTTGTGCATTCCCCCAGATTAGCTTTATCATTGTGTTGTTTACATACACCAGGCTGGATCCTCTGAGATGTGTTTTGGGGAGGCACAGATGCCAGCTGCAGAGGAGCCACATGGACAAAAATGTGGCCTCATCTGTGGGGTAGTTTTTAGTGGACTGGAGGAGCTGTAATTTTACATTTGAGAGAGCAAAAGAGAGAAACTCACAAGAGAAGAAAGACCAATCTCCTTTTTTCTGCTTTTCCATGCTGTGTCCCAAGAAAGGCTCTGGGCTGTGTGTCCATCTGATGTGAATTTGCTGGATGTACATCACCAAGGAGCTGGGCACTGCTGAGGTTCACTTACAATTTACCAACTAACCAAGGCCTGATGTGACTGTCTGTGTGGGTCTGTGCTGCATATATATATATATACATTTACACCTTGTTATTTATATATTGATAAATATAAACATCTCTCAGCTTGCCTTTTTTTTTTTTTAATAGACTTTCTCCCCATCTGCCTCCTGATTTCAGAATTTCAATGTCATCTGTATTTGTTGAGGCCCTGTCACCTCAGGCAGGGTCTGCTCGTGGGGATCTCTGTGCACCCACAGAGAGCCCAGGAGCTGCAGTCTGGGTCCGAAACTTGTCCTGGCTCACTGAGCTGAATAAAGCTATTCATAAGGGCAAAGAAAATCAGGTGCAAGCAGCTGAAGGCTTGGAGATTAATGAAGCATTTGGGAGGGAAACAGCAGAGTTTTCTCAAGGCAGTCCTGCCCCAGACAGCTGGGGAGGGGCACAAATGCCCCCAGCAAACACAGAACCTTGTCCTGCTCTGCCCTGGTCACTCACTGTCCCCTGTTTCAGTCACACCTCTTCTACAAAAAGTAGTAAAAGTCCCTTGTTCACTTCTGTCAGGTACTAACAAATATTTATTCATGCCTCATTATGTTGCTAGGTCAGTGTAAATACTTTGGTTTCTGAGGATGGCAACAATCATTCTTTCTCAGAAGAAATACCCAAATCTCCATTTAGACTGGGTGTTACATAAATCCTCTCTGTCTGGGTTGAAGAAGGAGTGCAAGGGACAGCAGAATTACACCTCCTCGTTTTGCTGTTGCCAGCACTGCAGTATTTCAGACAGAGCAGTTTTCTGTGAGAAGCATTTTCCCTTTCATTTCAAAGAGCAGCATTTCAAAGCCTGGTGCCAGGCTTGAACCCGCCCTGTGGCTGCCAGCACATCTCACAGCCACTCTGGCAAAGCAATATCTGCCAGTGAGGAGAAAACCTCACTGATGCTCAGGCACAACTCTGTGACAACAATGGAGTAATTAACTTCTGAAACCAACCTTTCAATCCATGCATAACACGAGCAGGAGAAACCTTGCACCTGCGTTATCTGCTGTGTCCCTGAACCAAGACATGCAAGTGGTTTAAACTTTGGTAATTAAGATTAAACTACAGAACACACAGCTGATCTGTGTAAAAGAGATTCTGCTTCGCAGTATTATGTTACTTGTGATTCCTGTCAAGGCCGTGGGAGGTAAAATCTCTGAAAAGCAATCACTTCCTTAGAAAGGCTGGCATTGTGAGAAGCATAGCATAGAACCTACCTTTTGAAGTTCTGCTCTCAGTGGACGCCACGTGTGTCTTGCAGTTCAGCAAGGCTCCTGGACACAGCCTTCACAATTCTGGGATCTCCACTGAGGCTGTGAGCATGGAGCAAGAGGGAAAAGGCCAAAGGCAGCTCTGCTTCCTTCAGATCCAGGAGTCTGTGCCAGCTGCCTCCCACCCACAGCAATGAGAGACCTAAGACAAAGGTTTTGGAGTAAGTTGGGAAGTTTTCTGAAGCATTTCAGGGGTGTCTTTGGTTTTATGCAACAGAGCCCCTGGAAATGGAAAGGAAAATGAAAATCACAGCTTGTGGGTGCTCTAAAAGCTGATGTTAATCCTCCATAGCCTCCAGCACGTTCTTACTATTACTCTATATTATGTTTTACAGTTTCAGAAAATTGTGAGTAAAATGTTTTTTGGCTTGTTTGCTTTTCCATACGTCAAAGGCAAAGCTTTCCCCTTTGCTTCCATTGAATCTAAAACTGACAAGGCTGCTCTTCTTTAACAAATCATAAAGCACCTTATTCTGCCAAGACATCTTTGTTTGTGCACCAGCCACATCAAATGCAGTTAGTGCAGGGCTGGGAATACTGTTTATTAGTTAACCACAGCTGCAGAACTAGCAGATGGAGCAGAGCACATTTTTGTTGAAGATCACAAAAGTAATGACTACTGTTCTTTTCTTTTTCATTTTTAATCTGTCATTGCCTCACAATGGAGTTGCAGATTTCGTTAGAGACTTCACAGACTGGTACAGAAGCCACAGTATCCATTACATTTAATTATTCCCCCATTTGTTTAAGCAGTGAGTGATTTTATTAAATTGAATTATTTTCCTCTGCAGCTTACATGAGAAAGGGACCATTGTAATTACAATCAGGTTGGCATTTTAAGTTACAACATTTGTAAGCTACAGCAAAATCTTCCAAAGCCCTGTAGAAATTACATGCATGTTTAAATGCCAAGAAAATTTGCTCACATGCCACCTTTAAAAATTCTTTCTCAGTTCTGTGAGCTGAAACTGAGATCCCAGCTGAGGGGTAACAAATCAAAATGACCAAGTGGGCTGCAAAAACTGCATCCTCTGACACCCCCAGAGCAGAGACAGGGATGCAGTGCCAAGGAGACAGCAGCAGCACTGGGGCTGTTCACTGTAACTCACAACAATTCCTGGTGGCTTAACTAAAAGCAGCAAATAAAACAATAAACAAGAAATAAGAATTTTTTGTCTTTTCATTTCTAGCAGCCTGTCCAACAAAGCACCATTGGTCTTACTCACCAGGATTTCAGGTCATACCACTTCTCTTATCCTGATGAAAATAAAAACTGCAGAACTGCTCTGACAATGGCACGCACTGGGGATTTATGGCATGTGCCATGATTTCATGACCAAGTCTGTCAGTGCTTCAAAGAACAAATCATTTTAGTGTTTTAAGTCTTCAACCAGATGAAGATGTTGAGAAATAAATGCCAAATGACATCAGCCATTGTAGCTACAGCCAGGGCTGAGTGTCTGTCTGGAGCTGAGGCTTTATAAAACTTGAAGGGAATCAGCCATGGCAAGCAGAGCCATGACAATGACAATAAAATTCTTCATTGCAAGTTTCTCACTCAGCCACTGGACAAGAGCCACCAAGATCAGAGGTGGGAGCCATCTCTGTGGGCATCTCTTTTATTACACTGAGATCTATTTCTTACACTGAGATCTATTGCCCTGGTCAGGGGAGGTGAAGATGCCCTCAGCCTCTCCCCTACAGAATTACCCCAAAATGTCCCTTTCAGCTCACAGCAAGCCTGCAAATGTGTTTCTGCACCAGCTAAATGTCCCTCCATGACAAGAGAAACCTTTGCTGTCCATTTGAAGAAGCTTTAGCCAGCACCAACTAAAGGCCTTTCTCCTCAGTAAGAAGATAATGTAAAATGCAGATTCCTTCCATAAGGAGCATTTTTCAACCTGAGTGCATTTCTCTGCTTGAAGGTAGTGGTATCTTGAAGAAAAATGGGAGAGGATTCCCAGACTCAGAATTTCTAGGAGCTGCTAGGATTGAGGCTGTGAAACCAAGGCTCTGAATGCACAGAATCAGACTCTGCCAGCAAACTGCTGCTCTGTGCTGTCCTAGGGATGCTCCAACCCAGCCCAGACGGTCACTTAACCACAGCCAGGATTGCTTTGCTGTGAAAAACAACCTGCCTGCACCTCTGGCCTGCAGTGCATGGCTCATATCCAATATTGATGTGTTATTGATGTGGAGATTCACACCAATGATAGTCATAAAAAAGGTGGATCTTTTATCACCTGATGGGTTTGAAGGAAGAATGAATCCTCCCATCTCTCTGTGCCAGGCTTTCCCCCTCACCATGCTCTGACATTGCAGCTGAGCCAAGTGAGGCATGGAGCACCACAGCTGCCAAAACAATTCATTTTAATTAATTTCACCAACCAAATAAGGCAGCTCCACTTTAAGAGTGGGGGAAATGCTGAGGATGAAACCCAGCAACAGTGTTCCAAATACCGTTTCCTCTAAACCTCAGGTTTAGAGGTTTAGCCAGGTAGTTTTTACATCAAATAAACTTTCCTGAGTAGCAGCTGGATCATCTCTTTGCTCTGTAGAACATGGGGATGAAAAATTCAGTAGAAGGTTGAATCCATTCATCTCTCCAAGATTATTTCTTAGAAAGAAAGATGAAGCTCTCTTAAGCATCAAAAAAGAAGAAAACAGCATTAGGGTCAAAACATTCTTTGAAGACTCCTGGAATTCAGACACAGTGAATTCCTTCTGTTTCTCCTCCTCATGACAAGATTTGTCACAGACACACTCAGCCTACATCTCTCTGGATAATAATCTCTGTGGTGTGAATTTGGTTTGCATTCTAGCAACATGTCCTCAGCAGATATGTCCAACCTTGACTAAACCAAAGGAATCCAAAAAAATCAGTGGATCTACATCCAACTGATAAAAAATTCTACATTTTTCTTCCCACAGACTGCTTGCAATTGCCACCCACTTTCTAACCTTTCCTGTTTTGAATCAAAAAGAGAGCACAGTAGTCAGAGAATCGAATTACAAAATAGTGGAATAAGTCAGAAAACTGCAAAGCATCAGTCAGAACAGAACATTGTCTGTGACACAGGAGATTTTTGATGCCTCATTTTCATGACAAAAAAAGTGCAATCCTAGTGGCACCCAATGTTTTCACAATGCACTGGTGACTGCAATGATGAGTGCTGGGCACTTCACCTGTCCTCAGACTGGACTTCACACCAGTAACACAATAAGGGCCACAGCAATTCTGCCAGAAGGAAATTCTTCTCTCTGAAATGAGCAGAAAAGGACAAATCCCTTCCATGTAGAAATCTGTAAACAATGAACCCACATCAGTCAGTTTAAAACTATTTGTGTTTTACTTCTGTGTCTAATAGGATCCCAAGTGTTTGTACAAGCTGGGCTTATCACTTTAAAGCATCTTTAACTCAGGAATTCTAGAAATCAATCAAAAACTAACTCAGTCTCTAGGGCAGATAAATCTTAGAGGACATTTATGGAACTCTGTGCTCTTGAAATAAAATTATCTTATATATCCACATGCCAAAATGGGCCACCATGCATCCACATTTAATGAGGTCTTGGTAAGACAAGCTGACATAGGAATATTTTCCAATTAAGATATTTAGGTGTGACTTTATCTGATATAGATAAAAATACATCAGATATTTATATCAGGTGTAGTAACAGAGAAAGAAACACTAGAATTTATTAAATGATGCCACTAAAATTTTATACCTGTACAGTGTTGTGTACATGCCATGCACAGCCTGAACATAAGACATCATCAACACATTCTCTAAAAGTGTCATTTTAAATTTGAAAATAATTACTGGTACTACACTTTATCTGATTTTAAATAATTTAGGACATCAGCTAAAACTTCAGTGCTCTCTTAAAAGTTATAGCTCCAGTAATTTCCAATTCATAAAAAAAACAGCTGAAGGCTTTATTATGATTTGGGCTCCCAAATACTAAGAATTTCTACTTGCAGAAGGACCTAAAGGGTCTGGGATGAATAAGAGATATGTCTGATTTATCGACTTAGAGAAATATTTGTAAAATAGAGTTGGCTGCACTGATTGCAGATATGTCAGAGGCACCCCCAGGCCACCAGGTTAAAAGGGGCAAATGTATTTCTAAATTTCCAGATGTATTTCTTAGCACTTATGCATGCGTTTGGCTACTTGGAATTGCTGTCAGGGAAGGGAATCCTTGAAGGAGCAGTGTGGAATTCCACAGAGCCCAAATCAATGGCTCTGGGAAGGGAACCTCTCACAGGATCTGTGCAGATCCTTGGCTGATTTGCTCCTGAAAACCTCCCACAACAGAGTTTCTCATCTCCTCTAAGCTGGTTTATTGTATTAGCTGGGAAAGTCCCAACAAAGGCAGGAATGATGCATCTGACTCCATTGTTGGGAATTTAGCTGACTAGAGACTGGAAAAGTACAAGGCCGTGGCTAATTCCAAGTCCTGCACCTGCAAGATAGCGTGTTCTTGGGCCTAGCTGGTATGATAACAAGTGGACAGAGAGATGTGGGAAATAAAGAACGTAGGCCCAAAGGAATGAGGAAGAGTTGATGGTACAGTTTAACCAATAGATCGCTTGGCTTACAGAATATTCATAAGCTTATTACTTGCTCTATAAGTGTCTGATGCTCTCTTCAATAAATGGAACTGGCTTATCACTCATATTGAGTGTCCGAGTCTCCCCTCACCGACAAATGGCTCATCCCCGACAAAGGCCTCATTCTGCAACACTCCATGTTGTCAGAAGGCTAATTTATTACTTTATAATACTTTATTATATTAAAGAATACTACACTATATTAAACTAAATAATACAGAATGGATAATTTCTGAATGCTAGAAAGATAATGAACACTTGTGACTCTTTCCAGAGTCCTGACACAGCTTGGCCCCAACTGGCCAATGAGTGAAAACAACTCACACCAGAATGCAATGAAACAATCACCTGTGGGTAAACTATCTCCAAACACATTCCCCATGTGAGCACAACACAGGAGAAGCAAATGAGATAAAAATTGTTTCCCTTTTCTCTGAGGCTTCTCAGCTTCCAGGAGAAAAATCCTGAGTGAAGGGATTTTTTTCAGAGAATGTGAATGCCACACTGGTTTTGCCTTGTTTTGCCTTCCCCACGTTCCTGGTTTGCAGGGGGTTCACCACAGCCCTTGAGGGACAATGCCTCCTCCCCTCTGCTGTGCCTGCCAAGGTCACTCTGAGCACAGCCTGGGAGAGGGGGATGGAGAACAGCACCCAAAACCCTCCACAAAAGGTTCAGTTTTAAAGACTCTCTCACAATAGGCTTTTCCAGAACTCTTGCCAGTGAGTCAAGCTGGGACCCCCAAAACTCAGCCCCTCAGAATGACACATAGCCCTGGAGAGTGCCAGCCAGGGAGTGCATCATACGTGCTCAGGGAAGTCAATGCTCATTGAGGCAATTAAATATCATGCTTTATATTGCTGTCACTTGTAATTTAGTTATGCTGGAAATGAAGAATGGGTTGTCTATGCAATTGCTATCATAAACATCACCGGGTCTGTGTGGAAGGATTCACAATAAAACACTAAGTTGCCATTATCTCAGTGGCAGGTCTGTCCTCTCACAGAGCAGTAAGTAATAACTCTTTCACATTTGCAAAAGAAAGCAATATTTGCACTGCAAGGATGTGTCCTGTTAGTTTGAAAATAATGTCAATAAGGTGCTCTCCTTAGAAACATCTCCAGCATCCAATTGTTTCCCAATCACAATTCATTTACTCAAGGACTGCACTCTGCTAGAGAGTAGGAGTGATCCTGCTCTCATAATTACTGCTCCTATGTGCAAACACTGACAGCACAGAGGCAATTCTGCCTGATTTAGCCAAGTGAAAGGTTAATGCTCGGGAGCTGCAGCCAGAATATTTCTTCCAGCAGGAAGACATTCAGTGTGCAATAAAACTTTCTCCCCAGCTCCTGGTGAGCCCTTGTGCCAGGGCTTTGCTGAACATGTTCAGAGGGACAGCAAGAGCTGGCACACAGGGACAGGAGCCTCCCTGGACCATCCACACCTGACACTGCACAATAAAAACCCCACGAACCTGTGAAAATCTTTAACAGTGCTGATTCCCCTTTTTGTACTGAAATGTGCCTTCCTGGCACTGCACCAAGAGGGATTTAAGATAAAAAATAATTACATTTTATCCACTCCAAGAGGAATTTCAGCCAGAGACAAGAGATTTTATCAATTATTGGTATGGGGTTTTTTAAATCTGTGGCTCAAATACAGCACTCTCACAGTAACAAGGCAGTTACTGAACACTGGTTTACACTTTTCAAGATGCTCCATCGAAGGAAAAGCACTCAAGGGAGTCAAGTTACAAATTTCTTGGTGGACAGTTATTGATCTTGCTCAACTTTTAAGGTCATCATTGGAAGGTACAGGGTATTTATCATGTCTGAAACATACTAGAGAAAAAGACTAAATTGAGTGATTTAAAAAAAAATAAAAATAACCAGGTTCTTGTGCTGTCCCAGACTAGAAATAAATTGAACCAACAGCAATGGAGACAGTCAGGTTATATATCACACACACATATCATATCTCCCATATCACCTGGTGCAGGTACAGAGTTATTCACATTCACCCTGGAGCTGCACTCACACAAGACCCACACTGAATTTCAGATGCTGCCTTCTTAGGAATACAGTCCTGTCCTTCGAGACGTGAAGGATCCTTTGGGATTTCATTCTAACCAACATTTCTCCAAGCAAAAGGAGATCTGTGGTGCCCCCCATGTGATGGTTTGCAGGGGACTGATCTTCAGAGAGCATTATCCACTGCTCTAAAACCCCTTTGTGTTGTGAGAAGCCAAAAATGGAAAGAGCTCAACCCTCCTTATTCCCAGGCTGCACCTTGAAAGACAGAGGCTAAATCCCATCCTGCCTTGGGAAGCTAATTCAGGCTGTTGTAAACCAAAATAAACAAAAGGGTAGAGGTCTAATATTTTGCTATGTTTATTGAAATTCTCAGCATCTTTCCAAGGAGGTGATTAAAGGCAGCAGTAATTGCAATAGGTGTTAGGTGGCTGTCTGGTGTATCAATTGCTCCATCCTTCTCCAGTGAGATAAAGTGAAAGGAATTGAAGCTGCTAATGATCATGCACATGAATACATTAGGAAACAACCAAGTTAGCCCTCATGTGCATGTGCTGCAGCACAGCTGTGAGCAAAATAAGCTTTTACTTTTTGTTAACAGTAACCCTATTTACTCTGCCATCAGGCCAGTATTTTTTTATATCATTCTTCCATAGCCACTGATAATTACCTAATATATTTTGTAAACTGCAGCTCTGTTTTCAGAGCAGCAAAGGCACTTAGGCACAGATTGACTCCAATTGGCTTCGCTGGCTGCTCCACAGAGGAGCAGCCATCATATGACTTTTAATCTCCTATGAAACAAAATGATTAAAGTGTCAATATCAGCATGAGCCACCATGACGGCCACCCTGATGGAATGGTGCCTCCACACTGCTCCTAATAATATGTATGCAAGGAATAGATTTTTCTTTATAATGCATGTAATTAGAGTACAGGACAAAATGTTCTGTTCAAATTCATGACATGCACAACTAATAGAGAAGGAGAGAATGAGGCCCTTGGCTATTTATTTGCATGAAAAGGCTCTAATATAAGATATACTTTGGAGAAATTAGTTTTTAATCTAGGTGACTAGATGAGATTTTAACCCTGAACTGGTTTTGAGCTGACCTGGGAGAATTTATGCAGTCATAAATGTGATGCCCTGGAAGCCAGACGGGTGTCACTTTTCCATTAATTTTTGAATATCTTGTGCAGTCAAGGGGAGCAGAAAATCAGTATTTTTAGAAGCTCACCTTATGTGAATTTGCTCTGGTGAGACTGAATAAAAAAAAAAAAGCAGATAGAAATTTTAGAAGGAATGTATTCTTTGTAAATTTGGGCGTTGGAGAAGTTAGGTACATTGATTCAGCAGTGATTCCCCCTGCTTGACCTGAATAAAAGCAAAACCCACAGCTGTAGCTTTCCATGAATACATTAAGGAGGGCAAGTTCCTCTCCCAGCACAAGTCTATTACAGACACTATTGCTGTGCAATTTTAACATAACTGATCCAACAAGTCCTTGAAGGAGCATTTCAGAACACAACTGCTGCTTAAACACTGCTCATTTAATGGCTGATACAGGAAATTTGTGGTTTTTAGTGTAGATTTTGTATCAGGTCAGGGCACACACCTCTCATCCCCTGGGAAAAAGAAAGTTTGAGCACGTCTGAAAGGGACCTGCAGCTCCACCTCATCAAACCTTGATGGATCAGTGCTAACAGCATGAAGCAGGGAAAACAATAATTTCCACTGTGTCAGACCATTAAACAATTGCTCATTCAGCATCTTATTAGCAGCTCTCAGCTTGAGTCAGATCCTGCAAGCTATTTTTATACAAAAACAACCTTATAAATAATCAGCAGGGACGTGGGAGGCACCCCAGTGGTTGCTGGTGGTGTTTGAGGTGTTGGGTGACGCTGGACATCAGGGCTGGGATTTTCCTTCCCTGTTCCTTTCCTTCCAGCAGAAACTCAGACCCCACCAGTTCTGGAAATTCAGCATCTGACCCTTGGGAGTACTCAGCACAGTTCTGGCCACCTCTGGAAGCAGCAGCCGAACATTTCAGACCGGGAAGGAGCAAACCCAATGAGCACGGGAGCCTCACAGCAGTGAAGGACACGGAGACACAAATTATTTCTGTAAAAGTCACCACATTAATTAGGGAGAGTGCATAATTTCCTTCTGGTTTTAGGCTTTGAGGAGGGCAGAGAAGAAAGAACCTTTGATGAGTGGGGAAAGGCAAGGGCAAAGCGTTTTCTGGTGGCTTTTTGAATGAGCAGGTCACAGCAGCAGGGCAGTCAGGGTTTCTGTGAGCACTGCAAGGTGGGAGCAGGCCAGGGCCATTGTGGACTTTGCCTGAGGCTTGGGCAGTTTCAAAGCCAATCTACCCACAATTTCTGTGCTAATTGCTAAATCTACTCTTCTGGGGGAAGCCCAGCTTCCAGTGTGCCATTACTAAAATGTAATAAAATTTTTTCCAATATTTATCTCTTACTGAGAACTCTTCCAAGTCAAGTTCTGCTGGAGGCTCGTGTAAATGAATGCTTTCACAAATGACTGTCCAGAAAACTGTGTTAATTCTCATTCCTTTTCCCATCTTTATCTTCCAGCACTGCCAAGCACTTTTGTAAACATACATATTTTTTATCTTGGAAAATAAAAGTTAATAAAGATAATAGGTAATTAGAGAAGATAATGCAATGATTGGTTCCACATAAATCAGGCAAGGAAGGTGAGTCATGAAAGATTTATCCTTGGAGAATTGAGTCAAGTCTTAAATAAGAAAATAAACCCATATAAAGAACCTCAAAAATGACCATGAAAGAAAGATAAAAACTCTTCTCTGATATTTTATCTGAGCATGTGTGAAGAGAAGGAATAATATTTCAATATTCAATAATATCAAAGGAGCAATATTTCAATATTCGATAAATACTGAAACAATGTGAGTTCAGAAGGAAAAAATAATGGGAAAATACAAAGAAAAAAGGAAAATACCTGTATTATATGTAGTTCAGGCATTTTGAGACCTATGACTATCCAGAGCAAGGCTGACTTGTTCCAGTCAGCTCAGAGAGCCCTTAAAGCAGCATCCAACACCTCAAGCTGCCTTTCTGGAGTTCAGCTTTTATAACAGGCAACCCTTGAAAACTCAGCACAGCTGAGTTCCATCACCTGGGAACTCAGAGCTGACATCAGAAATAGGGGCCTCGTTACCAGGTCCTTTACATCTTTGACAACACCTTTGTATCTGGTGCCTGTGTGTTCCCAGCTCAGTGCTCACCCTCTGCTGCTCTGGAGAAAAAATGCAAAAAACTCCAAAAAAGTAATTTGGGAGCAAATCCACCTTGTGCAGAAACTGGCGGGCATTCCCCTCTGATCCTGGATGGAGGAAAAATCCTTCCTGATTGCTGTGAAACCCAGAGGCAGCAGCTCAGTGAGCAGCTCCAGGGCTCTCCTGGGTGCTCAGCATATCTGCACAGCACCTGGCACATCTGTAATTTCCTGCAGTGATCATGCCTGGGCTGCTTGACACAGCTGGATTTTTTGTTTTGTGTTTCTGTTTCTGTAATTCTATGATCTTGGCTGTTGAAAATGGGAAATGCAGGCAGAAATGTTTTTAGGGAATGGTAATGAGGGGCCATAAACACAAGCTCATACTTTTCTTGCATCCCCAGCTTCCTTCATGGGCTAATTACTATTCAGGCTCATGTTTTGCTTTCTGAGCAGTTGGGAAACTTGTTGGAAGGTGTGTGCTGAAGCTACACTGTCTCATTATGCTACTTGCTTCCTCAGTTGGAAAAATCATCTCTGACAAGCCACTTTCCTGGGTGCAGAGCTCAAAAGATGCCAAGAGGCTTGGGGCTCGATGAAAGGTATTTGATGTCAATTGCATTTGACACATGCAGGTTTGATATGTTCCTGGCTTCTAAGTGATGCCAAAAATGCAGTTTATGAGAATAATATGAAGGCAGAGGACAGAGATCTAACCTCCTCCAGATAATTGCTCTGAGTTGTTGCAAGGTGACCTTCATCCCCACACAGACAGCTTGTTGGTGAGAGTGCAACAACATTAATCTCTCCCAGTCTTCCATGGGCACATCAAAACCAGCCTGTGCTGCTAAAAAAGCTTCTCTGACCCTGTGTCTGCTGGGCAGGTGGGTGAGATGGTGGCCTCTATCCAGGCACAAAGGGAGCTGTCCTCTGGCTTCCCATGCACTTACTGCCTGGGTGGCTTCTTAGTCCCTTTGCTGAGACCAAAAATTTGGTTCATAAGGAGAGAAACCTGCAGCATGAAACATTCCAGAGGTGTAAATCCAGCTGTCCTGGCAGCCTTGTCCTTCTGTCAGCAGCTGTCTGGGGTCTGGGCACTGACAAACAGGGGCTGATGGCCAGCACAGCTCCCTTTTCCTCCAGCAAGCAGGGAGGAGGCTGTGAAAGGTGGATCCTGCAAAGCCGCTCTCCTGGGTGCAGCCCCTTCCAGAGGGCAATCAGCTGATTGCCCCAGCTGAGCCCTGAACTGCACCATGATGTGGTTGTCGCAGACATCTTTAATGGAAAACCCTTTCCTTAGGACTTTTCCTCCTGAAAAGCTGAGCAGGCCTCAGGAACAAAATGCAAACAATGGTTATCTGCTGCTGTGGAATGCCACAGGTGCATCTGTGATTGGTCTCATGTGGTTGTTTCTAATTAATGGCCAATCACAGTCAGCTGGCTCGGACTCTCTGTCTGATATGCAAACCTTTGTTATCATGCTTTCTTTTTCTATTCTTCACCTGCCTTCTGATGAAATCCTTTCTTCTATTCTTTTAGTATAGTTTTAATATAATACATATCATAAAATAATAAATCAGCCTTCTGAAACATGGAGTCAGATCCTCGTCCCTTCCCTCATCCTGGGACCCCTGTAAAGGCTGGGGCAGCACACAGAGTCTTCCTGCCTGAACATCTGGATATTTCCACAGAATTTTGCTCCAAGGTAAAAAAGAGCTTTTCACACCATGCTCCCTAATGTAGACATCAACAGGAAAAAATCAACAGGCAAAACAAGCCTCTCTTTTACTGATGCATTTCCCTTGGTGTCAAAGCAGCACAGAGCCCCAAGTCAGGAATATCAATGATGTCCTGTGTGGGCTGGGCAGCACTGACAGCCCCAGAGCCCCCCATCAGCACCAGAGGGCAGAGGGAGGGAGTCTGTGCCTGCCTCTGCCCACTGAGCATTTCCATGGGTGTTTTCCTGCTTCCAGCACTCCAGGAGTGACCTCACCTCTCCTCAGATCTCATCAGCTGCAGTTTGCTCTCAGCAAATTGCTTTGCTGCTTAATGAGGGCAATTTCCATGCTTGCTTAGATTCTGCATCTCTTGCTGTTGGGGCCAAAATGAATCTGCCCTTCCTTTGGGAAGAATAGCTCCTGAACTTCCTCTGGGAAGAACATTTTCTGTCCTCCAGCTGTCCCTGCTCTCACAGAGCTGCCTGCTGCAAGCCCATCTTGCCCTGGTGAGAGGCAACTGCTCCCAGAAAACACACAGTTCAGGGATGTCTTTGAAGCCTAGTTCACTTCAGGACTTTGGAAAACTGCTGCCCTAAATCTCACAGCTGGAGTCTGGCTGTGGCTGGGATGCACCCACAGCTGCTTTTTAAAGCAAAGTGTAAATACCAGAGCACACTTCAGAACCAAGCCCTGCCCATGCCAGAAGTGGTACTGCATTCCAGGGATATTTTGCTAAAATCTCCAGAGCAGGAAATTGTTATTTTCTACAATAAAATTCAAAATTCTAGCCTGTTTTTGCAAGCTTCAGTTCCCAGCTATTCCAATTAATTTATTTTACCCATCATTGCAGTACTTTACCAAGAGTGTGTGCACTTGTAAATGCTACACATCATCTAACTGCTCAGGTTTGGTTTGGGCTAAAAATTACATCTGCACATAATAAGACATAATCCTGGTTTGAGAGCTGCAGACAGATCAATGGTAGGGTACAAAACTCCACAGTGGAACTGCTGCAGACATTTTATTTATTTCACACAGATCCTCCAGGAGCTCCCCAGCTGGAAATGCAAACATCAAACCTCAGGATGACTTTTGAAAACACAGGCCAAAGAGAATGAGCAATTTGCCAAAGACACAGAGGGAATTTGCAGAGCACCAAGATATCTGAAGTGAAATTTAAAATGCTTGTCCCAAAACTCTCCCTGGTACAACACTGCACTGCTGATTCTCTGCTTTCTTTCTTAGGTATCTCACTCCAGCTTCTTCAATATCTTTTAATAACATTAAAAAGAAAGCAGGTGCTTCTATTTATGAGTAGGAAACTTTCTTAGAAGTTCACAAGAACAAAAAAAGGCAATGTGTGTTCCCAGGCACAGTAAGATTTCTGAGCAAGCCTTTTTTATTATTCAATTTCAGCCCAAGTAAAATATATAGCTGTTTCAGATTTGGTTCCTCTCTGAAACCTGCCCTGTAGAACAATGTTTCTCTCCCCCTGTAATTCTGACTACACAACACCAGTTTTATTTGCCAGGCCTGGCAAACAATGATCTATCCATCCATGTCATGCATATTATGTCAAATATATTACGACAGCTTTCCAGCATATTTCCAGTCAAGGTTTCATTCTTCTTACAGATTCTGCAAATGAGCAACAGTTTTAGTTACAAATGCCTCCCCATGAGGCAGCACTCCTGACAATGGAACAGAACTTACTGTATTTCTTGCAGAATTGTGACACCCATACAACCAATCATTGTGACACACTGCTGAGGAACACGGTTTTGCTCTGTGGTTGATATATTCCCAACTCAAAATGAACAGGAGGGATCCTGGGAGCCATTCAAGCCTCGATTAGCACTTGGCTGGGTCACTCATACATCTTCATGTCCAGACAGGAGAAGACAACCCAAAGAATCAGCCAAGGCCCTGAACCTTGGGAGAGGTTTGACCATAGGACAAAAGATTTTTGTGGAAATACGAATATCAAACGTGAATGGAGCAGAGAGAGCTGCAAGGTGTTCCTGACAAACAGTGGCAGTGCTAATGAGTGTCTGGATTAAAGATTCTGTTCCCTTTTTGCTGGAAAGCATTCAGAACTTTACTAGCTCTGACCCAGCAAAGCTTTAGCACCTGCTTAGAGTGATGCTCAGACTCATGTGCAGGTAGATAAATGAACTGGGGTTCATTTAGGCAGGAAAATGCCCTGTCTGGTCCTTCCCAGCTGGGGAAGCACCCAGTTGTCACAGACATCTTTTGTGAAAAATCTTTTCTTGGGATTTTTCTCCCTTCTGAGAAGCTGGGGCCTCAGAGACAGAATGTAAGCAATGGTTATCTGCTGCTGTGGAATGCATCAGGTGGATTTTTGATTGGCCCATCTTGGATGTTTATAATTAAGGGCCAGTCAAGGCCGAGTGACCTCGGACAGAGTCCAAGAGAGCTGCCTTTTGTTATTCATTCTTTTCTATTCTTAGCTTAGCTAACTTCTGAGGAAACCTTTCCTTCTATTTCTTTTTAGTATAGTTATAATGTAATATAAATATCATAAAATAATAAATCAAGCCTTCTGAACATGGAGTCAACATTCTCGTCTCTTCCCTCATCCAAGAACCCCTGTGACCACTGTCACACCCAGTGGAACACTGTTTTCAAAGAGGAAATTAAATTCAGTCCCCACTTTACAATTCTCAGCTATGAAACACTGCAGAGACCAGCTCTGAGCTGCACCAGGAGTAAAACAACTGTCACAGCAGCCCCACACAACATTTACACTCTTCTCCTCCCTGCTCACAGCACTTTTCCCTTTCTGTGCCCAGGAAACCCATCCAGGCTCTCAGCTCTCCTTTGGGTTTGCCTGCAGAGGAGCCTGGAGCAGGCCTGGCCTCTCCTCTCTGCTCTGTCCAGGCACCAGGCAAGGGGAGAAATGTTTGGGAAAACCTGGTTTTGCTTTTGCTGAAGGTTTCCCAATCCTTTCAACACTTCAAACCTCCATGCAAATTGTAACAGCCCTGGAATTTCTGTTGGCAGAGGTGGAACAGGGGGCTGGATGCTTGGGAGCATTATTGCCCACCCCTGTGCTGCTCTGCCAATCTGTGTCTCAGGAAGAGCACAGAAATGCTGCAAGATCAGCATCAGAGCCAGAGAAGAGGATTCATGTGATTAGTCATAAATGGAGCGAGAAAAACTCATTCTGGAGTTTAGAGGAGTTCTCTTGGAGAACTTGCAAGTGCAAAGACATTGAGCATCCAATAGCTATTTAGCCTAGTGTGCCAACATTATTCTGCTTTGGAAGTTTATGCCAGCAACTGAAAAAAGCTAGATTTAAATAGCTGTCAGAGAAAATGAAAAGGCTTCACAGCTCGAAAGGTCTGAAGAAAATAAATGCAACCACTAAGGGTATTTTTTAAATCATGGGAAAATGACATTGAATAAGCTAACAATGGTGAATTTCATACAGCAGTAAATAGGAATATCACTCTTCAGCCATGGGATTTACAAAAAGAAACCAATGTCATTTGGCAGATAGCAAAGAGAGGTACAAAGAAATAAAAAGAGGTTTTGTCCTGGTACCCCAGGAGGCCAGCTGGGAGCCAGGAACAAAGGGCAGGTGTGGAGAGCACCCCAGTGCCCTTCCCATGGGCAGCACTGCCCATCCACACAGCTTTGTGGCTGCTGCTGGTGCTCAGGAGCACTGCAGAGCTCAGGGCTGAGGGGGCTGAAGGGGTCTGAGCCCCTCCCCTGCCCTGGCATGGGCTGAGCCCTGAGCTCTGGTGCCCCTCCAGGGGAGCCCTCCTGTGACAGCGTTCACAGGGGCCTTATGGTGAGGGAAGAGACGAGGATCTGACTCCATGTTTCAGAAGGCTGATTTATTATTTTATGACATATATTACATTAAAACCAAACTAAAAGAATAGAAGAAAACGTTTCATCTCAGAAGGTTAGCTAAGCTAAGAATAGAAAGGAATGAATAACAACAGAGAGTCCAAGCCAGCTGACTGTGATTGGCCATTAATTAGAAACATCTACACGAGACCAATCCCAGATGCACCTGTTGCATTCCACAGCAGCAGATAACCATTGTTTACATTTTGTTCCTGAGGCCTCCCAGCTTCTCAGGAGAAAAAAATCCTAAAGAAAGGATTTTCATAAAAAGATGTCTGTGACACCCTCCCTGCTCAGAGCCATCTGCAGGAGCAGCCACACAGGGGCTGGCAGTGGCTAACCCAGCCACCGGGCAGCACTGGATTTATCTCCCAAATCCCAGCCCTGCCAGGGCCTGGAGCAGATGCTCAGCTCCCTGGGAGGGTCACTGAGCCCTGTGGATGTGCTTTGAGGGGTGCCACAGCACACGGGGTGGGCACATGTTGCAGACATCTTGTTTGAAAAGTCCTTACCTCCTTAGGATTTTTCCTCATGAGAAGCTGGGAGGCCTCAGGAACAAAATGTAAACAATGGTTATCTGCTGCTGTGGAATGCAACAGGGGCATCTGTGATTGGCCCATGTTGGATGTTTCTAATTAATGGCCAATTGGACAAAGAGCCGAGCCACAAACCTTTGTTATCATTCTTTGCTATTCTACTCTTAGCTAGCCTTCTGATGAAACCTTTTCTTCTATACTTTTAGTACAGTTTTAATGTAATATATATCATAAAATAATCAATCAGCCTTCTGAAACATGGAGTCAGATCCCTGTCTCTTCCCCAATCCAAAATCCCTGTGAGCACGGTCACAGGCACAGCCTAAACTGTGAATGGGATCCCACAGGTGGGATCAGGGGTGCAGCTTACCAGAACCAGCTCTCCAGCAAAAACAGCACCAGGGTGTAATCCTAAATCAGGGTGACAGCTCTGAGAAAGAAATCCAGGGGGACAAGGTGCTCTCCCAGGCTGGTGTGAGCAACAAACCCCATTACGACGCAGCTGGAAGTAGGGGAAAGTCAAATAAACCCCTCAGAGATAAAACTGAGCTCCAAAACCCCATCAGCACCTATCCATGGCTGCTCAGGGAGCACAGCTGCTCCCTTCCATCCCTGCTCACAGCACAGCACACGCTGAAGTGCTGTCCTGCTGTGGGATGTGTTTGCAGAGCTGGGCCTGCATTGATCACATCCTCCGTGGGTAAACAACCTTGTTTTTCACCAAGCACAGAATGCATGGATGCAGAGATGCAGCCTGGGAGCTAGAGGGGTTTGCAGCCAGCAAATTCAAGGAATAACTCAGTATAAAATTAAAAACAAACAAAAAAGTAAATAAGGAAAGAAAAATGTTGACTGCACCTCTCTCTGAAATCCCTTGGAACCCAACAGCTTCTTGTCCAATCAAGGACACAGAGCAGCTTCCAAAATGCAACATCACATGTTGAGTACAATTCACGCATCCAAAGCCTTTTTATCAAAACAGAAAAACAGCAGCAAAAAAATCCAGGAAAAAAAAAAAAACAACTACCAGGCATTAGCTCTACCACAGGAAAATTCAGGTTTTGTCATATGAATCAATCAAACCAGGACAATACTCCTTTGACTTCAGTATAAACTGCTATTTCCTAACTTTCAGTGAATAACTTCCATTCCAAATGGTCATTTATCTTCAAGAGCAAAAATAAGTCTTCAACCACAGTACTTCAAGTGCAGATTATTTTCCTCAGAGGGGAAAAAAAAAACAAGTCCCTTTCCCAGTTACCTGTAAAATATTTTTTCTAATTCCAGAAAGGACTCTACTGAGCAGAAAGCTACCTGTGCTGCCAGATCATGGATTTCAGGTGGTTTAAGGCTGGGTTTTTTGGTTTTGGTTGGTTGGTATTTTTTGTTTGGTTGCTTTTTTGGGGTTTTTTGTGTTACATTTAATTTCGTGGTCTTTAAATGTGGTGGGATGTAAAAGATCAACGTATCTAATAAAACCCCCATTAATGGAAAATTAAATAATTCCAGGGTCAGGAATGACTATTTATTTTCTGAATATAACTGGGATAATTTAAAATATTCTCAGTTTCTGAAACAATGGAGAATTCTTGGCCCTTCACAATATTTGCCTCTAATGGTTTTTTTTGTTGTTTTTTGTTTTTAATTCCTCCAGATTTTCATATTTTTGGATATTTCCAAGACTGACAAACATTTCCCAGAGTATGAGAGCTACAGGAAATCAAGGCCAAGGAAAATCCATTAAATCCATGTTTTCATATAGACTTTTTTTTCCTTCAGCTTCAGTGAAAGCAGCAGATTGACCTCCCACTTCAGCAACCACTGAGTATTTAAGAGACCATCAGGAATTTAACAAGCCAAGTGCTTTATTTATCCCATAATTAAAATCTGCCCTTCCCAGAGGGCACTCCCTTGAACACATAATTTTTTTTCCAAAATACATGTCAAGATGTTGTTTTCTCTTAAATCTCCTTTAAACTGTCCCTGGGTGTAATTCTCTCACACCCTGGGGAAAGGATGCAGCTGTGGTTTGGTTATCCCTTGTTACACCAAAATTGCAATGTGTTTAAACAGCAAAACACTGGGATTTTCTGTTTCACATGGAAATTGGAACCTGTGCTATTGGAAGGTGGACAATATGGGTTATGGACAGGAACTTGCCTTTTGTTTCCTGTTGGTGCCACCTCATCTTTTCTCTTGTGGAGGTGGGGAAAATATGGAGAGCAGAAAAAAAAAAAAAAAGTAAAAAGAGAGAGAGAAAAAAATCTCAGGTTTCTTGAAATAGATTCTGCCTTGCTTTGGGCTGGTTTTGATTGGCTTCTGTATAATTAGCTGTTGCTCACAGTTTCTGTGATAATTGCACTCTCTATTAATTGAGCATATATTGTACTCCATGCAGTCAGCAAGTGATGAAGCTGTCAGTATTTTGTTAGCTATTACACTGCCTGATTCTTATGGGCTGTTTGATATTAGTAACAAATTAGCCAATTTATACGTCATAAATAAGATTCAAAAGCCCTGCTTTATCAGCTGTAGAGAAAAATACTGTTATCTTGGTTGACAAAATGCTTGTACTAAGATTCCAAGTGCCTTTTGGCAGGAATTCATCAGAGCAGATGTATTCCTTCTATCAGGCACCATTTGGTTCAATTATTCTTAATGTTTAATGGCAGAATAATTGAACCAAATGGTAATATATACCCCCATAAAATACTTTCATCAAATGCTTTAATTGCTGGATCTCTATAACTGCAGTGTCTGAGCGCTTTATTCTGCTTATTGACACCTGACAGACCATGATGTAAATACATTACTTTAATAAATCTCTTGATGAGCTTTACCAGAGGTGAGCATTAAACCCATGCAAACAGGTTCTGCACTGGTAAATGGGCTGGGGAACTTGAACAAAAGGGGGAAAAGCAAAATGCCCCAAAGCTGCTTCCTCACCATCCCAGGCACTCCTGAGCAGCCAGGAGGAAGGCTGAGGGTGGCCATGCCTGGTCTGTGCTTTCAAACCCTGTTCCAGACATCTTCCCCCTTGCTAGGGAGCATCCTGGTCTAAATGGCAAAGCACTTTCTTGTTTTCCATTTACCAGGCATTTAAATGCTTGTGCTCAAACAGTTCTTCCTTGGGCTGAACCTCCCAACACCCACAGGAGTTGTGACAGCACTAACCTGGGGTCTGACCCACACTCCATGGAATTGGCAGAGGATGGAAACGATGGTTCCACACACTCCTGAGCCTCCCCTGGCACTCTGGAACGCCTGGACAAAAGCAGCAGGACAGGAGGACGGGGTGATGCAGAGCCAGGGGAGAAGCTGCAGGGAGAGGGTGGGTGGCTGTTTGCTCTCCCTGCTGGATGCAGGGAATAAATCTGGAAGTGCGGAATGATCATAATAGCAAGGAGTGGTTTGCAGGTCAGGGGGAAGATTTACAAAGCAGAGGGGGATCTCTGGCCCCCCAAGGCACTGCCTGGCTCTAGTGCTGCATTTTTGGCTACTGCTGGGTACAATGGTGGTCACTGATCAGGGCTCCTCAGGCAAAGGATGCAACAATCCAGGTATTGTGCACCCAGAAATGGCCAGGAGACAGTGAGGAGATGAAGCCACCTTCTCCCTGCTCCTGGGAAAACCCAGAATCAATATCAACAGGCTATCAACAGCAACAGAATTCAATATTAAGCTGAGGTAAGGGAAAAGCACAGAAACACCTGCCAGTGTTGCAGATCCATGTCCTGCTCCCCACACCACCAAGATCAGTGCAGGTTCTGGACCTGGACATGCTTGTGCAGGCAGGTGCCATCCCAGTTTGTGCCAGAACAGAGTGCCCAGGAGGACAGAGCAGCAGAGAAAAGCAAGAGAAGTGAGTCCCTCCCTGCCCAAAGAAAGAGCCCCACTCTGCTGAGACACCTGCTTTAACTGCACACACTGAGCAGACACAAACAACTGCAAAATCCCCTGTGCAGAATTCTGCTGGGATCCTGAGAGGATTAAACAGAGCAGAAGGAATGGGAGAGAGATGCATTTTGAAAGCTTCTCAATTAATTTCTAATTGCTGGCACCCAGCCAGGCTGGCGATGCAGGGAAGGGAGGGGAACCAATGGGGCACAGCAATTGCTCCCAGCCCAGAATTCCCCCAGTGCCAGCAGATCAGAACCACCAAGGGCAGCCTTCACCCTGCACTCCTATTTGTGCTTTAGGCCTGAGAAATCAAACATTGCACTGTTATGGACCTATTCACTATTCTGGTTTTTTTTACTCTTTCTGGGTAAAGAATCGAATGAAGATTGAAGGGGTAAAGTCTGTGGAAAAATCCTAACCCACTAAGTTTCATCATGCTATGGCATTTATGTACACTACAATAAAAAGCCCCTTCCAGTGCCTGAAGGAGGCTACAGGAAAGATAAATGGGACAATTTGTCAGGAAGTGCAGGTTTTAAACAGAAAGATGGTAAATTCAGATCAGATATTGGGAAGAAATTGCTCCCTGTGAGGGTGGTGAGGCTTGGCACAGGTTGCCCATAGAAGCTGTGGCTGCCCCATCCCTGGAAGTGTCCAAGGCCAGGCTGGATGGGGCTTGGAGCAACCTGGGACAGTGGAAGGTGGTTGGCAGGGAAGGTTTGGCTGGATGATCTTTGAAAGCCCTTTCCAAGCCAAATCATTTTGTGATTCTGTGAATGGGAATTATTGCAAACCATTAAAGCAGCACCTGCTCTTGAATTGCCAAATAAATGTTTAATTGTGAGTCACATATCCTGAATTAGGGATGGGGATCCTGGGACATCAAAGAGACACTGCCCTGCTCTGTCCTGAAGGCTGGGAGTGGTACAGGCACTTTCTGAACCTCCTGCTTTTAATACCCATCTTAACACAGGGTGTGTGGGGTTCTGGTACACAGAACAGACAGCAGAACAAAAGGAACCCACACACACATCCTGCAAACGTGGGCTCTCCTGCTGTTACTGCATTTTCAGATCTTTGATCTGGAAACAACCGGGGAAGATGTTAAGCTGTGAAGAAGCTCAAGCTGAATGGTGAAACCTGGAAATCAATGATTAGAAGGAGGCAGTGCTCTGGCAGAGCCCTCTGTGCCCTTTCAAAGGGAGCCCTCTCCAAGGAACAGCCTCATGACATGGAGATGGGAATTTCCCAACCTGAAAATCCAATGCTGCCATGCAGAACAAGCCAGGTTCAGCAGATGGAGCATGACAGTAAGAACCCTTCAGGTCTGAGGGCAGAAATTTCTGCAATGAATATAATCCAGATGATAGTGGGGAAAAAAATCATCAAGATGTTTTCTGTTAAGGAAATCAATAGGATTGAAGCTCCAGGGCTGAGTTGGGAACATGGAGAGCTGACAGTCACTGCTCTGCTGTTGCCCTCCACAGTTTTGCCCTGATGGGGAAGCACTCAGCATTCTGAACATTGGAATGAGAGCAGCAGTGTCCTGCTCTCACTGTGGCAACCACAGAAAAAATATTCATTCTTTTGCAAGTGACATTCTGCACATTTGAGAACATTTTCTTTCTGCTCTGAGTGCTCTCTGAAGTGAATGTAAGGACTGACTGACAGATGTTCAGTGGACAAGCTGTGGAGGTGTGTTATGTCAAGCATTCCAACAGGGCTACAAGACAATAGGGATGGAAAATTAAATGCAAAATAATGTATTGCTTCATTTTCCCCATGTTTTGCACACACTTGTTTAGAGCACATCTCAAAAGGGATTAACATCTTTGGATGACATTCCTCCTGCTGCACAATATGGGAAAATCACTTGGGAAAGCAGCAGAAAAAGCCTCTGGCACTGAGGGCTTTTCTGCACTTCAGGAATACAAGATTTAGGCTGAGCAGTGCTAATCAATGAAGCTGAACTTCAGTGAATGGACAGCATTAAGAAATTCCAAGAGAAATAATGGGAGTTTGTCTGACTTTGTATTAATACTGGATTCTTTGGGCAAGCCCTAATAATTTCTGTTGACATCAGAAAGGAATGCTGCAACCAGAATTCCTAAAAGGTCCTTTTCCCCATGTCTACCTTAAAAATGGAAAAAAACAAAAGGGGCAGAGACAAAATCACCCCACCAACTTTTCCATTCACTGTAAGGAAAAAAAGTGAGGGACAAAATCCCAAACATCTCCAGGAGCTCCTTGCTGCCAACCCCAAATCACTTCCCTGGCACCCATTCAGGGGCAAGCCAGGACATCCCAACCACCTGTGCAGGGTCAGAGGAGTTCAGGCCTGACAAAGAAAACATTTCCACCTTCCCAGCAAAGTCTGAGCTCGTCTGTGCACGGCTCAGATGGGCAGACAGGGCTGCTCTGCATTCACCAGGCAAAGCCCAAGGTGGCAGAGAGAGGATGAGCCCTTTGATGCTCCCACAGCTGCAGGGGGTGCTGAGCTCAGCCCTGGCTCCCCCCCAGCCCAGGATATTGCAGCAGTGGGGTGCAGCCCCAGTGCTGCCCAAACCCTTTGAATGAGCCCCTGGTCCCACCCTGCCCAGCCACAAGGTCAGTTTGGCTGAGCAGGCAGGTGGGGCAGGGCAAAAATGCCATTTGTGCTCCCTCCAGGGTCAGGGCTTTAACGGAAGCTCAGGGAGGGAGAGTTATTACAGGGATTGAGCTTTGAGTGCTGCCCATGTTCAGCCTCAGAGCAGTGCCCTGAACCAAGTGGCTTTTCCTGACCCCCTTTACTGACCTGAAACAAAGGAGCAGCATCCCTCCTAAGGACTTGCTGCAATGCCCTTTCTTGCCTGTTGATTTCTGTGTCTGTTTTGGAGCAGCAGTTGGCACCCAGCTCTAAAGAGGCTGCCACATGCAATTACAGAGAGAAGGTCTTGAAGGACACAGTGCTGAAGCAGAGAGACATTTGAAATAAACTTAAAGGGAACAGCTTTGTTTAGCTCTGTGCCCTTTGGCTGCCCTGTAATTCTTTATGTCGATTATAATAGAAAGATCAAATTTCTCATTTTCTCACCTCTGTATCTAGAGAAATGCAAAATTTCTTTCACTTGATCTCTCTGAGCCCTCCTTTCCCAGATTTGCTTACCAATACTTTGTCACTGTCACCTCCTTGATGATGACCTGCTTGTATTCATCCATGCATTCACAAGAGTTGCTCTGGTAAATAAAAAGGTCCCAGTTTCCAAATCTGCACATCCCAACAGCACTTAATTCATGGAGCAGCCTATTTCTGTCAGTTGTTTCCTTCCATCCAGGCTTGGCTATCTCGGTTGGATTTCATTAAAAATTAGCATGGATTTAATTGTGAATTGAGGGCCATTTTCCCTATTCAAAGATATTCCATATTTTAAAGATATTCCCATCTTTGAAAGCACAAGGAGCTCCAGAATGAGGGACCTCATTCCTCTGTACCAGGGATTATTATCCTCATGGCATTGCTGTGACTTTCTCCTTCTTGATGATGTGTGAGGACTCCAAGGACACAAGGAGGGCAGATGGGGGAAACCATCCCAGTGCAGTGTGAGGATTTTCCTTGCAGGCAGAGGGAGGTACAGCAGACAGGGGAAGCACAGCCCTTCCAAGGCCAGAGAGGATCCTCCTGCCATCCCCATCCCACCCTGGGAGCTCCCTGCCTTTCTGCCCTCTGCCTGCCCATCGAGGCCACCTTGTGCTTATGAAGGGAAATGTGGCAGGGGGAACTCAGTGGCAGCAGCCTCTATCTACACTCCAGAATGGACACAGGTCCTGTCTCCAGCCTCACACTCACCCAATTCACACAGAAACCCTTTTCCCTCTTCAGTGCCTCAGTCCTGCAGCACAGGAATGGCTCAGGACATGGGGAGCAGCACAGGCTGTGCCCAGCACCCACCAACACAGACAGAACAGAACTGCAAAAGGCCAAATCCACATTATGCACTAGAGATTCTTCTACAATCTGCTACCAGGTCTTGGGTAAGTCAAATCTTACCTCACAGCAGTTATCTCTGAGGAGTAACATGCAATAATCCATGTATACTTTTATTTTTAATCTTTAGCTGGTACTTTGTGAGACTGAACAAAGACAGAGACGTGTTGAGGATTCTACCAAGGGTGCATCTGTCTCCAGATGAAAGGATCCTGACATCAAACTGACTGCAGCTGGGCTGGGAAAAGTTTTAAATCACTGCGATCAACACAAGTTTTGCACCAAAGTACAAATACACATGGCATGATTTCCTCTGGGTGACAGGCAAATCCTGTTATTCTACTTATGAATGGGCCTCATTAAGTAGGAAAAAAAATTGTTGGTGCAACCTGTTCCTTTTTAAATTGAACATATTAAAGTTGATAGATACCCCTAATTCTCTGCTCAGGCTTTTATGTGTTGCAATAACACTGCTCCCATTGTTAGGGAAAGTCTTGAGTTTGCATAATCTGCTTTTCATTTCCCTGGCAGCTGCAGATCATTCTTGGTGACTAAATTAAAAACAGTTTCTTTCAAGAATCCACCAGATCTGTCCTTCTTTTTCCTCCCTGTACCTACAAGTTAGGGAGGAAAAAAAAAGAAAACAAAGCCTTCCCAACAAGCATTAAATCCTATCAAATCAGGCTGGAAGGTCACCTCATCCATCCCTCTGCCCTGAGGCAAAAATCAACTCTCCTTAAGCCATCCCTGACAGATGCTCACCTAACTCTAAAAAACATCCATTGATGATTTCACAGCCCATCCCTTGGCTTACCTCATGCCTACAGGTCTGACCTCAATGTCTCTACAACACCCAAAGCTCCTCAGGCCTTGTCCTGTCCCCACTGAACTTGGGGAGATTATTTCTCCTTGCAGAAGAGTTCTTCTCACTTTGGAACAGACCTTAAGATGGGTGCCAAGCTTTCCCAGGCTTTTCACTCCTCTCATTTATTCCAAATATCTCTGTCTACTGTGATGGTGTTCACAGGGGTCTGAGGATGAGGGAAGAGATGAGGATCTGACTCCATGCTCCAGAAGGCTTGATTTATTATTTTATTATATATGTTACATTAAAACTATACTAAAAGAATAGAAGAAAAGGTTTCATCAGAAGCCTAGCTAAGAACAGAAAAAGAAAGAAGAATGATAACAAAGGCTTGTGTGTCAGACAGTCTGAGCCAGCTGACTGTGATTGGCCATTAATTAGAAACAACCACATGAGACCAATCACAGATGCACCTGTTGCATTCCACAGCAGCAGATAATCAATATTTACATTTTGTTCCTGAGGCCTCCCAGCTTCTCAGGAGAAAAAATCCTAAGGAAAGGATTTTTCAGAAAATATCATGGCTACAGTCTACAGCCATCAAAAGCTCAGCCCTGTTCCAGAGCCAGCACTCCAGAGCAGACAAGTCAAACACTCCTGAGCCCATTCCTGCTTCTGCTGCAATTCCTGTCCCACAGAAGTGGGAGGCACAGAGAGGATTCCAGCCTGGAGCACAGCATGCCCAGCTGCCAGTGAGCAGCTGGATGCTCACACAGCCCCAGGACACCCAGCCCAGCCACACCACCCCAGAAAAACCCAGGGCTGGGCTCAGCCAGCAATGAGGACAGCACAGAGCAGTGAGGAAACACAGGCAACCCAGGAATGTGGGGAGAAGTGGGGGAAAACCCCAGGAAGTTCAGAACAGGAAGGGGAAAGCAGCTGGGTGATAAATTGAAATGTGCAATGACCTTCTGTCTCCCACTTTGGCCGTGCTAGAGCTGACCTTGACTGCAAAAGACACTCCAACTTCCTGAAAGGCACAAGAAAAAAAAGGAATGAAAAAGAGTGAATGGAAAGGCAAAAAGAAAAACAAGGAGTGAAACCTCACCATCAGCTGAGGCTTGCAGCAGCACTGAGAACTGGCATTCCACATGTCATGTAACACAGCCCTAAGCCTTGGAGGCTTGGGGGTTTCTTCTGTAAGGTGACAGTTCTTGCTCTGGGACACAGCCTGGCCACTGCCTGGCTCTGTGCTCAGATTTCCTGGCTCTTCCAGCCCAGCAAGGCTGCTCAGCCCTGGGGTTTGGGCCACTCTTAGTGCACCCAGCCAGCCCTGGGCACAGCTCCCTGAGCCACAAGAACCAGAGTGTTGTAAGCATATTGTTATTATCATATTTCTAGAGTCCCATACTGTTGTTCTTATATTCTTAAAGTCCATACCTTCTAGCTGGTTTTCTATCATGCAGTTCTTCTCTGTAGCACAGATCCTCATGGCTTCACATGGGCTCCTCCAGGGCTCTCAGCCCACCCCTTTTATCCCAGTTACCTTTACGAGCCACAGCTGCTGCCCAATTAAGGACTTCACAGCTGTGGCTCATTTAGAATAGCTAGGACCCACTTATCCAATACATAGGACTCTGACTACATTTCCCTCTTTTTCTATTACTAACAAATGTATTCAAATACAATATAGATATTCAAGTACAATATATTCATTTCCTTACAATACATGTTTTATCCTGAGACTCAAAGGCCTTGTACAACACACAAGTACAATACACACATTCCCCCATGACTCAAAGGTCATGTACAACACACACAGCTTCTTGCTCAAAGGCCATAATCCAACACAGCTCCTTGAGATTCAACAGCCACGTTTCTCTACAGCTCTTGGCTGTCCCACAGCTCTCAGGCTGCATAACTCCATCACGTCGGGGTCACCAATGGTTGTAAGCCTATTGTTGTATTTCATATTTCTAGAGTCCCATACTGTTATTACATTCTGTAAGTCCATACCTTCTTAGCTGGTTTTCTACCATGCCTCTGTTCTCTGTAGTGCAGTTCCTCATGGTTTCACAGGGGCTCCTCCAGGGCTCTCAGCCCACCCCTTTTATCCCAGTTATCTTCACGAGCCACAGCTGCTGCCCAACTAAGGACTTTGCAGCTGTGACTCATTTAGAATAGCTAGGACCCACTTATCCAATACACAGGACTCTCACTACACCAGAGGATGCTCCTGCAGGTGCCTGAGACCCCAGGCAGGCTCAGCTGAGAGGGCAGGGCAGGAGCTCAGCCTGGCACCTCCTCTCCTCTGTGAGTGATTTGCAGTGCCATGCTGTTCCAATCACAGCTGCTCTGCCCCGTGGGCAGGCACAGCCCTGCCAAACAGGACACTAAGTGCTCCTTAAGGACATTCCTGCAGCACTCCCAGCTGTTACACTTCTGCTGGGAGAATTTAAAGGTATCTTGTTAAAGATGTAGCACAGTGTCAGCATTAACAGTTTCCTCCTGTTTTGCCTTGCAAAGTGTCCCGTCCTACAGAGCTTTATTAATACAGGTTGAAAATTCCAGATTTAAAAGCTAATTAAATCCCACTTAAAGCTTTCACAGAGGGGATTAGCTGGAACTTGCCCACTGCTTATGCTGCTGTTTGGTTTGTGTGGGGAAAATACAACTAAAAACACCTTTCCCAAGGAGACTAAACCAAACTTTACACGTTTGCACACAGAGAGAAATAATTCATAAAAATAAAACAAACCAGTCCACACCACCACAGTGAGCCTCTGGTTACAGCCAGTGCACAGTGCCTGTGAAATACCAAACCTTCAAAGATACCAATCCAGAGCTTAGAGAATTTTCCATTTTACATCTGAAAAATTAAAATTATACTGTACCAGTCTTAAGAGGAATAAAATTTGTATGTACTGTCATTGGCCTACATATAAGAAAATATATAAAGATAAAATTATCTACATTTTTAGATAAAAAGCAAATATATTGGAGTATAGCAGTATCACCCAATGCATTTGATTTCACTCACCTGTCACAAAATGTTGTATGGAAGAGCACAGGCAAATTAAACATTTTTCTATTTTACAGAAAGGACAAATTCCATGAACATGTTCATTTTTACATTTATTTGACAAAATAATGTACACAGTATTAATCTTTGCAAAATAGTAATTGTGTATGCACAGTGGATGGTTTTGAGACCAGAGTTAGGGACACAGTGTGTGACAACATTGCACAAACAGTTCTTCCACAGAATCTTAACTTTCCAGTATTAAAATATATAAAATAGAATGTGACTCTTATTTGTTGTGGTGAGGTAAACATTTCTTCCTTCAGAGCAGTGTGGCTTTGATGCACCTCCAGGAAAGCTGCTAAGGATACCCTTCTCCTTCATTCTGCCAATAACTACAGACCTACAGGCAAATTTATTGCTCTTCTAATGGTCACACATTTTTTCCTTGAGCAATATGTAGAGAAAGGAATGGAGAAGGAAAAACCTGCAGGAATTGATGATAGCAACCCATCTGCACTATTTGTGTCAGGAGCCAAAGATTAGTGCAGATAATTCATTTTGAATGTAACAGTTTTAATAGAAATGTCAAGAAAAATTTATTTACATTTTTCTAAGCAGAGCACGGTATTGATTAGAGCTGCTCAAAAAAATCACAATTAGGAATTTATTTCACAAATTTTTATATCTCTGCCCATTTACAAGACCAGATCATAATGTCCCCTCATTTGTTCACTGTTCAAATTTATTGATGATTTTCAGCACGTAATTCCTGGGCAGAGTGAGATTTGTACAAAGTTCTTTAGTTACACAAGATCTTTAGTATTGCCTTCTGCTCCCTGAATGAATGATTTGTGTAACTAACAGCTTGAATTTTGAAATATAATTCATTTTGATTATATTCTACAAAAGAGAATATAATCAAAATGAATCTTGGTCAATATCTGAGTCCTGAAACTTAGGGTTTTTTTTTCTTATACATATTGCTACTGATGCCTGAGAAGTCAAAAACTTAAAAAATTGAAAAGTTCATTTGTGTTTTATTCCCAATAAATTTGAAATGGTTGTTGGAAGGCAAATCAGATGAAGAATTCTCCGTGCTCCTGAAATAAAACTGCTTCAGTTTCTCATCTTTAAAACCTCAGAGCAGTGACATTCTCACAAAAGAGGTTATTTTAAAAAGTTAGCAGCCATTTCCTTAGTGGCAGAAATATCCTGCTGGAGCCCCCTGGATGGCACTGCTACACCTGGAAATACAGCAGGGCATTTCCAAAAATCAGAAAAAAAATGAATCACATTTCAGTGGTTTATAGGCACAGTAAGAGTGGGAGATCCTTTCACTATCAACTTCTCAGTCCCTTTTCCTATTGTGAGGTATCCATTGGCATCAACAAAAGAGAATCACCTTAAGGCAAAACCAGTGGTTTCCAAGTAAAGAAAGTAAACATCATTCATTTGAATAAAAATAGATTGTAAGCACAGCTTTTTACATTATTGTAAAAGTCCATAAAAAATATAAAGCCACAGTTAGTTTTCTGACTCTTTACAACATAAAAAGGCAAATGAAAATATTGTGAAATAGGTGACCTAAAAGTGTTTGATTAAGGAACAATTCTGTTGACAGAAGTCAATTATTACTTATTTTGTCTTATCATGAGTTTATCAGTGGCAATTTGGGAAGGAGAGACAAAAAAGAACTTCAGGGAGTGAAGTATTACTTATTACAGCTGTGACTAACAAAATTACCAAAATTAGACAAAGACATACAAACTTTTGGAGATGGTAGCTGGAAAATTTCTGAAGGCCAACTTGCAAGCTATGGCCTGGGTTGGCCAGGTATCTCCAGTTAAATCCTGACCCCTGCTTGGGAGAGCTCCATGAATCCCCTGGGACAACAGCAGGAATGATACCTTGTGAAACACAAGTTTTCCATGAGAAGAACCTTCAAGGTGTTATTTTTTGGCCACACTTGCCACTGCCTTCTTTGCTGCATCCTCCAGGTCATTGGCAGATGTGATGGGGAGTCCACTTTCACTCAGAATCCTCTGGGCTTCCTGGACATTTGTTCCTAAAAACGAACAATTATTGACTATAATTACTGACTATAATTAGTAATTAATATTAATGAATAAACACCTCCTAGCATACCTCTGAAAAATCAGGTAATGCCTCAAACCAGAGATCATTTCAGTTTAGCAGCAGATCAAATGAGCGCCTTAGACTGAGCTGAGGAGAAGGAGCTTCCTAATTCCTAATTGTGACAGACAATGCAATCTGAAAACAGCATTTGCGTGCACAACAGGGGCTTGGTGGAGATGAGAGGGGCAGTGCAGCATCCCCCAGAGCCAGCAGGGACAGCCAGCAAGGGCTCTGGGGAATGGACCCCGTGCCAGGCTCTTTTAAAGGCATTTATTAGCCACAACCAGCTACAGCTAATCAGTGAGTCAACAGTAACTGAAATTCACCTGTGATAACTGAAAGCTGCCAAATGAGCTGTTGAAAGGCAAAGATTTGGGTAATCCTGAATATTTAACCAGGTGTAAGCTGCTCCTGAATATGCTGTTGCATTTTTACTAAAAACAGGGAATACAAAGGTCCCTGAAGTAATTCAGCATGACACCAATCCCTCCTCTGCTGCTGCACTAAATTTTTATAATCACAGAAACATTTAGGTTGGAAAAGACCCTTAAGATCTTTAAATATGACTAGAAACCCAGCACTGCCAAGTCCTCCAATAAACCATGTCCCTGAGTGCCATGTCCATCTCACCTCAAGGAGAAAATATGATTATACAGAACAAGGGCTGCAGTTTGTATGGAAAAAACTCATCTTCAGTCAACAGACAAATGCAAAGGAAAGGAAAAAATCCAAAGCTGAAAAATATATTTCAGGAAAATACATTTTCTCCACTTCCCTTGTCTAAAAGACAAGAGCATCACCTTCCCATTTACTCTATCTCATTCTTTCTGGAAAACTGAGACTAACAGAAAATCTGAATTCTCCAGAGATCTCTGCAGCAAAGCCAAGAGACATTTTTGATCACTGCTGTTCTCTGCACCACAGAAGAACCTGGAGTCAGACATCCTACTGAGCAAGCAGAATCCACCCTTTGGGGTCACACATTAGTCACAAGCACCCTGGGCTGGGCTCTTTAGAATAATTTCTGTCCTCCCCCATGTCAGGTTCCTTGCTCATTTGCCACGCCAAAATGCTTAATTACTTTGTAATTCCTCGACCTAGCAAAATGAATTTTAATTCTATTTGGAGCTATACACTAATTATACCCTTAATTATTAACCAAGCAAGAAGCATTCTCTCTACTGTGCAGCTACCAGTATGCTCATTTTAAAGGATAATTTTTCAGTTTTTTTTTTTTGCAGACTTCATAAAACATCTGAAATGGCACCACAGAAGCAGAGCCATTTCAAAAGCCTGTTTCATCAGCATGCTCAAGAAATCAGGATTGCCACTCCTGGAGTTGAAAGGGAGCAAAGGCATCCCTGTCACAGCACTTTGTGATGGGAGAGGCAGGATCAGCAAGAGGAATGTGGGACCCCTCTGCTCCCTCTGCAAAGGCTCTGGCAGAGCTGCAGGGTTTGTGTAGGAAGGTCAAAGGCATCTGAAATCTTTGACAGAAGGGGGATTTGGTTGCTTAGTAACACCCAGAACTGTACAGAACTTTTTATAGAGAAAAAAAAATATTATGGGGGAAAAAAGAGCATAATATTTGATTTTTGTTCAAGTATCCTATATAATATAATGTGGAGGCTGCTACTTGTCAGCCCAGCACTGCACAGGGAAGGCAGGAGCCATTCCCAAAGCTCTGTTCTCTTTGGAGTCCCTCACATTTTTACAGTGATTCCCAAAAGGTTTTGCTTTTTATTTAGACACAAGTGTGATAAACATTTAAAACAGTCAAGAATGTACTGATCTCTCAAGCAGGATTCTACAAGACAAAGTGTTATGAGGAGAAAAAATGGAAAGAGGGAAATTTTCCTGGAAATTTTCCCACACAGAAAACAAATATTGTGGTTTTTGTGATAACCATGTATTTAAAACTAACTTTTGTTCTTCACTAAGTGGCCAATATTAATTTACTAACGGGTCAGAGAGGGAACAATGCATTGGATCTGTTCTGCACTGCATTGATTGCTCTCCCCAGCACTTGTCTAACATGCATTACAAAATCAATACAAAACACAAGCCCCTGAGAAGGGAGGGGGAGTTTATGCAGGGAAATGAAATGATGAAAGCTGAAAAAAAAAAATCTCACTGCAGACAAAAGTGTATGAGTACATTTTGTATTTCTTAAATAAAACACTTTTATAGGCAGGCCATACAACTAACCACACTTTTCAGCAAGCACTCCCTTTGCTATAATTCTCTTTTATTTGTGATAGCCTTTTATCTCATTGTGATTAAGTATTTTAGGTATGCAGAGAATATGGAAATTATAATGAACCTGCTAAAAGCAGAGGTAAAAGATGTAAAATTAAACATTCCAAAAACACTGGAAACATTTAGGAATCTACAAAGAATACCATCTTGTTGCAACAGATGTTAAAATAAACAAATAAAGAATCCCACTCTTCCAGCATTAACCTCCTGCCACTGGATGGTGTCAGAGAACTGTGAACAGAATCCCATATCCAGGGATATCAGAATATCTGCCCTTCCCTTACCCTGCAGCCAACTGAGAAAAGGTGAAAATTCACAGGGCTGGAGGCTGTGGGGCTTTTGCTGGTGCTGGGTTTTATTTTTTAACTGGATTCTATGAAGAGAATGGCTTTCTAATTAGAAGTTTTTGTCTTTTGACATATATTACTGTCAACAACACTCCCCAGAAAACCTGGAAAGATGTAATTTTATCAGCAGGCACCTTCAGGCTTTGTAATCTAAACATCCTCCTGCTGAAACCTGGCTTCTGGAACAATCTCTGAGTCTGTGTCAATGCAATCTCACATTTACACTTCTGTGGACCTGAAATCTCTGCTACCAAATGTACTCAACTCTACCAAAAAAATCCTAATAATAAATGTTCTGTCTAAGCATGTAATTACCAGTGGTAAGGTTACACCAGCACTCACTGGGAGAGGCTGGATGAAAATCAAACCAATAAAACACAACCACATGCAGGATTTGGATTATGTTCCCTTACTCACTTGGCCTGCCATAAACCCATCAGGAACTGGCTAAATGGTCACTGCTTAATGCTGATGCTTAGAGAGGATGTAGGATTCTGCAGTGCCATTCCTGGCTTTTTAGATAAATACGTTATAAGGGATAAGACACTGTTATATACATTTGCTATGTGCTAACAAATAGATGAATAATACAGAAATATTTCTGATCAACCCAAAACATTCTGCTATGACAAAAAAGTCACAATAAGCAGAATTTCAATTATTATTAGTGACATGAGCACAATTATATACATCTGCTATGTGCTAACAAATAGATGAATAATATAAAAAATCCTCTGATTGACCCAAAACATTCTGCTGTGACAAAAAAGTCACAATATGCACCATGTCAATGATTATTAGTGAAATGAGCAGGTTGTGCCCATGGTACAGGATCCCTAGCAGGGGTCCAGCTTGGCCATGCTGAGTGCACTGAGCCACAGGGATCTCCCCCAGCAGGGACCCAGGCAATGAATGCACTCCTGTCTCCCCCCAGCCTGGAAAACTGGGGCCTCTCAGGTCCCAACGACAGAATTGGAGAATCAGGTTTGAGGTTCATCACTAGTTAACCTTCTTCAACAACATTTGATTTGAGGTTTGGCTGGTGCCAAGCTCTAATTAGTGACCTTTAGGTAGGGAACATACAAAGTTTTGGTGGCTCACACAGCTCACACCTGTTGGCTCTGCAGTCAAGAATAAACCAACTTCCACTGCGTATCTGTAAAAGACAGTTAAACTCTATTTTATCCACTCCATTTGCCCTTTCCTGCCTTAAACTTTCCCCAAAGAATATGTAACCTCTCCCTCTGTCTCATGTTTACATCCTAACAGGGAAGGGCACATTTAAATTTGTGCTGAATGTTTAAACCAAGATCTCTGAATAGGCTGATCTGAATGAAGCTTTAAGTGCGACTTTGCAAAGTCCCATTCTTCTCTCTTGACAGGCAATTTGGGATACAAAAAATCAAAAAATCAGGCACACATAACTAAACTATACCTGCAAACAAGATACACAAGCTGGAGCAAAATTTCACTTGTATGTAAAAGATTTCTGAAGATACTAGAATATCTCAGATTCTGAAGAACACACAAGGTCACTGATCACATGAATGGAAAATATAAAAAAATTTTGCATTCAGACATGTGAATAAAAAGCAACTTGTTTCTATCTGAATTTCAACATATTAAGTATGATGATTCCTCCCAGTCCTTCCTGTCCTATGACCAGGGAAGGAGAGAATTCATTTTCTGAAAGAGAGAGGATGTGAAATTTCCAGCATAGGAAGCAGATATCTAATTCACAATTCTTTTTTATTCTTCCCTCTTTTCATCTAACTCTGAGCTACATAAATGAGAAGCAAGGCTTGGCTTCCCTTCAGCACTCCTAGGCAGTTTTCACAAAACTTAAGTGAAAAGTATTACATTTTAAAGGGAAAAGAAATCCTGCATAAACCCAGCAGCAGTTACTTTTCTATCTGTAGAAGATGAAATCTGGAATATTTGGATTCTCCATTTGTCCATGAGCTTTTTAAACAATAATCCTGTGTCTCAGCTGGTGAGTTCTTTACTGATAAGGCAAGCAAACATATGTAATTATAAAGTTACCATTTTCAAAGAGGAGAGTAATCCTTTCTTTATCCACTGGTAAAACGGCTTGTAATTATTATACAGCTGAGAACAAAGATTTGTCCACAGAATCCTACTAAATCAAGACAGATTTGACTGATTAAAACTCTAGTCATCAAGACACTTGTAGTACAGTGCATGTGGGCAAAGAGACTTTAGAGTGCAGGTCACAAATCTGTTAGATTTATGGGAATAATCACAAACCTTCTGCTGGGAAAATGTTCAAAATGGAAACCCAAAAGAGTGCTTGTTCCTTTTTCTCCTTTTGAACTGTAAAATGTAATCAGTGATGTTTTAAAAAGTCTTGGGTAGTCTTATTACTTCTACAGTGCTCATTATTAATTCAAAATCCTTATAAGTTGAAATAACCTGGTGTGAGTTCAAAGAACAATGAAGATGGTAAGGGATCCAGAGGGATTCATTTCTGAGGGAAGATTAAAAGGACCAAACACACATGTATTGCTTGGTTAAGTGATTAAGGAGGCAGAGAAAACAGCAGTGACTTGCTAACAGTTCTGAAGGTTATAAACATCACAGCTCTTTGTATAGGATGAACATGAGGAATATGAGGAGGAATTAAAAAAAACAGATAAAGATTATGCAAAAGCGGGAGTTTGCTGTATTATTCTGTGAGAGAGCTTCCTAAAGAAAATGTGGTACTGCCATTTCCAGAGTCAGCAACCAGCCTGGGAGAAACATTATCACAGCTCTAGTGAAGAGTGAGCAGTCCTGGGAAGATGGTAACCCAAAGATGTTTGCATTTAAGTCTGTATTTGACACTCTGGAGATTCAGCTTTGATCTCTGTGGGTGGAGCAGCAAATGACTGAAAGGTCACAGGCACCTCTGCAGGGCTTTCACTCCTCTGTACAATCATGGAATTACCAAAATTACAGGAGAAAGGCCAAGCAAACACAGTGGCAGACCCAGCAGCCTGCAGTTTAAAATGACCAAGTTGCTCTTCATGTTTCTTTTCTAACAGTTTCAAATATCACAACAGAAACATCTTGTTCACAGGAAAAACTAATGGCTTTGGCAATACCTTCACTTAAAAAGCAGCATTTACAACAGCTGAGAAGTCTCACAGATCTGACAGATAAACTTTTTCCCAGCTGTGAAAGACAGGAAAAGTTTTTTTTGCTATGACAAAAAGTGAAACAGCATTGCCTAGAGCTGATAAACAATGAGATTTTATATAATGAAACTTTTCTGCTTCCAAGCAACATCCATCAGTCTCCTTCATCCATATTAAACTTTTTACTCAGTCTCTAAAGGTGTTGACTGGTGCTACACCATCCAAAGAAAATTTTCACAATTTGTTTCTGAAATCCATTTTAGTATTTAAAGTTCCAGCAGAATCCATGCCAGCACGTGCAGTGCAGCATGAGAATGAGGGAGGGGAAGGCTCTGCTTGCTCCTGAAACACAAAAGGAGCATCCCCCTAAGCCAAGGGCTCCCTGGGCACTCTGCATCCTCAGGAACCCTGAGGAGGGCAATTTTTGGAAAGTAAAAAGCCTGATGTACTCAGAACATGTTTTCCTCTCCCCATCACAGTGTGAAAACCACCTCAGTATTGCATATCATGCCCATACAGGGATGCATTTCTTCCTTGCATCACCATTGCAGAGTGACAGGACATTTTATGCTCTTTACACACAGACAAACATGAATATGGATGGTTTTGAGTAAGAGGCCTTAAAACCCATCCAGAAATCCCTCTGTTTTCCAAACCTACTTGGCCAGAATGAAATATTTTCAGCTTGCCAGGGCTGTGTGCTGATTGCAATCAAGGCACTTTTCACTCAGTGGCAGAAGCCTCTCCCTCCTTCAGGGCACTTCTCAGAAATTACAGGCAGAACCCCACACCCACTGCCATCAAAGTCTGGAACTGCCAAAGAGTGCTTGTCCTCCCCTCTCTATGGCTTTTTTGTTTCTTGTGAAACAATGCTGGATGCACTAAACAAAAATATTCCTTACCATTACCAAATCTTCTGGTTTTTATTGGATTTTAGCTGGATTGGGGTTTGGGCAGAGGAACGCATTACAGTAATTTCTCCCTCAAAAATACTGTTTCTAACATCTTTCTTTTAATTGACACTGGTGTAAATTAAAAAAAGCTTTATTTTGCTGCAGGTTTAGCAATAATGGAATTGCATTCAGTAAAAAAAAAAAAAGAAAGAAATACCTCCCAGTAAACATAAACTTGCATCAAAATAATTCCTATTTGCATTGCAAATCTTACAGGCAAACTCATAACGCTTCCATTGCAAAATTTCATTGCTTCCAGTACCATCAGGGTCCATAAATGCAGAAATATGAGTTTATTGACTTCAGGTTGTGCTATGACTGAAGAAATGGACATATTCTTATTGTGTGGGAGTAATATGTAAAGTAATTTCTTCTTTAGAAGAAGAAGAAATTCTGAGTGAATTACTGAGACCCTGAGGGATGATTTTGTCTGAATCCAGCAGCACTCACCTTCCAGCCTGACCACCAGAGGCACTTTCAGCTCGAGCTCTTGGCAGGCTTTGGTGATACCATTGGCTATGATGGCACAGTTCACAATCCCACCAAATATGTTCACAAGGATTGCTTCAACCTGTAGGAAACAAACCAAGGAGGAATTGAGTGGAGGCATGTTTAAGTTTTGACTTTGTTTTTTAAATAAGCACAGGTAAAAGATCCAAACCAGGATACCAATCCCTCTCTGTCAGGCAGATCCTGATTTATGGAAGGTACAAGTTTCACCTCTGCACTCAGAGAACTTGAGTCTGAGTCTATTATTGCTCCTGTGTACAGCAGTGATTAATTGTCTTGGTCTAAACTGGCATGGTAATTAATGTCATAATTAAAGTATTTACAAAAAAAAGGACTTTCTACCTATAAATATAAATAAAAAGACCTTATACAAGCTGTAGTTTGATTATTTTTAAAATGTATTGAACAATCATCAGAGGCTGGAGCTCAGAAAACACAGGGCATGAATGTGATGTACATGCAATGAAATATTCATGTGGACACTTCACTAAACAATCTGGATCTTCACTTTATCACAAGCACGACAGAGGAAAAGGTAATAAACTTGCCCTGACTTGATAAAGAGGAGTAAAAATCCCTTCTAATTAACAAGGAGAGGCATGTAATGAAGAGCATTCATTACAACAGGTTAACTGATAACCTCAAAAAACTGCTATTCATCAGTTTCTGGAAACTGCAATTTCTCCACCCGATTCACAATTAAATTGCCCTTCACAACACACAAGACATTAATACACAAAAGATATAAATATGATTTCTTTGCATTTGGTTAGGCAGCAGAACATGAACCCAAGCCCATACTCCAGGCTCCCAAGCACGCCTTATCACCTTGAGGACACCCCAGGGATGCAGCCCTGCTGCTCCTCACCCACCCTGGGGCTAACCCACAACATTTGGGGTGCTCCACAAGCACCTTCTCTGGGTGTCACAAACGAGCTTTGCCAGAACTGTGTTGACTCAAAACCTGAGAGGACAAAGAAGGGATTAGGTGTGAAGGAATGAAATATCACTGCACTGCACTGGTGCAGGGTGTCAGCTGCAATTATCTCAGCTCACTGCACCACAGCAAGGGATTCACCCTGCCCAGCCCCAGCCAGGCTCATGCCAGCACCAGGAAAACTCCCTGAGGCCACCCACAGTTCATAGCTCTGCACAATCAGGTTTTACACCTCTCCACAGACAAAATGTGACAATTCACTCCTGTGATGTGCACTCACACACAGCTCAGCACTGGTGGCAATACTGCCACCCACAGTGCAACAGGAAAACACCACATCCCAACAAATGCTTTACTTCCCATAGGACAGGGACACCCCTCACTAGACCAGGTTGATCAAAAGATGATCCAGTGCATTTTGAGTTCATGGAGCCTGTGTATGGCTCATGGCATGGCTTCCTCATCCCAGGTAGAGTACAGGCACCAGAAGGAAATTTATAACCCAGTCAAACAAGAACATACAATTTAATTGATTTTATAACTGTTCCTTATACTCACATTAAATACATGCATTTACCAGTTAAGGGTTTTGTGGATTTTCAGTTGGTGATGCCATTGCAGTAATTTATTTCACCTTTGTGTTACAAAGTCCTTAACTCTGCAGAAGCTACCAAGATTAAAACCATAGAAGGCCCTTTCTCTGCCTTGTTCCCACTGTTTGTGCACACACAAATATTCCTGGTTGTCAGCAAGTAAAACCTAAGAGGAAAAACAGAGTCCTTCCAGCTCTTATCCCATTAACCCTTATGGCAGAGATGTCTCTATGCAAAACACTTTGGTGTTAGAGCACCCTGGTGATGGATTCTAACAGAGGGACACACCACAGACAGCACTCCACCCTTCCTAATACATCCTCCTAATTCAGGGACATTGCAGCAGACATGTGACAGATCAACTCAACCAAGTGTGTTTACATTAGTGGAGATAAGGAGGAGGATTTTATGCCCACTACAGATATTTTAATTCCTAGCGCAGACTTTTTCATTTAGGGATCTGCTTTTCAGCTTTCAAGCTGAATTCTAATCATGTCTTCTAATCCATTGGCAGCAAGAGGAAAAAAAAAATGAAGGAAATTAGATGCAGCTTGGATAATTGATGTTTGTGTGCTTGGCTTTAATAAAAATACACTGTTAAATTAGAGAGGAGTCTAAAAGGATTCAATCAATAAGAAACTGAATCAGGTAGGGAATTCAATCTTGGGTTTTATCCTAATCTTCCAAATAAGCCAGAAGATCAGTTCCAATAATGCTGAGATTCACTTTAACTCTGCTGAAATCTGTGAACATTGTTTATATATGCTTCTGTAGCCTGACTAGATCCTGCATTTCCAGCTGAAAGAACTTTAGCATTCAGACACAGTGGATGGATGAAGGGGTTTTCAGTGTTTCATGTGCACTGTCTCTGAATTACTTAAGGCTGTGAGAAAAATAAACCTCCTGTAGCATATCAGAACCATTATATACCCACATGCTCAGCATCTAATGCCTGTGGACTATCAGACATACCAAGGAGAGGGCAAACTGCCTGCATGCAAGACAGGTTACTAAACAGCATCACTATTCTAATAACTATTTTTACCTACCAGAATGCCTTATAAATGTTTTTTTTTTTATTCCAGCAACATTGCTAAGGAAACAAACTCACTGCCAGGCATTTGTTCCTTCCCTCATCTCTCCAACAGAACAAACACCAATGGAAGGATATCTCAGCTACTCAAACATGTCCCAGACTGGGGGATGCTCACACTGCTGGGTGCTGGGACACAAGCAATGAAGATCCAGCCCAGGGAGGGACAGAAAAGGTGCTGTCACCCACAGCTGGACACAGACATCCAGTACTGCAAACATCCAGAAGCCTGACAATCACTGTCATGTACAACTTTCATATTCCCATTCTGATTTTCAGAGATGTTTTACACCTCAGATCCCATGAAACCCCAATTAAAAGAAGGGCATTGACTTTCAAGAGGTAAATAGCAACATTAGGAAAAATCCCCAAACCACTGGGTAAAATGGGATACATAGTTCTTCACTTTGAGCCTAATATAGTGCATTTAATCCTTCCTACTAGTCCACTGGTGTTTAATATTCATTCATTCATACTTTACCAAACTTGTTTCAATGTGAAAGAAGCAGATTATATTCAATTCTCAATACAAAGTAATAAAATGCCCACAGTTGTGTCTTCACTCTTTATCCTTCTGCTCCAACAGATAAGTTAGATGCAAACATTTTTATGTATCTCTGTATTATTACAGCTTGGACCACAGGTCAAATGTAACTTTTTCTTATTTGGTTTTCAAATATTACTCTAATCCTCTATCTTTTTATATCAGAGAACATTTATGGTTCTTTTGAAAATAAAGATTAAGCTTTCTGTATCTGAGCAGTATGAAAGATTTACAAACACAAAAACATTTGCTTGAAACACCCACTAGAGGACAGTGCAATTCAATGTGGAAAAGGGATATAAAATCTCTTTGGAGAGGAGAGCAGGGTTATTTTTTCTACTTAAAGCCAAACAACATGATTTAAATTTATAAAAATTATGCAGAATATCATTCTGTCTCTTTGGGATGGAACTTTGAAAGTCTGAAAGTGAGAAGTTTAAAAAGGTTGAATCAACAAACAGCAAAGCAGGAAAGCTTGCAGTCAGGTGAAGAAATACTGACACAATGCAATTTTGAATGTCTTGCACTATTCTAAATCAGGTCCAGGTTTATAATTCACTGGCAATGCACCCTGTTGCTCTGGAAGGAAAGGAACTCTGATGAACCTCTAAAACACAATTCAGATTTTTCTGTCTGGGGCACCCCAACTGCTAGGTAGAAAAAGCAGATTAAGGATTTTGCCCAAAGCTAATTTTTGGTCTGTACTCAAGAGGTTCCTGAGCAATGCAAATCTCCCTGAGAGCAAACACCTGGTTCTGCCACATCCACTGCTGTTTGTGCAGCCCCATTTCTGGATGGCAGGTGAGAGGGCAGTGCCTGGCTGCCACTGGGGGAAGCTTTTTGAAATGCATCTCCTTTAGTGCCATGCTCAGAGTCCCAAATTCCACATTTTTGCCAAGTCAAAGCTTTGTAGGCTCAGTTTCTGGTGTGCTGAAACAGCCACCTACAGTTTTCAGTCCTTCCTGCTTATAGCAAATCCAGGATCTAGAACAGGACAGGAATTTATTGGCTTTTTCTGGTTTGAAAACAATTCAGCAACAATCCTCTGCTACCTGAGCAGACTCCAGGGGCATGAAAACCAGGCAGGCCAGGAGGGTTTGGAGCAGGGAGAGCTCTGGTGCTCTCCAATACCAAGGATACCCTCCCAGAATGGACCACCAGGAACATCCCTGCTGTGGGATTTTCTCTTAATTCTCTGTAGCACTGACACAAAAATAAAAATTAAGGGATCAGAGCTCATTAATGGAATGAGATGAAACGATGAGTGGCAAATTACACATCAGAGCAGTCCCCAGAGACTCTCCTTCATTCCTCTGCCCAGCTCCAAGTACTGTATGTTTTGGGAACAGAAATATTCCAATTCCATGCACACAGCCTCCCTCGAATTCCAAAATATCGGGCAGGAACCTCCATTTCAATGAATTTCAGGAAGGAGTCTCACACCAAGCCTGTTTTGGGAAGGTTTCCTCAGCAGCAGGACACACAGTCTGCTCCCTGAGCCCTGGCACAATCACATCCATCACAATAATCCATCATCCCTTGGTCTGGAACCAAATTGAGATGAATTTAGGAAGCTGCAAACCATCCCCTGCCTCCTGTGCCTGTGCTCCCACATGGCCAGGCCTCAGTCAGGTCCTGCCCAGAAGCCACATTCCCCCAGGTTAATGCAAAGCAGAGTTAATTAATGTTCTTTCACTGACAGGAAGCACAACCAGCCCCTAATATAATCCTTATTTATGATAATAAGGGAAAAGAATAAAGAGAAGGAAAATAAAAGGTTGAGACCACAAAGTACCATTCTGAAGTATACTTGAGAATAAAGACAATAGCCTTTAGAACTGTTTTGGGGACATAATGCAGCAGGAAGTTGATAGAAAAATTGTATTTTTGGTGCAAATATGGCAGGATAACTTTTCTACCAGATCATGGGGATTTGTAATAAATTTGTTCTGATCCTCTTATTAATATCTGAGCTTCAATGTGATGAACCCTTGGATGAGCAGAGCAGACTTAGAACAACCCAGGGAAGACAACTACCTACCTACAAGACTGAAATAACCACACATCACCAGCTCTTGTGTGTCAGATGAGAGTACAGCATTTCACATTGCCTTTAAATACCCCTTTGTGCACCCAGAACTAAGGGCAGCTGCATGTTTGGGCCTGATCTGGGGGATATTAATCCAGCAGAACCAAGATGCACCCACACCACCCCTCTTTAGGCACAAGCAGTGCACACTGGTCATTAAATACTCAGGGAACTCCTTTTGACTGCTCCATATTAGCATGGTAAGTTACAGACACCCTCCAAAGCCACTCATCCAAGGCAGTTTATACAGCAGCATGACTGCAAGTGGTTCCTCCACAACAGCAAAGTCTATAAAAATTGATCCAATATTTGCTGAATTTTGCCTCTGCACTTCAGATTAATTTCTCAGAGGCACATCATACACTTTCTCTAATGTTTTCACTGCCTGAAGTTTCAATTAGATTTTTGCTAAGCAATAATCAGCTTTCTGAAGAATAATGCAGCATTGTTGAAGCATGAGACAGGAGGTAGCAAGGTGTCCCTGTTATTCCAACAACATGTTCTGCCCTGGGGTGCCTCTGCACAGTTTCATCATCCTTTATGGGGTGTTAAAAGGCAAAAAGGTCAGACAAGTTTAAATTATTTGAGCTAACTGCAATATTCCTCAAAAGAGGGAGCACCTGGAGAGTGGATATATGGATATATATGATGGATATATGGATATCATGGATATATGATGAAATGGAGCTGGTGCAGGACACAATCCTCAGCCAGATGAGCTGTTCAAAGAGTAAGTCACAGTGGATGGTGTGCTGTGCTGTGTGGCACAAAGCTGGCAAATTACCAAAGCCAATGCTGTTAAATGGCACAATCACAAATATCCACAACGAGGCCTGACTGAACAGAACTGCTCATTTGATCACTTTCTGTGCGAGATTTTCTGTTTAATTCAACAGCCAGTTAAAAATGAATATATTACCAGTTTGGAGACATCTCAAGATGTGCCTTCTCTCTTCTTTCTGGTTTGACTTTCTCCTATATCCAGCTAGAATGTGCCTTGCTCCAAACAGAGAGTTGCTTCATAATTCAGGCAAGGAAAACACCAAAATCAAACCACCAAAAAATCAAAGCCCCATGCCCCACTAAGATCTGAAATCTTGATGTGAATAATTTGAGGTCCACTTGTAAAATTTATTTCCCAAAACAGAAAGTCAACAGAACTACTACAAATACTATGTTTATTTGGAGGATCAAAGAGTGCCCATCACATGGGAGAAAAGAGATGAAGAACAGTTATCCTTGTGCTCTAGAAAGACTTGGAATCTTCCTTTTTGTCACCTGAGAAACATCCTTGACTTCTACTCCCCATGCAGAATAGAAGCTACTATCTAGGTCAGGTTGCATTTCTTAGTGAGACAATGGAAACTTTCAAAAAGGAATTCTGTACTTCAAGAAGCTTAATTAAAGTGCAAAAATGCATTGTCATGGGTACTGAAGTGCACACACAGAACTGAAATCTCCAAATAATTAAAACACGTTATTTTACAGTAACATTGTAGTCATCAAAAATGTGAATTGCTGTCCTCATTAGGTTCCAAATTACTACCACATAAATATCAGCTCACTTTTAACATGCAGTAAACCAAAGCAGAACTAGTAAAACTCAGAAAGGCACTTAGAGGAGTGATAAAGACACTGGACAAGGTTTGTATTCAGAATATTATAAATAAACCATAAGTTTCCATTTTAACAGAGGAAACAGAAGGAGAATTCAGAGCCCAGCCTGCCTAACTAGCAAGGGAAAAAGGGAACCAGATGCAATTATTTTGTACCTGCCTCCAGGTAGTTTTATTTCTCAGTCCTTAATTCTTGAAATGAGCCAGTGAAGATACAAAAGGGGTCCTTTTACTGTTATTTTCAGATACAGCACACAGCCATAGTTAGAAATGCTGCCACAGGATATTGGTTATGTCAAAAGCTTACACGAGTTGAGAATATACAGCAACAAATTCCTGGGAAAAAACGACCAAAGACTTGTAAATACAAGAGTATCAAAGATCACTAGGAAGCCTCCTCAGACATTTGTCCTCTTCCTGAGTTCCTCTTTACCTGCCTCTGGCTGCTGCTGGAGAAAACAGATCAGATCAAGACAGGTCCAAATCCTACTCAATGCAGTTGCATTTTTCCAGTAAAGCACAGCTTACATTTCTTTAATATATCTAAGCATCCCTTTTCTAAATTAAATCACAAAATAGTTGGTGCCTGAGTCATATGTTCCTTTATCAGTATCACTGATTACAAAACTGTCTGATCTCAGCACTTACCACACAGCATCAGGAACCCGGCACTGGACAAGTGATTTGTGATTACTCCTCCTTTTATTTAATACTATTAATTCCTTGCTCTTTCCTATCCTTTGGAGGATCAGATCCCAATCACAAGATTCAGATTCAGAAATTAATGCCTATGATCTTGTCCACACGTGGAACAAGCTTAAGAAGAGCTCATGTGTCCTCTTCCTCTTGCTTCACCCAACCTCTGGTGCTCAACCAGAGAGGGAAGAGCTTGTTCCTGGGACATTCCAAGCTCCAGATGAACACAGCCCAAGCAGAATTAGGAAATTCTCCTCCCACCTTGCTAAACTCATCCTGGAACATTCCCTGCCCACCCAGCAGCTCAGGATTTCCCAGTGGTCACCAGCAGGACTTGCTGCCACCTCAACATCAGTGAGAATTTTTGTTCCAGAAATGCCTCTTCCAAAGGCTGGAATTATATATTAGACATTCAGCTCTGGACAGGACTGCTGAAAGACAGAGAATGATCTTTATCTTCTGCAAGGTTTATATAAAGGAATTTAAACTAAAAAAAAATTAAAATTGCCTGTTTAAAAATTAATGAGCAGTAATAACATCCCCACAAATAGGATGCAAAGCTAAGAACTGGATTATTGCAAAATGGGATGATTCAGGAGTTGACAAAGGGGTTCAACATACATTTTTGGACTGTCTTGCTATTTGCAAAATCATAAAATGCAACTTAACATTTTTTCATTATAGCAAAGGGGAAAAGATTGGCCTGAATCTTTGACAAGCAAAAATCAGTGATGTCACTTTAGTCTTCCTAATAATTGAATCTACTGTCTTCATCTTTACTAAACTTTTTCCACCTATTTTCTGTATTAAGAAGGGAATCACCTTCAGAGAAATAATTATTCGATAATAATCTCCCATCCACTTTTCACAAGTTTATCAAAGTATCTTGTAATAAAACCAGAACTGAATGGTTTAGCCACAAACCCAAAGTGATATAATCAGCAAATCTGAACTGTGAAAGAAGTTATAGAGCTACATTAAGAAACAGATGGAGTGAGCCTAAAACAATCAGAGATAAGCCAGCATAAAGGAACTTAACTTTAGATTAATCAAGGTTGAGATGCTCAAGGCAACCATGGGGAGTCAGGCACATAAAATTAACAGGAGACACATGTAAATCACAGGCTGCTTCTTATATCTCACCCCAGCTCTGTACAGAACAACACATGGAATTGGAGGTGTTCCTTGCTTTACAAGTGATTCTGCACTATGGTCAAAGAAAATATCTATCTCAAAAAATGGCTCTCCTAGACTTGTTAACTTCAATGAGAATTGGAAAAAGCTTATGAGGATTTAAAACTCCCACATTAAATTGCAAAAAAATGTCAGAACAAGCCTCAAATGTATGCTCTCATAACACTTGAAACTAAGCATGATAAAACAAACAAATAGCCAGCACATACTCAGTTATACAACCAACCACATTTCACACAGCCAAAAGCTGTCACTTTGCTTCAGTAGCACCTTTTCTAAATTCAGATTTTCTGTTGGGTATCAGTAACTTAAACACAGTTCCTTGGTGTAGGATTCCAAAGATACAAAGAGGCAAGTCACAAATAAAAATTAATTCAGAACCTTAATATGGTGCAAAATTCAATGGCAATATTTAATGCTAAGCACACAAGTCCAGCAGTGTCTCATACCTTTTAATCTCAAAATCAGATAAGCAAGTACATCCAAAGCAGATTACTTATTCAACTATTTGAGAGCATAAAAGTGAAGTTGCACATTTATATCTTCACATGGTGACTTTTTTTTTTTTTAATTTCCTCCTGGATGATTCACAAAAAGGAAAAATTCCCATTATTAGAATGTATTTCCTCACCTGAGAAACATGCCTTGTTTGCCAATACACACAGTACCAAGGCAAACCTGTGATCTGGCTAAGCTGTAGAAGGGAACTGAAAATCCATATTTCAAAAGAAAACAATGGAAATGGTTATAACCAAGGAAATTATTGCAGAATACAGTTTAATGCATGCATTGCATGTACTTTTTGTTAATTACTTTTTAAGCACTTACGCAGTAGTGGCTAAAGAGGAATTACATAAAAAGGAGATTACATAAAAACATTTCCAAGTGGGTGTTTCATGCTGAGCCACAGTCTGTAATAGCAATCCTGATTAACCAGGACAGCCTTGGCTTCATTTCCAAGGCCTTTAATGGCCCACCAGAATCTCACTCATAGAATGGCTTGGGTTGGAAGGGAACCTGAAGGGGATCTCATTTCCCCTCATTCCATGGGCAGGGACACCTGCCATTGTTATAGGGTGCTCCCAGCCCTGTCCAACCTGGCCTTGGACACTTCCAGGCATGGAGGGGCAGCCACCTCACTGGGAACAGGTTATTTCTTCTATCTGATCTCAAAGCACCATCTCTCAGTTTAAAGCCATTCCCTGTGTCCTGTCCATCCATACCTTGTCCCAGGTCCCTCTCCAGCTCTCTTGGAGCCCGTCTGGGCACTGGAAAGTGCTCTGAGATCTCTCTGGAGTCTCCTCCTCTCCAGGTTGAACAACCCCAGCTCCCTCAGTCTGTCACCATAGCAGGGATGCTCCAGCACTCAGATCCTCTTTGTGCCCCTCCTCTGGACTTTCCCACATTTTCTTTTGTCAAGCACCAACAGCACAGATTCCTGCCCAGGAGATGACTGAACTGCTTTGCTATGAGTCCCTGTTCCAGATGTCCTTTTTTGCATGAAAAATGCATTTGTGTGAGATGTCAGCCCAAAGAGTTCTACCACACTTTGACAACCCAACACATATTCAAGGAACTTGAACTGGAAAAGAGTTTCCTGAATTTGTTATTTGAATTGATAAAGCCATCTCCCAATGAAGTGTGGACACACTACAAACCTCAAGCTGAGCACTCTTCAAAGCCAAGATACCCTGCAGCACTCTCGACAGCTCTCACCTCAGTGACACCTTCAAGTGTTTACACAGAGCAAACAAAAGGACTCTGCTTTACTTCTGCCTAATTAAAATGTTTTAAAAGAATTTAATTATAAAATGCCAAACTGCACAAATGCAAAGATCTTTCCTACAGAGAATTAGTGATGAATTGAATGATTTTTTTTTAATCAAACTGTTGGCAAGCGGTGTGGGTTTCCTGTTTGTAAACAACCATATGAATGCTAAACATATTTATTCACAACTTGACACGAAACACAGCTCTGTAATTAATCATTTCCCTATCTAAGTCAGAAAAAATAAACCCCCAAACTTGTACCCCCTCTTATTATGAAATAGTCAGCTACACATAAATGAATAATTATCTGAATTATCAACTATCTACAGATGTGCAGCTCTTTTCAGCCCAGACAATGGTATTCCCCTGATGCAAACTGCTAATCCCACACACATTCTCTTATTCTTTGTTTAAAGTGAGAAAATCTCCTTACTTATTAAATACACTCAATCATGGGCTATTAAAGCTATTGTTTCAGGTTATCTATTAATTGCAGGCTCCCCTGTCTATTTTCACTGCTAAGATGCCACCCCTCTTATAAATTGAAAAATGCCTGCCTGAGTAGGTAAAATGTTAAAGGCCATGGGTTAAGACTAATTCTGAAAAATGAGGTAACTCTTAAGCTGTGCAAAGTTGTCACTGGAATTAACTGCTTGAAATCCTGTCTTATTTTGACAGGCTGAGTTTCAGATATAAAAAATACTCAGTAGAACTTATTTAATTCAGCCTTAAATAATTTGCAAGAATATTTTTTTTCTATAGCAACAAGATGCTTAGATCTGAAAGGCTCTATGATTCCACTCCCTGTAAGACCTGACTTTAATCTTCTCAAATGCCAACAATTAGCAGTCAATATGAAGACAGAGGAAACCATATTGCTCATGGGAAAAGACTAAATTCTTTGTGGGAATATTATATTAATCCAAAATAGATCAGAAATGTAATCTGCTGCTTGAATAGGGTTCTGAATATAATAGTAGCATTTGTATGCTTTTTCCTCCACTTAATAGAAAAAACAAATGTACGAGACCATTACAAGCTCAGTACATTCAAACAGAATAAAAGTAATATGCAGTCATAGTGACCAAGTGACATCTTTGACAGACAAAAAACTGCAGGTAAAATAAAAACCAAAAAGCTACAACACACACACAGTGCAAGACATGGAAGATGTGCCAAGACCTAGATCAGAACAGTATGATGCCACCTACTGCTAAAAGATCTTTTTCATCATAGTGAACCTGGAACTAACAAGGTACTGGATTTCTTACAGACTTGATGTGAGATTGCTCCAGAAATTTAAGACAGTAACTTAAGAATCATTGATTTTGTTTAGATACCTGTAACTCATGTACAATATTGCCTTGGTGTGATGGGAAGAGAAGTGGGAAGGGTGGAGAAACAATTTAGCTTTATAATCCATGAAGTCAACAAGAATGATTCTTGAATAACAACAGATAATAAAACATTCATTATCAAAGTTTCACTTTGTTGTTTGTCTTCAGTGTCTGCAGCTGACAGATACATTCATTTATAATCCTCTGCCAGTTACAAACTGGCAAACGCTTTTGAATTAGTCCCTCAACTTGAGCCTACAAATTTAATTGTTTCCACAAACAACTGGGCAATGTTTCAAGACTTTGCTTCAAGACACCCAAATAGTCCCATATCGTACCTAACAGAAAAACCAGCAGCCTGTTCCTTGGCATTTCCTGGAATGCTGGTTCTGTTCAGAATTAAACACAACCTGGATGAAAAATTTAAGAAGTATTAAAAGTAACGTATCAAGAAAATCTCTTTGCCCTAAAAACTTCTGACTACTCTCAATTTTGATCCAAATTGGAAGCATCTCTGAACATCGAAGGACTTTCAATCATTAAGTATTAAATAAAATTTGTGTGTGTTTAAATCAGCTCTATTGTACGTAATTCACCAGAAACGCTTTAAACAGAGTGAAAACTGCTGTTCTTATCAATGAAGAAAAATGCTTTCCTCAGTTTTGTTACAAAACTAAAAGTGAAACACTACTGAAACTGCATAAAGAAAAATAAGAAAAAATTGATACTTTAAAAAAAAAATCAACAAATTAAAGCCAAGGTAAATGGTACAGCGATCACTGCATTGCTCCTTTCATTTGGGACTATTCTGATCATAAAAAAATAGATTGTTCACAAAATCTTCTGTGAGCACATGATCAAAGCTATCTCAGAAACACAATGATTACCAGTCACAACTCCAGGCAACACATGTCTGCAGACAAAATTGATGTAAATCAGGAATGAGAAGCATGGGAAAAATGTGATGGGTCCTTGTTGCAACAGTCAGTACATCTCTCATAATACATACATAAATACTGTATAGTCAATATTTCTTTTTTTTTTCAACCAGACTACAACCTCCAAATATTTGATTAACAATATATCAAGAGGCCTTGGAATTCAGAATTAAAGAATGAACTGTCAGCAAATTATGGCCCTTCATGCATTATGACTGAAATGCACAAGCATTTGTACAGGTCCCTTTGCAAGAGGGTGCCAAAGGAGTAACTCAATGTGGAAGAAAGAGCTTTGCCAGAGATTAAGAGCAAGACAGGCTGGATTTGGAAAGCAAAGTGCAAAATGGAAAGGGTCAGTTTTCACTTTGGCAGATATGTACCAGTGAATGTCTAAATTGCCAAGGCAAGCCCAAGGACATGACAGTTAATGTCAATGACAGTTGACTGTCATAGGATATTTGGATTCTTGGTCTAAATACTTACACCTCACACTGTTTTGTTTTTTGCACTAACTCACAAAGAGCCCTCATTCAATGTCATGACCTCAGTTATTTTCTGGCCTGTACTTCAAGTTTCTATAAAATCTCCCTTCCTGCAAAACAACTATGGTTCAGTTAATCACCATCATAGCCAGCCTCTATTATTACCTGCTAGGCTTTGATTACCAGGACTTCAGCAAATCCAATATCCCTGATTTTCTCTTATGGCTGCAGCTGTGAAAATGACTTCTGGAGAACACTGGAACTGGCAGAAAATGCCAAAGTGGTTCTACACTGAGAGCTTGCTGCTCTCCCTCTGGTATAACATTCACACACAAGTTACAAAGCTTGAAATAATTGTCTACTCTCCAGGCCTTGAAATCAAAACCCAGCAAGTCCTTCTTGTGTCTGCCCAAAGCCTTCCACCCACCCAACACTGAGGAATTACAACCCTACTTCATGCCCCACATTTTTTATTTGACAAATGTATTTCACCCGTGTCATGGCAGAGCTGTGAATGCTCACAGTTAATAATGCTTCATCTGAGGAACCAACTGGAATTCTTTCAAACATTTTATAACCAAACAAACACAAACAAGATTTACTTATTGTTAAATCCTCAGTCAGGATCTACATTTAGCTACAGCCATTGGTAGGCAGGACAAACTATTTTAAAGCACAGAGGAATGCAATAGTTTAACCTGTGCATTGTTGAATGTGGATGTCACCATGATGTTTGGGTTTTTATTTCTCTCACTGAGAGTGAGAGTTATTTTAATAAGAGTTATAATAATAAGTGAGTTATTTTCAGGCCTTCCCATCTATGGCAAGCATTTGTAAGCATTCTTCTAAAAGCATGTTGGTCTATTCAAAAAAAAAGTAAAAAAAAAATTGCACAGACACTGTTCAACATTGCACACAGCTGCAAATGGTAAAGACTTAAATGTGTACAAACCCTCAAAGAAACAAAAGCCATTGTATTGATTTCTGGATAGCTATTTTGGTTTCCCAATTATGAAAAAGCTACAGGTAGCAGTTTTCAGCATAATGTGATGCTGCAGTTGTCGCTTGCTTCTCATTAATTTTTCATTCCTACAAGAAAAAGTCTTTCCTGGGAGCACTAAGTGTCAGTGCAAGTCTGTTTCATTCACTTTTCAACACCAGACACGTATTTATTCCTAAGTTTTCAATTCCATTGCATAGCTTGCTATGCAACTTGCACACATCAACCCCAGCAGCAGACAGCTTTTCACCAAAAACTTGTAACTTGACATATACCTTGTCTTGCCTTAGGCTTAAATTGATTAATTCATCTTTCACGTGAGGAAAAGTCCCCCATTTAAAATGTTTTAGTAGGAAAAGGCAGATTTTACAAACTGAACCAGAAAAAGGACTTTTAGCATCTTTGTCACACTTTAAATTTGATGGTATGCACAGCTGTTAAGGAAGTCTTTACCTTAATTTTGCTGTTGCTATCTGCAAGAAGTTTCTGCTTTCCAGATACTCCTTCCTGTGCAAAATATGAGGGCTACAAAGCAATGGTTGTCTCACTCTTTTCTCCTCTTAGAATTCAATTTAAGTCTCACATCCTCAGATTTTTGGAAAGAAAATGGAGTCAGAGGAGCTACTCAGAATATCAAAAACTCACTTAAGAAACTCATTCTAATACACCACTGAATGGAACACCACAGAATAATTTGTGACAGGAGACAACTAATACTTCAGAAGGTAAAAACATACTACAATAGGTTAACTATTGCATTTATAAATTGAAAAATGCCTGGAAAAGCTTCTAGGAATATATGTGGTATCTGCCTTAACTAATGATGAAGACTGAGAATTTCTTCTAAAAAAGACATATGCTAATTCAAACACAGAACTCTGACCTCAAGGCAGGGATTTTTTGGCAAATGTTTGTGGGAAGTCAGACTAGATGATTTTAAAGATCTTTTCTAATTTTCCAATCTGTCTCAAGGAGCGCATAACAGATTTGGGGTTGTATAACCTCCATGTACAACATTTTTGACATATTACTGACATATATTTGTTTTAACTTTAGAGTAACAGGGCAGTTGATCATCAGAATATCCATCAGCTGCTCCCTTGACAGCTCAGTTTGATGGCAGGACACAAGTAAAGAGCAGGGAAAAGAAATTAAGAATGTATGGAAAGCTGTGCTGAATGAGCAAAGAGAGGAAGAACCCCTTGCCCCAAACGTTTTGCTCATGAATTTGCCCAGTTTTGTAACCCTAACAAAGATAAAGATGAGCTGATTTTCATCTGGCATTTCCCCTTGAATACCACAAACGCTCCTCATGTGCAGAATTTGGGAGAAAAAGCACATAAATCAGTGCATTTGGCAGGTTGATGGAAAATATAATTTCCAGGTTAGACTGCAAAAGTGCATCCTCTCTTTGAGGTGTCACTGTTTTCTGTCCTGCAGCTGAAGGCAAGGAATTGTGAAAGCAGCAGGATTGCCAGCTTGATTTTCACTTGTATTTGAGGCACACAGGCCACTTGGAGCCCTTTTCATCCACACAGCAAAGCTGACTTGCAGCAAATGAAATGCTACATCCAGTTGTTCTGTGAAGAACTGCTGAGAATAACACTGCTGAGCACTTAAATCAAGGAAAGGTACATCCTTTGGCAGGGAAACAAGACACAGGCATGCACCTACCATGTGCCTGAACAGGGAAGGGGCTGCAGAACAAAGGGTTTCAATGGAAGCCACAACATCTCCTTAAAACATGAAAACAATGTTGGAAGCTCCATTACATGGCCAGTTCTCTGACCACCCAGCTGTACACACCCTACAGTCACATTTCTACAACTGTATTTATCCTGATGCCATGAATTTTACAGCTGAATTAGTGAGTAAAATAAAAGCAACCTCAGCAGTGAAAATTCAAAACTATTATCAATCCTGTAGACCAATAATATTAGTGACTGTCCACCTACAATGACATATGATAGAAGAGAGCTACTAAACCATTGAAACCATATATTTTAGAAGTCTGTGTAATCCTTCCTCTCTCCCACTCCTCAAATATTTATTTTCCATACAATAATGACCTCAGTATTCCAGGCAGCCTTTGAAGATTAATGACCAGTGGAGGTTAATGGTCCTCAGCTATTCTTCAAACCATCAACTCCTCCCAGCCAGTCATTAATCCACAAGAAATGCCTTAATGCTTCACTTATTACTGCTTAAACATCAAGCCTGTAAATTTTCAGGGCATTAAATCTCCAAAAGTAACCTTTTTCTCTTCACAGACCTCTATTTCAACAAAGCAGACAGATGAGATGAAAGTGACTTTGTTTTACAGGGATTCTCCTCAATTCTACCAAAGAATAGCATTTTTTTTGTGTTTATTTGCATCTATTTGTTTTGAGCACTAAAAAATAACATCTCCTTTCCTGTCAAAATATGGATACCAAACCTCCTTCAGCCAGCATGTCTGTGACACCTCCATAAACAGCTGTTCTCCCTCAGCTCAGCCCAGCAGGGACTACAGTGGAGGATGTGGCATTGCACAACTCAGGTCACACAACCTGGTTTCTAACACAAAAACCCCCACTTTTCTCTGCCATTTATTACTCTTTTAAAATGTCATGACAAATTATTTGCTTTATTGTTCCTGAATGGCAACAGAATAAGCCATCAAAAATGGCAAAGAAAATCAAGTCTGTCTTTAAATAGTGATACCATCAATCACACCATCAATCACACAATCTATATCCATTCAGAATCAATTATACAAAAGTATCTAATTTAGACACATTTGATCTAGGCAGCCCATCAATCATCTAAAGGGCAGCCTTTCTTCACCCTTTTCTTTACCTTTCTCTTATTCTTTTAAATGGACATCAAGTTTTACGTTCTTTCCTTATTGTAATGCTCTAGTTAATAAGATGTGTTTTACAAAGTCCTCACAACTCTGATGTTCAACAGAAAATGAAAAATTCTTTGTAGGATTCAGTGTCATATGACAAACACAGCAAGATTTCATTATTCCTCAATCATTTTCTTTGAGGAAAACACCACACCACAACAGAGTCAGAAAAATGTTGACACTAAATTTAGAAAAAGACCAGACATAATATCAGACTATTATCATGCTCATTTATATTGGCACTCAACGAGCATTAGTTGTGAAGGCAGCAGGGCTGGCTGTCAAATGTGAGCAAATTGACAAGCTATTAGAGTGCCAACTGGAGGGATTCAATTAGAATATTTACTCCAGCACCAGCAAAGCCTTGCTTTTAAGATAAGGCAGAAATGTGGTGTGTGTTGACCAGGAAATAAAGATAGAAAATTAACAGGCATAGACAGAAATGTATCACTTCCTTTCTGCTGTAAAAGCTACAAACAACGAGATTAACTTGAAAATATTAACTCTAAAAAAGGTAACATCCAACACAAATCAAAGGAAAGCAGTGTGGGCAAATCTGTGTCATGGTTCTGTCCCAGAGAATGACCGCTCTGATCTTCTCCAGGCTACTTTGGGATCCCAATCTTGGGATCAGCCTTGGACACTGATGCTTTGACACTGACTTTTCCCCCAAGTATTGAATAAATTTCAAGAAGAGCTGGGGAGTTTTTAACAACCTTTTAAGACAAAACAACATAAAAAACCACAACCTAAATCTCACAAAACCCAAAAAACCACAACCCAAACCTCACAACACAGACCTCACTACCCAAACCTGACAAAACCTCACCCAGACACATCTTCCCAGAATATTCTGAGTTGAAAGGGACCCAGCTCAAGTGAATGGATTGAACCCCTGATATTGGCACTAAATGACACCATTCCGATTTCCTTACTAATCTTCTCAGTCTCTGCTTCCTCCACCAGCCAGGGGTTGAACAGAAATGTACTTGGTTACCACTTCTCACCAGGGAGGTGGATTTGGCTCTGTATTCAGAAGAGCCACTGCAAACCAGGGCACAGGGGCTGGAAGGACAATCCATAAATGAGGAATGGAAAGGTGTCAGGAATGAAAATTCCCACATGGGAAAGGATGAAGACTCAGATGAAGAGGGAGGAACTGTACAAGTAACTCCTGCAGAAGTTTGGGCATAGTGAGAGAACACATTTGAAGCCAGATCCTGTTTCCAGATGCACATCTGGAATTACACCACAGCCTATGGAAACAGCATTTACCACCTGCCATCTTCTGTGCATGCAAGCAGATCACTAATCCAACCCCAAAAATACCTGCAAGGAGTTCCAGTTACTCACTTGACAGACCATGAAATATCTTTCCTTTTTCAGCCTACTTACTTTTAAAGCTTTCCAGAGCGATGGTTTGTACTTTATTTCAAATATGAAGTGATTTTTGGCAGGACTCTGCAAACAGAAATGCAGATTGAGTCCAGGAAAAACCTACTCAGCAGACTCCTTGCCTCATCAGGAAGGGCACACACCGAGCTAATTTCAGGATCAAAGTCTCACCCTATTGCTCCTGCTGATAGGATTTGGGGTTTTTATTTTTTTGGATGATTCTTCACTTCTCTTTGTTTTTAAAAATGATTAATTCCAGTTCTACTAAGATTAAATAATTATCTCTCTCCTTCATGTTTACACCTTTTATACACTTCAAAATGCTCAGCATGTTCTTCCTCCCAGGGAGTATAATTTTTTACCACTTTCCCAATAACCCTTTCACCTCCTGCCTCCATTATTTTTGATGTTTTCTTTGATTTGTTCAGACACAGAAGTTTGACAGGGGAACGAAACGAAGGCATTTATGCCAGGTCCAATTTATCAAAATCTACACAAGAATGGTTTCAAAAGATAGGAAATAAAACTTTTCCCTTTTCACATATTTACAAAATGCAATCAAAATTTAAGAAATCCTTTAAAAATATTTAAAAGGAAAATAAAAGAGAACACTTTTATTGTAGCTCAGGATAGGAAAGGTACACTGGAGCTTTAAAAACTCTGGACTGGAGAACACCAGCAAGATAAGGGAAGTTTGCTTGAAACTGTTATGATAAAAATGTGTATGAAGCATGCATGGAAAACTGGTATGTGTGATAGGGAAAAAAAAGGGAATAAAAATTAATAGATGGTGTGGGAGCCTCTAAAGGTTTCACTGCAGTGAGCTTGAAGTGACAACATCTCTACCAGGTGCCAGAGATAGGAATGTCCTACATGGATTTTCCCCCCATGAGTGACAATAATCATAAAGATAGAGCATCTGCACCATCACATTCTATTTCCTGCCACTTATTTGATTTTGGCTTTTTGATGCTGGTCTTTTGGAGGAAATCAGTTTCTGTGGAAACAATTTTGTCACTGATGCAGCAGGTGAAAAGTGTCAGTGCAAAGTTAATTTTTGCACCATTTTGAAATCTGAAGGGTGGTTGGGTAAAAAAACAACCCCAACTGTACTGAAATGTGTGTTCTGTCTGTGCACCAACTGCCCAGGGGACAATCAGTGCTCAAGCACTGAACTGCATCCAACAATGGAAGCAGAAATCTGTTCTCTTCACTCTGCAGGTAGCCAGCAGCTGAGGAACAACAGTAACTCAAAAATTTCCAACTCCAACAGAATTTGGACCTTTCAGACAGTCTGAAATCCTTCCCAAGGGAAGGATTCTGTCCTAGCATCCCACATTATGCAAGAGAGGAATCCTGCCTTCAGCAAGTTCTTTGCCTTGATCCGAATTCTCAAAACACAGATCATCTCTGTCACACATATTCCTGATGGTTTTTCTAAGCTGAATGAAACTACTCCAGTTTTTCCTGAAAGCTGAGACAGCTCCTCCTGTCCTCCTAGAAGGATTTTCCCAGGAGTGCTGCTACAGAGCTGCTGTGACCATAGGAACTGTGTTGTGTTAGAATGAATCACAGGATGGGCTGGAAGGGACCTTAAACTCATCTCATTCCCCCTCCTGCCATGGGCAGAGGCACCTTCCACTATCCCAGGTGACTCCAAGACCCTTCCAGCCTGGCCTTGGACACTTGGCTTTAGTGTGCACACAGTGAACCCTTCTTCAGGCTCTGTGCATGTGCATAACGGCACAGGTGAATTATCCAGGGGAAAAAAAACCAGTTCAATTCACACTAGAAAAGAACTAAATAGGTATTAAGGATCTAATATGATTTTAGTAGATTAATGCAAACCAGGACTAACACTCCAGTACCAGGGGATTTATGAATAATAGAAATATCTCACTGAGGAGAGAATCAGACCTTGACTGCTTGTGGAAATAAAACTTTTTCCCTTTCTATGGCAGTTTTGAAATTTCATCTCCAACTTTGAAAACAGGAATTTCAAAATTATTCTCAGTTAAATCCATAGAAGCACTGACCTTCAATATCTGTAATGTTCAAAGGAAAAGACACTTGCACTTCTGATTGACAGATCCATTGCAAACACAGTCTCAGCAGCTCCAGTGTGAGCATTGAGAAATGCAACCTGAGCATCTACAGCTCTCTCATTCTAACTTACTGAAGCAGCTTTTCCTTGTCAGGGGAATTGCACAATTCAAGATTCAGCCCTACAGATAACAGCAATCAGGAAACCACTCTCATGTATGAAGTGATCTTAAGCACTGGAGTGACAAAATAAAGCAAATCTTCCTATAAAACTCCATCTCAATAGGAAAGTGCCAGATTTCAATTACAATCTTGAATTATCCTTTGTATTTACTACCTGGAGAATCCATGAGCAACTTAGGTAAAATACTTATACTGAAAAAGCCCCTTGCACTTCAAAATAAACTTCAAGCTGAAAATTGGGCAAACCTCAACTCAATGGCTATGCAAGTGTTGTTGCAAAAGACAAATTTACTTTGTTCATTCTGGAGAACAGCTCTCTACCACAGAAACTCTTCCAGGGACAGACCTTCCTTGGATCTTTCCAGCCTGAGATTCCACAGCTGATTCCTGGAAGCCTTGACATGCAGCCCTGCACAGACCCCGCAGCACTAACACAAGTGAAAACCAAAGCACACAAATGTCACAGCCCCTGTCCTGTGCTTCTCAGAGCAATCTCCAAACTAACCCAAATGAGGAAAAAAAATTCCAAGTTTTCTTAAGAGCATAAGATTAAGAAAAAAAAATTGATATTACCTGCCCCTGTTTATTTTAAGTGAAAAGTACTCAAAAATACTTAAGAGAATTGCCTTAAAACCTTTCTAGAAGTGGAAAATACTGCTACAGCTTTAAGTGCTTTTGCCTCCAACCCTTCCAGACCCTCTGCTATCTAAAATGTTAGATAATGCCTCAGTGGGTTACCAAGTTAAACCCCCTGGTTCAGGGCTAAAAAGCTCTTGAATACATGAGCAAGATCAAAGCAGGTGAGCTCAATAAACTGTGCAGTCCCTGTTTAGGGACTAGAGGAGCATCACTTCCCCAGCATGTTGGAAGTAATTTTCTCTGGTGACATGCTATGTTTTGTCTTACTGAACATTTAACCTCTAGATCTGGACAGCACACATTTGGCACCAGCACATTTCTTTAGGGAACACCAGAGTGGTTACTTCAAGTGACAGTTTTCTAATTATTCTGTCAAGCATCAATCTGTGAAGTTCCCAGTTCCTCAGCACCCTGATTGACAGGGCAATCAGCACTTTACTTAAAGCCTCCAGAGCTGTTCTGGCCTGACAAATGCTTAAGAAAAAAAAAAAAAAAAAACAACCAACCCAACCAATCCCTCCTCCCCAGTGTGAAAATGGAGTGGAATATTTGACTTCCAAAACAAATCCCCACTTTCTGCAAATACAATTCCCCAAAGTAACCAAAAAATTGCATTAGCATATAAAATGCACCTCCAGAGAAGGAAGAGCTGACCAAAACAGTATTTTCTTTTATATTACAATAATTCATTTGTGGCATTTCATTGTGGAGCAAATCAGCTGATGAAAGTACATCAAAAACAGAGAAGGAACTGAGACAGCACAATCATTTTCACTGAAGTTTTCCTTCTCTACTCTTAAGAGAGGGAAAAAAGCCTCACCTTTGAAGCACTTTTAGCTTGATTCAAGCTCCCCTGATTTCTGATAAACATCATCATCCTCTGCTGAGGGTGGCATTGTGACTCTGGGCCCTTACAGCACTTCTGACTGTAAGAACTGAGAAATTGAGGGACTTGCTGAGTGATAAACAATTACCCCTGCTACAAGTTCAGGGAATAAAAGCTATTTAGTAGTCATGACCACAATTTCCTAAATACCACAAAAGTGCTTCATGCTCTTTATCCACCATGTAATTAAATTCAACACAAGGGCTGAGATTTTGACCAAGAAATTGGCACCAGAATTACACAGGGTTTGATTTATATGCCAGGATGCTGCACCTGAGAATTCAGAAGTGGAGTTGCTCTTGGCTTGCTGGGACTATCTCGTGTTGGTGTTGTTCAACTTCACACAAAGGGAAGCTCTCTCACTGCACAGAACTGCAGCAAAATGCCAATAACAGTTTCTACTGAAATCAAACTTGTGCCAGATTTTCTCCTTTGGTTTGAAATGGTAAATGATGAATAATGGAAATTTGGTGGTCATCTTTTTATGGTGAGAACTCTGGAGTGCTGTGTCGTAAAATACACTGAACTCAGAAAGACAGAAATATAAATGAAATACCATATCAGGCGGCAATCAAAGAGTGGAAGAGGGCAGCACATTTTATCCCTAATAAGAGCTGCAGAAAATCTCTATATTTAATTTTATTTTTTTAGGACAGTAAATATGAAAATATATTCTCACAAAAAATTATTTTTTATTTCCTTGGATTAAAAAAAAATCCCAATAGTTCTTGATAGAAGGGAATGACAGAGCTGACCAAGTGTCAGAGGAAGTTTTTTGCCTCACACTGCAGTGGTCAGTAAGGTCAGGGGCAAGGCTGAACCCATCTGCTTTCCTTATGGAAGTTCAGCAGATGTTCAGCATTACTAAGAGAGTTAAAAGGATGTTGCTGATATGTATACACCATCCTTGCTCTAATTGTTTTTATCTTTTCAGTTCAATTACTTCCACAGTTTGTATGACTAAGTGAAAACAAAAATGTATTTGAGATTCCCTCAAAGTAAAACACACAGAAATCCCAGAACAACTGTGCAGAGCTCCATGGAAGTTTTGATTAAAGGCAAATCCTTCACAATTCAGAGAGCACATACTCAATCAATGGTTAAAGAGGAAAACCTCCAGGGAGCAGCAGGAACTAAACAATTCTGATAAGGTTTCTGTGACTTTTCAGCAAATAGTAATTTGCTCCTTTATATTTCTTCAATGAGAAGTCGAGCATTGCAGTCCCAAACCTTTAAATCAAATGATTTGTTGGGCATCAGGCATTCAAGTTTCAACACCCCCTATAAAATATTGACTCTGCACATTCATTCATTTCTACCCAATAACTGATTCTTCTTTTTTTGCCTGTTACAGACCCATAACAGTATTCTGGGAGGTTGACTTAATCAAGATTTAGTTGAGAAAAAAGAAATCCTCAGTGTTTTCAAGTTTTAATCTTGTCTAGATTAAAACTTGCACCACATAAGCATGTATATAATCTATTTCCTTAATGAGATGTTTCTCCTCTTTTCCCAGGTTATCACTATTAATTCCAAATCCACCATTCAGAAATGCCATCCACAGTTTATACAAAGGTTCCTGCTTTAATCACAGGCTTGGCATCACTGTCACAGGACAGAGTTTTATGCACACTTTTGCTGAACAACATTCTCAGCAGGGCACTGTCTGAAGGTGCAGATTTCATTCCCTTTTTCTGGTGAAGTGAATGCCGACTTTCCTGGTCAGCTCACCTGTCAGCCACCCAGAAATCCAATTTTCTGGCACTGATAGCAGGATTGCTGTATTTCCTGCACTGAGGCACTGCAGAGTTATTTGGGGGAGGACGGCAGAGGATGGTGGGAGCCACAACAGCTCCAGCTCCTCTGCCCTGAGCAGGTTTTTTGCAGCAAGGGAGGCTCCTTCTCCCCCACACTCCCAGGGAATGAACATCTGGTGCTCTGCAGCTCTTTGGTTACTCAGGCTTACCCTTAAATAATTAGAAATGGTTTCTAAAGTACAGCAGCAGCCAGCACTGCATACAAAACAGGCTGTGGAAATGTGCACACAAGTTGTGTCAGAGCAGCAGTGGGGTAGAGATCTGCAGATTTACTCACCTTCACCACAGCAAGCTGCATGTCAAAATTCAAAAGGAAGTTCTCTTTTCCCTCTACTTATTTGATGAGTAAAATATGTATGCAAATGAAATAGAATACGACAGGCATAGCAGAAGATTCAAGAAAATGGTTTTGTAAAAGCAGTCAAATGTCTTCTAAATTCATTTGGAATAGCTGCAGTAGTACAATACCCGCTCCATCCCAGCCAGAAAGAAGGAATTATATGGCTATTTGAAACAAGTAAGGCTACCTTATTCCTAATCAGCTCCTCTAATTGCTTGGGAAAAAAAGAATCTTTACAATGTTTGGTATTTTTCTGCTGGAAAATAAATCCCTACTTTATGCTTTAACTCTGTCTAACCTCTGGTCCAGGTCAACCTTCACAAGGCATCACCTGCACACACCCCAGACTAAAACCAGGAAAATTTGACCACTGGCAGATGGAAATGGAAGAACTTCAGCTTCAGACTGCTATCAGAGGTAGGAAGGAGCACCAAAAGAAATAAACTGTTCACTTTTCACACCACTCCAAAGAGAACACCTGACTTTAGAGACTGCTGATTGTGAAAGGTACAAAAAATGCAATATCTTTTGAGAAACAGGACTAAGTTTATCTTCCTGTGAGAGAGTAGCCTTTTATCAGAAGATGAAACTAAACCTGGAGCAAAAGGACCAAGAGCTACTCATTTGTGGTAGACATGGACTTGATTTGCCAACTACTTAAGCACATGATAAGCTTTAAATAGACTCATTTATTTCAGCTTTATCAACCCACTCAGAATAATAGATAATAAAATATTAAAACTTGAAAGAGGTTTGAATTCTTGTTGAATTTGAGCATGAATATGAAGCTGTGAAATAATTCAATCCTACCTGAAGCAAAACAGAGATTCAAGAGAAATAGTTTTAGTCCCCTTTAATTAAGCTGTATTTCAAACAATTTTTTTCTTTTACAAAACTTTTTCATCACCCTATGATACACTTAAAAAAAAAAGTATCTTTACTCTAAAAATTTTAGCAATATCAGGCCCTTCCGTCATTAAAATATAATTTTATGATGAGAAAACACTTGTTAATTTTGTCATGGTTTACCATTTTTTCCCCAAATTGAGTCTTATCAGTAAGAAAAATATGAAGTCCTATCTACCTGTGCTCCATCCATCCAGGGTGCTTCTGCAATGATAAATAAAACCAGTTGTCATTTATTTCACTATCACAAGAGTGTGCCTAACCCAGCACAAATGGCTGAAAGCACCTACCTGAGATACACATTTCATCATCTGGGCCAGTTTGTCAGGAACAGATGGAGGCAAGGTGATTAAATTTCTTCATTTTGATTGAAAGAACAAACACATTCCTAGACTGCCATAACACCCACTTAACAATAATGAGAATTAAAATGTGATTTTCTCTACAGGAGAGTTTAAGTAAGGACACCTACAACTTTTCTTTTAATGTACTATTTCCTACCTGTATTATCAGATTATTTGTCTTTCATTCTCCTGTATGTGTGCTAGATGGAGGATCTAAAATAGATCCTTAATAAATTACTCATCTCACCAAGATGAATTACCAAACTGACTTTCCCAAAATATCTTCTCTTTTTATCTTCACTAATTGTGAAATGAGTCATATACATTTCCAAAATTTCATCAATTTGGAAATCCCACGGAAGGATTAAACATTTTTGTGATGCATTTTAGTGGGCAATCCCAAATTCTATTGCACACCCTGGACATGCCATCAGGCCCTTGGCAGTGAGAGGTGCTGGGAGGGTGCTCAGGATGGAGATTTAGTGCCAGGATCCATCCCCTTCCAGCTGAGGCCCTGCTTGGGAGTGAGATGGCGACACCAGGCTGTGGCACTACAACAAACAGGTCCCATAACCATTCCCATGTCCTTCCCAAACACCTCCCACCACAGGCTCAGCCCTCCCTGCTCACCAGTGGAGAAAAATCCACATTCTCCAACCCTGAGCACTAAGACCAAAGCCAGTAACAAAATCCTCTCTCACTTGGATCACTAACCCAGCACACCTCCAAACAAGCAGGGAAATGCAGCAAGCCTTGCCCACAGAGCAGCTCTCTCAGGAGGGTGATGCCATTTCTGCCCCAAGGAAAGGGAAATGCCTGCTCCTCTTTTCCTGCTTTATAAGAGACAATGTAGCCATGATATTTTCTGAAAAATCCCTTAATATTTTTTCTCCTGAGAAGCTGACAGGCCTCAGGAACAAATGTAAACAATGGTTATCTGCTGCTGTGGAATGCAACAGGTGGATCTGGGATTGGTCCATGTTGATGTTTCTATTATTGGCCAATCACATTCAGCTGGCTCGGACTCTCTGTCCGACACACAAGCCTTTGTTATCATTCTTCTTCTTTTTCTATTCTTAGCTAGCCTTCTGATGAAACCCTTTCTTCTATTCTTTTAGTATAGTTTTAATATAATATATATGATAAAATAATAAATCAGCCTTCTGAAACATGGAGTCAGATCCTCTCTTCCCTCATCCTGGGACTCCTGTGAACACTGTAACAATACAACACTCCAGAGAGGATAATTAGCACACAAACAATTCAAGTTCCATCCAAACCCACCAGCTCAGTTTGTGTTGTGGTTCTTCCACAAATTTACCAGCATTTACCATCTATGAAAACATTCCTGCCACAAAGGAAGCAATTACAAAATCACTGCAAGTTTTCCTCTTGCTTAGGAATTTTATTTTCATATCCAGTTTTTAGGATTCATTATAGCCTACTATAAAATGCCAAAAGGCATTCAACTTGTCAGTGCCCATAAATAATGACAGATTCATGTTCAAGTATATTTACATATCAATTACTTAGGACTCAATACTACACATGCTCTTGAAAAATATTTTACTTTTGGTTATAAATCAAGACAATTCAATTATGCATTTAAAATGCATAATTGTCCTCTCATTTTCATAAATATTGTCAATATGCTATCAGTCTGTAAAAGTGCCTCAGTGAAATGAAAGAATGACTTTTCAATATTTCAAGTGTTTTAAAAGATGAATAGTCATTTCATATTAATTCTGCAATACTGAAAAGGCACATTAGAAAAGAATCCTTGCTATAGTTCTATCAGTCTGTATTTTCTCACCAATTCAGAGCTAATAAAAAATGTGGGGAAATTGCTAAATTCCTCTTATAAACTCAAAACCTACAGTATCTTTAAAAGAACCATGACCTGCTCAATTGTCTAAAGGCAAAATACTTGTACAAATTTCTGAGACAAAAACCACAATATGCTTTTGTGAACTTTACGCACCCTTTCAAGACATTTCCGTGCCCTAATAGGTATTTTGTACCCCCACAAATTGTCATTTTGTGAGAATAATCTTAAATTTTCAGAGTCAAGACATCATTGCTCTTACAGAATTACCAGTCACAGTTTTACACAGCTTTATGTTTATGTTTCCTCTCTGAAACACAGAAAGGAAGCTCCAGACCATTCACTGGCTCCAAGGCAGGATCAACTCTCCCTGAAATTTCCTAGATAATTGCTTGTTTAGCTAGCCTTTAAAACCTTGTGGGGCTGGATAGTGTCTAAATTCCCAAAATAAACTGCTGTAGGACTCAACTACCTTTTTTGGCTGCAGTATTTTGAGAACAGCTACCCTGTACAGCCACATTTCTTTGCTGCTCTTAACCCTTATTTCCTGCCTGAGGCAGTCACTGACCTGCACCACCAGGCAGACTGCTCAGGTTAACTGAAGCCTCCTTCACCTTTCTGTGTCTTTCAACCTTTGAATCATTTGTATATTTGAAATCAGAGAAAAGGTTGGTCTCTACCTACCTGTTTACTCCCCCTCAAGACAAAAAGGCCCCTCTTTTGTGCTAATAGGAGATAATACTAAGATGATGTAGCAAGATCCAGCTTCCAAAAACTATGTGGAATTTTTCAATGATTGATTAGACAACATCCTACAGAAATGTCAAAATTTCTAGCAAAAAATACAACAGGTTAATTTATTATGATTTTCTTTTTAAAAATTTAATATTGTACTTCTACAAAACCAGTGCTGAGCACTAAACTGCCAGGAGGAGAGGGCTCTGTAAGAACCAGTGAGGATCAGTGATACCTTTTATGATTTTCATAGCACTTAACTTCTTTAACAAACTATTTAGGTTTTGATCAATCTCTGTAGATGGCAGATGAGGGGGTTAACACCTGGGGAACAGTGCAGAGCAGGGCAGCACACAGGCATTGTGCACTGGAGCAGCTCCTCAGCCGCAGAGTTTGGAGTCCCCAAACCAGAGTATGATGCTTCACCTTCTTCTTTACACAAGGTGTAAAGAATTTCCATGCTGTGCAAAGAAGAGCTGGCTAATGAAGTGTGTAAAGGGTGCATGGTATGTGAATGAGAAAGCAAAGAGATTCCTAATGAGGCTGTAAGAACAGGGTTCTGAAATGACACAAAATCTGACAATTTAAACAAATTCAGTCCTAACACTCTATTTTATGTCTGCAACTGAATCTTATTTACATTTCCCTTTTTTCTCCAAAATGATATGCCCATGACATAGGCTGCATGTGTGATAGGGAAGGTTATCTGTTCCTACTGATTTATGGGTTTGCATTATTTTAACACTGAGAAATCCACTGCTGACAATCAGTGAAATGCAGCAAACTGCCCACAGCCAGCCTATGCTCTAAGCATGAGGAATTCCCCATCACAGAAATGTGGCATTTGGAATTCTTGCATTTTTAAAACTTTCCCCCTTGAGCAGGTCATTGCTCAAAGCTGCAGAGTGAGAGCAAACAGTCCAGAACCACACAAATAGAGTTACTACACCCCAATCTGCCTGAATGATTTCAGATGTTTTGGATGGTCAGAGCTGAGCTAGCTCACTCAATTTTAAATTAGTTACCCAAAATAAAGACCAAATTCATTATACATGGCAATTTTATTTTTATTTCTGAAATCTAAGAAAAGAATATCCCCAAATTTTTCCTCTTAGTATAATGTTATCCCTTCTCTTGCCACATAACAGACTGCAAATGTTAAGAAAGCTAATGCTAAAAATCCCTGAAGCCAAAAGGATAAGCTGGTGATAAAAATGTCTTGTATAATAAGGATGTATAAACTGTATTATTTTCACACCAAACACAGCTGGCAGAGAAGTGAATTGCAAAGTTATGGTTTAATGATATCCTCTTTCAGAATTCTGGTCACTCTCTCAGACGCCTGGAAAACAAAACCCCAAAACCTCTGCCTGACACACAACAGTGAAACACATCAGTGCCAATTATGTGTGGGCACAGAGATACATCTGAACACGAACAGGCAAAGCAAGGTGACAGGAATGATTGTCTAGTCCATATAATAAAGACAATAATCTGAATTTGGACTAGATGATTGCTTTAAAAAAAAATAAAGTCTTGTGTGGGTTTGATATTAATTATTCCCTGGATATAAGCTAACAGATGTCAATATGGAATAGTTTCTCCTGAGAAACGTTTGTCGTTCTGTCAATAGTACTTTGCCTAAATAACAAGCCAACAGTTGTCAACATCAATTGTTTTGGTGAGTCTTTAGTCATATCATCAATGACAGGCTTCAAAAAAGCAACTTTAGTGGGAAAAGGAGAAAAAGAACAACAAATCATGTTGGCCTGTAGCTGCCTGTGTTTCAGTGACACTTTCTAATAGGAGTCCACTGCTAAGATCAGGGCTAGAGTGTGCTGATGGTAAAATAAACCTGCTTACAGCTAAGCTGGCTTTTGTGTGAGTTTGTGAGGCCAGGTTCTGGTAGCAGGGTGGCTTCTGGAGCAGCTGCCAGGAGCTTCCCATGTCTGATGGAGCCATCAGCTCTGCAGTGGAGCCTGAGCCCATCAGGGACAGTGGCATCACCTCTGGGATAACAGAGTTAAGAAGGGCAAGGAAAACTGCAAATCAGGAGAGAGGAATGGAAATAGGAGAGGAACAGCCCTGCAGTGAAGGAGGAAGGGCAGGAACTCCCCCAGGTGCCAGGGCCAAGATTCCTCTGCAGCCCATGGAGATCCAGGAAGGAGCAGATATTTCTTTCAGCTTTAGCCTTTCCAAAAAACCTTGCTGAATCCTAGAAAGAGTCATCATATGGTAACCAGGTCTTCAGCATGAACAAAAACAAGCACCTGTGGAGTTTGACAAGGATGTGAGAGTGCTCACAGATGAGGGCTTTGTGGGGATGCCTGGAGCAGGAATTCACACATGCAAGGGAAAGCCAGGCACCACCCAGATCCTCAGAAACACCAAAGGCAACAACCACTTCCACTTCACTGTGGGACAAAGGGGGATAAATGAAGCTCCTGCAGTGTCCCCCAGCAGCTTGAACTGCCAGAATTGAGCCATCTTTCCCTTCCCTGTTAGTATCTAAAAACAGGGAAGACTGTACATTTTCTACCAGAGCAGATGCACAGCACCAACTTATAGAAATAAGACAGGCAGGAAGAAGGAAAAGAATAAAGAAAGAAAAAAAGCAATTGGAATTTAGACAGTGAATAGAAAGGAATTCAGAACCATTGCAATGACCTGTCTAACCTAGGAAGTATTGGATATGGCAGACAGCAAACAAGACCAGCAGAGTGTAAAAAGGGTCACTGGCTCCAGGGACAGGATTTCCATCCAAAAGCCAGTGGATCACCTTTTGCAACAAAACCCCTTACACTATTTTCTTTTTCCCCAAGAATTACAGACACTGACAGCTGACAGATTAAACCAGCAGCAAACCAACCCAGATCTTCACTTTTCCCAAAAAACAATATCCTCTGTTTCACTAAATCAAATCATGGCTTACCTTGAATTGTTTATTTTCTTTGTCTGGGGGGGAGAAGGGGTTTTGGTTTTTGGGTTTGTTTGTTTGGATTTTTTTGACATTTTAAAGACAACTAAAGAGGGAGAAAAATATCTTTTTCAAAGTGCAGTAGAACCTTTCCTTCTGGAAGATTTCATCTTCTCCAATGTCCTTAACTCTGCCAGCACAACTAAAAACCAGCATATCCATATTACAGCCCTGAAAATTTTTTTTTGGTGTTTATTTCTTTAGTCTCCAGACATTTGGATATTTACAAAAATTAAGTGAATCTCAAGTTCCCAAGAACAAATTTTTATCTTATCAAACTAAGTGGGAATCAAGTTAAAGGCCACAGGGAAATGACTGACCAGATCCAACCTGTAAATGCTGCATTAGCCACAGAGACTCTTGGGACTGAAACCCTACCATTAGTTAAGAAAAGAGAGGATTCATCCAATTTTCTGATTATATATTAGTGAGCTAATGGACATGGTGTGTCAGGAGAAGAAATAAAAGACATTTGTTGTATTTTCTGAACAGAATGAAATAAACCATGAAATGTTTTGCCTTCTGAATCTTCAGCCAGTCAATGCCAGGAATGGCACAGCCCCAGCATAAATGCTTAATTCAGGTCCTTTCCATGCTCCCTTTTGCTTTCCCTCAGAGGCAGAGCTTCCCTAGCCCTGGTGCATGCAGTTGGAAATAGTTAAGCAGTAACATATAATCAGAATGGGTAATAGAAGGATATAACACAAGTCAAATGTTGGGCACGCAGATGTTCTATAGCTGAGAGCTACTAGAATGCCTTTTTGTTTTAAAATTGTTTAAACTCAGTCAGCTTCATCACCAAAATTAATACCTGCTGTTTGTGCTGCAGCAGACAGTACAAACTACTCAGCACAGTGATAATCACCAGCTAAGTTGTGTATCTGAGACCTTACTGCACCTGCTTCTCTACCACCAACACAAGTTTCAGAACTAAATTACATCTCAGGCAAACCCAGATCATCACACCAAGCAAACACTGCAGAACAACTCAAACAACAAACACTTGAGACATCAAGGTACCAGGTACTTATAAAATATGCAGGGAGAGTTGCAACTGCAAAGAGCTTACAGTATAAAGTTGACCTGTGCTTATTTTGTACTGTAAATTTTCTTCCTAATTTTACCTTGAAATGTTGCTGCAAACAATACACACCTCTATTTGAAAAGCCACAGCATTTTGTCACTTTCTGCTGCACAGAGCATACAATTAGAGCAATGTAATTGTCACAGGAAGGTGGCATTTAGAAGCCAATATCACATCACAATGAACATGAGGAAAATGACTGGAATCACAGCAAACATGAGATACAGGGGACGAAGCCAGATCCACAAAAAGAAGCAATATGTTGAAATAGGGACTTCAGCTGTGATGCTTAGGTGCAGGAGATGGGAAAGATGATCAAAGCCCTCCAACAGATTCCGATTAGTAAAAATATCAGCAGCAAGGAAGCTCTGGCTGCACACAAAAGCAGAGCTGCACGTTGGCAGGATGGGCAGCTGGCACTGCTCCAGAGCCCACGCCTGATCAATATTCTCTCAGCAGATACTCCAGTTCTGCCTGCAGAGGGGACCAGTGACCTCAACACACATCTCTAGAAATAACTTCTACTCAGTACACACAGACTAATGTCTTCTCCTCTTGTTCAAAAAAGAAAAGAGCAACTGCAGCTCCATCTGCAAAAGGAAGTGTCAGAACGTTCCAGCCTGGGAATGTTAATTAAATACAGATTATCCTGCAGTGCAGAGTCAGATATTTTAGAAACCTTGAGTTTAAAAGAGTACAAATCACCCTTGGAATTAGCTATTTGCTTAATTTTCCCATTTTTCTCCTCAGTCTATTGTGGTACAACACTATTAAGAATGCTATTTTAAACACATAAGTCTCACAAATTCCATTTCAGGAGTGAGGTGCTCTGAGTTCAGCACTGCAATGCCCAGCATTAGCACACCTGCACCCCTGTGCTGAAATGCCTTGAGAAAGTTCCCACTCACAACTCACCAGCCAGCCTGAGTATGGATCAGGAGCTGCAAAATCTGTCCAGTGGTTTTTACTGAATTAATTTTCCTCCCAGATCAGCCCATTAGGAACTCACTCTCAGTGTTCCCACTATGATCTGGGTTTTTCTGTGCACTATTCATGGTCCTGCTCAGCCCTGCTGCTGCACAGGGAAGCTCCCAGTCCAAACCCAACATTTTTACCTTGGGATCAGCAGTCAGCAGTTTGAATGCTTGATAGACTTGTGCTTCCTTCACACCTCCTCCCAGATCCAAGAAGTTGGCTGGCTTTCCACCATTCAGGGATATTATATCACATGTTGCCATTGCCAGTCCAGCTCCATTGACTGTAATTGCAAACATCAAAGTGCTTATAATTCACACAGATGAGATTTGTGAAAAGGCTTCAAATGTATCAGCACAACCCCAGAACATGGCTTAAAATTTTACACAGCTATTTCTAAATACTAGTAGCTATCCAAGGACATCCAATGCAACAAATAATTCAAAATCTGGTGCAAACACATCAACATTTAGGTTGCACAATTTGTACACAATTTTAGTTTCATTCCTGGAAGAACTTGTGGAAGGACAGACAAAACTGCAGAAACACTCAGTAAAACAAACTGAAATCCTGTAAAGGGTGACCTGAATGTCAGATGTAAACAAAGTCTCTACACTGAACAAGCATAAATTTGTTTTCAAATGTCTTTTGGATGTATTTGTTCTTACCAAAGCAAGCAATGTTTCCATCCAGTCCTATATATTTTAAGTCATATTTGGCAGCTTCATTCTCTATGGGCTCATTTTCAGACTTGTCATCCATGGCAAATATTTCTCTTTGCCTAAATTCTGCGTTGTCATCAAAGTTTATCTTGGCATCGAAGCAAACAACTGGAGGAGAGAATAAAACAACAGCCAGGAATTTAGAGTTTACAGTCAGCCAGAGCTCCTGAAATACTGCAGATCCTCCAGCAGAGAGGGGAGGCTGCTTTGGGAATTTGGGATGATGCTGCCTCCAGCACAGGAGCAGCTGAAGCTCCAGCACCGAGTCCAGCAGGAAAGGACAGGTTCTCCATAAATCCTCTGCTGAGAAAAGGCACAGCAAGATCTCCACAGCACACAGGAAGGTTTTCTGTGTTTGCTGCAAACAAAGCTCCTGTATGTTATGAGGGTAGTTTTTGTCATTTGGACAGGTGGGCTGCAGCAATGACACAGGAGAGTTGACTTTCCATATTTTGAAAGAATAACAGATATAACAGGCAACACCAACCCAAAGCCATGCAGTCATTCAGAGATGAGCAAAACAAAATGCTTTCCTTAGCCATATTTTGACATTCCTGATGTTGTTAACTATACATGCATTATTTCATTAAAGAGCTTAAAAACTCTGAAACCAAATAGATTAAAAATGACCAAAACATTACTTTTAAATAAAGAAAATTAGAAAAGTAATTAGAAACCTTCTCATTGATATCAACATCCACTATGGTTATAAAAACAAATTAAGAAGTTGCTAAATCTGACTACATGAAATAAAAGACACAAAGAACTGGCCAGCAGGCCCAGTATTCCCATAAACACAGCAGCAACAGAAATGCCTGTAGAGTGCTATTTGCCTATTTTCTGACTCATTATTTCTATGGGTTTGCATAGGCAAATGCCTCATTAGATTAAAATGTTCTAAGCAAATGTAAGACTCTATACTTATCATATTACTATGCAAGTAATTTCCCTTGTACTATATTCAGATTATAATTACTGACTTAAGCATAATTGATTTCTCAAGACAAACCAATCAAATCTAAGTGCCTTTAAATGCTGTGTCCACAAAAACCTAATAGTTTTTCTATCTGCTGGTGTTTTTTATTCACATTGCCACTGGGACATGTCCATGGTACTGTGCACGTGTTCTTGAGCATTGCACACATCTGGAGGTCAATGACAATTAAGAGGACAATTTTAGTCCGGTGGAAATGTAACTCTGTTCAATATACAGTTTCTTAACTTAGGAAAAAATAGCTAAGGAAACAGCAAACAAAACATTTACAAAAGTAGGAGAGTCTCAGCTGTATATCTTGATTTGCATTGGGTTTTCTTGTTTTGGTTTTTTGATGTTGATTTTTTAAAAATTTTTTAATATATGACTTGTAATTGATAACAGATTAAATTAAAGCTATCAAATTTAACTTCAGTGACTGCAGTTTCAGAAAATTATTCATGAGTGTGCATAATAAATCTCTTGGAAGAGTCCAGATCTTACCTGGTCAATCATCATGTGGGAATGTGCAAAAGCAGAAATATCTGCAATTTCTAATATGCTTCTAATGCTGCTTCAATTTATTTTTTAGCAATGAAATAAGACATTTTTTCCTTTTCAAGCTTTCAGGTGCTTAAATTTGCTAAATCCACTCAAAGCTAGAGTACAACTGCAGTTTCAGAGTTGTTTACATTACACACAAACATCCTCCATGTCACATTAATAGAAACTCATTTCTACAGAACATTCATCTTTAACAAAGGCCATGATGTACAAAGTAGCAGCAAAAACATGTATTAATATTTATCGAACCATTTTCACTATCAAAAGCACATTGTTACATGTATGACTATACAAATGGATTTTTCTTCCAAACAAATATCAAAGAATGCTCCAACACTTATATTCATGAAGTACTTCTGTTGTTTTTGTTACCAAAATTGTCATCTGCCAATTCAATAGTTTACACTGAGAGCACACAAAACAAAAACAAACAACAACAACAAAAAAGGGAAGTTTCAGGCTCCTGACCCATTAGTGTTAACAAATCATTTGCTAGGATATTAAATAAGGAAATACATACAACCTGATGGAAATCCACACAAGTGATAAGCACAAAACACAGCAAGAAGTAAATCCATCTTATCCATTACTTTGACAAGAATCATGGGCTTCATACAGAGACTTCTATTTTGTCATTAGGAAGATGCTGCATTAAGCTACTCAAATGTTCTTTCATTTGTTTTATCTTTATTCTTCTTTAAAGACATTTCAGATGGAGAAACTGCTAGCAAAAAAGGAATAAGCACAGGAAGATTCCTGTGCATTTCTGTGAGCAAGAAGCCTTTCACAGCTTGAAACCCACTCTGTTTCTGCTCCTCAGCTTCCTGGATGCAAACCACATGGGGAAAACCTCAGAGAAAACAGCACAAAAACTCCTACCATGCCTCAGATTAAACCCTGCTCACTAAATATGCACGGCCATTCCAGGAGAGCTAACTTGGTAACTCATCCAAATCTGTATTTCCACAGAGCCACCTCCAGCAAGGATGCAAGGTGAGTGCCACCATGGCTCTTTCCAATCTTTAAAGACCACACTTTATTTCCTCTCATTACTTTCTGTCCTCTCCCTCACTGGCTTCTTCTTGCACACCAATTTCTCCTCTTGGTACTCACCAAATAAGCTGTCAGCACCTCAGTGAAATGGAACAGTGAGGAGGTAACTGTGATCCCCCTGGATCAGCCCTACCTTATTTCAATATCCCACAGGCACCTTTAGTTCCTCTGCTCCTCACCTTTGTCCAAGTTACTTGGACAAAAATACTAAATGGAAGGAAAGGTTTTGGCTGGAATACCAACTGTTACAACGAGGTGAGAGCTAATTCAGCTCCTCAGTTTTACCCTACACCTCCTCAGCCCTGTAGTCATGGTGCAGGAAGATCAATGACCCTTCTTCTTCCCAAAGGATGTGGCCAAGTGTCTGTTTCAGCTGAAATTTGTCCTGTGCTCTAGTAGACTGCAGAGTTATGCACTTTAAAGTTTTAATTATCCCTATGAATGCAGACATAAAAGAACAACTTTCTTTCCACACAATCCCAGTAATTCTAGCAGCATCAACATACACACAAAAAAACCCAAAAAAACCCTCCACAAAACAAAACCAAGAAAACCCCAACTTTGAACTTGAGCAGAAGAGCAGAAAATGTTCCTGTCTCTCACCAAGCAGAACATGTAGAAGCCAATACTTCCAGTATTTGGATGGAACAATAAAAGGTATTGAAATATAAAATCTGCCAAGGGAATATTTATGAATATTGTTTAAATTACATTACAAAATGAAATTAATGCAAAGCTGCTGCTACATCCTTCTATGCAATTTAATTTATAGTTTGCATAAATAAAGAATTATAATGCATTCATTCGTTTCCTTCAGTTTCTTACCTTGCCCTTCTGGAGTTTCACCAAAGGGATTGACTTCAACCTGAATGGCATCAATTTTCAAGAAAAGATTATACAGCTTCTTAATTTGATCTGCTGCCTAAATGTGATCAAATGATTTACAATTACCACACAGAAAAATAAAAGTCCATGTTTGCAAGGCAAAGGTAGACCATTATCGATTATTTTTAAAGTATTACATTGCACAGTAATTCTAGATAATTACTGCTTTTATTTCTGTTTTCTTAACCATATTCATATAGTCACTTGTGCTGTTACAGTGCAGCATTATCCTACTGTGTAAGATTTAGTAAATGTGCATTTAAAGACTATACAAACTGGAGATTTTGTACAAAATAGACAGTGCAATTATTACGAAAAGTTTAATTTGGGAAGTGACTGAAGGCACCAGCATAATGAAATGTTCTCTGGTACACCAAGATCTGAGTTGCATTCACATTAATCAGTCTAAAGTCAGAAACCACAAAGTAGTTTGTGCTCTCTGGTGACTTCACAAAAAAAAATCTATTTCTCCTATTTCTCCTTCCAACATCAGTCTGATTTTTTTTTCTTGAAGAACTCACATCTGAGGCCTGCTTGTTTACTCATTACATGACACTCTTGCTTGTTCCCTACTACTCCTCACCATCTATCTCCATGCCTGATTCCATGGCTGAAAATATCACCACTGACTACTAATTTCCAAGTCTTTTGTTATTTTAATATTTTTCCACTAATAGAACTACTTAAAAACAGCAACATGAATGTGTATTAAAAAATCCCTCTGGTTCATTACACACTGTGAACCTATTAGCTTAAATAAGTTTGCAGATGAAGTGCACTAATAAAGAACCACTCAATTTTTTCCCTCTCATTACTGATCAGCTAACTGAAGTACACAACCCAAAAATACTTCGGATCTGAAATGAAATGATTTAGAACAAAGAAAGCATAAGTCAGCTTTCCCCTATGAGGTCAGTCATGAAAACATTAAAAGTGGAAAGACTCAACCCCAATCCCAGTTCTGCCCAGAGAGGTTATGGAGTCCTCATTCCTGAAAATGTACCAGGCTGGGCTGGATGGGGCTTTGAGTGACCTGATCTAGGGGAAGGTGCCTCTGCCCAGGGCAGGGTGGTTGAAACTGGATGTTCTTTAAGGTCCCTTCCAACCTACATTAATCTGTGATTCTGTGATAAGATTCTTTAAAGAGTCACAGTTGGGAAGCGGCACAAATCCCTTTGGAAGCCTGCCCTCCTCAAGAGTTATCAAAGCATTCTCAGTGGGTTTGACCCTAAAAAACCCATCAGTTGTAAATGTGCAGCAGCTTCCTTGGCACAAACCCTCAGGCTGACAAAGCACCCCAAGAGCACGGGGGGAGCTCTCAGCAGTGACACTGGGGAGGCAGCACCACCATGACCCCACACTGGCTCTGGGCCACCTGGAAAGCTGCTGCTGCCACAGAGCTCTCTGCAATGGCACCAGAACACCAGAATCACTTCACTTTTATTAAAGGCTGCTCCATCTTTCAGCACCTCTCTGAATCAGGCAGCTCAATGTCAACGCTTCCCTTTCTCAGGGTCTATAAGAACTGAGCCTCTTCAAGCAGAAAATCCCAGCCTAGAACTAGAGAATGTATAAGTAAATACCAGGATTTGTCTGGATAAAAAGGATGTCCCTGTGCTTCAGTAAATTCCTTTTAGTTGACTACACGAGGGAAGAAATGCATTCCAGCAGCATTATTTAAATGTGTTGTTTAAAAGTCCATACATATTTGCTGTTAATTATTAAGTACCAGAACTCTTCAAGGGTTGAAAGGTTCTACATAATCATTCCTCCTCATTATATATACAGCTAAATCTTCAAATGTGTGTTAATCAACTTAATCATTATGCATTTGTTAATTGCATGTTAGGATAGAAAAGAATTAAAACTGCTGAATTAAAAATAAAGTAGTTCTACAAAAATGAGTTTCATACTGCAGAAAAAAACCAGGCCAGCTTAAATGAGCTCTTTTCTGTCCAAAATGATGCACATAGGCAAATATATATATTCAAAATATATATGTACAGAAAAGAGATACTGAAAACACAACATGCTGTCAGCCTTTTGTTTTTGAGTTGAAAAATAAAAAAAAATTAAAAGGTTCCAATCACAAAGCCAGATACACTTTTATTTCTCCTCATTTTAAGGGCTAATTTTCAAAACCAGCTCTACCCATGCCATTTACAGAGCTCCAGTGGAATTCCAGTGAAAACAAAGGAATCCCACATGGGGAAACAGCATGTTGCCATCAACTGTTAAAAAGAGAAGGGACTCACACTTTAAAACCAGAAGGAGCTTATTCAAAATGCTAAAGCCTAATGACAATTACATAGAGCAATTTAGTATTTAGAATGTCAAAATGATCCTGATTTAATGGACACTTGGCCTTTCCAAGTGGCCTTTCCTATTGGAAAACATTTAAAAATGTTTTAAATGCCCTCAGCCTAAAGCCAGGGAGTGGAGTCAAGTTACCTGCTGCTGCAAAGGTCCTTGGAATCCCAAATTTTTTGCCATCTGCAATGCCTGATGATCCTTTATGCCTTCAAAAATATCTATTTCCTCCTGCAACAGTAACATGCATGAATATAACTAAATATTCAATCAGAATGGAGGGTTATAGCTTCAAAAGGAAAACACTTAGTGTACATGTGCAAATTAGTAATTAAAGCCTGGCTGTTTGCCAAGGCTCCCTGAGACTGAGGCTACAGCAGCTGCCTATAGGGGATGTTATAATTACCACACTGACTATGAAACAGTCCTTCCAAAAAATATATAATTCTTCAGGGTGGCATGCTGACAAGAGAATGTGACACCAGTTTTCACTTTTAATTACTGTACAGATGGCATTGACGAATATTTAGTCTGTTAATTTTTATGACATATTCTGGAATATTTTCAAGGCAATGAGTGTCACTGGCCAGTAACACCGTGAAGTTTATATGATTTTTTTAAGTACACATTAAATATTTTTACAATTTTTTGAATAATTATACTTGATAGTATCAATTATTTTCTCAGCTGAATAGCTTGTCTACTCATTATCATGCCACAGTAACTTAAAAAATACTTCAGTGTAGTCATCATTAAGAAAGCAATTACAACAGTTGTATTTCAGATGCAAAAGTCTTGCAGGTACAAAAAAATAATTAACAACTCTGTCAATTAGAGAAAAACAGCCACAGAAACAATAAGTGTATTGGCACCAAACCACCTGTGAAAAAACAGTGTACCTTCCTGAAAGTAAAACTCACTCATAAAACATTTCAGATATTAAGTTTAACATATCACATAACAGCCAGGTTTAAGATCTTTTTCTAATTGAAAGTTCTAGTAAAATCAGATGTTAAATATGCTTCATTTACTAGATGGTAGGTATGATCCTGTATTTGATGAAACACTATTTTTATGGTTCTTCTTGTCTCCTTTTTACAGGGAAGGAAAAATGGGAGGAGAAAGGGGGGAAAATATTCTTTTGGATAACTGACAGAGAAAAATGTTATTGCAGAACATTATTTCAGTACCTTAAAGATAAGTTCTGGACTAGTTACTGCAACTTCTTCTATGTCCACACCACCCTGTGGACTGCCAACCATGACAGGTCCATTGCAGGCTCTGTCCATCAGAATTGCAAAGTATGTTTCCCTGGAAATATCCAGTGCTTCTGCAACCATCACCTAAAATGCAGAGAGGGAAAAAAGAAAACATCAGTGGTTCTGACTGGTATTTCTGCTTTGCCTTAAAATGCAGCAGTTTGATACTTGCTACCCTGAAGAGAAACATTGGTTTCACTGCTTTTACTGCACTACTACAACCCTGTGACCTTTTTCCCTTTTTCAATCTGAAAGTGAAGTAGCCACCTCTGCAATTTAATTAGAATTACATTCTTCCTTAAAAGAGCTTCTAATTCCCATCTTTCAATGGAAGTGGTAGAAATCAGGAAAATCACTTCCCAAGTATTAAAATAATTAAGAAGGATTAAATGGCAACATCTTTCTAGCAAGGTCTGTTTCTGAAGTGACAGTTTTGAACAATGACTGCAGACAATGACCATCACTGAATAAACCACAAGGAGAAATTCATTCTCTCAGTCAGCAAATCCAAGAGGCATTTTTGTACCTGCAGCCCTAAAACTCTGCCTACCTGGCACAAGGTGCTCCATCAAATAAGTATTTCTGGGTTTTCATAGTTCAAGGGCTATAAACAAGAAAGATGCACTATACTTTCACCCAAGTCACATTTCTGACAGTCTGTTCCAGAGTACATAAGAAAGAATATAGGGACTTTCTGCCAGGCAGTAGGTATTAGAGGAGAAAAAATTGTAAGAAACAAGAAATCAAATAAAGCCATCACTGCTCAGAATTGAAGGAAAGATGAAATTTCTTTATGGTGTTTTTGACTTGGAAGAAATTTGCTTTACAGTAATTTTGTTTCCTTCTTCTTCTACCTCACTTTATTCACACAACATAGGGGGATGTAAAGGAATAGTTCAAATAAACAACTGTTCAAAAGGAAACTAAAGAAAGCAGGGTGAAAGAGAGAACCAAGAATGCAGAAAACTACTGTACTACTTAAAAGCATCTGCCTATTTTAGTCTACTACAGAGGGATGCTAAAAGACAACTTCAGAGACATAGCTTGGCTACCTGCCAAGCTTTGTCAAATTAACAAGCAAGGGTAGGGAAAGCATCCTTGATTTGCTACTATTTTTACCTGCATCCATGTTTTCCCCTTCTTACATATCCTGCATCAATGTATCTGAAAAATGTGAGTCAGTTGCTTTAGACATAAGTCAGATAAAACCAACTGGTCCTACTGGATCTTGTCAGAGCTCTTCAGTTTCCACAGAGCTCAGGGTCAGGACAAGACTTGGGATGGGAATACACTCAACAAGTTTTGAGGAATACATTTGCAGGCACAGCAGGTGGAAGTAGCATTATTAAATCAGATATTTTCAACTGAGACTTCCAGCCTGAGTGATTGTCCTCACTGTTGCTAATTAACAATGTCAACATCATCGGATACTTCTCTGTCTTAATTCACAAAACTACTGAGAGTCTACTTTGCAGTAGGAAACCTTAGAGCAAAAATTGTTAGATTGTGAAATATCTCTAATTCCTCCCAACAAAATAACTTTCCTTCACGATCCTCCCTGTTTGATGCAGAGCAAAGCCAAGGAAATTGGTGTTCCAGGTCTTTAAATATCATTTAAGTCTACCTATCACTCACACAACAGAACTAATGCAAACACATTGATGAACAGTTAAGAACAGTGAAATTGAATCTACAGACTGTTGACTCTCCTCACATTTTGTCTGTTTTGCTTTTGATAAAGAATATGACACATCATTATCTGTTTACCATATCATATTTATATTTAAAATGTCCTGGGGAAAAATCAGTTTTCATTAAAACTTCCTGACAACTTCAAGCTTTGCTTCTCTGTAACAAATCTTTACCTAAAAGTTTAAGTCACACATCTAATGTCATGAGGGTAACTGTAACAGCTTTTCTCAAACAGAATCAAATATGCAAAATAATCATTCTGTTATTGCTTGGAGAGAAAAACACAGGTAGTGAATTCTCAGGTTGTCATGATAAGAGAAGACTGTCATCACAGATAGGCTCTCCAAATTCCAAATGCCATAAGAGGATTTTATGTAAACTCACAAAACAGGTTCCAAGTTATGAGGGAATTGAAGAGATTGCTATTAATTTGAGAAACATCAATCTGAACAGGCACAAACACACTTTAAATTCTGCAGCAGGTGCACAAGCTGAGAAAGAAAGCTGAAACCATCATTTTCTGTTTCATAATTATTCTAATTGTAGAAAATTTCTACCTTTTATACCTTCCTTACAAATAGATGTAAAAGGTACATGACTTCCACTCCCTGACTTGACACTAGCTCATTTCTTGTCTCACAGAAAGTGACATAATAAATATTTTCCTTCTGAAAAATGCTTATTATCTATTGTTTTTTAAACATAGGAGTATTTTAAACCACTCAAACGTCCAGAACACTGAAAAGTTTAAAAAGCCCAAATCCTTTTCTTCCTGAAATGCAATTTTCCTTAAGTACATGTAGAACACAAACTCTTCCATACATGCAGAGAGAAAGTACGTGCCTTGAAATAGAAAAATGCCAGTCATTTGTTCTCACCTTCGCCACTGCCCTCAGCAAGCCCAAAGAGCTTGCCTGGCATTTTCAGTGCATTACATTCCCACTGCATTAAATGATATCTCAGACTTAGCTAAATTTATATGTTTAATAATATTACTGTAGTTTGCCCCTTGATTAAAATGTCAGTGTTTGATTTTGTAGTCCTGACACCACAAACCTGAGTGCCTCAGCTCCTCTAACTACCTTTAATATCCCAACGTGAGCTAACTTTGTAAATGAGAAATTCTTTTAAAACAGACATAATTCTGCTGGGAAACAGTTTTTAGATGAAGTAGTGCATAATTTTAAACATGCTTTCTTCACTATCTAATAAGCATGACATTGGACAAACTGAATTAATTTAAAGCAGGGTGTATGCTCTTAGCATTAATTACTAAGATTCAAGAACTTAATACCAAAAAATATAAAACATAGTAGTTAAAAGCCAACATACTTTTAAAAGCCAACTTTGTAATCAGGATGAAAGTCTATGAGCAAATGATCAGCTTCTCCCAGGGAAAAGCATCACATTGGTTTATCATGGATCAGCATTAAAATACCAGTTTCCCTGGAACTCTATAGCAAAGGAAGAATACACAGTCTCTCAAGGCTGTTCACAATCCTGTACCACCGAAATAAATATCTGAAGCTCAGTAGTGCAAACTTCACTTCAAACTTCACCTCTGCCCCAGCTGCTTGGTCCTGCCCTCTGTTCATTCACATAAACATGTGGAGGGGAGAAAGGAACCACAGGTTCAAATATTCTATAGCTACATGGCACAAAAGTCATCCTAATTTAAATCCTTTGAATAACCCACGTCAAAAGTGCCCCCAATACCCATTTCCTTCTTCCATTTCTATCAATTCCAAAGAAAATTAGATGCTTCTGTTTTAGAACTGAATCTGTCAATGATGAACAGCCTTGCACTCTGACAAAAAAGTAGAATTTCTGTATGGATGTATTCAAGTCAGGCCAACTAGGGCAAAAGAATAAAAACAAAGAACTTATAAAGGAAAGCTGCTTTTACAATACTAATTTTCCCGAGCAGAGTGCCTTAATATGGAAAAGGTACATCCTGTCTTATATCCTTAGCATTATCAGGATCTCTGACAGACATGCCTTAATGGTAATACTGAGTCTCCTATTTTAATATATAGTATTTCTTTTTAAGAACAGCTCTGAGGAGTGGATGGAAATCTGCTCTCCTTGCCCCCCCAGAGAAGAACTGCCTGAACACCTTCCTCCACCCTCATTAGACAGGATCTTTCCAGACAGGTGTTCCTTCCCCTTCTCTGCTAATACACCAAGCTGTTCACAGGATATTAAATGTGAACTGCAGCTCCTTCAGCTCATGCCAAATTATTTCCTGGCATCAGACAGAGTGTGGCTCTTGACTACTTACCTGTATGAGGATTCTTGCTCAGTCAAACAAAGCAAGAGGTAAAACCAGATACAACAGCTAGGCAATTGCCAGGATTTTCTGACTCAAAGAATTTTACTAATTTGAAGGAGACACTTGCTGAATCTTTGCTTCCTTTATTTAGGCCAATACAGAACAAATAATTTATGTTGAAGTGAATCTTGGTGCCTTGCAGAAAGCACCATCATTGGAAAATGAATTCTAGTTATCTAGTACCTCAACCACTACCATGAATATACGTTAGTCTGTATCTACAACAAGAAGAGATAATCTACTGTTCAGAAACTTTTTTTCAATTGAGAAAAAAATCTCATGCAAAAATTTGAATACTTAAAGGGGGCATACAATAATAGACAGGGACAAACTTTTTAATAGGGCCTGTTGCAATAAGTCAAGGTGGTTCTAAAGAAGACACATTTTGACTACACATAGGAAAGAATTTTTTTACAATGAGGGTGGTGAGGCACTGGCACAGGTTGCCCAGAGCAGGGTGGATGCCCCATATCTGGAAACCTTCAAGGCCAGGTTGGATGGGGCTCTGAACAGCCTGATCTGGCTGAAGATGCATCTGCTCATTGCACGGGGTTGGACTGAAAGAATTTTAAGGATTCCTTTCAACTCAAACCATTTTGTGATTCATCTGTCACTCTGTTAAGACTTGCACAGACCTGAGGGTGTCTGAAGTACAGATAATATTATTACTAAAGGGAACCATATATCTACTGTTTCTGTAAGCAGAATGTCAATAAGCGTGTACAGCTAATGCTATAGTGCAGCTGTATCACCATTTAGAAATTATTTGTTGGGAGATAAGCCTATGACAAAGGATTCCTTTCAATATTCACAGAGAAAACAATTTATTTTTCCATCGGTGGGTATGGCAAAATTGATGAACAAAATATATACACCAACTGAAGAAGTAACATTTTCTTTTTTTTTTTTTTAATCAATTAGATGTAATCAATCAGGAATTGGAGAAGGATTGGAAAAACACCTATGTTGTACATCCCAGCTTATTAATGCAAAACTGCAGCTGAACATAGTTTTCAACTTTCAAGAGGCCAAAATCTTACCTTTTTAACTGTCACACCATCCTTTGGAGTTTGCTTGGTTGACAGATTGTACCCAATCATCTGTTTAGCAAGCTGTTCAACAGTCTTAGGGCTACAAACAAAGCAAAAATGTTAGTTTACTGAAAACTATTAAAAGAAACAGTCCATAGCTATTGTAAACAGCCTAAATATTATACAAGAAGCAATTTATTTATGTAGTTTTTCCAATTGAAAGTACTTACTCTTTAGTTAGATGAACTCCTCCTTTCAATCCACTATTGAAAATACCTTTCCCTCTCCCTCCAGCCAGAATCTGTGCCTTCAGAACAATTTCCTTTGCCTCTGTAAAAGAAAAACACATTGCAATTCTGTGGTTTGTCAATTATTGAGCTTGTTAGTATGAGATCAGAAAGCATTTCCAGATTGGACTCTTAAACCAACAAGAAATTGTTTATAACTAGTGAGCAACAAAAGAAGAGTAAATTCATCACTTCTATAAAGCAACCTTGCCAAAAAAGAATTGCTCAAGGAATTTAAGGGATACACAGCTTATCAGAGGGATAAATAAGTCATTGTGGAGATCAGAACCAAGCTGTTAATGCTCCATGGCCTGCACAACAAACCACACACAACCAGCCCAGCTCCGTAGCACACACACTGGCACAGTTTTTAAACATAAATCAGACCATATTTTGCCTTGAATGCACAACAAAACAAGCTCATCAAGGGAAATAAATTCCATTCCTTGCTCTGAACACATGGAAGGAAATGCATGGATGTGGTTCTTAAAGCAGAAATCCCAATGTCCAAAGGGCAGGTGAGTGCAGAGCAGGGGCAGGAGCTGTGAAATGAAAACATTTCATCTGTCTGTGAGGCATCACCTGGATCTTTGGCAATTTGAGTGTAACAGCCTCAGTAACACAAAAGAGCTGCAAGACAGTGACAAAAGCAAGTGCACCATATCCTACATTCCAAACAAAAGCAATCCTGACATCCTCACAGAGTCAAACAGGGGGGAAAAAGGGAAAAGAAAACAACCAACCAAACCAAACCATCACTCATCATCTTTGCAGCTCCAGATCACAGCAAATTCCTGAACCATGAACACCTCCCAGGCGCCTTTAGGATGTTTATTAACAACAACCACTGCCACTTTGCACATTCATCATAACAGTGCTGGCTGCTTTGCAAAATCCTAATATTACCAGATCACTAAGTGTGCCTGGAAAAGGGTCATTGTTACTCTCTCCTGCAGTCTGTGGAAATCTCAGATTTCAGTGGTGTTTGGATTAGGTCACACCTCAGACAATAATATTTTATCTAAGTACCAAGGAAACATGAGGATTTGTTGTTAAATTGACAAATTTACTCTTTAATTGGTACAGAGGATACAGATATTTTCAATCAAACACATACAGGCCTTCTAGGCTGTAAAAACATTTTAAAGATTATTAAATATAAGTTTAGAGGTGCAGCAATTTTTGGTGCAGGCAAGCTCTGACACAGCATCATTTCAAAGTGCCTGTATAATAAATTTCAGCAGCTACAAAAAGAAAAATTGAACCTTAGAATAGGAGAAATATTATGAAACAAATATTCTATTTAACACAGGCATTATACTTTAACATAGTAGTAGTTACTATTATTATTAATAATTATTTTTAACACAGATACTGTACTAAGAAATGTTTAATTTCTAAGCTTCTGGAGGCTAAAATTTCTCCACATGCTTATCCATTCAGTAACATTTGACATATATCACTCTGAACTTTAAAAGCATTCTCCTTGAAAATACTTCATGCATTCCAATATATTCATGTTCTGGGCTCCCTATTACTCATGCCACTGCAGGGCAGATAACAAGGAAATTTAAATGCAACAAAAAGTTTTATCTAAAATGTTTCGTAAGCACACAAATTAAGATGAATTAAAACTATAAATCACTTTTCAACCTGCACAAGCAAACTCTAAAAATCACAGTAGCTGCTGTGATAAAGAATCTAATATGGTATTGTTAAGAGATGCTGTAAGCATTTAATTAAATCAATTTTAGCTTCCAGCCATCCTGAAAATGTGAGCTTTGATTGTCAGTGATGGGTGGTATCAGTTCTGGGAGTGATCATCACCCTCATTCCCAACCTTCCATGAGCACCAATTATCTCCACTGGGCTCCAACAAATGAAGCTAGAGAAAGGAATTAATGTGTGCATTTTTATAATCCACCAGAGGACTATCAAGGCAATAGAGTAACTTCAGAAAAACAGCTATCAAACCCATCAACAAACAGATAGAAAATGAGCACAGCCAAGTAAAGATTAGACCTGAAGAACTAATCAATGCAGCAGCTCAGCAGAGCACAGTACAGCAGGTTCTTCATGCCCTCCAGGAAACCAACAGCAAGCAGTTTAATTCCATAATTATTTGCCCAAACTCTCTAAAATTAAATAAACCGTCCAGATCTCATTTTACAGTAACTAGGCTTGATCATTCAGTACTTACCAAGTTGATACACTCCTTAATGTCACCACCTTATCTAAAGAGTTGATTTCTAGAAATGCTCACACAAAGTTTTTGTTTGTTCCTGCCTGAATTCCCTAATTATGTTATGAAAGACCATGCCAAAACAAAAATGTGGGGTTAGCTAGAATATTTGAAGTAATTCACCTTCAGCTTCAGGTTTAAGGAAAAAAAAAAACAAAAAACATACCTTAAGTCAGTATTAAGCTCATTAAAACCAGAAAGGTGTAACTAATTTCTATTAATACCCTTCCAAACTGTTCTAGTAACACTGGAAGAAATGTTTAAGCAGAATTCTGTAGTTACACCTAAAGGACTTGAAGAAAACCTATCACAAACAACATGCCTGTACACCACCTTAAAGCACAAAGTACAACATTTTCGACAGCATTAAGGCTTCAACCAACTTCTGTGTATGGCCATTGACTGACCAGCCTGGTGCAAATTAAAACACAAAAACAAACACAAAAACTCCAAAGAAAACCAAATAACAAACCAGCCTGCTTCTTAAGTGTGCATATGTGGATTTTTAGTCACAGATTTATATTTTTTTTATCATTAGAAACAATACAAAAACCCGACAGCTTTGAAGAGTCACTAATTTAGCAACAAATAGCTGCAAACTGCTCCATGCAGATTAATGACACATTGCTGGTAACAGCATGTGTTCTTCACTAATTATAACCTGAATACATTAATATCTCAGACTGAGCAGCTCTCTTATTTGCCTTTTTTACGTTAATCTATGGAAAAAAGAGAGAGGTGCAGGTGTGGTGTTAGAGATGGGTTTAAGGGCTGGACTGGGCAGTATTGGGTTAAATTGGGTGGATTTGGTGATCTTAGCATCATTTCCAAGCAAAGTGATTCCATGATTTCCAAAGAATCCTTTAAAGAAATGGAACTAAAATACAGCTGGTCCCTAAGTCATATGTCAATAAATAAGCAAGACTTTGACTCCTCAGAAGAATACTCAGAATTCAAAATTTGAGAACTGGGTCTGGCTCTATGTATCTAAAAAAATTTAACCACAGGAAAAAAGCCTTGAGTACTTATTTTTCTATAATAAATTCAGTTATTTCAGCAGGGCAGAATAGAACACTGAGGGACAAAGAGCCTCTACATGGCATCAAACAAAACCTCTCCTTCCCTCAGCCAGCACTGTGAATACAAACAGCAGTGATACTCCTTGCAATTGGAATAAGCTCAGTGCTGTAATGAAAGCCTATTTAAAATCAATAAAATCAGTCCTGCTTTTGGGAGCTATGATTACTCTGGTCCACTGGTACTGCTTGCAGCAAAAATGAACAGCTTGTTCTCAGCCCACTGCTGTGTATATTTAACTACTGAATTCTTGATCGTGAAACAATATAGTGAGAAGCAGAGTTCTGCTGGTTTTATGCTATGCTAATTTATTACCTGTGAACAACTTTCCATTATTATTGATACGACTGTGTGGCTGCAAATTAGGCATGTTAACAATTACATTAAAACGTGCTGTAGCTTATCAAAAATAAACTGCTGTAAAGAACACGAGATGTATGGGAACAGCTCCCCTGCTCATGAACAAAAGGCTTTCTACCAGAGGGAACTCAGGACTACTTTGACAAGACCTCCCACACTACAGAATTAGAGCTTGGGACAAAGGGAGGAGGTCTCACATGAATTCCTAATCAAATTTCTGTCTCACCAGTGGTCTGGCTTCTCTATCTGCAGGGGCTGTGTATAAATTAAATTACTGTCCGCACCTTCTTTAAATATGCAGAACCCATTCCACCATGACATCAGTGTGTTTTTACCCCAGTGTAAGGCAGCTGAGCACAGAAGGGTTCACTGCAAACCCCTGACTGCAATGTAAGCACTGCAGCAGCAGCAGAGAGTCCCTGGAATGTGCCCTGATCTCTCTCAGAATGAGCTCAGCACACATTGCAAAGCAGATGACAGCAACCCATGGTCACAGGAGCTGCACAATGCAAAGTCAGGACAGTCTTGAGTTTTACAGCATTCTACTAACAAGCTACAAAGTGGCTAACTATCTTCCTACACAAGGTCTTTTAAGGCTAAACTATCCAATTAAGCAATGACACCTAAATTATTTTCACTTTTAACCCAGTAACTAAGCCTAGTTTCCACACTGAACACCGAATCTTAAATTTATTATAATAACTTTGCACATTTGGGTCTCTTTACACCAACTTGGTTTGAAATCTGAGAGAGCTTTTCCCAAGTATTGCTGCCACTTCCACTGCTGCCCATCTTCTGAGAGCTGCAGGGATGCAGCATCCAAGGCAGCTCCCAGGCTCTGCCAAGTGAGCAGATTGAGATGAAAAAGAAGCTGTCCACAAGGTACCTCCCACACCTATAAAACTATTGTGCTTTAAGGCCTTTTGAATGAAGATAAACAATGATTTTCCCCCTCCTTTAATTTTAATTTAAACTCTCTTCCTCTGTTATTTTCATCCTTCTGCTCCATAACACCAAAAAGAATTATGTTCTTACAAGCCCACTCTCTACAACCTTTGGTTTGCAGACTAGTTTAGAATTAAAGTTAAATAAATCATCCTTTTTATAATTCCATAGTTTTGAATATATTGTATATTTATTGCTAGATTATAGGCCTCATTAAAATCTATAATGATAAATTAGTCAGTCTCTTGATTCTGTCATTACTGTTATTAATTGCTTTCATAGCCATTACTACACACTTCACCGGTGATAAAAATTTTAAGGCTAGATAAAATCAGCTAAGCTAAAGCTCACTCTCAATATTGCAGCCTTAAATCCTCTCAGAGTAAAAGTAATCAAGTATTCACACATCCTACATGTAAGTTAAACCTGATAAATTGCTTATACAGCAAAGGCAGCCTCACTAGATCCAGCAGCACCACTATAATGCATGGAAAAATATGCACACTAAGGCAGGGATCCAAAAGAAACAGTTCTCATATTGAAACTGCTCATTGTATGTGCTTGATTCAAGCTCCATGGGATATCTCACTCCTGATATTTTTCAGCCTTTAACAGCTTCTTTTTTCAACCTAACTTCTCATTATTTTTTACATAAATTTCCTCTGTAATAGACAAAGGGCTTAGAAAAATGGCTATTTTCACATTTGCTTATAAACTTGAGAGCAGATGTGGTTTGAAACTCAACCAGGAAAGGAACAAGTTTGTTCTTTTGTGGAAGAGCACTGGAGTTCACTGACAAGAGAGAAAAAGCTCTTTCTGCCAGCTCTAAAGCAACATCCATTCTATGGGCAAAACAGAGAAAGGCAGTTTCTGAAACCTGCAGTCATCCTGGCATCCTGCAGCATATAAATAGTAAATACTGAACAAAAATAGAAAAATCCATGCAAAGGGATCCAGGGTTCTTTCTTCACTATACCCAGTAGGTCCATTCTTGCTACTTTTAGACTTCAAAATATCCTTTATATTATGCCCAAGCCAATATTATTTTTCTCCTCTTCAGATGACTTCATTTTAAGAGGCTGCACAAGCAAGCAAAGACTTTTCCTTCTGTATTAGTCCCAGTCCCTATGATCTGACAATACCACCATGGAAGCTTCTCAGGATACTCTGTTAAGCACTGAGAAACCTGGGCGTGCAAAATCATGTGCTTTCCTTGTAAGTATTAAATACGTGAATAAATCACAAGTCTTGATTTCTAAAACTTTCATTCAAAAATTTGTCAGTTTGAACAGATTCTTATCAAGACATTTCTCTCTATTCTTCCCATCTCCTTAAATTACAAAATAAAAAAAATAAAAAATAATTACCTTTTAAAGTTTACAAGGATTTGAAGTTTTCCTTGCCAAAATAACATGCAAACCTTTTTTTGCCCCCCCCCCCCAAGTAAAATATATTTTAAAGTTAGCAGACTCAGATCAACTGTGCCTTAAATTCTTGACTGAATAGCATAACACAATTTGTTTTAATACAGTTCAGGGAACAGGCTCTATGCAATCTGTAGTGTTGAAGTCAAGCAGCCATTAGGAACAAACACTGTTCTCTCCCCTTGCTGCAACAATACACACACCTGCTTTCCTGGAACGTGTTCAAAATTTCATTCTTTCTGATTATATGTAAGGCAAAAAATGACACAAAGCCTTCTCTGACTGATTCTAATTCTTTTATCCATTATTGAACTGCAGAGATGATTTTGAAAAAAAATTGTATGTAGTGTAGAATACATAAACCAAGGCACACATATTAGTTTTTCTCACACTTCACTTCCAATCATAAAAGAGTTGTTGTAGTTGGAGATAGTCTCAAAAATGGAGCATGAAATAAAAAAGCTAAGCAAGACAGCTGGGAGTTCACATGGTAAAAAAGCAAGTTAATATGAATTTTTAATATGAATTGTAGAATCACAAATGTTTTGGCTTGGAAAGGACCTTAAAGCCCATCTTGTTCCAACCCCTCCCTCCCATGGCAGGGACACCTTCCACCATCCCAGGCTGCTCCAAGCCCCATCCAACCTGGCCTTGGACACTGCCAGGGATGGGGCACCACTTGTTCCAGTGCATCACCTCCCTGATGGTAAGGAATTCTTTCCTGATTCAAAATCTAAACTTTCTCTCTTTCATATCTGAAAATATGCAGAGAATAAAGACAACTGCAATGTTACCACCACTATTTCAGAAGTGTTAACAAATCCATAATGCGACAGGTGAACCCTGTTCAAGTAGAGACTTGATAATCAGCCCTTTGCCAAGCACAGTCTTTCCACACAGGCCTGCTATGCCCAGCAGGATCCTTAAAAATAAACATTAAAATGGAAGCCAAAGCTGAAAGAAATGTGGAGGACATCACACAGTGAAGGCTGGAAACCCAAGAGCCTTGGGAAGTGTGAGGAACAGGCCACAGGCTCAGAGGGAGAAATCAACTTTAGACCCAGTTTCTGCAAGGCTGCCAATACTAGGCCAGGACTAAACTCCTTCAAAGGTTTCATCCTCTCTTGCTGCCTCGTAAAAGCTGGGACAAAGTGACCTGACAGGTGCCCATGTGCATGCACTGCCCCACTTGAAGGCACCTCACCTCTTTACTCACCACCACAGTGGTCATTTCTCCTCTTTACAACAATTTATAGATTCCTTCATCTATCAGGTAGTTATCTGCTTAATTCTAAGCACACACTGATGCCAGCTTGGCATTTGGGTGCCTACATAAATATTACCCTCAGTGGGGCTTTGACACATTTCATGAAGAACTTCTTAATGAAGCTCCAAACCTAAATCTCTTCTACAGTTTGCATTTTTACCCAAAGCAATGAAAACACTGAACAGCTCTCCGCTGAAAATTTACATTTTTAGCAAAATTAACATTTCTCTCCCAGAGACAGTTCTGGTTATACAATTCTGCTCTAGCTCTTAGCCTTGTATCCCTTAGCTTTTGTTTCATTGTGAAGGGTTGCATTAGGTACCACACATTTTGCTGTTTAGACCATAAATAAATCAATCCACATCCAAAACTAGAAACATACAAAAGAACAGCAAATCTGGTATTATTTTGATCTGAACCAAGCCCAGTAGGATTGAAATGTCCTCCAGTAGCCTGATTCATTATCCAACTTATTCAGTGGAATTAAGTACAAAGTTTTCAATGTATTGCTGAAATAATTTATTGAACCTCTGAAGAGAATCATGCTAGACTGGTCATTACGTGGGAAACATCTGGATGGGAAAAATATCACATTGAAGAGTTTATGTCTGCCTCAGTAGTGCTAAAGAAAGTTGAAAAGTATTACTTTGGAGCTGCTATTCTACATATGCCCTCGACTCCTTACCCTCATTTAGAAGCACGACACTGATTTGTCACCCCCTGCCAAAACTAACCCAAAATGCCTGACTTTCACCTCCCACAGCCTCCTCTTGTTTTTGTTTACTCATCACATATGTGAAATAGAAGCAATTGCCAAAATAATCTAATACTGGAAAAAAGGTTAAGACCAGACCTATTAGCAGAATCTTTAATATCTAATTCAATATTTTAGACTTAATTACTCTATAAAAAGGCCATCTCACTGATCAATGATACACTGGTTAATTTAGATTCAATGCTGAAAAAAAAATTGTTTAGAACATAGTTTCAAACCTGTATTACCTGAACAAAGTTCTTTTTACAGCTTTATAATATTACCTAACCTATACAATTCCTTCTCACACATAGAGCCAAGACATTCAACAGAAACCCATCCAGAACACATCCCTAACACTGCATCCCTGCCAATATTAATTAGTCTTCTAAGAAAAAAATATATTTTGGCTATTTTTTCTAGATTTCTTTTTAGTTGTAATTTTTTTTTTAATAGTATCACATCATCTACAGACACTTTTCTAAAAAGGCTGAGGCTGTGATACATTCTTTTTTCACACCATTGTATTATGCGCTTTCAATTTTGAATGTTTGGTGGAAGCAAGATAATGCAAACTTCAGAGTTTCAGCTCTCTGTTAGGACAGGTTGAGAGAGAAAAAAATTAGGTTTAAAGTATCCCCATTACTTATTGAACGTTAAGCCACAAACAAAAGCACAGAACTTTGAACAATTTAGTTGGGTGGACCAAACAAGTTTCTACTTGAAAGATTAAAATAAAAAATGTGACAAGAGATTTTTATCCTGAGATAAGCCTTTACTTCATAAACCATCTAGAATAAAATATGAATTATTTCAAACACATGGTAAAGCAACTGTGAAAATACATGTTGTATCCTTGATTTTCACCAGTAGCTTGTTAGCTGAGCCATTCATGACCATGCCCAGTACCAACACATGCAGCTTTTTGGCTTGGCCTCTCTCTGCCACTTCATTTTCTCAGTGGTTTTATAAGGATTTGCTTTTTATTATATGCAGCTACAACATGATCTGTGTGAGGACACTGGACAAGCTGTTAGCTCCATTAAGTTAATAATAGATTTCTGAGTGTGATTTCCTATTAATTTCATTTTCCTCATTCCACAAGAAGCCAAAATTTCAGACAGCCATATGGTGCTTCATAAACAACAATTAAAAGTTATTTTCTAATTTTTAGGCACTAAAAAAAAAGTCCATAAAAATACATATGCTTGGAATGATATAAAGGAAATTATGCTTTGGAATGTCTGCACATGTCTAGGATGCTCCAAGCACTTCCTCAGCCTTTTCCCCATTCACACACTTCTGGTCCATGTCAGCCACTGAAGGTTACAATTAATCACACTGCATGCCTCAAAGATCACAATTCAGATTTTTCTTCCAGAAAACAAACCTAAACAAACCTACATGTATCTAAACCATTCCTATTTTCTTCTTGTGCATTTCTTTAACACAATCTATTTTTTCTTTGTCTGTACAAATTCCTTTGTTTCACAAGGAAAGACTTTTTCAAATTAATCACAAAAGTAGCTTTTGTGATATTAATAGATTTTTCTTCAAAGTAAATGGGATGCAAAGCCTCTGGACTACAGTTTTAAAGCCAAGTATTCTGGATATATGAGAAATGAAATCTGATAATGCACATAATAATTTTCTTTTGCTTTATTACCACTGATCTGAAATTGAACATCAAAATTACGTCTTTTCTTTCAATTGACTAACACCAAAATGATTTTCTGACATCACCTTGGCTGGTTTCTGCAGAACCAAGTCTGCATTTGTTAAAGGAATTTTGAAACATCAGCAACTAGACTGAGAGTAGATCCTACTCACCTGCAGCCTGTGGAAAGGTTGAAATATCAACAATTTCCTGAGTTTTCAACATAGGAAACATTGGGAGGCATAACAAAAACCCCAGTATGTTACAGAACAATGGCCTGAGTAAAAGGAAATTCTCCACCCTCCAGGGCAGCCTGTGTGGAGCCCCCAGGGCCAAGCCAGAAGGCAAAAGAAGGCATGAAGGTCCCCCACCCTGAGGGCAAAGCACTGTCACTGTGCTTGTAACCCAGAAACAAAGCTGCAGGGGGACAAGGGGCCTGGCAGCGAGAGGAACACCAGGGTGTTGGTGTGAAATCAAGTAATTTCCCCCAGGACTGGGCTGTTCCACAGCTCTGTCCAGGGCAGCCCTGGAGGGAAGCTCCACCAGCAGTGCAGGAGAGGTGTTGGCAGAGAGAACAAGACATCCAAGGCTCTGACCTTGGCCACCCTGCTCAGTCATGAGTGCTCCATGCAATAAGCTTTTCATAAAGCTGCCCCAGACCAGTGAAAGAAGAAGCAGGACAACAAATAAAAATGAAAAGGAAGAGTGCATTGCTTTCAGCAGAGAGCTGAAACCAAGCTCTGCTCTCCTGTCTAAGCAGTGAAGTGATAAAGCACCACGATGACACTTCCATGGCACTGCACACTGAGCAGGTGGAGCCGCCAGTTTTCTGTTGACACCTCCCAGGAACTCTCCTGCTACACAATTAATTAATGAATAGACAAAGAAAGAAAAATCTTGCAAACGAGCACAGTTACAAAATCAGGCACATTTCATTACTATCATCATAATTTTCCTACATGGCTTCTTACCACTCACCTAATTCAGAGCACTTTGTTATCACAAATCAAGATTTAACTGCACAATAAACAAGCTGCAAGCAGTTTGAAGTGCTTCAAAATCTACAAAGGTCAAGCATACAGACTTATTTTTATTGATTATGTAATATTGACATCAGCCTTACAAAGCTATTACACAGGCACACAAATTTAAGGCCTAAAATCAATGGATTTGCTTTCAAAACTTTCCTTGGACACACCTGATGAGAATAGGGAGGTCTTGGAGCTAATCAGTGCTTGAGGAACAAAATTATAGGCCTAAACTTTATAAATCACTAGTCATTTGTGCCAATCATCTGTCTAAAGGTTCTGCTTTTCAAATGCCACAGTGCAGAGTGCCCTTCCCTGCAAACACTCCCAAAAGTCCCAGAGCTGCCAGCTACAGTTGCTGCTTTTGGAACTTGGGACCATCTGTGTTTGAAAAGAGCATTCTGTACATAGTTATTTGCATCCCTACCATGCCAAGACATGCCAAACACAGAGTCCCAAAAGTAAATGCATTCTGCCTGCATGGGTAAAGACCCAACACACTGATACACAACATACAGGCAAAAATATTTTCCTACTAAGGATGTGCCTTGAGTTGGATGCAGCCTATTTTGTACTTATAATATCCATTGAATTAACATTTAGTATGGTTACAAAATTGATGTCCACACAATAATTCTCTCAAAGAAGTGAAAATACATTAAAATCAAATACTTTTATAACTATTTTCAACTTCTTACATTTATGCAAAAGATAATTAATACACTTGATAAAAGCTATTCAAGCTATTTTTCAGTTTGTGTGTTTTAAAGTTTTCCCACTCCTCCTTTCTGTTTTTCCTGCTGACACTTTAATCTCCTCCTCTTGTAAATATGAGCTTATAACAATAAATCATGTTTTATTTATTAAAGATATAAACAGGAATCAATACAAAGCAGGAAAGCCAATCTCCATAAAGTTTCCCTCCACACTGACTGAAATTAGTTTTCATATGAAGATTCAAATATGCATCTGGTTGGCATTTAAGCAAGAATGAAGATATTTTCTCTCTTGCATTACATAACATGCTAAATAAAAAATAGAACAAAGTACTGGCTTTGGCCAGTTCCAGTGAAGTAAAATCAATCACAATTCTTCAAAACATAAGTATTGTGCAATGAAGAACCTGACACATCTGAGAACTGTTGCCTAAATTAGCACCAAAGAACTATACAAAGTGTAATATAAAGTAGGGTTTTTTTTACTTTTATATTCAGGTCACTTTTAGTCACAGCATCGTTGATTTGGAGATACAAAAAAACCCACCCTTGATTCTTCTGTAAATATATTCTGCTTGGGAAAATGCCTGTATGAAGCACACCAGGGAACAGGAGTGCAAGCAGCCCACATCACCTTGCCCTTTGTTTGGATTGTCAGTTTTTCCTTTTGATCTTTCTTTGCAGTTGAGGAACCAAAAATTGATTTTCCCAGCTGAACGAAGGTAGAAAAAGGACAATGTTTTATTTAAGATCCTTCTTGCCTGCACATAAGCCTATTTCTTTCTTTATATACAAAAGAAACTATCTTTTTGTTCTTGTAAAAAAAATTTTCCAAGTGGGGAACGGTCTCAGCGTACTGACTTTGGATTCATAACAAAAAAGGGAGGAAGGTGTTTAAAAACCCAAATACTGGCCTCCTGCAGAGAAGCCCACACATCTCAGGAACCTTCCAGAGGCACAGAAGCTTCAGGGAAACAGGTCACACTTGTTAGGTGTCTGCAGAAACCTAAGCCATGAGCAACGTTACACTCAAAACCTTGTTTACAGGCAAAGAGAAAGCACAATTTACATATTTAGACACATAGAAAGAATATATTGTAAATATACCCATGATCTCAACCATGTAGTTGCTTTTTTTTAAATTCCAGATTTACTTGTTACAGAACAGGAATAAATGCTTATATGCAAGGGAAAAAAACTCTATAATAAAGCAGTTTAAATTGTTGCACAACTATTTCCTAATTGCTGCCTCTTTTCCTGGGGTTATGCTCATCCTTCCACTGAACTTCTGGGTCTGTGGTGAGTTTCATTCTGGTCTAGGGCTGTTCATTGGGGTTCTTTGTTGGGAGGAATAAGATGTTTGTTTTGACAGCTCCTTCTTCCTCGCTCTTTCAAAATGGGCTCTTCCCACTGAGTTTACTGTATACAGTGAATAGTAGGGACATTAGATACCAGAGACACATTTTAACCCACTGTGAGCCCAAAATTATTGCATTATCTAATTAATTTCTTTGATTGTTGTAACAACTTATATTACAGAATAATGTGCTGATATTGGCAGAAACCATCATTCCCTAACACCAGGTGTTATTGGTACTCCTGGACCACAAATTTCCTGAGTTTTGTGCACAAATTCTTCAAGTCCTTGAAGAAATCTGAGCTTACAAACTGCTGACCTGCTCTTGAACCTCACAGGAAAGCTGAGGACACACAAATGCCCACAGAGAAGCACAAGAAGCTCCTGCCAATTCCAGGTTTCCCAGTGCTTCCCTTGACTCCTCCAGTGTTTTTAATCTCTTTTTTCCTGTGCACTTGGAAGGGTTCACACAGCTTTGTCCACGTGTTTCATTTGAATCAATTCAGCACCTGACCTGTCACACAGAAGGGTTCAGAGCAGTTTTCTGGACAGCACAGCAAATTCTGTGTAATTATCACCCAATGGGCTGCACTGAGGCCAACCACTGCTAAGCTGAAACCCAAGGAATGCAATCTGTGATCCTCCCTCAGATATATTATCAGCTTTTACAGCTTGGAAAGAACAGGGAGGGTACATAAGACAACCAAATTCTACTATTCAACAGGGCACTCTGCAGTTAGCTAAAGACAGAGAGCAGTACATACATTCAATTACTGATGGCACTGTCCTGATTAATTAGAAGCCTCCATGCCTTTGTCACATCCCAGCCCTTTCCCAGTCCTTTGAGGGAACACAAACATGTTACCCCCCAGTTCTGACAGCTTGGCATTTGTCTCTCAAGCTCCAATCACCACCTCAGCAGCAAAGATATAGCTATATACATTAAACTTCATGTTGTACAGGTTTCATAATATTAAATTAGCCTAGAAAAATGAATGTAAAAGCAAGAGAGAGCTTTTGGTTTGGCAATCAGCACTTGCAGGAAAGGATGTATCTCAACGTGATGTGGAAACCAGCAAAGCTGTTACATTTAGGCTTCCTGCAAGTTGAGCTCTGTGGGGATTTTGAAGGCAGATATTATGCCTGGAAATTGAACTCCAGATATTTTAATGAAATTGCACAGTCTAAACACCACAATGACTGAGCAATCATATCAAAGAGTGGAATTGGGAGCTTTCCCAATTACTCACATATAAACGGAACTTTTCTGGGTAAAAAATACAGAACTGGAATTAAACACCAGGTTTGTTGCAAAGAAAAAGAACGTGCAGCTGATTTAAGTGCCTTGAACCCGTGTTGAAGCTACAAAGGGGCTGACACAGCAGGTGAGTGAGTACATCTCAAATGGACACACTCTCCATGCATGGTGCTCTTCAGCACCTTCTCAGTCCCAGACAAGCAGGACCATGGATCAAATGTGTGTCAAACCTGTCAGCAGCAGATGTGACCACATCTGTACAGCAGCTCTATAACCCTGGGCAGCTGAGTGTGTGGGATCAGCCAGCCTGCCATTGAAATGACAGGGATGTGACCCAAGCACCATCCCAATGGCCCCTCCTACGAATCCTCAAAAACAGATGCTCTGTGTCATCCTGACAACTGGTTAATATTTAATTAACTCAAGGTCAGCAAGCTGCTTTGGCACATCACAAAGCCCACTTCTCAGCTTCTGCAGAGTCATGGAATCGTGTCTGCCTGGCTTACAAATCACATGAGGTAACAGCTGAAAATAAACCTACAGGAGATTACTCCTCCTCTCTGTGCTGCTGAAAAAGAGCTCCAGATTTTACTGAAGCATCAGATATACAATAGGGCAATCTTTATTTGAGGCAACATCTTTGCATGATGTTTTGTTCATGCTTCTGTAATTTCTTACCTTCCAACCTTCTCACTCCAAAATTAAGCCCAGAATTGGTATCTAAGGCAGTATAAATCACATTTGTATAAACTGTGGTCACAGTTTACTCTCAGAAAGCCTCTTAAAGTATAACTTAATAGAATGCAAAAGAAGGTTCTAAATAACTAAAACAATTCATAGAGACAAAAGAAAATATAGTTATCATGGCCTTACCTGCTGTTAACTGCACTAATTGCATCCTTTCTGCACAACTGAAAATTCTGACATTGAGCCATCTTCAGTGCTATGCAACTCGTGTTCAATTACCCCTGAACCTTGGCCCTTAAAAGTTTCTCTTTAGTATTTCATTTGACTGGTTTATTTTGTTTCCTCAGCAGCAGAGAGATTTCTGAAGGAATGCTTACTCCAGTCTGTGGATGTCCAGACCTCTCACTATTTACAGGACTCTGAACATCAGAAACTCAACGTAAAACTCAGCCATAAATCAGAACCCATAAATCAAAATTGTGAAAAATGGTCACAAAGCTGCATAAGCCCAACTACTCAGGAGTCTCATCTTGTAAACCCACAACATAAAATATGAAAGTACATGAAATTTTTTCATTTTAAAATTATCAAATAACTTTTCCATAGAAACATCTTTAAGCACCTAACTTAGCTTCTTATGGATAAAAAAACCCCAACTAAATAAATACTATCTGTATATGCACTTCATATAGGAATGTGACTCAGAAGATAAAATAAGCAAGTTATTTATAGTATAAATTAATCATCATATTTAAATGGCAAATTACTTCATGGCATGAGACATAAGCCTGTATTTAATTGGGGGGAAGACTGCATAAGAATAGTTTTTCCTAAGATAGTCAAATTTCCAGCAATCAGTCTCAAGTCTCTCTTGTTCCACTTTTCTTCCAAAATACCCAAGCAAAACCTGTATTACACTGAAGGCAAGATGTGGAAAAGTAAAGAAAATCTGGCACACTGACCATCTAATGAGCTAAACCCAAAACCGGGGTACAGGATTTATCTGTGGGAACAAGAACGAGAGGGGGTGCTGGGCATGCAGACACGGCATCAGCACTTTCATGAATGATCTGCAGTGGGGACAAAGCAGAACTCACCAAGACCAGGAAAGCTACTGCTAAACGGTGCAGGTGAATAACTGGAGGAAGGGAGGGGTCAAAGACTTGGCAGGAGGAGAGGGAGGTGCAGTGCAGCAGAGGTGAACCTTCCCAGTGACTTTATATTGTTAACTCTTTATACAGCAAACAAACTTTTCTTGGTTGCCTTTCTCTTCTCTTTCTCCAAAACCCCCAGGGCTGTTCTTAAGTATTTAGAACAATAGATAAATTTAAGATTTATGGCCTGAAGTTTAGCCATATTCATCTTACTCAGGTGAGCAGTCCAACTAAGCCCAGGGGAGGTGCAAGAAAAATGTTTCCCTTCATAATGATGCACAGAAGAAAAGCTGACTTTAACTGTAGGACCAGGGAGAGTGTGCCACACAGAGGTAAAATTGTCAACTTCAGATTTTTCTTAATAAAACAAAAATCACTTAAAATAAGAGCATAGCTAACTTCTGGAACTACCCTGAGCATGATTCTGACTAAATATTTTTTTGTGGTGACATTCTCAAGGGTTAGAGCATCATTTAAAATATACTGTGATGCAGAGAGTCAGATAATATCTCCCAGCTGAATCCAGGAGGGTTACAAAGACACATTTTGTATTCATAAATGTGTTGAAATATTTTACTTTTCTTGAACCGCAAATATTTGAAGAAATGTAGATAAACATATTTTAAATTCACAGCACTTTCTCAAATATGAAGTAGCAGATTAACAAAATGTCAGAACATCCTTAGCTTCAAAAACTGCTCTACCATTTTAGGTAGAGATTATCTACCAAAAAAACCCAACTAATCACAGCCTCTTATGATCATACTTCTCAACTGCTGATATATTCAACTTGTAAATTACTCCCATCTTTAAAGATAAAACAAGCTCTTTCAAGGCATCCTAACCTTTGCAAAATACCAGTTAATATTACCTCATTGACTGTAAGAGGCAGAGAAGGAAACAGGGGATGGGAATCATGGTATGGGGGCTGGATGCTGGGTGTTCTCTGAGCTTCACAAGAGTTGAAGCATCAGTTGGGAGAGATTCCTGGCTTGGTTCCAAGCCATGTGCTTTTATAGCAAATGTACAAGTTAATATCCTTACTTGTCAATCCAGCTCATCCTAAACCACCACCTGCTGCATAAAGACAAAATGTGTAATAAATTTAACAGAAACAATTAGCAGTTTTTTATTTAAAAAAATCAACTTTCCCAAATAAATTATACATAAAAAGTAGATAACCAACAACAGTATCTTCCTGCTGTACCCTGTGTCACTTGAGGCACACTCCAGGAGATCAGGGAAATCATGACAATATCAATAATAAACTATCCTATCTTAGGACTGCCATCATTCCTTCTTAGATTTTGTTCAACATGATTGTGCTACTTGTCCTTCTACTGAGAAGTTTAAATGAAGAACAGGCATGAGCATCAATTTTGTATTTGAGAGCCCTATACATGGGATTATCCACTGAGATTTATCACATAGAAGATGCAGCACCACACAGCACAGAGCAACAAACAAGGAAAAAAAGAAAGAAAACAAGAGAAGAATGAAACTTGTTTTCAGTAATCAGGCCCTGAACATTTAGAAGTTGATGGGCACCTAGAGAGTATGGAAGAAGTGATTTCTCTCCTTTACACAGCTGCTAGTACTACAGAGAAAACATTTTTGTTTAGTATTTCGTACCTTATACATAAAGTGTGTCTAATGGTTCTGATTTTATGCATAAAAAAATGAAAATTTCATGCAGCTGCTTCTCAATTACGCATCTGGTTATTGTTCTGCAGCTGCAAAACTACCTTGAAGAACCATAAAATATGGTGTGACAAGAGAGGAATAAATACCAGCAGTCATCTTGTACCCTCCTTGTAAAACTTCGCATTTTTCACCACATGATAAAATTCCTGAATCAAGAACTATAACTTCTGTTGCCTCCTTCTTTTATGAACAAAAATCCAGTAGTGTACTTAACACAACTGAAATTTCCCAAAGCCCACACTCTGTGGCACACAGTATGTTTTGAATTCAGTACCCCATTTCTAGAATACTTTTGACTTTGTGTTTTACTTTCAAGCAGCTATTTTGGTAATTTGATCAGAAATCCAACACAGAGAACAATAAGTCAGCTCAACATTAGTGTCAAACATCTGAAATGAGATTTTGATTTGTTAGCCCCCAAGCCATTACTCATATTACTATAAATCTATTGAATATGAAGACATTTGGTGACAAAGAATGGTTATAAAATATCCACCTAATGTAAGCAGTCTCAAGCTTGCATTTACTGACTCACACTCAGCATGTAATTCTCTAACGAAGGGAATAGATAAGAAAAACAAAACAATTTGTTTTTCATAACAAAATAACATTTCAAAATAACTATTTCTGTAATTCCTCTGGAGGCAGAGGGTCTTGCAAAGTATGTTCATTTCTAAAATATTAAAAAAGCCACAATTTTTAAGTTAACTTGAAACAAAAAAGGTTCAGCTTGAAACAAAACATTACCCAGCGGTGAGCTTTGATAAAATCTGTTATTAACTTTCTTTGGAAAAGAATAAAACTCAAGCTCCCAGTTAGAGAAGCTGGAAGTTTCTTTAGTTCTTTTTTCTGGCATGCAGGATGCAATACATGTGGCCATTACCAACAAATGCATGTGTGCTTCCACAGCTGCCTGGATTCCACAGAAAACCCAGAGGTGCCAAGGCTTTATGTGGGAAAGCATTGGTGGAATGAGAGAAGCAGGAAGGCAAAGGCAGAGAGCCCTCCCAGGGTGTGCCAAGGATGCTGCACTGCTTAAACACTGCTGCACATAAAAGTTTTCCAATTCTCTGCCACCTCTGTGAAGCAGTGTCACAGCATGAGACACAAAGGGAGGAGGGAAGCATAGGCAGGATTACAAGATTCAAACCCAACCAACCCATACAAATACAGAGGAGAAAACAGCACAACTTTAGGGCTCCTGTCCAGGGGAAAGGTCCTGTAGCACCAACATTCACTGAGTGTGAAACCCTCAAAGGAAATCTTCATTCCACCTTGACTGTGCCTTGTGCAGTTCAGCTTCCAAGACAGATTAAGCTAAAGCCCCAAAAAGCAATGTGTGAGGAAATGAAGAATGTCCATAAAAATAACTACAATGCAGAGGGGCTTTATTCCTGCTTTGTTCTGCAGCTGTATCACAGCAAATTCCCCAGGACTTTCTAACAAACTCCCTAGCATAGCACATTTGGTGAACAAAACCCTGTAACACCTTTCCTGGCTCCTCTGATTTTCCAGGACTGATCTTTTTCATCCAGTAGATGAGATAAATAAATTGGGTCACTGACATATTGATTACCAAGCCTCCTACAAAAGATTACTTTAACTGCAGCAAACAACATGTTGCCTTCATAATTTTTACTCTACTTAATTATTTTCATCCTTTTCAGACACAAATGAGAATATTAAAGTTGTTTGCACAACTCTGACACTTGGGATGTTTTCCAAAAATCAAATCATTGCAACATAGACAAATGTAGGAAACAAACTATCATTTGCAATATTATTTGATATTATTTAAATATCATATAAACCATGGTTAGCAATCAGTATTTGTCTTCTGATCATACACACAAAAATTACCTTCTGTGATTGCCAAGCCAAGCAAATGTGGGTCTGAGCAAAGCACTTCAGCAAGCAAAAAACGACTATACACACAAATGGCTTTTAGCAGTACACAACTGCTAAATATGTGCTCTAACTATGCTAAATAGGGTAACAAGTGACTGTTTAGCACAAAAAAAAAAGGAAAAAAAAGTAAGAGGATTTTCCCAATCAGAACTCATAAGGTGGGAGAAGGGCTGAGAAGAAAAGAGCAAATGAGCACAGGGAGGAGAAGGCTCTGAGAAACAACAGGGAACTGAACAAGGGACAGAAAGAGAGTAAAACCACAGACATTGACAAATTTTGTGGAGTTTTGAATTAATGCATTCAAGGGATGCCTATGAATGCTGCAAATAATGGAGCATTAACAGGTATTTTCTATCATTGAGAAGTGGCTTGGAAAGTGCAGTTTCACTCTAATTTTAGATTTCATTCCTCTGACAAGGCAAAATCCATTAAGTGGAACAAAGAAATATTCATGTTCAGTAACACTGAACGTGGTCCAAGGCAGCTCATCCAGCACGAGTTTTCTATTAAATTTAAAAGATTGTTTTCTAAATACTTACCCATGTGAGAATAGGATCATATTAGTCAATAACTTACAGCGTTATTTTGCCTGAAAAGAACAGTTTCAGAAAGCTGTAATTTAAGTCTAAGGAACTTTAATAAAAGCTGTCAGAGAAAATAAGAGGACTTGTGGGAGAGCTGTTCCTCACCAGCAAGCAAAGTTCTGTGTACAGTTCCCTGGAATGCTATTGCAGCAACACATGACTTTTTCAATATATGCAGAAAAGGATTACCTGAGTGGCTTCAAAAAATAACATGAGGGTTTCTGAGAAATAACTCATTATGTCAGGTGAAAAATTAATACTTCACAGTGAAGCACAGAATGGAAATAAATATGAAAATCATAGAAATGCTGAAAGAAGCAATTCTGCTACCTATCCTGATGGACAGAAACAGAGAGGAAATTAAATCACATAAGCAACTCCATGATGACAGTAAAAAAAGATCAGCTAAATAGCCAAGTTTCTCAAATAAAATTTTATATAGGGGCCACTCTGTACAGGATACTCATAGAAAAGCTCTTCCTGGTATAACAAAATAGGACTTGAAATCACATTTCAAATATCCTCAGAAACATCAGGTTCAAGGATGTTTTTAATTTTCCCAGCATAAAAGCTTAAATTAAATGCAGACAGCATTATCACCAACAAATTGTTCATGATCTACACAAAAAGTACAACACCAGCCTAAAGGTCAATTTTTGATCCCTTCTAAACATGAATTGCTTTCAAGTGGTTTTCACAACTAATACTAGAGAGGTGAATTTTCAGATAAGAGATCTAAAACAGCATCTAAAAATGCAGCCTTCCCTTTAAATTAAAAAGCCATGGAGAGAAAAAAACTTCAGGAGCTGAGATGGGAAGGAGACTGGTGCTCACATGACCAAGAACTCTTTCAGTATTCTAAAAAATGGTGAATAATAGGTGACAGGTAAATGACCTCATGAAAAGATGCTTCAATAAACCCTTTCTGTTCTTTATAAAATACATGTTTACCTCTCCAGCCTGATAGAAAAAGCACACCTTCAGTCCAAAGCTGAATTTTATGAGTTCCCTCATGCATAAGCAATAGAAACAGGACATGCAGAGGCTATATTTTGTTTTATTATTTTTTTTAAGAAGAGTGAATAAAAACCTTGCTCTCAATTGAACTGCATTTCTCTGTGATAGAGTGTGAACACTGCACCTGACTGATTCCTAAATGTAATGAAACACTCTAAGTGGCAACAGGCAGCATTCTATTGCTTCTGTTAAAATTCAGAAAAAGAAACACGTGCCAAGTTCCCAGCATCGATTTAGGACTGTCAGCAGTGCCAGCCACCTCTGTGCTCTCCACTGACTCAAAGAGCCAAATGACAGTGCACAGCAGCCCCCTCCAGCAGAATTACAGCCCCTCTCAGCTCTGCCCACCTCCTGGCTGCAAATGATGGCTCCCTTAATAACTTCTCCATCAGGCAGAGCACAAAGAGCAGAACACGAGACTCAAGGGTTTGTGCCGGAGGAGCCCAGAGCAAACCAGGCCCTGAAATGATGCACAGGGCACAGATTTTCCTTCCAGAAATGATGCACAGTGCAGGCAGTGGCAATGCACACACAGCCTACATAAGGATTATTTCCTTAGGTATTGGTGCTACAGTACAAGGAGAAGAAACAGCAAGTAAGGAAATGCCTTCTCTGGTAAACAAGCCCTAAATTAAGTGAGAATTAGATCAGAAGACTTGTGGGTTAACATAAAAACAGCCACATGAGCTTATACTTCAGACAAAAACTTGGCTCCCAAGTATTTTTTCTTCTATTAAATAGTTGCACTGGAATTGTAAGTACTTGTTTACAAATTAAGTTTCTTCAGAGAGCAGATCAAGCAACACCATACTGTGCAGCAAAACGGGACAACATCTTTCCTTCCTCTCTTGAAAAACAAGGAATTTTAATACAAACCAGAAAACTATTGTGACTGAATTTCTTGGCACTCAGTAAATATTGCCTTCTCTACAAAAGTTACACTGGGAAATTGCTTAGCATATAGAAGGCAATGAATTCCTTGGGGCTTAATTCTGTATTGTGTACAACTTCTTTTGAAGTCAATATTAGTGATGTCATGTTAATTTTTCTTACATCTGCCATTCTTATCTTAGAAGGGGAAAAAAAATCCTTTAGTTCCATTAAAAATTCCTTACAGAACTGTCTTTTGTACAGTTGGTAAGTTTTGAAAGTATCTGAGAAAAATTAACATTCAGCGTATATATTAATAAAAATAGAGAGAAACAGAGGAAATGAGCAGAGTGTAACAAAACTGCTGATACTGGATAAAGGCAAACCCTTTCAAGAAGACATGCATTAACACCTTCCTGACAAGTGAAGACAGCAGCAAAAAAATCATCTCATCTCATCTCATCTCTTTCCATTGCATCAACAGGAAATCCAACAATAGCAAAGCTGCTGAGCACAGGCCCTGCAGCAGTAAAGACAGCTCTGTCAAGCACAAAACAGTTGGTGAAATTGTGAAATTAAATTGTGAATTCCAGACTTTATGCAGATTTCCATGATAGAAATTCCTATCCCCTTACCTGTACCCCTTTATCACACATACAGGCACATATGAGTGATGTAATGCTGTAAGATTAAAAAGGAAAATTTTGTTTTCTGTATTTCTTGTATTCCTGAGGGCTATAGAAAGAATTTCCTTTCACAAGAAAAATACTGAACCTTTGACTTTCAAGTTTTGAGAACTTTATGCTATCTTTAAAATATGCTGACAAGCATCTTTTCTTGTTTGAAGAAGTCAAAGTGAAGGATAGCTGCAACGTGGCACACAGCACCTGAAACATGAGATTTCTGAGCAGGACTTGGCAGGGGAGGTTGGCCTCTCCCCATATTTTGCTGCAGAATGCCAGTCTATCAACAACATCCCCAAACTGCCTTCTCTGGTTATTTTATTTCTCAATATTTCATGCCTCCTGTAGGCTAAATTTTCCTGTTTTCCCATATCTTTTTACTTTGTGTGGTTGCATATTCAGTTGCAAATTGTGCAGATAACCCTGAGTGACAGAGCCAATATTAATCTGAGGGATCACAAAGAACATAAACCTGGCAAAATCTTGGAACAACAATGACCACAGCAGCAAAACTGATGTTCTTGATTCTTAGTTTTCAAAGTGCATGTTAGAAGTACAAGGACAGCACAGCACCAGAATGATAAGGAGGATGTTGTTAATTATTAAGTGGATCAATGGAGTGTCAGTCATTCCAACATGAAATAGATTCCACACCATAAACCACAATTCTTTCATGCTCAGTAGTGCACCATAGCTGAATGCAACTACATCAAATGAAGAAAGGCATCACTATCTTCCACTTTCTGAAGAGCTAGCAAGCCCACACAATTAAAATAAAATTTACCTGATAAAGTTGCATGAGCAAACGTTTTTTTAGTTCTAGATTTTACTTTTGGTTATTTAAACACTGTTTGTTTGTTTTTAACAGACAGATATTTCTGTGATTTGCAAAGCAAGCAAGCTACAGAGGTTATTTAAAATAAACCCAGCATCATAAAACAGAGAAGGTTCACTGCCTTTAATGGAGTAATTTATATCTCCAAATAGTCACAGAGATCAACAACAATAGAGAAGAACAGCAATAGTTATTGGACAGGCCAATCCATTTATGAGTTCAATCACGAAGAGGAGAGTTTAAGTGCTGTAGGACTGGTGATAAACCTGCCACAGCTTCAGTTAGCATTCCTTGATTTCCTCAGATATCCAGACATGAGGAAACACTCCAATTTCATGTGCTTTGCTTTATGTCCCACTTTGCCATTTTGTACTGCTAAATGCCCATAACACTTGCATTTCATTTTTTGTTTCGAATATATTTTCAAATATACTGATTGTCATAAGAAGGTTTTGATCACTGAAAAATGTATTACCTTAATGAAGTTCTAGAGATTGAACAAGCCATTATGCTAATGCTACTCAGCTACTTGAGCTCTGATGAGATCTTGGATATGAGTAAGTTGTGTTAATTTACCTTCCAGTGTGCAAAATTGAAATGCATTTAACTAAGTGGCCTGTGCATTATGTAAAGCACAAACCAAAAAACCTTCCTGTTACTACACAATTAGGCTGCAATAATGTCTGGCCTCTGGCATTTTGATATTTGATATATTAACAAAAGCTGAATGAAAAGAGGAAAACTGTGCAACTCTAAAAAATAGAAAAATTATTTCAGTTAGAACAGATTGACAAAGTACTTTAACACTTTATTTTGAGAGAGAAAAACTATTACATAAATTCATTTCTGACCCACATTATGATCTTTTGTTCATCACGCCATAATGAGGATGTTGTCAGAGAAACAAAATAAAGCTCCACAAGCAGGGTCTTGTCTTCAAGCCACTGTCACGTCCTTTTGTGATGGTAACTCTACTCACCTTTTCTATTTCTTCATTTGGACACACATCTAAGTATCTTGTAAAATGGAGAGGCCACAACCTTTTCCTTCCTTTGCTTTTTAATAGAGCAAATTTTTGTTTGAAAACAGCTTGTTACACAAGTTCATTTATTTCAGATCCTTAAGTTATATCAAGTATACAAAAAAAATTCCTCCCACAACTATTCATGACATTCTGAATTATAACAATGTTAATTAAAGAATTCACTTTACATGCTGCATGCAAAATATTTGAGAAATAAAGTTCTAAGTACTGCCACTATAAACTTGTCCATATATAAAATTGAGCATATATTTATGGTCTGGATGAAATATCAAAGCTTTTCAGTAAGCATGAATTTAAAGACTGTTTAAACTTATTAGAAAACAATTTATTTTCCAGATTGCTACCCAGTGAAGCAGAGTTCTCCCATTATCAGTCAACTTACTCAGTCTCTGAGCAGCCTCCAGGGCACCATTTGCAGAATCAGCTACAAAGAATCTCTGAACTGTAACCCCATGGTCTGCCATTATTTTTTTGCTTTGGTACTCCTGCAGGTTGAGCCATCGTCTGGGGGTTAATTGAACAGCCTAGAAACAACAAGAGGGGAAAATAACATAATGCTCATTAAGAAGAGTTCATGAGACAGCCCACTGAGCTCCTCCACCTTATGGTTATCTCAAACCAGCAGTTAAACAACACCCAGAGAAAAGGTAAAATACTTATTGATTTACCTAAGTGCCTTTTCTCAACATTTGTGCATCCCAAGTGCTCTGAAACCTATAGGTATTTTTTAAAAGCTACACAAGGCTCACTTGGCCAGACAAAATGTCTTGCATTTAATATCAAGGCAAATTTGGCTTGAACTCCAAAGTCTATTTATGTTTCAATGTTTTCCTCTGCTATAAAAGTAGTAACAGACTCTTACATTAAAACAATTTCAGTTTCATGTTAAATATCCTTCTTATACAACATTTCACCTAATCCTTCCCTATAAAATGATTTCCACTGATTCTGTGCATTTGTTGAAGCATATCTGAGAAGAAAAACAAGTGACATGGTATTAGCATTATTCTGTAAGAAACTATACACTAATACATTTATTTTCAGTGGTCTGCTATCTCTGGTTTGTTCACTGTGCTTCTAAGCAGCAGGACACCAGCACAGCCACATCAGCCATGCCAGGCCAACAACAGCTGGTTATAATAATTATAATAATGAGAATAATTAGAGTAATTCCCTCCTTGTTCCCAACATGCCAGTTTAGATGCCCCTGTGGGAATATAAACACATCTACACCCCATGGGTACAAAGATCTTACACACACACAGACACTCTGTTTGATTGTCCTGGCAGGAATCCTTGAGACACTACAGAAGTCAGAGGATCTTTACTGAATGGTTTTGAGAAAGAACATATTCTCCACACAGGATGAATTGATTCACACAAAAGCAATAATTAAGGAGCTGGAGCTGACTCCTGGCAATGCTATAATGGCAAAGGTGGAGCTGGCTCCTGGCAATGGTATAATTCCATTTTGTGCCAGCCAAAGATGCTTTTCCCACATGGAGAGACAAAGTGCTGTCCCCCTGGCAGCCAGCCACAATCAGTTCTTGGTTTCTCCTGAAGTAAGGAACACAGCATGCAAGCCAGTGCTATGTATTTAGAAATGTTGGACAAAGAGGATTATTTACTATACTTTCATCTCTAACAGCATGATAAAAAATTTATCAACCTAATGCAACTTTATACTGAAAACAAAACCTCTCTGTGCTAAAGTCTTTCAGTAACACACCCTCTCACAACACTAAGGTTTACAGGCTGAGTTGTCTCAAAAGCAAACTTCCATCTGTTCTATTCTCTTTGAAACACAGCACAAAAGATTGATGCATAAAGAAAACACAAACCCATCTTTTACAGTATATAACTGCATGTTTTCTGTAAAAGTGACTCCCACTGAACTTAAACAGTTACAAATAGCTCAGGATGACATTTTAAATCCTTTTATGCATAGCCTGATTAACATATTTTAGAGGAACAAAATGGCATTGTCAGTTTGCTCTATGGCTATCTCTAATTCTACACATCATACAGACACCTCACATGATTTATATTCCTCCATGCTATTCATGGATGATATGTTATTACAGTTATGCAATACTTCAAAGGTAGGGTCAAAATTTAAAGTCCCTTTCATAATCGTTGACATTTAATTTGTTTTCCTGTAATAAATTCTCTGCTAGGCTCTAACAATTATCACTTCAGGATCATTTCCACAAAGGAATTAACACTAGGGGCCAGGAGGGACCCTTTAAATTTATTAAAAAATTCTACAGCTCGGTAATAATGCTGGTCGCTGGTCTGAATTATAAAACCAAAATTTTATCAAGTCTTCAGAACAGCTTTTATTAATAGCTTAGGAAAATAAACCAGTTTCCAATATAAGTATTACTAAGCTGATCTAAATCAAATCAATAAGAAGGAAAATGTTTAAAAAAAAATTATTTCTGGGAAAGACTTTTGTGGCTGTTGCTGGATGGGAACTGCAGTGACCTCTGCTCCCAAACACCCTCTCACCATCTCACAGGTGCTTTTGGGATCCAACAGCTTCAAAACTCAAAATATAACTCAAAATGTCCCACAGAGATGCTAAAAATCTTATTACATATGCATAAAGTGCAGACATACATAAGCATGGGGACACATCTTCTCTTATAAAAATTGGACAATTAATATTAAGATATTACGAAATATTTCTTTCCTAGATTATGAACCAGACTATAGAAAAGACACAGAAAGGAAATAAAAGAATAATTCCTTTGAAAAGGGTCAAAGCAGTCCTAAGGGTGATGAGACAAAGGTCAGCTCAACAACTGCAGGCACAGAAAAACAAAGCCTACAAACTCCAGCTTAGTGAGCACACCCCCTGCTACATTACATAATTCTAAGAGAGACCATCTCACTGAGTGCCAACTGAGGACTTTCAATCAAGTCTTTGCACAAAAGACAAGCTCCTGGTTGTGAATGAACTGCTTGATGAAATTAATAAGTATCTCAAGTCTGTACCAGAAGCTCTGAAGAGCAAGGAACATGAAAAACTTGCTTTGAAGCACTTGCAGGATACCCACCTATGTCGTGGGGACAGCAGGAAAGCTAAAGCAGTTACAAGAGATGAAATAAAGCACAAGCTTTGAATCTGTAAGGGTGACTGCTCTTTCAAGACTATCTTGAAAAATCAAAACAGCTGTGGACATGCATTTTAGGGTGAAGACAAAAAAAGGTGACCATGAAATCTCAGAAACATGAGATGCTGCTTTGAACTAATTTCCAGCCCAAGATGCTTTGGCTGCAATAAATCTGTATCTGAATTTATACAAGAATCTTGAATTCCTACCCTCCAAATACATTTATACCAAACATTCTCAAAAATCTCAGACGATTCAAATGGCCTAAATTGTTGGGCATCATAAACTTTTATGCATTCTACAGATAAATCCACACGTGATACTGACAGTAAGATGCTAATGCACAAAGGTACAGTCCCAAAACTCTTGAGAAAAACCTACAAAGGTTGAAGAGAAAGCTATTTCCCATAGACAGTCTTTCACAGGCACCCTCAATCCAACCCTTCCCCCTGAAAGTTGTTACAAGGAGACTTTAATCCAGCACACAATACAACTCTGCCATCACATCTTTGTTTTACTCGTTTCCCTGTTTTACAGCTGTTCCATTGCTTGCAGCAGCAGCAAACAGCATTCTTAGATTTGCCAGTTCAGTTCCAGCTCTCAGCAAAGACACACTAAAGAATTAGATGGTAAATCAGCATCAGAAAAATAATCTCAATGTGAAACAGGGAATGGGGAGAGCAGCTAAAAGAGAACCTACAGCACAGGAAAGCAGAGTCTAGCTTTAGTAATTTCTGTTAATTAGTGATTCTCATTATCTTCTACTCCCATCTTATCCCTCCTCAAATATTTCTATCTCCTCACACATTGGTCAGAAAACATATCAGAAAACACCAGAGATGTCTCAGACCTTTCCAAGAAGCTCTGTTCCAGCTGACACCCAGTGTTTTCCACAAGTTCAAACTGTATCTGTGTTTCATCTCTTTATTGCAAGGTTGGGCTGCAGTACAAGGAGTAGATCCTGTCCCACCAGCCTGGGAAGAAGAGACTGGAAATTGTGTGTGGATTTTAGTAAACCCTGACTCCCTGTGTGACATCTCATCTTTCATCTTCATAGGATGACAGACAAAAAACCAGAAAATTTTCCACTGGTGGCATTTCTCTGTTATCCTTTCATATGGGAACTTTGTGTTGTATATTGATGTACACACTGAAGATGCAGAGTGGATCTTATCTGAGATTCAGATCTGCCTGGTAAATCAAAAGGTGTTGTTTATTTTCAAACCACAAAAAAGGTTTAAGGATAAATCAGTCTGTGAAACTAAGAAAACATTACTAGCAGCACACAGAAAATAAAATGTTATTTAAAATAATAAAGCTTTAAAGAGGATTTAAATTCATCCTAATAAGATATTTCTTAAGATTAAATTTCTAATGAAAGTGCTTATCAAAGAGATTAGTACATTTAAATAGAGCTCTTTTACAACTGATAACATTTCCTGAGAGCCTGACAACATCAAAATCCCAAAACTCCAGTAAGTGGAACAAAAGGCCTCAACTGAGCAGCAACATGAAGTGAGATGAAGGCAGAATTATTTATTCAAGTACAACTTTCAAACCAGATTTTCTCCTGCTGGCTAGAATTATTTGGCATTTTCCAAAAGCACAAAATATTGCTTGGGTTTCACCTCTAATCTCCCTTCCCTTCTCAATCTCCAAGATTTTTGTTACCAGTCAGAATCACACTAATGTAGACCAAAAGTATACAGAGTGAGAAGGATTTAGAAAATTACTATTACTGAGAATTGTGTATTTTGTTCTGAACAAGTTTTCTGTCCAAAGTTCCTTCTTTATATAAGCAGAGACCATATTTAGTCCCACAGCATGATTAAATGAGTGGCACACACATCAAGAAATCAAATATTTCTTTTTTGATCATCTTAACAAGGTCAGGTGTTGCAGAATTGTATCTGTGGTTTATTAACTACTGGTAGAAAAAAAAATTGATTCTTCACATAACCTGCATAACCTCTTATTTACCACCTTATTGTTTGGTGGGTTTTTTTATAAAATGCTAAAGGATCTGCACAAATAATGTATTTGATTTGCATTATTTTTCCACTATTCCATTTGCCAATTCTTTAGCTGTCACATGACAAGAAAAAAATTGCATTATTTAAATAACAAGGGCTAAAAAGCTAGCAGCTTAGTTAAAGCAAAGTGGAACTAAAAGTACATCTTCTAGCAGAAATTTGCTTCAATGTAAGCAAAAAAACCAAATAAAAACCCAAATGAAACAAAACACAAAACCAAAAAACCAAAAACAAAAGACCAAACTCCACCCCAAAAACCCCCAAACAGATTTAGAAAACACTGCAACAGAGACATCGTTGTTATATATGCAGCATTAACTGCTGTGATGTAAAACATCTTTCAGATGACCCAGGAGGTATCTTTTGAGTGCTTGCTTTTGGAAAAAGAAAACACACACACATAAAACCAGAAGAAACTGTCTTAACACATTCATCAAGAAGTTTGCAAGTTGCATGTTAACTACTTCAGCAAAACTCTACTTGATAGGAAATGTTAACAAATGTTCCATGTAAGCACCAAATAGGAGCAGCATCAGTAAATCCAAACTTCATCAGATTATGGCACTGATTATTTCTTACCTGAACCTCTATGCTCAGGATAAGGTTTTCTCATACTTTGGCCTCCCTGGTAAAATATCCAAGGCTGACTTTTTAAAATGTAATAAATAGAATACAAAGAATCACTTAAGTGTGTCCTTTAACAAGAATATGAAGAAACTGTCAAAAGGAATAACTGAAAGGTCAAGTCTGACAAACAACTGAAGATTCAAATTATACCCTCTATTACAACTGAGGCCTCCTGGTCTTAAAAAAAAATCAAAATTTAAAAAATTTAGAGCCATTTCATGCCTAATTCCATGTAAAAACTACCTTGGCTAATCATCCACAAGCAAATATTTCACCTTATCAAGTCCAGAGTCCATGTGTAGATCATTTCCCTAAAAAAAGCCCTAAATATAAACACTTATTTTCTCTTGGTAAGACTCTACTTTTATAAAATGCCAAATAATTCTAGCTTGGGGAAGAGAATCCAGTGTTAATCAACACTATTAAAGAAAACAAAACCACCACTAAGCAAATTTCTAGGATAATTGAACATCCCTTGACACACCTATACAATTTGAGCAGCTCTACTGTTTTCATTAGCATGGCTTAATGCATTTTATTGCATCACTGCTAAAAGGAAGACACACTCTAACATCCAACCTTCCCTTTTCATTTACAGTATTAATGAAAACCAGTATTAGCATCACAAAGCAAAGATGGACTTTTAAAAGCACCTGGCAGGAAAGTTGGGCACATAAATGCCCACTTCTTTCTTCTCCCTCTGTTGCTCCACAGAAGCCAAGTAGCTGTAACTGCGCTCATTGATCCTGTGCCAGTATGAAACAGCTCTAGCAACACAAATTAGCTCTGCATGAATGCAAATTATATGTCAAATATATAAAGTATCAGTTTTTATAAACTTGGACTTTTTTGTAATGGTTATATTGGAAGTAAGTCAATTGGGAAGAAAAACCGTGGTGTTTTTGAGGTGGTGAGATGTATTCTGTATCTGAAATTAAAAGGAGATGTATTTAGTGTATGTGATCAGAAATAAATGTCTGTCACCAAAATAATCTATTTGCTTAGCCAACACATTCTACAGCATTCCAGTTTATTCAATTTGTGCACTCTGCCCTGTAATACATTTCCAGGCACATATGAAGGAAAGCAGATACACAAAGATGACAGTAATGAAAGAGCAGACCATTCATCAATGTGAGGCATAAACCTTTATTATATTTATTGACATACAGTCTCTGTAATTGACAAAGATGTAGAAGTTTCTCTCAAAAAGAAACCATCAGAAATAAACTAAACTGAATACCCTTATATAAACCACTGCAGGTACAGACACATTTTATTAGGTCATGTATTTAAAATATACCACATAGGTATATAGAAAACAAACTAAAGCACTTATTTCAGTTTGCTGGCAGTGCCCACAAAATGAGTAAGTTAACCCAAGAAGAAACAAAAATGCAGCAAAATGGCACTACACTAAACAGAAGTTTACCACAAATATAGTCAGAGAATGCAAAAATAGGCTCTGTAGGGAAAGCAAGTCTTTGAAGAAGAAAATAAACTGAAAAGAGGTAAGGCTGATGGGCTTTAAGCTGTCCCATAAGCCACACCACACATCCCCTTCTCTCCAGAGATGGCCAACACTGCAAACCTGGGGGCACATAAGGGACAACAGGACAGAAAATGTCCTTCCCAACTAATGTCCTGCTGGCTGCCACAAACCAGCAATTTTCACCTTCCAAAGCAGGAGCTAGCATCCAGGTAATGCTGTTTAAAAGCCACAGAGGAAAGAGTGTTCCATGCCCATCCCAAATTGCCTGCTTTGGCTGGGATGCCATATGGCAGCGAGGTCCCTTTGGTGCCAGCAGCTCCAGCAGCCTCATCCAACACTGAGATTATGATCAAAGCCTCACTCTAGACCTCTGTGATATATTTATGAGGGATAAAATTGCTTCTGTGAGCTAGTTTAGGAAGAAGCCTTGAATATTTCCCTGACTAAAATCAGTTTCCGTACTTTTGTTCACAGCAGTCAGGAATTGCTTATTTTTTAGTCTGTACCAAAGCACCATAAGCAGACCAGGCCTTAAACAAGAGCATTTGGGTTTAAATCTACAGGTACAGCTGAAGACCTTTTAACTTTCCATTACTTATTCCTAAAAATAGGAATTCATTTGAACTGATTAAAACCCACACACAAACTCTAGTTAACAGCTACAGGCATTTGAGTTCCATATTTATTCCTGAAAATATAGCACACAAAATACCCTGAACAGTAAAATACACAGAAAAAAATTACCTATCACATTTCCCAGTTTTCTAAAGGCTGAAGCATTTTGATCAATAAACTGCAGGGTAATTTACTGTTTTATACCAATAAACCACATACTCACTTTTCAGAACAAGTGACATCTGTCCATGCAACAAAGGTTTATGAAACCTAACTTCAAATAAAATAAAAAACACACATGAAGTATGGCCCTACCTTTTTGTTTAGTAAATCTGGATCGCCTAGTGGATAATTGCTACTATTCCTAACATCTATGACTCTGAAACAAGAGGCCTGTGTTAAATAACTAAATGGTTCTCTTCATATACTCACAAAATACAGAAAAAAGAAACGTGGGCTTGTTCATAAAAGGAGCTCACAGTTACTATAATTATTAGGATTGCTATTGTTAAATTGTTTAAAAAATTGGACTCAAAGAGTTGAGAGGGTGGTCAAGAGCTTGGAAAGCATAAATTTTAAGAATTCCAAGTTGAACAACTTCAGAGGAGTGAAACAGGCTACCACCTCTGCTCAGAAGCTCTCGTTCCTGAAAATGAGACTGCATTGCCTGCTGCAAACCAAGGGGAGGACAGAACCAAACTCCCTGCTCAAGAGCATTTCTCCTTCCAAAGCAACTACTCACATTCACTGCAATTCACTGTCCAGAACAGCAACACTCCAGCAGAACTGCAGACATCTAGTTTGAAACAATCACAGGATTGTTTTTATTAATGCATTAGGTGCTTGTGTCACCATTTAGCTCTAGTTGAGGCAATCAAAACAAGTGCTTAGTTAAATCTTACCCTGAATACTTTCCCACAGTTCAAGGACAAGCCCAATTTCTCTTGTCACACATTGCAAGATTCTTTTTAAGAGGAGCTGCTGCAAACCAGAGAGAGGAATCAGAGTGCATCATAGCAGAAAAAAAAATGGTGACAAACATGAAAGAAACAAAGAAGAGCTTTGTTAAACTAGTAAAACGTCAATTTTAGGGAAGGAATCTATTTTAACTGAAAAGCTAAACAAGGTATATTTAGAGATCTCATCCTTTTTAGTTAAGAGAAACAACTTATCTCCCATCACCAGGCAGCACTGATTGTTTTAATAAACACTAATAAAGCAAGGATTACCAACCACCGATTACCTACCTGTAGGTAACAAAGCACACTAAACCAACTGATGCCAGTTGACATCACTCATCTGTTGAAAAACAGGCAGTCACCTATTACTAACAGAACAATAATTTGTTTGTTTAACGAATATGCTAATTTACTGAGCTCTCATTAGACAGATACACAGGCAATATTGATGAGTTCCATAAGGCATTATAAAGTATGGCTGAATTATTTCAAAACAAATTAAAGCAGAAAATATTGTACGCTGTTTAATGGAATAATAAAAGCCTGCTAGCAAGTGAATCCTCTGGGTGAGCCCTCTGAAAAAGGCCCAAGTTAAAACCATGATCCATCATCTGTGTTTGGTGTGGTCCCTGGAGAGGCTTCATCTGCCTGAAATGTACCTGAAGGTCCTTCAATAAATACAACAGCTTTTTATTCTCTCAATTTTGTCTGGTTTTAGGTAGTCCCAACAAAGCATCAGTAGCAGGAGGTGTTTAGGTCCCTCAGCAGGGACACTGGAGAACTTTGCATTTCCACAAACCCACCTTCAGCACCTCTGTTACCAATAAACCCTAAGTAAAAGCTGGTTCATCTGCATTTAGTGCAATGCTACACAGCCCTGGAAACAAAAGCAGTGATTAAATTTTCAATTCATAGTTCATTTTGCTTGTGTTGCGGCTGCATCTATTTTCTCTTTTTCTCTCTTATAATTTTAAGTTCCTAAATTAAGAAGGAAATAGAAATTGGTTTTTCACTCAAGAAAGGAATCACTACAAGCCACATCTGTCAATTTGTAATCATTTATTCATACACAATTTAAATGAGAAACAATATTAAGTTCTCCTTCAAATTTCAGTTTTACCAAAGGAGTTTTATTTCAATAATACGAGAGAAATGAACAGAAATTTCTATCAAATAAACACCTATAAAATATCCTCTACATAAGATGGCCATATAAGCCACATTTCTGCTTTTTAAAAAGAAAATATAAAGTTAGACACAAGGGACTGCAGCAGGGAACACTTTTAGGCAGAGTAGGAAGGTCTGACATTTTTGTGTAATACAAGACAGTTCAAAGTAGCAAGATCCTGCAGAAACCAATTATAAAAAGAACAGTTTCAGCCTCAACCTGAACAGCCTACCCAGAATGTTAAAATTAACCTGGGAAAGTGAATGATTTAACTAAAGAAATAAGCCTACTGGATTTGACCCCAAAGTCAAGTCATGAATCAAACTCCCTCACTCTCCCCCGATTTGCTCACTGAAGTGGGAGAACCTTCCCAAAACTTGCTCACTAGCTGCACTGCCAACTTTCCAAGGTAATTGAATCTAAAAATATGTGGCTCTAGTAAAGGTTTTTCACATTAAAATTAAAATGCCACCATTACTGGGGGGGTTTATACATTTCATTCACTACCTACTGCCTCAAAATTAATTCATTAATAAATATATGAAATATTCATGAGGATTTACCTCTTCCATCTTTAAAACAATATTCCCTTCCACTAAAAGATATATTAAACTGCAATGACATATTAATATTTATTAGGAAACATATATTGATACCTCAACATCCCTTTTTATTTTTGACTCAGTGCTTTCTTTTCTCTCTCAGTGGTAGAATCCCTCAGCTGGGAAAGTGGAACATCAGGAGTGTCCCCATCAGTTCTGAAGTGGCTGGATGCTGGGGAGGCTTTCTTTGCTTTATTTATCTCTTTCACTAAAGCACACCTAAATTTTTCCACAGTAGCTCTAATAGCAAACAGCACAATTTTGCTGTGCTTTACCAAATACCACAGAAACAGAAGAGGATTTCAGAGGACAGCACCCATCTCGTTCACAATTCTGAAATTTAGATTACCAAACCATATAGACTGGATTAAGAAAACAGAAGAGTGTGTATTCATTAACCTTTCCCTTTAAACAAAACCATAGCAATATGCACATGAAAACCACAAAGTTTTAGAAATATCTCAGTTATGTCTTGTGTATTTCACAGTATTGCAGATGAAATTGTAAGGATAGTAAATGTACTCAGCGTGGAAGTGGGACTGAAAATCCTGATTGCATTCTTAACAACTCTCCTGAATCTCCCTTACCAATTCTCCTGAATTTTCCTGCTTGCTGTCTACTGCAAAAACCCTTTTTTACCTCAAGGGTTTCTGAATGCCTGCCCTACTGTGTTCTTTTGACTTGATCTTGTGCCCCTCCTTGTCCTTCCAGAATCAGTCTGATTGCAAACTGATTATCCCAGGCTTTACCTCTGCCCTCTCCTGAGCATAGTGAGTGTGGAGTGATGTTCTTCCACTGCAGAGTTTGGTCATTAGCTCCAGAAAACACAAATGAAATTACACAATCCTCTTCCAATGTGCTTTTATATCTTCCAATGTGCCTATATATGTACAAACTCAGCTTTCTGATTTATCCTTCTGTTTACTTCTCATGCAAGGAAGCAGACACAAGAATGAACTTGAAGCAAGCCCTTCACTCATTGCAGATTTAAAGTCTCCAGTAACGATTACACTTTATAGACTTATTTACAGCTTGCTTACACTCAGGGATTTTGACAGCTATTCTGTAAATACACTCTCCTACCCACTAAGCTCCATTGTAAACTACCAGGAACATGCACGGGGTCACACTTGAGCTCCTTCTGTCATTCTTATTCTCCTTATCTCACCAAACCAGAATCTGAGCCCACATCCTCGTGCTCTACAAGGCAGATCCTAGCAGCCACCACCTGGATGATCCTTTTGGGTGTCTGCATGAATGGGTTTGTGAGGACAGGTATGGGTTTGTGAGGACCACAGTCCTCAAAATTGAAAGAGAAGGTGGGAAGACTGTTCTCTTGAATAGCAAGACCTCTCTTCTCCATTTCCTACACCTTGTTCAGCAGTTGTTTCAGTCAGACTGACCTCCAAATAAAGCAGGACATCACCAAACCCCTGACAATTGCATCCTGCTGCCCACTCAGGGGAGTATTCAGGACTTTTTATGCAATCAGCAAAATAAAATTTCTGTAAATTAAGTGACAGCACCCCTGTGATCCTGAGAAGTTCTGGGGTGCATTTTGCTTAGTGTGGACAGGCTGCCTGAGCAGGGCTGAGAACACCCCAAGCCATGAACCTTCACCTGAACATTGAACCATTCACAGCTTCCAAAAACCCTCACACAGGGCAGGTTCCTCATTCTGTGGGATTACATGAAAACTGTCTGGTTCAAACAACATGCAGAAGGTCACCTCACAAACAGGATGTCACAAAACAAAGCTGGCAACCCAAACACCAAGCTGCCAATCCACCCAGAGAGGCAAACAACATCCTCTGTCCTTACTGCAGAAATTGCTGGCAAAGTATTTTTTCCTTGCATTTTTAAACCAAATTTCAGCCTAACAAAACAGAATTACATGTGCCCAAAGATCAAGCATGTCTACAGAAGCTTTACACCTCTGGAACTGATTTTCAGAGCCTTTGCTTGGGCAAAGGAAGAACATGAACTCCCAGATTCAATTTCTGCTTTTGTCAATGCTCTCACCATCAGAAGCTCTGCTTTGCATTAGTAATTAATTTTAGTCAAATTATGTTCATTTTGCTTATTTTGTACTTCAAAGCTTTAAGAGAAGGATACTTTCCTGACCTAAAAAGTAAGGCTTTGAAGTATCTGATGAAAATAAACTCACTACCATACACAACTGCATAATCAGTTGCAGAAAATACTGTAACACATTCCCTGCCTTGGCAAATGGAAGAAGATTGTTGGTGATATGCACAACACATTCAAAAAGTGAAATAAGCCATCTTCTCCACATATTTTAAGTATCTTGAGGGGAAATTTTATATTTTTGTTCTGATCATAAAAAAGTGCTTAATTTCCTAATTTTTTACAAGATTAAAGTGGTATTTTTATGCAACTATTAAGAAATGCTCTAAATAGTAAACATAACCAGAAAAAAAGCTAAAATTATTGTACCACCAAACATGAGACTAAGTAGCCACTACCAATATTTTCTTTCTTGCATGCAAATTCAGCTTTCTAAATTGTTACAAAACCCAAAGCATATTCAATGAGATTAAAAGAAATATTTCTGCATTCATATCTCAAGTAATCATATCTATCAAAGAAGTGTTTCACGCCTACCATACCCTGGAAGAATACTTTTTCGAGTGTTAGAAGTCACTGATATTTTAAGAAAAACACCAATAAAATGCCAATTTAGACAGTTTGAGCTCCATTTTTCATCACAGAGAAGGAAATATGAAACATAATCACAGCTTTTTTGTTCCAGTTCTTTAATATTGAAGCCAAATCATGATAATTTCCACACTACCTATGTCACAGAATAGGACTTTGAGCACTAAGCAACATAACACTTCCAAGCAATAAAAAAGCAAATGCCCATGGTAGTAAAATAAAGAAATACAGACAAGTACCAAGAGAAACAGTTTCAGTGCATGCCTAAGCCATGTCTGGTTTATTAAACCAGTCCAGAATGGTCTATACCAATTTCTTCCGTGGAAGCAGTAAGAAAAGACTGGTACCCATTTCCTGTTTCAGTCTGAATTGAAACTCTTGTTAACAAGTCTTTATTTTAATTAGACCATTTGATTTAGACTGACATGAAGCCAAACATTAAGAATATTTTTTCCTTCCTTTGCAGGTAATTTCTTTATTAATATTTTTCCATTGTTTATACCTAATTATATGAACTCACTCTGCTACCATTCTCAAATCTCAAAGCAAGCTTAGGACACTACAAGAAGCATCACTTCATCATCCTCAAAGACTTTGACCTAAAGCAGATTTCTACATTTCTGACTGTATGGAGGGAGAGAAAGGCAAACTTTAATCCAATGAAACTGCATTTCCAAGCCCAAAGGATCATGGCACTGGATGTTGGCAATGGGTGATGCCAACTCCAATGGTTAAGGAAATTGGGTTGTGCCCAGCCTTGTGTCTTATTGCAGCCCATGCTGTATCCAGAAATAAACAACAGCCACTGTTCTTCCCTCAGCTGCTCCCCAGAGGGAGCTGCCAGGGCCTGACCAGTTCCTGTTCCCAAATATGAGGCTCAGCAGTGTCTCCTGTTGTCAGCTCCTCACACAGCTGCATTTGGAAGTTATCAAAGCTCTCCAGAAACCTCCTGGAACTCCTGATATGTTCCCAGCTGTGCTGTCCCTCCAGGAGGACCTGGGGGGAATGAAGTCCTCCTGGTCCTTGCTGATGCAGGTGCCTGCAGCAGAAATGCACAACAGCCCTGTCAGAGATGTTGGTGCGCCCCCAAATCCTGACCTGTGGGTTCCAGCTGGGTCACCAACCCTCCCTAGATGGAGCTCCAGCACTCCAGCTGCTCTGGACTCACGTTCACTCATCTCACATCATGGTTAAACCAAGCTCTAAATAGCTGTTCCTCAACTTCCAAAATTTATGGTGTTACTTTAGACTATTTTAATCTGAGCCATTTAACTGAAAAACAAATCTAGACCGAAACTCTGCATGAAAGAATTCAATTAAATAGATTCACTGTTTCCAATGTGTTTGGAGTGACAGAATTGAAGACAGTAGAAAATTTAAGGGAAATACATTTTTATGCCATCTTCAAACCTTAGCAAGTACTATCTTGACAATAAAAGGGATATGGTTTCTTTTAATAGGCCTTTCATCTTTAATTATCATGAATAGCTCTATGTTTTACCTATACCCATCAGTGTTATGTACAACTGGCACATAGAACTCCTCCAATAATTGGAATTTCCCTGACATTTTCATACCAATACTCTGTATGAACAACTTTTTTTTTTACACAAGGCAGTAACTGCTTTCTTGGCTGACATGAAATTAGCAGATGTCAAATTAAACTGTCCTTTTGTCCACAGATCCTTCAGAGAAAGATATCAAAAGATAATGAAGTGTTCCATTAGTAATCTGTGGCTGGTTTTTAATTTGCAGTTTCATATTTTTCAGTCAAAAGTCTCAGACAAGCAGGCAAACCTAGCAAACATGATCAAAACTCTTGTTTAATTTTTCACTCCTGACAATTCTCACAAAACTTTTGCATCTCATGAAGAATTTAAGTGGACAAGAGTTAAGACATCAAAGGTAAACCACAGTACAAGTGATTTTCTCTCCTCTTGACACAAACTGAGGCTGATTCTCACAGTTTACATTGCTCAGACTCCAACCCAACCCAGACTGTGATTCTACAACACACAAATTAAAGACAAGGTAGACAGAAATTGATTTGTCACCAAGTACTACCCATGTGCAAGGTAAGTAAGCACAAATGAATAATAATGTATCACAAAACATGTTCAAAAGTCTTTTCTTAAATGAAACAGTCTTTGAGTTAAACATCCCAACCCACATTCAAGCCCAATGGGGTTGTGAGTGCCTAAAGCTTTATGATTTTGGACTCAAAGCTTCCCAACATGCAGATCATCACAGAATCAAAATAAAATTTAATTCAACTTTGGGATACAGACTCTTATATTACAGTTTAGGGAAACTCAAGAGCAATTAGAAAGAGACCAGAGAGAGTTCAGGAAGAAAAAAGCTCACGGGTAAATCAAAACAGCACCTTTTAAGCAAAACTAAACTTGCATTTATTTAATATATTTGTGCTATCAGTATAAGTTGTTTACTGAAGAATTAAAAAAGATGTTCCAATAAGTAAGTGGAAAAACAGCAAGTCTTTAAATTCCTTCACAGTTAACATTTAGCCACTAATTATACAAAACATCACCATCAGCATAATAGCACAAACAAACTCCAACACCAATCTAGGGGCTTGATTTTCATTACCACATTAAAGGATGTCTTCAGCTTGCAGTTCAGAATTGTTTTAAGTCTCACTAGTACAACAAAGAATTCAGCAGCACAGCAAAACTCCACTATTAAGGGATTTTTCACAATAGTCAGTCTTAACTCCCTCCTATTTGTTTCATATCCATTCCTGCTGTTATCTAGTTAAAATAAAATCAACAGCTACTAATCATGGATCAATGTTTAATAACCAGTTCCAAAGCTTCTGTCATATGCATTTGGACAGGTAATATGACTTCTCTGTCCTGTGTTTTATTAAAGTGCTATGGAAGAAATAAGCTGAGTCACAGATGGTTATAAACTGCTTTTAGAGTATTAGAGGAGGAAATTTCAGGAGAAAACCCTCAGAGTATGTGCTCAAAGCTACACATGATAGTCACAGTCACAAATATGCACAGAAAAATTGGACTGGCCAAGGCAATAATGAGCTGAGCTACTCACTACAGGTGTGGCCAACAAAAATTATCAATTGAGGTTAAATCACTTTGGAACAAGTGAGTTCCCAAAACAGGGAGGGAGACAACCTCATCTCTATACATTAAATGAGGACATTGCCCATTTTTGTGAAAATGAACCTTTCAAACAAGAGAAAGGATAAAATAGCAGAGAAATTAACTACTTCTAAGAAACAACTATACCCCAACTGTTTCTAAACCTTCATCTCACTTCTCTGTATTCCCAAAAGAACCTCAGCAGCTTCACACATTTCAGATAAAATCCCTACTGGCACTCATCAGCCAGATAGACCAAATGAAAGGTGACTTTAAAAAATTAAACAAAAAAAAAAAAAGAAAACTACCAAATACACTGACATTTCCAGAGAAAAACAGGAGGAAACAATCACTCAGATAACTGTAAAGAAAACACAGTTTGCCTATTGACACTTTATCTGGTTCCTCAGGAGGCAGATCAATGAAAAAAACTCACTTGCTTTTATATAAAAAAAAACTTGAACCAATGCTAAACATACCCAAGGAATGTAAGGAGTCTCTGGGTAAACTGCTTGGGAATTCAGATGGAGGGTCAGGAAGGATTTATTCAGAGCCATGTTTAAAACCACAGGTGTGGCTAATTCTCCATCTAATGTCATATTCATGAAGGCTCTCTCTTCTTACCTAATTAGCCCATCCCCTGATTATACCTCCATGAGGTAGAAAGGAAAGTAAATCAATGCAGCAAAGTGCAGCTTTTCTGCTTTCAGACAGAGCTGTGATATCTGTGTCAGAGCCAGATTGCTCCCAGGGTAGAAGTTCCACTAGCAGAAAACTAACTGGGGGAAAAAAAATTTAAAAAAAAATCACAGTCTGAGGTTATATTTATGTTTTCATTTCCTTTTTCATCTCAAAATAGCATTCAATAACCATGTGTTTAATGGAACTGCCGGGGAGGAGTGGGCCAAACATCTGCTCCACTTTGGCATTTCAGTTTTGTCTAGAGTTTGAAGAGGGCTTTCCTGTCATTTGGATGAGGTGCCTGTAGGAAAAGCTGTTTGTGAAAGTCTGTAGGCTCATGTATTTCCTGCCTCTAAATGTAAAACCTTGAAAATATAGCAAAACTGCCAACCAGGAAAAGCCAAATAGGGAAGCAGTCCAAAGAAATTTTCAAGAACATCAAAGAAGAATTCAAGAAAAAGAAGAATTCAACATTGAAGTAGCTTCTAAAGCCATGAATTGAAAAGTCTTTTTGGGTAATGTTTTGTGTCACATGGAGCATCAGCTATCACAGCTGATAGCTTCTTGGAAAAGGCAGAACTTTCTCTGTTCAACATTAATGAGGTTTTACAGATACACAAGTCTAGGAACTGAAGGCATCTGCAGTGAGCAACCTTGCAGTTCCCTATTTGTAACTTTCTATAGATTCCAGCAGATTTTATAACAGAAATCTTATTTAGTTTTATCTTCCCCTCCTTCCTTTTCTTTTTTTTTTAATATTTTCAACTCATGTGGAATCTGGATGTGTTCTGGCAGGACTGAGGCCCATTCTGAAGGCTGGGATAGGGCTCCTAATGCACCAACCAACCTGCTCACCCTATCAGAATACTGGAGAGTTACCTTAAGCACTTTTTTTTTTTTTATGATTCTGATTTAATTGTCCCTCATTTATATTCATCGCTGAATTTCACTGCATTTGAAGCTATTTTGAATACACAGCATTCTCCCAAAGGGCCCAATCCAACTCCCATTCAAATAAACAGCCTTCAATGGAGACTATTTGTTGCCAGCCAACAAGATTGAATTCTGCTGTGGTCCCTGGAGTGTTTGTCACAGCTCTTCACAAATATTGCTCCAGCAAGAGCAGGCCTGAATGCTCCTGTCCATGTGCACTGCAGACAACTCAAACCTATCTTTTATCTTCTTGAAATATTTGGTCAGATTTAAAACTCCAGCAGCACAAAGAATTCAATCTACCAAGAATATAAACAGCAAAAGGAGTAAAAGAATGTTTAACAGTTATAAAAAAGCAAAAGGATGATAAAATAATTTCATATTATAGAATCAACTACCATTTACTCCACCCCTAAAATGAAGCTACACAGGAAAATGTGTGCAGATTACAATGACAGCATATAACCAAATTTCACAGCTACAGTTTTGAAATAATAAGAAATTTTGCAACAAAGTGTAGAAACATCACTCCAACAGTAAGGCATAAGGGCTATGAGGAAAGATTCTAAATCTCACACAGGGTTACCAAAACAACAAAGTTGGAGACTGGTATTTCTTGATCACATTCACACCATATGGAAGACCCTCATCTGTGAAAGAAACACTGTGATGGGCTTTGAGGACAGGTTCATGCTAAATAAAGTAACAGTGCAACTTCTCATCTGAGCAACAGAATGAATGATAGAAATGAGAAACACCTTCAGTGGAAGGGCTCTTACTCTCAAATCCTTTATCCTATTTTGTAGCACAGAAATCCAGACTCTGGCTGATCAACTCATTTGTAGCTTAAAGTCTGAGACAGTGGAAGATTAGGAGACTGTTTAGATGGGAATTCTATTATGCAACATTGCCAAACTGAAGACCTTTATAAAGGAAAGTTGTTTGCTTTGAAGTTAGGAACTTGATTTGTTGTTATACAGTATTGATGTGGTTCTTGAAAATAGCCTACTTGGAAAACACAGATCTTGGGAGATGCTCTCAGAATCTGGCAGAGTGCAGAAACAGAATAACAAAATGTGATTTATAATACAAGCTCAACAGCTCTAGTTCAAAAATAATGCAAAAAAAAAGGAGTTGTTTTTTTTTTTTAAGTTGGCCACCTTGATATCCTAAGAATACTCCTGCAGTATCTGAGCTGATACCCAGTTATTTCAGTGGTACAATTTACAGATTGCCTCCATGCTTTGAGAGATGGCAGAATAGACCATAAGCTCCTAATTTCCACCTATTTCTCACTGCAGCACCTGGTAAAGACAGGGCTTGAAACCAACCAAAGCACCTCAACCAAAACACCTCCTAAGTTCACACCAAATGACTCTTTTCAGACAATGCTCCATACTCCAGCCTTTCCAAGCCCTACAAGAACAGGGGCATTACCTCCAAATTCCTCACTGCAGCATCAGACTCACCTAAGCCTTGATGGGAGGAACACATTTTCAACCATACAGCGCATATTCTCCAAATGTTGTGATTTACAGCATTGCCTATTCACACTAAAGAGATAAAATATGTATATATACAGATAAATGTATGTTTATAGATAACATTGTGTGTGCGTATCCACACATAAACAGTCTTCCTTAAAGAAAGGATGTGAAATGGATGTGAAATGGACGAATGCTAAATCAACAAATCAGTTTCACTGAGTTCTGTACCCAGCATTCAAAAAGGAAAGTTAGGCATAAAAGATTTCAGATTTACAACCTCCTTCAGGTTAAAAGATAAACCACACAGCCGCAGTTGTGCAACACAAGTTAAGCACCAACAGCACCCTTTACCCCCGAGCCCTGCACCTGCAGCCAGGAGCGTTCCCTGCAGCGGCACCTGCGGACAGAACTGGACACAAACACGTTTTGTTTGCTCCAGGGGATTTTGCTTCGGGGAAAACATTTATGCTCACAAGCGTGGAGCAAAGTAAGATTCTCATGTAGCTGCTGATGATGAAAAGGCAAAATAACAGAGTTGGTTGCCAAAGGCACGAGGACTGCCTAGAACGCCGTATCTCATTTCACCTCGGCACGGCTGCTGTCGAGGTGAATAATGAACTCCTGCCACATCTCAGAGAGCCCCTGAGCCCTTCCAGGACGCTCATCTACTCTTTCCCACCGCTCTGCTGAGGCTCAGGACCACCGGGAAGCCTGAGCTAGGATGGATTTCCCAGGAGAGCACAACCAGGCATGTTCACCCCGGCGTGACCTCAGCCAGCCGCACTGAACCAAACCAACGCGATGCTGCCACCGAAACGCGCTCAGACAGACGCTATCGCTCCGTGCACAGCGTCACCCAGCTCTGCTACTGAAACAATTCAGGGTTCCGGCAGGTGTGGGGGCAGCGAGGCGCTCCCGGCCAGCGTTGGTCTGCCCAGCCCTGAGCCAGCGCCGCCCCGACCCCGCAGGCGCCGGGGCTGCGGGTCGGGCGCATCCTCCGGCCCGAGCATCGCAGCCAGCGGGAGCACCAAGGTCCCTCCCGCTGCCAGACACGGCCGCGGGGAGGCTGCGAGCGGAGCCGCGGCGGCCGCGGGGCTCAGGCGGGCACGGCGAGCGGGGACGGCGGAGCGCGGGGCCGGGCCCGCTCACTCACCGGGAATCGGGCCCGCAGGCGGGCGGATCGCAGGGCCAGGTCCCGCAGCACGGCCCCCGCCTGCCCGGCCAAGGGCGCCGCCATCTTCGCCGCTGTCCCCGCCCTGCCCCGCGCCCCGGGCGGAAGCCCCGGCGGAGGCGGAGAGGGGCCGGGCGGGGCCCCGGCAGAGCCGCGAGGGGCTGCGGGAGGCCGGGACGGTGGGGTCGGCATCTTGGGGAGGGATATAGGCCCCATTGAGGGAGGGTGCGTTATCTCTCTGACTAGGAAACACTGAGAGAATTGTGCCTGTTCAGCGTCGAGAAGAGACCACCGAGAAGGGACTCCGGTAATGTGTGTAAATGCCTAAAGGTTTCTAGAAGATGGACCGGGCTCTGCTCGGTGTGCGCAGCGATGGGACAAACAGGCAATGGACGGGACTGATGCCCAGGAAGTTCTGCCTGAACATGAAGAACTTCCTCGCTGTGCACTGGAACAGATTGCATAGGGAGCGTGTGGAGCCTGCCTCGCTGGGGATGCTCCAGGGCTGCCTGGACACGATGCTGTGCCCTGTGCTCTGGGATGAGCAGGGAGGCTGGACCAGAGAGCCACTGCGGTCCCTTCCAGCCCTCCCCATGAAACTGTGTTTGAGATGAGTGTGCCCAGCACGGCCCGGTTTGGGACTGGGCCCAGGGCGGTGACCAGAGCAGGAAGGGCCCTGAGGAGAGGGCAGCACCTGGGAACGGGCAGGCAGCCATGACTGGAGTGCCTGGGGAGTGTGAGGTGCCAGCCTTGCACTGCTGGAGGCTGTTCTGACTTCTTTTTTCATGACTAAAAGGTCTTTTGGTCTTTGTTAGGAAATATCTAATTAACCCAATCTAATAAACCCTAATAAGGCCTCATGGGATCCAGCTGACTCTTCATAGGCACTTTAATCTCAACGCCATAAACCTCTCTTCTTAATCTACAGGTGAAATATGTCAGTGTCAGGTTGAACATTAGGAGGAATTTTTTCACAGAAAGAGTTGTTTGGTGTTACAATCAGCTGCCCAGGTTGTGATGGAGTCACCATCCGTGGAGGTTTTTAACAAAGGACTGGATGTGGCACTTGGTGCTGTGCTCTATTTATCAAGGTGATGATTGGTCACCGGTTAGACTTGAATATCTAAGTGGTTTATTCCAACCTAAACAATTCTGTGAAACCTGTGAGTTATTGCCAAACCTGAGACACCAAACTCAGGTCCTCTTGGGGGATGGAGCAGAAGAGCAAAGCCCATAAAGCTTCATGTCCATCACATGGACTTAAAATCTGACATGAGTTCACAGTCTGAGCAGAGGTTTCATGAAAGTGAGTCCCAGCAGCCACATTTTGAAGATTGTTCCATCCATCAGGAATGACTTAGGGGCTGGTGTAGACAGAGGTGTACCTTGTCTACAGTCTGAAACAAACTCAACAGTCGGATGGCCTGGGATTTGCAGATACAGTTGCTTTGTGACTCAGTTGAGCATTTCCTTGTCTGTTTCTGTTTAGTGCACATTTGAGATAATCCACCTATGAGTAATAGAGATTTAACCAAATAGCTCATACAAATTGTCCATTTACAATCATGGCCTGAAAAAAAATGCTAAAATTGAGCAGTGGCTGAGATACCCCTGCAATTTTACAACAGTTCATATTAAATTCACCTATATTGAAGCATGCAGAGTTAGCATTATATGGAGGCATTATTTATGCAAAGCATTATTTATTCAGTGGTTTATGATGAAATAGTTGGATAAACACTTAAATCCTCATCTTCCAGTCCAGGATGTGAGTGGGAACAAAGGAAAATGCTACTGTCAGGGCTTAGAACTTACACTCCCAAACATGTTTTTTAAAAAATCAGGACTGAAAAACTCCTTTATTGGAATTTAATCAGCAAATAAATTATATGTCTAATGGAGGAAAAAAATCTGCAATTTCATAAAAACTGAGGTGTTAGAAAAGTCTGAAATTGAACACTTTTGTCTTTGTCATGACAATTTAAGTAATGTAATATGTTTCAATAAAGAATCTGGAGATGCTATTTTTGATAGCATTGAGCAATAATGTATGGTACCAGTATTAACCCAGGTATTACTGCGTGCTTGTTCTTTCATAATATTATATACTGACTTAGGTATGATGATGGAGGAACTATAATTTCATTTTTAGTTTCATGGCTGTGGTTCAGTAAGCACAGAGTTCCCTATTCATACAGACTATTATGGCTGTCTGCATTAGGTTTATATATATAGCAGGTATATAAGCTTTCAGGTAATGTCTGTGAATTGCATGCAAGGCTATCATTTAATGCTGTGAGGAGCATTTTGACTGCTTAATATAAATAATGCAGAACCTGCTTTACTATATTTTTTTATTGTTTAGATTTAGTGGAAAACCACTGCACAGTGTGGAGTAGTCACCAAGACATATTTCTCTTTGTATCTCTGCTGCAGAACATACCTGACCTTTAAAGCATGAGGAGAAAAGATAGATTCATTGTCTTCACATCCAGTTTCCTTCTATGTATGTTTGAGCCAAAGCAAATTTAGATGAAACAGGTCTCTGAAGCAATTAGAGCAAATAAGAGCTGGAATTTTTGGATCATGGAGTACAAGATGTGTTGGTGTGTGAGAGGAGGGACAAAATATGAATTATTGTTGGGGAAAACACTTCAAATGCAGGAATTTGAGAGCAGCTGAGGAGTAGTCTCAACACACCATCCTCACAAGGAGGGGAGGGAAGTGCAAAATAAAAAGGGATAGAGGGAGAGGCTGGTATCAAAGATCATTCCTTCTAGACTTGCAGACATTCCTCCCTGTATCTCTCATGGATATGCAGCATTTGAGTGTGCTTCTGTTCTGTCTTCCCCACGATACACAAAAGGCTGGATTGTAGCTAAGTTTTTAGCTGTGGTCTATTTAATGCAAAACAACCAGTAATGGTTTTGCAATTAAGTTTATAAAAGAACATTGTGTAAGGTTTATACCTCTTTAGAAGTTATCCTTAAGGCTAAATGGTTGGTAGTGTTCAAGTGAAAACATTTAAAGACAAAAGAAATCACCTTATCACAGGTAAAGCACAATTCTAAGTGTTTTTGCAATAACATTGTATATTCATTTTCTTATCTGTGCAGATTACTTCCCAAACCGTTGGGGTTTTTTATTTTATAATGTGTTGCTCTAGCTGGGTTTTGGTGGGTTGTAGTTTCATTTCAGGGTACTGGAATCAGTGGGCTGACAGACATTTCCTCATCTGCACATTGCCTTGCAATTGTCCTTATGTTAACTGCAGAACTTGAGCTTCACATTCACATGGATTTCATAGGGAATAAGTTTACAATAAATAAGTTTATTTGACAGATACCCCACACACAGCATCCTCAAGAATAACAAGTGAAGGTAATAAAGCTGCAGCAAACTCACTAAAATAATCCCACTGTAGGTGGTTGAGGAACAGGAAACAAGATCATGGGGTGAGTCTGACAGTGCCACTGCAGAGCATGAGTCCTGATGCTCAAGCACCTCTCAGATTATGATGCTCTTCCAATCATTCACTATTTCTCATTCCCTTTCTCTTTTCAAATATTAAACCAAAAAGAAAAATATGTGGTAAATGGTAAATATACCAATGGGTGGAGGAAGGATAGCAAAGGATTAAAATAACAATGTTTGGATCTAAAAAGAAGGATGAAAATAAGGAATGAAAAATAGTGTATTAGAGTTGTAAATTATCTCCTAGGTCACCAAGTTCAGTGATTGCACACAGCCACAAATTTCCCATTAGAACATTATTGAAATGTACTGGAAGGTATCCTGGAAGGAAGCAGGATGAGGTGGTTTTGGCTTGGTAGGATCAAACATCCTGGTTTCTCTTTCTGTAGTGACATGGGAGCTCTGTGTGCTGCTGCATCCCCAGGCTGTGTTAGTAAATATCAGCCTGCCCTTTTCATTTTCAGATTGCACCTCTGCTGTACATAGTGGAACTTGTGTGTGGCTCAGAATGAAGGAACCAAGTGAAGCCTTGGAACAGCATCTTCTGCTCAATGCTGTGGGAAGCCAGGGTGCTGCATTTTAACACTGTGTGATAACTGTGACTTGAAAAGTGAAAGTGTCTAAAGCAGGGAAAACTTTAAATGACATGAAATTAAGAGAAAAAGTAGTGGAATAACCAACTTTAAAAAGATTTATAGCTGGAGAGGCAATACCAGGCATAGCAATAGTAACAATAATGCTCCACCTTTTTTGATATCTAACCACCTGACTGTGTAAAAACAGAAATTTCAGGATTTATGACATAAATAATAGGCTGAAAACAACAGAAGTGATGCATCAGTTTACAGGAGAGCTACTGCTACCTCTTGCCAGTGGCCTGCTGTATAATGAGGCAGACAGGGGAGTTCAGGTTCCTTAGCAGATATAGACTGTAGGTCTATAACACTCAGTTCCAACAATGCTGAGGACCCTGATATTGAGGGTAGAAAGACAATTTTATTGAACTTCTGTCAGAGACCATGCAGGACTGTGAATACAAAAAGTGTAAATATCTGAGCTGTGGGATACAGTGAAAACAACCTCTCAGAGTCTGGACTTCCTTGATAAGATGTCACTGTATCCTTACAAAAACATTGAATTTTCTAAAAAATACCATGAATCTAAATTCAGGAAAGAAATGTCTAACAGTCTTAAAAAAAAGAAAGCTAAATTTACTTGGGGGGAGGAATAGCAGTTAGAGTAGCAGCAAAACAGTGATGGAATGAGAAGACAGCCTCTGTTGTATCTGCTGAGCAACTCAGTTTATTATATAGAAAAACATGCCAAAAAAGAATTAGATTCATTAAATATGAAGCAAAATCTTGACTAGATCAATAATCTTCTGTACATTGTATTTAAAAACATATTTAGCAGCAAAGTATTATATTTAGAAACATTCCTATCAGCAAGCTCTCTGGAGTGCACAGGAAGGTTCCCAGATGAAGAGTTTGCTCAGGCAATCAAATGTGGAACCTCCACATCCCCCATGGGGGCTGACAGGAATCTGTGAATTCCACATGAGCCATGCAGTAAAGTTCTTTCACTCTTTCCCAGCAGGGCTGCAATTCCCTTATGGAAGAATAAAGGCAAGATGGCACTGCCATTAGAGAAATTAATTGGATGCTGATAGAAAAAGCTTTGCTTTATGGTGTTCTGTGTGTCCTGCACAGTTATCTGCAAACAGGTGAGAATTCTCCAGGAACGAAACCTGGTTACAGCTTGAGACTGTTGAAGGCTGTAGCTGAACAAGCATTGTTTGCCCCTACCACAGGGAGGCTGGGCAAATCAGGAAAGCCATAGGTGTTCCCATCACAGCTAATCCATATTTTAATTCACAGGTTGCAAAATACCTTGTTGCACCAACCTGTTACAGGGTTTGAAATTGTCTATTGTAATTAATTTCCAAACCAGTAAGGTGAAAGGGCTGCTAATATGTGAGGGGTAATTTTTTCCTGATGAATTTTATGGATTGCAGAGGCAGGGAAATTGATTTTTGTGCCAAATGAAGTATTGATCTAAAAGAAGCTTACTATGCTACCTAGTTTGGGGTCATAGGGTACTATTTCTGTGGATTTTGTAGATTGCTTGCTGTGTTTTCCTATTTCAATAAAACCTTTTGTTGTGGAGGCAGGTTTCACTTTCATTACAATTGGTTGGACACCTGCAAGTGGTTCAGTGATCATGGAAGTTTATAAAAACCATAACCTTTCTGAGGAGCCTAACAAAGAAATGCAGCACTGTGTGAAAAAGCTTGTAACAAAACCTGAATACACCAGAGAAAACTGAACTGCCTAAACATAAAGCAGGGTGACAACAGTTACTATGGCATTTGGTGCATATCCTCACTGCTTTGTTGTCTAGACAGCATATTTGGACATTTACAAGTGTGTAAAATAAAGGTTGATTTTTTTTTTTTTTACCTTAGCTGGTGGCAAGAGCAGTTACAGCTGATGGAGCCAGGCTGTCCCCAGTCACAGCTGCAGGCAGACTTCATCTCCACGGCTTTGAAAAGATCTCAGTGCCTCTATATAAAACTGCCAAAGATTTTTTTCTGGTTTTCCTATGTTGAATGGTGTCATCTCTCAAACCTGCTATGAGAAGAAGGAGAATACCTAGAAATGCAATCACACAGATGAGACTGTGCTGATTTGTTTTGTAATCTGTTAGATTACAAAATCAAACAAATTTTGTATAGAATAAATCTACCCTTTAGAATAAAACTACCAGCAGATAGCAATCTTCCTGCACAAGGGGGCAAGGGGTGCTTCCAGGCTCTCTTTTGCTAGTTATTGTGTCAATTACCAGCTAATGTATCAATTCTTTAAAAATGTAGTGAAAATGTAAGTTCATGGAGTCGAAAAAACAGACAGTGACTTTCTGAGATCCCTTCAAATTACATGCAAGGAGCCTTTAGGAACCTGATGAAAACATTAAATATAATTGACTAACTGATCATACCCATGGTGAACTGTAGTTTCCCAGCCATATAGCCTAAATACTTTAACAGAATTCCAACTACATTTGTAAGCATCACCTCCGCTACACAGATGTTTGTAAATCAGCTGCATTAGTATTTGCTTTTGAATGGTGTTTGCAAATTTTATGGAAATTCAAAGAGAAAATGGGCAAAGAGCAAAGTCTGCATCCTCAGGGGACAGTATCTATATGAACAGATGAGTAGGGAGGTAAAGCCTCATGCTTGCCTTCTATATAGATGTATTTTATCCAGTAAAAGAAGCCCATATAATTTTTTGGCTTCATTTCTGTAAAGCTTTCTTTACCCTGTAAAAGCAGAATAACTCCAAATTGTTTTGCTTATGAAGATTGTTGCAACATACAGCTAACTTTCTTCATAAACTCTTGGAAATGGACATAGATTATCTATTATCTCACCTTCAAGTCTTATGTGTGTGTTCACATATAAACTACATTTTTTTCATGGTTTGAGAAATCATAATATAAAGCTTTCTTCTATTAGTAGAGCTAGGAGGAATCAAAAATAACTTCCCCATTGCCTATTCCTTTAATAGCTTCTACAGAAGTACATAGGAATTACCATATTTTTAATTAATATGCATTTGTTATAAAGATCAAAATGGGAGTGCTTTAGCCATCAGCTTGGCTGCAGCAGAGCCTAAAAAAATTCTTTTGCATTCTGCCTCACAAAGAAATTGGAATAAGATTTCTCTAAGCAACAAGTTCTAGCATCCATCTGATTTAGTAAAGTGGCATTTGCAAGCTTAGCTGTTAAATATAGCGCTGTCAGGTACAGCTTCTGCTTTGTATATTGTTTGTCCTTAATAAATGTGTTTTGATGATTTTGTTTCTCTAGGAACACTGGGAATGTTTTAGTGCATACAAGTAAATTTGCAATCAAAATTCTACCCCAAGAAGCATTTTTAAGCTACCAGTCTGTGCTTCAGAAAATGTTGAATTTTTTCTTTAGAGAACGAGTGAAGACCAGTTCATTAACAACAAGTGCCATAGGAGGTGTGTGATTTGTTTGGAGAGTCATTTAGGATCAAAATCCTGTGTACTGTGATAAAAATTCAGGGAAACAACAGAAAATATCATGGACAGCTCATTTAATGGCTGTGATCATTTTATGTTTGAGGCAACATGCATCTTTGTGTAGTATCCTGAGCAAATCACTATTTATTCACTTTGGATTTAGCTTCCTTAGACTTTTAATGTATGTAATGAGTGTTGAGCTCTATACTGGAATGAATCCTTTTGTTACTGAAGGCTACATGTGGCTTACTTGATGGAATGCAGAGTAGGATTCATAACAAATAACAGAGTTTGAAGGGATAAATGCTGAGAGTAACCTTCCTTATCTCTGCTGGTTTCTGGGAGCACAGTTATTACAGTGCCTATGGCCCATGGTTCAGCTCTCTGCAAAGGAGAGAACTTCACTACTAATCATCCTGCAGACTTTAATGTGAGTGCAGAATGTAAGAATGCTCAAGTCTTATTTATAAATCAAAGAATTTAAAAGAGTTTTAATTTTGCCAATGAATACTCCCCCAAATTCCAATGAAATTTATATCTATGTGAGAGTTTATGCATGTTTCATTCAATAATTGCATCTAATATTGCCAGCAAGGAAAGAAAAACAGTAATGTATGCCTGGTATGACACATGCCATGTTTCAACCGAGAGCACAACTGTTGCCATCCTGTAAAACGGAAAATTATTGCAATTAATTCATTACTTCAGAACAACAAATAACTGAGGAATTTGCAAAATACATCAGTCTTCTGTGAAGAAGAGAAGACTTTATTAGGCAGTAATTGTTATGAATTAATCACTTAGCTTTAATGCTAAGTATGATCTTGTGATACAACATAAAAATATGAGTGCCAGTCAATAAGCAGACAATGAATAGGATGGGGAAAGGGATTCATCTCTTGTCCAGAGTTCCTGGAGAATAGCAATGAATTTTTATTTTAACCTCTCATTGGAAGGAGCAGTGCAGTTCATGCTGTCTTACATCAGAAGCACAGGATTCAGCAGTGGCACTGTGCCTGATGCAAACTTGTCACGACTATATCCTGCAGAAGTGTCTCATTCTTTTGAGGCCAGTGGAAGTGATAAGTCAAATATTTCTTGCACCTTTTAAAGCACAGAAGATACATGTACATGAGTGTCAGTACATGTGTGTGTATATATATATGAGTGTGCATATACATATATATTTATTTAGTGAAACCTTTACTGATAGAAGATTTATATTAAAATATATGCTAAATATTATTTAAGATCCTTTTTCACTGGTTTCTGTGACATTAGGAATTTTGCAATACTTTCCTTCCTAATTCCTCAGGCTTCCACCAGTTTATTCAAAATGGTGAGGAAGTTTCAGTATACCCAGTATTCCAGGGATTTCTAGCCTGCATGAATAGATTAATTGCATATAGCACAGATCAAATTGCATAGAATTGTTAATGTAGCCCAGTCATGCCCTGTTGCATCTGTGCTGTCAGACTGAACAGGTCTGTCTTAATAACCTGAGAGAGGTTGAGAGAGTGAAAATCAGCTCCATAAAATTCCACCCAAATGAGAAAATCAGTCCTGAATGAATGGTGAGTACAGACCATCAGAAATCATTTTTCTTGATGAGCAGATGGAGAAATGTGTTTTTGAAGGTAGGCTGTTAAGTGTTTGAAAGGTAACTATCAGAGGTCATTTCAGCCTCAGCTGAGTGTCTCTTAGGCTTTAGCTAATACTAAATAGCAAGGTCATAAGGCTTATATGTACAGCTCTGGGCTGCAGAGTAAGAGGTGTTTATAAAAAGCTGAAGAAAAGTGACAAAGTCAAAAACCACAAAAACGACCTTTAAGGACATTGTGCTTATCTGGGAACTAAAAGCCAGGGATTGTTTATGTTGTGTGACGTTTTGCTCCCTTTTCTATGTAGGACCAAACCAGAGGTCCTGTTTGTCATACAATTTCTCCCTGTTTTGTATAGAATGCTGGGTTTGTATGTCTAAAAAACTCCATCATTCTCCATGAAAATAAGATTGTCTGCAACTTAGAAAAAAAAAAATACACAAAGAAGGCAGCAGGAGAGCACAGAAATTGTCCTCCTAGTCAAAAGGCATCAGCAGCATGTCCTTATCTTCATGATATACTCCTTAGCCATGGAACAAAGATGAAGCAAAAACTCACAGAGAGATTTGGTATTCAATTATTTTGTCTTGTTTCTTTCCTTATCTGCCAAAGTGTACAGCAGTCACATATGACAACTGTCCTTTACAGACGGGGCTGCCATCCTGACTTCTTTCAGCTCATCCATCATTTCATGGCCACTCTGTTTCAAAGTACTGTGGCTGCAGTGCTGCTGAGACTTCTGCTACTGCAATGACCCCCAAACAACCATCCAGTCTTAGGGCAGTTCCTCTCAATTGTTGAAGTAAGCTGAAATTTTCATCAGGGAGCTTTTGCTTCTCATTTATAAAGAAAAACATGGGCTATTATGGTAATAATACAGAAAGCCTCATTAATTACAGCACACAATAAAGAATAAAGTGAGTGTAAAGAAGCCAAGCAGATGGTTCATTATAATCAGGCTTTTTAAACAGTAACCTTCACAGTAGGGAATGCTGTAGGTAAGAGTGCAACTTAACTTTCATTAGAACATTTTTATTTCTATGTTTAGGATGTAAGTGTATTTCCAGATATGGTTTTTGCAGAAAGTTAAATTATTCTGGAAAGTCTGAGAAAAACAAAAAGCAATACAATTTCTTTCTAATTACAGAGATTATAGAGTGTGAAGTGGGGGAGAAGGGGAAATGCTGTAAAGTTTTTACTGGTTCTGTCATTCCTTCTGCAGTTTTGAAACATACTGTAAAGAAAAAATTTTAAAAAACTTTTTAGGAACAGACAAAAATAGGGGCAGCTGTAGCTCTCTATTTTGGGAGTGTGGAGCTGGGGAAGAGGAGGCTTAGAGAGCATTGCATAAAACTAGGAGCCTCTGAGGTACCATTTTGCCCAAAGGGAGGGAAGAGGAGGGTGAGAAAATACTGCTATAGGTTCGTGGCAGTTTTAAGAGACAAACCCAGCAAAGATTCCTCCTCCCATACCCGGCACTCCTGTGTGCCCAGGAAATGAAAATGTAACCTGTCAGTTGCCCTTGCAAGTATTCAGAAAGTAGCTGTAATAGAAACTTGTAAAATATTTTGCCAGAGAAATGATACCCAGATAATTGTGCATACCATAAACCAAGCAAAACTAAACCTGTGAGGTGTAAGACTTCAATTCCCATACAATAATTTCTTAGGAGGATTCGTTTTATTGAATGAAATGAATGCTAAGAAAAAGCCTCTCTGTGCTTCAGCACAGCAGTAAAGACCATTGTTCATCTCTGCTGGGTAACTAAGTGTCCAGCCCCAGGAAGAACAGCTGCTCAGAAAGCACTTTGTGTCCACACCTGCAGCCTCTGTGGGCTGTCCAAACTCAGCCTGCATGCAAATCCCATCTGCCTTTGCTCATGCTGCAGTGGGAGCAACCTCAAGCCTTTTTTTTTCCCCAGTATCCTGTGACTTTAGCAGGATAACAGAGAGGGTAACAGAAGGACTAACTCTGTGCTGAGAGCTGAGGAGGATCTATGAGAGATGGAATTCTTGGCTATTGGAATGGTTTGGTGAAATAGCCTGAAAGCTCCAGAGCCATCTTTGAGAGCTTTTGCTCTAAGGTTTATCGCAAACATGGGCTTTTTGCTTGGAGACAGTGAGTTTAAATAGTTGCTGTTCAATCTCCTAATATTATTCAACCAATTAGGCTTCATTTGATTATTCTTTAAATAATGTGTATAATGTGTAGCTGTTCACAGTAGATTCTTGTGGTCTTTTCAGCTATGAGCTTTCCATGGGTGGCACATGTATTACCCTTTATTGTCAATGAAAATCTAAGATTCATGGCAAAATACTGACATTCCATTACTTTTTTTTTCTTGATGTCTTTAGCAACTAAGTCAAATATATTTTTAGTCAGGACGTTGAATGGCAAGAAAGCAACAATCAAATAGTCTATATTAAAAAAAAAAAAAGTTAAGAAAATATATCAATATTCAAAGAACTGTTACTTCAATTCTTAACAATCAGATGGAATTGGAGAAATTAGTTCTGTTCCTCTTTCTGGGTTAGCATGTTTTCAGGGTGGGCAGTAAGAAGCTTGGATTCCTTATGCTTTCTCCCACTGCAGTTCTCCTATATAAACATCAGTGCATGGTAGCATGTACAGAAAATATTCAGAGCATTGTTGGGCTTGTGGTGATTCTTCCTAAGTCTGGAATGATTCGCCATCCGTACATCATACCTTGTTTTACAGGTCAGAATGTGAAAGGCAGCTCCTGGGTTGCTGCACAATTCTCCTTTGGGTACCTGACCACTGACCTTGCCCTGCACTCATGGCAGTCATGGGCAGCTCATGGGGGTTTTTGATCCATCAGTGGTTGTGTTTATCTAATCCTTGAATGTGGCAATAGAAAGAGACAAATCTCTCTTTTCCCTTGAAGAAAATCTGCTCTTGTTAATGAAGCTTTCAGTCATCCATCTGAAAGGATATTTAGCTCATGTGTTCACAAAATGCTTGTTTGCAACTGTGACAGCTCTGAAACTGAGGAAAGGAGCACTTTGCTGCCACCTCTCAGTGAACTGAGAAGAGAGGGAACTGTATGTACAAACTTTGGGGCCTATTTATTTGCCTGCTTTCTTTCTGAGGTGCATTTCTATCTGTTTCCTAAGGAATCGACTAAAACTTGGAGAATCAGAGAAATGAAATAATGTTGTATTTGTTTTATGCTGGAGAAAATCAGAATGGTATTTAAATATTACCTAGTTTGAAGTTAGCACAACTAAACCTCAGTCTTGCATGGATAGTAAATGGAAGTGAATGAATATGAATATGTAAATACATCTATTTCTAACTGATCTGGTGTATTGAGTGTGCTAAAAAATGGAGTGCAGGCATCAGCATGACAGAAAAGGATGATAACAATAATAGGGGATTGGCAATGACAAAGGCTGTAAATGGGGGAGACAGTAAGCTACTTCCTTTATGAAATGAGGCAGCCCTTCCTTAGAGTGTTTCTCAATTTGCCTATTCCCTTTCTTTAAATGATGAAAAGGGTGCAGCTGATGGAACAAAATCATTTGTTCATCAAATGTTCAAACTGAGCTACAGGATGTGGTCTCTGAGTCTGGTCCTTTTTGTTAGCACCAATATTTGGAGGAATAGTTCAATGCTTGTGTGATTACAGGAAGTTTTCTTAGCACAGTACTCATGAACAGTCTCATTAAAATCAAAGCCTGGGACTCTGTGGCTGTGCAAACACCCAGAAGAGGAGAAGTGCTGGAGCTGCTGTGGCACCTCCAGGGATTGCACCAGTGCTATTGATTTTACATGAAGGCTCTGGGATGGTGCAGTGATGGACGGCAGAATAAAACCCTGGGAGAGATGGATAGACATGATTAAGTGTTTATTGGCCAGCAGTCAGTGCCTTTTCCTATCCTCTTAGGTCCCAATCCACAGATGATATGCTGTTACCACTTTTAGCTCCAGGGCTGGTCGTTAAACTCAAGCACAAGGAGCTGATATATTTAGGACCAGAGGTCTCCAGTTCATTGCTTGTTTATCACCATGCTGCAGTCTGGCATCATTACAATACTGAGGCCTAAATAAACAGAGTTCTGAATATTTAATTTGCAAAACCACTTTATTCAAATATCTTAAATCTCTAAAGTTTTCAGCTCTTTTGTTTGTTCCTTGGAGAATTTACAATTTCCCTTGAGATTGTGGTCTGTTGTTATTCTTTCCAAAGGAAATATAGAAATCATATTTTAACCTGAAAGGGTTTTATCCTCCCTTCATGTTCTCCTTAATGTTTTTTTAGTTGAATAGTGTGAACTTTTCTAGACACATTTCTGGGATTTATGCATTAATATCAGGCTCCAGGTGGAGAGGCTTTTTATCAGATAAGCAAACCTGGGAGAAAGTCCTGAATGTTAACACTGAGGATGGAGATGGTATGGCACTTTTTCTTTGAGCAAATCTGATTGCATTTCAATGACAGAAAAGATAGAATACTTTTATTTTATTCACTCATTCTATTACTCCCACAATAAGCTATATAAGCTCAGTAAAAAGTTTCTGGGATGTGGAAAAATTTGATAGCAGATGTACTAAGGAGCAATGGACATATTTTGTAGTTTGCACCTGCCTGATATTAAGGTGGTCAAGGTTCTAAAGAGTGCTTTCAGATCCTGCAGATCAATATTCTGCTGGGCTCTGATTTTACTTGAGTTGATGGTACTGCTATCAATGCCTTGCAATATAGCAAGAAGTCTCTCTGGAGTGAAGCATGTGGGTGTCATTCAGAGAATATTCAACTTCTTTTTCAGCCCCTGACATCAGCAGTGCTGGTGCTTGTCTCATTATGTCTGATTTTATGATACTGCATCAAGATCTTAATTTCACTGAGGTTTTTTTATTCTCTGGGGGAGAGAATAGAAGAGAGTTTCATGTTAGAAGCAACAGGCCAGATCTACCCTGGGCAAATAGCCATAGATGATACTTGTGTAATGCACAAAAATATAAAGAAAACTGCACCCCATTCACCATTGTTGCACCCTTTTAGTTAAACACAGCTTACAACTAATATAGAACATATATCTGATTTGATTGGAGCTAATTAGATAACTCCTGGTGAACACTAAATGAATGCAGTGTTTAATTGGTATTTTTTACTTGGGAGAGGGCTGTGATCTGCCATCATTTCATTCCTCATAGTTGTTATTCTAGGCCAGTTTTCTGGCACTTCTAGAATCAATGAATTTGGGAGGAAAGCTACATCTTAGAGATGTTACCCCAGTGTCCCTCTTCAAGTGAAGCCATATGAGGTTGTCTCAGGCCAACACCCTATCTGTCACTCCTAATAATATTTTTTAAAACCTGCTTCCCACAGTTCTGTGTCCAAAATGCATTTTGGGCACTAAAACGGAATAGAAATGGGTAATTGCCAATGCCTCAGAAATGTTAGGTAACCCAGTGACTGAATATTCATAAAAACCTTCTTTTCCTTCTTTTGCACTGTGTATCTTTTTGCAATAAAAATTGTGTTATTTCTTTATTTGCTGACATTCCCTAGTGACATGTCAGTGGTTCTGGGAACAAAAGCCTTTAAGAATCTTGGTGTGCTTTTCTGTCACCTGAAAATACAGAACTACAAAGTCTTTGCCCAGACAGCCTGGCTTGTTGTCTATTGTCAGTTGCTTCCATTTATCTAACAAATGCTGCCAGTTCCTTAGGTTTATCACAGATTCTGCTTCACTTTCCTTTCACCTTATGATGTGACAGCTCCATCACAGAGCTGTTTAATAGATGGCTCAGCTTCATTTCTCACTTCCTTGTCCACAGAATGTGGGGAGAATGCTTCTGATCCATTTTGCTTGCCAGGGACTCTGGAGCAAAGGCATTTTTGTTGTAAGGAAGTACTGTCAGCCTTCCTGTTGTGACTGAACTGCTGGCTCTCCTCAGGTGTACCCCAGCCTGTGTTTTAACTCCTTTCTACCTGATCTGATCAGATGCACTTATTCTTTTGTAATGTACAGGTGTGAATGTTGGATTCTATTTTATTTTATTTTGCTGTGCAGCTCTTTCTTGATTTCTTTTTCACATTTATTCTTCCACATTGTGAACTCGATGATGCCTGGAAAATTCATTTTTTCAAGCCTGCTCTGAAACTTCATTGGAAATATTGCATTTTGTATGTAATTACACCTTCTTCCTCAAGATCACTCAGTAATTTATACCCCACTAAGAAGTATATCTCTGGGAAATCATGGTTGCTTGACCAGTTTTACTATGTGTTACAGAAGATTTTGCTGCCATAAAACTCCACAGTAAAACATAAATAAAAAGCTGATTAACCCAAAGATAGCTGAAAACTTTATACAAATTCAAGTAGTATGCCAACAGTTTATACCATTATGTAAAATGTACCCAAGCTATATTGGTGTCTTCCACCCCTACAGTAGAAACAAGGGAAAATATTGTATTAAACTCCTCAAGTGCTTCACCCATTTCACCTTTTTGTAGGGTGTGTATTGGAAGCACCCAAGCAAGATAGCTTGCTTGACAAACTGGTTTATAGCTTTTCTCTAAAAATCATGCATGTTTTACAGTTAATTTTTACTGAAATCATGGCATTTTCACTACATCAAACTAGTTGATGGTGTATTTAAGAGCAGACAGAAAAAACCGAGTGACATTCTGCTAAATGTGACAGTAACTTTATGTTTTCATGCACACTTCCAAAGAAAGGATTTAAAAGGAGCTGAAGAGCTCCTACAGAATGTGACGTATTTTGGACAATTGTATTATTCTGATCTCAGCAGTTGGAGAGGATTGAATTTGATTTGTTGGGAGGTGTTTGACAGTGATTCTTGGTGGTGTTATGGTGTAATGGTCTCTGGCCTCAGGAGCTGTGCCTGCTCCTTTTGGCACAGGAAGAGCCCAAGAGCGTGGAATGGAATGTGAAGAAATGCTCCTTGGCTGTGGAAGAAAATGACAGACTAAAGTCCACAACTCTTCCAGAAATGGTGGCTCTATTACTTTACTTCATACACTTTCTCCAGAGACTCAGAGAATTTCAGGGGAAAAGACAGTTGCAAATATTACACTGAACTAGAGAACAGTGATAAGAAACTGATAGAAGAATGTGACCTCTAGCTGCAGTTTGAGGTTGCTTGCAGAAATCCTTGTGAATTCCAATTCCTTTCCTCGAGCTAAAGGAGGTACATGGATTGGGCTGCATAATTTCTATAGGCAAAGGAAGAAAACCTTTGCCACCTTGCTGCTGCCTGTGTTTAGCTCTATTATTCCTCCACCATTTCCTTTTTTTCAGTGATGCATCACCTCTCCAGGTAATAAATCATAGAATCTTTGTGGATAATGTCTTCATTTTGCATGGCAAACACATGCCATAAATCTAAGTGAAACTTAATAATTGGTATATGACATCTTTCTTCCTGTGAATGGCAGAGACAGAGGATCCCATTTCCACTTACTTTCCCACTGGCAGAGAGAAAAAACCTGTTGATTAACTATTTGAGTACTGCAGTGATTGAGATAAATGATCAAAAAAAAATATAGGGGAAAGAGACACTAATACTGGCCTGGCCACTTTCCAAAATCCTACTGGAAAACTTCACACTGGTCAATGTGTCTAGAATAGGATGGCATTGGAAACGCTTGGAAACTCTTGTGCCTTGTCACCACTCATGTGCCAGCACTGACCCAGTTCTCTCTCAGAACTGTCCTTTTCTGGCCCTAGGTATTGTCCTGGAGACCTCCTGGTCTTGCCTGTCCTGGAGCACTGTTGGCCATGACATGGATGTGTGTTTCTATGGGCCAAACTGGCCAGGTGTGAAAGGAATGTGATGATGTAAAGTGCTCTAAAATGGAGTGGTCTAATTCTAGAGTTGACTGGACTAGTGCAAGCATTTTCCTAAAGACATGGCATCTCCACTCTCCTTGCACCCTGGGATATTTTGGCAGCCAGATGCTCACTGTGGTATGAAGTGCCAGATTACAGAGCCATAAGCTCCCAAAGTGGAACTGACAACTCTGAAACAAAGGCAAAGGAAATTTTCTCTGAGCAGGAGTGGTAGTATGAGGACCATCAATGTAAGGCAATTACAGTGCCAGCTAATGAAATCAGATGCCAGCTTTGCTGATGTAACTAGTTTCACAACCTCTAGCCTTCCTAGCATAACACAGAATAATTCATAATGAGACTGCACAGAACTCTTTCAATTAGATTGCAGCAGTGGAGCAAGTTATTTTTGCTAGGCAGAAGCATGCAAAGCCTGTAGGCTCAAACACATGGTAATTGAATAAATAGACTCAGGCTTCTGCTATCACACAAAGAAAATAAGATGTAAGAGTCTTCCTCTAGAAGACACCCATTCAGCTGAAATCATCTGCCTGCACTCCATTCAAAAATCACACTTCTGGATGAGGGGACAGGTTGCCATTTCTCAGAAAAGCTCTCAGTGGTGAGGATGCCTTCAAGTGAAGATTGGGAGAGCAGCTGTAACTTTCAGATGGCACAAATGTCAAGAATGCCTGCAACACTTTAAAAAGAAAACAAAACAAAACAAAAAAAGGAATGCTAATCAGTAAGCAGGGATACTGAAGGCAAGCTCTTTCATGGATACTATCTTTATTAAAGGGGGTACTTCAGCATGTCAGGCAGGCATCTGTTTTACTCACATGAGCACAGTAAAGCACAGGCATTTGTGTTTCTGTGTGGGGTTTTTTTGTTTCTCCGTGCCACCACCTGCAGCCTTCCTGCCAAGGGGATTGGAATCAGCAGCCAAACATCACAGCATCTCAACATTTCTGGCCCACTGCCATAGTGCATGGAAGGTTCTTTCTGTCTTCGTGGTGGTTTTTGCTCTTTCCTGATAGTAACTACTTCTAGGATTGAGTTTAAGTCACTTTATCTTTCCCATTGTGGTTGGAATTCTTTCCCATGGTTCCCCAGACAGATTGCTTCAGATAAGCATCTTTGATCCAGAGCTTTTATTCTGAGCTTCAAAATTCTTTCAATCAGCAGTTCATAGATGAACATACTGGCATAGATGATTCCTGGCCTGCTAATGGATTTGAGGACAACAAGAAGAGAACTAATTCAGGGCTCTGTGGAAGTCCATAAATGATTGCAGTGTTGTACTGGAAAGGAAGCAGGAGTAGTGTTGATTATAATAGTTTTACACTGTTTTGCAGAAATTATCTATATCATTCTTTCCAGCAGTCAAGGCAGCGTTGCAGAGGGAAAGAAAAGTGTGGTCAATTTGCCAGGAAATTCTTGGGACTTTCTGTTTTGGCTTCAAAAAGAGAGAACAAATTATTTTAGCTTCTTGGTTTGAATAAGAATTGCTTATAGTGAAAGAGATTTTACAGCCCATTAAGTTCAGTCAGTACAAAATGAACTTAACAGGCCAGATTGACACCTGGAGAATACACCTTGTGCTTGAGGGAATCTTCATCTGTGTAAGGTTGATGCAGCTAATTCTGTTACCTCTTCCTTTGGATTTGACACCTGTGAAGTTTTTGCTGCTGGAGCCATATTTCCTGGTGATTTGGAACAGGCTGAGACCATAGGAAATGAAGGAAGGGTTGAAGGAGAATCAATACTATTCTGCTATGCCCCATACTCAATGAGCAAAATAGGCTGACAGGAGCACAAGGCTCACACTCAGTATCCTACAGCCCTAGAGACATCCAGCTCCTAGAAATTACTCCTCTGATGATTACTCCTCTGAACCATGAAGGCTATGATAGATCCAGGCCATTTGATACTCCTGTTTTTCTTAATTATTGTGAAGAACAGACAAGGGCTAATGTCCTTTCCCTGGTGGAAATGGCATGTGACAAACTGATGTTGTAAATTACTGATGGTGTTTGAGATCCAGGCACTGAGAAGGCAGAATTCTTGTGTAGGAAAGAAAATCCTAACTCTGCTCAGCTCTTAAAATGAAATTTTTTTTAAAAAAATCCTGTTTAAAAGTTATCCAGAACATTATGTCCTTCACAGGAATGAAAAATTATGAAGTTCAGCTCAAGTGTTGACAGAATAGTTTATCACAAGATAAGCCACTTTCTTTAGATAACTCTTGCTTTTTAAATTCCTACACATGCAATTGTTTTCCTTTTGAGGACATTTAAAAATAAACTATCGAACAGGATATTTCCAAAATGACAAGATCCTGAATCTGCAATTGTATACAATAATATTTGGCCAATATATTGAATAAAATTTCCATCTACCATAGAGTTAAGAGTATGAAACTGGCCATGCACATGGATACTCCAGAATGAATCCTATGGCAAGCTAAACAGTCATGTTTTCCCAGAATATTTGTTCCCTTGCATGTCTAAAGCATCAATCACAGTGTTTGATTCCACCTTACAGAGAATTTCCATTTTCATTTCTTTGCCATGGCGTGGGATTATCTTTGCAACAATAGTTGTGGCTCTGTGTAAATTGTTGTGTAAAAATAAAGGGGATGTAAGTGACAGGCAGTGAAGTCTGGCAGCACAACTTGTATCACTCAGGATTTGACAGGCATTGCACCAAGTCCTGCACTCAGCTGACAGGATCTCTCGTTATTTGGTCTTTGGAATTTGCAGTGCATCATCATCATGCCAAATTGTTTTTTTGTAAAAACAAGGAACTGTGAAAGCTGGTTACTTCTTCTGTATGTTGTTTGGCTCTCTTTTGTATGTTTTTTTTTTTTTATTCCATCACAAGGGAAAGTCCTAGAATTCATAGTGTTTTCTTTGTGAACTTAGAGAAGAAGTTTTCATCTACTTAGATACTACCACGGGGACAAAGAAATCATCCAAAGTGCTTCAAGTGGCCACTGAGCACCAGTTTTCAAACAGAGAGGGAGGTTGTGTGGTTTGTTCTGCTAAAAGCAGGAGCCAGATTTGATAACTGGCTGGACTCAGGATTGCACGCAGGACCAAGGATGCATCACTTCTGAGTGCTTTGTTTGGGAGACAACTTTTCCTTGTGCACAAGTGTAAAGGCAGAACTCCCTGTCAGTCAGTTTCTCAGAAATGGAAAGGGACTATGGGATCCTCATCCCTGGAAGTGTCCAAAGCCAGGCTGGATGGGGCTCTGAGCAGCCTGGTCTAGTGGAAGCTGCCCCTGCCCATGGCAGGGGGGCTTGGAACAAAATCCTCTCTAAGGTCCTTTCCAGTCCAAATCATTCTATGATTCTAGGATTATTTCCATTGACTGCATCTCAGACATTTACATTCCCTGGTTTTTTTCATTGCCTTCTCTTTTGAAGAATTGATTTCAATAAGGGAAGCAGTACCAAGAGAAGATTGGCTGTATTGAATTCACATTGAACTGATTAAAAAACATTGAACTTATTAGAAAAATAAACATATTTCCTTTTTCATTATGCAATATTTCAACAACAAATTTATTTGTTTAATATAATGTCTAAGTAAATATGATAGGGAATATTATTAAACATGAGTGCAGAATAATTTTGGAAGCTGGAGAACATGTTTTTATGTGTGCAATACAGTTTACAATTAAATATGGTTTTTTATGAAAGTGATCATATAATTTTTCACCTTCTGTAGCAAAAAATGAATAGAGTGAGGATAGTCTAAATCTTCATAAAAGAGCCTGGTTTTGTTAAGATTTTTCCAGATTATTGCAATATCCTAAGTACTGAAGAAAATCTATGTAAGAATAATTTGGACAATAAGCAAGTGGCAGTCTGAACAGACAGCTACTGATCATTATTTCCAGTGTGAAAGCTGGGGTTCTGGCACTGAAAAAGAGGTGCTGTAGCTGAGATGAAAATCTTTTTTGCAACTTTCAGAGTAAATAACTAAAGATGAGGAATGGGAACTGCTGTTTCATCATTCCAGTTTGTTCCTTTGACTTTCCATAGATTTTCCGTTGCAGGGGCTGTTACTGGTTATTAGCTGATACAATTAGACTGGGGAGATGAGACCTTGCTGGTGAAGAAAGCGTAAAGAATTGAACTGACACAGTTGTACCAGCAGTGTGCAGGCTGCTCTGGCTCCAGCCTGGTTGTGGTTGTGCTGTGATATTACAGATGCCTTGTTTTGATGCAGGGAAATTAGATCAGTGCCCATGGGCCCCACCACAGAGCTGTGAACAAGGCAGTGTTCCGTGCCTCTGTACCAAGCATATGCACTCACTGCAGAGTGACTGAGCTGCTACAAGTGTTAAACCAGAAGAAAAACATCATCTCTGCAAAGTGCACTGACAAAAAATCAGGCAACGTTCTACAGCCAGTGCCATGTTCTTATTGCTTTTCATGGTTCAATTTTGGATTATTCAGGGTCTAACACAGTGTTTGGAGTCTCAGAAGCAAACTGTTCTTTGAGTATCTTTGCTTCAGGCACAGACTGTGATTCTTGGGGCTGTTCTGTGCAGATTTGATGGTCCTGGTGGGTTCCTTCCAGCTCAGGGTGTTCTACGATTCTCTAACTCTATAGTGTTGAGCCATGATCTGCTCATACCTGGGTGTAGAGTGGTGTCCTAAACCTCTGTGAGTGATGGCTGCAGGCAGCAGTCACTTATAGCCACTGCAGAGCTGTGAGCTGGGCCACAGAGACTTCACTGCAGATTGTTGTTAGGTATTAACAGCTGGAGTCTTCAGTTAAAGTGTCCTTCTGGGTGCCTCCTCAGTGTAGGAAAACTTTCCTTTGGTTCTCTTTGTCCTAGAGACTTTCCCAAGACAGCTTAATGCCGTTCTCTTCAGACTGTAGGGCCAGACACTTTGCTGACATAACCCTGACCATTTTCTCTGATGTAGAGGGACCTTTTAGGGATTTGGACCAGCTGAACAAATGATGTATAACTTTACCACCAACACTTGTTTTATACATATATGCATCCATTAGCAATTCAGACCCAAATATTCCTTCATAAAATGCTTGAAATCACAAGTTTCATGTCTATTTTGTACCTTCATACTTTGGCCCTTCACTAGTGATGGTGCCTGCATGCAATCCTAACAACTTAAAAATTCATACAGCCAGTTATACATTAGCCTTGGAACATCCATTGTCATTAGAAGATAAATAAGGCCTGTAAAAGTGCCTTTTATTCCACAGTGTAAGTATTTTTTCCATCATTACGACTGGGTGCTGAAGTTTGCTAGTTCAGAGCAGTAAAGCACATTCTGCACATATGAGTGATGGAAAATCAGGCTAATTTAACCTCTTTCCAAATTTGTTCTAAAACCAAAGAGTTATTTAGTGAAATTAAGTTTTGGGTTGGAGAGAAGAGCACTTGCTCTGCATAGGCAAATGACAGCATATACCACAGATTTAATTAAACAAAACAGAGATAAGTACTGCATTGTATGCTAAAGTAATGTTTACTATAGCAACTGATTACTCTGCAGACAGCTTGTTATTTTCTTTTCCAATTTAAAGTGGAGATAAGAAATATAGAAGGGTGATAAATACTCGATCTGAATCGTACCTTTTAGGGAGGTGACTGAAAGATATTGGGAACACTTATATAAGAAATAAAGCTACAAAATCTTTGGGCAATATAAATTGGCCTATTTCCATTTGACATTACTGAGTGTTGCTTTATACCAGTTGAGGAGCTTCCTCCCAGGAGAGCTCATAAAAAACTTTTGTACCTTCAAACCTTTCTGTGAGGAGCTGGACTTTTTAGATCCGTGTGCAATGGCCTGATAAATCATCGTCCATTTTTTCTGAGAAAGTGAAGAAGTGTTTGGAAACAGTGCTGTTGTTCTCTGGAAGAAAGCTGTATGACAAAACAAAGATAACCAGATCTTGGTCAATCCTTGTCCTGTCAGAGCCTCCACCTTTGTCATTGCTGCAGTTGCTGTACAATGTCCCCTCCTCTGTTTTGTTCTGGTGGTTGGTTACAGGTGGTGTAAGAGTGGCTTTCTGCTGAGGGAGGAGATTGAGAAACAATTCTGTTCCAGAGCTTTTACATGACTTTGGAAACCTACAGTGCTACTGTGTGCCTGAATTTCTTCATCAACGTGATCCTTCCAAGCTACTCTATCTCATTCCACTGTCCTTTTCTTTCTGAGGGGCTGCAGTGAATCATAAGCAGTCCATGGAAACGCCATGCTTTTGTGCAAATCAATTGAATTTAAACACCAGACAACTTCTCACTGAGAGAAATCCTGCCTATTCTGTCTAGATAAATATAAAACAGGGACAACAAAGCTTAATTGTTGCCAAGTCATCTGGGAATAGGTAGGGCCCCAGCTTTGCAGCTCCACAGGATGGTGGTGGTGTGGGAAACAGCTTGTATCCCAAAGTGAGCAGTGGGAAAGTAGCTCCTTGTCCTGGTGCAGCAGGACTTTCAGGATCGTGCAGGAGCCATGAGGTTCAAGTCCTGCAGGAGGGACAGGGCAGGCAGTGCACTCCTCTAAGCCATGCACCAAGCACTTCCTGAAATCCAGACTCTTCCAAGCATTCAACTCACGTTTCCAATGTAGCAGGGCAAAGCCAGACTTTCCATGTGTCAGATTCATCCAAGAATAAAACCACACTATGTGAGCCTCATTATTATTTTATTATTATTATTATTATTAACTGGTATGTATTGCATTTAATTGTGGCATGAGCTGATGCTAACTACTTCCAAACAGCCTTTTTAACTAGAAAGTTTATGTTGTATTTTATTAATGCAATAGGTTCTGACTTTCCAAGTTTCCTCAAAATGAAACAATTTTCTTTTCAAGTGTACATCACTGAAGTCAAAGAGACATAATATTCCCAACTGTATAAAACAGCCTGTGGCAACTAGGTTAGAGCTGTCAGTTTTACACATGGGGTGCCTGACAAACATATTATACATACAATTCAAGGCTGACCTTATACTGCACCTGAATTTAAATCTGTGTGCTGCACAATGCTTTATATCCTAAATAAGCTGTTAACACCCTCTTGCAGCCCTTCCCTTTATAATGGTATATAACTGCAAACTCTATATTGTCACGAGCAGCAGCCAGAAGGTAACAACATAAAATTAGTTAATTTTAACATAAAGATGCCAAATCAATGCTGCACACATTTGAAAAATACATTTTCTTTTAAGTAGTTGAGTGCTTGCAGATAAGAAGAATGTTCCATAAAAATTCACCATTTCCCCCCATATTTTAGTGTGTCTGGTATCTCGAAAATACACGGGATAAGAAAATGGTGAACATACAGGACTGAGAACCTTTAAAACAGAAATTCAACTTTGCAAGAAGCACAAACATCAAAGAATTATTTCAAAGAATTTTTATTCCAAATGTTGCTGTAAGGAAAACTGTATGCAGTGGGGAAGTACCAATAATCTCTATAGACCATGGGGATAGGATACAGCTTTTCTCAGGAGCTTCTGCAAGTCTTGAGAAGGCATTTCATGGGCAGTAGGCTATGAGTGTCACTGTGGGGCTCTTGTTCATCTAGTGGGGAACACACTTTGCCAACCTCTCCTTCCTGGAATATCCACAGGGTTTTACCCAGAGGTGATAATCTCCTCTAAAGTAGAAATTGCTGTTTCCACTAGTTTGGAGATGCTGAGATATAAACCAGTGCTTTCCAAGAGTGTAACACAGTCATTTTTCAAAACTCCTGGTGACTTCAGCAGGGTAGAAATTCTGCTGTAATTAATGAGAGCACCACAGAACCAACCAGCAGTGCTTCCTCTGCTCATGTGCTGGGGAAGGAAAATTGTCATTCCTCTCTTATAATGGCTGGAAGATTTTCAAAGGGAATTTTTGCAAGGGATGGTGTGACTGCAGCCAGTGCAGGAGGCAGGGGGAGGTGGGAACAGGGAGGATCTGAGCAATACACTAAATCTCAGTGTAAACTTCTGTAGGGTATGTAGGAGGTTAAAGAGGGAGGTGAGATGTTGAGACCAATGCTTTGCACCTCTTGACTCTCTCTGCCTGTCCTCCCTTATGCCTTAACCTCAAGCAGGAAGTTTTCCAAGCTTAAGCTTGTCTCCAAAATGGATTTTTCCCACCTATGGTCACAGAGGGAAACTGTTTGGAGTAGGTTTAGGATGTTTGTTATATATAATTTAAGCACTGCTTGTCCTGACTGCCACACATGGAGTTCATTGTGTCACACAGGCAAAACAGGGGCAGAACTGGAAAGTGCTTCAGTCTCTGAGTATTATTTACACTGTCTAGTATAAGTGCATCCATTCCTCTGCTGAGTAAATAGGAATATGGAAGGGATCATGGGATCAAAGGGGTCCATGTACCTCATCAGTCCTCTGGCCTCTCCCTCCCAGGAGGTCTGGTCCAGTGTTGTAGCACTGCACACTTGTAGCTGTGTCCTTGCTCAGAATCCAAAGCAATTCTGGGGCTTACTTTACAGCACTATTTCTCTTATCTTTCATGTCCTTGTTGTTGCAGAGATGTGCTGTTTGCATGTCAAATTACCTCTATATTCCTGCTCAGAGGACCAAAAACAAAACAAAAAAAAATTATCCAGCCAAGCCAAGCTGAGGAGAGGCTCCAGAGCAAGGAGCCTGATTTCAGACTGACCCAGGCAGTGGGAAGGTTGAGATCAAGATCTCAGCCAGAGCTCTGTAAATTAGGCTTGGCTCTTTGGCCAGTTTCCAGTCCACAACAGGAGCTGGCTGGGTCTGGCTTCCTGCCCTGTCTCTGTGAGCTCCTACCATGCCTGGCACCTTGAGCAACAATGGAAAAAAGACTGCTTTTCTTGGCATGAACAAATCCTTTTGGAAATGTTTTCAGGCATTTGGAAGAACTGTTTGGAAGTATCCCATTTCAATCTGTAGATTCCCTCCTTTATTTTTCTACATGCTCCTCTCAGCACTAATAGGTACTGTTTCCTTTCAAATCCTTTTGGAAGTAAAATCCTTAGGATTATTGGGTTTGTCTTTGATTTGGAAAGTTGCCACTCATTAATTCACATCAGACCTTAGAAAACTGTCTGACCTAGGGCACAGTGTAGCATGTATATTTTTATATAGTTAATGAAATTATTTCTCACCTGTGGTGCTTTGCTAACAATCAGTAGTAATTCATTGACTGGATTAGTTTCTATAATTGATTGCCAACTTTCTTAACAAGCTTGTACTCCGAAACTTTTAAACATAAGACGACTCCTCTCCCTCCTCTGGAGACATCTGTCTTGTATGCATTATAAAATGGGTACAGCCTATTAAGGTATTCTTTTTCCCTGCTTGGATATGACAGATATTCTCAAAGGAACTAAACTCATTTCTGAACACTGTGCTAGAGATCTGAAGAAGTAAACTATAATTTGTCCTCCCCAAGTAGCACTTCTTAATTCACTGCCCAAGCTGGATCACCATCCCATGGACTTCAACCATGGATGTTTATCTGTGGATCCAAAGCCATATGGATTTATTTTCATAATATGCAAATCATTTTGTAGATAATGTTGGAAACAAACATTTTATTACTGATTTCCTATAAATTAGACAAGGTCATTGACAAAAATTTGACTAGTTACACAGATTCTATTACAGTTTTGCATATTGACTTTTAATTATGCACTGTTTAATCAAACAAATAACAATGTCTTTCCCATCAAATGATAGGTAAAGTATGCAGTCTCTATCATGACTCATTTTCTTAGCTCATCCTCTAGATTTTGTGAGTTGAATGAAAAATCAGAATTTTAAATGTGTGTTGAAAAGTAGGAAGGAAGCCTCTAATATTGTACAATATTCTTACTTGGAAGAATGCTTTGTTGAAGATGTTTGATTGGCACTGATTTAACTGGCATAGGCAATCTGACTGTTTAAACTTGGTCCATATGTCACAAAGAGATTTTTTTCGAGGCACCCTTATGCTGCATCTCTTTCTTTAGGAATTCACTTTTGTTGGTTCAGGACAGGAAGTTTTTATCTGTTTTCTGTGATCAAAGAGATAAAATACGATGGGTGTTAAGCATCAATTTTCCTGTTAGGATTAGCATGTTCACAGACATATACTAACCCTCCGTGCTAGTGGGTAAAAGGGCAGCAAAGTTTAGGCAATTCCTTTTGGGCTTCTTAATCCAAGCAGGGTTGTTTAAACAGCTTTTCCTCTGGGTCAGATGATCACTTAAGCAAAGTCATGGTACTGCCTCTCAGAGAAGAGAGATGAGCAGACATTGAAATCAAGACTGTCCCAAGTGAGAATAGGCTGCTGGTTGCTGAATCCCAGTCTCAGTGTCCCTCTGAACAATCTGAGTTTGCTGCTCTGAAGCCCAAAGCCACGAGATGATCCAGCAGGTCAGCGCTTCTCTGCATGCTCTTGGCCCAATTCTCACCCAGAGATATTCCCCCTCTGCAAGACAGGTGGTACAAGTCACAAATACAGGGAAAATAGTTTAGGAAGACAGGAAATACTTCTGATAGCCCTTCTGAAAGTGGTAGAAGTCACAAGCATATTACCTTTCAAAATAGCCATCCTTCAGTTTTTGTGGTTTCTGGCCTGCTTTTGCCCATCCCAAGATTCCTCTCAAGATCACTGTTTCCCTGTAATAACTGTAATTCCTCAAGCCATTCTTAAACTACACTTTAAAAGCACAAATAAAATGGAACTATTATGAGAATGTTCTTCACATATGAAACTGTGGCCTGAACAACTTTCCAGGTGTTTTATTTGTTAATTAATCTGGAAGCTTCCAGAGCTTATTTTAAAGAGTCCAGTTTATGGACACATGCACCCAGTGCAGCAGCCTGTGCTAAGGAATATGTTTAGAATATATGCATGGAATTGTTTAATGTTCATATAAAGTATAAATGTTGTTTTCTCCAGGTTGTAGTATCATGATTCTGGAAACAAAGGGTTCTGTACTAAAATCCTGCCAACAGAATGAACAATAGTTATTAGTAATTAAGCATTTTTTATTAGAGTGTTAAAAATACTTATCTCTTCTCACCTCTGCAGGTGAGAGGGGGGACTGAGGGGTGCTAAAACATTTGCATTTGCTCTTATGTGAAACACACAACGATTTTCCATTGCTCTCACTGCCAAGCAACTTGGTAGCAATGAATTCTTTGAAAAGCAACCATTTTCTTCAAGTGGCAGAGCTGTTCCTTTAGCAACTCCTTCTGTTAGCAAGTTACTGACACTTAAAGCCTTAAGAGAGAGATTTTCCAACCCTCCCTTTGTAAGAGAAAGTTGGCCTGTAGACATAGTGGGTGGGTATTCTTACCCTTTAATTTTAATTTTAAGGTTTCATTGAAATCAAATCCTGACCTTCCAGATTCAGAGTTTTTTCAGTGCTAAGGGGGTTATGTAGGCACTTTGACAATTGATAAGTTAGCTGTTGCCAACTGCATGTTAATTTTCTATTAATGATTGTTATTAAATAACTCAAGGACAAGTGCAAGAAGTGTAAAAGGTTCAATATCATTCTTGTCCGGAATTAAGCCCCTGTTGCAGTCTCTGGTACCACAGAGAGCACCTACTCAGTGGGCAAATTCAGATTTGTACCTTGCATGAGACAAGCACTGCCTGCCTCCGAGAGATGCACAAGCCACAGAGAGCTGAGGATCAGCCAGATATCCACAAATATTTTTATTCTAGCACTGCAGCATATGCATGTGGGCCCAGAGTCCCAAATGAAGCCCTGACTAACCTGGGCAGGTGCAGGACATCCATCAGTGAGAACAGCTATCTTAGGGCCAATGAAGGAAGTCTCCAAGAACTGGGACTTGCATGCTTAATGGTTTCCTTGATGTGCAACACAGGTGCACCAAAGCATTTGGGAACTGGAATCCCTTGGTTTTGGCTGTGCTTTTCTGAAAGTGGCAGCTTATCTGTGCTTCTACATACAAGAAAAAACAATGGAAATATCTTCAGAAGTGGGCTCAAGAGGCTGAATCATAGCTCCAGCAGAGAAATATCCCACTTTTCCTTATTGACCTTTAATATAGCTTCCCTGGCACTCTGCAATCAATGTAATCTTTTCACTATGATCATAATGGCCATTATCCTGGAGACAACAGATAGAAGTGGAAACAATATTAAATTAGAAAAATAGCTGAAGGATTTCTTTGTTTTCTTTGCGGATTTCTCATGAGTTTTTCTTTTTTTTCTCTCTCTTTGTTCTTCCCCTGGAGTCAAAAATATTTTTATACTGAAGCAAGTGGTTGGCCCCATTAATATTGCACACTTTCCTCTGTTCCAGTACGTTGCTAACAGTAAGGTGTTATTTAGGGAAAAATATAAATGCATAATAAACAGATCTATACAATCATTACTGAACTAAAATAGCAGTTAGGAAAGTATTTTTATTGTGAAAAATGGCCCTGTAAGACTTGCTGGCTATTTGTAATGTTGCAATGTAACTCAGATAAATTGGTGCCCAGGAGTGTGACATTTCAAAAGCTTGAAAATATACTAAATTTTTCTGGGCCGCCATTTTTGTCATTCTGCTGGCTATTTTGCAGGAGCAAGAAGCAATTCCTCTATGCCCAGGCAGTTCAATTAGAGTGTTGTAGATGTTGTCAGAAAGGCTCAAACATGAGTGCCCCTGAGCAACAGTTGCGATTACATGAAGTATCCTGTCCCCCTTCTCCCTGGTAATTGACATTTCTGGTCATTTGTGTGCAGTGTTATTAAATAAGTTTTTAAGTGATGACTCATTTTTCTTGTAAACTTTGTATGACAAGCCCTCCCATTTGGGTTTAGACATGCATTTTTTAGTAAAAATTGGTTAATAGATTAAGACTTCCACAGGGACAAAGGCTTTTTTCTATTAAATATTTCTACTAACATAAGTAAAATTTCACCAGATTCTGGAGATGGATGTAGGGCAGCCTGGTAACATTACCTGCTTATCTGTCATTAATCATAATGCAGATCAAGAGTTCAGGAGATATCCAAAATCCGTAGTGAATGCAGTCTGTGGAGTAAGAAGGGGTGAAGCAGATCAGGCACTGACATGGCTGACCTGGGGGTTAAATGGCAACCCCAGCTACCTAGGCTGGGCAAACAGCACTGCACTTTAGGGGCAGAAATCAAGAGCATTTGAGAGTTTGGATGTGCAGCCATAAGCTGGATAAACTGTACAGAACACAGTGGGAGTGGAGCAATGGATCGGCCCACCACTACACTCTGTGGCCAAGGCATCGCTCAGGACTGGATTCACTCTGGCTCCCTGGACCTTCCCATCATTCTTGTGCTTTGCTGCTTCCATTTCTCACTTCCCAGCAGGGCTGGAGCCCCTTTGACCCCTGTGCTTCTGTGTGCACCCATGGTGCAGGAACCATGGGCAAGGCAGGGCTTCATCGCTGTCCTTGGTCAGACACAGCTCCTGCATGCACCTTGAAGCACCTCAACATCTGCTGGACCCTCTGCACAGACAAGTGCCAGCCCTGGAGGTTTAGGAATTCAGCTCACCAGCTCTGAACACATCTTATTTCACCAGCAACCAGCTTCAGCTCCAACCCCTCCACCCCTGGGGATAAGGAGATGCAGCTCTTGGTCTGAGTGCTGAGACTGCTTCCAGGGCACCTGCTCTGATCCTCAATGCTGCCCCAGTTGCCTGAATAATTGCAGCCTTCAGAACTTTCCCCCATTGTTTCTTCACTGTTGTCTTCATGCAAAAGAAAGATGATTTGTGCACATTTAGGAGTCATAGATTTGCTTCATGCTTCTGCTGCAGTTTTCAGACAATGGCCTTGATTTCCCTGCTCTGAAATGGGACAATAAGATGTTTTCTGATCTATCTATGTAGTTGCTTTGAAGGGACAAGAACGTTTTCCTACTGTATGTGCATGCAATGCTCAACACAACAGGATGCTGATTTTCTAAAGCAAAGCACAATCTGTCTTGTTAACCTCCAGAGTCTTCTGAAGCCAAGAAATGGGAAAAACTTCCTACAGGTGAGATGTGACAAGCCTATTCCTCTTAATTTTCTAATTTTCTACTAGGAGTTTTCACTGACTGCTATGAGAAATTGTTACTGACCAGTTGTCTAAAATCCTCTTGATAACAAGCAACAGTTGTATTTTTGCAATTTGGAAATTGATTCACTCTTCTGATGATCAGCCTCCATAGAGGTGTGACTTAAAAATCCATTTCCTAGTGATGATAAAGAGCAGTCTGGATTTAAAGCCTTTGTAAATCTCTGTATGTGACTTAACACCAGGAGATGAGACAGCATGACATGATGCAGACTTGGTGTTTTAACCCTGAGGCTTAAATGCTATAATGCAGCATCACTTGCTGTTACTACTTAAGAGACATAAAAATAAAATAAAATAAAATTATGGAGTATGGTTTCAACAGTTTCAGTAATCAGAACATGTTATAACTCTTGGAACTACATTTGTCATGTTTCACATGGAATCACTTCATGTCCCATTATTTTTCTCATAGATATCCACCCAAATGACATCAGCATCATTGTCTACATCAAATCCAGCACTAGCATTGAGTTGGGAATTTGATCTTAGGTATATCTTAGCAGGAACTGCCTATACATCCTGGTACAAAGAAAAGACTAAACCAAATGCCCTAATCACAATTTCTGCTACTATCTGCTTTCTATCTCAACATTCATTTGACCTGGAATGTTCCCTTAGAGGAAAGCATTACCATTTTCTGTGGACAAAAACACAGTCATGAGGTCTGAGGGAGAAAAGCGACAATTATTAAACAAGCACACATCAATTCCTAAAATTGCTGTTATGTTAAATACATGGTGTACCACTTCAAAATCTGTTATTATAGGTTGCTGCTAAAGAGAGCAGCATTTTTTATTCTTATGCCTGTGGCCTGATAAATAATCATGAGAAGAGAAGCTTGGAGAAACTTTCTAGTGCAGTGAAGGGTTAAATCAGATTTTACTCCCTTAGTCCAATTCAAAAAAGAATAACTTACTTTTTCTGGAACATATTCCAGTTTATATTCCAAATCATTCCAAGAAATGATCCCACTTAGTCTCTCCACAGTGGTTTGAGATCAATTTGGGATGTGTATCTAAACCTCTGTCTAGTGGCAGCTGCAACAAAGGTCACAATATACAGACATTACCCTGCATCAGAAATAAAAACCAACCAAGCCACCAAACAAACAAATAAACAAACTGGAAGAGCATTCCTCCAACAAAGTTATTTAATAGTACTACAGAGAGGAGTTCTTATTGTTGTTATAATCATTGTGTCTGCAGTCTGTCAGATACTGACAGGCGCCTCTTCACCTTTGGAAAAGGGAAAAACAGATGATCAGATTGCCAAACCCATAGACTTTGATATCTGATCATGTCTAGACAGCCTCTGTCCCTGCCTTTTAAAGACCATTGTCAAACGCTCTGCATCGATAATTCGAAATGCTGCTGTTTGCAAAGCGTTGAACATTGATGTCACCTCCCTGGGTCCCCAGTGCCTGCCTCTTCCACACTCGTTATTTTTAGGTAATAAAGGATACTTGCTTGTGTTTAGTTTTAATAATCATGCAGAACCAGCAGCTTCAGAATCTGAATAAACTGCCTCACAAATTAATCAGTGCAGAACAAAGCTGTTTCAAGCTATGACAGCCGATAAAGTCGTTTGTGATGCATTATCTCTGCTATGTGCTAAATACTAGTGTGAGCTGCAGAGATGGAAAAAAATTTATTAGAAATCAAATTCTCTGGAACTTTTTGCCAAACTGTAAAACTGGATTTTATACATTATACATGATCATTTAATGTAAGTCCTAAACTTTCAGAGGATTATTTAAGAGACTACAAGCTTTAGGGAATTAAGAGACAGAACTGACAATGGAATTGCCCTTGTGATCAGAAATTTTGGATAGGTTAGAAGCCTTGAAGCAGTCATAGTGCAAATTTCTCTCACTGGCAAATAGAATCTTCTTTGAACAGAACTGAACTGTTTGTGGTTGAATTGTAATAAACTTCCCTTAGCTCAACTGCTCACTTGTTGGGCATTTAAATTGTATGGTTGTAGGAAATAGCTGAGTTATGTGGAGCAGTTTTGCATCAGCTCATCAACGCAGAAGGAACTGACCAGAGCCATCATTCATTTCTTTTCATTTTTTATACTGAATACAGAAAAAAAAAAGTTGCATATTGAGCTAACCATTCCTCTTGCTTCTGATTATTCTCAGATTACATTTAACTCTATCATCTATCTGTTCAACAAATCTGTGTCCCTAAAGCATTTATGAAAATAGCATGGGGTAGAAGCTGACATATTAATGTTGATAGATATGCAGAGATAGTGAGGATTTTGAATGTAGCACATTGTAGATGTGAAGACCTTAGTATAGAAATGATCTCCTGAGTAAAATCTATGTGAGATATATAGGAGTTGCAACACAGAATATTGGCTTATTGCACTCCATAGATTTGAAACCATCTCTCTTGGATGGCGGTGGAAAACTTCAATATACTTACATGAATTATAAATGATGTCTGATCCTCTTGTTGAAGTAGGTACTGTATGTTTTTCTAACATAGGCCCTTCAGCCTTTAAAAAGCTCCTTTGTATGTGCAAAGGCGAAAGATCTGCATTTGGAAACATTTACTGCTGTCAATACCTTTGTATAAATTGTGTACCCTACTGGAAATATTTTTGTTTTAATTAGGAATGCCACAGTTATTCCCTTAAAGTCATGGCTTTTAAACAATTAGTTTGGATATGGAATTGATCTGGAAGAAATAATGCTCACAAAGATGCAGTGTAGGAAACCAGAATTGATTCAAGGCGACAATTCTTAAATGGTTCAGACATTTTGGTGCCTTGAAATGAACATCTTTTCTGTCAGCTCAGAAATATAATAATGTGCAACAAGGCAGATCAAAGACAAGAAATCATCACTTTGTTTATAGGATTCTCAGCAGCGATACAATTTACATTCTTTTAGATGCCTTTGCATTGTTTTTAGTGCAGAACAGTAAAACTGGAAGTGCCCATTGCCAGCCTGGATATTAACCCTTCATCATAATAACAGTAATGACCTCAGGACCTGAATGATGGATAAAATTCTGAAGCCTTTGGACAGGATCTTTTAGATTCTACAATGATGATGAACTTGGTTCTTTTCTTGGCAGAAAGAAGAAGCCTTTCTGATCTTTGTTTGGAGCATGTGAGGTTCCAGGTAATTCATCAACCAGCAGAGCTTTTAAACTTTTCGTGCACTTCCTTAGGGCTGGATCCAGATGACTTTTCCCTTATTGAGTGCCATAGACCCTTCACAGCCCCGAGTGAGTTAAGTAATTTTGGCATAGTGAGGCACATCTATGTCTAGGCTGAGAATCTGACTTAAAAACTGAAGTGTTGCACATGGACAGAAACATGCAAGTGGCTTCTTATTAAGTTGAAACCTGAAGATTTTGTCCCATTTGTAGATCTCATCACAATATCAGCTGGGCTGCTTGCAATGCTGCTTGTAATTCCTGGAAAGCACTGCCCTCAATATGAACAGTCAGGCTGGGAATAATGGAACTGGTAGGCAAGGCATGAGCCAAACTACCCTAGCAAAGGTCAGTCAAGGATAAAGGAAGCCTGGCAGACTGCTTGATGTAAGAATTGCTTCATGCAAAAAGGTCTTAATGGAAAATAAAATGCATTTCCTGAAAGAACAAACTCATAAGGATGGAGTGGGAATTGTTATCATGTGTGCCAAGAACAGAAGGTGGCCCACACTGGAGGGTGCCAATGGGAATGACTTTTAGTGTGTTTCAGGCCCATGCAAATGTGGGCAGGCTGTGCCAGACTCCAGCAAACCTGAGGTATGTTTACCTGGCTTAAAGAGGATATTGTCAGAATTGGGCTGCTCTAGAAACTGTCTGGTTCCAGCCCTTGCAGTGCCTGTCATTCAGCTACTCCAAAACTAAATGTGAATCACAAACTCAATACATTTCCCAGTCTGATGGCACAACTTGGGTCATTATCGTTGATTGCAATGCAAGGCTTTCCCTAAAAAATGTGTGAAGAGCATTGTGGTACAGAGTCTGAGCAGTTCAGTGACAGAAGGACAGAGTGACTGCACAGAAACATGCCCAGAGCCACCTGTGCAAGGGGTGATCACAGAGGGACTGAAGAAAAGGACACAGACTTGGAAACAACCTGAAGCCTTTTAAAAGAACCACAAGTTTCAAACAGGTGCCTAACAGAGTTTGGAAAGAAAAATGGAGCCAAATAAGGAGAAAGTTGCCTGTAACACTACATTACCTGCTCTGACAGAGCACTTCTTCATCACAGATCTCAAGACATCTTAAAACCAGAGATAAATATCATTGTTTCTGTTACATAGCTTGGGAAACTCCGAGAAAGAGGAAATTCTACTTACTTATTCTCATTCAAAGTGAGTCTAAAGCTGGAAAAGATGGGTTTCCTAATTCAATCCATGCCTGCTATCATGTGACCCCGAAGTCACAGATGAATGAACTGTAAAATACAGAAGAACAAGTTGATGAATATTAAAGTCATGTTTGAAATATTTGAACTGATATTTTTGCACCTTGATCTCTCTTCTTACTCTACCCAGCTGCCTTTCATTTTCTGCTGCCTGTGTGCTATGCTTTTTTTTCATATTCATGATACAGTTTAGCTCTGCTAATGGTTTTAAGGAAGTTGTTCAAGTTTTGTTCTGCATTCCTTTGATGATTCTGTACCAAAATCAATTATAAATAGCAGAAAATGTTGGGGCTTTATATAAATTATAAGCCAAATTCCATGTTAGAGAAGGCTGATTAAAATAAAATAACTGAAACAATGTCTAATTATCCTAGAAAATAATTTTATTATAATAAATTATAAATTACATATATTATTCCATATATGTATATATTTATATATTTTATTTATATATTATGTATATCATATATCATATATCATATATCATATAGTATATAGTATATAGTATATAGTATATTATATGTACTTATTATAGATAATATATAAGATATATTTTATAGATGTATATGTAAAATTTTATTACAATATAAATATTAATTTAAAATATAAATTTATTTATTTTTTATAAAACCTATTTTCTATAACAATTTTTATTAGAAGATATATTTTTAGTATTATTGTTGTCAGTGCCACAGTCATTTTCAGACTGCATTTCTACAAGTTCAAAGCCTTCACCTAGAAAAGATGCCTTTTCCCAATTTAAGACTCTCATTGCTGTTATTTCTTAGTGCAATGCAGCCTGTTCAGTGGTCCTGCACCCTCAGAGGGAGCTGATAGGAACTGATGGACTGTGGCAAATGCAGACCCAGAGGAAGTGTTTTTCCAAAAGAGAAAACATGGAGTGTATTGTAAATACATTGTCAGAAGATGTTACATCTTCTTATTTTAGTGAAAAGACAGTGATCCCTCCATGTCCCATGCCAACTGCCGGTATGTACAGCTGGCAGGAGAAAATGTACCTGACCTGTGTGCTTGCTGCACAAGAGTGCAGGGACAATTTCCAGTCCATGGATCTTTAATTGCAGCATGTAGCATCATGAAAAGATCTTGTCTGATTTTTTTTTTTCTTTTTCTTCTGCATCAGTTTTTGATGGAATTAGGAGGAGGGGAAATGGGCACTGTGAGCAAAGAGGCCTCCAGCAGGTTTCTCTGGCTACGCTTTGTGGTGCATGTCTGCCCTCTCAGTGGTGCATGCACCAATTTGTGGTGCATCTCTGTCTTTACCAGTACAGAGGGGATTTAGGTGCTTTTCCTGAGGACATAATGGCAGCAGGAGGGTGCCCTGGTGCTGCTCTCTGCACCACAGCAGTCAGTGATGAATGTGTGCTCCTGGAAACACACCCTCCTCAGGGACAGGGATGGGGAACATGGGGCAGCTGGCATTCTTCTTTCAGGCTGCATCTGTCCTTAGTATGGAAAATTCCTTCCAAAAACTTAAAAATACTTAGTAGAAATACCATTCTTAGGAAATGAGTTCAGCTCATCGAAGCAGTTAGAAGACATGATGAGTTGGAGAGCCCAGATGCTGATGCAGGCAGGTGCAGCACTCCTGCATTTGCTGTTTGCTGCATCCTCCTGGCAAACACTCCAGAGGGGCACTCTGGGGGAATTCTGTAGCTGGATTTGCACTACAGCAAGGTGGGTTACATGGGGCTGGAGTGAGGGATAAACAGCAAATGAGTGACCACAGACTGGGCAGCAGCAGCTGCTCCTCTTACTGAGCTAAAGGCAGAAACTGAAATAAGGCTTTTGTCATTCTGGGATGCAGAAATACTTAACTGTCTCCTGAATGGGTGAGAGAGTGACTGTAAGATGTAATGACAGATACTTGGAGTAAGCAGGAACATTTGAGTTCCTAAAACAGATTTCACTGGAATAATCTGATATTTAAAGTATGTTATCACTTGGTCAAATTAGAAACAGATTTCTCCCCTTTTTTTACCCTTATTCACTCCCAGATTTTTCCTGAGAGTTTACATAATAACTCCTGTCAGGGTCATGTGTTTGTGAAGTGGTAAACATTAGGGAAGTCAATATTTGATTATAACACTTAAAGCAGCAACATGTCATTGAACAAAATTCACCTTTGGAAAAAGCAAATGGCAACTGGTTGCCTTTAGGTTTATGAAGGAGTAACTGAAACCTCAGGGAAAGTTGCTAGGTTGAAGTTTGCGTCTGTTGACCATGAGTTGATAGCTCAGTATGAGGAAGATATACTTTAGCCTTTTGGGAACTAAGGAAAGCCATTTTCACTTTTGCCCTCCTGACTCTGGAGCAGGCCCATGAGTAAGAGAGAGCAGATGGAGATTTCACAATTAAAGAAAAAGAAAGAGGAGCATTGGGAAGTGCTGTGGTGTGGACAGGAAGAAATGAGGGTATGGTGGAGCAGAACAATTCTTTATTCATCCCCATATGCACACAGTTGTGCATGGCAGCTAAAGAAATAGGGAATGTAGAAATCTTCACTAAATATTTCTTCATATTTAAAAACATGGTTTAGAAGTCTTCCATTTCTGTTGTATTTATCCTTTTGCATTAGCAAGTAACTGCTTTGCCTTTCCCATCACCTGGTATGTCATTTTTCAACTAATCACACTATGTTGTATGCACACGAACTAAGTACAATAAAACTAAAAGTATATAGTGCAGAAAATACAAAGGATCTCAAATAGCTTCACATAAATTAATATCTAGGAGCTTAAAAACTGAGCTGCATTTAAGGCTGGAAGAGCCAGCCTTTTGTTTTAAAAAGATAAGATTTCAGTTTTGTTTTAAATGAATTCAGTGAATCTGCATTTCTGATGTCAAGTAGAAGCAAATTCTGTAGCTCTCATGAATAGCAAGCAAAAGCCCTACGGCTATGAGAATTTAATATGAATCTTCTATTTTGCATGTCTGGGTTTTTTTTAAATATATTTCTTTTCAAATGTTCTGAAATCTCTGTGGATTTTTGATCATATGAATTTCATGGGTTTTTTATTCCCCACAATTGTCCTTACATTCCAGATTACTAAATGAAACATTCTCCTGGAAAAATATTGTTAACACAACAAATAGCTTTGAAATGACAGCTAGGATTCTTTGGAGCAGAATGCTTTTAAGTGGAAAAGTTCCTTGCTGTACTGCTTTCTCTTTGAAAAAACCCAGTCATTCAAGAGAAGCTGTGGTACATATGATTAATATATATGGATACTCTTAGAATTATGTGTCAATAAGAGAAATACAAATGAAAGATCATCCAGGAGATTTCAGTGCTAAGTCTGCTGCTGTAGGGTCATTAACCGAACTTACAGTTCTCAGAGATGAAGAGAGGACAGAAAGAATGATTTTATGACTAAGGTTCAAGAAATCTACATTAATTCTGGCCTTTTTGGCACTTTGTGCCTTCCATTTCCAGTGACCAATGTCCAAGTTTCTCTGTCTTCTTTTATCTGTCTGATAGGCTTCCCTTACAAACTTTTTGGGACAATTGAGGTCTCCTCTTCTGTGACTGTAGAGTGAAGCTGAAATTCAGAATTTCCTTCAGAACTGTTGAGTTCTGAACAAGCAACAAAATAGTAAATACAGCGATAGTGGATAGCAGACAGACATAACACCCTGGACTGATAAACACAGTTATTACTGTTGCTGTGGTACCCTTCTCTGCCTCCTTCTGCTTTGATTGCAAAGTCCCAGGAAAGGTTGTAGGTGGGGAGAAGAAATGGTTCTGGGGCTTTGTCCTCAAGAAAGATGAGCTGGAATTCCAGATCACAATATCTGATGTTTAGTTTTGATTGCTGCTAACTGAACTTCTTTCCCTTTTATAGAGTTGCTAATAGTCCTCAGAGTCTCCTGGGGTTTCCTCTAAATTATCCCCTTTCCAAAATGATAAAAAATGTGAGAAGTCCCTGAAGGGTGTTCATAGATCTGTGGTGTCCCTTGTTCCATCTCCATTCCTCCCAGCAGAAATAGTGCTACCACTGTATATTTACTTTGTGCTTATTCACTTTGTGCTGTTGTGAAATATCTTTGGCTCTCAGGTGCTCAATATATACCAGATTGTTTCTGGGAGGTCAGAGCTCACACTGTCAGGAGAGATGCAAGTGAGCAAGTACAGCACAGGCACAGATTTATCAGGGATGGTAAAGTGGTAATAACTTTACCTAAACTTTGTACAATCACTTGCTGTTCATCCCTTTTTTCATATCAAAGTTATATCTGAGTCCATTATAGTCATATCCATCAAACCCTGGGCAGAATATAACATTTTTCTTCTAACTCTGTTCCCTGATGCCTCAGCCCTGGATTTCATGGGTAAAACATGAATGTCCACAAGAACCTGAATGTCCAGTGCTAAACAACCAACATTTTCCAGTGTGGGAGAAAGAAAGCACCAAGCAATTTGTAATCCTTTCCAAATGAGAGTGTGCAGCAGAATCAGACACATCTCCCTCTGCAGGAACACCTGGATGGAAGCAGAAGTACCTGACACTGCTCCCAGGTGGGAAATGGGTTTCCCACTCTGCAGCAGTTCGTAAAATTTTAGAAATAATAATTTTAAAGTAGGATAAAATTGAAAATGGAAAAATCCAAAATGACTTGATCATCTCATGCTGTCTCCCTTAAGCTCCTTGTTTCAATAATTCTGAAAACACTGACAGTCTATTAGACCAGGAAATGAAACTTCTTGGCAAACAAGGTATTTGCTAATTTCGGTATTTTGTGTGAGTCAGAAATGTGTGGAGGGAAATATATTGAAACTAACCCTGTCTTGTGAACTCTTTCATATTGCATAACTGACATTTGCCAATAAAAAAAATGTTACATCATATGGTTTCTGAAAACATCCAAAAGAAAAGGCATTAAAACCTACTGCAAACACTTTCTCACAAAGCATTGAAGGCCACTGGTCACACTGGATTTTCACAATGGTCATTGTGATCAATGTCTCTGTGTCTAACACCCACTAATTGCAAAATAATCAAGTTCATTTTTGAACTTACACATTCCCACATAATTTGCTTGATCACAGAATTACTCTCCTCCATTTCTTTTTACTTCATGCTTTCAGCTGCTTGGTGAAAGCAAGTTGATGGAAAAATCCAACTCTTTGATATGGGAGTACAGCTTCTAGAAATCTGTAAAAAGTTTATGCTTCCCTTGATAGCATTTTCACACCCACATGTATTCAAAAATCTTAAAATTTTCATTTTGGCTTCTGGAAAGTACATTGTAAAGTGAAAATTATGGCTACAGAATTAGAGTTGTGGTGTTCAAAAATCTACAAAGTAGTCTTATCTAAATTATCCACAATTGTCTGTTTTTCTTCTTACTGAGAAATAATTTTCTTCTTACCAAGTGTGTTACAGGTTCTCAGGATTTCCTTTGAGTTATGCTAAAAAGCCTTGCACATTACTTATTTGCTTAGTGCATTTTTGAACAGAAGCATTTAATGTTGGAAAATAAGCAGTAAATATATCATAGTTAATTGGAGAGAAAGAAAGATTTTGGGAAAGAATTTGAGCTTCTGTGACAGCTTTAAAATTACAGAGAGATGTGATTTTATTGTCTTTCTTTCTGAGATCTATGTTGAATTCTAATTACATCAAATAAGCAAAATATTTTAAGAGTTAAGGAAACTTCCAAGAGACAAAATAATTGGATCAAATGTGTGAGTAATGTGAAGAATGGAAATTCCTGCTTAACTAGCCTGTATTGACAGCAGGTCATTCAAGAATCTCCATGGTAACAGTGAAAAAATATGCAGATATTTTTAATTTTCAGGAAGTTCTTTATTAAAATCAATATGACACCTGAGAAATGTCTAAACGCAAAGTTACAAGAATCTGAGTGGGCAGTGAAGAGTCAAGGACAGAATCCACTGAAGATTGAATGTCATTTTTGGAGTGATTCCAGTTATTTCTGGGTCTAGATCTTCAGCAGTAGATCACTGATGATTCAAGGTGTGGAAGGCCAGGGGGGCTGATCCTCAGTGAAGAAAATCTTTGCAGAGAAATGGATATTCTTTTGCATTGGCTTCACCCATAGCTTTTAGCTCTGTAACTGGGGAGTTATAAAGCCAAAAGAAATTGATGACATCTTATTGTTCTGGAAGTTTCTATAGACATTTTACTGATAGTGCCTCTAAAGTAAAAACTTTACAGTTTATTTCACTTATCCCATGTTGGTTTTTGTGTATCAGAAGGGGGAGATGTGGCATTCTCTAGTGACAATAAAATAAGGCATTGCTCTGAAACTGCCACACTGATCCCATTTAGAAACACAAAGTGAAATAACACACTGAGAGTGTCTTTGTGGAGACAGAACTGTTCAGATTAATTGATTTGGGAAAAAGACACTGAACTAGGCCATGACCTGAATTACAGCTACAGAGTAAGGACTTCAGGAATGCCTGGGTGTAAAGTCAGGATGGATGTACAGTATTGGCTGGTCCTGGCAGCTTGTTGAACGCCACAGGTGTGCCAGCACACTGACTGAGGTGGGACAACTGCCCCAGGTAGTCTGAACTGCTCTGCCCTGGAGGAGCACAGACACACTCTTGTGCAGAGGCTTCTTGAGAAAGCCAGATATGGATTCTTTTATTTCTCTCAGGAGTGCTGTAAAATCTGGTGTTTCCTTGAAGTGAAACCTGCCTCATGCAGTGCCCTGCCCAGGTGTGAGAGAAGTCTGTGATGGCTGAGGAGGATGGACAAGGCCAGCCAATGCTTCCCCCAACAGTTTTAAATGAACTTGGCTTGGAGCAGTTGCAAGGGTCTTCCTTTATCATTCTCCAAGAAGATCAGAGGTGATCCTGTAGCCATCAGGTCCTTGATGTGTTTATTTATCTGCTGCTGCCCCAGTGTCATGTCTGTCTTTTGTCCCACAAAGGGAAGCCCGAGCACAGGAATTTCTGTGTGCATTAAGCAATGTTTATGTATTCACAGAGCAGGGGGCTCTCTTCACTAAATTTTTGGTCCAATAATCATCTTTGTGCCATAGCACCAAATAATACAGAGGAGGACTATTTTTGCTCTGACTGCATCTTGTTGCCAATCTTCCCACTCTTGAAGCCAGTGCAAAGCCACGGGTATGGCAGTTACAGGATTTCAGTGGTCCCTGACTCAGAATGCCTTTGGGACCAGTTTCTGCTGCACAGGGGATGGGTGTATGGGGGAAACAGGGGGAAAAAAGCATCCCAAGTCACAGAGAGATAATGAAACAGAGAATGCTTTCAGAAGTTAGAGCTGTCTTAGCTTTTCAGCACCAAATGTGGTTTCTTTGTGGAGTTATTTCCAGTAACGACACATGGTGGGTGGTGGGTTGTGTATTCAGCTCCCCAATTAGTTGTCTTTGCATGAGGTCCACTTTTATCACATTAAATAGAACAAAACTCAAGGCAGATGCTACCTGCTGATCAAGATACTGTGGTACAAATGCCACGTGAGTGCTGTGACAAAACCCCAAAGCTGAAAAATCCAGATTGTGGTTTGGTTACAGCTAGAGTTAAAAATTATACTCATCTAAGTTCCAGCATCAAAATATCTGTTCACTTGTCCTCTCTTACAAAAGTGCTCACAACCTGGAAACATTCAGAACTAGTTTTATTGCATCTTGCTTCAAAGTCCTTGCAGTTGTTCCAAGGACTCTTTGTTATTAGAATATTCCAACTTGGCATAGCCCAGCTCGTAGTATTTCTATCATAGATAAATTTGCTGAGGGAAAAAAAAAAACCAAAAACGGGAGATATGAAATAGAAACTATTCTGGACAAATGGGTAGCAAAAAGTATGACATGAGTTATTCTCCATCTCATAATTCAACATCTCTTTAGGATGCAGCAGAGTTGGTGTGGTGTGCCCTGTGGCAGCTCCCTGAACCAGTAATTCTCTTTTCAGTGTGGCTCTGTAGATCCATAAAGGTTCTGTGCCCCTCTGCTGTGTGTGCAGGGATCACCTGAGCCCACAGAGCTGGGAGCCTCAGCCACACAGGGAGCTCAGCACCTGCCTGCCCTGTGCCAAACACAGAGATCTCTCTTGTTTGTTCTCTCATAAGTGGGTGAAAAGCAAGAAACAAAATATTACAGTGTTTACAATAGTTGAGAGTTAACTTTATGAATATATTAATATTATCTGGACAAATCATGTCCAAAATTTAAAAAAATAAGTAGAACCTCCTTTAAAATTTATTTCAACAAAATGCTTGAGGCATCCATGTCTGTGAGCACAGATCCCCCTCTCCATTGTGTGTACATATTCAAACTGTTCAAACTACCCATTATGTCAAGGATGTGGAATGGAAAGGAAAGTGTGAAGACTGTTTCCCACATATGTCGAGAAAAAAAACTGCAGCAGGCAATAAAGAATCTGGTAAGGGGAAAAGTATCTGAAGTTATGTTGCAAGGTAAAAGATGAGACCTCGGCTGTGAAAGCAAACTAAAGCAAGAGAAGAGATAAAATAGCTTTTTACCAGATAAAGTGATAGGACTGTGATGCCACAGTGTGTTTGAAGCATTGTGGGAACGGAATTTGAAGGGTTTGGAACCTGGCCCAGCTGCCTTTGCTGGTGCTGATATTATACAATATCAGCAAATAATCATATAAATGTCAAATATATGGCATTCAGATAATCATATAATCAAATTATAAAATAATATTTCTATATTATAAATAATATATAAATGTCAAATAATCATGTAAATGTCATTCTGACCAGGGGGGCACCCAGCCAATGAAAGGCCAGAAAGTCTGAACCAGGAAAGTGGGAGGTTGCATTACCCTGAGAAGGAGCAAGATGTTTGCCACAGTGTTTGCAAACAGGCCAGGGAAGGAATCCCCACTTGGAGCTGTAACACTTGAGAGTTGTAAATAAATACTTGGAGAATATACTTCACTTGGCATTAATAATGTGCTGCCTAAAGTATGTTGGATGTGCTTTAAATATTACATGTGAATCCCAGCCCTGTCTTGTAATAATTTTAGAAAATATCCATAATCTTGTCATTTTAACAGCAGAACAACTTTTCTGGCCTTTTCATCTTTCTTGGTGTATTAGGAGCTAAGAAATGTGGACTTTCTCCACATAAAAATTGCATTTGCTGTTGTTATTGCCTTTGCAGCTGTGCAAGTAACAGTCAACTTGATTTCAGACAAGCACAATAAATTAAGAGAAGATGAAGATCCAAGCACAATAAAGCTACTTTGGAGTCATTACAAGACATAAATGTAGAGTAAATCTCAGGTCAAATCCATGTCTGGCATCAGCAGTCACAGCTCCAGCCTCTACAGGAAGTGCCTGCAAACATCAGGGTTAACTTCATCTATCAATCAAAATTTGGATTGATTGGAAAATAGTGTTAGACTTTAGAAAACAACATTAACAGTACAACAGAATCACTGAATCATCAGTGAAAGGTTCTTGTCAACATGACTTCTATTCATTTATTTCACAAATAAAAGCAGCATTACTGTGCATGCAGATGAAGACTACCTGGTTTTGTATAGAATATCAAACAAAGCTGATTCACTTTTCTACTTCCAAATTTGCCCTAAATTAAAGAATAAGAAGTAAAAGGAATGCATAGGCAGGAAAAACAATTAGGAGAATTTTTTTCCCACAAAAAAATGTGTCCACTTGCACCGAGTGTCACTGGGACTTCTAAAATATGCTTGCAAGAAAACAATTTGTTCTTTAGATATTAAAAGATACTCAGCCTGTTGCTGTCAACAATGCAAGATGGGCAAGTGGCACAATTTCTGCCTGAGCTAAATGAATGGTTAAAATTTGTATGGATAACTTTTTTGTTCCATTTATCCCATACCTTTGATAATGCTGCATGTTAAAGGTCATGGTAACAGGTCAATCTTTCTTTTGTTATTATTAAAGCAATGCTTAATTAAATTAATGTGGAACTGCTCTCTGATAGCAGTTCTTTCCCCCTTAAACTAGGGCTGACAGATTTAATCTGATCAAGAACTATAATGATTATTTCCTTCCTTCCTGCCTATCCATTTTATTTACATTTGTACTGACATTTTTTTCTGTTTGATATGATGGACATGCAGTTTATTTGCTTAGCTATCCATCCTGATAAGTCTATCTACTCTCAGTGTGGCTGCAGAGCAGCATTTCCAACATGAACTGTAATAATCTCATTCCAGCAGTGATGGGGAGGGAGGAACCATTGGGCTGGGGATGTGAAAGCGAATCCTCGTGTTTGTGGGGATGCAGTGTGTAACCACAGGCAGGTCCCTTCCCCTCCGTGTCCTCCTGCCCTTTCTATCTGCTTTGACGCTCTCTGAAGCGCTGATTGCCTCTTTCCTGGGCAGCCCTGGTGTGGTTTCCCCCTGATGGCAGCTCTGATCCTGTGAGAGGAGCCTGAGGGCCCTGTGTGGGGGTTCCTGTCCTGCTGGGTGTCCCCATGCAGACAGAGGCTGGACAGGTGAGGCAGAGCATGAAGCCACAATTACTCTGCTCAGCTCCCCAGTGGAAATCTCGCCGATGCCATGTGAAAATTGAGCCCTTTGCAACACAACAGGCACCGGGGAACGGTGTGAAATGCACCTTCTGCTTCGTTTTGTAATCTCTGGAGTAGGGTGTGCTAATGGGGGGTTACAGTCTCTCTTACTCCTTTCTGCTTTGTCTGCTCAGGGAATACACAAATATGCTGCACACACACCCCGAAAGCAGAGAGGATTCTGCAGGAAGCTGTTCAGTGTGGAAGTCATAAATCACCCAAGAAATGAGTGTCACCTCCATGGCCTGTGTTATATGAGGGTTTCCTTAGATAACAAACACCCAAAGAGAAGGTAAAAATGGCTTCTTAGGGCCCAGACTGCAAAAATGCCACATTTTGCTGTGGAAGAGGGGTGTTCTGGCAGGGCTCCCATACTTAAATTATCACCCAAGGCAGGAGAGTGAACAGGAAAACTGGGGAAATGGTAATGCAGGGAAGAAGAAAGCTGGAAAGAAAAAAGAAAACCACACAAAACTCGAGCTGTTAATCACATCCCTATGTTGATAAAATATTTATGAGATCTCATTCAATTAATTAGAATAAACTATGTAACACTGCAGGAAACAAATTGAAAATTTAATAAAGTAAGTTCACTTCCAATTTCTTTTGAAGAAAGAAGCTAATTATATTTAGTTCTGTAATTATAACTTTAATTAAAATATAATGCAAAATATTTCATAGAGTGAATACAATTCTGTGATAGAAAATGGAACATTTAAGACAACTTGCTCCTCAGACAAAAATTCATAACAATTTCACATGAGCATTTTAATATACTTGTTTTTAAAATCTTTTCAGGATAATTTTAATACAAATCCATCTTAGAAGTGCTCATTATTGTTAGCTTTTACTCAAAACAGTGGTTTACCTTCCTGCCTCTATCCAGAAATGTTTCTTACTCTATGTTAGTTATGTGTATTTTACTCACTCTATTTAAACCAGACACATTCTTTATTTATACTTGCCTATTGCAGCCTACAGAACCCAATTTTTATTTAGAGAATAATTTCAAAACACATTGTAAAGTATATCCACATAGCAGCTGCCTTCACCTGAGCAACAAGGAAAGAAAGTGCCTCAGGCAGAGAGATCCAGGCAGGCACAGGGAAATTTGGATCTGGCAATATAGAATGAGAACACTGACAAAATGACCTTTCAGTGATGTTTTCAGTGATGATGATTTAATAGCAAGAGAGTCTTCTAGGCTGGTATAAAATGAATTTGTCTTTAGGACTGGAAAAATAATTTTACAAATGATTTCTAGCACACAATCCCAATCTACTCTGCCCTGGCACAGCCTCACCCTGAGGTTTTGGGCATCACAAAATAAAAAGGACATTAAGCTATTAGGGAACATCTAAAGGGGGCCATGAGAATGTTGAAGTGTCCGGAGGGGAAGCCAAATGAGGAGCAGCTGATGGCACCTGGTTAGTTCAGCCTGGAGGAGAGGAGACTCAGGGGAGACCCACTGGGGTCTTGAGCATCTTCACAAGGGCAGCTCCAATCTCTGCTCTTGGTGCCCAGTGGCAGGACCAAGGGAACGGCCTGGAATTGTGCCAGGAGAGGTTTAGGTTGGATGTCAGGGAAAGGTGGTTGGGCACGGAGCAATCCCCAGGGCAGCGGTCACAGCAGCAGCCTGACAGAGTTCCAAAAATGTGTGGACATCACTCTCAGGCACAGGGTGGGATTCTTGGGATTTTCAGTGCAGAGCCAAGACATGGACATTGATGGTCCTTGTTGGTCCCATCCAACTCAGAGTAGTCTGTGAACTATGGATTTTCAGTGCTAACAAAAACTCCTTCTGTTCTCCTGAAGAGGATCAGCTGTAATGAGAGTGAGTCAGTGATAGCAGTGTTAATTGAACAAAACGGGGACTGAAAATAGAACAGTTTGAAGAAAATGCTGGATTGACATATGCTGTTTTCCTACATTTGTTGAACATTATTGAGCATTTCTAGTGCAGTAATGGGAGAGTAGGAAAATATCTGGGAGTGTTTATTTGATAGAGTTTACATTACACAGCCTGCAATACAGCCACAGCAGCATTCTGTGATCTTTCTGATCATACAGTTGGGGTTTTTCCTCCTCTTTGCCAGGGAACTTGTTATGATCAGAGCTGACCACTGAGTGAGCAGGGCTGGTGTTTCCAGGTCTGCCTAATGAACACGAAGCACAGTGACACCCTGATCCTCTCTCAGTGCATCAGAGGCTCTGGCACTATTCCTCAAGGAGCTGCAGAGCTCACTCCTTTTCTGAGGCCATGACAGGGGATGCTTTAATCTCTCACAGTTTTTAGTTTGCTCTGCCTGGTGAGTCAATTGGGGTGCTGGTCATTCATCCCCTTCACCATAAAACCCTTTGTCCTTCAGGCCCTTTCCATGATGGAATTTCTTCATCTCAAGGAGAACAGCTAAAGACACTTGCTCAGAGCTGGCTCACTTAATCCCTTTTTGGCAGGACTGGCTCTCCAGTGACATTTCAATCACCCTGGAGAACTGAAAAGCTAAAGATCTGGGATGGTGAACTCATCCAGATGAAAATCAATACTGAAGTCAATGAAACTGGACCAGGACATAATTTGTGCAAATCAGTAGTATCACCACTGAGCTTATTGGAATTGCTGCCATGTCTGATCCTAATTAACCCTTTACTTCAAATAACTTTAGAATAGGATTACTTGCTGACACATTTATACAGACACAGTATTGGTTTGTACCCTTCATCCACAAATAAACTCACTGAACAGGCAAAGCTGTCTTAGGGAAAGATAATAAAAAAAAATTAAAAACCCCTGTACTTTGCCAACAAAATTGGGTTGAAAGGAAGTGGGGGCGTTAGGTTTGAACTGCAAGGACTAAGCATGATGAACAGAGGGTCAGGTGAACATTTACTTTGAGTTGGTTAATATAGAATTACTTATTGTATCTTTGTCATGGTGGGATCAGATCCTCTCATACAGACAAGAATTTATGCTGGGTTTTTAAGTGGCTTTAGAGAATTAGGGACTCAGCTGCAATTAATTAAATTTGCAGAAAGATGTGGTTTATATCCTTTTTTTCCTGTTGATTCTCTAGCATAGCACAGAAACCGACTGTGGGTGAAAATTATCTTCTGCTGGGTGTTATGGTTATGATTTGCAAAGGCCTTTCTGAAGTGTCTGCAACCAAAGTATCATCTTTAATCTAAATATAATACCCTGTGAGTTCTGCCAGGAATCTACTACACAACTATTTTCCCTTTGATTTTTCCATCCCTCTGATCTTCTTCCTGCCTAGTTTACATAACTTCCACACTTCACTGCAGGAATTAACCTTTCTGGTATGTCTATACATTACATTTACAGAAATGGTATACCTTTATGGTATGTCTATACATTAAATTTATAGAAAAAGGGGGTGTTAATCTCAGGGAGGCTTCTGGACAGAATTATCCTGCAAGGAAGAATTTAATCTGTAACATGTCTGACCTTGTTGTTTTCAATTCTTCTCTGCATCCAGAGGAAAACTAATAACAAAGGGAAACAGACTCAGTTGTCATAGAGGAGATGTGAATACTTAAATAGCTGCCTGCTCTCTTTCATATTTTTAAGACTTAAAGGTTCATGTTTTTTTTTCCCTGCCTGTGTTAAATGAAAACATCTTTACTTGATATTCATCATTCTACAATGGCCATTTTATCACCTAGACAACATGAATAAAAGTTATTATTCTTTCTCATTAGTCACTCAGTCAGGGAAAAGAGAAAAATTGAGCATTTTAGAACATTTTACTTTTCTGTCATTTCAGAGTAAATGACACTCCTAAATGATGGCCAGTCAAACCTACAGAATCTATTAGTAACTTGATAATAAGTGTGAAGGGATGCTGGGACCCAAAGGAGTCTTAAAGTGGCATTTATCAGGCATGTCACATCATTGCTAGTGGTAATAAAAGCATTTTTGTTTTATGCTGCAGCGTCTATAGAGGATAATATTTTTTGTGCTATAGCCAAAAGTGATATTGCTACATTCATCACACTGTTTGATATGAAATAGCCTAAAAGCACTGGAAATTGGCTGTCATTATTTGTTTCTTGCTTTTTTTTTCCCTAATCAAGGAGCCTTCTCCAGTGGTGAGGAAAGTTTTCTTTCTCTTCAACATGGACACACAACAACTGTAACATTTCTCCATTAGAAACCCTTTGTTTCTAGCATCACCATAAAGTTTTAGTGTCATTTCAAGAAGAACATTTATGATGAACTCATTTCATTTCACTTTGTCTTTCCTTATAAGGTTCAGTGTTTTTGTTTGCTGTTACAGCCTTTCCTGGCAAAACCTTCACTGGCTGCTGCTGGGAAAATTCTGTGTGTTTGGGGACTGCAAGATGGTGACTTTGAATGTTGGCTTCCAAAGTGCTAAAAATCAGAAAGTAATCAGTTGCCTGTGAAACTGATAAAATTATTTGGTTTTTCCTCTTTATTTGATACTTTAAATAAGATAATTTAAACAAGGGCAGGTCATCAGGTGCAATTAGGAAGGTCCCTGTGCTACAGTCCTGGTGTAGAAACCCCTGGTGATGGGATGGTGTACACTGCTTATATTGCTGAAAATAGTTTTCCCTGCTGGCACATAGCTACTGATGATAGAAACTAAACTCTTCAGGGGGCAGTTCCTGAGTTATGTAAATTTTTTTTTCAGGCCTGAAAGACACAATGAGACCAAGTTTAGGCACTGTGGGAAATTAATGGTGTGTTGAGAACTCAGTGCATGACTGTGATAGACTCTGCTCTTCCTGAAAAAGAAAACATAGTGATAGCAGTAACTAAATGTTAAAAATGAATCTAAAAAACCCTCAAAACCCTAAAACCCAACAAAATCCACAGAAACACCTAGAAGGGTCTCTCTTCTTTTCAGTTTCCTTCCTTGATGGTGAAAAAAATTCCATCAGTTATGTTGGATTGATGGGTCAACGAGTCACGACCTTGTGCTCCCCTTTACAGCTGCTGCAAATTTGCATGAGAAACTTGTGCTATTTCCTATGGAATTATAAGGCTGGGATAGACAAATGCATCACAGAAGCTTGTTTAATAGCAGAGAGTAAACATCACATTCATCATATTGAATTCTTTCTCTGTAATATTCATCATTTGCATGTAAAAATGCCATTTGATTCTCTCCCTCATAAACCCAGTGTGATGTTTTCCTGTTTTCCTGTTGTTATTTTGGCATGGATTTAAATCTGGCACTTCTAAAAGCTTACAAATTTTAAGTGCCATTGCACTCTGGAAGTAGGAGAAAAATGGGATTTTGAAGGACTGGGGAAGTGTTGGAGAATTTTGTTCAAACATGGCTCATAGAAAGAGGCCATGAAAATATACAGCTGATGGAAAAGTAAAAGGCAGCTGAAAGCAGCAATTCTCAAGCCTGTTTCTTGAGTAGGATTCAGAGCAGGATTCCATGACAATTTAGTTCAGGGTTTTAAAGTTCATGCAGCCAGACAATAATAAAAGGCAGAACATGCAGCAATGTGGAAAAGCACCACAAATGCAGAAATGCTATACCTTTAGTACAGATCCACATTTAGAATGGGTGAACAGCTTATTCCTGCCTTTTTCCTTGCTTTTTATGTAATTATTGCTCATTTTTGTGCAGCAATTAAGGACTGGCAGATGAAGCAGACTTCACTTTGAGGGAAATATAATCACTTGTAGAGTATGGTGTTAAGGAATGCCCAAACATATAAACATATAAATATATGAACTAATTTGTAAATAAGACTAATTTATTGAACTCAAGCACTCTCTGGCTGAAGCTGTTCAGCCCTTCACAAGATATGACATGCCTCAAACCACTGGTTGAATATTCATCTGTTTAACAACTGCAGACCACAGTGAGAAATCAGAGTCATAGAACAGTTTGGGTTGGAAGGGACATTTAGAGGCCATCTAGTCCAACCCCCTGCAATGAGCAGGGGTGTCTTCAACTAGCTCAGGTTCCTCAGAGCCCCATCCAACTTGACCTTAAATGTCCACCACACCTATGCCAGCTTTTCACCACCATCATGTAAAAACTTGCTTTATATCTAGTCTGAATCTACCCTCTTTTGTTTCAAACTGATACCCCTTGTCCTATTGCTACAAACCCCATTAAAAGTCTGCCTCAATCTTTCATAAAAGCCCCTTTAAGCATGGAGAGGCTTCAATAGGGTCTCCCAGGAGTGTTCTCCAGGCTAAACAACCCCAACTCCCTCAGCCTTTCCTCATAGGAAATATGTTCCAACTCTCTGATCATTTTATGAATAAACTGATATCACTCTGCACAGACTCAATTTCTTCTATGTTCCTTTTCCCCAATAGCATTTCTTTCTGAAGCTATTTCTGGCAGAAATCAGTTTGGTTGGCCTTAGGGTGACTCTTGTGGGTGCTGCTTTCTGCCACTGGCAGTTTTCCTAAGCATTCCTTACCCCTTATTCTGGTAGAATTTGCTGATTTATTTCTGTAAAGATAATGCATACACTAGCAGACAGTTCTGTAATAATCATGTCTCAGCAGTTGTCTTTGGTCACCAGTAATGAGAAGAAAGGGATGAGCTTGAGAAAATGCTCTAATTAGTTCCTGCAGATCAGAGCACTTCTCAGCTGAAATAAGCCATGTGTCTTCCCAGAGCTAATGTCACTGCACTTAAAAGTGGGGGTTTCTGGAGGAAAGAAATCGCAGAATGTTTTAATGGACAAACCAAAATAATTTTGTTATGCAAAACAAACAAACTGCAGTAGACAGAGGGGAGAAAGTTCAGGGTTTGTATCTGAAAATCTGAAAATCAAATATGCTTGTATTTATGTATTTATGTTATGTATTTATAGCTCATGTTTAGTTTGCTGTGATCTGTGCTCTTTGGCTGTTTTCAGACTGGGTTTCTTAAGCTGTTTGCAAAAATTTTCCTTTTGTTTATTTAATCCTCAATTTCTGTCTTGCTGGTTTCAAACATCACTGTCTCTCACTGGATTTGAGCTAAGTGAAATGACCCACTCTTTCTTTCATTAGTAGTTTCCTGCAAATCTTGACATGTTTGCAAAGGATCCATGAATTTATTGTGCAAGCAACTGCGAGCAAAGACAATTTTTCTATGTGAGCACAGTGAAATTTCACCAGGAGCAAGCCACAGATGTCTTTCCCTGAGACAGCTTGCCATTTGTTAGAGGAAACAGTCTGAAGCTGAAATTCACTTCTTCCAGAGCAGCTGCCTCAGTCCCCTGTGCATGGTGTGGTGAGCAAGGCAGGTGTGTGTGCATTGCTGTCACCCCCTGCACACCCTCATCTCCCTCACTTTAATTTACCTCCCCACGCCCTCTTTAGACAGAAGGGAAGCAGAACAGTGGCTTTTTCCTGCCCAGATATTTCTTGGCATTCATTTACCACTCTCCTTCCTTCAGGGCTGTTTCCCCTCCCTCTTACCATAAGAGTGAGTTGTCAGTCAAACAAGGATCATCTGTGCCAATACATTGGCACTTGGCAAAAAATAATACCTGGGAAGGAGAAATGAGTCTCTGAAATGAAACTCTTGCTGGGAAATACTTTTTCTGATATTTGGTTCAATGTTTTGCTGTTTCTGTTTAGTCTGGTTGAGAGTGGCTTATAAAGTTTGGACATAGCAATCTTTTTTTCATCCAGGCAAGTGGAAACTCTGGATTTGAACAAATAACTGAATTCTTAAATTCCCTTTTCTTGTGAAACTTGGCATAAGAACTGATATACTAAACAGTTTAGCTCACATAGAGTTAAAGCTGGAAGATTAGGATGAGTATCTCTAAAGTCCTTAAATTTTTCTGGATGTTTATAACTACAATACAAAATTTCCTAACTAAATGGGAATGAAGGATATCATCTACAGCTTATCAATTTATACTGATAGCACATCACTATATTTATTATCCAGCCTTACAGAGAGCATTCAGTTCACTTGATAAAGAATAGAGCCAGATGCACTGTGTTCTGTTGAAGTTATGAGTGTTAAAATGTACATCCTTAAAAAGAAAACTAGTGAATGTTTTTGCATGTTCACCAGTTTGCTGCAGTCTTGTATTACTTGTGAAACATATGTGATGGCATTTCTGGGACAATCCTGCATTCAAAAAACTTGGCACTTCCTTCTTCTTGAAGAGGCACATCCACTGCTGACATTACCAATGATGCATAAACCAGCAATGATAAATTAGACATTACATTTCCCAGTCTAACTCTGAATGATTGTTTTGAGAGACACCTCAATTTCTTCAGCTGTTCCTATAGCATCTTTGTATTTGTGTCTACAGTCTGTGTGTGTGTGTAGCTCCAAATCAAAGCTGATGAAGGTAGGAGGAATACAGAAAGATGGAAGAGTAATGTTTACAGGAAAAGAGCTGAGAAAAGGAGATTTTCACTTATCTGGACAGGTGGATTGCTGTGGATGGCAATATTTGATGGAAGACCCATGCAAATGTCAGGCAGGAAAGCAATACATTCTGACAGCTATCAGAGATCTAACAGAAAGATGCCTCTGAAAAGGAAAGTGAAGATCTACAGCAGCAAACACCTTCAGTGCTTTCTGTGGAGAGGAGATGTGGCAAGAAAGACAGAGTAGAAATTGGATGCTTTGGTACATTTCTAAAATCTTTCTGGAAATAGAAAGCAAGGAGAGAAATTGTTAAGCAGACTTTTTGCAGATCTGCCACCCAGATATTTGAGCCAGACAGAAAAAAAAAAAAAAAATACAATTTCTAGTGAATTTATTGCTTTTCTATATTACTCAAAGCTTGAATAAGCAAGTTGTCAACTGTAGCTCACAGGGACAGTGAAGAAAAATGGAAGACAAGGCTATGACAGGTTGGGGTGTTGGGACTGAATACAGAAAGGAAGAACATCTGTGAGCAGAATTTGAACAGATTCCAGGCAGCTGAGATGCAGACACATCACCTCCCAGTCCCTCTGCACAAAGGAACTCACATGGTCAAAAATCATCTGGTCACACAGAAGAGAGAATACTGCAGAATGGTTTGAAGAGGTTCAGGGTTGTGACCTTTCTACTTGGGAAGAGTGAAACAGCTATAGTAACTCAAATAACCCCTGTTCCTACTGCTGCAGTCATTGTTGTATGAAAAATAAATCAGGATTTGTGCTTATCATTCTGGATAACAGTTTATATTCTAGTTGGAAGGTGTCTGTAAATTGATCATGCTCCTAAGACCTTATCTCCTTGTTTAGGCCCTTCTCCCAGGTAAGAGAAGATATAAAGCAGCTTGCAGAGGAGCAGAGCCTGCTTTGCCAAGTGTAGGAAGAGGGCAGTGTTTCTTTCAGTTCTAAGCTTGCCTTTTCAAGGAGAAAGGGGCAGTATGAGTGAAATATCTAGGATGCTAATTTGGAGGAGGATTTTTATCCCAAGTAGAGATGCTTGAGATGGGATAAGCCAGAAATTCTGTCTTGCCCACACAGGGAAATATCAGAACCACAGATTTAAGGGAGGAAGTATGTATCTATCTTAGGTGTGTTTCCTGGCACTTAATTTTTATATCTACATAAATTTCTGGTCACTTTGTGGGTAACAGTTTGCATCCACCCATCTGACTAACCTTTGCAAAACTCTTACCTACAGGTGCAGCCAGGAGAATAATTATTTAGAGCAACACTTTGCATCAGTTCTTTTCAGCTTAGCCCTGAATGAGTATTGTGAAGATACTAAGATATAGGTTATACCCTGCTACTGGATTTATATCAGATTTAAGTTACTCAGGGATATAGCCTCAAAGCCTGTGAGTATTTGAAAAATTGATTCTAAGTATATTGTTGTGTTCCACCTCAGTTTCCAAACCTGGACATCCAGGGTATTTGGTAATATGAATCTCAAAACCTGAATTTTTTTTTCCTGTTTACTCTTGAAGCTCTTCTCTTTTGAAATCCCATGCTAAGCAGAGGTTTCAGACTAGATTTTTTGTTAGGTGAGCTAGTATGTTATTTATATCCCTTTATCCTGCTCCCCTATCCATCTAAATCATCCCTGACTTAAATATCACACATAAATAGTGTATTTTTATAGCATGAAATAGGAATGATTGCTATCTGGCCAAGTGGAACTGAAATAAAACCCCACAGTTTGTGCTAATAGCTTCAGAGTGTGTCCTGAGGGCTGGTAAGCCACTGCCATTCTATTGATTTCAAGATATTGCATACAAGTTCTTAAAATGTGTTATTAAATAGGATTTTCTCCTGTTATTTGCCATGAGTAGAATGTGAAACACCCCCAAAATGCCATGGTAGAAGGACTGAGGAGGCAGGTGAGTGCCACTCGAGTCACTGTCCCACTGACAATGCTACCTTACTCCAACAGAGCTGGCTTTGTTTGAAGCACGGCCACAGCAGCTCACAGGTGAACCTCTCAATTTTATTGCATGCCAAGTTCATCCTCCTTTGACTCTTTATTGAGAATTTTAATCCTGCAATTTAATGGAAATGAATTTCAGCCACTGGCTTTTGCATCGCTTTCTAATAGCTGTAAAATTGCCCAGGTTCTTTGGAAATTGCCCAAGAAGCATGAACTACAACAAACCTTTGGAAAATATTGTTATATATTCCAGATGCTCTTAGGAGCATTTCCAACAGCCTTCAGTGATAAAGGCTGGAAGCTTTCCAAAGCTGGTAAATGCATCTAATTCCCTCCAGGTCCAATAGCTACCACAACCTCCCTTGGAGCCTTCAGCCAGGAGCACACTGTACTTTTGCTGGGTAGCTCAGACTTTCCTTTAGCAGATTATCAGAATGTAATCATGTTAGCAGTGAATTTTACATTAAAGCAATCCCAAAAATACTACCAATCACTTTAAGTTTATGAACCACATCTCTCAGAAATGAACCTGAGTAACAGGAATTGTGTGAGAGTCAGATAATCCTTCCAGCTGCAGAGAGCTCTTCTAGCAATTGTTTTAAGATGTTATTGTGGGATGAAAGCACTGCTTTAGCTGTCCAATAGTTATAAATGGGGCTTTTTCTTACACAGCACCTCTTTTTCTGGCAATCACCTGATCAACTGTGTATTTTAATCCGATGCTGTAATGGTCTACCTCAGTTCTTCTCTTACTGCTTTTCAGCCCAGAGGCATTTTATATCATTTACTTGCATTCCCTATTACTTCCCTATTATGCATTTCCCATTACGATGATCTCTGTTGTTTTGAACAGTACTTGATCTTAAAAACACTGCAATTATTTTAGCCACATGAATTTCAGCCTTTATGCAGTGCAGAGCAGGGTTGCTGTTTTGTCTAATAGCAGGTTTTCTATGTTAAATCTTTTCCTTTGACCTGTGCCACAGAGGATTCAACCCTAATAGCTGGAGAATGTTTGGCAATGAGCCCATGACAGGCTGTATCCAAGTTCTAAAAGCTCACCAAGTCCACCTGCCCAGTCAAGGCATGGCTGGGGACAGCAACATCAACTCTGACAGCTAAATCCAATTGGGATGGCTGTAGGGAAAACCAAGAGCAAATATCTGTTCAGCCTCAGAGCTCAGCTAAGCTGTAGCTGCCAATCTTGAGTCTTTTTTCACTGGATGGGACAACCTAGGCAGGCACAGGTTTGTGTATGGACAAGTCAGTAAAAGCTTCCGCAGTCATCTGAGGGATTAAGTTTGGCTTGCAAGTGCACCTAGACCTTCCAGCTCTTTATCTGATCCTGAATGGCATTTTCCTTCTCTTCGGAGGGATAACAGAACATTTTATGAAAGACTGCTGAACTCATTCATTCTCTGAGTCAGTGCATTAAGTGAACCAGTCTCAGGTTATGTAAGAGACCAAAGAGAAAGCAAGTGAGTCTAATGGCCATCCAGTCATCCCCACCATGGTGACATCCACATCCACATCCATGTGACAGGTGACAACCTGGGGCAGTGACCTCTTGATAAGACAGAACCCATCCTGCTGTGTGGGGCAAAGTCCCATGGTTTACACTGATGGTTTAGGAACCTGAACATCCATGTATACAAACATCCAAACCTGTAATCCACAAGGAATTATTTCCAAGTCATGGGTTGAGATCAGTTTTTTTTCTAAAGGATTTTATCTCTGTGGTTCCATGTGAGATTGTGGAGAGGTTTTCTTACTCCACATCCTGTTCTGGCAGAGATTTCAGGACAATAAGATGACCTGGCTCTAGTCTCATAAACATGCATTTTTAATCTCTCCCTTGTAGGAGAACTCTAAAAGTCACTAAATGTTGGAAAACCAATGATGAAGACAGATCTTTCAGCAAAACTTTTAAGAGATTTTTTACTTTCACCTGCTTCCAATAACTCATTGGTGCATGGATTATTAGACTTCAAAGCTGTGTTCGCTGCTCATGATTTAGGTTTTAAATATGGGCAGGCTTCAAAATGGAGTGTTAGACTGCATTAACAATGTTTTTCATCACACAAACTCTAAATTTTGTGTGTAAAACTATATTTTCTTGCAATTTTTCTTCAGTGTTTGTGGTGACTGTAATGTCACCATCTGTTCAAGAAGAAATAGCTCAGATGTGTCAGAGACATTAATGCCATGTAATGTTCCAATATTTCACATTATGATAAATCTATTTGTTTACATTTAATATATGTCTATACTAGTTATTGTTTGTAGTCAGAATGTCCAGCTACAGGAGTTATAAGTGAGAAATTTGACACTGATTGGACACTGGAGGTGAAATCTTCCAGGGAAGTTGAAAGCAGATTTTCTTCTGACTTCAGTTTGCAATGTTTCTGAAATTAGCTCTAAAAATTACCTGCTTATTTTGGGCCTCTTTAATAAAACCCTTCAGTTCAGAGCATACATTGCCTTAGCTGATCATGTTGTGTTCAGTCTAGACCTACATTTCAGCTGTGGCAATCATCAGCCTTGATGCTTTAGTGGGCAGGATGCTTTTATTTTATCCTTGTTTGAGACAGTCTGCCAAAGACAGGATTATACCAGGTGTAATATTTGCCAGTAATCACCTCACTAGAGGCTGTCATAGGTTGTCATTCTCTTTCTAGAAACAGTTTGAATTTAAGTTTTAAATTTCATTTACCAAAATGGCCAAGCACTGGATAGCTAATGATTTTATCAAACTAGCTAGGTAATAAATCTGCTTAATCTCACTCTAACATAAACCAGCCATCAAGTTTGTAAATGCAGTAATTTTCCTTTGGGCAACCAAGCCAGTTTCTGGGATTGCTGTCTGAGTAGGAATGGATGTACCCTGATATATTGAAATAGTTCCTCAGTTGTGTCTACAGCAGTTTCAGCCACTACTCATTGTGAGGAACCTGACATGTGCTTCAGGACCAGACATTACTTGAAGAAATAGTTATGTTTTAGAACAATTTGTCTCACTTTGATGAAGAATCAGTGCAATAGAAATATTCATTCTTTCTACCTGGGCAAGAGGGTTGGCACATCCCTGGTAAAGGCAGCAGTAAAGGCAGGGATTGACACAGTTTGGAGGTCATGAGTTCTCCTGAGACACTGCATCATGGAAGGTTTTGTCAGTTCAGCAATTCCTTTATTAAGGCAAATAAACAAAGGGAAAAACCATAATAACAATGCTAATAAAGTGCAAATCTGTGCAAGTTATGGTATGTAAAGTTCACGCTGATATCTATAGCACGCTTCAGCAGTTTACATTAAATGCAATATTTCAAACTCAGATACTTTAGTATTGCTACAAAATGAAAGTAGGAGATAATAATCTTCAAAATCCCTAAGGCTGCTTTTTTTCTTTTTTTTTTTTGAGCAATTTCAACCAGGACCTTAATCAGGACAAGAAAATAGGCAAGAAAGGCTTTAGGCATGTATAAAACAACCCAAAAATCATAGTGACAAATCTCCTGCAATGGCCAGGATCAGATGACACATGCAGCCCTGTCAAAATCCTTTTTTACACTGACTTAAACGAGTCTCTGGGCGTGTGAACCCAAGCATGTGAAGAAGCCAGAAAACATTTCTAGAGGAGTTTAGTTTCTTCATGACCTGTTGAGTTTGTTCTCTTAGCTCACTTTAGCATAAGATACTCACAGCTGTCTCAGGTACAAAGTAACAGGTGCTAAACAAACATGGAGTAATTATAGAGAAGTTGAGAGCAGAGGTCAGATCCCTCCCTTTTAAAATAGCTTTGTCTCCTGTCATGCTGTCAGTCATCCTTTGAGTGCTGGTTGGTACCTAAAGTCAGAAGGACTGCAGAAAAAGTAAAATGGTGTAAACCAATTGCTCCCTTATGTAAAAAAGGGGGAAAATAGTGTTTGACCCCTGTGAGCTGACTGGCGTGTGTCTGGAAGTGTGAGATTTAATTAAACAGATGGTAGCATACATTACTGCTTTAGAAATGTGATTAATCATTATAAATGTTCTAGGTCCTTTAAAAGAATGACTAGAGCATCTGGCTATGCACACTGAAACAGTGAACACCCACCTGACAGGAATCCATCTCCATAAGGTAGATGATGCTTGTGTTTATGTTAATTATTTGGAATCTTTATGCTTCAGTTGAACGAACGAGTTCTGGCACATTCTTTTAAATGAGGCAGATTCATTCTGATGTTAGACTGCATTTAGATTCTACCTACTGGTGAATTTTAGCATCAACAAAAAAGCATGGAGTAAAAAAAAATCCAACCTTAACCCAGCAGTTTTCAAACATGCTGAAGCTGAAATTTGATGTAGAATTTCAGACTCGTTTCTAAACAGCTCTCATGTTACACACACATGTGATCCAGCTTTATCAGAAGTCAGTGATCAGAATTGCTGCCTGGCTGGAGTTCCCTCATGTTCACATATGTGATCCTATCACTCCTAACCACAGTCCAGGTATCTTAGGAGTTATTCCACATAAAGGTTCTTGGCAAGTGCCTGTGAACACAGGGAGGGCTTGGCTGGTGCTGGTCAGCTCCTTCTGAGTGCCTTTGGTAACAAGCCTGGTGGTTTATTTGCTTCAAATAGATATTATATTTTTTAGTCTTCTATATTTATCCACGTTCTGTCATTTAGTTCCATCTGCTGTACATAGGAAAATGGAGTCTTTATTTTAGAATACAAACTGCTGTCAGCTTGAGGCTCTCAGAGACTGGCAGTGCTTAGAGCTGGACAGGACCCTTGTTTTCAGCCTGTTCTCTGTTTTCAGCCTGGAATCATGCATTCTAAGATCCTATTCTATGAATTTTTGCCTCTTAATTAATTTTTGTTCTCCAGTTGCACATTGCTGGCTGATATCCAGAGTATACATCAATCATGCAGGAGGTGTTTGGTGCCTTGCAGGGTGGGGAGATGTCCATGCAGCTCTCTGGGATTCCTCTTCCTGGGAATATTTTAATAATGCTCAGAGAAATAAGAGATGAGATGAGCCTGAGACTGAATTACAGCCATCAGGTCACAATCAGTGTTCTAAAACAAGGAGTGTGGGCTTAGTTGCCAACCTATATTGGTTTTCACTTGCTAAAAATCCCAATAAGAGCCAACAAGCCAGTTTGCTGTTCCTCTGGCTCAGCAGATCAATGAATTAATACTCTCTGTAATTTTCATATGACTCTGAAAGGTTTACAGAAATAAACTTGCTGTAGAGGATCACCTTCCAGTCTCTGTGCATTTATAAATGCCATCTGTTGGTAGCTGAGAGCTGGGTGTTATGGTAACCTGAGTGCTCAGACTCGAGCTAATTGCAGAGTACGTGCCCATGCTCAGGGAGCACAGATGCATGTGGGTGCATAACGCTGGCACGAGGATGGCACAGGGAAAATCCAGAATATGGGAAGCCTTTGGATGGATCTCTCCTGCAACAGTGGTGTGCTTGGAAGCAAGGAGCTCACCTCCTCCACAGCCCCAGCAGGCAGGGAGGGTTACTTGAGTACTACACGTGCCCAGAGGCCAGGTAACAAATTGTTTCACAATATGTGAAAAGATGGGGAAAGATAAGGGCAGGGTGAAGCCTCTGTGCTGAAATTTTATTTTTCATATAAACTTTGAGATGCCTTGTGTGTGATTCAATGTGAAAGTGGCACAAGTTCATTCCATCTGTACAAAGAAAAGCTCATGATCACTGTAGCTATGAAGTGAATTTGAATCATCCTGCACACAACTCTGTGTGCATTTTACTGAATTTCTGAGATTATTCTTCACAGAAAGTAATTTGGCATAGGTACACAGCACTTTTCCAAATGCCTTGTGCTTTTAAAAGTATCTTTCAGCATATGGCCATGTAGATCTAATAGAATTTAATAAAACAATTTCCAAAAGCTGGACAAGTACATGGCCTCATTCCACAAAGTTGACTCTTGTATTAACCAGTATCCTGCTCCTGTTTTCCTGCTTTGTGCATCCATTAATTGTGGATCAATTATTCAATTCTTTAGGAACTCAGGTGAGCCCTGGGCTACTGAGTTGTGAAATTAAAGCAATGCCACAATGAACAGGAAAGAACATGCATTTACTTCAGAGCCATCCTCCTTCTGTACTGATATTCCTGGGACAAAAGTGGTTTTCTTCAGTCAATAATTAAGGCAATTGGTGTGGTTGTGCTTTTCCCCACACTGCTTCCAACTCTTCCAGCATATTATTTATCAAGATCTGCTTTCTGAGTGACAATCTTTCCCCATTTTTAATGGCACAATCAGAATCTGAAAGCCAAATGCCTGTTATCACTGTAGGCACAATTCACTCTGTTCTGAATGTTTCCTAAATGAAGCACAGCACAATTACCAGAAGAACAACTGCTTTACAAAGTGGATCTTGTACTTCAGTAAAATGCAGCCACCAAGGATCAGATCAACAAATAGAGCATTAATTTTCTATTTGACATGCTGGAAAAGATGTCAATCCAAACTGAGAGCAGTTTCTCAGCTTCTGGGAGCAGGAGGAGCAGAACTCTCCATCACATTGCTCATTTTACAGTCACCCTCTTTCTTATCATTGTACTTTTGATTCCTCCAATATGTAGCTGGTTAAATCAGTTTCTCTTTACCTTTGGGGAGTGAAATTTCTGGTGACAAATCTTTTGCAAGTAAAAATTGTTTGCTTTTGAAAAATGCTCTCCAGTGTAACAATCTGAATAAATTTGGAACAAAATATTTACACAAAATCGAACTATGCTAACAAATGAAGATAATGGCCTGTTTTTCATTGCTTCACCCTTTGTTCAGTCATCTACATCAATCAAGTTAATCAATTAAGCAAATTACAGGAAAGTTCTAACACTTTATAGCTTTTTTGCATGGAGAAGAAAGGGAAATTAAGCTGATATTGTTTTCAAATATCTGTTCTTCTACTAAAGTGCCAGGTCTTTATAGAGTGCTGTATTCAATGCACAGTCTCCCTGGCAATAACTGCTGTATTGTAATTTATCTTTAACAATGCAGCAGGAAGTCAGCTCTCTGTAAGAGTGAGGAACGTCTGTGCTGCTGAGAACCAACCTGCTGCTGTCAGAATTGTTTAAAACCTCAGCACAAGGGCTGCAAACCAGTCTGGGCAAAGATTTCCTTCTGTTCCTTTCCAAAATGATTCTTCTATGCTGTGTGATAAAGGTTGATCACACCACTAACCTGAGGCTGCCTTGGATAGCTCAGAAAAACGTGAGAACAATCATTTTTGGGACCCCAGCCCTCCTTTCTTATTACTGAAAAAATATTTAGGGCTTCTAGTTCATTTGTGAAACCAAAGCTGGATATGGAATGATGCATAGTTGAAAAAAAAAAACCCTTTATCTCTAATGTTCCAGATGGACACATTTTGTTATTTGGTTTCCAGAGAGGTTTTCATGACCTCCTGTGATGGCAAAGATTGTCTTCTGCCATATGGTCTGTGAAGGTGGGAAATATGTAAAACAAAAGCTTAAAGTGTTTATTTTACTTTTTTTTTTTTTTAGGTTTTTTAGGTTAAAATGGGGAAGAAAACCTACTTCAGGGTAGTCAGATAGCAATGATTTTGGATCATGCAAGTAGCCTACAACAATGGGCTATTTAGGCTGGGCTTGTTCACTTCCATGATACTTCCAGAAGTTCTCCTTGAGCAGAAAACAACAGCGCATCCAGGAATTCAGAGAAACTTTTTAACTTTTTGGTTGTGTGATTGACACTGAGTTACAATATAACAAATTTTTTTTCTGAATTAAAATCATTAACCTTTGAAAAAGCTGTGTTGAAAGTTAGTTTGTCAGTTTAGAAATGAAAGGGTAAAACTTCCCTTAGTCTATTTGGAAAGCTCCAGCCTACACATATTTGCAAGTTTCTCCCAGAAAATACTGCCCAGGTGTAATAGCTGCCAGAGGATGGTGAGACAGTGCACTGCTCTGGTGTTAGTCATTCATTGACAAACTGCCTGCTTTTGCCACTAGATTTATACAGCCATTTAAAGAGAGAAAATTCAGGAGCTGTGGACTAAACCAGAGCAGCATAATGTGCTATTTCTCCATCTAATGGAAATGTGGTCACCCTTCTGTCTGCCCATGAAATTCTGTGCCTTGAAAAGCAGCCCTATGTTTTATATAGGACAAATCTAATTAAAAAGGCCTTTTTTTTTCTCCTTCTGAGGGAACATTTTCTGAGGTTCTTTATTATCTGTCTATACAAGGTTCAACCCCACTCTCAAGGCCAGACTTGTCCATCCTCATTGATGGTCCCACTGTCCATGTGAGAGGGAACTCAGCCTTACTCATTCTCATGGTCTGTCTGGAAGGAGCACCAGTAAACTCAAGTCCAGTCTCTTTCAGGTTTCAGATCCATTTCTTCCTGAGATGAACCCAGACATCTTCAAATTACCTGTGCTGGAATCATATAGATGATCAATCCTCATGCTATGGAGGAGTTTGCCCAAACCCACTCCCAAACCAAAGCTCATCTTGCAGCACAGACACAAGAAGTTGGTTTGTGCAGGATCCAGGGGCTGCAAGCTTCAAAGAAGTGCATCTCTGGACCTCAGTTCAGCAGCCCTTTTAATGGGCCCAGTCATATCAGCTTCAAAAAGCACCTTGAGCAATTTAGATAAGGCATTTAGCAAGCAGGGCTCTTAATAGACTCTGACAGCCAAACGGGGATAACACTTCTCACTGCTATAAATTAAAGGAGAGATTTCCTTTTCTCATGAGGACTTGGAATAGTGCTAGCAAACACATTTCCTGATGGCTTTTTCCTTTCTGTCTAACTTCAGAATACATCACCTTGGGGACTGCATCCATCCCTGAATTGCTCCTGCTTGCCTCCCCTTGCTGCTGCCTGCTCTGTCAGCAGTCTGGGATGCAGCTGTGACATTTCTCACTCCTTGTCTCAGAGGCACATGGTGCTGAGCCCTGCCCAGATGCTCCTGCAGGCCTTTCTGTGAAGCCTCAGCATAGAGCTGTTCAACTGAGTGATACTCACAGCAAGAGAGGCAGTCTTGAGAAAGGAAATCAGACTAAAAGCAGCCTTGTCTCAGATGGCGCAAGCAGTTGTTGAAGAACTTGATTTCAATTTAAAGGGCACTTCTTTGCCAGTTCTGAAGTGCAGTGTGTGGTAATAAGAGATGATTATGCCACACAATAGCCTGAATAAAGTCACTGAAGTATGTTGAAATTAAAGGAGATTTCTTCATATAAGGCATGATGTAATGATTTCTGTCATGCTTACAGCCAGCAATGAAATTAGTAACTCATTACAAACCCAAACTAAGCAAATATTTAAGGCTGCAGGTAGTACATAAGTAAGAAAACCAAAGCCAGTCTAAGGAACCAAAGGCTGAGTGCATTTCCTACTTTATTTATTAGACCAGAATAGAAGAAACTAGAAATAACCATCCACCTGCTCTGAGCATCCTGCCAATTATTTCAAACTACAAACCCAAAATACAATATGATCATCTCCCTGCTTCTAGCAAAGCACAATCCCCTCTCAGATATTCCTACCCCTCCTTTCCAACCAGCACTTTAATTCATTTCTCTTTCTCCAATAATCATAAGTAGATGATTATTGCAAGCACTGCTGATAGATGCAATAGCCAAGCATTCTTTTCCTCATTTTTCAATGAAAAGTAGGGATTGTTGTCAAAAGTGCAATGAAAACATGTTACAGTGTCTGTTTTTAGCAGCAGACTTGTGAATTACTAGGCCTTTGTTCCTTGTTCTGAGTTTTCTTGAGACTTCTTTTTCTCTCCTTTTCTGTGCTTAGCTACTCAGTAATATTTTGACCTCAGAAATTCTTCTCTGCTCTCTTCTCCCTTGCAACTCACTACAGCTTGAGAGGATGAGTAGCAATATCACTTTAGCAGGAGAAAACTATCTGAAAAGCTGCTGATGCTCTTGCTGTTTAACCACCACATCTTTCTCTCCTTTAATCTCACTTAGAGGTTAACAGTATGTGATGTATTACCCTGAAAGAATTAACTTCTTAAAATTATTTATAATTAATTTTACAGGTATTGCCATTATTTAGATACAAACCAAGAAAACTGTATTTCCCAGACCCACAAGAGCAGTTCTGTGTTATGACAATAGCTGTGAAACCATAGATGCAAACCTGTCACCCTGGAAATCTCTGGCAGAACTACCTATAGTGCCAGTACCTGCATTTTCAAACAAATCAAGTGTCTGAATCCCTTTGAAAAGCTCAAATCAGTCACAGGCAATGTCATTGCAGCATACAGATGGTTTGGGGGGGCTGTGAATCTGTTTACAGATGTGACCCCATGGCAGTGAAGAATTTAGCCAAGGACTGCTGAGAGAATTGAAGAGATTCAGACACCCATATCCATGATTTCTCCTTCCACTCCCACTACAAATATTTCCCATTCATGCCTGATCTGACTGCCCACAACTGGGTGTAAGGCTGCAGACACACTTTCTCTTCTGGAGCATCTGTGCTGCTTAAAGAGGTTCAGCCCACAGCCCACACCCATCTGTCTCCTCTCTCTTATTCTAGCTCTGGTTTCTAAAGTCACCTGATTCCCTCCAAGCCTTCCAGATGTCCATCCAAATCTCACTGATATTACCAAGAACCACTGAAGGCAGGGCCACAAAGTAGGAAATGGGGAACTTTTTTTTACTGAAAGGGAAAAACGTTATTTTCCTTTTTTTAATAAGGAAAATAAATGGAAAGGATGAGATGTACGTTTTTTTCAGCCTGATGTCCAGGACAAAAAGTGTATTTCTCATCATCGTTTTCTTCATTTTTTGTACAGCATGGTGAATGTCCATTGCTTTTCAGGTCTGCTCTGAGTTGTGCTGCAGAGGAACCACCCCTTCTCCAGGGGATGCACACAGTCCCAGCCAGGTGAGGCTCTCTGTGCCTTTCCCTCTCCCCTGCTCCAGTGTGCACCCCTCAGGTTTTGGTGCAATACGTGGGATGTGAGCTCTGAGCTGCAGCTCCATGCAGACATTTTTGCTGCTTCATTTCAGGAGACACGCTCACTTGGTGCATAAATAAATCTGAAGGTGACTACACCAGATGAAATATTAATAACAACTCCCCCTTTCCATTTCCACCATACCTTTGGTGACTCTTTGCATCCATACAAACCTGGTCAGTGACTTTCTGAGCTGCAGAAGATGCTGCTTCTTCTTTCTGGTCCCTCCCGTGTCCCTGGTGCAGATCTGCAGCCCTGGCTGGCTGCTCCAGTAATTCTGGTCTCTGTGTGTGCTCCAGGCTCCCTGCAGTGCACAGCAGCTCCCTGCTCAGCACAGGATGGATTCCCTGAATCCTCCCTCTTGTCAGCTTCAGTTGCTCTGTTGATCAGGAACAATGTTCCTGATCCCAAAATGGACATTTGGCAAAGGTAATGCCCTTTCAGAGGATCTTGCAGCAGAGACTGAGAATAAACAGATGCTCTCACTCATGGCAAAACTGAAAGTCTTTGCTTAATCAAAGGGTGTTGTATGGCCTATTTAATATTAATAAAATTGTCTTCTAAGCATAATTCAGAGAAAGCTTTGATACACAACTTGCTTTCTCTCTTTATAAAAAGGTGGAAAAGCACTTCAGCATTTCTAGATTGTTCCTTTGCATAGTTTGAGTTGCAGCAAACATTGATGTGTTACTCCCAATCAAAGTGCCTTTGTTTGGATGTAAAAGCTTATTTGAAGTGGCATCAACATTTCTTTTAAATGCCCCGGCCAACAAAAAGGAAAAAAAAAAACAGTTTATGGATGTGGCTTCTAAAATTCTGTACTCAGTGCCCTTTAGTATTGCAATCCCATGTTCCTGAGATCCCTTCCAGATATATTGTCAGATTTAGAAGTGAGTAAAGGTGAACTTTATTGAATAAGTTCATTCTAATGATATTTCATAGGTTTGGGCTTGCGATTAATGGATTGTAAATTTATACTTTAAGACTGGAAGAACATGATCATATAAATTGTCTTATTGAAGTTAACAGGGCTGTTCTTTGAAGAAAAATGCCACTCAGCAGAACACTTCAATGTATGCATAGCTCTAAGCATATGTTTAAGTTCAAATGAAGTCAATCTTTTGGTTTTAAGAGAGCTTGACTGTGCTTAGGTTCCTTAAAACATTTATATTAATGTATAGGGTGGCTGCTGCAGTAGCCTTGGGGTGTCATTAATGATTTAAAAACAATAGTCCTTCTGAGCACTCGTGAACATTAGGAAAGAGAACTACTATTAGTTGGCAAGAAGGTTAAAGCCTTAAAAACTCTGTCATCTGATATGTTTATTAAACTTTCATATGCATTTTGCAGATGCAAAGAAGAACATTTAACTGCACACCAGTTGCTGAAGACTGGCACCTGCTTTCAAGTTTTGTAAATAAAAAGCTGCCAGAGTGCAGTTCAATGGTAGTAAGGAAAGGATTTGCTATTGCTAATATGTCTGCCTACATATTCAGGAAAAAAAATATTGTGGATTTGCTTTGAAAATCATTTTCCTTGGGTTATTTTGGAATATCCTTTCCCTCACAGACTAATAGTACTTTGTGGAAGGATGGGAAGGAACCCTCTGGTCGTACTTCTCTGTAGTGACACAGCACTGTGTGATGAAGGAGCATTGCTGACACAGCAGCCACTGCAATGCATCTCCCTTACAGCAAAACCTGCTTTGTGTGAGTGTAGTTTGAAGGCAGAAGTTCAGTTATTATATTTCTGTAACAAAGACACCTGATGTCTTAATTAAGAAAGCAATACAAAACTAACAGGAACATTCTACATTATTAAACAAGGGTATCAAGGTTGAATGTATTTTTTGCTCTATACACGTCGGACACTGTATATACAAAGGAAACTTTTTTAAAGTAAGCCTTCCCAATCTGAATCTCAAGGTCCTTATCATAGGTAATCTATCAAGAAACACAAAACAAACAGCACTGTTAATCCCCTGCTTCTGAAGTGTATCTGCAGGTTACTTGGCAGCACAAAGCAATCACATGCTCCACAGAGCATCCTTTCCCTCCTTGAGAGAAAATCAGCCCATCATTTCTTTCTCCCCTTTAAATTGCAAGTTAATTTTTACATGAGCCTCCAGCTCTTTCCATATCCCCAGTACCCCTCTCTCCAGAACTGAAGGAGAGCACTAGTACATTGGTGTCTGGTGTTCACACCTTAAATCAGCCCCAAACCTGCTGATTTCCTTTATCCAGGAGTTCCATTCCCATCAAAGAGGTGATTAACAGGTTACAGCAAAGGTTACATCCCTTTGGCCTTTTATCTAAAGTAAGAATAATGAAGGATGGAGCAGCAGTGATGATGATTGATCAAGTCTAACCCCTTTATATTTGAGCAAACCTCCTGATCATCATTCTACATGACTGAGGTCAGTCATGGTTCTGCAAATGCCCAGGTACACCCATAAAACCATGGAGAGGGAAAGCCTGTGAGAGATAACCCCAGAGCCCTTCGTGGCCATTCCTCACCTGTAGCATGAACTCTATAGCACTTGGTTGCTGTTGTCTCAGAAAACACCACTCTCATTTGCACAAATGACTTGATAATATGATATCTTCTAAAGTTCTCTTCCACATAAATGCCCAGAACTAGTGGGTTCATAGCACCAGGTTTTCTGCTGGACACTAAGTGGTGCAATTCAGAAGAAATTCAAAATGGTCTCTTTTTTAAAGCCAGGCAAAGGTGCACTTTCATGCATTGAAAATAAAAAAAGTCCTTATGTGGCTGTGGGTATTGAGAACTAGTACAATGGGAAAATGTTGATTAAATTGCAGATACACTGCACTGGGCACTGCTTTAATAATTTTTTTTCATACATTCCCCAAAGAGATGCATACTTTAATTTAAAAGCTCTGGAGAAATAAAAAAGAAGACAGTAGTAACATCACCAATAGGATGTAGAGAAATATCAGAGGCCTCATTCAAACATTTTCAGACTTTTGTACAGCAAAGCAATGAATGGCTCAGAAATGTACAATATCAGAAATGTAGGTTTTCAACATTGCTGCTCTGCTCCAGTGAATGGACATAAATATGATATTTATAAAGTTTTGTGTTTGTCACTCAAGGACCCACTATAAAACCTTTTAAGTTCATTATTGGAAATATGTTCTGTTCCTTTTCCAAATTCCAGCCTGTACTCTGGAAGTCAAAAGGCATATTTTATATCACAGGCATTGACAATAAAGATGAAGATTCAATGCTAAATTAGGGCCTAATCCATAGCTCAATACTTTCAGATTTTAATGCACCTGCCCAAGACTAAAACTTATTTAACAGCTATTAGGATGCTGATACAAAGGAGGCAACTTACATTGCCCTCTTACCTCTGACTTGGCTCTCAGGAGCTGAGAAGAGTCAAAATCATTTCTGTCATAATACTCAGCAGGACAAGGTGAGTGTTGTCTGAAAAGGACAGAGGACACAGGAAAAGGTGCAGTTCTTACAGGTTCTTTTCCAGCTGGAACCACAGCTTGAGTTGTAATGGGTACTCTTTTGTTCTCATACACAGAATTCTCTCTGAGATGGTGTGAGAGAGCTGAGAGCAAGTTATCCTCTGGACATTCATTGATTTCAGCTAGAAAAACACAACAAAGTAACAGTAATCCACCCATAGCTGGCCAGTGAACAAAGCTGGCTAGAATTAATATTAAAATTCATCGTGCTACGCAAAATTAAGGCAAGTGTGATCAAGAAATGTGGCTTTTACATGCTTGCTTCTATCAAAGTTCAGAGGTTTTGTGTAAATATTTTTATACAAAAAAAAATTTGTATAAAATAAATAATTTTCCAACAGAAATATGTAGATATTTGTTTTGGAAGATCACCTCACTTAATATTTGGCATTTTATTTCTTAACAAATTATTTTAATAATATTTGTGAATAAACTCTTTTTTTTAAATTGAAACTTACAGAAATAATATAAGATTGGCCTGTGAGTCATCTGAGCATTCTTATAAATTTCTTTTGTTCTCAATTCTTCCTTAAATTAAAAATAAAGTTCTGGGGAATGGAAATTTCTTCTGACAGTTGGTATTTAGAGCAGCATTTCTGTAGCTGCAGCTTAGCCTGGCTGTTAAGGAATAACAGAAACTTTTTAAATTATAGAACTAATTATCCACACACAGCTGATCAAACACTTTGCACTTCTAGCTGTGAGCACAGCTCACCACATCTGTTGGCCTCTCCCTGGGTAAGCCAGCACTGCAGTTGCTGCTGTGAGTGTTATGGAGTGGAGACACACCAAAGGCAGCATTAAACTAACAAGCCTTGGATTTGTGAGATGACAGCACAAAGCTTCGTGGTGGCTTTTTGCCTGGAGCCTTACCCAGCCCTTGCTGGGTGTTGGAGCCAGCAGAGGGTTTGGGGGTGCCACAGAGCTGGGCAGCTGCAACTCCTGCCAGCTGCAAAGGCTGATGATGCTTGGCCTTCACAACCTTTCCTCCACTGTTTTTTGGTGTTTTTTTTTTTTTAAAGTTACTTCAGAAACTGACTGGACCCACGGATTGCACTTAATGTTCTTGGAGGACAAAGGGATGACTGTGAATTGGCACAACATCAAAAAGGGGAATAGTCCAGGCAGACTTGAGGTGGTTTATCCCTCCATGAAAAAGCTGAGTATCCTTGAGTGGTACAAAGTGGAAGAGGAAATTTGTAAAGATTTCTCTTGTGTTCTCTTGAGTACATTGTATTGTGCTGTTATTTAACATTGAAAATCTCCTTGTGTCCCTTAGCTCATGGAGCTGCAGGATAGAAGCACAATTAATGTACAACGTGCTCACCCTGGCCTGTCACACCAACAGATTGCATCAAGAGTTGTCAGACTGCAGAAGAACCTTCCTGCAGACCCAGAGATTTCCACCTGCAGGGCTGGAAATGCGGTCACCCATGAGCCTTGGTACACCCTCCACATGTCCAGCCTTATGCATATCCATAATCACAGAAAGCCATAAGATGTTGTGTTTCATGTTTATGCATAAGAAAAGTGCTACAAAGCTTCCTGATGCTCCACATTCTCTTTGCAAGCAGAAAAGAAGAAGCAGTTGCATCCCTTTTCTTCAGACTTGTGCCATTTTTCCCCTTTCAGGATCAGCAATTGTCATCCTGATGTTTAAAAATCCCCTGTGCTGGTGCTGTTTGTGGTGCCTAAAACTCTTGCTTTCTCTGACAAAAGGCTTTTTATTGTTACTTTTTCCTCCACTGAATGAGATAATAAGGGCAAGTGATTTTTGATTTAACCTCCTGCTGCTAAGTTTTCAAATTTTAAAGTGTTAACAAAAGGGAATGCATGTTTTCAGTGTTGAAAGCTCTGATTATACCATGTTAAAAATTTATAAAAATCAAAGGCGGGCAGACAATAGCAAGCTAGAGATATGTGACTCTCTTTAGCTGCTGGCCTCCTGTAATAGAAATGGAACTTTGTCAAGAAAGCAAGCTGTAAAGAGAGACTGTTCTACCCAGTCTTAGACTGTATCCATTTTTGATAGATATAGTTAACCTACAAGGGAACAACAGTATTGACATATATCACTTTGAAAAATGCCAGCTGAATGAGGTATTTTTGTTTCCTGGGTTACATGCTGAAGCCATGTCATTTGTTCTGGTTTTTTCAGTCCCTGCTAACACATTCTGTTCCTGTATTTTATGATTATATTTTCACTCTCTCAACTACCCCAAAGATATTGATTGCATTTTTTGGAGAGTGAACAGCATTTCAGTCTATATGAAACTTTCATTTTTTTTTGTTCCTAGTTATGTAATCTTTTGGACTAGAAATACAATTAGATGAGTAAAATTATTATTATGAATATCCTTTAAAGCTGGTAAATTATTTTTGGTAGGGAAACTTCTGGTTCCATAGTTTTCCTCAGCTGACATAACACATGAGAAAGATTTACTCCCAAAGGAGGAAACTAATGAAATTACTTAAATTTTGGTGTTGTCTCAGTAGGTTTTTCATAATAATTAATCACTTCCTGGTCCTGTGCCTTTCAAGTCTCCATCCTGGAAGGATAATGAATATTAAGGAAAGTAACCTTTAGGTTTTTTGAGTCTTCATTAAAACTGAGGATACAGCTGCCTGCTGAGGCACCTCATAATGCAGACACAGATCTGGGATTTTAAGATTCAGATCTGTTAAGATTCAGTGCATGACCAGAACACCAAACCAATATGGTCCAATGTCACCATTGCTGTTACTCCCAGCTTGTTTGGGGGGAAGAGTTTGGGTCAGGCTTGTGAACAACATTTGATGTAAACAAAGCTTTTACAAGGGAATTGTTTATTTTCCTTTCATTCTCTTGTCTTTTATTTCCTACATGTGTAGTGAGTGGGCATCTGTGTGGGCTCTCTGTGTGTGCTGCTGACACCCCATCAAATCTGTGTGCTGGTAAGATTCCTCCTGGTGTGGCTCAGGACCCTGATTTGAGCTCACCCCTTGTCGTAATAGGACATGAGATGAATGGCACACACTCTGAAACTTCTAAGGTTAAAAAGAAGTGAAGTTTATTTCTAATATTCAGGAGCAAAATTATTGCCATCCCACTAGCCACTTCTGGCCTTCATAGGAAAGCTGTGATGATCCATGTTTTATCTTTTTAGGGTACAAACTGTAGAACCAAAGGGACCAACCCCATTTTGGTGAATGGCTGGAAACATTTACTATGAAAAAATGAAATTATATTGAGAAGCATTACTTTGATAAAACAATTTGTGCTGGGAAGATGAGTGTGCTATGAAAAGCACAGGATTTTGCTGGAAATGTGCCAGAGCAACACTGTCCCAAAGTGATTGATTTGACTTCACTATAAATTTGCTTAATTCAGATGAATGACTGGGCTTTGGACCAGTTGGTATTTTAGGTGGAAATGATCCAAAATGGGAGTTGAGTGGAAAATATTTGGGAAAAGTCTCCATAGATAAAGACTTAGAGACCCAAGCCAGCTCTGAAGGGTGGTTGTTTTTCTGTCCCAAGTTATTCAGAAACCCAAACTGCAGCAGGATTTCAATGAATGGGTTTGATTTTGAGAGTCTACAGCATAATGTGAGACAATGGGCACATTAAAACCTACATTAAATTGAATAATGAATAATGAAACTACATACAGATTGAATAATGCTGAATCAATACATGAATGGAAGTGTGTGACAGGGGTTGCTATGGCATCTCCCTTATTTAATAAAGGAATAAATAAAGGAATGGAAATCTCCATAAATGGTCTCAGCAGAAATTAGAGCTGCTCCTGGTGGCTCTAATATATGCAGTAGCATTTTTTGAAAATTAATTATCTTCCTCCATAAACAAACATGGGTTTTTTGGATCATGTTTAAAATTATTTTAATTTGTCTAAATTGATGCCAGTTCCAGTTGAACTATCCCTGAAGCTTCACTTGGGGAGTAGGGAGGTTATAAGCAGAGAGCTGTACAAGTGTTGTGTTCAAATTTCTGGTTTGTGCTGGACATGTCACAGGAGAAGCAAAATACAGCCCAAAATTCCTTGGAGAATGTGGCACCTAAACCTGAAAGAAGTTGAGCTCTTAATTTTGTGACTTGACTTAACAAAGAATGGATAGTAACAGGAATTACTCGATGCCCCTGAGCTGGAAAATCCACATTTACATTCCAGATGGAGATGCCAGACCACATCCTCACACGCAAAATCAGGGTGTCTATGGAATTAACTGAATTACACGATTTGGGTGTAGGGAGATGAAAGGGCAAGGGAGTTATATACAACAGATAATTAATCTATGAAGTTATGATCTGGTTTTACTTATCAAACATTGATTTTCTCATTTGGCCTTAGCAGGATGTGATGATACCACAGACATTGAAAGAGTTTTGCCTGATCTGAGCTTTCAAGGTGTGGTATTTAATTATGTGTCATCAATCATGTGTTGTGGTCCTTCATCTTGAACAGGACAGTGCTGAAGCTGCACATCACATCTTGTATGTGTTCAGATGTGTAATTTATTGGCAACAGATATTTATAGTTTCTCTGTAGCATCTCTTATTAACAAAACCTCAATTATTCTAGCAAACATTTCCACGAAAATGAACAGGAAAAGGGCATATCATGGCAAAAGAAAATATAAAGAAAATTTGGATAAAGCTTCTTAAAATGTTTTTTTTTCTTCAATTTAAAGGTTGAGTGGAGGTTTCTCTGTGCTTGAGCATTTGTTACCCCTTAAATGTAACACACCCACCACATCTCCTACTGTTCGTGGAGAGTGTATCAACCTCTAAATGAATAATTTAAGGCTAAGTTAACTTTCCTGAGAAGGAGTTTACTGAATAGATGTAACTGGTGCCCGCTAGTTATCACATTCCAGGGTACTTGATGAATAAATTATCTTTTTTCCCTCTAGCATGAAACAGTCCTAATTTTTGGAAATACATTTGCTCAAAATATCCAAAAAAAAGTCAAATATATTTTAAAGTGTGAAGAGCCTTCACTCACTTGAGTCACAGGCAGCTATTTCCACAACAAAATGTAAAAACCAAATGACAAATGATTAATGTTTTTCTTAGGAGAAAATATCATTGTTTGCCTCCAGAATCAGGCATTTTAAGGTGCTTGATTTAAAGTTTATCAGTCACTTGAAGGTCACACACCTTTGTGTAGGTCAGGCAGATGAAGAACCCATCTTTCCCCAGATTTTTCTGAAAAGAGAAAACAGCTCATGGGGATATTTAAAAGTAGCCAAAAAAGTTCATTCAAAGGGCTCCTTATCTCTTGCTGTTAGTCTGAGTTGCAGCTGAGGAAAATGGAGCAGATTTATCAGAAATCCCTTCCCCTTGTGAGCTGTGGGCCTGTGCAGCCTCCCTGCTATGAAAGGGATGCACCACCAGTTACTTACAGCCAGTGAATTGCTGGAGTTAATTAAAAGTATAAATAATTTGCAACAAGAGGATGAATGGGGCTGGGAAAATTATTTGTCCATGTATTGATTGCAAGTGTATTTTTAAAGTTCCCCATGATATCTGATTTTTTTCCCACGGGTGGGGGAAAAATTTAGGCCAGATCATTACCTGGAAACTCAGCACCATTTGAACTGAATTCAGAACTGCTGGACAGTTGTAAATCAGCAAACAAAATTTGGCAGCTGAATATTTTATTCTCAGTAATAAACTATACTTGAGAATGCAGGTGCTCTCTTCTGTGGATTTGCACAGATGCACTTTTCTTTGGCATTATGTCACTTTTCTGCCAAACTGTATTTTGAAATTTAATGAGAGGCTAAAGGATGTTTATTGAGGTATTAATTGCTTTTCACTTATCCATTAGGCTGCAATTTCATCTTTTTACAAGAAGACATTCAAACACCTTTTGACCAAAAATACCCAGTAGGAAAAGTTGTAGCCACCCTGATTCACAAGGGGATTTTCCATGTGCCTCAGGAAGGGACAAACAAACAACTGAATTCACTATAATATCACTCCATGCAACTTTCTCTTGCCACTAGTTAGGCCTTAATAGACTTAGAAGGTTGCTCTTCTAATTTGAACTGTGTGAGCCTTTGGCTGGAGGCTACTTCTGTGTCCCAGTGATAAAAGGAGACATAAAACAACCCAGTGCCTGATCATGCTCCCTGGCTGTCAGTGAATCATGTTTAATAGCATCTCCATTGCAGTTTTGGCCAATTTGCTTGCAATGGCATCCTTTTCCATGGGCTTGCTGCTCAGCAGGCCCTGAAGCAATCTATGAATAACTTCCCAACAGATGCTGTTTATGAATTGAAGCAAATGGCTTCCCTGTTTCTCTTTTTTCTCACTTCAATAATTTTCAGTTACATTACAATGAATATTTATAGTCCTATAGCAGTGCATAAAAATGGGAACAAGCAGACCTGTGCATTGTTTCATACGTGAGTGCTGTTCTAATGGCTTCTGCCTCAATGGTTTTAATGTTCTGCTGATGGACTGAAAAGAGAATGCAAATTGTAGATCAGTCACTTCCATTCACGGCTTCAGCAGGCTGGGCATTGATGGAAGAGTGTATTAGGAGCAAGTGTAGTGCACCTGATCTGGAAATAATAAACCCCCTAACAGAAGCCTCACAGAAGCCTACAGAACCTTCCTAGTTGGCTTCATCTCCTGGGAGTAATCCCAAATCTCTGCCTTGTTGAATTTAGGAGTTTGCACCAGTGCAACCAGTTCTTACTGGGTGTGTTGGGTTTGTGTGGCCAGATTTTGGGACTGGGGCACTGCCAGAGGCTTCTCCCATCTCTGATGGAGCCAACACCAGCCAAGGCTGAGCCTAACAGAGCCTCTGGGATAATGTATTTAAGAAAAGGAGAAATAGATCTGTGCAATGGAAACTGCAGCTGGAGGGAGAAAATGGGAGAGAAAGAGCTCTGCAGACACCAAGGTCAGTGACGAAGAAACATCCAGCCCTGGCCAGCCCACTGCACTGGATTCATCAGGCTCCAGGTAAAATGTGATGTGACTTAGCTTAAAATTAATGGCTAGTGGTAGCAGTAGACAGTGTTTCAGGTGAATCAGTTGGAAAGTGCAAAGTAGAAACTAGTTTGTGATCAGCCATCATTCCCTAACAGAACAGTGCAAAATTCTTGTTCAATCCTAAAAAGGCCACTTTACAACATTTTATAATTCTGTAACAGTTCTTCAATGTTGTTTTGCCAAGAAAAGTGGTTAGATTTACAACTTTAGATGTTTATTGAGTTTTTTTCCAAGGGAACTGCTCTTGGTGGTGCTTCATTCATCTCCAAATGTCTGAACTACTTGTCATTTCTATTAAACAATAGAAGGGCTAAAGAAATAATGCTTTTACTATCACAGTAATTCCAAGATTAATAAACCCCTCCAACCTATTAGATACACTTGTACAAACATATTGTCTATAAATCTCTGCTAGATACAAAGCATGCATATTTAAATACAGAATATGTCAAATTGTGGCATTTTCCACTGCTCTATAATAAATTCATTTATACAATAAATATAATTGGAGATATGAATGACCACACACATTATTCACACTACACATCTTTAACACTGCAGTTTATTCCCAGTACAGAAGCTGGAAATAGGAAACAATCTGAACAATTTCTTGTATCCTAATATGATGGCACTCATGTGGATTGCAGCTTTTAAAAATCCACTGTAAATAGAGCACACTAAATAAATATGACTGTTGTGCCTGTGAAACCCAGACTGTGTGATTTCATCACTTTTGGCTTCCCATAAATGAATAAAAAGCATATACCATGTTAACTTACATTATCAATTGCTGTGTCAGAAAAGTAAACTGGAGATATGCAGTGTGGCCTCAGTTCTAGTCCATTAAGTAACAAAACAACACAATTACAGCCATGCCAACCTACCCTTGAAAAAGTATTTCTTTAACATTCTGGAGTCACTTCTAAAAGGTACAGACAGCAGAAGGCTGGACTTTCTAATGGACAGGATAAATCTGACAATTGAAAATGTGAATTTGTTCCATTTCCCATCCATCAGTGCCTTGAGGAGTTGTCATGTTGGGTTAGTGAGAGGCACAGCCCAGGTCGGGCTGGGTGGTGGGACCAAAGCAGGGGCTGCTCAGAGGATTTGGCTCCAGCCTTTGACCCACTCCTCTCCTTCTCCAGCCCCTGCCATCTGCTCATAAACAACTTCCTCAGAAACCCCTGGCCCCCTCTCCTGCTCCCTTTGCACCAGCAGAGTGCAATGTGCTGGTGCCTTCCTCACATCTTTGCTGAGGTTTCTTTTCTGCTCTTCTCTGAGCAGTCCTGCATGAAGTATAGAATCATAAACAAGCCCTTCCCTTGAGATTATATTTAATTAGGAAAGGTACCAAACCCACAGTAATGTAAAGGCCTAATTTGAATTTTTTCCCATCTTTTAAGAATGAAAAAATGCAGCAAAATGTTGACTAGATAAAAAAAAATCTTCTTCCTGTCAATCACACACAGTGGGTTTTTATTTAATTATTCCATATAATTTATCTTCACAGTTCTCTCTACAACTCATTTCCACAGCTCCTTGCTTCTTGGACAGGTTATTGATCTAATGTGTGCAGAGGAGGTTTTTTTAAAGTCAGTCTTTTAATAATAATCACCAATACACAAAATCAAGGAGCTTTTTAATACAGGCAGTAGTAAAAATTTGATCAATGTGATCATTAGGCCTTAAATTAATTGTTTCAGCTTACACTTTAGGTAACTTTAACATTACTTCAATATCTGATCTTTTCAGAGTTTTATCATGTAGGAAACATTATCTTCATAAATCACTGTCAGCTAAGAAAACATATAACAAAGTAAGTGGCCTGAATGATTTTCCAGGGGAAGTTGGGGAGAGAACTAGATTCTGGCCCTAGCTCCCAGCCCCATGACAATGATTTAATATTACAAAAATACCAAAGAAAGCACTGAAAAAGCTCCACTCAAAGCTTTTGACAGAAATGTTTGCAATGTGTTACAGATAAACAGCCATTGGGACAGAGCAGAGGTGAGTTATGCTGGGGAGCAAGACTGAGTCTGTATCTCAGAACTTTTTTCTTCAGTTCACCACACAAATTCCTACTAAGGAATGTTATTGGAATAAGAATTGGAATATTGGACTAAGATCAAAAGTGTAAACCCATTGCTGCCACCTAATTAACATCAATTAGTTTTTTGAAATCATCACAAATTTTAAAATAATTTTAAAAGAAATCTGAAGTAACATGTAGAGAGTGAACTGAGGGGGTAAAGTTGAAGCATTTTGCATCACACACTGCTCAGCTCCCCACTGCTCCTTGGGGATCATCATTCCCAGGGGCAAATTCCCTGTGGGAGCAGGAATAGCAAAGCAGCCAGTGTGCCCCAAAAAAGGGAAGGAAGTGATAAAATGGGTGTTCTATCCAGGAGGAAGAGATGCCCATAAAATTCACATATATTCCTTCACAGAGGTTTAATGGTGTGCATGTAGTTGTGAACTTCTGCACATTTAAACAATCAGAATGCTGGGTATTTTAATGAGTTCTATATTACTGTGGACCATCCATTTGCCACACACCAAGCAGGCTATAAATACTGATTGATATAAATTATTAATAAAATCAACATCTTTTATCACTTTCTTGCCAGACATAAACTGCAATGAGCTGAAAGTCCTACAAATGCTTTTAAGTGGTTGCCCCTCCACCCTCCCAGCACACATGAAGAAAACATTTGATTTTATACAGCAATGGAAGTGCTTTTTCTGTGGCTGGAATAAATTTCCTCAGTGTTTCTATAGTGGAGACTAATAACCAAAGTGGCTTTGTTATTGCCTAACAAAAGGCTAACATGTTTTATCTATAAAAATCGTATCTTTCCTTTTGTCTGTTTCATCTCAGCTTTGTTTTCTGTTATAGTTAATTACTTTTCTCATAGACAAAATAAACTCCATTAGTAGTAACAAGGGAAATCCAGATTAAGGGCTCAGGGAGGCTTGGATCTTAAAGTTAACATTATTGTGTGAGCTGGAATTTATCAATTTGGGATTAAAAATTAAACACCAAAAATGTTTTAGAAGCATGATTCATAGTCAAACCAAAACACTAGAGTGTTTATTTGATTCCATAGAAATGATAGTTGTCTTTATCTTAACTCTATGGGAATTGCAGTGGAAATCAAAAGGAATGTGTCTTTCACAAATTTGAAACATCACATGTGACAATTTCACTTTTTTTCCTTTTTTTTTTTCCTTTCCCAGTGACAGGACTCAGACAAAAATAGCAGGATAATATCACAGATGTTCCTTTACACCAGTCACTGGTTCTGCTTATCCAAATGATGTTTTAATACAAACACACAACTGCTCCTTCTGTTTTATCGTTGTCAAAAGTTTGTTTCAAATGCAATAAATGGAGAAATGTGAGCAGATGTGGCATTGACAGTTTGTTCTCTCCGCTGGGCTGCGTGGCAAGCTCGAGTCACATCTGCATTTTTAGAATATTTAATTCTGAGTCTTTTCCACCCAGTCTGACACTCCTCACTTGGCTGAGCTGGCGCTGTGCAGGAGATGTGGACAATTCCTGCAGCTCAGATCTGTGCAGTCAGCTCTCCCCATCACTCTGCTCCAGGTACCTCAGGCTCCTCACTGACTTCTTGGAGAGCATTGGGGGAATTCACTTTTCCCTGATGGCCCCTGCAAGCTTTGCCTGCGTTTATCCCAGATGTTTCCAGTGTTTGCCATGGCACCGAGCATCCCTCATGCTGCACCACTTTGGGCTCAGTCCCAGCTGTGCTCCCATAAAGCCAGTGATGAGTCTGGCTGCCAAAATCAGATGGATGGAGTCTGCAGCCTCTGGGATGCCTGGAATTCCACAGGAAGGGTATTTCCTGTCAGGTGGAGGTGCTTCAGGGCATTTGGTGGAATTTGGGCAGGAGAATTACCCAGATTCCAGCTAACAAGAATCCTCTAACCTATGGAAATGGGGAGCCTTTGGATCTGGGAACCAGGCAGTGAGAAATCCCAAGGAAGAAACTATTCTAGTATAACAACAGCTGAGGCCATAAACCACTGTGAAATAAATATACTTTATAAACATAAAGTGAAAAGTAGTCCCTCACTTACAGTTTTTATGTGATTTATGCCTTTAATTTATTTAAATCAGTGACCCATCAAATGCAGGCACAAAATTAGGAATTCTGAAAAAAATTCAACAGCCATAAGGAAATACTGAGGTTTTATTTGTTCTCCTCCTGCAGCTGCCTCTCCATGTTACGTGAATTTATCTCAAAATGAAGCACGATGAGAAATCATCTTGCCAGAATATTATTGATCTGTGATTTGGGTACCAGCCTCAATACCCTGCAGACACAGATGTGAAAGAGACAATTTACACCCTCTCACCCCCAAATTTTTCAGAGGGTACTTAGTTTCAGATATATAAATCTGTAAGCTTTTCACAGCAGTTTTGTGACCAAATCTATGCCACTTATATTACTTCTGGGATTTTTCAGTAAACCAAGAATGAGTCAGTATCCTTGAATAATCAGCTGGTCATGCTTTGAGAGCTGCTGATATCCATGCACAGGGCCCAGAGGGTTCCTCACACAGCCAGCCTGGGCTGGGAGGTGCTGAAGGGAAGGAGCTTCTTTTTTCTTATTCCTTTCTTTTTTTCCCCCATTGGTTACAGTGGGATTTGGTTGGAGCTCAATAAATTCAACAACAAGTACCGGATCTTCAGCTGGTGTAAATTTCACACATTTGCTTCAAAAGCAGACGCTGCCTCTCACAGTGGGAATTTTCCTGCTATCTTGGGTATGCACAATTTGCAAGTGCTGAAGTTGGAGTGTCCAGCTCTGTAACTTTGAAAAAGACACTGAGATTTTCAATGCTTTACTGGTGGCTGTACAGTGCTTTTCTCCCTGTGTCTGCTGTCTTTGTTGTAGGCTATTAAAATGATTATTTGCACAGACATTTTTCAGAAATATGTGACCAAATTATGCCTGCAGCATTTGAGTAAAACATGGTCCATGTGTCAGGACAAAGCCAAAAATTAACAGAATGATATTTTCTTTGGCCAGCTCTGCTTAATTTAGGAAATCAAAGTGTTTGTAACATTACAATCTGGCCCTCCCTACCAAAATAATCCAACTCTCTTTCAATATTTACCAGGAAGCTACACCAATGTATCAGTCATTAGTTGTTGAAAATTATGTATGAGCACAGGACAAAGGGAGTTAAAATGCTCTCCAAAATTTTGATATTTTTGTAGTCTCTGAGAAGTCAAACAACCTGTTTGGCCCTGCAGTAGCCTCTTGTTCAGGATATTGGTGGTCAGGATGGAAGGGCTGGTGGGGTTGAGTGTGAGTGTGGGCACATGGCTTGGATGAAGCCCCTCTCTACATGGTTACCTCAATAAAAACTAGTTCACTTTGCAGGCTTGGAATTTTATTACCTGGAGAAGCTCCTTTATCTTCCTTAGAAAGGGGTTAGTTCAGCTCATGAGCATATTTATTCCTTAGGAAGATATCTTTAGGATTAGACTCTTTGAAGTGCAACAAAGACAAGTTGCACTTTCTCAAGGCTAAGTCATTATATGTAAAAGCTCCTTCTGGAGTCTGGCCATTTAAAATACTTTAAAAGTATTATTCTGTTAATATGTTGAGTCATAAAGATGAGATGATGGCAGCCAAATATTTGCTCCTGTTCCTCAATGATTACCCTTCTACCTTATCCATGTCAACGAAGAGCTCTTACATTCACAATGTAGATTTTCTGCCAGTGCTTCTTAGAGCTGTGCCCAGCTCTAGACAAGGATAGCAGCTTCCTGAAGGGCCACCAAACTCTGCTCTGGGACATCCTGTGATGGCCATGGGACCATCCATCTTCCTCAGCAGGACAAGAGAAGGAAACTGATGATTTCTGCAGGACAGGAGCAGGACCTGCTGCCTGTTGTGCCCTCCATACTGTGTGCCATGGGAGTGGCACCAGCCTGTACCTGTGCAGCCTCTGCTTGGAGCCTCTGCCATGGCAGCTCCACTTCTCATTGCTGGCAGCAAGAGGAGACAGAAAAGATGTTCTAGTTCATCAGTTCTTCCAAAATATAACCCAGAAATTTTCAGCTGGTGCTTATGACTTCAGAAGGTTCAAAAGCTGAATTTGCAGCACCATCAAACCTCAGCTCCAAGAGGAGCTGATAATTCTCTTTCCAATGTCATCTCTATTGACCTCAAAATGAGATTTGCTTTTGCCATACTCTGTGGAATATGGAGCCCTCTAATGTCAAGAAACTGCAGTGGGTGAAACGTGTCCTCCACAGCTCAGCTCCTCACCCTTGGGCAACCCTTTCATTGTACTGTGCTGAAACAGGATGATTTCCTTGACGGATCAAAGACATGGTATGTGTGCTGATTCTACATGCAGATTACCACACTGATAACAACTGACTCCACTGGTATTTCATCAGGCCCAAACTCAGCATTGTATCTACAAGAAACTAATGTTTTTCTCATTACAGATGTTTTTTACAACATTCCACCAAGTACTGATGAGAAATGAGGTAAATAAACACTGTATGTTGCATGACAATTTTGTTTGCAGAATAGATACTAGGCAAATTTCTGGAAGAAGCCAGTCAGTTAAAGTTAGAAATTAAATCCTGCCAAAACCTTAAAGTTGGGGAAAATATATGGTTACCAAAGAAACAGAGCATGAAGAGACAGCCAAGCCATGGAAGCTCAAACCTCGTCCAATGGCCAAAAGCAAGAGCAAGCTGTATTAATAGTAGAGAGCTTAGCATGTAACAATGAGAAAATCTGTAATAATGCCTTAAAAAGCCAGTCTAATTTTCCATGACCTTCCATAAGCCCAGTAATACTCATTAGTGTCTACATGAATTTGTTAAACCTTCTCAGCATTGAAAAAAACATGACTTCATTCAATTTGGATTTGTTTGCATCTATAAGTTCCATATGCTGGAGCTTCCCTGGGAGTGACAATAACTTGTATTTGAGGATTAAGGAAACACATAATATATTCCACACCTCAATAAGAGTAGCTAAATAGTGTAATCTACCACATTTCAAAAAGCAGTCAAATGCACAGATCCCTGCCCTTTTAAGTAAGAGAGCTTGCCTGTAAGAGAAGCATTCTGAATTTCTTAATTAAATGAAAAATGAGATGAATGCAAGTGAGGCTATGAGCTGATGCAGCTTCATTGTAATAGCAGTCATTAATAGTTATTAATGATAACTGGGATAAACTGTTAGATGTCATCCATGTGACACGAACAAATTATTAATACATGTATCTTAAGGGGACAAAAAAATTCTTGTCTGAGACTTGGGTGAACTTGCAGGCTAAGAGAGAAGCTACAATAAATGACAGGACCTGGGCATTTGCTTTGATTTTGGATATATTGTGTTTGAGCAAGGCATCCCATAGTGGCCCACTGAGGAAACAGCAAAGTTACAGATTTCACAAGTTGTGATGAAATGCCCCTTCTGGCTCAGAATCCCATCTTCACCCTGACTAATTCCATTATGCTGCTCAAGCTGACATCCTGATTAAAAGAAAGTCATTCCGTTTAATCATTAGGCAAACACAGTATTGAGTGCTGGGTAGGTTTTGTAAATATGAAGCAGATAGGTTCCTGCTCCTCAGGTGCTGATAGCACCAGCACCTGCCTTATCTCCTGTGTTATCAGCACCCCATTCTGCCACAGAGACACTGCTTGAAACTGCAACATCATCAACAAGAAGCCTTTGGGTATTTGCTTTTCCCTCTTTCAAATACACATAATCACTCAGCAATACCAGGATGGTTCAATTGCCCTGAGAGCCAAATGACTTTGAGTTACATTTCTTCTCTTAACTGCACCAAATCCTGATGTGTCACCAACACCTGTGGAACTAATGCACCCAAAGAAAGGTCTTTGCTGGGGGGATATTCTGCCACTCATTACAGCCTTACTGCCACCCTCAGTAGCTCATGCCATGCTGCACAGACTGTGATCTTCTCCGCGTGAAGAGGCAGCTGAGCTCACCCACTCCATGCTCAGTTCATGGCCAGCAAAGAGATTTCTCCTTTGTCAATGCTGTCACTCCTCACTGCCCAAGGACGTTTTTGACTCAGGTGTATGAGACACACTTTTCAAGGCAGGTGAGGGCACTGCAACAGCAGGGGGGGCATTTTGAAAACCACTGCTATAGATCCGGCTCTTTGAAACAATGGGAAATCTACTATTGATTTCCATAAGAGCAGAATTAGAGTACAGTTTTCCAAGACCCTTCTGTGCAAAAGATGCAGACTGTATTTCAAATTCAGGGATCGTTGAATCATAGAATAGCTTGGATTGGAATCATAATCTTAAATATCATCTTGTTGCAACCGTCCTGCCATGGGCAGGGACACCTGCCACTAGCCCAGGTTGCTCAAAGCCCAGCTCCACCTGGCCATGGTGCCATGAGGGTTAAGCTGAGCTGTAGCACTGGTGGGATCCTCCTTTTTATCTCATTCCTTTCCTTGTATTCACACTGGCACCATCTGAAGTGTCAGGGGGAGCAATGGGCAGGCACACAGAGCTGGAGGGAAGGAATTGCAGCACAGACACTGCTTTCCTTGGACACAGCTCCTCTTTCCCTCAGATCCACAGCACGATGGAGCCTTGCTAGGCTGCCATACAGGGCTACCACACAGGAGGTTGAACCTAAATCCTTCTAAAATGGATGTTCTGTCATTCTGCAAGAAACAGCCTCTGAATGCCTCTCAGAACAGAAGTTTTGAAAAGCCCTAACCTGCAAATTAATATTTTTCAGGCAATTCCTGTCACATTTATTATTACAATTACTATTAGCAATATTGGCATTTTTGCCCATAGTTGCTCATGCATTTTCACAGTGTGAGGACAGAATTGGAACCCAATTAATTTTTCCCAATTCTATTCTCACACCTCTGAAACACAAGAAATTCTGCAGTTGTCACTAGCCTACCTATTATAGCTATTATTTTGTTTCCTGATTCCCTCCCAAAGAGGGGCATCAAGATAAGCTTATTCTTGGGATTTTGCTGTCATTTCCCTTTGTTTCCTGTGTGCAAGGGGCTGACGGTTGGTTGCAGACTGGAGAAAGCTCCCAGCACATCAGCTGTCTGGACAAACTGAGGGAGCAGCAGAGCTGGAAATAAAATCTCCTGGAGATGCTGGTTTAATACTGTTTGCATGGCTTTCCCTCTTCAGTTTGCAATCACTCTGACTTCAAAGAAGCTTTTTACAAGTTCCTACCTTCAGAGCTTTGTAGAGAACAGTATTTGTTTCTTCTTCCCATCAGGTACTCTCAGAAACAGCCTTACAACAGCTAGTAAAGGGGAGGGAGGCATTTTATGGTTCTGATTCCCTTAAACCAGCAACACCCTGCAAAACTGCAGGACAATTATAGCTGCTGGGAGTTATTTTGCTATCTCCCTTCCTAGTTTGTGTAATCCAGTTTAATACATCCTCACAAGTGAGATTTTCCATGATCATAGTTAATATTTTGCCTTCCAAATGCAAAAAGATGCATTTGATGCTCTGTCTGGAAGCTGAGCCAGGGAACATTGTTTCCCACTTGCTAACACTTTAATGTTCTTGGGATACATTGGTCTATTTGTTAAAATTTTGTTCAAATAAAACCTCAGCCAAAAGTGCTCTAGGGCTTTTTATATTAATCTTTCCAATGGCCTTGTTTAAAGCATGCATTTTCTTCAGGGGCTGTTGTATTAACTTATTTACTTATTATTAAAGACATTGAAGATTGAGAAAATAAAGGCAAAGTTGCAGACTGAGAGAGGAGAGCTGAGCTGAGAGACCCATTTCCTAATCACAGTGTACACTGAGGTGTAGAGATTGTGACTAGGATAAAAGCCTGGTCATGAAAAGTGACAAAACACTCATTGCCTTCAGGAAGATCAGCATTCCTCCAGTGTCTCTCTGAAGAGAACAGAGGTTCTTCTTCTTTAGCTAAAGCTTGTTTCTAATTAAGCCACTGATTTTAACTTCACAGTGAACTTCATCTATTTTTTCCCCTCCACTAAAAATTAAACTGCTTTAAAATGAACTGTGAATTTTACAGAAATATTCTGGTTTAGACAAATTTGCACTGAGTAACTGGGTATTTTTTGTTTAAAAGTCTTCAAGATCATGGCACTGATTTTACACTGATCCTGAGAAAATTTCCCCTTCAGGCCCCTGTCTGAGGATCTCATTGGTTTGATTCATTGCAGATTTTCCCCTTATCGGATGAGCAGCTTGACCATTTGATTTTATTGTTGGTTTCTTTCCAGATGCCAGAAGTACTGAGTATTTAAATATATATCTGAAGTTCAGCAGGAAATTGAAAATTGATTCTCTACAGCAGTTATCTGAGATATGGTTCAAGTTCTCACTTCAAGTTAGCCATAGCAAAGAGCTGAAGCACTCTCTGGGGAATGCCAGCTTGACAGATACTCCAGAGTGATTTCTGTGGCATCTTTGAGGAGAAATTCAGAAATTATGCTTTTGTTCAAAGGAGTATTCTGTCTCTTCTTGGTTCTACTAAATAAGTGCAGAGATTAAGAGAACAAAAAGGATTTTAATTCCTTGGTTCTTCAGCAGAGATGTGTGATGAGGTGTCAGGAGGTGATGCTTAGGTCCAGGGCTCTGTGATCTTTAGCTGTGCTGGGCCATGGCCACAGGCTCAGAGCTCAGCCAGCTCTGCTGGATCTCATGGATGGAGCTGTGAAGGAAGAGGTGGCTTCTTCCCAAAAATTTCAGTGAGATTCAGCGTGTTGGGCAGGAGCAGGATGGCCAACCATGGCTAGAGCTGGGACATCCACAGACATGAATTTGTGGCTGGCTGCTCCTACAAGCACAATCCACTGCTGGCTGCTGTTGGAAGCTCATGTCTCTGCCATGATACTGGAATTATCCTCCTTTAGTTTCCCAAGCAGCTCCCAAGGCTGCCTGGTACTGCTGAGGCAGAGGAGGCTCCACTAGAGCCAAGTGCTTACTGTAAAAGTAAGTGGCATGACATAAAGTCCTATATTTACCAATGTTTCTATGAATTTGATATCCTGACAGAGATGTACTGACTCGGACTGATGCCCTTTGGCATTCTGAGCTATATAAAAATGAATAGTTAACATTTGGAAGCAGAGTTTATTGATGTTTTTCTCGGCAAAATTAAGGAAACTATTCTTGGGTAAAATATTTACAAGACTATTAGAGCAACTTAGATACTTCCCTGCCTAAGTTTAATGTGTCTCCAGCACCACTTGCAGTGGTCACTTATCAAATGTCTCCAGAACTTGGGATATGTGAGACCTCAAACCCTTTTATGCTCTGGCAGGAGAGTGAGTGCAGCAATAATTCACTATTACAGGCCAGTGTTCAATACAGATTGATTTGGTTCTGTATCTTTTTTGTTTAAAATGCATTTCCACATAAATGAGTCTGGTGTGTTCAAACTTCCTAAATAATCATTTTACCAAAATTCTGTAATAAATAAGTTATCCTCAAAAATCTACTGGATATACAAATAAATCTGCAGAATCTCTGTTCAGCAGCAGCAATAAATCCTTCCTCTATCACATACAGTGTTTACATTTGCCTAGGGGCTCTAAAACATTATGAGATGAAATGATTTTCCTGTTCCTTGGTGTCTGACTGCCATAGAATTTAAGTGTTTCATGAATTTAATTGTGAAGAGAACAGTTTAACATCTTTTCAGCCCCCTGTGGGAAAATGGAAGGAGGAGCCAACTGGATATTGCCTGGAAAATGATTCATATTTAAAATTTAACAATGATTACTGTGTCAGGGGAGGTTCAGAAAGGCAGTAAATGACCCCATGTCCATTAAAGATCTGTGCAAACTGGCAAAAGAAGGATTTGATATCATAAGTAGGGCCTGGCCTTCTGCTTGTGGTTCAGTTGCATTACAGGTTGCATAAATATCTTTATTTATGCAACATTAAGCCAATTTTCAGCATTTTCCTCAAAATCTATTAGTTGCTTTCAAGCTCTCTGGAAGGTATTCTATTTCATTGCAGGAGAATTCATCTGCCAGGCTCTGAAGAGGGTGTTTATATTTCTGGCAACCAAAAGCTTGCAAAAAGACAGTTGCAATCTTCTGCTGGAGGAGAGGTAGATGAAACAAAAACTACTACTGTTGCTTAGATGTAAAAAGAATTCTATTTTCAATGGAAAAGATTGTCCTGACTTGCCTTGATTACTGAAATCAAGGAAAACATAACTTCAATCTATCAAACCATTTTTGTAGCATTTGGGGAATGAAAGAGAGGATTGCTGTACAAGCTGGGAAAGAAAGCAAAACTACCAGTTCTACCTCCATTAAACACACAGCCCTTCATAGTTTCATTTTCCCATCCCTATTTTGTTGTCTTGGTCCTCCTTTATTCACCTTTTTCTTTTCAAGAAATACAAGAAGCAATTCTAATGTATTGTGTATGATTCTTTATTCTGACTTCCCTGCACAGAAGTCAGGGTGTGACATGAACCACAGTTTGATGTACAGAGCCTGCAGTGGATTCTTGCATTTTATTCAGGACTAAACGACAACAAAATCTTTGAAAACCTGAGAAGAAGGTGGGGTAGTAAAAGAGATGTGTGGGAGAAGAGGAATATAAAAAAAGGATCAAAACAGATAAATTTCAGTTGGCAAGAGATAATATACTTTTCAGTTTCCTAGCATTAAATTTGTAGCTTCCGATGTATTTTAGTGATGGATTCTGCATAGGAAACTTAATGTAAATTAGCTATTATAAATTTGTTTTCTAACAAGAAAAAAATTAAATATAATCTTATAAATTTTGCTAATGTTCTTGGTAGCGAAGCAGAATCAGCAGTAACAAAAAGAATACTGCTGACAATTCCAGTGAAGAAGAAAATCAATCAAGGGTAATGTTCATCATTCCTTATTCACTGGGATAATTTGATCCTGACATTGTGCACTGTGATGGGCATGGCATGCTTTGTTCAAGATGTTGCCCATTTTGTGCCTTCAGGAACTGTCTTCTTCCCTTGCCACCAGCTTAATACACATCCTTTTAGCACACATGCATGGGAAATGAGGATTTCCAGAGTTCCTGATTGCCCCAGCACCTCTCTACAGCTGACACAAAGACAAATGAATCTGCGTGCAGGGACACATTGGCTGGAGCTCTGCTTTGTTTCATTAAAGCAGTGCTCAATAAATGCTCTTTACCACTGAAAATTAGCAGTGGTGTGAGCAGGTCTGTTGAACTTTGCAGCTACACTCAGGGTTAAGAATGACAGGGTCTGAGGGTTGGGAATTGGAATAAAAATCTGAAATCAGAGCGGCCTGGAGATTGGAGCATTCATTGCTGCATCTCTCTTAGGGTGGGACTGTGCATTAGCAGATGGCAGCCTAAAAACAATATGTGCTGAGAGAGCTGGAGATGTATGGCAAGATTTTCACCACCTACACAAGCATTCTGAGGAGTATTGTCTGTCAGGGGCGGCTCAGGAATTTACGAGCTGCTTTTGTGTGGATTTCTGCAGCTATTATCTGCACAGGATCAGCCAGGAGATGTTGGAGGCAAATTCGAGGCAAATTTTTACAAAATGGAATATGATAACCAGTCACAATATTAATCCCTAAGCTTTGATGTGAGCCTTGTAAAACACACATAAAGCAGCCCAGGCCCCTCTTTATTGGTAGATTGTGGAGATGGGTTGGGTTGTGAGAGGCAGCAGAAAATTGTGACTGAAGAGCAAATCATGATCTTGCCATCTGCCTGGAAGGAACTATTATATAGGGTTTGCTGTCAATCAACCAACCTGTTTTGAAGCAAAGGCAGAACAGTATATGATTTTTTTTTTTATCCTGCTCATTTCATGCACTAATTCCCCACTCAGAAAATCACAATTTCCAGCACCAGCACAGCATTCTGGGCTCTCCCTGCCTGGTCCAGCAAACAGGGAGAAGAGGTGGAAGAGAGTCCTTAGAGTGTTTTTCTTACATAATGACAAGTGTGTGTAAATAGGTGTGACAAGGAATTAAATCCTAAATATTGCCTGCTATATGCCACATATTCATGATACTTCTCACCTTTTTTTTTTGTTCCCGTGAGAGATCTTCCCCCCAGACTCATTTCCACCCTTTTTAAGTGTGCATTCTGTGTTGCTTTATGATTTTTTTTTTTTGGTTGGTTGGGGGTGGGTTTTTTCATGAACATAACTGAAGGCAAAAATTGTTGCTGTCTGCCTGCTTTATCTTTTCAAGGATTTTCCTAGGAACCCTAGGCTATAGCATTGCACAGCAGTGTATTTCATCTATAACCACATTTCCTCATGTAGCACCTCTAGTCTGGGGATGTCCAAGCATGCTAAAATAGGTGTGTGGAAGCCACACTGTGCTCCTGCACAATCCAGGCCATTTTAGAAGTAATAAACTGAAATATAATTTAATATCACAGAGTGATTCCATTATAAGAGTCCACACTGCAGGGGACCAGTAGCACAGAAACCTCTCCATTTGTTAACGTTTTTTTTCCCCCACCACTGTTTGTATTTATGATAAAGTGGAAGCAAATACATGGGTTTGTAAATCAGCTGTTTGGTCAGTCCCATGGTGTAATGCAAGAGCTGAGATTTGCTCAGCAGCTGAGGCCAAGGCAGAGTTAGAAAACTTTAAAGTGCAATTTTCAGGGTAGCACCTGGACTTAAAAAGACCAGAAGTGCAACACTGCAGAGCTGATCTGCCCTCTTGCATTTTCCTTTGGCACCAGCAAAGCTTCCTTTCCCAAAGAGGTGCTGGGCTATGCCAGGATGTGCTTTGGATGGGCACTGGAGCAGAGCTGGGTGTCTGAAACACTTCCCAGCCAGGAGAGGCCCTGAGCTCCTGGCACAGAACCACCCTGGCACCTTCCCCACATCAGCCTGGGTGTGCCTGAGCACTGGGATTTGCTCTAACAAAATAACATTTTGTACCTGGTGGTGTTTTGAGCCTTCAAACCAGCTCCTCCCAGTGTTCAGGTGGTTTGAGTTTATAAAAGCTCCCTGTAGAGAGGAAAGACACTGAGAGGAAGAGGAGGGTGGTGGGGTTTGCTGCCTTTGAGTTTCACAAGCAGCCAAAAGGAGTTAGAAGGGAAAATAAAAATTAGGTAGTCTAAGGTAGAGGCAAGCAGAACCAAAAACTAAACCTGCCTCTGACTTCAGACCTGATTTTTGGGTATTTGTTTGTTTTTTAAGGTGAGTCTTTGGGAAATAGAATTTTGGGGGTTGTGGAGTGGTTTGCTGGTTTTGTTCATGGTTTGGGCTTTGAGCTTTCATGGTTTGTTGGGGAAATTTTTTGCTTCTGATAGGACTGGAAAAGGGTTGATGTATTTTTGAGCTTTGGTCTGTGTAACAACTTTTTGTATGGGTTTGGCAGCTTTTCCTACAGTTGTCCATATGCCAGGAGAAGGTGGAAGGCTGGCTGGGCTGGAGGAGTCTGCCAAGAGGAGAGAGAGGGGCCATCAAGCTGGGGCTGACTTGCTGCAATGTTTTAGGGGGAAATTTGTCTTCTAGATAGTTTTGTTTCTATGCTGATGTCTGAAATATGTCAAATTTGACAGAGAAGGCTTTTTTAAAACTGTTGAAACCTCCTTTTTTTATATTACTTCATGATAATGACAGACTCACAGAATGTTTAGGGTTGAAAGGGGCCTCTGAAGACCATTGAGTTCAACCCTGCTTCTAAAGCTGCTGAAATAATATTAGAGAGCTATTTTTTTATTAAGTTTAACTGAAATTTAGGAACATAACAAGTGTAGAGGGAGTGAATACAACCCAGTGACCATATCTGAGCTCCCCACAGGGAATTTGCTTCCCAAATTTTTGAATGCTTTTCTTGGATTTATTTTATTTATTTTGTAAGTATTAAAAACACTTGCACCTTCATGTAAATGTTGACTTTTCAGCAGCAAAAGTAGATGCTAAACCTGTGATATTAGGACTGATATTTGATATAATGAAAGTGATATATCAAATGCCAAATGTCCCCTCTGGCTATAGATACACTAATTTTCAGTTCATGCAGCCTCTGACCCATGATTTGCCCAAGTAGGGGGATCTTGCCTGTAATGTGGTTTTTCTGGTCTGGAAAAGCAGCTGCAGCCTGACAAAAGTAATAGTTTGTTTTCAAACTGGGACTATTCCAACAGCATTTTATGTAATGGGCTCAAGCTGGCTCTTTTAAGAGTCAGCTGGAGGTGTTGAGTTTGTGCTGGATGAATTTGGGAATCCATGAAAAGCTTCTGGATTTTCAGATCAGGATGAGCTCTCTAGCTATAGATAAAGGCTAATAGTATCACAAGAAGCCATGAACTGCTATCAGCTCATGGGCTGTTTTAACTTAGATTTCTTTGCTTTTTGGTATCTCTGAACTGAAATGAAATGGACAGCAGATCTCCATGACATGATGGTTATGTTTACCTGCCATGATATCCTGAGCAGAGTCATGTTTTGCTGGTTATATTTTAAATGTATTGAGTGCTATTAATTTTTTTCCTGATGATAATGTACTGCACAGACAATTCATCTTGTTAATCCTCAGCAAGTGCTGATCTTGTCAGCTAATGGCAAGTTCTAGATAAGGGTTGAGAATTTTTGTGTGCGTTGTCCTACATACTTTAAAAATAACTAGGACATAAACTTTTGTGATATAAACTTCCCTGACAAATATAGATGTGTTCTTTTTTCTTTCTCTCCCCTCTTAGGCTTTGGAAAACTGTAAAAAGCAGAATCCCTGCCTCCCAAACACAGTAATTGGGAAGACCAGACATCCCTTTGACAAGGAGTAGCCACATGTTTAAGGTAGGCTGGGAGGAACAATTGTGAGAATCCTTCATTTTGTGTTCTGTTCTCACTTCTCCCTGCTTTTATCAACATTCAGACTTGTTATTTAATTGTTGTTTTCCAATGCAAGCTACATATTGTGCTCCTGTGGTTTTTGTGGGGTTTTGTTAGGTTGAGGTTTTTTGGTTGGCTTCTTTTTGCCCTGTGGTTGTGTCATCTTCCTGCTTGGATCCTCCCTGTGAACTTGGGGATGGTTGACAAAAGTGCTGCTTCTGCCAAGCAGGTTTGGTGTAGCTGAGGCAGCAGGGAGAGGCAGAGCAGGGATGTGCCAGGGATGAGAGGGTGGAAAGGGGCCAAGAGCAGCAGGTGGAGCATCTCTGAGTGTGCTGTGCTGCTGCATCCTGATATCCATGTCTGCACCTGGGCTGGAAACACAGCACATCTCCCAACATCCTGTACTTGAGGTGGGACAAAATCTGTCTGCACCAGCCCCTGGGGTGATCCCATGGGAAGGGGTTTCCCTGCTCATGTTGTTCAGCTCTGCTCTCTCAGGCTCTTGGTGTGTGTGGGGTCTTTGTGTTGGTCAGTGGAGGCTGTGGGCACAGCCAGACAAATCTTTGGTGTTTATTCCCTTAATGAAAAAATGTTGTATCTTTCTGGCAAAGCTTTTCTTGTTTGACTCCAGAAAAAACAGTGCATCTTCTCTTGTCACTGGAAAAAGCTGTAGGAGGAGCAAACCTTACAATACAGACAGAAAGATTTCATGTTGTCATTGAAGACATAGGAAGGGCAAGAAAGGAAATGGATTCAGTTTGGTCACTGAGGTTGGATTAGATCTCCTGCAAGAGAGGGAGAAAAGTGGTGAGGACTGAGAAAGGAAGTCTCAGGATGAGGAAGGTTTTCCTGGGAATGTATCCATCAAAAGTTCTGAACATGAAGTGGAGCTCCTGGCTGAGCAGAGGGGATGTGCACACAGAACATCAAACATTGCTGCACTCATTCAATGATTGTGGGCTGTGAGTGTTTGTCTGGGCCAAACTGTGTCCAGGGAGGTGATAAACCTGTGCTCCCCTGTACCAAAGGAATCCTCTTTGTGCTTCCTGTTCCACTAGGGGAAAGGAAAACAACCAGGAGCCAGAAACACAGGGAGGCTCAGGGCCCTGGCTGAGGATTCCTTGGCTGGTTTTACCCTGGGCTTCACAGCATTGCTGTTCAGGCAATCACGTGTAGGCAGCTCCATCTTCACATGCTCAGCTGCTGGGGATCCATGTGGGATGGCTCCCAGTGGAGGAAAATATCTGTGAGGACAGGAGGAGGCCAAGCAAAACAGCTCTGCCAGGTTTTTGATAAAGCTTCCACTCATGTTGTGAACCTTGGATGAGTGTCAGAAATCTGGCTTTTGGTGGAACTGAGGTAAAATTTGCTGTGAGACTGCACTTGGCTCACCTGGGAAGGAACATTTAGGTGGGGAGGAGCTGCAGTGTGCAGTGCCTGTTGCCCAGGCAGCAGCCAGGGGAGAGGCTGGGATATGGGAAGGAGCTTTGTAGGGTGGGTGGAAGCAGCTGGGAGGGGTGGAGAATGCAATCTGTGAAAAGCAAAGCCTCCTTGTCCCAGGAACACTGGAACGGAGGAGCTCTGCATTTCCAAGGTGGTGAGCCTTTTCCAGACCCTGTGAAATATGAGCCTGGATGTGTGGTGTTAAACCCCTTCATGGGGAAAAGGCAACTGTGGGGGAGGAGGAGAGGGAGGCAGAGGAGGCAGCATGCAGAAAGCAGAGGCCAGAGGCCCCTGTTTGGGTGCAAGCACCAATCTGCTGTCTGCATGAGCCTGCCTGAGTTGCATATGCTGTCCTTTTCTGTGCGCCCAAAAAATTGTGATAAATAGAGGTCCAGGCAGGGAAGAGCATTTATTTTTATTTGCCTATTTTTGTCATTCACTTGGCATCTCTAGATGAATGGTGGAAGCATGAGGGAGAGGCTGTTCTCCTTGTGCATGCAGCCCTGGGTGTGGGGCAGATTCTCAAAGACAGCTGAGTTCCTTCTGACCCCTTGCAATCTTGGAGATGCCATCCAGAGTAATGGTCTGTGCCAGCAGCCCTGTGGAGTCTCTCAGAGCTGTGGATGGGCAGTGTCCATGCTCTCAAGCTGGGACAGCTCAGGTGCTGGTGTCTGTCCTCTCCTGTGTCCCATCAGGTGGGGATGTCAGAGTGGGGATGGAAGGAGCCCCTCCTGACACTTCACCTCCCAGCAGTCAGACACAGACCATGTAACCCAAAGGGTGTTTATGGATTTATTTACCCAACACTGCCAGGAGCTCCCATTCCACAGGAAACCAGCTTTAGTCCCATCTTCCTCTTGTCTAGAGACAAATTACTTGCAGCCTTCCCTTTCCATGAGAAAGCATTTTGAAATGTGCAGACTGCTCACTTGTGGGTTTTTTCCCTTCCTATTTTCTCTTCCCAGGGTGTCAGGGTCAGTAGCCCCACATTCAAAACAGGCCCAGAGGTGCTTGTAGAGCATCATCCCCTCCCTGTCAGAGCCAGCTGAGGAGGCTGAGTAAACCCCAAACCATCAGGTGAATATGGCACTGTGCTTAGCAAAGAGGGCAAGAGGAAAATGTTTGATGTCTTGTTGGTCCACTGAAAGTTAAAATTGGCAGCAAAGACATCAAAGCAGGTGTGAGGATGCTTCTGCAAGATGTGCCAAGGACTCCTGTGCTCCTGTCTGATGCTGGGAGCCAGGGCAGGGAGAGGCTGCAAGCACAGCCTGTTTAATATTCTCTCTGTCCCTCTGATCTCCCCCCTACCCTGCAGAAGCAACATGTCCCCTGTTTCTGCAGAGCTTGTCCTGAGCAATAGCAGCATCTGTCAGGGGTTATGGTGGCATTAGCCTCATGGAGCTGGGAGTTAGCAGTGCTTGGCAGAGTGACAGGTCTGCTGTACCTTACATAAATCTGTATCTTGCATAAATCTGTCTCTGCCTACTCTGCCAAGGTGTGTGGTCACAGTTTGTCTGATTCTTCCTGCTGTCCACAAGGCTTTTGAGTTTCTTAGAAGATATTTGCTTGAGACCCTTCTCCTTCATCTTTCTTCACACCTCCCTACTCTGTATGTTTCACTTGTATCTTTCCCACTCTGTATATTTCACTTGTATATTTCCCACAAAGTCCTAAAAGGGATGTATCTTAAACAGTTGTTTATTTTCAATTAAATCCCCATCACCTGCCCCTCCCAGGAGCTGCAGAAATCTCTCTGTATTCCCATGGGATTGAATTCCTCGAGCATTCTGCAGCAAACCCCAGCAGCCTCCTCCTGCTGACTCCTGCTGTTGGCTGTACCTGATCCAGGGTAGCTACAAGGTACCTACCTTGCTCTTCAGTACTTAATGGGTTTTGTTGCCTCTCATCCACTTTTCTTGAGCCTTCTAGATCCTTCTGAGGCCAGAAAGTAATAACTACCTCAGTTCTTTGCTGTCCTTCAATGTCTAAGGAAATTCTGCAGGAAAACAAGAAAGCCCTTACTAAACATATCATTATATCCCAGACCACAACGTGTTTTCAAACAGAGCACCTGAAAAGAAAATGTTGACCCATTGAAAGCATCTCTGGTCAGTGAGGCTTGGCCTGGGCCACTCTCTGGTCCCTAGCTCTGCTCAGGGACCTGATGGGAGAGTCCATGGCCAGTGATCTCCTGTGTCACTTTGTCACACCCACCTGCCACCAATTGCTTCACTGTGTTAAGGCTGTAATAGAGACCTGCTCTGAGCATTGTGGCAGAGACCAGTGCAACATCTCTGTTGGTCTGCAGGGCCAAATACTTGGTGTGAATTACCAATAAAATACAGCAGCTCCAGAGGAGGATGTGATCTGTCAGGTGAGCTCATTGCACCTCTCAGAGTCTGCATTGAGATAGATGTCCTCAGGTGCTGAGGTGGAGGTACTTGAGTGTAAGAGTACTTAGTGCTATTATTATTTACTATTCTTTGGTGTCTTGTGCTGGTGAGCATTTAGTGAAGGTGGCACACTCTTCTACCACAGGTTATCCCGGGGGAAAACAAATAATCCCACATTGTGTTGTAGCACACATCCTGAGCTCTCAAAATGGAAGTTTCTGTTTTGTCTCCAAGCCCTTTTTCTTTTGTAGGCAGACATAAGAGCTGTAATGCCAAGTGAATGGTATGTACTAAGTCTATACAATGGCTCTTTAAAAAAAATAATTACATATGGTACGAGAGGGAGAGGAAACCACTCCATTCCTGTAAATGGCCACTTAAGACGTGGAGAATAAATAACTGCAATAAATAATCTGGCATAGCTGAGCTTTTGCATTTGGGAGTAAATCAGAGCTCTTTCCCCATTGTCTGCAGAGAAGGCTCGGAAATGGAGTTGGATGGAAAGACAAAGATTCCCCTGAGAGTTGTGGCGAGGTGCTGGACAGCCCCTGGGAGGGTGAGGGAGTCTCCGGCTCTGCCGTGAGCCTCGCTCCCCTTTCCCTGCACCTCCCTTCCCCTTCCCAGGCATGTGCAAGGCAGGAGACTCCTTAAGTCTCGCTCTCCTCTGGTGAACAGGTGCTGGGGGATGAAGGCTGGCGGATAAAGGCTGTGCTGGCGGAACCAGCCCGTCCCAGGCGCCTCGGAGGCCGCGCAGCCCCCGGCGCTCCCCGCTCCCATCCCCGCCCGCCTCCCGCAGCCGGAGCGGCCGCTCCCCTGCGCCGTGCGGGCTCTGCTGCCGCTATTTAAATGCAGCTCCAGTCGCTGGCTGAGCGAGGGCTGTGTCGCTTTAAGGCACATGTGATACTCTCCCGAGCGGGGATGTGTTGAAATAGGCTCGGGCAGGTCCGGGAGCCGCCGCCTTGTGCCGCCCGTGCGGAGCCGCGGCCGCGCTGCCCTCAGCCGCCGGCTGCTGCTCGGCCTCGCGTGTCCTGCGAGCCGCTCCTCGCCGCCAGACCCCTCCGAAGGGCTCCTCCAGCACAAGGGGATGCTCGGCAATGATCTAAAGGTGAAAATGAGAAGGTTTCCACCCCTCAAACCTTGGCCACTTTTCTGACGGCAGTCTGAGAGCTCAGATGTCTTCTTTACTCTGGAAACAGGATTTGTAACGAAAAAGAGATTTTTTTGCTTCTTTTTTTTTTCTACTTTTAATCCTGATAAAGAAGATTATTGGGAAGCTATAAAAGAAATCTCTTATTGTGGTACAGATGGATTTAAAAAAGTATTAGATCTTTCCGATGAACACTACTAGAGTGCTCTGCTCTTGGTTGGATTACTCAGGTAAGGAGCTTCCTCAGGATTTAAGATTCAGAAAGCAGATCTGGAACTCCTCAGATAATAAGTGGAAAATATTCACTGCTGTGTTTCTATATTAATGATAAGATGATCTCTGGGTGAAATTGTATGTGTGTGACAGTTTGCTGATGAACGAGTGCATGAAGAAATATTTGTAAGAAACGCTGGGTTTGAGCAAAGGTAGTTTGAAATAGCAAATGTTTGAGAGAGGATTTTATATTTTAAAAAGCCACATAAACTAATTTTAAAGCATGAGTGGGTAAAGTCTCCTGTCCATGTGTGAAGAACATGATGCCGGAGGAAAGACACAGGAGCATTTAGCAGGTTGTGGAAGTTTCGCTCTTTGACTGGGATTTTTAAAGTTCAGTTTAAATAACCTGATTACCTGAAATTCCCCTGCGTGAGGCTCACCTTTCCCTTTGCCTTGGGGTATAAAAAGCACGGGAGCACCAATTACGACAAGAAGGTGTTAATTCCTGAAGACACGGGAAGCCTCCCGGGAGCTCCCTGATCTGAGGAGATTGAATCTATTTTGCAAGATAAATGGGTCTAAAAAGAGAGGAGAAAAAGTGCATTGTATACTGCAAAGCAAACAGTTGGAAATGAAATTAATTATACACCAAGCAGTGCATCAAGCACTCAGTACAGAGAAAGGAAGAGCCTCATGCTGATCAAAATAATGTTTTGGTATTCTCTATTAATTATACTTGTCAGTTTATGTGGTTCATTTCAACTAATTAGACTTAAAAAGCTTCCCAAAGACTCTGCTGCTTTAAAATCAGGATAAAAAAAAAGGATTTATATGCATATATTTTATTGCCACAGCATTTCACTATTTTAATATTGTTCATCTTCCTAGTGTAGAAATCCCCTGATATTTCATGCAGATTTTTTTTTTTTTTGTAAAGACATGATTTTTTTCCATGTGAGAGATTTGAATCTTTCAAAGTCTTTCTTGCTCTGTGAAAATGATGTTCAGCTGATTGGATTATTAGATAGAGAGCAGCATCCCGTCATTGGCTGAGTGAGGAGAGTGCCTGAAGTTTGATTAATTTGCCCATCTGAAATGCAGCACAAGGTGCTGTTAGGGGAACTGGACGATGTGTAGCGTAGCTGAGCCTTGCAAACCTCCTGATCCTTGCAGGCACTGAGCAAGAGCTGCTGAAGTTAACAAGTCAGAGGGAAATTCACCCAGTTAGTACAGCCATGAGCACAAGTATGGAAAAAGAGTTGTCTGCACTGCATGGCCAAGTACACCAGCACCAGCAGACAAAGAAATTGCCTTTTCCCTTTGCAAAGGGAATATTTTTAAAATTTTGACACAGTCTGCTTTGCGGAAGCATCAAATCTTCTATAGAGCACATCTGAAATTCAGTGTGGCCGTACTCCAGTCCTTGTGCATGCACAGGTCGAACAAAAGGAAGCTGATTTCATCAGGGGATTAGAACATAATTCTGAGAAACAATTACTTTGTTTGGTAGACAAAAGCATAATTAATAATTAATGCTTGCAAAAGCAAAAAACCAAACAATGTACTGTTACCTTCTGGGTCAGTAATAGCCTTTTTAGTTTTGGGGATGGAGTATTTTGGCAATATGTCTTGGATAGCTGAGGATATGTTATGTCTTTCTGCAGTGTATTTAAAGCAGCTTTGATACTGTCTGGACATCATGTTGGTTTTTTCCAGCTGGTGTTGTGACTTTTTACAATTTGGTTTATATTTTTAACTCCCTTGTAAATTGAGCTATGGATCAGTGTGAGAATATTTCCCAGCTTCTATTTATATTGTGGTTTTTTTCAGCCCTCAGATTATTACAGTTTGATTTTTACCACTGAATTATTAAAGTTACCCAGGCTCCTGTGTTGATGTCTCTTTACCTCAGCTGTCCTTTTTGGGCATGACCTTTGTTGTACAACAATTGCATCCTGCAGGGGGGGAATGATAATCAAAAGACATTTAGCAAAAGGAGTGAAAAAGAAAAATATTAAAACCACTGTTGTAATGGAAGCTGACTATTGTGTGTGCTGGAAGGCATTGGATAATAATGTGTGTCTAATATTTTGTTTAGAGAATGGCAGTGGTCTCTGCAATGTCCTGGGTCCTGTATTTGTGGATAAGTGCCTGTGCAATGCTGCTCTGTCAGGGGTCCCTCCATCACACTTTCCAGCAGCATCACCTGCACAGACCAGGTAGGACTGAGCTCAGCTCTGGGCTTGCAGGCTCTCTGCCCGTGCTCCTGTCTGTCTTGATAAATGATTGACTAATCAAAATTCTCTTTATCATTTAAGTTTTATGAGTTGTTTGCCTTTGTATTGCACAGCATCTGTTTTCTGGTGAGTCTAATGTGTGTTGTGCTTTGCCAATCCAATGTGGGAATAGTCATGTTTAATGTCATTTTCTAACAATTGCCCAACAGAAAAATCCCATTGTGGGTAACAGTTCAGTTTCTGTGTCCTTGTTTCTCTCTCTTCTTCTTCCCATTTGGTGAAGTTCTGGAATTTCTGTAGAACTTGGACACTGTGAGAGCACAGGTTTGTGGAACTTTGTGCTTATCTGACCCAAACCGGGTTCAGGTTTGTTCCTTAAACCACAGGCACTGAAACTGGAGATCGGATGTTTGCCTTGGGTTAAAGGAGGCACAGTCACTCAGAGATTCTCAAGTTTACCTCTGAAATTGATGGGGCTGCAAAAGTGTGTCCTGGAGGAGAATTTGGGACTGTGAACAGAGTGCAGTGCCTGTAAAGGCAGAATCAATCCCACAGGTTAGCAGTGGAGAACACAGCTCACTTGGGCTGCTGGGTCTGCAGGGACAGCACAGCAGTGGTTTTATTGTGTTTTTAATAATAGGAATGGATCACATAACTCCTTCAACTGCTAATTGCACTTTGAAGAATGTGCTATGCTAAAAATTGAGGTAGTGGCATTTTCTAGCACAGTGTTTTCATCTGGTTAAAATTAGATGGGCCAAGAATGTCACTTAACCAAATTTGAATCCAAAGAAAAGGTGGGAGGGGCTCTAAGAGTTGTAGAAATGAAAGATGGAAAGTGTTAACTCACAGTGATGAGTCATCTTACAATGTGGCAATTAATATTTTAATTTTTTTTTGATCAAATGATATCCCTTCAAAGACAGATGGGCTTGAACACAGGTCATTGGCAACTTTAAAACTCAGAGTTTTCCCAAGTACATTTCTTGCCCAGAAATTGCAGGTATTGGCATTGTCTTGGCTTGTTCTAGTAAAACATAAATGTTACAGAGGAGTAGACCAAAATCCTTGCTAGGCCAGGTCTCAGTGCCCATGTTAGAGCATCAGATTAACCAAGGGTTTCACCTTTACCCCCTGGCACTGGAAATCTGGGAGTGCTTGAAGTTTGAGGGGTGAAGGACTTATCTGGGACTTGCAGAGATTTATTATAGTGCAATTATCAGAAATGCTGCTGGTTATTTCAGTGTGTCCCTAGTGAAGGAAAGGGGGGAAAAAAGAGCCCAGCTGCACAGGTATGTAAAGGGAAAATGTAATATCACTTTATGGAATCAGTTGAAACAAGTGACATTATGAGAAAAAATGAGAGCTGGGCAGATCCAGAGCTCTGCAACATTTGCCTAAGCTTGAAAAATCACCTTTTTTATGAAGCAAGAACAGCAAGACACTGAATGCATACCAAATGTTGGGGAAATGTGAAAAATGACAAAATCTTTCACTCAGGGATGTGCTACAGATAGAGTGAAGGTTTTACAGCTGCCTCATCACCTACTTAGAAGCAGCCAAGCTTTCCCTCCTGCGAGCCTGGCTCCGGCAGCTTCTCTGCACCCTACATGAATAAGATTGATGGTGTTCTGATCCCAGGCAGCCAATTTCAGTCTCTCAAGAAATAACCCACTACATTGACAGATGAGTGGAATTTGACATGATGTTCACCTCAAATTCAGATTGTGCTGCACCTGGGAAGTACCAGCCAGTGAGTGTCCTTTAGGGAAACTCTCAGATATTTTGGGCGATTTCTGCTGTCACAACAGAAAATCAAGACACTGTTTTTTTTATAAGGCCATGAATTTGCAGTCTGCCAACTGAATGTGAAAGGTTGTACATAAAAGGGATGGAAATGTGTTAACTAGCAAACTGAGTGATTTTAATGTATTCAACTGCAGTCCCTGAGCACACCCTATTTTTCATATTTATATTATTAGGAATGCGTAGTTTACTTTTAGTTGGAAATTGTGTAAGTAAGATTAAAATGTTCAGCCAAATAAAAGTGAATAAAAAATGGATGCAGATAAGCCAAAGCATAATTTCAGTAATTTAATACTTGGTGTATGAAATTTCAACTTATTGAATCATGGCAGATAGAGCTGTAATCAATAGCATGCTCAGCATACCTTTCCTTTCAGTTTGTGATCATGCATAGATAATGAGCTGCCCTAAAATAAGAGAGTTTGAGCAGTTCATCTCCATCATGGGGCCACTTTGGTACAAGATAATTAAAAGGGCAGGTTCCACCTCATCTTGTGCTTCTCATTCTTGATGAATAGAAGAGTCTCACTGAGCACAGGAAGGTGCAGGTAGAAGATAAAATCCTCTTGGAGTGTATTTAGCATAATAAACTTGAACTGAACACAGTGGATTAGCACAGTGAATATATCCATCTGGACCACAGCAGTTAATCCAGTTTGGAAACCCTGGAAATCAAGGGCAATATATTAAAAGGTTAGTTTATCATCAGAGATTTCTGAGCTTGATATTTTTTTTTTCCTCCCAGAAACTTTCTTAAGCAAGTATCTGAATGGGTTGAAATTGATTTTAACACCCTGTGCAATCACAGACGCTTAAAGCCTCTTTCCAGTGCAGTATAATTTTTCATTTTTATAATTCAGTACTTCTTTGTTCAGTTAGATGACTTAGCAGAAGGTATGAACCTGGAAACAAATGTGACAAACTGCTCTACATGACAGTATTTGTGACTTTATTTTCTGTGAAATGTTGGCAGGTGGGCACAGGTAGTAAGGCCATAGTAAATACTGCTTGCTTATGAGATGGATGATGCTGTATTATTTGTGCATGTTCATTAATTCTTTCTTGCCTCATTAACACAGTGAGAACTTTGAGTGCTGCTCTTTAGTGCCCTTAAATTTTGGTGCCTGTTCCTTTTGACTTGGGTAGGTGAGGAAGAGGAGACCTGGGAGTAAACCTGCAGAACCCAACTGCAGTGTAATTCCCCTTGGGCAATGCTCATGGCTTTCTGCAGGGTTTTTTATGATTATATTTCATTTTCATGAAAATCATGTTAGGCAAAGGATGTGTGAAAGCATTCACAGGAAATAACTTTATGTGGAAACAAATCTCCATCTTCTGTGCAAGCTTGTCATTTCTGTGTGATTTAAGAAGAAATAGTGGTAATGAAAAGAATTCCATGCTGGTTGTTTTGGTCTCTAAGATACACAGAGTTGTAGGGCTGTGGAATTGGCCTGAGGGGTTAGAGTGGCCACGGTAATTTGCAGAGTTATCTGAGTGCCTGTGATAGTTCATTGATCATCTGATTGACAGGATTGATCCTCCCAGCAGCAGGAAGTAGATGCTGGGGTTTGGTGACATAAGATATTAGCCAAGTACAGGATTCAAGTTTAAAAAATAAATAAAGCACCCATTACCCTTTCAATTATGCAATTCTTTACAAAATTTTGAGCTTGTTCCATAACAAGGTATTGGATCTTTCAGCTAATCATAGGTGACAACAGTGGCCGTGTGTTGGAAGGACATAGGATTGACCTGTAAGTTTGTGCAAATGAATTAGGTACACATCAAGTTAGTCTGGTGTGCAGTGTAAAGATGGAAGGCACACACAAGCAGAAAAAAGTATCCACTGTAGCACTGCTGACATTTGCAAATATGTTAATTAAAAGTAGGCCTGTTCAGAGGAAGAAATCATGGACTGAATCAAGGCTGGAATTTTATAATGCTAAACATGAAGTACCTTTTATTGTGACAGTAGTTAATGATGTGCCTATTAAAAATCTTCTCAAGAAGTGATTCTCTGTACTACAGATTACGAGACAGAAAAATCAGTCTCAAAGCAATTCTGCACCAACTAACTAGGAACATCAACCTAAGGATGCTGTGAGCATGTTTCTCAGTAGACAGCATTTTGCAGAAACTGTAGAATGTGGCTGTGAGCAAAAAATGTCTTAGTTCTGATCTTGGCCTTCCCACTGATTTTTTTATAGCCCTGGGGTAAACTGCATATTTTCACATTTCAAAAGGTCTGCTATTTTCATATGCCCCATATATGTGGCTATTCAGTTCAAAACAGGCAGGGTTTTGAATCTAATTCCTCAGGAAAGTTTAAATAAAATGTCTGTACTTTGTAGAGCAATTGAGATTGGGAAGGTGAGTTCAGCAGGATTTTTGCTCTTGCTGTGGACAGAAGCAAGTGTGGCACTAGGCAGTTAATACATAAAAGTTTCTGTGATTAGTAAGAATTGTGTTTCATTAATCACATGGTGTGAATGCAAACTGTTGCCTTCAGTATACAGTGTTCAAATTGCCAGGCAGGAGCACAGCCAGCCATGGCCATGAAAGGTGACAGCTATTGTTTCTTGCTGTGTTAATTAAAATCAGCACATTTTTAAGTTCTAAGGTCTAACTCACTTTTTATTTACTCCAGCAAATGCTCAGGAAGCAGCACAGTGCCCTGGTTTGTTTGCAGTCAGAAAATCCTGCTCACAAGGAGCTGTTCCAGTCACTCACTGGAGAGATCTCCCTTGTGATACCTTTGTTATACACACCTGGCCTTGACAGGCTGCTCTTGGAAATGTGAAATTACCAACTGCTAAGTGAAGAAATCCAGGTTGTAAGTACCTACTGTGTTCCTGGTCACACACAAAATACATTTGGATGTATGTGGACACGTACTTTGTTTAGAAAGAGAACTGAAGTGATAAAGTCAACACTTAAGCATGAGGTAGGGTTTCTAGCAGCATGATGGCAATGAACTGCCTGCTGTGCTTGTGTGATGGGCTTGTTTACAGCAGCAGACTTGATCAGAAGTATTGCACCCTGTGATTTTGGGCTTTTGATATTTTTTTTTTTCCTGAAAAATCAAGCCTCTGAAACAAAGCTATCATGGCTCCAGGGTGTGCTTGGAGATAGAGTTAGCCATGGGAAGTTTTTGGGGTCTGTTGCTTGGGACACAGGGGAAGTAAAGGGGAAGGGATAGGTTGGCATTGCTAGGGGTCAGGCTGTCCTCCCTGGCTGGTCAGTGCAGGAGCAGAAGGGCAGCTGGGATCCTCACAGCTTGGTGCAGGTGGGGCAGAGCTGTCACCAGTGACTGCTGAATGTGCTGCCTGCTTACTGCTCATCCAGGGAGATGGAGTAACCTGGAGGGAGCCAGGAGTGTCACCTCCATGGGCTGTGAAGAGCAGCAGGGCCAGGGTGTGCCCTGAGGCCTGAGCAGCCATGGGGGGCTCCCCAGGAGCTGCTGCAAGCTTGGCTGCTTTCCCTGTGAGGTGCCACCTTTCCCTCCACCCCATTGAGTGCCACTTTTTCCCCCTGTTGGGTGCCACCTTTCCTGTGGGTGTGCTCCTGGGGTCACCTTCACTGCACACCTTGTGCAAGCCAGCAATGGCAAAATGCTCCCACAGGGACAATGGGATGATGCCTCCTGTGCTGGTGCTTTGCACTGACACTCTCTGTGCTCTGGTTTAGTCCCCCTTCCTCCTGGCCATGCTCCTGTCCCCATCCCGTGCCATTTCAGCCACTTCAGCTCTCCCTCAGGCCTCTCTGCAGGCAGACACTTGTGCAAGGAGCTGCCCTGGGGAGGCAGGGACCAAAAATCTCCTCTTGCTGTGCTGGCCCTGGCAGCATCTCCTGCTCCCAGCCCTGTGCTGAGCCTCCCTCTCCAAGTGCAGCCTCGAGGCCCTGTGAGTCATGCAGGGACCTTTCAGTGCACACCACTATTTGTAGCTCGCTGTCATGGCCTTAAAGACTGTGGGAATTCATTTTGGGGTGGTAAAATCCCAAGGAAAATTTGGCACCTACAAATAATAAACCCCAGAGGCAGACTACATTGCTCTGCACTGAAGTGTTTCTGCTGATAACATCAGAAACATGCCTTTAATGATTAGCCTGCTTTAGTCCAAGGCTCATTTATATTTTAAAAAGTAATATTCAAGTGCATTGCTTCATAAGATTGATGTGTTTTCCCCTTTAAGTTTGATATTATTTTACCCTGTACTGTCTGTAATATTTGTGTTTCTTTCAGAATGTTTTTCTTTCCACTCTGTGAAACCAACCTGTGCTGTGAGCAAGATTTTTGGTTTTTTTTTCCTGGTGGAACTCGGCATTTTTTGCTGTTTTCAGATGCCCTATACAGAGCAGTTTTCTCCAGCTGATCTTACTCCTTTGCATGGGAGTGATGCTGGAGCTTTCTGTTCAGTGTGCCCTGGGAAGGGACCACGAGGACTGCAGCACAGTTGGAGTCTAAATTTATGAGAGTCAGGCAGTGATGCACAATGGGGAATCGGGGGTGTAAATTAAGCTGAATGAAGTTACACAGCCCAGTGTTTCTGTGACTCATATTTCTACGCTCTATTTAGATTGTTTTTTGACATCTCTCTCTTGCTTTCTGTATTTCTTCTGGAATACCAGTTTGCCCCTTCATAGTGGGTGAAGAAAGCACTCCTGCCCTTCTTGAAAGGTCACTACAGTGACAGCAGTGTGCAGGATCACTGTTGCTATCATGATAATCAATAACTCTGTCCTACTGTTCCACTGTAATCCTTATTTTGAGAAAACAGCTGGGCTTGGGAACTGAAATGATGGCAGGGATATAAAATTTTACTCATTTTTGGATGATGTGAAAGGCATTCCTTGAGAATCAGTGAGTGAAGTACAGCACATGAACAATCTGTTGGGATGGGTACCCTCATTGTGGTGCAGTGTCTCTGAGTTCCAGGTAACCCAGGGAATAACCAGCTCTCCATGAGCAAATCCCACCCAGCCATACATGCTGGGAGATTTTTGGAATTGGGCACAAATATTTCTACCATGAACAGTTAAGTTTTATTTGTATACCATGTACCTTAACTGTTACTAAATGAATAGGCAACTAAAAACCAGCTTAAACAGTGATCCTTGTCTCTTGATTATCAGGAGAGCTCTTGGTTCAGATTAAAGAATGTTTTTAATCCATCCTCATGCATGATCCAATGGTCTGCTGGATTAATTTAGTTTTCTGTAGCTGACAAATCTGAATCAAGAACCCTCATTTTGAACCTACCAAAAATTTGGGAAAAAGGTAAAATACACTGTCAACTAAACTGTGTACAAGTGAGAGTTATATCTGTGGAGAACTTGATTAAAGACTCCTATGCATTTACACACCAGTTTGTTGCAAAGTGAGGAACCTGGGACTGTGATTTTTCTGTGTTGTAAATAATGTCAGCAACCAAAGACTCTACAGATCAGCCTGGGTACAGGCAAAAACCTCAGGATCTGAACTGCACCCCTGTTAAAACTTTATTTTTGCTTTTTTGCTGTCCTCATTAATGCTCTCCAAAACTGCTGCTAAATATTGCTGGCAAGTAAGGCTTCTGTACAATTGTACTGTGTTGTTCAGGATTTATTAATTATAATCTTTTCTTGCAGAGTCTATTTATATTTGATCACGACATTAATTGGTTGCCAAAACAAACTAGAGTTAATGGTGTTTAATTAAGTGCTTGAGAGCAAGCAAGGACATTTTATTTGGAAAATTGGTTTCATTGATTTATATGTTTGTTTCTTACAAGAACATGCAGAAATGAAGGGAACCTATTGGTTAGCACCTCTTTCCTACATGCTGCCCAGGAATCCCAATAACACAGTGGTGACTGAATGTGTTCCAGAGTTTAAAAGTATCTGTAGCTCATGTATTTGCCTGTATAAACATATTAAAAAGTAAGTGTTCACATTCTGAATCATTCTGAATTGAAATAAAACCAAAATCCAGGCAGAAATGAGATCAAATAAAACCAAAATATCATTAAGGTCACTGCATTTTGAAAAAAAACACATTTTAGAAGAGACCTTAGCTTCATTCCTGGACTGGCTGAAGGTGCTGAGGATAAGGAAGGTATGGCAAAATACACTGAAATATGACTAGATATAGGTACTTCCTGTAATTATATTAATAAAAAACTCCATTATTTTATTTCTATGATACAGTGATTCCTATGCTTTCTATCATGTCTTTAAAAATTGGCTAATTTTACAGTTCAGAAACCTTTGAGCACCAGCCTGTTTCATGTTTTATAGCCAAAACTGGAAGTGAGTGGGAAATTCTGAGGACTTAATATATGGGGAGTTTGTTTGATTTTAAGAGTCAGTTTCCTAAGTTGAAACTTTAAGAAGTGATTCTATGTCTTTGTGCCTTCTTTATTTCTGCCTTGGTGTTCCTCTTTGTGGGAAAAAATTACCTGTGTAGCTGTCAGCAGCTACCCAAAACAAGTCATCATGCTGATAAAGGCATAAATCCTGTCTGGAAGCAGAAATTGAGATCTGCCAGTGGCTGCCTCTTCCCCAAGAGGAATCCAGACCACAGAGAGCTCAAATTCAATACCAGGGTGAACATGAGGAGGGTCTTGTGTGTCCTTCTGGCTGGTACCAGCTCTTGTTTTGGTTTAGAGCAGCACTGAAATTAAAGTAGGTCTGGTGTTTTCAGAAGATGCCCCTTTTTACACAAGGATGCACTTTTCATTAAACAGCAGAAATTTGGGGGAAAACCTTTGTTTAATCATAAGCTCTCATGGCTAAGCTAACACAATTTACTGTGACTTTCATTAACACATTAAATTCCTCTTTTTGGTTACTTGTATGGAGTTGTTTCAGATTTGTGTGGTCAGCCAGCCAGAAGTCGCTGCTGTGTGAAACAGGGGAACCCAGGGGATGAGTTGAGCTCACAGAGGTTTTTGAGTTCCTGGTTGTTTTCAGTGTGCTGGGGCAGGATCTGACAGAGAATGACTGTGTCTAAGCCAGCTCCTACATCTGTAGTATTATTATTTCTTTAGCAGTATCTTTTTGTGAAGCTTTGAAATGCAGCTTTTTTTTCCCCTCCAGGTAATTAGAAACTGTATTTCCTCAGCTGACATCTGAGTGCTTTCTCCATTAATTCAGCTGCCTGGGTGGTGTTTATCCTAACCTTGTTTTGAGTTTCTCCAACAAATAGATGACTCCTTTAGTTCTAATTTAGTTTCTCTTGGTATTTCTATTATCACTTTCTAGTTGGCAGGCAAGGAAATCAGATGTGCATCAAATGAAACCATTTGTCATGGATTAGTGCATGCAAATGCCTTGATAACAGCAGTAGACAAAAGCTGTGAGTGTCTGGGAAGAGAAAATTAACAAGGCCAAAGCAGCACTGATAGCTGTCCCTAAATGAGATTATTCAATGCCTAGGAGCAGGGCAACACTTCTGTGCCCTCCCTTGACATTTGTCCTCTACTGAAATCTTAATGCGTGAGGGAAATTCACAGTGAAGCCTGTGAAGTGGAGAAGTGTCTGTGACAGCTCCTGGCTTCCCCAGGAATATGGACACATCAGGATTTTCCCTCTATCTGTTAAAAACCAGCAGAGGTGGAGGATGGGGCTCACAGGTGGGCAAAAGCAGAGAAAAACCATTAATGATTCCCCAACCTTGTGTATCCCAATTTGCCACAGCACACTGGGAGTCAGGAGAGCTGCCAGGCAGGACACAGGAAATTCTGTTGAGGTTTAATGTATCCTCCTCAATGACTTCTCTGGAAATATTTTGCATTTCTTTCTTTCCCTGAGGGCAGAATTGGGTAATTGTTTAATGCTGATTCCTGCTGTTGATAGCACGCTGAATTGAATGAGCTGAGTGGTTATCAGATATTTATCTCATGCTTGTCGTGGTTACTCCAGTTCCATTATGAGCCTGGTTGGTCCCTTCTGAGTCCAGAGAGGTGAATGTGAGCTCTGGAGTTCCCTGCTCAAAGGATGGAATGAAGCACAGTTGGAGGAAGGGGAATTTTGAGGTGCCCTGGCTGGGAGCAGGCTGTGGGCAGTGAGCATCCAGGGCACACTGCATTTCTAACCCTCCAAAACCACCCCTGGGAGATCACCAGACACAGAGGCTGTCATTTAGTGCAGGCTCCACAATGAAGGCAGATTACCAGCTCTTTTCTGTAGGTTTTTATCCTGTTTCAGTCTTTATTTTCCCTTTCCCTTCCTCTAAACCAATTTCCTTTGTTTTCTCTAAATCTTCCTTTATGTAAGCTCCTAAGGCTCTCACTTTTGGAAAAGGCTTTCTGAACTTCCTCCTCTTAGTTAATGCACCTTGGTGTGTGATGTTTGAGCAACAAAATCCTATTTGATTTCATCCCAATTCGAACACCAGCAATATCTTAATAAATGAAAGAGTTTCAAACAGTTTTATTTTTAAAAAAGGATCAAAATGGAGCTATTTGATAAAAATTGAAATGCTAGAAAGAATTTCCTACTTCCTGATATTGGTAGGATAGATTGTTTTCTAAGAAAAAATGGGAAAAATAGAAATCACAATATAAAAAAAAATATATAATTATGTGTATATATATATAAAATAATCTACTACTTATAGGAAGAACTGTTTCTGCTGATCAGAATCTTCCAGTGGGAAAGATTTTGTCGTGGTTTCTGGTGTCTACCCACCCCACATGTGTTTTGATTGGTACCTTTTACAGCAGTGTGGCATCGAGCAGTCCTTTGTAGCAGTCAATCCTCTGAGGTTCAGGCTGTGCAAGTCCCCCCTAAACCCTGTTTTTAGGTGAAATGAATTATTTCTTGTGTTCCTTTCTTGTTTTTTAGCCTATCAAAGGAAAAGATGTAATCTCTAGTGTCTAGAGATGGAACCAAGGTACAAAGGAGTATCAGATTTACACTGAAGTCCTTGTGATGAGGATTGTGTGTCTTTAGTATGCTGCTCCCCAGATCTGAGGGGCTGTGCTCCTTAACAGGTGAGAAGAGATTATCCCTTAGACCTGACAGAATCCATGAATCAAAATCTGGAGGAGAAATTAATGCAGAGTTTGGAATGCAAACCTGCTTTTAAATATTACTATGATAATGTAATTTTTTATAATGCGTGATATAAATTAGTATCTCAAGTTTGAGATATCTTACTCTGAGCTGTGTTCTGTCTGCTTTCCAAGTGCTTTAATGTCCAGATTTCACATAAGAGGCAAAGATATGAACAAAACTGAAATATGCCTTTGTCAGGAGGGATTATTCCATTATTCCATATTTTGATAGCACATATGGGTCTCAGGACCTCATTTGGCATAAAAAAAACAAAGGCAGCCTAGTTTTACAGGGACTCTAGCACTGCCTGTTTGGTTCTTTCTCTTTCTGGCCAGCCCAGGGACAGCCTGTGCAGCATCCAGCAGAGGAACAGGCCATCAGAGGAACCAGCTCTCCCCCAGGAGCGCATTTCTGGGAGCTGGCAAGGAAACAAGTGAGGTTTTGTTACTCTGCTCCTCACAGCCTCCTCTGGTGGCTGCCAGACCCTGTCCTGCAGCTGGTACTGTGATGGGTAATGTCATGGTTGACTCTCAATTAAAAGGCAAATATCATGTGTATATGTTTAGAGAAGTTTTATAGATTTGTAGTTATGTTTTACCCCCTTGTGTTGTTATCAGGGAGTGGCCTGGGTTTGGGATATCTGGGAGGGTTGGCTTGTCACTATGGCACAGCTGACCTCCCATCAAGATTTAAGGAAGTGATCTCCACTGGACAGCAAAGGAGGAGTCAATGGACAGAACCTTGGAAGGGGCAAAAGGGTTAAAAGGCAAAACCCCTGTTGAATGGGTGAGCACATGGTGGGGAAAAAATTCCTCTGCTCCCGGTGCTGTGGTCTTTTCTCTATCCAGTCTTCTGTTGTGTTTTTGATAAGGTCTTAATAAACCTTTTACATTTTTGGAAGTGAGTATCATTTCTCACAGTACCCAGAGCAGGACTCCCCTCCCTCATGCTGTGTCCTTGGCATGGCTGCTCGGGCTGGGTGATGGATCAGGAGCCTCTCAGCTCCCTCTTTTCATGGAATCGAGAGCTTTGCCTTAAGCCAACTTCACGCTGGCTTAAACTTCCATGGTGGTTAAGCTGCAATGGCTCAGAGTGCCCCAGCTGGGAGGTGTGAAGAGCCCTGGTGTTGCTGGAGCTCAGCTGGCAAACAAGTTGTGCCATGTCAGGGAATGTTTCTCTGCCCAGGGAATGCCCAGGCTCTCAGCTGAGCTGCAGAGGGACAGTGCCAGCTTTGCTTCAAGTGTGGAGCTTCCCACTTTGTATTTAACTGCTTCCTTAAAGAGGGGAGAAGATTGAGCTTGTCTTAGGACAGAAAGGCTTCCTCTTTAGCCATGTTTCTCATTCAAAACCTACACTTTCCATCTGAGTTTAGTGCTGTGCTTCCAGCCTTTCCCAGGCAGGCTAAAATGGATTCTGTATAACTCAGGGTATTTTTTGAAATGGGTCTGATTTGCAAATATTACCTGCTCACTGTTACTCAATAGTAATTCTTGCAGGCCAGATACAGCAGTGTGGAAACTTGTGTCAAGATAAATGTCATCTTACAAAGGGGAAAAAAAATTCAAGATTATTTCTTTTGCTATAATTGGAAAAAAACCACCCCGAAACCTTAATCTCTTGTTTGATTCTAAAAACACAGATTAATCTGGGGAAAGCTCCAGAATATCTGTCCCAAAAGAGGACTGTGCTGTGGCAATCCTGGGTGCAAAATAACATGTGAGTGTTGACTTGTTTGACCCAGCCAAAGGAGTGTGCACTCCCACTGGGCAGGAGCAGGATGCTGTTCAGGTCCTTCCCCACTTATGGCCAGTCCTGGGCTCTGGCTGTTCAGGTTGACTGCAGAAGTTTTGCTTCTTATCTGTTGGAACCTAGAAAACCTCCAAGCTGGAGAAAGATCTCTCCATGATTTATCTCTGTTTTGGCAACACAGAAACTCCAAGGTTCTGTAGATATTTGTCGGTATTTTGCTTTCATGTCAGGACTTTTTGCTCTTTTTGCTGTCATAGAATGAACTGTGTGTCCCACTTCAGATTGGAGTCACCTTTTTGGGCTGGGAAGTCCTGGCCAGGGATCCTTTTCCAGAGGATCTTTCTCCTCTCACAAATGAAAAGGTGACTGAGCTGCTGCCCTCAGCCTGGCTTGCAGAAAGTGTCTGGAGGCTCTCATTAGGCCTTGAATATCAAACTTGATTCCCTCTCTACTGAAAATTAATGCAAAAATTGCTCATTGAATCTCTTGTGGTGATAAACTTTCACGTGCTTGAGTAATTGTAGTAATTTTTTTGTTGTGACAATTGTTTATTTTTTAGTTTGAGGGAATACAGGGTAACAGTCTACATTTTGAAAAGCAGTGTTGCTTTTGTTGTGTGACTAAAGCAGTGTAAATAATTGAATTTTTTTTATGTGACAGCCAAAGCAAGATATCAAGCGTTGTTTTGGTGCAGTATTTACATTTTGCAATTAGTTTAGAACCACTCGATTGTTTTTCTGACTAACTGGAAAAGAAAAAAATAGAAAACAAAACCTGAAACAATTTCAAAAATTCCTAGACACTGAAAGAAGAGTGAGGAAATGGGCAGATGAATAAAAACCACTAGAGATAGTACTGCTTCTTTCCTTAAATAGATTCAATTCAGAGTATCTCTAATCAGAAGTTGTGTTCTGCTTTAGGGGCTGACTCTTCATCTTTTTCCCTAAAGTAGATCTGTGGTGTTAAGATATGGCTGAAGGGAAAGTGCCTTCCAATAGCCCTTCAATTTTACATCTTGAATAAATAAATAAGAGAGCAGAGATGAGATATCAGGATTTTTCTGTCTCACTTTTTATGAGGCAGCAAAAAGCCCCCAATCCATTGCTGTCAGTCTCCATGGGTAAGGCAGTGCTCTGTGGAGGTTTGGGTGGCCTTTGAGACAGCCCCAACCCTGCCTGAAAGGGAGGAGATGGACAGGACACACCTGAACTCTCTGCCACTGAAGCTGAGTGTGTGGCTCTGCTCTGAGCTGGTGGGGGCAGTTGCTGGTCATTCAGAACTTAATATTTATGTGAAAATGAGGTTTTAACTAACAAAAGCATATCACAAAAGCAGCTTGTTCCAAAGTTCATGCTGTGGACAGGGAACACTTTGGCAGATTTTTCTTTCTTTTGGGAGAAAGTTGAATCCCTGCCCCCTAACTCTCACAAAGACTTTCTGCTGTTCTGCTGTGTTTGAGCTCAAGGCTTGACCTGTAGCTTCTCTCTGAGTTTTGGGAGAGGCCAAGGCTGCCCCAGCCCTGCCCGTGGCTCTGCTGATCCATTCAGGAGGAGGCAGGAGCCCAGAGGGAGGGAAGGCAAAGCTTTGACAAGTTCCTGTTTGTCTGCAGCGCTGTTCTGTTTTGCTGACTTCAGTCATCTGAAGACCTCTGCTAATTTAATGAGCACATTTCACTTGTCAGTGTGACAGTTATCCCTGTCAGACACCAGTGCTCCTCCTTTAACACATCTGCAGCAGTCATTCTGCTGTCCTTGAAGAAACCCGGACTGAAATAGGACTTTGAGAGATGCTTTTAGGGTTTTGAGGTTTTTAACAAAGTCTTAGTATTAAAAATGTGTTTATCTCAGTAATAATATTTGCTTTTGCCATTTTTATGTAAACTCAGCTCTGCCTTGCACAGCACCACTGTTCTCTTCTGGGAAAAGCAGCATTGTGTCTCAGCAGTGGAGCTCTGTGTGATATAATAGCAGTCACTGAATCCAGCAGTTGTGAAAACTCTCCCTAATTGTGCCTTTTTCATTGCAGGGAGGGTGCAGAGGATTGTGGTGGTATTCCTGTGTGGACATATTTGTTTTAAAATAGACTGGCAGTAAATGAGTTGTGTGCCAGGAGATGTTTAGTGAAATGTAGACTTGTTGAAAAAAACCAAAACCTCACACGTTTGTGGTAGGAACATATCACTTTCAGCAGGTTCCAGATTTGAGTAAATTTGAGAGAGAGGTTGAGATGTGATGTATTGGGTTTGGCCAGATTTGGTGGCAGGAGGGGGGTTCCAGGAGTGGAGCAGTGAGAAGCTGCCAGAAGCTTCCCCTTGTCTGCCAGAGCCAATACCAGAGGCTCCAGGATGGCTCTGCTGGCCAAGGTAAACCCATCAGAGAAGGAGGCATCAACAATAGCATGGGGGTTTGGGAAGGAGGCAGGGAATTTGGGACTGGGAAGAGGAGAGGCATGGGAAGGAAGGTGCTTTTGAGACTTATTTCTCATCATTCTGCTCTGGTTTGGTAATAGATTAAAGTGATTTCCCCAAGGGAAGTCTCTTTTGCATCAACAGTAACTGGGGAGCGGCCTCTCCCTGCCCTGCCTTTTATTTTGTCTCCCTGTCCACCTGAGAGGAGCAGGGATGGAAGAGCTTTGGTGAGCACCCCGACCACGCCAAGGGTTTGGCTTTTTTATTCTTATTTGGGTTTTTTTATTTTTTGCCTCCTTCCAAAGCCTTGTGGGGCCTGTTGAAGTCCCAGCCCAGTTTTGTGGGGTTTTTTGTGCTGTTTCCCATCTCACTGGGTGATCTCTGCTGTCAAATCTTAGAGCCCCAACTTTCTGCCATCAGAAATAGAATTGGGTGTGAAACATTTTGATTTTGATGGCCCTTCATGTGGAATAGAAAATGTAGGTTCATTTCATAGCTGACAAAGAGCTGATTATTTATGTTTGTTAGAAAACAACGAAGAACGTCCAAGAATCTTTTTTTGCCATTATGGATGACTTTCCTTGTATTTTCACATCGTTCTTTTTTGAATCATGACAAAGTGAGATTAAACAACAAACAGCCCTGAGATCTGTCATTTTCTTTCCAATGATTTGCATAGGATGGTGCCCATAAATTATGGAGGCAGTTACTGGGTACTGTGAATGCACAAGTACTTTGTGGTGTAATTTTGAGAAGCATCCTTTGTGTTATATCTGCACAAGATAATGATGCTATTCTGTAAAAAAAACTGCTAAACATTTTCAGGACAGTAAACCTTGAGGCAAGGGTGTTAATTTATTTCTTTTTTTTAACATAAAATTGGGAAGTTTTATGTTGGATTATATAACACTTTGTCTACCTCTCTTATTTATTTAAACATTATAATTACAAAAATCCTCAGTGTTTTAGACACCCTCCTTTGTCTGTAAATCCTCCTTCTGTAAGTGGGAAGCTTGGGAAAGATGCTCTGAGAAAAGGAGGCTTAATTCTGTTCTGCTGCAAAGACTCCTTATTTATGGCTGCTTTTATTTTATGTATTTCCCTTCATTACTGATAGCGGAAGGGGGCAAAGTGTCATCTCCCAAAGTGAGAAAGTGTGGATATGCACATGGCCAGGATTGTCTAACTTTTCTTTCTCTGTGGCACAAGAATATTCACTGCTAGCTCCTGTACCTTGCCTCATCTTGTAGTGCAGAGACCCATTTTTAGTGTGCAGAGCTGGAATCTTCACATAATTGTCCTTTGCTCTTCCCTAATTTCTTGTCTTCTCAGTACAGCCCACAGTGGGATGTTCAGAGCAGCCAGGGCCCCCTCATGGGGAGCTCAGTGCTGGGAGTTTTCTCTTGGCTGACCAGGTCTTGCCCTCTGTTATTCAAACACTCACAAGGGTTTGGGGTCTGGCTGCATTCCTGCTGGTTTTGATGAAGACTGAAATGTTTTCAGTCCTGCTGTTGCTGAGAGCATCTTTCTTCATTGTCCAAGTGCCAGTCTGGAACAAGATGTTTCCCCTGAGACCGCAGCTTGTCATGGACTAAAGCAGTGGGAACAGCACTGTGAGGGACAGCAGAAAATCCCTGTGCTGCCCTGGCCACGGGAAATGGATGCTGCTGCCTTCTCCAGATTTCTCCCTAATCCCTGAGAGAATTCCTGAAGGTTTCTCTCTGCAGCTGTGGGGACACGGTGTGTCAGAGCTGCCCCACACTGCAGGAGCTCAGCACAGCTGGTTTTCCATGTTCCTCCTCCGTGTGTCCCCAGGGCAGGGTGGCTTTGTCTGTCCTGGGGCACAGCTCTGGCAGCTGCCAGTGCTGGGCTGTGGCCCCAGTGGGACAGGCACTGTCCATGGCTCTGCCTCCACAAGGCAAAGGCAAAGCCCCAGCTGGCCTGGGGCTTGAAAAGGTGCCATTGCAGGCACAGGGCTTCTGCCATTCATTAGATAAAATCACTCACTGATGTTGTTGTTTTGTTATCTGTCTATACTTCTAATATTTTTATTCTGTGTTCTGGTTCACAGCTGGGCAGACCTCAGTGCTCACAAGGATAGGTTTTCTAAATGAACTACTTAAAATCATAAAGGATAAGCGTATGAAACCTGAAACCAGTATCAATTACTCTGCCTTTGTTCTTCTCTAGAAATATTTTTCTTATTGCATTTTGAATTATGACTCCTGTAACAAATTCTAAAGCATATCCATCAACTCAAGTGCAGAGAATGCTCAAAGTGTCTTTTAAATCTGCCATGATTCTTTCTGTCAATATTTCATATTTGGCTAAGTGCAACTCATGCTGTAAACAAAGCCATGGCAAACTGGGGGAAGGTAGTGCTTGAATGTCCATACCCCAGCTCTGCATCCACAGTTTTACTGCAATCCAGCTCAATTATTGCTTTGCATTTCCCCACATCCACATGGATTTCTTCCATGGGGGCTTCAGGCACTGTGCCCTTCTGTAGGTGTGGCAAGGTCCAAAAGCTGCAAATCCATGAAATCAATCTACTTGGTGATCTTCCAGTAAATAACACCTGAGTTTATGGTTTGTTCAGCTTTGTGGTAGATCATAATTTGGATTTAGAGCTGTTTGCCAGCCTGGTGGGCAGAGGGGTGAGTCTGCTCCCGTTGGGAGCTCCATCCTGGCAGCAGCTCACCTGTGTGGGATGCTCAGAGCCTGGCAGGGAGAGGGTGCTCCAGGGATTCCTTGCTCCTGCTAGCTGTGCCTGGGGATTCAAGGAAGCGCCAGGCTTTCTTTACTTTTCTTGTTCATTTTGCTTCCAGCACATTTCTGGCAGTGATAGGTATATTAATTATCATTTTTATCATGTAATAGTCTGTAGCCCTAAAATATCAAATTATGAGCACATCTGTAGATCAGGTTTAACTTTTAGTGCTTTTCTGCATATAGATATACCTTATTTCTTTATTGGCAGTATTAAATCATTCCAGTTGAAGAGTTAAATATCTGGATTTTATTAATTTTCCCCTTCCACCAGAATCATGCCAACATCACAGCATCCTGCCCAGCTGTCAGTATATGAAGATGACTCCTTATAAGTCTCTTATATAGGTACACAATATAAAAGAGTGGAGGATATAAAGATTTCATCTGTATGCTTTCCCATAACTTAATTTATATTTCCTATTTTTTTCAAGGAGGGAAACTTCCCCACCTGTGAGGAGAAAAAGAGAGGTAGACTATGAAACATTGTTCTTAATGGCAGCAGTGAAAGTGTTCTGTGATTTGGGATGTAAGAGCAAGTCTGCTGGGAAATGGATTAGTAGGCCAGGAGAGGGTGTTGTGATCAAAGTGCATAGTAAATTAATTTACCTCACACTCCAGCAATTTATCACATAGATATCACCTCTACATGTGTAAAGATATATGAGTATGGATGTGATATTGCTCTAGTGCTTATATCTTATTCCTGAACCTAAATAATTTAACACTCGTGCTTTAACCTTATTGAAATATTAAAACCCTGCCATTCCTTAGATTTGGTTTTGTTACAACTGTTACATTACATTTTTGTGTCATTATGACACTCGTTGGTATCTGCAGCCCAGGCAGGTCTTTGGCTGTTGGAATAGAAAGCAAATCTGTTTTGGGCTGGTAAATGCAAAGAGATTTCATCATGAACAAAGATACACTTTGTAAAGTAGGAGGAATGACAGATTCGCTGACATCAGGAGCCTTTTTAAAAAGAAGTTTTTCATTTTCTCCCCCTTGCAATTTTTGGCTTGTAGTCATTTCCCATCTCTAGAGCAGTTCTGAGTGCTGTTTCAAGTTGCACTAGTTATGCTGCGCAATTAGACTTGGCTGGTAAACAGTTCATTAAAAATATCTACTTCAAAGCAAGATGAAAGGCAGCTTTCAGAGGTTTTGTTGCAGAATGGAACAAAATAAAGATCCACTATTGTTGAAGGGCCTCGAGGTCGGGGAGTGGAGGTGGTGCAGTGAGGTTGGGCATGGGGAGTTCACGGTTATGTCCTGGCCTGAATTAAGAGGTTTTTTTGCTGCTCCTGGGCCAGGGCAGTGCCCTGACAAGGGGCTCTGCTGTCTGCCTGTGCCTTTGACCAAAACCTGCCTTGTTCCTCAGCAACTCCTTCCCATCAAAACCCCAAGTGGCTCCTCCTCAGAAGGTTTCAGCTGTACAGAATCTGTGCTGCCAGGATACGCAAACATTCCCCCAGAAAATTCCCAATTATCTCAGTGCCTGTGCCCAGTTCAGTGGGGGTGAGCTGGTCCCTGCTGCTCCTGGAGCTGGCACAGGGCTGCAGATCTTCCCCCTCCTGCCCTTCCACAATCCCTTTCCAATGATTCCCTGGCTCCTGGCTGCAGAGCCACCAATTTCTCAGAATTCCTTTATTGCCAGTGTTCCTCTAATTAATTACTTATCTCCAGGTCTTTTAAAAATCTGTTAATTGGTGTATGTAGCTGTCTGTCTCCCTTAAAGTCTGAAACCATTTTATGCACATCTTATCTAAGTGTACAATCAGCTAAATTAATACTAATTACAGTTTCTGAGGCTCTCTTGAATTCATTTTCTGAAGGGAGAAATTTTCTTCATGTTTATTTACAAGTAGAGGTCATGAATATCCCTGTATTAATCTTTTTTGATTACTAACACCTGATAACTCGGATTGCTTCTTCCTAAAGTATTTTTGGTTCAATTAATTTGCCTTTACTGCTGGATCTAACACACATTCTGCTGTAGTAAATCACCTGCTAATGAAAGTACATCTTCTTAAATCAGTTCAGACTTGCCTTGTTAGGCTTCTGTTTGAGGGGAAAAAATGTACTTAAAAATACTTAGAGAAAATGCAAATAAAAAATAGTTACTCAGATAATTAATTTTAGCTGAAATTTTTCAAGTGAAATACTGTGACCCTTAATTCTTTTTGAGTGGGTTTGACCATCATCTGCATTTTTCCTTGTAATTTTTTAGTATAGTATTTTTAGTGTTTCTTGTAGGTTTTTCTGTTTGTGTCTCAGAACCTGTACCGTCAGTATGAAAATATGACCCAAGGAAAGCAGGAATTGTTTTCAGAAGCTCGTGGAACGATGATCTGGTGCAAATATTGTAACTCAGACTCACAAAACTACCAAGAAAAAGGGGATGGAAGAAGTTGATTGTCTTGTATAGGAGAAAATCTTTCCAAAACAAGCAGTTGGATCTTGGTTGAGTTTTCATCCTCCTCTTACTCCATCAGCACAATGGAGGCACCAAGTTAGACCACATTGATTCAGTGGCACTTTACCAGCACTGCCCAAAGGACTCAGGGCAGTCGATAACTGTTCCAGGGTTATATAGAAAAGCAGCTTTAGACTCTGTACCAGATGAAATTTGATGGCTCATGGCAGGGATTTCAGATGAGCCAAGTGACCCATCAGAGAGAGGAGTGAATGCTTAATCAGGATTCCTACCCAGGGCAAAATGAATCTCTTCCACTGAGGGAGAAAATTTGTCATGGCAGCTTTTGTTCAGGTCCTCAGGAGGGAGTGTGGTGTGGGACTGGCTGTGCAGGTGGTCAAAAGGATGCAGTGATCTCAAATAAAGAGGCCAAAGCTACAGAACCACTTTGCAATGTACCAGACTCTTCACAAATCAACATGTGGTGGGATTCAAACAAGCAAATTAGGGACTTTGGCAACTAATAAACTGGAGATATATGTGGATAACTTTTTAGGTTATAATCTTCATTTATCAGTGTAATCTAGCTGTTCAAATCTTAGTATCTCTAATGCAAATCCTAGTTATGCCTGCACTGAAATGTGCACCTGATGTCCATGATATCTGGCTTTTTAGTCTGATACAATACAGTCAGAACAAAGTTCTTCTCTTGTCACAGCTGTAGCAGGACTCATCATTGTGTCAGATCTCAGTTTTAGTGTTGTCCACTGTAAATAACCTGTAACTTGAGTATCTTCTTCAGCCTGTGTTATCCTGGCTGTGTCTGAATCATGCTGCATGAGCCATCTAAGATGCAGCTGCTGAAGTTTATATGTGCAGCCAGAAGTCTTATTAAGGTTCTTGTTTCATGCTCTGATTATTTCCACCTTTGTAGGTTTTGTTACACTGTGCTGATGTCTGATTGTCCTTAGCCTGTGCCTTGTGTTCCCTCTGTCCTGGTATCCCTTTTTCCATTGTACCATTTGTAAACTACTTGGTTTGATTTTTTTAGGTATTTTTGTCTGTTCCCAGCAGATTTATTTCCTGTTTGTTGTGTTGCACTTGCTTTGCTGTGTGCCTTGCACTGGGCAGGTTTTCATGTTGCTCATTCCCACAGCACTTTCTGTACCCTTTCCAAGCACCAAGCCCATTTGGCATCAGGGGATTAGGTGTAGCAATTGGTCTGATATTCTGTAATAATTTACCTATTACTGCAGAAAGAAAGATTATCTAAAGAAAGTCTATCTTTAAAAGTCTGTACTTAGGATAAGAAATTATTCTTAAACTCAGGTGACTTTATCTGATCTCCAGAGACCTCTCCTGGGACAGAGTGGTTTAGGTACCCAAATGCAGGTTTGTGCATTTGGGGATTTCTGCCATGAGTTTTCAGGCATTTAGCTTCAAAGTTGCCTCAGGGTCTCTGATTCATTTCACCCTGAATATGCCCCTCTCATAAAATGATTCTAGGCATGTCCACACGGTGCAAAGAGCACAGAGGTGTCCTGGTTGGACACCAGCTCCAGAGCCAGCACAGGTGCATCAGGACACACTCACTGGGTTGATTTGGTACCCTGCTGCCCAGGCCCACTTTGTGTTGCTTCAGTATCACATGTGCTGATTGCAAATCTGCTTTCTGCACTCGGGTGTTCAGAATAGCCTATTTTTAAGCTATTATATCATCCTAGGGGCTCATAAGACCAAAATTCAGTATTTTAAGTGTTATCTTAATTGCACACATTTGTGTTCATGCTATGTTTCTCAGATTTTGTTAATGAACTAAATTATCAGCAAAAATTGTTAGAAGGTGTAGCTAAAATTTGCTATTGATTGACTCACTTATGCCTGTGGGTGTGCATAATATGGAGTGCCCTGGTTTATTAATCTGAACCAAATTTTACTCTCTGAAAGAAGGAAGATGTTATTAAAGTGAAATACATGTGCACAGCCAGGCTATTGCCCTACAAACTGTGGTGATAAACCTGAGGCTTAGGTACTCCTGAAAATATCCCCTGTGGAGAGGGACATGAATTTGTTTATAATAATTCAGGGACTTAAAACAGGATTTCTGCTGGCGTTTGTAGCCCATGCCCTGGCAGCAGTCAGCAAACTCTTAATTAGCATCTAAACCCAACTTTAGGGCCTCAAGGGTGACCTTCAGTAGAGGGGAGCAATGAGACACTTTTAATTTCCTAATTACTGAGTGAGGCTAATGGATGCATGGCAACATCAATTCCACAAAAACTATTCTTGTTCCTCTTGGGTTCCTTGGACTCCTTTGTGTGTATTGATTGCATCTCTGCCCTGAAAAATGTATAGGCAGTGTGAAATAAAGTTATTTTGGCCTGAGGGGCTTTGAGATCAACACTGTCACTGTGTACAGGGTGATTTAAATGTGATATTCCAAACAGAGTGCTCTGTGTTGTGCTCATCTCCACTGAAATAATAATTATTAGCTGTGCTCTGTTTTTAAGGAAATAAATGTGAAATAGGGATTTTCCTGAGAGCTGAAGGGTTTAAATTGCTGCAGTGAATAGCACACATTATGCCATCAGTTCAGAGCAGCAGCTGAGGTCACAGGACTTTTTCAGCCTGGGGAAGAGGATATTGATGAGAGACCTCAAAGCTGTCTAAAGCTTCCTCACAAGGGAAAAGTGGAGGGTCAGGCACTGAGCTCTGCCCTCTGATCAGGGACAGGACCCAGGGAGCAGCTGGAGCTGTGCAGGGGAGGTTGGGATCAGGGAAAGGTTCTACCCCAGAGGGTGCTGGGCACAGCCCTGAGGCTGCCAGAGCTCCAGGAGGGTTTGGACAATGCTCCTGGGCACAGGGTGGGGTTGCTGGGGTGTCCTGGGCAAGGCCAGGGGTTTCTGTCCCCACTGGAGCAGCTCAGCTGCTGGTTTATCTGCAGTGTTCACAGGGTGTCCCTCAGGGCAGGTGCAGAGCAGCAGCTTCTGGGCTTCAGACCCTGCTCCTGCCGTGGATCTGGGACCTGCTGTTGGATTCAGAGGCCACACCATGAGTTATTTCCTCTGCAGCACTATGATACAAAGTCCTGCTTCCCCTCCAGTTTTCTACGCCTCTTGTTAACATAGCTCAAGCTTGTGTAGTGACCTGGAACCAAGTAATTGCTGTGCATTAAAGTACATATCTTTACTGGTGTAAAATGCCAGTAATTGTGCCATAGAGCAATCACACCAACCCATCTAAATCAGTTTGACATGTGTTGTCTTTAATGCATTTCACCAGTTTTGCATTATGAAGAATGGTGAATAAGTGATTGGTCTTTCCATGTCATGTGCTAATGTTTGTGCTTTCCTGAGTCCCTCCCCTTTTTTGTCCCTGCTGGAAATTTAGTGTTTCAATTGGTTAAGTGCCCTTGGTTCCCCTTGGTACTTTTGCTGCTTCCTCTGTTTTTCCCACTGTGTTTTTTTAGGGTGAGTATCTTACATCATATAAAAAAGAGCAAAACTTAGATATATTCCTTCTGTACTATTTCTTTTTTCAAAACTATTATGTTTCTACCTCCCAAAGTGTCAGATGTTATGGCTGAACTATCATTTTTTTTTTCCTAACCTGACATTGTTTACTTTAGAAGTAGCTTGGAGAAGGTAGAGCTGACATATGACTTCAAGTGGAACTGCATCTGTTTTGTTAACTCTTGTATCATTTAATGATTTTCCCCTTTAAAAAGAAAAAAAAATCAAACCACAAAAACAACCCCCCAAAAAAATCAATTGAAATGCAGTTCAACAAATGAAAATAACAGTTAATGTTGGCCTTCAAAGTGAAGCAGGGGGAGTTGATGCTGGTATTCCCTCCAGAGCCTAGTGCTATTTTTCTTCCTTTGATAATACCAACAAAGTGGAAGCAGCTTGGGCAGATTTGTGTGGGGAGGTGTAAAAATTGTGGGAGTGTGGAAACAGCAAAATAAATTTATCTTCATCCCACTACAGTGTGTCATTGCAGCTGTTTATTTCAGTGGTTGTTCCACAGAAAATGCCAGAGCAGAGATGATTTTTGTGCTGCCTCAAAGTGGCTGCAGCACTGGGGTGTTTTCAGGTGATGGGCCAGCAAGGAGCAATGAGCCTTAATTCTGCCCACGTGCCTTGGACAGAGGCAGGTCCTGCTTCTTCACCAGAAAGCAAAATCATGCTGCAGGAGCTGGGCCTGTGCACAGCAAAAAAAAGTGAAAACCCTCTGAGGAGGAGCTGGAGCTTGGAGGATGCTCTTTCCTCTCAGATTTGAAAAGCCACATCCTGTACATTTTTTTTCCCCTGTATCCCCATTTCTGAAGGGAGCAGTGGGACAAAGGCTGAGGAGGATTCCCCTGGATTTCTCAGCTGCTTTCTCCCTCTCACTGGGAAAGTGCCACATTGAGTCACTTGTACAGCAAGAGGTGACTCCAGCAGTGTTGCTGTTGTTGTTGACTGCAGAGGGGAGAGCTCCAGCCCCCCTGATGAACCAGAATTCCTGCTTCTGCAGGGCTGTGTGTTTGACTCCAATGGGAATTGAAACCATTATTTTTTCTAGGACTTCCATGGCACTTGAGTTGTTGCATTGCAAAGTGACCTCACCATCTGCTCCCAGGTTCTCATCATACCTGGCTAGAGACAGGTGTGACTCTGGGCAGAAAGGTTAGAGAAGACTTTGGGCAATTAAATAAATACAGGTTCTTTGGTGTTTATTAAGGCATAGTAACTCTCATACTTAAATAGAAAAATAACTCTTGCAAATGCAGGGGTTTTTTCCTTAAGTTCATCTTCTGCTATATGTGATTCTGGTGCTCCTATACTTAGAAATGCTTAACATAAATTATGACCTAATTAACATTTGCATGGTAAGCGAGACTTCCTAGAGCTTATTCTCCTAATTAACACATGACAAATGATCAAGAATTAATATTTCATTGAAACATAAGTTGTCCAAGCAAGCCCATTAATGCTGCAGAAAACGTTTTGTTGCCTTATAGTTTTATAGCTGAAAAGTGGTGTGTTACAGTTGAGACCATTATATAATTTTGTCATTAAGATTATTTGTTATTAGAAAAATTATTGTAATAATGATAAGTGGAGGTGTTTCAATTTTTCCCCAAGTTGTGTTACAAACAGGTGAATCCATGACCTGATATGATCACCTGGGCTGATTAGGGTAGGGGGAGTTTGGGCTGCTCTGCACACACAGACACAGCTCAGGCCCCCCAGCTGCCTCTTTCTCTCTGTATTTCATGTCTTTTTAGGGTTGCAGAACATCCTTGTGTTTATCCCTGCTGCACTGGGGTCAGTCTGTGAGTGGAACCCTGCTCTCTGTCCTCACCTTTCCCAGGGGGATGTGTGGCCTCTTTGGAGGATCTGAGGGTCTGAGCTCCAATTTTCCATCTTTAATGGATGGCAAAGTCCAGCTAAAACAGAGAGCTAACACTTCAGGACAAAATGCTTTCTTTAGATCTACAGGAAGAGAGCCTGCTGACTTGAGTAAATGTGTATAGGCTTAGGATAATTAACACTTAAATAATAATTAGCTGCTAACTCATATAACCAAGAAACTGAAGGTCTAAATCAAGGTTGTAATTAGGGTTACATGATCAATGCAGCACAAAAATCCAATGAGCTAATTCCTTGAGTTCACAGTGATTAAGAACTGGCCATTTTTGCTGTGTCTTTTCAAGCATTTCTATTTCTGGGCACTGCTTACTGAAGATTTGAATATAGCTTTGAAGTTGAGTTAAAATAGTAAGTTTGGTTACACTTACAAAACTCCAAAAATTAAAAATAATCAAATGAAAATAGATTTTTTTCTACTTGAGTCCCCATGTAAATAATATTGCTAAAATAATAGGTACCCTTTTGCAGGAATGCAAGTCCCATCTTTGTTGTTTGGCTATCAGACACATCTCCACAGGCACCACTTGCTCCATTTCTTTGAGATAATGTGTCATCATTTGTTCACTGAGCAATAAATCCTTAGTGATTAATCAATCAATGCCTATTGGTTTCAGAAGGAATCTCAGCTGCTTTTGAAACACAGGCTCTGCTCTCTAAGGAAAGAGCAGAAAACATGCACATATTAGACTAACATTTGCTTTGTTTTAAAGTCAAATTAATTTTGCCTTGCCTGAAGCTGAGAAGGAACTTAATCATATAGAGAGTCTGTAATAAATCCTGCTTGACATCTGGTATTTCCTTCTGAGCTGCTGAGAAGGAGGGGGGCACAGCAGACAGGGTGTGCAGGGACAAAGGGCTGGTATTGCTCGAGCACCAGCTCAGCTCCAACATTTTGGATTTGCTTTTGTCCTCGAGTTGTGTGTGCTTTTCCTGGAAAGAGCTCCTGACTCAGTTTAGTTGCACATGGCTGCTTGGCACAACTCTCAGGTGCAGAGCAGAGCCACCAAGCTGAAAACTCTGCTTCAGAGATTGTCAGCTCATCTCCAGGGTGTGAGGTCTATGTTTAAGGTTTGAACTTTATGGCTTTTGTTTTATAAAACCCTGAATACTTATCTAATTATAAATTACCCATAAGCTTTTTAATTCAACCAACAATAAAGATATTTGGGTTTCTATTTTCAGTTCTGAGGTTATGAATATCTATCTCAGCAGCTCAACATGCCCAGGCTTCTACAAATGTGATTGATCGGGCTGGGGAGTCTGTTTTCTCCCCCAGAAAGTTAAAATCACAGGCCAGGAATATGGAGGATTTTGGACAAAAGGGAAAGACTGGGTTTGTACCTGAATGGTGGCATGATGTCCATGCCACCCCAGCTCTTGGATGAGTACAGGAGTGCTGGGGATCCTTGTGTGTCACCCTGCCACTGCCTTCTCAGGACAGGCCTTAGTGAGCACGGGGCATCACTCATTTTTTGTCTTAATATTACAGTGAACTGAGTGTTGCAGAGTTGTATCTTTGACTTTCTTGTTAAGGGCAACTTTTAGAAGAGTTCCCTTTGTCTGGAATGGGAGTGCAAATGGAAATTGGCAATATTGATCTGCCAACAGTGATGTATCTTAGAGCTGAGTGTGAAGCATATCATCCCTTTGAAGTTCCTTTTTTTGTTGGGCTATTTTTCCTTTGTTCTAGTTATTTTTTATGTTCTGGGATTGATGCCCACAATGCAAAGAGAAGTGAGTGAAAAAACCCTTCAGAAATACAACAGTTCATGCCTGTTTACATTCTTCTGTTCTACATTAGAGATACTCAAACACATTTGACCCTGAAAAAAGGTTTCCTTTAAGGCTTTTGATTCACTGTGACATATTTTGTGTGTCTACATTATGCAGGTGCCATCATAGCATTTGCCCTCTGCTGTACGGCTGGAGGAGTAAAGTAATAACACAAAATTTCATGTCAGTCACTTCAACTGTAGGTGACATTTCAGTGCTTCCAAAACCCAGATGTGCATTTTTTTCTTTCCATGAATTTCAGAGGAAACAATAAAAGATTGTTTCTTTAGAAGAGTAATGAAGCTGATGAGGGGACTGAAGCACAAATCTTATGAGGAGTGGTTGGGGGTGTTTAGCCTGGAGAAAAGGAGGCTCAGGGGCCTCCTGCAGCTCCTAAAGGGACGTTGTAGCCAGCTGGGGCTGGGTCTCTGCTCCCAAATAACAAGTGACAGGACCAGAGAAAATGGCCTCAAGTTGTGCCAGGGGAGGTCTAGATTGGATTTTAGCAAAACTTCCTTCACTGTAAGGGTTGTCAAGCACTGCAATGGGCTGCCCAGGGAGGTGCTGGGGTCACCATCCCTGAAGTGTCCAGAAGTTGTGGATGTGGCACTTGAGGGTGTGGTTTATTGGTGCTCATGGAGCTGCTGGGTTAACTGCCAGTGGCCTGAGTTCCAAAGAAAATATCTTGAATGTCTTTGATCTGTGACAAAAGGTCAAAAGTCTGAGATGCAGAAGATATTGCACATCACCCATGGGTCTGGGGATGGCAGAAATGTCAGTCAGGCTCCCAGCTATTTTGCAGCAAGAGCAATTTTATGTTTCCTGTGGTCCTAAATCTTCCAAATACAGAGCACTCTCACTCTTGTGTCCCTTGGTTTCTTCAGACACCTGAAGGGTGACTGTAACTTGGCCTACTGACTGAAAGGAATTGTGAATAATTAACTCTTGGCTTGTATGGTTCTTTTGGATTGGAAAGGCTCTGGTCTGTATTGGTTACTCAGATTTGATTTTTTTTTTTTCCAAAGGTTGAAGAGTCAAATACCTTGGAATGATTTTATTTCTTTTACACAATGAACAGCAGTGTTTTGTCTCTCTGCATTGTTATATCCTAATTCCATTAGATCTGGGGATAAACCCACAGCCCTGACTGCCTCAGAAAAGGTTTTACTTTCATCCAGCTGCTTGAAGCAAAACCTATTTGCAAATAAACAGGGAGCTGTTAACAGTGTCCATAAGAAACACTGCTCAGTGCAGTGAGGAGCTCCTCCAATTTGTCTGTCTAAATGCAATTAAATGCTGCAAGACTTGCCATAACAAACTGCTAAATTGTCACTGTCATCTACTGCAAGAGACCCCTCAAGTTATTGGGGGCACTGTTCATTTCCTGCTGCAGATAAGGGATCTGTCCTGCTGTCAGTGCCTGGCAGCAGTGCTGGGATGGAGCCTGGACTCCTTCTGCTGCTTGGCTTTGCTGCTTCAGGGCTGCATTTACATTTTCAGCTTCCCCAAGAGCAGCTTCAGGGGGAAAATGGAGTGGGAGCAGGAATTTAAAGGGGTGAAGTTTTGGCTTTGGTTATTTTGGTGAGACAAGGCACACCTCAGTTCCCTGGCCATGGTGAAGGAACAAGTTGTGGTTTTATCATTGGGGGTCTGTCTGCAGGAGCTGGCAATCACAATATCATTTTGTTTTCTCCACTCCAACTTGTGCTTTGTAGTGAATATCTCCGTGTCCACAGACCAGCACAACATTTAAGTGGAGGAAGAGGAAGAAAATCTCTTTTTTTGTTGTTAAGTTAGCTATAAATGCATATATAAAGACAGGACAGTCTTTACTTGTCGAGAACAGAAACCTTGCTGTCTGAATTTGGTCTCTCTCTAGCATTGAACTCTCACTTGTTTTACCTTTCTGCTTCTCATTCCTTTTTTGAAATGAGAAGAGCCCACCAGAGGCTGTTTTTTAGCATTAATTACTTGGCATAATTTGAAATACGGAGAAAACTCATGGTAGTTCAGACACTTCATTTTGGGCTCTGTTATTGATTGCTGTTGCTTTTCCTCACATGCTAATTTACTGTGGAAAACACACACCTTTTTTTCTTTCTGTCTTCTGCCATCCCAAGCATCTGGAAGCAGCTGCCTGTGTGCCAGGCCATCAAAGAGGAAAAGTGGCTGTGCACTGATGCTCGTGCACATTTCTTCCTGACACCTTTGGCTCTGGTTCTGTTGAGAGGCAATATTCTGGCTGCTGGAGCTGGTATTTCCATTTACATTTGGAGCTGCACTGTCAGTTTGCTTCATGGCTTGCAGACGTGAGGCTGTCCATCCTCAGCCCAGCAGGAGTGGTGGAGAGCCCTTCTGCTCCTGCCCCTTGCAGGGCTTTCTTTGTGACCCATCCAGTCACAAAATCAAAATGTTTATGGTGCCTGTGTCTTGGCAAGGCCCTCTGCAGTGCCCCAAACACAAATCCATCACAGAGATTGTTGCAGAGCAGCCATGTGTATTAACTCTATTTATCAGATAATTAATTTTGGGAGCAGGGAGAAGGGATGACCATAATTTACAATGCACTTCAGGGCCACGTGGAAGGAAAAACAACTCTGTAGTACTGTAGGCTGCAAATAGGAATTTTAAACACCCCTTAATATCACAGTGAATATACTAAATACATTAGGTAGCCTTCTAACCAGAAGTCCAGTCCAGTTCATGTCTTGTTTCTGGCAGGAAAGAAATAATTTCCTCCTGTATGTGTTTCTTCAGTAAGAGATGGGGTTTGGGTTTTTGTCTGGGATTTTTTTGGTGTTTTAGTATCCCATAAATCTCAAGAGGCATTATTACTGGTTCTCTGGCAGCAGTCATGTTTTAATATTTTTTTAAACAATATAGGCCAGCAAAAAAATTTTAACAATTTTAAGCCACAAATGCTGCTTATGAGATGTGGAAATACACTGTCCCAGGCAGGGCCTGAACCCTATGAATGTATAATCAGCCCCACTGCCATTTTCTGGGTGCGTTTTGTTGAATGCCCTGCCAGGGACTGCAAGATGACTTCACCTTGGTTTTCCTGCCCTTTGCTGGGAGAGAAGGAGCACACATCACATCATCTGTATCTCCTCAGAGCACATGGAGTGCTTCTTTCCCCCTCAGCAGCCATGCTGAGAGAACATTTATCCTGGCTGCCTCTTTTTCCCCTCAGTGTTGTCAGACTGGGCACTTCCATTTGACAAAAAATGTACAACATGCAAAATTTCACCTGTGCTTTTCCATAATTGGCGTGACCTCTTTTATCAATAGCTCAACAGAGAGCAGGTAATGTCTTTTAAAATTTATTCTCCTCCCCTGCAGTTTTCCTCCATTTTCTACAGTTTCTAGCTGGAGGGGGGAGAACCAAACTGAGCATTCAGTTTTATTTTCCAGTTCAGCATCCTCTGCACTCCTGCAAGCAAAGTGTGGGTCACACTCCAAACACCAGATAAATGGCTCGTTTTACCTCATCTCTGAGTGAAACAGTCCTGCTCACTTTTTTCTGCTGTTACAACGTGTTTGCTCTTGTTCCATTTGCAATATTTGTCACAAGTTCCACTCTGATGACCCCCACGATCCTCTTGGCAATGTCTGAGAGTGGTGCTATTACAGCACAAAAGGGAACCAGCAAAATTTCCTTTGCTGCTGCAGAAATGCCAATTTCTTTGTAACCTGGTGCATTGTTAGTTTGCATTTTATTTTATCTTGTGGAGTCGCACTGAATATTGTGAGAAAGTTAAAGGGATCAGAGCTTGGACCAGTTGGTGATTTAGACTGAAAATTTGGCTGTGTCCTGGGAAGTGAGACACTCTTACAAAATTATATCAGAATTTGAGCTGGTTGAAATGTGAGGTTTCAGGGTTTGTCTTTTATATGCTATTTTTCAACTTTGAAGTAATTTTTTATGAGTGGTGGTTCAGTATTTCATCAGCTCATCTTCTGTGTTGCATCTTCTCCCTTGTTTTGAGAATCATGATTGCCTTGCAGCTCCCAGATCCCAGTTGCCTTTATCAGAGCAGTGTCAGCTTTGAGCTGCAGTGAAGGGTTTGACACATTTACCAAAATCATGGCCATGGGAAAGGAGTGCAGGATGTTTCTGCCATCATGTTGGAAAAGGCGAGACAAGAACCATGTAAATTATAAAACAAGATTTTAATAGCATACTTATAAATCCCTAATTTAATTTTTAAAAATGCTTAATTAGAATACATTTCATCCCACAATATCTTCATTGAAGTTTGTATCGAATCAGTAGAATTAGTAGAAATTAATTTTTTTAGCAAATATCACTGGATCCAAGGCCACACAAAAAAACAATGTATCCTGGGGGCGAAGGCCCCTCAAGACAATCAGGTCCTTATCAGAAACTCCCTAAGACTGATGCTAAACACACTTTCTATTCTTGCCAGCTCTCTCAATCAACCTCAATTGGGAGAGAGAGGGAAGGAAGAGCTGTTCTTTCCTAAAGCCCTTTCATGAGCCTCTGAAATCCAAGACACAATCAAGTCCTTATATCCTAAGGAAGTGTGTGGTGGATATCAACCTAAAAAGATTAAAATGTGTGCATATTTCTGAGATTGACAGTAATCAGTCAGAGATGACATTTATTTTGCTATTTATACCCCCCAGAGACAGGACCAGATGGGGCAGCTGGGTTGGGAGAGTTTGGAGAGAAGATTGAGGGGGACATGGACCTGCCTTGCCAAGGCACAGTGTGGAGGAAAAACAGCCAATGTGGAGCTGTTCATCACATCCTGAAAAATTGGAGTTATGAGCAGGGCACTGATCTTAAAGAACATTTGTGTTCTTGACTATGGCCAGGGAAGGGCTGTAGGTTTGTGCAACCAAATGTGGTTTGTGCCAGCAACCACACAGATCAGCTCTGGCTGTCACCAGAACCAGATTGTCACTTCTGAAGAACTGAATGGATTTTCAGTGATATGGACAAATTCTTCTGAGGTTGCTTTGCAGCAGGTTTAGCTTGTTTCCAGAGCCACTTAATCTCAGATTATATAATATAAAAGATTAATCTTTTCAGCTTTCAGATTCTCCCAATATCCTATGTCCAAGCTTTGTGCAAGGAATGCAGAATTTAGGGTGAAAACTATCATGATGAATGCATGCATAATGTATTAAACCTATTCCTAAGCAAATACTGGCTGATATTTACCAACATTTGCTTTGTATCCAAGCCAGTCTTTTCAGCTCAATTTATATTGATCTTTCAGCCTGGTTTCCACCTTTCCCCATCAGATTTTTTTGAACCACTGACCTTTATTTTGTCCTCTGGAGCTGTAAGAATGACTGAAGTGATGCTATTAGCTTTATCTTTAGAAAGCTGATGGTGACAGTGGCAGCTTTTCCTTCAGGCTCACAGAAGCCTACAAGTGTGTTACTGATACTCCCATGTTAGTTTAATCTCTCAGGTCAGTTCCAAAGAGAAGAAGCAGTTAAACCAAACACTTTGTCACCCCCAAAATGAGAGGAGTGAACAACAGAAGCCAGTTGGTAGAGCAGACATTTCTGCTGCCCTTTAGAGCTTCTTATTTCAAATGTTATGGAAACACCAGCTTTATCCTCAGACAGGGAGCACAAAGGTTAAAATTCAATATAACTGAACACTGTCCCACTTGTGGGGCTGTCAGGAATTTTAGCTGCACCCTGCAGAACGAGAAGGATCTTCTTGGCAGGACAGCCCCTAAATCCCAGGGCTGCATTCCCTGCCTCAGAGGTGGGATTCTCTGATGTTGGCCACATCTTCCAGTGGGGAATTGTGGCTTTAAGGACTGTATGAAATATTGATGTGCCCTGCAAATGGCACTGCCTGGTTACTCTTTGTTTTACTTGTACCTGTTGTGCTACAAGGCTTGAATCAGAATTACATGGAGGCTGAATCCCAACCAGTGAAACAAACTCCTCAAAACAAACCCATTTTGTTCAGATGATCTGGTCCTTTAGTTTGAGGCTGGTGGAAACTCCTAATTCTGTCCATTTCCAGATGGAACGTGCTTTTGTCAGGATTTGCTGTATCAGGAGAGAGATGAATGCTTGGCAGTGCTTTGTGAGAACATAAAAACCACATCTTGGCTGGCATATTCTGTATTCTTACATCTAGTCCAGAGAAAAGAGCAGGTCACAAAGACCATCCTGCTGGTTTTGAGCTGTCTCTCCCACAGTGTAATTATCAGTTAACTGATGAAGAACCACACTCTGCAAGAATTATTTTGGTTTTTTTAATGAAGGGATAATGGCCTTTTTCTCCTGGGAGCTGAAAATGCTGAGCCTGTCACATGTTATGTTCAGTGCTTTAGAGGACTGTCTCTAAAGGTGGCATAAGTATATATTAAGGTTAATTTTAGGTGTAAAAACCCATGGAGAGAGGCTAAAAATCAGGACACTGAGATGATCTCAACCCTGCAACTCTCCATCAGCACCTGCTGAACTTTTACATATTCTGAGGAAACTGGAAGCAGGGTCACACATACAGACATAAATGTGGGTACATAAAGATACAGAAATATGTTAACCAAAATCTCACTGCATGTGTCACTCTGTTGGTAAATGTTTTATTGTTTCAAATCTGGCTCTTGGCCCTTCCCTCAGCCTTTCTACGCCCCATCCAAAATAACCTGGTTTTGTGATACTGTTTTGAGCAGAATTTCTGAGTTGTGTTTTCTCCTTGGAAGATATTATTTTTATTATATTTTATTATTATTTTATTTTTCATGCTATGAATTATTTCCTGCCAATCCTGACATGTTTTCTTCTTTGGAGCCCTGCAAGATTGATGGGCTTGTTGTCATTTGAGACTAATGCACAACTGTCAATGCCACTTGCTCACTCAGGGATGAAGAGACCTTTAATCATGAAAAATGGTTAATAACAACAGCTTTTCATGTCTACTATCTGGAATTAAAAATCTCATGAAAGCTTTTACATGCTCTCAAATTGTGGTCGCTTAGTGCCTTTGTACTTTTATGTGCAGAAATCTAACAACTCTCCCCTTCATGCCTGCTGAACTCACAACTGGCTGATGTGGGAATGAAACCACAAAGATGGCTAGAGCTCCTCCAGCACTTGCTTGAAGATTAATTTTCATTTCTATTACTTGCTGATTCTAATCTTTGTTTCAATTATAGTAGCATGTTGATAATGTGATATCTGGTATGGATATAAGCCAGAATTTATGTGTATGTAAATTTGATAGGTAGATCTACCTCTTTAATCTGATGCAGAAATATTTCCATGGGTATTAGTTGTGTATAAAAACATATTTCTGTAGACTTTGCAATGCCAGTTAATGCGTGGTACCACAGTGCAGGATTTTGGTCCCCTCTCAGTCTATACACAAAGTTATGTAGTGCCATAATGCTGGGTGGTCTCAGCCTCCTTTACCAAGCTGGCATATTTAGGTGCAGGTGTCGAAGGAAGGGGACCAGGACACCAGTTGGTTCATCACAGGCCTTTCAGGTCCGGTCCCGCAGGTCTTTCTGGTCCAGTTAATTGAAGAAAGTATCAAACACTTATACAGCAAATAATAAGCTTATGAATATTCTGTAAGCCAAGCAATCTATTGGTTAAACTATAGCATTAACTCATCCTCATTCCTTAGGGATTACATCTTTCTTTTCTCATGTCTCTTTCACTGTTTGTTATTATACCACAGCTAGGCCCAAGGACATGCTATCTGTGCAGGTGCAGGACTTGGAATTAGCCACGGTTTTGTAATTTTCCAGTCCTTAGCAGCTAAATTCCCAACATGGAGGTACCCAGGAAAAGTTCCCTGGTGCCTCTGTCAGTGCAGAAGAGTGGCTGGGGCCAGTTTGACCAGAGGTGCAAGATCAAATGTTTCTGGATTCACTCCTGGATCTGTTGCAGGGCTGAGGTGCAGCATCCAGTGACTCTGCTGGATTAGCAGATGGAAACAGATTCCCTCTTTTCCAGAAGGAGAAATCATTCCACTAAGCCCCAAAGAGCCCATGACATCTACCCTAAAAATAACCCTGTGGTGTATGGGAAGTTTATTGCAAAATCATTTTGTGATATTTTTCAAGAGAGCGTCAGTATACACCTGGTAGTAAGTTAGAGCAGATATTTAGTTGAAGCAAAAGAGAAAATTACCACAGTTAACTTTAAACACACTAAATTTTCCCATGTTGAAGTATTAGTGTGGATTAAGCACTCCAAGGAGTCTGTAGACATTTGGATGACATTCACAAGTTCCTTGGGAGTTTCCTGTCTGCACTGGAGATGTGCCCAATGAGTGCCAATTAAATATTTACACCACCACAAACTATTGCACAGATACAGTGCTCACCATTAACATCTCAGAATTTGTCTGCAGGTGCTTTATTCTCTCCAATTTTATTTGCTAATTCAGACATATACACAAAAAAATGGTGAGCAGAACAAATGGTATTTCAAAGAACTAACAGTTGGAGGAGGACTGAGGACATTCATTCACTGATTGTGTCAGTGTAGGATGTGAATTTAGGCAACCACCAATGTCTCACCAGTCATGTTCAAACAAAAATAATGCAGGGTGTAAAAAGTGACTTTAAAGCTATTAAGTGATGTGTCCTTTCATAGTTTCTTCTTCATGTGCTTGTAGTGAGAATGATCTTTCTTTTAAGTTGCAGTTATTCTTGTGCTTAAAGGGTACAGCTTAATAAAACACAGCTTCTCTTTGAAATGTCTCTTGTCAAAACTAAACATCGAGAAATTTTCAAACAAACGTCAGATGAACTCACTGTAATTGGCACCAGTGTGTTGAATATAAAATGCATTACTCTAGTAGCATTTGCTTCACTTGAACCCAATATCTTGAAATGAATGTAATCTGCACACTGAAAATGTTTGGTGGCAAGGAAAGTGATGAATGAATGTGACTGTGGCAATAATTACAATGTGTGAGTAAGTGTGCATTCATTGTGCTGCTGTGTAAACTTTGTTCAGGTTGAAGAGACTCAATTTCCGTGTATTTGGCTGAGCCCTTATAAGTTGCAAGATTTTGTCATGTATTATTGCTGGTTTAATAATTCATATATTTAAGGAGCTTTAGTACCTCTGGTTCTGTGGACCAGGTAAGAACTGGCCCGCAGTGGGAGAGCTCAGGTCCATCTGCACTGCCCAGAAAAATGCACCTTTAAGTGGGCATGGGGTATGGAAAGAGTGGTAGAGGAACAGGATGTGGCTAAGAAAAGGCTAAAAGAATCATAAAATAATCATAGTGGGAAGAAAAGCAAAATAAATCAAACTAGCACATCAAGAAAAGAAGACATAGTACCCTAGAGGCAGAGATATAAGAACTGAAATTAAATTGCTATCAATTACTACACCTGGAATACTCCTACTGACTAGGCCAAAAAATAGAAATGAGGCTTCAAGGAGGACCAGTGCTGGTATGGAAAAGGAGAAACAGGAAGAAAACCACTTTTCCTTTTCTTGAAAAGAAAAGCTGTGGCATTAACACCTTCAAGTATATCCCCTATAAAGAGACCATCTATCTCTTCAGAATGTAGAGTTGTTGTTTTTTTCTTTTTTTTTTTTCTTTTTTGTCTGAGAGGGGATGCAGGGGAATACCTGAAAGCAATATAGTGAATACAGTGAGGTATGAGTGAAAATTTCCTTTGTCGAGTAAAGGGTTGGGTCTTTTTTTGGGGGGGACGGGTGCTAGGTTTTTTTGGTGTGTTTGTTTATTTGTGGATTTGGAAAGTTGCAATCCTGGTTGCTTTGCATTTGGAAGCTTTAGTCCAGCTGATGTGGGGAAGGCAGAACAGAAGTTCCCATTCTGCCCCCTCTGCTTCTGCATTTTTGTTCCTGGGCTGTTGCTGAGCTGCTGGGGTGAAATAATCTGTGCTCCTGGGGTGTGGAAAGACACCTCAAGAGAACAGGGCTCTCTGCAAGAGCCAGCCATGCTAAAGCTCCGTGAATTCCACATTCCTCCTGAGTTCTGCACTTGGTTCTCTCAGAATAATACAGATTATGTGCACTTGCATTAAAAATCCTCCTCCTGACGGTGCTGTTTAGAAATATGTCAGCTGCTGGCATCAGTGTTTGGTAGGGAAACCTTCCTTCTCATGGTTCTTTTCATGCTGGAAGACAATATCGAAGCTGCCATCTTAACCTCCTGCTAATTTGCTTCCAGTCAGTCAAATGATGAGTTAAACTACATTATTTTTCCTTGTATCTGGCAGTATAAGTCAACCTCTACCTTTTCTACATTCACAAAGCCAACAGCACAAAAATGCCTCCTGACTGTGTGTACATTAAATGTGCAGTTTCCTAAATAATCTGATCTCTAAAAAGCAATAAAATCTGTTGCTTGTACAATTTCTGAACATTTAGTTTATAAAAAGTGCAGCAAGGATCTGATGGTAAAAGCTTCTGGAAGTTTTGTTTAATTTAAAAAAGAGAGGAGTTTTGGGGGAAAAATTGCAATGGGAGAGTGACACAGCATTTCTGCTCCTGGGATGAATTCTGGGTTGCATTTGCTGAAGTTGGTCACAAGATCAGTTTATGGAGCTGAAAGCCAGACCTGTCCTTTGCTGCACATCTATCAGGAACGGGGCAGAAATGCTTCTCACAGTTTAATCACTCCAAACAAGCGTGCCTGGAGCAGAAAGGATTACAGGGATATTAGGAAGGGCAATCAATTTAATACTGATGCTCTAAGAGAAGCCAAGAACTTGGGGTGTATTTCAACCCAGAATCTGAGTTTTGTGAGTTTGAATTTGAGAGGTTTCTCAGACTGCCTGGAAATCACTAACTTGTGACATGGAAGCTCAAAGCAAGAGTAACTTGGAATTTTTTTTCCCCTGCTTTGAAATGAGGTTGTTTGTTCCCTCTTTACAATCCTGGGCGATTTAGAGGGCTGGGGAGAGGCAGATAGACAGCAGAATAATTAGTTTGCGGTGCATAAAGCATTCACACGGTGAAAGGAGGCAAATGAGCGCCTCAGGGAGGATGTGGGATGCACCTGAATTAGCCTGGGTGCCCGACGTGAATGACAAAGCTGACCCCAGGCTGGCACAGGGACATTAAACACCCCTGGGCGCGGGGAGCTCAGGTAGGCACGGCGCACTTTGCTGCGGTAAATCACCCGCTAAATGAGGAGCAAGCAGGTGAGCAGGATTTACACAGCCCTGCTCTGTCATCCTTTTACACGAATAGGCACTTAAGACGTTTGCTGCGGTTATGTCTTGCTCCCCTGGGAGGCTGGAATCATTTTTGTGGGGGTAGTTTAGTTCAGCTCTGAGGAGGTTTGTCTGTACCTTTATTTTATGGCACACAGAAGCTGCTGATCTCCCTCAGCCTGTCTTTGCTTGCAAGCACTTGCTGCTGAACTGTGTGATACCTCTGTTTCCCCAGCAACTCCATTCATTCATTTAAATCTTTCTTATAAAGTAACTTTTGCTGTCTACCTTAGGATAGAGAATTGTAAGGGAATTACAAAATCAATATACAAAACAAACACAAACTACATTTAGAGAGACCGCTGCCAAAACAATGTGTGTTTGTGTTCCTTATCTAAGAAAGATTTATTTTTTGCATTGTTCACTTTCATTTTCCCTACAACTATTTCTTTATTCATCATTTCAAACACAGGAAAGGATGCTGAAGCTACTGAGGTGTGAGTTTATGCATAAATGTGATGGAGCTGTGTTATTTTCTTCATCCAGCTACATCTTAAATGTAGATCCCAGTTTTTGTAGTTTACAACCTGTATGGTGCATTTATATGGATATTTTGGAAATACAGAGAATATTTTGAATTCTGTATGGATTTTGTATGGATGGACACAGTGCTGGGTAGAGATACAGTCCCCATCCTGCCAGGATGATTTATCTACTCTATCATTACATTAGCATTAGGAATATCCAAATCCATTGTGTTAGTGATTAACTAGAGGATAAATATTTCGATTCAGTGGTATTTGGTGGATGCACAGCTAAGTGCTCTGCCTTTGGCTCTGGTTTAGAAAACATTGGCATGGAGATGAGAGGAGTTTCCCCCACAGTGCTGAACTCCCACTGCCTGCCCAGTTTGATTCCTTAGCACTCTAAATAAAACCCCCAGGACGCTGGCAGAGTCCTGAAATTTCTTTGGAACTCAGGAATGCATGAAATATAATGGGCACTAGCTTTTAATCTGTTGGAACAAACCCTTAAAAATCCAATTCTTTTTGCTTTCCAGACTGTGACAAAGCCTCTTGGGTTGCAAGAGCTTTTCCAGTCCACACCTTCATGGTGGCTCAACCAGAGCCAGGCTTTGAAGATGTGTCAGATGCCTTCTCGTGCTGAGCAGGTCTCAGGCTTTGTGTTGTCCGTGTTTTCTTCCCAAAAACTGGGGAGCAGTGCTCAGGGCACAGCCCTCTGCCCCAGGGCAAGTGGAATTTTCAAACATTTCCAATTTCAGCTACTTCTGCTCAGCATTGCACAGGCACTTCAAGGAAAGCAGTGAGGGCTGGGCTGAGCTGCTCTCCCTGGCAGGGAAAGCTGGGTTCTGTTGTCTCTGCAGCCCCTGTGTGCTTTTAAAGGATGAAAATTAAACTTGCAGGAGCGTATCAATCCTGAGAAAGTTGTGTACAATCCTATCGCCTGTGGTCTGCACAGGGGCCAATTTCACCCTGCCTTTCTTCGTAGCCCAAGGCTGTCAGCTCCTTGCTTTCCCTGAGCCATGAGGATTCAAAGGGAAAACAAGATAAAGAAAACTGCTTTGATTTTTATATTTTTGTTACCACCACCAAACAGCATATAATTAGCCTTTCTTTTACATATTAAAGCTAGCCTGATGATGCAATATCCATTATAACTCTAAAAGCTTAATCTTAAACAGAGCAAAAAAAACCCCAGAGGAGGATCATATGCCTGGAAATTAGCATAGGGTTTTTTCCTCTTTAGAGGAATGCCTGAGTGCATGGATGCTGAGAGGATGTGACTCACATAGAATGAGAACAAGTTGTTCCTCGGTCTCTTGATACAGTGCCTGGGATATCAAATCAAGTCCAAGCCCTGATTTGAAACTCCCTTAGAGGACCAATTATTAATTGGATGTGAACTACTTTTAATGCAGGAAGGACACCTCTTTTGGTGTTGTATTTTTGTGAAAAAATTAAAAAGGAGTTTTAGATGAGCAGTAACAATCCAGGGCATGCAGCCATAACCCAGCAGAGATGTTTCACAGAATTCAGAATTCACAGAATGACTGGGTTGGAAGAGATCTTCAGGATCATCGAGTCCAACCCAGCCCCAACACTTGAACTAAACCCTGGCACCCAGTGCCACATCCAGGGATGGTGACTCCACCACCTCCCTGGGCAGCCATTCCAGAACCTTATCACTATTTCTGTGAAAAACTTTCTCCTAATACCCAACCTGTATTTCCCGTGGCACAGCTTGAGACTGTGTCCTCTGGCTCTGCCTGCAGGACTCACAGCTAGACCATGGCACGTGGAGGACACAGGCTGCACGTGGCATCTCACGCAGGGGATGTTGGTATTTTCACAGAGAATTTCCCTCTCAGGACAGGAGTATTTTGCCATGTTTATGTCCAGGAAAGACCAGATCCACCTGGTGATTGCTCTGTTCTGTGCATGTGGAGAATGAATAACTGACTGGCCCTCAATTCCCCTTTCATCAGACCCAATTTTTCCCGTGCTGGCTGTGCTGTCCATTGCACCTCTGCAGGAGCTCGTTAACCTCCCTCATTAGTACAGTGAGGAGGTCTTGGCTCCATCCCACTGGGGAATGGGGTCATGCATTTGTGACTCACTCCTTTGCTGCTGCTCTATTTAGTGCCTTTAACTATGCCATGTTTTGGGTTGGTTTTGCTCCAGTGCCAAGGCAGAAGCTTTTAGGAGACACCTCCTTGCAACCTGCCCTGTTCCTGGGCAGGCACAGCACTGACCACCACCGGCTGTAATTGGCACAGAAAGTTTGTCGCATAAAAATAACTCTTGGGCAATTGTTACTCTGCCTTAGAAAGCAGATTTCGCCTATAGTTTTTTTCCTTCTTCCTTCTTATTAACCAGCCAAATAATGGCTTATAAAGCCTAACATTTAAAAAATGTCTTCGCTGGGCATAACAAGAACCAATCTGAATTAAACTACTGCTTGGAAAGAAGAAGAAGAAAACCCCACAACTTGGCCTTTGCCTTGTACTTTTTACTTTTTTCAGAAATGATGGGCTACCTGGCTATTTAAATAATCTTTCATTCCTATAACTAAGTCACTACCACAGCCTCATTATTTAACACTAATGGGAGTGTTTTGCTGTGCAAAATCTCCCTGCTCTTTTTTACCCCTTGTTTTTGTATCTGAAAACTCTCACACCAGTTGACTGTCTTTGTTTTTATGATTTAGTAAGTTTAATATTCTGCTCTATGCTTTCTGTGCCCTGGATGTTCTCAGAGTTGTTATGAAGTAGCTAAGCAAGGCTGCATTAATAATTTGCTTCTCAGTAATTTTCCTGCAAGCAAAAAGCTCTAAAACAATTATTTTTCAGCTGAAGGTCTTGGAAACTTCATTTGATTATCCAACAAGCAAAGGACCTGGTCTCAGGGTTGACTGCATCCACCTTGTTCTCCCTATTCTCTGCAGGTTTTTGTAGCCACAAATTCACAGGTGCACCTGGACACCTTTCAGTGTGTGTTGTACAGCACAGTTAATATTTGGTGTGAGTTTTTCTTCTCACCTGCTCCTCCTTGGAAAGGGAAGTGTGAGCTGCAGTGTTCCCAGGTGGTTTTTTGGTTGACTCATGCAATAGGAACGTTTCCCTGAGTTTGTTCTGCTCAAGTGAATGGCTTTGAGAAGGAGATGTTGAAGGGTCTGTAATTCCTGTGTCAAAGGAAGCTCAGCATCCCCCTTTGGGGGCCTAACATTCCTTAGAGCATATTTTTAATTTCCAAACAATGAAATCCTCAAACACAGGTTGTGATCTACAGACACCTTGGCCTCAGCTGGGTTGCAGGAGTGGTGGAGCTGGGCTGTGTCAGGAGAGCAGTGCTGGGGTGTTCCTGCTTGTTGGGTGGGCTCCCCAACGCTCCACAGCTGTGCCAGGGAGACATTTCTAATGTTTATTCTGGTTATTTGGAGAAAAGAGTCATAGCACCATACTGATAAAGGGGTTTACCCTCTAATCCAGCTGGTCTGGTGGGCACTGGGCACTACAGCTTCACACCCTGAGGTCAGCTGGGATTCAAGGAGTTTGAATCTTTTGGGAATTTGGATGTTACAAACCAGATTATTGATTTTATTTACTTAAATGGAAGCTAAAGTAAATTATTGCAGCTTTCTGTCCAGGTTGGGTTTGCTCTGAACAGTTCTTGATACCCCGGTTCCTGGCACCACGTGCAGACCTGACAAGGTTTGAACTAAAGTCATCATCTGCACCGCTGAGGGGGATAGGGAGCAACCTCTGTGTGTGCAGACACTTGTAACCTTGGATTTCTTGAGTCTGTAATACCATGGAACTCTTTTCCAGACAGCAGGACCCCTGAATCCTGTTTCATTTTGGTCACAAAGGAAATTGGTCCAACCAATTTCATTATTTCCTCACTGAGAGTCAAATAGACCTCATATTAATTGTGACAGTGCTTCAAATTTTCCTTTTTTACTACATGCTGCATTATTCTTTCATGCCAGTTATTCTTTGTTTGGCCTGCCTCACTGCAGGAATTTATTAAGAATCCTTATAGCCCAGATTTAGACATGCTTAGGCATGATGATTTTTCATTTATTGTTATAGAATGAACATTGCAGAGCAAGCAGGAGGCTAACCATTTAACACCAAGTGTCTTATTAATCAGCTTTTGTTTATTTAATTTAATAAGCAGCTTTTGATAGCTGTGAGAGTCTGGTTGGGTATTTAATTAGATCAGCACTTACTGCTCGGGTCTGTGGAACATCTGACTTCAGCTTTCCTGATACTTTGGATCTCAAGTTTATTCTTTTTTCTTTTCTTTTTCACTTGAAAATGCAGTAAGTATTTTCTCAGTAACATAATTTCAGCTCATTTTTGATTTTGGGGGTATATGTGGGGATACAGAAGCCAGGAACCACTTGCCCTTTGGCATTAAATACACAGAAGCAGGTGCTGGAAATTCCTGTCTTTGAAGCCTATCTAGTTTGTTGGGAAGGTATGGGACCTTCTTGCCATCTTCCTCTCCTTTTGAATAAGTCCCAAACCACATCAAAACCACAACTCCGTGAGGTGAGGGCCAGAGCCCCCTCTGAGACCCCTCTCTCACTGTCCTTTGATCATATCTGCTCTGGGTCTTCTCACATTTTTTGGAGCCATTTAAAACACTTCCCACCATGCCCAGTGCTGCATTCCTGTGCCTGGCACCTCAAACCTTTTCTCCTTAGGGATCTGGGCTCCAGCAGATCACTCTATGCTCCTCAAAATTCCCCAGGACAGAAATCAGCCCTGCAGAATAACAGGGCTCTGGGAAGCCTTTCTTTACTTTCATTTACATTTCATGTAAGCATTACTTATTTATTAAGTAATTAATCTGGATTTATTTTTCTGAACTAGAAGAATGCCATATGGTTTTTTGTCTTCCATTAGTTCAATCATGTCACATTAGCAGGATGGGTTTGCATGTGCAGCCTGGAGTTCCAAGAGGCCTTGGGCAGTTTTTTCATGGATCTCATAGCTGAAGCTGAACCTGACTGTATTTAGTGAAAAATCAGGAATGCTCCTTAATAGCCACTGCAACAGGATTCAGTAAGATCTTGATAAATTGAGGACACAGTATTACTGAAATAAATTCACAGAAGTGTGAGTTCCATGATAGCGTTTTTCAAGGAAAAAAAAAAACCAAAAAGACACCAAAAATACCCAAAACCCCCTCTTTTATTACTCACAATAATAATATTTTTGCAGTTTTGCAGCACTATATTGACATAGAGACCACGTATTAAATTGAGTATATATATGTATGTGCTTAATTTTATTCTCAGTGCTGTGGGCTACAATACTTTGCTATGAAAGAATATTCAGGATAAAGTCTCTTTAACTTCACAACTCCTCACATAAATTATTAAAATATTGCAAGGGCTAGGAGGGGAGTTTGAGCAAACCAGAGAATTGTGATTGTCTTGATGAAATGTAGATTGATACCATTAGTGTTTAACTCTTTGGGAAACCCTTTGGGGCAAAAAATTACAGTTTGCTGTGACTGGCAGATCCCAAAGCACTCTGAGGAATACTGGGATGGTCAGCACTGCAGAGTAGCCCTGTCCTTGGCTGTGGCCCCCAGTTCTGCCAAGTATCTCCTATTACACTGTTCTGACACCTAAACAAGAGGGTAAGTGAAGGACAGCTACTCAGTGCTGAAAAGCTCAAGAAAACCCATCCCAAAACAATAATAACAACAATAAACCCCTCCAAATCTCTTACACAATTTGTTACATTGGCTATTAAAACCACCTAACCAAAATTCCATGTTTGGCAGAAAGCCAGGGGCAAGGTTCAATTTGTTTTTCAAAAACACAAGACATGGGTATATAAGTAATTAACAAAGAAGGTTTTTAAACCCAATTTAAAGGAAAAAAAGGGGGAGAGTTTTGAAGCACATAATCCAGCTTCTCTTTCAGTTTACTGCCATGCTTTCATTGGATTTTAGGGGCTGTTGAGTAGTTCAGTTGTAGTCATTAGGATCCTAATTCTCTTAGGTGCTTATTAAGCACTAAATTGCTTGCTTGTGCCAGTTCTTAGTAACACATTCTCCTGGAATGAAAAGAGGGAGCATACAGATTGACATCTGAGTTATTCTTCCTATTGTGTTACCTGGAAGAACAGTAAAGTCAGCATTTTAGAATATTTTCCTCTCTCTGCTCTCTATAATCAGCACATAAGACACTTTTACCAATGATGGAGATCCCTCATCTAAATGGGAAAGCTGAAGTTTCTATTCCCCTGATTTTTTTTACCCTTCCAGGAGCAGCCGTCCATAATTGATTCTTGGTACCCAGCTCCCTCTATTTCCAGATATCCAAAGGAAAAGACATCTGAGCTCAGAAGCAATGGAATTCTCCTTTATCCAGCAACAGTGGGACTTGGAAACATTTTTCCAAACAGGATCTGAAACAAAGACCTTAAGCACCATTGTAGGAGTCTGAGCTCTTCACTAGGAGAGAAAGGGGCTGTTGTGTGGAGGCAGCCATGAAAACTCATTTTCCTATGTCCATCAGCAACAAGAATGGGCCATCTCTCACCTGTTATGCCCACAGAGCCTATGTGGACATCTAAAACCCATTTCTGCTGCAAATAATGTCAAAAGGTCCGTAGGTTAATTATCTCTGAAGCATTACAGCTCCTTGGGGAGGCATAAGTACAAAACCAAATGCTGCTGTGTGCATTAGGGACAGCAAGTGCAGCAATCATGTTTTAGGCACAGAAAATGCCAGATTGGGAATCTATCCCACTGCAGAGCCTTGGGAACCTTGGCTTTCCCCAAAAAAAACCCCAAGTGGCCAAATCTGCAAATTAACCTGAGATGGCTCTGTGTTCTAATGGAAGAACTGTTAGGCAGGAATGTCAACAAGTGGTCTTTGACAGAAAAAATCCTGGATAAAAGATGTCAAAAATAGTCCCTGGGGAGGGGAGACAATCAAAAGCTCAGGTTGGATGAGGAATCAGCTTTGTACAGCAAAAGGTGACACCAAGCTCGCTGCATGGGATAACAGGCAGGAAATGATCCTGGAAAGAACTAAGACTTGTTATCCTTCCATGACCTGAACTGGTGATGGCATGAAGGAGTTATTAAAGGGCAGTGGAGGCAGAGGAAAGAGTCTCCTTTAAAGTGAGAAATGAGTCATTTGAGGAATGAGTTGCTTGCTTTTTTTTTCTTATTTAATTGCTTTTTTTCCCTCTCTCTCTATTAGTTAGATAGCAGCTCTGAAAAATGTGCTCTTTGGGTTTCTGGGAATTCGTCAGCAGTATTTCAAGTTTGTTTGTCTATTGTTTTTATAGACTTATCAGCAAAAAATCATGGGAGAGGGAAAATCAGAAAATCTCTATTTGTGTGTAAATCATCAGTTGATTTCCATGGGTATTTCTCAATCTTATTTCCACAACACTAAATGCGTGTATGTGCTTCATTTTCATTGTGTTTATTTATTGGAAAGCTATGTTATCAATAGAAATGTGTTTTTCTAGGTGCAGTCTTGCTGGAATTGTAATGTCATGTCTCTGTCACTCTCAGTTATGCCAGTGAGAGTATTTGCTGCTGCCATTTCCAAAAATTAAGTCATAGGCTACCGTTCCCTGCCTTATTCCTGCTTTGGACTTTTTCCCCAGATTTTAAGCGAACTCCTGTGTGAGCTTTGCCTGTCCTCTGCACTTTAGGAGCCCATCCCTGTTGCTGAACAGCCCCAATGTAAAACCCTCAAATTGCCTCCTCCCCTGTGGTGATACCCCAAAATCAAACCTTGGAGCACACCAAGGGCTGATCTGGCTTTGTTCTTCCCATCCTTCATCTCATTTATTTATCTTACTCTTCAAAAAGATGTCATTTCTCACACCTTGCTGTTGTTTCTCCATTTTTCACATCTCAAAGGCAAACCCTCACGTTTCACCCACCCTGGCTCTCCCCGTGTCCCAGTGGTTGCTGTCCCAGGGGTAACCACTCTCCTCATCTCCTCCTTTTTCCTGGCACTCCAGTTTCTTTCCAGAGCAGTGCCTGGCAAACAGGTTTACGCCAATTCACCCAAACCAGATAAAATGAATGTGCTGTTATTTTTGTTCCTTGCAGCTTATTTCAGTTTACATCAAAACTGTTCTTACACTCTGCCGTGGTGAAGCAGCACAGAAAAGAACTGTTTTGTTTTTTTTTTAACCATATTGAAGAAACCACCCAAGGTGTTCTGCTGACTGATCCCTGCTGGTTTTTGGATAAGGAGATGTGTGAGGTTGTGGACAGGATCTGAGGGCTGTGTTTCAACCCAAAGCCTCTCTGTTATCCACTGCTTCTGCTCCCAGGTGTTTTCAGGTGAAAGAGGCACTTCCTTGTTGCCCCAACCCTCTGATTTGGTCTCAGCACACTTTTTCTCTTCTGTCTCTGAATTGAGTTTGCACCATTTGGACTTCTCCCTCTGAGTGGACAGAATTTTTAAATTATGGATTTTCAGCTTGGTTTTCTCACAAGTTCCCTCTTCTAGGAAGAGTGTGGAATTGGCAGAGCAGTCCCCTCATGGATGTTCATTGGGTCACCCTTCTCAGCACCTCTCCTGATCCATCTTTTCCCCCTCAATTTGTGTGCCTGAGCAGGGCTGGCTTCCTCAGCATCTGTGCAAACATTGCAGCATTTTATGAAAATAGCAGTGAATAATTCTGTTAGTTCCTCCTCGCTGGGGTTTCATTGCCTGTATTTTAAGCATAGCTCATTAAGGCTGTAGTTCTGTGGTTTTTTTAGCTCATATCGTTGAGTTTTCAGCTTAGATACCATCTACTGTTTATTTATTTTTTTAACTTTGGTGTCCTACTGCTCTAATAGAGTCTGCCTGAGTTTCTGGAAACTGCAGAGGGCTTGACTGTGTCAAAAAACAGGTTTTTACCTTTTCCTGACATTTATGACTGTCAATGGAACACAGTGCCTTTATTTATAATGATAAAAGATACATTTGTACCCTCAATTCTATTTTGGTTTTTTTGTAGCTTGAGACTGTGTTTGAGGGTTGCTTCTCACATCCCTCAGTCTGACATAGAGGACAACCATTGTTTTGTCTTTAATTCTGGTTGTGAGGAGAATGTAGAAGACACCTCTAGGACGGATGCTGGTTTGCAGAGGGATGGATCACCCAGCCAGGCTCTGCTTGCAGAATCTCATGGACAGGCTGGATGCCTCCTTCAGCACCAAGCACTCACTGCTTTACTGATCTGGTCTGCTGATCTTACTGCATTCATTGAAGGGTTTAAAATAGGTATTCTTGCCTTCAGCTTAATTAATTAAATTTTCTAATTGTGTTCTCTTTTTACTGCTGTAGGAGTGATAACTGGTGACTTAATTGGGATAATTCAAGGAAAAAAAATCATCTTGTTCTCATTACTGGGTTGTGGAGTTTGTTTGTTTCTTTAAGGTTTTCTTCAGCGTAATACCCAAAACACTAAATTGCTTAAGACTGTGTTCAAGTTTCTGCCAAATGCAGCACAGGAAAGATGCTGAGAATCCTGGGTGATGTGGGTCAGGCCTGGCTTCCCAACAGCCCTGCAGCTGCTAATGCTGGACTTCAGTCCACTGCTGGGAACCCATTTATTCACAATCCTTTTAGGATTAAACTGCAGCTCGAGGACCACAGGTCTTGTTAGGCTGATCCCAATTTTTAATTATTGTATTGTTCCTCTGAAATGGATGTTGGACAAGAGAAAATTGGCCCATTGGGTGTGTTATGATCACAGGGCTTGCACCATGAACCAAACTTCGTAGTTTGCTTAGCAGATGAAAATACAACAGATCCCCTTTGAAGATCTTTGAATGTCTCTAAGTATTGTCCCTGTTTTCCAGAGACATTTCATGAATGGGAATTGCAGGTTTGGGAATGGGCCATTGAGAGTTTGTGAATATTTTGATTGAAACCTTCAAGGCTTTTCTACAGGGACAATACGACTGGTGTAATTACACCTGTGCAACTGTACCAGGATCAATGCCCCATGTTCCCCAGAATGAGGGTTCCTTTCTTTTTGTTTGTTGTGCTTCCATGGTGACACATTTTGGAGAAAAGGCAGCAAACTTTGGCAGGGATGATCTCTCCTACCAGAGTGGTGGAGCTCAGGCTGTCCAGGGCTTTTCCATCCTCTGCTGTCCCCACAGCCATGTGGATTTATGTCCCAGCACGTGGTAACATGAGGAGGGCTGTGCTGCATGGCCCAGTGGGATTATTTTGTCCACAGTTCTGTGGTAGCTGTTATCCCTCTTTTCTACAGGGTGACAGAAAGGAGCTATCTAGCAGGGACATGTCTTTTTTTGGCAGCACAGATTCTGAAAAGAGCACCATGTGCTTTCAGTAAGGTGATATTGCAGGGGAGCATTGAACCACCCTCAGAAAAGCAGAGGACTCTTTTGAGGGGTGCAAGAGGCACATCCCCAGTGAGCAATGCCTTCAGGGCTGGCAGGGGAACTCTCCAGAGCTTTGCTTTTGGTCTTGGTGAGAAGAGTAGAGGAGGCAATGCAGGTGAGGGGGGAATGAATTTGCTGGAACTTTTGTGCAAGGTGCAGTTTGAAGCTTTAGGAGTCCTTGTGTAACCACTGTTGTTTGAAGAGGCAAATCTCTAATTTTGGAGTTGTGTGTTCAGGACAAAGAAATGTTGGTTCTTTCTGCAAGTCAGCATCAATAGCCAGCTGGAACTTGTATAAAAATGTTTCTCTTTGGAGTTGCAATTATTTTTTGATTAAATAAAGAAGAGGGACCTCATTTTGTTTTAAGTACACATTCTGCAATATTTCTGATACTATGGGAAAGAGCACACCATGCACTTACAAATTACTGCTCAGTAATTAACTTCTTTGATCCTAAAAGTGAAAACAGCCCACCTGTGCTACAAGGTGGCTTGCAGTGTCTTTAGAAAAAAGACTTTTGCTGAAAAAGCCTATTCTCTCTGCTCTGTTATGCAAACAAATGATTTTTTTTTTTTTCATTTAGAAGGAGTGAAGTATGAGTTCTTTTTCTGGCTTGCTAAAAATATGTGATAACAAGTTGACTTCTGTGGGAGTTCTGCATGGGTAAAATCTGAAGGATCAGTCCCCATATTGTATGTGATTTTGCCCTAGTAATTATTCTTCACTTGAACAGCTTCTCCATGGCAACTGCTTCAAGAAAGTCTTGTATCTTCACCTATTTTTAAAAAAGGACTTATTAAGATGTATGTTTTAAATTTTTTCACCCTAAAAAGAGAAACAGCAAAAGAATCAGACACAAGCAGAAACATGGAGTTTCGCCCAGAAAGCCCTTTCTTCCGTGCACATCCCCACCTTTTCTCTGTCCTGGGGGTAAAAAAGAAAACAAAACCTTAGAGCAATTAAAAATAAATTCACTACCTTGCCTTTCCCCAACCCCTTCCTGAGCCTCTGAGACATTGTGACGCTGGCTTGATCAATCATCCCACATCCACCCTGGCAGTTCCTCAACACAAACTTTCTCCTTCCCTCTATTTTCCAGCCACAGTCTGCTTTCAGTCTGGCAGTTAATTGTACCCCTGCTCCAGTGCCACAGTGGTATCCTTGTCAGAAGGCTCAGCTGAAGGTCAGGACCCGTTGGTTTGTAGCTTCTTGATATAAAGCAAAGGGAGCAAAACATTCTGTGCCTGGGTATTCTCTTTCTGCCTGGACTCAGCTGGGTCATTGGTGGTGCCTCTTCGTGCAGTTCTACTCTTAAACCAGAAAATTCTCTAATGTTGTGCCAGAGAATAGAAAACACATCTGTTGTTAGCAATGCAATAGTAGGAAAAGCATCCATTTACTTTAAACTTCTCTATTTTCATTTTTGTATGACAACTGTGCTCTCTAATAAAACTCCAAGAGCAAGGAGGTTTTCTACTTTGGAGGTCACTGTCTTCTGAAACAACACATCCTTTAGAAAGGTTTTTCTCCTTGATTCATTTCCAAATGTTGGGTGATTGTTGTATGCTGGATCTTGTCTTTTGTGTTCAGCTCCTTGTGCTGTGACAGTTTTTAAAAACTAATAGGGTAGAATGGGGTCCCTCTCCTTTGTGCTGACCTCATGAACATGGGAATTTACCTGCCCTGGTGACCTGATTTTTGTCACATTCCTGACTGACTGTCTTGCTGGCAGGTTTTCATTCATGGCTTTCTTAAACTTATATAGATAGATAGATAGACAGACAGACAACCATGTTACCTGTGTTTCACCTGCAATCCCTCATAATGTGGCACACAGAAAACATGATCTGATAGGCTTCAGCAAGGTTACACCCCCGTGAGAGCTGTTTTATCATTTCTAAAGTTGTGTCTGAAAGTTTTTGCAGTTTGTATCTGATTTCAAAATCACTGCTCTTACAGTGATCATCAACCACTGCTGATTTTTTCCTGTTTTTCTAACACAGCCGGGCTGACTGGTTCAAAAGGTGTGTGAATTTGGCACTTGGGGATATGGTTTGGAGGTGAACATGGCAGTGCTGGGTTAACAGTTGGACTCAGGTGATCTTAGAGGTCTTTCCACCTTTAATGATTTTGTGGCTGGCACTGTGTCTGAGTTTTACCTTCTGTACCTCTCACCCTGTGGTTGTGTGCTGCTCCCATCCTCCTGGCAGAGCACGTTGCTTTCAGAGATCCAGTCTATATTATGACCCAATAAAGAGTTTTATCTGCAGAACTAAGATGGCAACAAACCGTGGCAGAAGCTAGGAAGAGTTTTCTGGAGGATGAGAACATAATAAACCAGCTTTCTCATTTAACCTGATTTATCCCTGTACCCTGAGCCACAACACTCGTGCAAGCCAGGAGGTGCTGCTCAGTTTTGTTCTTTTCTTTGCAACTCTCAGTGTCAAAAGGAGGACTCATCAGGCAGCATCCCCAAGTCCACTGGTGCACATAAAGCATTGCCTGGTGCTGTTTTCTGACAGTCACAGCAGAGAGGGTGGTAAATAAAGCTAAACCAGTGGTTTTCAGTCAAAATGTTGACAGACATTTTGCAATTGCCATCTTCACTCATATCTTGGGAAACAGCTCAGTAATTAACCTTTCAGTGGAGATTTGAACTGTTTGCCATTCCTGAGGAGCACCAAAACAACACCCAGGCTCACTGGAGGGAGCAGAGGTACCTCAGGTGGGCTGGACATCAGGCACTGGAGAGCAGCTGTCATGTTTGATATGGTGCCACAAGATGGAAGAAACTTCAACAGAATCTTAAACAGGATGCATCCATTAAGTTTTCATTATGTATGTTTGGCTTGAACAGCTACAACAAGGATTTAATTGTCTTTTGTTGACATTTAAAAAATTAAGCCAGCAATTAGAAAATGAAATAAGCATAACTAGCAGTAAGAAATTTAGGGTTGTTTTTTAATATGTCTTGGCTGTAATAATTGTTAAATAGTGATTAATGGTTGGCTGTCAGTCAGGTTAGGAGAATAATTTTGCTCTAAAAAGCTGCAAGACAAAATTTCTTGTTACCCTCGGTTCTGCACTACCTGTTTTGTCACTTAGTCTAATACCAGAGTAATTAATTCCAAAGAGCTATCTTTGAAAAACAAATAGCCCTGGCTTCCTGCTGAAAATGATAGATATCACTCCACAGGGAGGCTAAAAAATAAACAATAGTTTATATATATCACAGAAAATTGGACTTTTTAATTGAGAAGTATCTAAATTCTCCAAGCACTCTCTGATTAGTGGTTCCATATGTTAAATCTGTGGGTGAAAATGGGTGTGATGTGGTACATTTCTTCAATGGTTGTACAAGTCTTTTGGTTAAAACAGCCCAAAAATTACAGAGGGTTCTTGCACCATTCACCTTAATGCTAAGCTTTTAATAACAACAAAGAGAATGCAAATCTTAATGGCTTAATGTGGTTCTGTGGACCAATGTGAAATCAGTATTGGTGTCCTGTGGATCACCAGGGACAGGTGGGACAGCACGTGGGATCCTTGCTGGTGGCATCCTTGTGGACCATGGAATGCTGTTGCTGACAGTGCAGGATTTCCATGGCCAACATTTCAGCAAAAATCATCTTCCCTGCATTGCAAAGAGAGAAACCTTTCTTCAACAGCAATAAAATGATTGATGGTGCTGTTTTTCATTACAGCTAAGTCTTAAAACATCCATTTATCCCATTTGTCTGTCCCATGCAGATTTTAGACAAAGTGACATCTTCTCCATGAGCCTCCTGAGCTTGCTGCTCTCCCTGAGGCAGGGCTCCTCAGTGCTTGTATTTTCCTCAGGACACCCATCTCTTTGCCTGTGCAAGTAGGATAGTGAATAAAGTATCCTTTTGTGGGGAATTCAGCAAGTTTATTGTTTTGTGTATTGCTGCATTTGGATTTTGAGCAAAGCATGCAGCACATGAATGCCGAAGGGAAGGGCAAGTGTTGCAGTCTGCATCACTGGCTGAGCTACCCTGGTCTGGGCAGGTCCTGAGGAGCAGAGGACATGGAATTATGGACAGCTTGTGCACAGGATTAATGTCAGATGTTTACACCTGACAGCAGCTTGGATAGTGCTTTCTAAGGCTTTTTTGGCTTTGCAGCTGTGGCACTCATCTCAGCCCTTTTATTTATGAAAGAATATCTTTAGACACCTTCCAGCGACTTGGCTAACATAAATCCTTGTAATCAAAACGTTTTCCATCCAAACTAGACCTGATGTCCCACAGTATTATGGGAATTACTCATCCTGATTTCAGCTGACCCTCGGCTGTGGGTATCCAGATGCTGAAAAAAGGATTGTGCATCAGATCAGAACTGGGCACAGGGGAGAAAGGGAGCAGGGCACAATATCCATGGCTGGAGACAAAAAGAGGAAAGGTTGTTATCCTTGCCTGTCTCTCAGATATCACCATACACCAGGTTTCTGGTTAGTTTTATCTGCTCTCCTCTCTAAGCTGTTCGTATTTGAAACATACATCTACCTGAAAGGTGGTATTAAGATAATATCATAGAATCTCAGAATTGCTGGTGTTGGAAGGGACCTTTAAAGGTCATCTTGTCATAATAGGGTACATGTGTCTCTGTCAGCTGTTCAACAGCCAGGGTTATCATAAAGTAGATGGCTAAAGCTGGTTTTGTACCATACCAGCTCATCTTGTTGTCACAATTACCGTGTAGCAAACCAGGAATTAGGTCTCTCCTCTTCCTGCTCTTATTACAAATTAATGACACCAGGGCACCAGACTAGATGGGAAGAACTCAGGAGTCCAACTTACAATTTTGTCTTTAAAAGAAATAGACCAAAAAAAGAGGAAGTGAGAGCTTTATGAGTGTTAATATCCTCTAAACTTAAAAATGCCTCCTAAATGTGATAAAGTTAACACATGTTCCTGTCAAATTCCATTTCTGGAAGGTGTATGAGCAGATTACAGCTTAATGTTTTTCTCAAGGTATCTTTGTTTAACCTCCGTTACAATGTACCTATGTAGTCTGCTGTCTACATATGGCTTTTTATTCTTTATATTTGTATCCTGTGCCTAGATTTAGGTAGCATATAAATTAAATTCTGGCACATATTAAGCAGTTAAGACTGATCCTAATTTTCAGGATCCATTAGAATGCAAAAGGAGCCATGGCATTAATCTTGCAGACTCATGCTTTTGAGATACAAATGTAAAGAAATTTGATTTGCTGGGCTGGAGTTTCAGGTCATGCTAAATTTATGCTTGTGCAGAGTTTTCTGAAGGAGAGAGCCTTTGCTTATATCTTACAAGGGATGTGAGGTAATGGACTTTCACACTGAGACATTTGTACTCCAGAAAAGCTTTTACTGACCAGGAGCAATGCCCAGCCACTCCTGCGGTTTAGATAAAATTAATTGGTGAGAGGCATTCCACATTTACTGAAAATGGAAGTACAGTGTTTTGATAACTTTAGGGACTTCTTTCCTTCCTAGATTGACCATTTGAACATGCTGAGGAAGAGATACAGTCCTGTTGGTGCACTGAAATAAATCCCAGGGAAATGCATTAGCAGGCAGGGTATGTAGTTGTGGATGTGGGCTAAATCAGATGGCTGTGATTATAGATATGGAAGAGAAATCCATGATGTGAATTCCACATGTTTCTCTGTGTGCAAAATAAATCTTGACAAAATAACAGGGAAAGGATTAGTGTATGCTCTGAAGTCAGAGTTGAAAAATAGTCCTGTGAGCTGCCCCCTTTTTAGTTAATGAAGACATAGGAATTTTTGTAACATACAGAAAATCAGGGCTCTGTAATGTGTTCATTATCCTCCCATTAAAGATTATCCTGGACATAGAAATGGAATATAAGTTAGCTTTATAGGGGAAATATCGACTTGACAGGCTGCTAACACGGAGATGGATTTTATTATTTAGAAAGGCAGAATATTAGGATACATGAGCTTTTTTTTTTTGCCTTTTTTTTTTTTAACAGAGATGCTATGCTGTCAGCAGTGAAATATTACTGCAGGAGAGTTTTCTTTTTATACACAGTGGTAAGAAGTATGGCTTCCTTTCTCGGCACTTCAGCCACAGATGCTATCGGCGAGACCATCTGTGGTGACAGATTTGTGTTATATCACTTCCAAACTCAGCGAAGCTGGTAAAGCCTCCTACTACAGGATATAAGTAGCTCCTGCTAAGGCTGGGATGCATTACAGGGCTGTCTTTCTTTGGGGGGCAGAGCAGTGGGAGGATTGTGTGGATAGAGGCTCACAATAGCTTTCAATCACCTCCCCACCGAGTCTTGAAATGCTGGTGTGGATCTTCTGGGGCAACATCTACACAAAGATCCTTCCTCTGGGTCCCACAGGGGATAGGTCTGGACTCTTCTTGCTCTCTGTGAGGCACTTGCAGACCAGTCTGATCTGGGGATGTGAAGGGGGACACTAACTCTGACCTCAGAGGGAATCTGTGTAGGTGGGAATACCAAGCTGTGGTGTGGCCCATATCTCCTCTGGAGGCATGGCTGCAGGGAGGACCTGTGTGTTCCCTCATGTTCCCTCAAAACATCTCCTCAACATTACCTTGTCCTAAAGATGGTGACCCTTTGGTTCACAGCGAGCTTCTTCTTACCCAGTCATAATTTTTTTCTTCTCCTAATGTTCAAAATTATTTTAATTGGTGTTCTGAGATTTCCTGGGTCAGGTTGGATGGGATTAGAGCACCCTGGTCTAGTGGAAGGTGTCCCTGCGCAGGACAGTGGGGCTGGAAGTAGATGGTTCCTGAACCATTGTGTGATTCCCAGACTCCAGGGATGCTCAGCTCTGATGAACACTGCTGTTAGTGTTCATCACAAGTGACCACGGTGACCTGGGCACCATTTGGGCACCAAAACCATGGCACACACAGGGCCAGCTGCCCACACCAGGGGCAGGTTTTCAGCCATGAGTAGGCAATGAAGGGATGTTGATGACACAGAGCATCACACAGCATCTCTGTGCAGTGTGATGCTCTACAGACTGCTGTTTTGGCAAAAGCATTGCAGAAATCCTGGTGGAGCCAAGAGTGGAAACCTCCAGTCTTCACATCTGTGAATGTTGAAAGTATTTGAAGATGTGTTAGATTGGAAAGATATTCATGTCTGCTAAGCATTAAAAAAAAAAAAAAAGAAAAAAGAAAAAAAAAGTGGGTTTAGATTTAAAAGGAATTTTTGCTGCTAATAACATTGCAATAGCATTGTCCTGGGTTTGGAATCAGTAGGACATGCTCATACCAAGTGGGCACAGTTAATTCAACACCATGGAAGCTCTCCAGACATCTTGAACTGGGACTTACAAGTTCCTCAGCCCCTCATTCTTCATCTCAAATTCTAGCAAGTAACAAAAGAACTTAAAGAGCTGAGCACCTTTATAGGAGTTGACATTCCACGATCTCAAGTTCCCCACCTCCAAAACAGAAGAGGTCATTCATTTGGTCATGTCAAGAAATGGCCATGACTTCTTTCAGTAATAGAACCCATAAAACAACCAAAAATAAAACTATGGCATTTTACAAAATCTAAGTGATAACAAACACCTACTTGTCAGTATAAATTTGTAAAATTGTCCTTCCGTTCTTTTAAAATAAAATCCTACTGATAGCTCATGCTTTAAAGGCAACAAAGAGACTTTCCAACAGATGATGTGAGGAAATTGTTTTTTATCTTTCTCTTTGGAAATTTAGACTTGTTGCATTTCCTCCACAATAATTTTTCAGAGGGAAATCACAGCAGTGTTTCTCTGGGTGCTGTTCCTGCACGCAGCACAGCCACCTAAAATTTTCCAGTTGGTAAGAGAAATATTGAAAGAGTCATCAAATGAACAACTCATTTTTTTGTGAAGTCTGGTGTTTCCTAAAGGATAAATTGTCAATCAGTTAAGTCCCTAGCTGGAAGATACAGCTGATGTATCTTCTGTGTGGTAGCTTGTCTCCTCTTTATTCTTTCCTTTACTCTTCCTTCTCCTTTCATTCTTCTGTGTTTGGACTCTTGTTTTACAAAGACAGAGCTGTGCATCCAGAGCAGCTGGAATGATTGCAGGGGTTACTGCATCTTTGGCATCTATGGCTGTCACTTGCCTCTGAGCAAATTCTCCACTCAAGTTCTCTTCTCCCTTGCTCTTAAAAACGTGAACTGGCCATCCATTTAAAATCATCCATTTGAAAGCAAAATGGAATCAACAGTAAAGACTGCTGCATTTAATTATTTTCAATTTTTTTTCATTCCAAAAGTACTGTCAACAGGGAATGTGTTTTACAAAGGACAAGAAACTGTGACTGGTTTTACTTCAGTATCAGTGGTGGTCCTTTAACTGGGCTCTCTTTCATGAGACATTTTTCAGGAGGGTTGTTTTTTGTGTACACCTGATAAGATCAATTTAAGCTCATGATTTGCAGTTTTAATAATTATTTTTTCTTGTTTATTGTTTGTTTGGGTTTCTCAGTCTTCAATACAATAATTTGATGCAGCTCTCCACAATTCTGCCTTAGCAGGTTGCTGGAGCCTGTATTTGTTTCTGTGGCCACTGGCAGGGTACAGAATGATGGGGGATTGCAGGAGGTCTGTCCTTGTCTCCAGGCACTGCTCCACACCACACACACACAAAGATATTTCCCCCCCAATAACTCTTCCTACAGCTAAGGAGATCATTGCTGGAACCCAGCTGCTCCTTATCTTTCCAGCTGTTGACTGGGTAATTCACAGCCCAAAACACAATGCTCTGAGGGTGTTACAAACAATTAGAGGAGCAGGGATGGGAACCATGAGCTCTTGTCAAGTGGACAGCATCACCCAGCTGGGTGTGCTGCCTCTGGGCACCTTCTGGTTACAGCCCTGCTCAGAGCAGGCTGCTCAGGAGCCTCTCCAGGCAAGGGCTGAATGACACACTCAGCACGAGCTCCTAACAAGGTTTGTGGGTGAAATGAAATTTAAGTGTAGACAGGAGTTATTGCCACAGAAAAGATCCTGGCAAAAAAAAAAAAAAAAAAAAAAAAAAAAAAAAAAAAAAAAAGATAATCACAATGCCACAATTATAAACCAGAGAAAACCAAAATTGTCAGCACAAATGATGTTCTTTGTTATATTCTTGTCATGTCCTTACGCCTGGAAATCCACCCCATGGATAACTGGGGTCAGAACCCAGTTCTGCAGCAGACATGTGATGACTCTTCTGTAAAGAATAATACTTTATTAACAGTATGTTTAAGTTATGTCAGCTATCAGCCATTCATGGACTTTTATTGACAGCTAAATAGGACCTGAATGATTTGAGCTTTTGGCTGTCATTCAGGGGGGCATTTGCTTTCAGGTCTGCCTTAACCTGCAAGTATGTAATTTGTTTCATTTATGGTGCTGCATAGGAAATGAACCTGGTCTATAGAGCTCAAAGGCAAATGCAGTAATCATCTGCATGACTTGATTCCTTATTCCAGTAATATGAAAATTGTCAATTATGGATGAATTATGGGTGCTACTGATACCTGTAATTTGGTTGTGCAGTTTTGTAAACATATGCAGCTGCATTTAATTGTATTTTACTAGTCATGTAATTCATTAAGGTGCACCTGCAGTCACCTAAGATACAGATATTAATGAGCTGAAACGCTGTCTTTCATTGCCTACTATTTATATTGACATTCCTTACAAGTGTTTGTTTTTAATCAAATATCTGTGTATCTGAGATGCTGATATTAAAAAAAAAATTAAACGATTGTGAAATAAACAGAGGGCATAGCTAGGTGCTACATTTTTAACTTCTGAAAGTACTCTCTAAATAATTAATTTAAACAATTGCTTTTCCATGCAAAGCCCAAGACTGGAGGAAAGCTGTAGAATCGATTTTTGCAGCAGTTATTGTGGCAAAGATGAATCATTAGATAACTGATTCCAGGGATGTGAGCTGCTGAAGCCCTTACTCTGTATTTCCATGCTCCAGTGGTGATGGATGTTGTTCAGCTCTGCCTGAATACAGTACCTTTACTTTTTAACTTCCAGTCCAATCTCTTGGAGATGTTATCTTCAGACTTGGGAACACACTTATGAAATAGGCATTTTATTTTGCACAAATATGTGTTTAATATTCACAGCCTGTTCCTTCTCTGCTGCTGCTAGATATTCCTTTCATTTGAATTAAACCAGAAACCAAGTGGATTTATTAGCCATGGAACCAGTCCTTGGTTCAGTGGATTTTGGAGAATGTGCAAGTAGAACACTGAGAATCCAACCGTACCCCAAATTTGATTTTTTCCTACTTTCAGCAATTCTCATTTGGCCTATTAGTATCAGGTAAAGAATGTTTTTATGGCAGAATCTTGTGCCTTCAGCAGGTCTGGGGCAAACTCTGGCTCCATAGGGAGTTGTCCTAACTTTGCAGAGGATAAAGATGGAGAAGGAGGTGACAGAGAGAGCTTCAGCTGCTGCCTGCATCCCTGGGATGGTTGCTCCATGGCTGCTGTCTGTGTGGAGCACAGGGGGAAGAGTGATGAGCCCATTAGCTGTGAGCTGCTTAGGGAAACACAGAGCTTTCCATCAGGCCAGCAGCTGTGCTCTGATCTCCTCTCAGTGCTGCTCTCAGCCTGTTCCTGCTCTCTCTCTTAGCTGCCTCTTGTCTCTGACAGAGTTCCACTGTCAGGGACCTTCTTCCTGTCTCTTCTTTCTCCTTGAGCAGAGTTTTGTTTCCATTGTCCCCTCTACTTTTCCTCAAAGGGTTATTCCCGTTTAATAACACTGTTGCAGACATAAAAGAAGCCACACCACTGAAGTTAAATAGCATAGTAACTAAACAATAAGGTTATTGAGTCCAGGAGAGATGTAGGCTTGCTTACCTGAGGTTACGAATGTTGCAGTTCCCATCCCTGAATCAAAGGTATTGTATTTCTCCAGAAAAATCTCTTTTCCTTTAAGAACCTGTTGGTGGATGGAGGATCATTCCTGGAAACAACTTTAACGTGTGTATTCTATTTTCAATGAATTGCTTATGGTCAGGAAAGTTTTCCAATCTCTAGTTTATCAGAATACTCTTCCTGCCTGATAGAAAGTTGTTCCTCTGCCCTGTAATATAGGTCCTGGGACAAAAATAGAGTGAATCCTTTCCATACATCTTGACATTTTCAAGAATATGTGAAGTTTCTGTTGCAGGCTGGGGGGGAAGGGTGTTAGTTCCGCATTTCAGAAGTTTCTGTGATCTGTGTGTGTATGGTGACATTATGTCAGGAAATATTTTCTGGCCTAATGAGATTTTGTGATAGATGCTTTTGCAGTTACAATATTTGTCACAAAATGGACTAATCCCATCGTTCAGATGAGGCACTTTGTGGCTTGGCATCATTTAACAGCACAGTGATGGTTATTGTAAGAGCAGGCTAAATATTCTTCAGCCTATCTAGGATATTAAGTTCTACCAAGCATCACACCTCCATTTCTGGAGGTGCTTTACAGAAACAGTTTCCAGCTAGGAAAATGTCAAGCAAGAAGATGAATTGGAACCTGAATAGCAGGACTTGCATAAGATGGCACAAGCTCCTCAGATGGAAGAGGCAGATATCAGGACAGATGCCCTCAATTAGGAGGAATTAAAGATTTATGTTGTAAATAACTCGGAGGGAAAAAAAAAACACACAGGAAAGAATAATCTGATTATGTCTGTTCTGACATCTGTGCAAGTGTTGAAGTGTCCAAAGGCAGGAACATTTGCATGGGAACAATCAAAGTACTCATGTGCTCTTTCTATGCTGGAGTCTATAAACAGATGAAAAAGATAATTGCAATTTTCTTCTCCTTCTTTGTTATGTCCATTAAGAACATTGCAGGCAACTGAAGGAGCAAGTAAAGGGAACAGAAAAATGAAATGCCATTTTTGGGGAGAGGGCTGGGAGATGAGGAAAGGTGGGTAGGATTTTCCTGTGCATCAGATTGAGGATGGCCTTATTTACTAGGGAATTCTGTTCAGAAGCCTGAGTGAACTTGGCTGTTTTGTGATTCTGTTCTACTGACTGTATTGAAGTTAGGAATTGAAGAACAATTGAAATGCAGGAAAATGTTAACAGTAGACTACATTTTGCAATCACTTTGTTCAAGCTGTGCTTTCCAAGGAAGTATAGAACAGACGAAGCATAGTTCCATTAAATTAATGTGTTGGTTGAGGCATTTCAAAGTCCTCCTTCTGTGTAATAACAGGATTTGTGAGGAAAATTAGGTGTCCAAGTCCCAGAAGCTGGTTCATTTACCAGGCCTTGCACTTTAGCCAGCTCCAATTAGGATTATTTTCTATCTCAGATTCAGGTAAAATCTCCTCCAAAGTTTGGCTTTCACTGGACTTTGGAGTTCTTAGCACTTCTGACATCTTACCCACTTCACTGTGTGAGGAAACAAGATTTAGCCTTCATCTCTGCCTACACTCTTCACTTGAAGTTTCCTTTAAATGGGAGGCTCTTCTAAGCCACATAGGTACCTGGATTTGAGATAAAACATCTCAGTCATTAAAGGGGTCCTTGTCTTGCTGCATTTCATGCAGTGTTGGGAATGGCTCAGTTAGTTCTGAGTTAGCAAACACATTGATTTTCTGCTCCTTTTCCCTCTGCCAAGAAATGGATGCTGGTTATGACAGCACCTATCTTTATAAGAAAATTCCACACATAGAAACAGGCTTCAGAAATAAATGGCTTTATTACAGACTCACAGAGTTGTATGGCTGCATTTGCTTTGATCATTGATTTGTACAGAGTGAAGTGTTAGAAGAGAGGAGAGGTGTTTCCAACTCTCAGCTGACCAGTAAGTGCCATATCTAATTGATTCTTTTGTGCCAAGTGGAAATTGAGTTTTCTTGGCTAAGAAAAATGTGTCTGTTTCTGGAGTTTGCTGCCATTAAAACACTCCTGTTAATGCACACCACTGCTATTGCTGTGTACCATTGTCATTTACTTTTGCTGCTGATTTCTGAGCACACTAAATTAACGAACTTAAGTTTATAACCTTAATGCTTGTTTAAATAACTGGTTCCTGCTACATTGAACATTTATCCTTATACCTCATGTCTTTTATGGCTGAACTCCTCTCAAGCACTTCACTGATGAAGGCTTATCCAGACCATGGAATTGCTCCATGCACAACACAAGTCAGTCAGTGTTTGGTTTCCTGCAGTTCATTTCAAGGACAATTATCCTAAACTTGGTTTGTCTTGAATAAGGACAGAAATGTGATTCTTTCTGGAAACAATAAAAGTCCAAGAGATACAAAAATAAAATTATTTTCTCCTTTTTAAACAATATTGGCAATTCCAGGATGTTACAAGACGTGATTTTGCTGAATTTTAGCTTACCAGTCTCTTGCTTCTCTCTGAAGGGCTTTCAGAGCAGAGCTCCCAGTGCAAAGCCCACAGTGGCTGTGTATTAAACACAGCTCTAATTTGCAAAGACGTGTGGGATAGTTTATAGTTTAATTGGTTTGTGGCTTCAGCTGTCTGGAGAAGGTGGGAAGAGGGGATGTAAACCTGCCAACGTTGTGCAGCTTGCCTGAGCCCCCGCTGCCAGGGAGAGCCCAGCAGAGGGTGGGCAGCTCCCAGGGCTGGGTAACACCTTGGCTCAGCCCTCCCACACGCTGGGTCAAAATAGCTGAGCCAGCACCTGCGTGCTGGGAGGGAAGAATTCAGTCCTGCTCCGGGCCAGCAGTGTCTCAGTGGCCTTTCCCTCCCACGGGGAGTAGGTGCTGGTGATTCAGAGATGTGGCTCTGAGTCAGGTGGCCTCCCGGGGCTCCCGTGGGATGCTCGCTCCTGGTTTAGAGTGGGGAGATGCAGAAGAGAGGATCCTCACCAAAATACTGCTGGAAGGAGCTGATTGCATCCAGGCTGAGGAGAGGGTGTAAGGAACTGCTTTGTTTTTTGGTTCTAGAATGGTCTGGGTTGGGAAGGACCTGAAAGCCCATCTAACTCACAGATGTCCCCCTGCAGGGACACCTTCCACTAGCCCAGGTTGCTCCAAGCTCCATCCAACTTGGTCTGGAACACTTCAAGGGGTGAGGCAGCCACAGCTTCTCTAGGCAACCTGTGCCAGGGCCTCACCAACCTCACAATAAACAATTTCTTCCTAATATGTAATCTAAACCTACTGTCTGCCAATTTGAAGCCATTCCCCCTTGTCCTATCACTCTAGGCCCTTGTGAATTGTTCCTCTTCATCTTCTTGCAGGCCCTCTTCAGGTACTGGAAAGCCGCAATCAGGTCACCCCAAAGCCTTCTCTTTTCCAGGCTGAACATCTCAATTATCTCAGCCTTTCATTCCTTATAGACAGTGTCCTATCCCTGAGGTGTTAAAGAATGGTTTAATGTCCTGAAGCTGAGATTTCTATCTGCTTTTCCAACTGGTTGTTTTCTAAGAAATGTGCTATAATGCACAGAAATGTGATCATAGTAAAGCCTGTGTGCCTGCAGAGATGTCATAAGTGTCTTCTCATGCCTGCATTTCAAGAGGCAGCACTTCCAAAGATAAAGGAGTAATCTGAAATAGTTGAGGTGGTAGAAATTTTCTCACAGATTACTTCCCAAAGAAAAATATATTTCTTCCCAAATCTGCAAAATGCCCATCACTAAAAATGTCAGCTTAATGCAAATTAATGTGGAAAAGAATTTTGGAAGTTTTCTCTGGTGTATCCCTGAAGGCACTCCTGAAGGACTGTAATGTTGCCTTCATTGCCTGTCTGCTGGAAGGAAGGGAACATGCAAGATTTTTTCCCACAAGGCAGCAATTTCAGCCATGCTTAGATGGAAGGGGGGTTTTTTTGGTTTGGCGCTTTTTTTTTTTTTTTTTTTTTCCTAGAAACACTTACTGGGAAGCAGATGGAATTATGTTTCGTTATGGAGTGATTTTCTTAAGTTACTTTTTTTTTCCTTTATACTTTCCATCCAGCTAAGCACCCTGACCAAAAGAGGAAATTCCGGTCAACAGCTTTGTTCTGAAGGTGTCATGGGTTACCCTGGTTCCACCAGGCTTCCAAAGTATTTTTCCTAGTTCAGGCACAAGCAGAAGTGTTGGGGTCCTGCAGCAGGAGCTGCTGTGGGGGAAGAACTTCTTCCTCTGTGGGCTGCTTTCTGCTTGGGGTTGTTTCTTGACTCAGTCTTCTTCTGAGATCTTTGCAAAAGACTGTGACATCCTCTTGTTTCTGATCACTTCTGCTCCAAGGCTAGCAAACATGCAGGAATCAGATTACATATTTAGAATCCATCCAAAACCCCAAGAAATTTCTTCTTTGCCGTTTACTGGGCCTGGTTATTCACTGTCTGTTCCTAGACAGTCTCTCCCAAAGGAGCAGTGTTACTATTTCTTGTAAATATCTTACTTGTGAACACTTTATTAGCTAAAATGAAAGTGTGATCAAAACTCTTCCTTAGGCAGGAGTGAAGGCAAATGAAAGAACAGGAGAGATTCAGGATTTTGTTCTGCCTTAACAGCGAGTGACTCAGACTTGTCTAAGGTAACTTTTATTCCGGTTTTTTCTGCACTCATGCCATGACATACTCATGTCTTGTTCTTTCTGTAAGGTGCCTGGGGTACTTGTGAAAAGGCTGTCATCAGTGCCAGGGAGAGACAAGTGCCGCATGAAAAGCGACAGTGGAACTTTTCCTGCTCCACCAGAGTCGTTGCCTTGATTTTTTTTGGAGCTGTCTGGAGAACAGAAGCTGCAGCTCAGCTATTACGGCCATTCAAACAAACCTGGCTATAAATATCTCTGCTGGCTGCAAGCAGAGTGTAGTTTTTCACTGGGAGTGTTTGCTCAATCAGTGTCTCCTGACTGTCCCCAAGCATTGATGAGTCAAGGCTCTGCTGCAGGGAAGGGCTGCTCTCCATACAAACACCTTCCCCCAGACTTGGAGGCTTTTGTCTCTTCCCAACACTCCTAAAAACTTATGGTGAGAATTATGGTCACCTTCCTCTCCCAGTGCCTCAGAAAGGATGGTTTGCACATCTGGAATGGAGTAACTGCACTGTTGATTATTGCTGGTACAGGATGGGGTACCAGTGGTGGTCCCACGTGTGGTTATTGCAGGACTGCTGATTTCCCAGATAATTGTACAGGGGACCCATGTTGCCCCTTTCCATGCATATCCCTCGGTGGATATTTCCAAATTTCCTTACCCAAGGAATTTATTTTTATCCTCATCTGTTTCCTGTGAATGAATCCTGTAGTTCTAAATCTTCAAATTCAGATTGAACATCAGACTAAAACTTCATGGTAATGTAATTGTTTCATATGAGATCATTCCACTTCATAAAAGGTGTGTTCTGATGGTCTGGAAATAATGTTATAGAACAGAAATACCTCAGAAACACTAACGCACTCTGGCTAGAATTGTGTTATCTAAAAAATACTTGGAGTGTCTTTCTGCTCTGTACTGTGTCCAGAATCAAAATGAGGAGAGAAAAATTTTTAAGATAAATTGGTTTGTGAAAAATTTATGTGCACTTTAGTAGTGCAGGCAGGATGTAATCTGCTTTGTATTGAATCTGCTTGGAAAAAAAAAAAAGCCACAATGATAATGAGATTTTTTAAAGGCACTTTTAAATTCATGCTGGCAAAAGACAAATAGTCATGACTTTTAATTTCTATAAACTTAACAGCTGGGGACAAAATAAAGCGTTATTAACTTAAGGGGTGTAAGGAAGTTGCTTTTGCTTCAAGGACGAAATAAGTTATTCTATTCTCAGTGTTATTCATCTCAGCTGTCTGTCTGATCTTTCTGCTGGTGCAGCCAGGCCAGTGAGTGGGTTTATTTATGCTGCTTTTACTGTTAGCAGTGAGAGAAGGGGGGCTGTAGACATCTTTGGGGATGTCTGTATTCCTTGTCCTTGGTAATGGCTGTGAAAACACTGATTATGGAGGAGCTGTGCTTCAGGGGCACATTGCTCTGCTCCTAAATTGGAGATTTCTTGGATTCAAAATACAAATTGTATTACCAGATATTGAGGAGCTTCTTAACTATATTTTATGGTTTGGAAAAATATTTGTCTCTTCTACCATGACAGACATTCATGATGAAGATGTTTGTCCTTGTCAGACTGAGTTCTTAACAGCAATTTTAGTAGCATTAAGGACAATTTACTGTTACCAGCAGATAAATAACAGTTATTTTTATTAATTGCTCTATGTATGTATTGTATTGCAACTAAGAATCAATCTGTTTGGTTTTGCCTTTCTATTTTTCATTTTGATTATAAATTTAGAGGTAACCCAAAGACTTCCATAGTTTCTTTGTACTCTTAGGTGCCTACTTTTTCCTTTGCCTGTTGAATTCAATTGCTCTTGCATTAGTGATTTATTTTTTTGCTGTGAATATCTTTGGTGGCCACTTGCAGACTCCTCCTGTTTTTTCCTGAACTTCACCATGGAAGAAGTTGTAGAATATATTGTGTTAATATAAACCACAAGTTCATGTTTACATGAGGAGGAGTTTCCCCTGAGTCCCCAGTCTTTACTAACTGATTTGTCATGGAGGTGAGGGGCACAACCTCTGTGTTTAGGAAATCAATACCAGTTGCCATTTCCATTAAGGAGTCTTGGCTGAAGTTGTTCTGTCTTACATATTACGCTGCTGTCAGGATCTGCTTGCACTGTCCAGCAGGAGCTCTGATACAGAGAAGCTACAGCGACCTTAAGGAATTTGTTCCAAGTCTAAACAGAAAGGTTTTTTCCCCAGTAATTCTCCAGAGCACACAGTCTCAGTGCCACTGTGCCCACTGCCAAACCTGCCAGGCATTCATATGACACAGAACTTCCCAACCCTCAAAGCTGAAGCTAAAATTCCCAGTTCTCACTGTTTTCAGGACATGCTGTGTTTGGGCATCACTCCTCTCTTAAAGCCCTTCCCTGGTGGGACATGGCCCTGCTAAGGAGGAGCACGTGGCTCCAGCTCCTGCACAAAGGACAATGCAGAGGGATCTGCATCCCAGCAGCTCCCTCTGAAACTCAACCCTCCAAATGTACCACATCACGTTCAACAGACCAAGATTTCACTGAACAATTCAAGCTATATTGCTGTAAAGGCTTTTTTTTTTTTTTTAGCAGTAATTTTCAGCAGTTTTTTCAACTTTCCAGTGTGCTGTGCAGCAGGATTGAAAGTTAATATCCGTTTAAGCCATTGCCAGAATAGGAATATTTCTGCTCTTGTATCTTTAAAAATATCTCGTGGAGTGAAACGACGGATGCCAAGTTTCAAGGTTGAATGGATTTTTATAGCAAAATTATAAATCCCTGAAAATGAAGGACAAAATGGAGAGTATTTAATAAGCCTGAACTGAAACAGTGCTATCAGATGTCCCTTCAATAATTTTGATAGAAATAGATCTTCCCTCAGATTTTCCTATCTGTGTGTAGAGCATTCAGCACTGGCATCATTCTGCTGCTGGCCAGTGTTTAAAGGCAGAATATTTGGATTATACCAGAGAGTGCCTGAGACCTTGCAATGGCACAGTGGCTTTTCCAGGCAGAAAGATGATGAAATACAAGCTGAGCTGATAAATTTTCTTCAAGCCCACTTCTACAGCACTGTGGCTGCTGTGAATTTAGCACTGCCTTGGAAGACAAATCTTTTCCTACTATTAGGTGGGTGTTGGATGCTGTAGAAAAGAATCCCTGGCCAAGACTCCTGCAGCCTTGGTGCTGGTGCTGCACCCCCATGAGCATCTCTCTAGTCCCACCTGAGGGTCTAATCAAGTTCAGGTTCCAGTGAAAGAAGAGGATGCTAATACTGGTATTAAGCAGGCAAGCTCTGAGCAGCACCCTGGGAGGAGGAGGAGAGTTTATTCTTGTCATGTGCACTTTAATCTCTTAAATGACACTCCTGCCTAGAGGAAATGGTGAGTGCCAATCCAAAACCATGAAAGATGTGTTTTGCAATTTTCCATGCTGACTTCAGAGGTATTTATGGAGTATTTATGTTAAAAGCAGCAATATAGCTTGAATTGTTCAGTGAAATCTTGGTCTGTTGAACGTGATGTGGTACATTTTGAGGGTTGAGTTTCAGAGGGAGCTGCTGGGATGCAGATCCCTCTGCACTGTCCTTTGTGCAGGAGCTGGAGCCACGTGCTCCTCCTTAGCAGGGCCATGTCCCACCAGGGAAGGGCTTTACAGAGAGGGGTGATGCCCAAACACAGCATGTCCTGAAAACAGTGAGAACTGGGAATTTTAGCAAGTGGGCTTCAGCTTTAAGGGGTGGGAGGTCCTGTATCATATGAATGCCTGGCAGGTTTGGCAGTGGGCACAGTGGCAGTGAGATTGTGTGCTCTGGAGAATTACTGGGGAAAAAACTTTTATGTGTAGACTTGGACTGAATTTCTTAAGGTCGTTGTAGCTTCTCTGTATCAGAGCTCCTGCTGGACAGGCTAAGCAAGGCATGGGCATGTCTCAGTAATGTCTCAGGTACAGAGGGAGAGTTGGACTCTCTCACATGTCCTCCAGCCCATTTTTCACACCTTTTTCATGATAAAATTTGCTCTGTGCTTTGTCATTAGTGCTGCTTTTGCCTCTCCCCATTCACCAGGTGGGGGCTTCACAGGTGCCTTAAGTGGGCCCTTAATTCTTAGAGCAGAGGAAAAGTTTTTGGTCTCAGTGGAGGTCTCCATTTTCCTGTCCTTTTTTCCTGACATATCTGAGCCTGGTGTCTTCTTGATTTCATTGGCATTTAAACTGCTTGACATCTTTAGCCCTCAAGGATGCTCTGAGCTGTAAAGGCTCCTTGCTGAAACTGCTGTTCTGGAGTTAGAGGTGGTGCACGATTGGTTGGCTGCTTCATGCACTAAAGAAATCAAGCAGCGTGTAGCTTCTCCCATTAAAAATTAACACTCTGCAGTAGGCAGTAAAGACCTTCAGTGTTTTGTTGTTAAGGAGCAAATAATGGAAAAACACCACCTTTTTGTTAAAGTAGGAGGGATGCTTCAAATTAAGAGCTGTCTCCTGTTATGTAGCTATCTCCTCCTTGAAACGGGTGACTGGAGAAGGATTTCTGGGAATGTGTGGTTTGCTTGGATGTTGTTCCACAGTTCATATCCATTCTGCTTTTGCCTTCTATAGCCAGTGTATGCAATGTGTTAAAAGACGGATAAGTACCTGTTAGAGCTGATAGGATTTGGATATCCTTTCACATACCTCATGCTCATGTAAAGCTTCACACGGCTGCAGATGGCTAATTTGAAAAGAGACCTGTGGGAAATTTGGCATAGAGTATATTTGTTAATGCAAATAACAGTAATACATGTGGGAAGGAGTGAAAGGATCATTTAAATGGAGCACTGATTCCAAAACTTCCCAGACATCTGTGAATATCCTGGGTTAAAGGGCTAAGCTCGTGCTGGGGGATTCGCTATTTGGGGTTATGTGAAGGTGAGCTGTGGGATGCCCATGCTCACATCTATTTTGCACACTCAGCCTGCACAGGGGGCTTTGCCTGGTGCGTGGGGTTCTGCTGCCCTGCTGTAGCTGTCTCAGAAAGCTGTCTCAAGCTGTTCTTCACCCTGCAGAGCAGCGATGACTCGAAGCCTGGGGAATGCCCGCAGAGCGGGACGCGCTGCTCGGAGCAGACTGGTGGAAAGCAGGCACGTTCCCTCTGTCTGCCTCAAACAGCAGAAAATGGTTTTGGCAAGGAGCACAGCGAGGGAGATGAGAGGGGGCATTCTGTCCAGCCAACTGGCACTGCTCACATCCACCTCCCCTCTGCCTCCCTGGTACATGGTCCCTCTTTCTGTGGCACCATCTAAATGCTAAATAGCAGAGCTGTTGTGTGCCTGTAACTATGCAGCACTCTTTTGTTCCACTCTCTGCAGTTATCAGATGAGAAAGAAAAGTAGTTATTAAGTAATCGAAGATTTAGGAGAGCTCTGAAGCGCTGTCATGCAAATAGGAGGAAAAAATATGATGTTATAAGAATGAAGCATTTGTCTTGAGAAGGTCTCCAGAGTAATAGAAAATGAAGTCTCTCTGTTGAACAGCATTGCAGCAGAGGGGTCCTTCAGCTCATCTGGCATGTGACAGGCTATAAAAGCTGGTGCTCACAGTCTCTGTCTAATTGGGAGTAATTGCAGTAACCAAGAGGTGTAGTAAGACCAGTTAGAATAAATGCTGTTAATGAGGAACAGGTATTAACATTGATATGATGATTGCTGGTTATTGGTGTGCAGTTGCTAGTTTTCATTTTAATTTCACATAGAAATGATCTGTTGTCAGCCACCCAGTTGTCCAGTTCAGTGCAAAGTCAGTTAGTTAAGACTCCTGAATTCGGGCTCCCCTGGTTGCTTTACCCACATTTCACTGTGCTTCTCTGTAAATTCTGTCCATAGCCTCCACCACATCCTTTATGGAATGAAAAGAGCAATGTCACTTTGAGGCAGATCCACAGGGTTTAGACCAACTTTCCATTTCCTCAGTTAATTACCAACATAATCTCTAGATAATCTCTTCTCGAGTCTATGAAGATTGGCTGCCTTTGAATTCAGAGGACACTTGGTCTTTTTGGATCGTAGCCATAGATTAAACTTCTTCAAAGTGGAGATAGCTGTACTTTCCTGCTGTTGATTGAAACATGCCACTGAACACTTCTGAAGCTGGATAACCCCTCCAGAAACACAAACAATTGCTGGCACCCTGTGTCCTCCCAGCTGAGAGGTGCCAAATCCCATTATAACTCATCTCTGTGCAGACAGTCAATCATAGCCTTGTTGTTCAGTGTGGAAGAGATTTTTCTAGTGTTACTGGGAATATTTTATCAGTAAGAAATCACACAATATAAAAGAGTTGTTTGCATCAAATTGGCAAAATCATGTCTGTAATTGTGGTGATGTGTGTTGTTATTGCATCAACCTAAACAGGGGAATTTCTGCCTATGTTTTCTGAGCTGTCCTCATCCTGAGTTCTTACATTTCCCATGGAAGGAGAGATCTCCCACCTGCAGGGATGTGCTCCTGTGCCTTGCACTCCTCTGCTGCCTTCAGTCCCAGGAACTTTGGCTCCCCTACAGAAAACTCATAAAGCTTCTCTGAGCTCACCCCTGGGAGCTTTGCAGAGGACCAGAGAACTTTCAGGGGCAAATTAAACAAGTGAGGAAACTTATTTAAATGAACAAATTTCCCTTATCCTGCATGCTTTCTTTCTGTATTTTATGCAGTATAGTTAATGTAAGGAGCCATTTTCCTCCTCTGTGCATGGCAGGGAGTGCAGCATCCTCTGTGTCAAGCACATCCTCACAATCCTCACATCAGACATTCAGGCTGTGCCTCAGTGCCTCTAAGACCATTCCCAGCCCTGTTCTTGTGGCTGTGCACTTCTGATGGGCTCACTAAAAAATACTGAGGACTGAGAGCATGAGTCCATTTTGTGTTCACTATCAAATGCTTAATGTATGTTTTCCTGTAGGGCATAAATTTAAATTAATTTTTCTTTTTAATTGGTCTTATACTTCTAAACTATTTCAAATTAAAAAAAAATGTAGATACCTGCACATTTGGGTTGGTGGGGTTTGTCTTTTTGTGGTTTTGAGATTGTGTCTCTAGCAGCAAGTCTGTCATTTAGTTTGCTGATGTTTGTTTACAAGCTAAACTCTGCCTGTATCTGAATGTAACACAGTAAATGTCTGTTTGGTTGCAATACCAGATATGACCCAATGTTCAGATATCCATACAGTAATTTCCCATGAGCTCAGAGGAAATCATTCCATCTCCCAGTGGACATCCAGCACCATTTTCTATTGTATTTGAATTTTCTTTGCTTGTGATATTGCATTTCTCCCCCTCCCCAGACACATATAGTCATTCCAGTTTCTGGTAATAACTTTTTGATCAGGTTTTCTTTGTACTCTTCAGCTTTTGAAAGCTCACCATTGGGGTAAATTTCCCTTTCATCTTCATGTAGCCTTCTCCTCCCCTTTTTCTCTGAAAACAACAGAAATTGGTAAGGAAGAAAGTTGCAGTGCAAACACAAATTGCTTGTTTTGTTTGAAATTGTAAATCTCCTTTTATAAAAGTTCTCCCTACAGTGAAGGAAGAAAAAACAAACAAAACTCTAACAGTTATTTTTATCTTTTGACATTAAAATCTGAAATTTCTACATCTGAAGAATAAGACAACTCTCTACTTCACCAGCTGTATGTTTTTTACAAATGTCAGGCTTAGTATTGAATGAATGAATGCATGCAAATATAACTGCAGACCTAAATATGTGCCGTAGAGGCATCTGAAATGATGGAATTATGCCCTACCTAAGCCTGATATTTTGAACACTGTCTGTAAAATACAACAGCTGAAGAGTTTGTTAATCAAATCCTGCTCTCTGCCAAAGTACTAAAGATGTTACTATGGCTCAAATGCTTATAACTCTGTGAGATGTGGAGAAGTGGGCAAAAAATACCTTTCAGAGACTGGCAGTGATTTTGGTTTAGGTAGGAAACTCAGATTTTCTACTGTGAAATGAATAGAAAATGGTTTTAACTACAACTTCTGAAACCACTGACCAACCAACCAGCAGTGTGTGTTATTGTTTGGTTCCACATACACTGTGACTAGAGCTATGGGCAGTTTTGGAGGGGATGCACTGGACAGGAATCTGTTTTCATTGCCCCATTTTTAATTGATCCCATTGCTCCTGTCAGTGCCCACAGCCAGGGGAATGGGATAGGGAAGCACAGGATCCTGGAGTGGTTTGTGTGGGAAGGGACCTTAAAGACCGTCAGTCCATTTCCTCTGCCATGAGCAGGGCCAGGTGGCTCAAAGCCCTCCAGCCTGGCCTCAGACAGTCCCAGGGAGGGGAATCCTCCATAGCACACATCCTCCTGCTCTGGGGTTTGATCACAGGCAGGGTGTGATTCCAAGGGTCTGTCGCTCACAGTCACTGCATTCCTCAACCTCCTCACCTCCTCCTGCAGCTCTGGCACTAAGGGGAGGATTTCCTCCACCAGGAGAGCTGTGCCCACTGCTGCTGGATGGAGCTGGAGCATGAGCAGGGCACAGCCTGCAGCTGGCACTGGGTGGGCACCGTGTTCCCCCAAGCCCTGCCCGGGCAGCTCTGATCCCCAGGCTCTGTGCCAGGTGGGCACCAAAGCTCCCAGTGGGGCTGGCAGGGCCCTTCTGTGCCATCTGCCCTGGTGACAGCATTCCTGGTCTCCAAGTGTTTCCCAAGGGTGCTTTTGTAGGTGTGGGAGGCTTTGGCTGGTGCTGCTCCTGGTCCCAGCCAGGTCCTGCCAGCATCTGTCACACGAGCTGCAGGCACCCACTGCCTCTCCTGAGGCTCTCCCAGTTTGGGAAAACCCCCTGCACACCCCAGAGACTCCACTGGGAATTCTGCCAGCACCAGGGCTGCTCTCCTCAGAAGCAGCATGCCAGTAAAAAATGGATAGAAAAGCCATAAACATTTACCCTTGGTCTGTGTCCCCTGTTCCCTGCCACAGAGCGATCTGCAGGCTGGGAGAATCCCTGTGAAATGTTACAGTGACACAGCTCCACATTTGCTCTTTTCCTGCCGTGCTCTTTATTTTGCCAGGGCTAAGAACAGCATCCAAAATCCTGTGAGCTGGACCTGTTGTGTTAAGGACTGGTGTTTGTGTGTGCAGGAGGAGGAAGGGCTGCAGCCTGGAAAGGCTTTTGGCTCAGCTCAGCAGATGAGCTCTGCTGGCACTGGCACAGCCCTGTCAAATGCCACCAGATAAAACCCTGATCCAGAGTCAGGTGTGAAGCCAGATGTTCCAGGCAGGAATGTCAGCTGCCTTTTGTTTTCTGAAATGAGGACTGTGAGCAATCTCAAAGCTGCAGTCTCACAAGAGTGACATGAGTGGATTTAGTGAGATTTTGGAAAGCAGTGAGCATGTACGAAGATCTAAGAAAACATTCATAATTTCTTGTGCTGGGCTTGTTGTCTGTAAAACCTCCCTGTTCTTATCTGCTTTGTTACACACATCAGAGTCTAAAATGGAAGATATGTTTTATCTCTACATCTCTGAGCATGTTATATGTGATATACTGTGTGCATGATATACTGTGTGCAAATATACTTTAAAAAACATTAATTACCAACATTTGGGGGTAAATTATTTCTTAAAGGGAAAAAAAATTCCTGAATTTCCAGACCAAATGGGATCAGATCCTTTAAAATTATAAGGTGAGCCAGATCCCAGCTGATGTAAACTAGTATAGCCTCAATGAAACTAAAATAGCAGTTCAGAGACTACAACCAACTAAAAATGTATCATGTTTCATAGGAAAGTTGCAGAAATAAACTGTTTATTCCTTGTACTGTAGAATATATATTGTGGCAGAATATTTTCAGGCAATATGAATAAGCAAAATTGTTAAAAATATAGAAAGGACTTGGGCACTGCTAAAAGGTGTTATTTTTTCACTGAATGTGGGTTATTACTTGCATAATTGGCACAAAATAGAAAGCAGTTCACAAAAATGGTATTGTTTGCACTTCTGTAATTAAGATTGTATCAGTGTTTCAAGGGCATAATAGCCAGCTAGAAAAACGCATGCAATTACAGCATTAATTCCCTAGGAAATGAATCTTTAGCCAGTTTTTGTGGGGAAAACACTGCTTTGGTTAGTGACCAGGTAGAGGAGTCCAAAGAAAATCATTCTGGGTTCCAGCATGGCATCAGGTGTTCTGCATTCCTCACATAATTAAAGCCTAATGTGCAAGAGAAGCCTTAACGGACTTAACAAGCAGAAATGCAAATATTAGACCGACTTAGTATGTTCCACTTTTGCTATTTATTAATTGCTGTAAATATGCAAAGGTATGCAATTAAAAGAGCAAATGAGTATTTCTAATTAGGATGGAATGGTAGCACATTGCATCGAAGTAGGACACAGTGTGCTGCTTAGCTGTGTATGTGTTTTTGCCAATTAGTCAACACGGGATTCTCATCTGAACAATAGAGCCTCCTGTAATTGGCAAACAAGCACTGGAGCACCAAAATCCAAAAACAACATTTATATTACCTTGTAACACAATGGGATACTTCTGGCCTTCTTTGGGGAAACGGATATAATTCATGGACAAAACCTGAGCCTGCCTGTGGGAATGTGGCTTTTTTAAGCTGTCCTGTCAATGAGCGGTGCCTGGCACTGGGGCACCAGGTCCCCCAGCAGGCCAGGGCAGAGCTGCTTCCTGCCCCTTGCATTTGTGCACTCAGATGTGTCACCCAGCAAGTGGCAAGTGTCCCCAGCACGTGTCCCTGAGATCCTGGCTTTCCTGGCAGTCCCAGCAGCGTGCTACAGCCAGGATATCCTCAGTGGCTGCACACCACAGAGACATGTCAGCAGCACTTTCCTAGAAAGCACTGAGAAACAGCCCTGAGCTGGAATTACGGTGGAAATACAATGCTAGGCTAAGTTAATTTTGATCTGATCTCCTCCATAGAGCTGTATTTTTGTGGAGGAACACGTGGAGAGGGGTAATTCCACACGATGGCATGTGTGGGATGTGCCAGGGCTGTGCAGCCACTTGGACCATGGCAAATGACCTGCTGGCAGGCTGGGACAGCTGAGCACTGTGCTGGGATACAGCCCTCAGACAGAAACCAAACCCATCTCTCATGTAATGGGTGAGAAAATTGATTTTCTGTGCAGCCAGGAGTATCCCAGTGAGTGCTCCCCATTTTGGATGAGGGGCACTTGGAGCAGGTGGAGTTCCTGTTAATTGCTGTACAATGCTCAGTCCCATGGGAAGATTTGTGTTTGCTGATTTAGCAATTTTGGTGATTTTAAGACTAGATCTCTTCCTTTCTTTTCTCTTGGGTGAGAAGAATAGAATAAAATGGAAAAAATTCTGCTCTTGGCTCATGTCTCCATTTTCTGTATGGAAAAGGATGCTACCAGTACAAATTGGAGCCACCAATATATCAGTCATGACATCATTTCATACTGATGTGGGATTTGCAGGAAGAATTCAGTCTGCTTGTCATGAGGAGCTAAAAAATCTGAAAGAGCTTTGGAAAAGCCTTGAAGAGGCAATGGAGCACAAGGATGAGGAGAGGAGGGGTGGAGAGCACAGCAGAGAGCTCCAGCCCGAGGGCTCACAGGAGCTGCTTGGAACAAAAAGGTGCCTCTGGTTCTGTAGTGCTCTGATGGGTTTGGGGCTGCTCTTCCCTTGTTTTTGGATAAAGTTTTCTTGAATTTAGAATCTGTGTTGTGGAAACACTTGAGTTTAGGGGCTTCATTTGGGGAAAGGAAAAGCCATTTTTCCTTTGTATAATAATTCAAATAAACTTAGACTTAGGCTGTACTTCAAGACCTGACTGACAGTTTCTGTGACAGATGAAATAGAACATTCTGGGGTTGCAGAATAAAATAATATAATTCAGACTGTAACAGGCAGCCTCCTGCCCTGAGCCATGACCCCTCAACAGATATTCTTTCCACAACCTCCTGAAATATTCCCAGAGCCTCTCTCATGGTGAAAGGTATCTTGCTTAGTGCTTCTCCTATGCTCAGAAGGCACAGGCCTGTAGCTATAAATAATTACTGACTACTCACACTGCCTTGCACAAAGTTCAGGTTTGAACTTTCATTCAGATACCTCTGTGCCTGTTCCTGCTTGCTGTACCTGGGAAAAGTTGTATTTTGTACATCCAGCCCATTTGCTCCAAGTTAAAGTCATTCTGTCATCTGGTTGAGATGCTCAGACAGGGGATTAGGTTCCAGGCTTTTCTGGTGATTTGTGCTTTTCTTCCATTTTGCTTCATTTCCTGAGGATAGTTACTAAACCCTTGATTTTTTTCCTAAAAGAAAGGAAGCAGGGCATCAGGGTGTGTTTAATGCCCTTGTGCTCCAAGGTGAAACACAACCAAAGCCTGAGGTCTGCCAGGCTGCCTTTCCCAGCTTTCCTCAGGAATTAGGATGTCCTAAGGTGAGGTTGGGGTGAGGAACATCTGCAGGTCTCTCCATAGGGAAATCCAGCTGCCCCAAAATGGGACATTCCTGTCCCCCCACCTTTGCTGAAGTCCAGCCTGTGGTGGCCCTGACATGAGGGATTCTCTCTGCCTCCAGGCTGGGCTCCATCAAGGCCACTCACTGATGGCAAAAAAACCCCAAATTTTACACCTGTGAAAGCTTCACACAAGCCCATGGGGCTGCACCTGTTTCCTTCACAATTACATTTATAATACCAACAAATGCCTTTTGCTTCGTGGCTGAGTAGACATGTAGAGCTGTGTGCTCACAGATTGTGCCTCAGTGGGATGAACCATCCTCCCCAGCTTTCAACAACCCTCAAGGAGTTTTGCATCAGGTTCTTGGATGCTGGTTTTTCTGCCAAAAGTGCTTTACATCACTCAAGCTCACCAGATGCTGAGCTTCATATTTTGAGTGAGGGTAACTTTCCTGATGTATGGAAGGTGTTTAGTCCTTTCATTTGACCTTAGCTTTAGCTTGCTCATATTTGTCACTGGAGAGAAAGGTGATTAGGAAGATCTATGGCCCTCAGGACTGATTGCAGACAGCAGATATGCAGCACTGTCAAGAGTGGGCAATTGCTGACAGAACTGTTTCAAGTTCAACTTTGGATCTCAGGCTCACATCTCTGTCAGCTCTATTTTAATATCTCCTAGCACAATTTCAATATTTACTTCCTGCAGAATAGAGAACATCTGGGATTTATGTGGCTGCTCACAGGAGTAAAGAAAAAAACCCAGAGAAGTGTTTCTGGGGCTTTGCCTACAAAAGCTTCAACTTTCTGAGCAAAGCTAAATGGTGTTTGGCAGTGCTGTAGTAGAAAATTAGAGAGAAAATGGTATAAAGACTCCTGTTAATACCAAAAGAACTTGCATTCTGCAGAATTTGGCATAGCAACAACCTGCATTCCCAGAACTCTCCCTATGTATTTGAAAATAATGAAGTGAGAACAAATTGGGTTTGTGGAGTGCATTATGTGTGCCAACAGGCTTGTTTGTGTGTGTCTGAGATAAATGTGTGTGTGCCTGTGTGTTTGGGGGGTAATTGTTATCTCTGAGTGCTGTGAGATTCCCTTCCTCCCCAAACCCACATCACCACTGGCTGCTGTGAATAACAAAATCCTGGGTACTGCCATTTCTTCCTCTAGACTCAGTTTCCATGTAAAGAGGTTAATGCTAGCTAAGGCTGAAATGGTCTTCTCTTCCTGCTACTTTTGAGGCATTTGGGAATATTTTTATATCCTTTTTGCTTTTAATTGCTGTTGTCCCTGCTTCATCCTCTCCCTTGTTGCCACTTAGTCCTTGCTGAACTGAGGAAATGGCTTTTACATGGTGTTCTGTAACTGTTGAGATCTTTGATTATAAAAGGTGCCTGCTGTTTCTGCTGCCTCCTGTAACTGTGGTTTGCTGAGGGAAGGAATGGTGAAGGCTGCACTGAGGGGGTGGCCAGAGCCTTAGGAAAGCCACCAGCATGAAAACACTGCTCTCCTTTGCACTGGGGGAGGCTCTGTGTCTCTTCTGGCCTCTCAAAGGGGCTATTTTTGTCAAAAAAATAGGGCTTCCCTATGGTGTCAGGGCTTTGTTAGCTGGATTTCAGGACAGCACAGTATCTCCCCATACCTTTGATGCTGTGATCATTCCTGCTCTATTGACAGCCTGCATCTGAGCTGACACTTCACACTCAGTACAGTAACAGCCTGATGTGCTGCAGTAATTCCACAGCACCTCCACTCCTGCACTGCCGTCCTTCTTTCCATGAATCCTGAATCCTTACCTAGCCCAGGAGAAGTTATTAGCATTGGGCTGTGCCCGAGCCAGGCAATCTGTGTGAGGTAAATTGTTGAATGCAAGAGTTCTTGTAAAAAGTGACAGCACACTGCTGCTAACTCAGAACTGCTGCTATTGTGAATTTACAAATTCTCCTGCCTGTCCCAGCTCCTGAGTGCATACTTCTGGGTACCCCATGTCACAAGTTTTCTCTGATTATTTTCCTTTTTGTTCCTACAAAGTGAATATTTTATCCAACTGCATAGTAATGTTTATATTCAGAATTCCTTTGTGCCTTACTGACACATGTCAAGGCCAGGGCACTGCAGGTAGGCAGTAAATCAAACTAACCCTTTAAATGTTGACAATATGGTGTATGCTCTGTATATTTATTGCTCAGCCATAAAGCAAGCCCTGGACTTCATGAAATATTTGGATTTATTTGCATGTCTGGAAAGTCAGTCATGTATGAAAGTGCTGGGTGTACTGCACGTGCACAGAGCATCTGTGTTGTACATACACATTAGGAGTGATGCCTCCCAGGGGCATCTCTGTGTATGCAAGAGATGCACAGGCTGATGGTTGCTGAGCAGGATGCTTGGTCTTCCAGGAAATCTTGCTTGGAGCATATTTTCTGTGGCTCCACAGCAATGGGGATCCCCCACGCTGGCCCATTATTTCAGAGGGGCCTTTCCTGAAGGAAAACCAGCCCTGTTTGAAAGTGGACTGGTCAGCAGGAGGTGATAAAGTGTTCATTGTTGGGGGGAAAGGGAAAACTCTGACATTTCTGTAATTGCTTGGCTGCTGTGTCTCATATTGCAGCAGAGTCATTCTGCATGGTGGGTACCTATAATGGAGAGTGATGGTGTCATTAATCTCAAAGGAACATCAAAAGTCTGAACTGTTTCTGAGCACTGGTATAAATCAGTTAAGTGTTGTCCTTTGCACACAGTCATCTGCTCTGCTTTTCTAATAACTCTGATACATCCTTTCTTCCTTTTTTTGACACATTTCTCCTTAAGCATAGTGGTAAGATGTACCTCCCCACATGAATCACAGTTTGTGCAGACTTCCATTCTTGGGTTTTAACATCAATTTTACCTTAGCATAGTTACAGGTTGTCACTGTGCCTACTCAAGGTATATTATTTCCATATCATTTTTGTGTGAATGTGGTGGTATTTATTCATACACAAATAAAGCCAATAAAGCACATAGCCAGTGCATATTTTATTACTAATGTAGCATTTACAGCACTTTATTGTTAACATAAAAAAATGGTACACATATAAAAAGCAAATGTTACAGCATAAATCACCCTAAATGTTCAGCCAGCATGACCATCACATATAATGTTTCCATTTATCAATCAATATGTCAACATGCCTTGATGCTTCAGATGTAAATTATCACCTAAGGTGTCTTTAACTCCTCAAAATGTCATCTGCTGAACCCAGCTCATTCAAGTTCACCTTTTAGCTTTTTCCCTGAGATGCTCACTGTCCGTCAAATAAGTGAAAGAGGCCAGAGGTTAATGAATCTTAATTGGACTTCATTCTGGGGCAGTGGAGCACCTCAGGTGCCTGGTTGTGTCCTGGTGTGGGGATGGGAGGGAGCAGAAGCCAGGCTGCATCATGCACTGTGGCACTTGGTGACATTTTATGGTTCCCTGCATTGTCCCCACCGAGGTGTAAAGCTTGGTGCAAACCAGAACAGCCACATTTCAGTTTTAGACCTATTTAAAACACATTTATTATAAGCATGAAGACTTCTGAATGACTGAATTATCCTGTAAGGCAAGCCCAGTGCTTTATAACTTCTATCATTACTGAGATCTGGTGTTCTTTATTGCCTGTGATCCAGAAGAGAAATTGTATTCCCTCGCTGCCAGTAGGGCAAGGCAAACCAAAAGGAAAAAAAAAATCCTTCACCCACGAATTTTATGGTGTTAATTTGCCACATATTAATTTTCACGTATCATTTGAGAGCAAACAAAGAATTAAAGTCATTCATTCAGTAATAAAACTGTTTTATTCAGAGTTGTAATTAGGCTATATTATTTTCAGTTTCCCTTTGGAGGATTGGAGGCCATGAGCAGAAAATGATTGTGCTGCTATTTCTTATGTCAAAAAGTCTGCTTAGGCACTGGCTTCTAGCAAAAATTACTGTGAGATCCTGGGGAAATTAGAAGGGAATTGCATGGCCAAAATGTACTGGATCCAAAATGTGGTTTTGGTATATTGCAACTACTGGTGGTTATATTTGTGTTTCCCAAAGTTTCACATTCTGCATCAGCTGCATTTTGCCATGTTTAGGAGTTGACATTGATATAATCACTTTGTTCTCTTATTTAAAACTGGAGCCAGGTACCATGTCAGTTAGCTGGAAATCATGTTTTATGAATAAAAGGTGTACTAAAGAGCTTTCAGTAAGCTCTTCACAGAGCTGTGTAATTTATTGATAGGTCTGATTAGGGTTTTCTTGGGTTTTTAGCTTTCGGGGCTTTAAAATGCTTTTTTTTTGGTTTTTTATTTTCTTTAATTTTAGTCATGCTAGAAGAAAGTATTTTCTATTAGCAAAAAAAAAATTAAGTGTCATTTTAGTTTACTGATTTGAACAAAAATGATGATTCATATTTCTAAGGATTTTAAGTTTCTTTCCATATTTAATTTTTAATTTAAATATTCTGGCTTTTTTAATAATTACTAAATCAGATTTTAATATTTTTTAAAAATCAAAAACAAAAAGAAAATAGATTTTCACTCTGAAAATATTAAATGAGCACTTCAAATTTTGAAAAGCTAACACCTTTTTAGCCCCAAAGTCTTCATGGACATCACGCCAGAAAGGTAACATTGTATGTGCAAACTACTCACTTGTTAATTCTTCATTTCTCAGGTCATTAGTTCTTCATCCTTTTTTTCTTTTCCCCTTCAAAGATTTTGCAGCTTTTTTAGGGGAAAACCCAACCATATTCGCTCCTAGCATCATCTGCTTGGGCTAAATCTTGCTTAAGAATATGCATTAACATTTGCAAAACCAATAAAAATTCAGCCTAAAAGATGACAAACAGTAGGACCACTCTAAACCTCACTGCAGAGATAGCTGTGATTTGGCTGAACAAATGTGCTGTTCCTTCCTGGCACTGCAAATGGCAAATAATTTTAAATTGTTTCATAAATAGAGGATTTTCAGCCAGCAAAAGACCACCTTCATTTCTGAGCTGAAACTGGTAATTTTCTTGTGGGCTTGCAGTTGTTAGGGAAGGAAACAGAGTTATGTGCTGCTGCCTGCACCATCAGGTATCCTGCTTTGAATCCAATAACTGAGCTCAACAGCTTCAAAAGGGTATTAAACATCAATATCCTTTCCTCAGTGAGAACTAATCAGTTCCATCTCTCTACCTTTTGGGATAAAAAGAACTCTCTGGTTGCTGCAGGATTTATAATATTTATAGGTGTATTTTATATTCTGTTTCTGCCTGCCTTTGTTTCCATCTCTCTCGTTTGCTTTATTTGCATGGGGCTGTGTGAGCTGATGGTAACACCCCAAATTGGATCAAGAGCTGGAGGATGCACCTGCCATAGGAAAGGTTCCAGTGGTTCTACTCAGCAACTGAGACTTGCAAATATCTTTATTTTTTATTTTCACTCCATAAGGACAGGCCTCAGGGCCGAATGGACACTGTGGGGATTCTCTGTCACAGCAGTGGCCAAGGATCTTCACCTCTCTGGGACTGTTCATTCCTTTGGGCACCTGGGCACTCCTGAAAGATATAATAAATAATTTATTATTATTATTTATAGATTATTTACAGTGTTTTGGAGTGGCAGGACAAGAAGGAATGGCTTCAAACTGCCAGAGGGCAGGGTTAGATGGGATTTTGGGAAGAAACTCCTTCCAGTGAGGACAGAGTGGCCTTGGCACAGGGTGCCCAGAGAAGCTGTGGCTGTCCCTGGATCCCTGGAAATGTCCAAGGCCAGGCTGGACAGGGCTTGGAGCAGCCTGGGACAGTGGGATATATCCCTGTCCATGGCAGGGGTGGCCTGGGATGGGCATTAATGTCCCTCCCAACTCAGACCATGCTGTGGTTCTGTGGTTGATGACACAGTGGGACCCTGCTCCTGATTAGGCTGCCACAGCACTTTTATAATAACCTGTCTGTTTTCCATTGCACCACCTGATAACTTCATTCAGATAAACTATTACCTGAAAAAGATGAAAACAAAACCAAAAACCCTCAGGCATGTGTGGTGTATGAAAGCAAATCTCAGCTCCTATTAATTTTTAGGCCGTTAAAAGACACTTTCCTAGAGAATAACACATTCCTATTGTCCCTAAAATGTGAAATATAATACAAATAGCCAGTGGCAGCAAGGGATTTATTTGCTGTATGCTCAGTTAGGGTTCATCTGGTGGAGTTCTATCACATTCTGATGGATTTATGACAGTTCAATCACAAGTACAACACTCGTGTGCATGTGCTCAGCACCCACAGGGACAGCACAGATTGCAGGGAATGCAATGAGCATTCCAGCAACAATCACAATTCAGGACAGCAGTGTCTTCTTGCTGGATATCAGTGGCAACATCTAATTATGAAGAAAATGTCAATGCTTCCTCTTTATTACTAACATTGTAGCTGCATTAAATCTAACTTTATTTGACAGGGCCTACTCAAAATTATTTCCTACAGAAATGTGCTATCAGACAGCAAGAGTATATCTTTGTCAAAACAGCAAGTAGTAGCTGCTGTTAAGCAATTTTGCAAACATGGTACCTTCAGGCACATATACTGTATATCATTCTGCATTTCCTGATATGACAATTAGCCTTCAGTGTCAAGATAAAAAAGATTATGGATGTAAATATGGCTATTTCTTTTCTTTTGGTTGATTGTGTCTGATTACAGCCAGATACTACTTCCCAGCATGATGAGTTTAAATATATTTTACTCTTTTCTTTAGGAAAAAAATGGAAATTGACAGTAGAGTACTTAACTGCTGAGATTCACATGCTCACTTTATGTATATATGAAATGTAATTCAAGTGGCTGCAAACATTGACTAATCCAAGAATTCAAGCTTATTTGAGTTTTCTGTAGAGAAGCTTAGATTAGATCAAGTTGATGAGTTCTTTTGAGTTGCATATTACAGTGTCATAAAAGACTAACTCAATTCATACCAATCATGAGCTGGGCTCCTGCTCTCAGCACCACCAGAGAATGGAATCAGGATTTGCATCTTCTCACAGACAGCAAACCTCCTCTTTGATTATTGGAGGAGTTTTGGCAGATTGTCTCACTCAGCAGCAAAATAACATGAAAAAGTCTTATTATAGAGTCAGTCCTTGTACGTGGATTTTATTATTGTAATTTTCTAAATGTGAGCCATTCTTCAGCTTTGCAGCCTGGAGGTGGCTTAAAAACCCTGTCTGGGAAGTTCAGTAATGAATTTGTCATAACAGCATTCTGAAAAAGACATCCTGGAATTACTAAAACATATATGGTTAAAATTAGTCACTCCAGACCCATCTGTGGTGCAGTTTGACCCTGAGGAGCTCTGCCAGAGGACCAGCACAGGTGAATCTGCAGTGCAGCCCAGGGGGTTTTGTTCCTCAATGTGCCAGGGAAGGGCTGAGCCCTGCCTGTCCTGCCCTCCTGCTCGTGGCAGTGGGGACAGCAGAAATCCTTGTGCAAAACGGGCAGCCTGGAGCTCAGTCTTCGTAATTAGAGACCTTTTCCTTTGAGTCTGCATCAGAAAAAAGTTACATTATTTTTTTGCAGGTTATTACCTGAAAAACAGACATAACAATGGAAGGAGCATGTGTGATAAAAGATGGAGCTAAATAAAGAGAACAATAAATATTGCTGAGATTAGGGCAATGAGCTGAATGCAACTGAAAATCCAGGAAATCAGTTCAGGAAGATAAAGTTCATTGAGAGCAGGCATCAAAAAACTGTGTTTCAACCACAGCAAAAACTGAAAAGAAAACACAGAGATGGCCACAGCAGGTGTACTTTAGACTTCAGCTCTTATGGAACCTGCCAGAGAGCAGTATTGACATGTGGCAGCAGAGCATTTGAGTAGAAAAGGAGCATAAAGTTGCCTTGGCATTCACATCCAATTTAAGAGAAAAACACTGCTTGGATACCTAGAAAATATATATCCTCCAAATACTTCATATGGAGCTTGTGTGCTAATCAAGAGAACATTCAGGGAAGAAACCAGTAAACAGCAGGTTTGAGCAAATGCTTTCCCAGCTCCCAAGCAGGAATTATTTTTAATCATAATACATAAAGCATCCATTGGAGTAAGCCCTGATCAGTGTCTTGCTGTCATGTGAGTTGTTTCATTGATTTCAGTGGAGCTATTTAAGAAAAGCATGTGCTTAAGAGCTTGGCAGGGTTCAACCATAAAGAGATGGTTGAAAAGTAGCAAAGATACTGGCAAAAACTGCCCTCATTTGCACCTTAACTCCCATTTCATAGTTCTGTCGTTTAAGAAAACATTAATTCACTCAGAGTAAGAAAGGACTCATAGACCCAAACTGCACCAGAACAGAGGCAGAGTCTGTTCCCTGCAGATATTCCAGCAAAATGCAACGACCTCCAACACCTTTAATTAAAGAGAAATGCATACAGCTGAATAAGCTATAGCTGGTAATTTAGTTCAGCATCAAAAGTCAGCAAAGCAGTGTGCTTCATGAAAAGCAACTGTCAGACCTTGGCCAACAACTATAAAACATGCTGTGATGTACTGAAATATTAGGGGGGAAAAAGGAAACTTTTCCTGACTTCTTCAAACTGGGCAGAGCCTTCATATTCCTTTTAACTACCTGAGGGAATTAATTAATGAGGAAAAAAACCCACCATAAACCCAAAGTGCACTGGGCTGTTAATTGCAGGTATCTCTGTGCAGCTCACCTGCTGCTTTGGCTGGTTTTGCCATCATTAGCTGCTGCTGACCTCACCCTGGGAAACCACTGCACACAGTGTGTGGTGTGGAACTCGCGGTGCTGCAGCCCTGTGTGCCATCCCTGAGCTGTGATTTCAGTGATTAATCCAGGGCAAGTGATGAACAGAGAGCAGCAGCCACCTTTGCTGTCCCATTAGCTGCAAGCCAGCAGAATTTCCATCCCCATGACCAGGGGGAGGTGGCTGGGCACTGCCCAGGCTCCCCAAGGAATGGGCACAGCCCCATGGCTGCCAGAGCTCCAGGAGAGCATGGACAGCACTCCTGGGCACAGGGTGGGATTGCTGGGGTGGCCTGGGGTCAGGCTCAGTGATTCTTGTGGGAACATTCCAGCTCAGGAGATTCAGGGATTCTGGGAATGGACACAGGGCTAATTCCCTCCTCTGGCACAGGGTCCTGCCCCTCAGCTGCTTCTTTCATTGGTTTCACCTCAGTCCCTTTAAAAATGGCTTTGTGGACTTCTCACTTCCCTGTGAGATGAAAAGGCTGGAGCTGGGTGAGGGACACAGTGGGAGTTTATCTTGACCACTCCTTATCAGATCTTGTCAGGTGCCAGTCACAAAAAGCCAGTGAGTCTGTCTTGCTTTCATCTGTAAATGTCTGTTTTTCACCTTGGGCAAACATGTCATTCAAGGCCATGCAAATGTAGATGGCTTTGTAGATTTTTCTCTGATTTTCAGGAAAAATCTATGGATTTTTAATCACAAAAGGTACCCTGTATTTACATATTGTTTTCCTGGAAACTTCTTTGATATTTTGTGACGATCAGGACATAGGAGTCTGCCTGGGTTGCAGAAGTCACACAAATTTAAAGAGATAAGGGACCAACAATTTTGCTGCTCTGGTCCTGTGCAGACTCCTGCAGGAGAGGAGGTGTTTGTTGAGAACAGTGTTAAATTAGAGAATTAAACTGCAAGCAGCCAGGTTGGCCAAACTATCTGTCCTTAGTGCCTGAAGGTTCCTGTTGAATTCAAGGCATGTTTTCTTGCTGGCAGGTCTCAGTGGAGATACCCTTTCCAGGCATTAATGTAACTGATAGCATCACTTGAGTGGTGTCAGCTGGAGTGATATTTCTCTTTCCTTCACCTAATAGAGACTGAAAGGGCTCTGAAGTTCTGGATTTAGTTGTGTGGAAGTATGGGGTATTTAGGAAGGGAAAGGAAGATAAGATGCAGGAATCAAACCCATGACAAAATCAACACAGTGTAATTTAAAGATCAGTCACAGAGGGTTGGAGCCTGCTGGTAGCAGACCTGTCAAGTCTGGGCTAAAGCAGGAACAAGTCTGAAGGAATACTGTAAAAATACCCCAAGGCTGAAGGTGGAACCTTTTCCTCTCTGTGCCAGTGCTTAACTACAGATACACAGGACTAAAATGTTCTAGTGTGAACTGGACTTGATAGTTTTTCCTCCAATAATGTTTAAAGTATGTAATTTTGAAAATATAGATGGCTTGACTGCATACAAGCAGATAGAGAGACCTGTTGAGAATTAGAGCAGATAACCACACTGCCAAGACTTGCTGTACTCTGTTTTGTTTACAATGCATGGTAAATTTCTTTTATTTGAATGTCTCACTCCCATACAAAGTATGACTGAAATACTTGGCTGAAACTGAATCCCCAATAAGGCCACTAAAGTATTTATTTCACCTTTTAATCTACATGTTTTTAATCCATTAGAGATTACAAATTAAAACATAAAAAAATACTTTTATTTCTTATGAATAAACCTCCAAACTCTGGTTTAATTTCAAGTTTTGGTTCTAGTCCCAAGCAGTTTAGTTGGAGCTTCAGTAGTGTAAGGATTCCAAATAGATCTCACTGATTGCAACCTCACTTCCCTGGTAGTCACAGTGATCTCAGAGAAAGTCTTCTGGCTGGTAGTGTGACATCTGCAGTAGTACAACTGCATTTCTTGTTGAAGTGTGTTTCATCTAAACTGTATCATTTAGCAAATAAAAACCATTTAGTGAGATACAGTAGATGGATGCTGAAATTGGCCTATTAAAGATGCTTTAACAAATGGTGTAATGAAATTCTCTGCAGCTGAGACACCACACTTAATATGACTCAGAATAGATAAAGTAAATAGTGACTAAGAGTAACAGCACTTTATAGAACATAATTATCATTTAAGTGAGGTGCTTTGCAGATGTGAGAATTTTCTGCAGTACACTTTCTGCTAGCATTAAAGGTAGTTTTCTCTTGGTAGTGACTCAATGTGGAGCAATTTGTTTCATAACTGGAGAGTTTAAAACGTAGTTTTGAGGTTTGCTAAAATGTCTCAGACTCTTCATTTTGTGGTGCTTTGAAATAGGCTGTGTATTTATGAATGGTTTTCCCCTGAGCCTTTATTAACCAACAACCACAAGTCCCCCACATCATCCAATACAAACTCTTGTGAGTAGTAGATTTTCTTGTTGCCTGTGCAATAATTTCATATGCTGTGAGAAGCTTTACAGATAGAGACTTTAGTAAAATTCTGGCCAAGTAATACACCATATGATTTAAGATTTCAAGTGCAGGGTGTAGCAATCGCTTTTGTTGATTAAATGTAACAGCAGGATGAGTGTACTGTGTCTGACTGGGTTACAGATGTGTCTGTGTCATAAAGATGTGCCCATTTCCACTGTGATATAAACATGAGCTCCATAACCTTGCAGCCTCACCTTGCTAACAGCCCTTTCAGAAATGTGGAGACTGTTTGAAATTCTGTATGAACCAGGTTTTGCTTTCCAGAATAAAATTGGTTATAATTTTGGTCTATACACGTTCAGATCAGTGACTCAGGTTATCCTCATGTACCAGTGACTCCTCCTGTTTGTCTGTGGATAACAGAGGCTAAAGGTTAAAAGAAAGGCTGTGTCTGGTTCTACAGTCAGGATGCAAAGCCTGACCTAGTCCAAAGCCAGATGAAGTGAGAGAGGCCTCATGAGCTGCTCTTCACAGTCCTTGGAGTCACCTGGGCAGGGAAAATACTCCCAGACAGGGCTCTGGCAGGACAAACCTCCCCAGATGAGGTGGAAGAGGCTGGCACACATAAACGATTCTGCCTTCTTAGGATGTATTCTGAAATCCATGAGTCCTGAACCATTTTTCTGTGGCTGCCTTATTTGATTAATTAGTTTGCTGTGATACATGCTATCCATGAGCAGTTAAAAGGCCTTTCCTCTTCATCACAAAGCATTTTGTTTTGCTAGGTATTGGTTTTATTTAATACAGAATTTATTCAGCAGCTGATTGCTGAATCTACAAGGTTTTTTAAGTGTTTGCTGTGTGTTCTAGTAGCCACTATAGTAATTGTAAGATTTAATGTTCACAGTGTTTCAGAAACAAATGGCTTTTCAGTGTCCATATTATTTTATCATATCAGTTATGAGCTATTAGATGAATATGGAACAAGTTTTATGTGACATAGCAGAGAAACAGTATTAATTTTCCATACCATTACATTCTCATTTTGAATTAGCAAAGGTGTGACTGAGAACCATTTCTAAAGTACATTGTGCCATATATTGCTGTATGAGGAACGTCTTGACAAGGAGTTGCTACAGTTAAAAAAAGAATAAATTGAACTTTTCTTTTAGATGGAAATCCCACCTGTGATGCTGCACAGGAGAGGCTGACCCTGCTGTTTAGATACTGGCTCAGGGAAGTGCTGCAGTGCTGCACGTTTGATTTAATTTATCTGAGGCTGAAGTAAGGTCACTCAGAGGTCTTCCCTTACCCCCTGATTTCCCCCGCAACAGATTCAGATTTGTCCTGCTGCCTGCAGCACATCTTGCTTGTGGCTTTTCACCTGGAAAAGGCCTCCATGGCTTGCACAGGAGTGTTCCAGGTCCAGATTAGATTTAGGGCCAGGCACTCTTTTTTTTTTGAGGGATTAAGTTATTCCCATGCAGGGCCTGGAGCCATCCCAAAATTCCTCACTCAGTGGTTAAAATAAAATCTGCTGAATCAGGTATTTCAGGCTGAATCCAGTGTGGGCTTGGGCTGTCAGCAAGTGAGGAGAGCAGGAGGCACTCGAGGAGGAGGGCAGGGGCTGCCCCCTGTGCAGAGCATCCTCCAGCCCACACTGCAGATACCCCAAAGCCAGCACAGCCTCCCCTCATTTCCACTCTGCCCTGCCCGTACCTCCAGCTGTGTCCCAGCTCGATGTTGGCGCATCTGATTTCCCTTCCACACCTCAGTACTTTGCATTTGCCTTCCGTGAATTCCATTTTCTCTGTTTCAGTCTCTTTCTCCAATTTATCAAGATCACTTTTCTAAGTCTGTCCCTGAGAGACTTCCCAGCCTCTTGTCAGCTGCATGTTCAGCAGTGGCTTCTCTTTTCTAATTACTCACTGTGTAAAAAGCAGCACCATTGCCACTGATAAAGCACAGTAATAATTTCTTTGCAGCCTGCAGAATTTAACCAGTGATGCACTTATGCCCTAGAAGGCTCTAAATGGGCTTTAGAATCTTCAGAAGGTATAAAATTATTTATTTAAATGTAGCAGTTTTATCAATTCCTGTGGAATCCAATTGATTTCATCTCAGTGAAAGCCCAGGTGAGTGAAGAATGCAGCCTCTTTGATAAATTAGTAATTGAATGTAATGAATTCTTAATCATGGCTCTTGTTCTGCATTTGGTGACACAAGGTGCAGAGACCCCAATTAATTCCTTGCCGCCCCCACTTCATTCAATGAGCAGTTTCCACAGCAAATTGAGGTTTTTTATAAATATAGCAGAGGAATAACATTAGATATGCTGTTTTTCCTTTTAGTTTTTAGAGTGAACTATGTATTTGCAGTGTGTGTGACTTCCTGAAGTTATTTCAGGATTTTTTGTAACATACATACTTCTTTCAGCAAAAACCCTCTTGTATTCCACAAGTCTGAGTTTCACTTCTTGTGTTCTACCATTGCAAATAAAGAATTGTGAATTCATTGTGAACTCACACACCTCCAAATTACGGTTTAAAATAATCATCAAAATTACAGATCAGATAGTTATGTGACACAAATTATCAGTGAGAAAGCAAAGCCTGAAAATTGGGTCTTGACCGGTGTGTGGGACAGTAAGTGGAAGTCATCCACAATACAAAAAAAAAAAAGGGTTTAAACCAATTTAAATCAAGAGAAGCCTTGCCCGTGTTACAGGAGAAATCAGCCAAATGCACTCTGCTGTTTCATTCCATTCCAGCCTCCCTGTTGATTTTGCAGTTCCCATTTCCTGCAGCTGCACACATCACTTGTACTCAGGATCTCTACTTACCTTCTTCTTGCCCTAATGGGGAGAATTCAATGCTTTTTCTGGAAAATGAGATTACAAACAGCACTGCACAAATGATCTCTCCTTCTCTTACCCCACCCCAGGTACCTGCTGCCCCGCTGGCCAAGTGACAGCCAAAGCTGCTGCTCAGTGCCATCTCCTTGCCTTAGGAAGTGGAATTTCTCCTAAGTGTCCTTGATCTTGCCATAGGATTTTTAATAGAACTACCTCCTTTCTAAGATTCTCATTTTTTTTCCCTCTGAATTATTTTAAAGCAAGATATTCTCTAAAAGGATTTATAACTTACCATTAGAAATCCTCTTCATTGCTTTTTAGCCCTTTAGGATTTTGTCAGGATTACTAACGGGATTTTTATCACCAGGGAAATATGGCTTCAGACATTATATCTTAAAAAAATAAATCTGAAGCATAGACTGCCAATGAAGCAGCCAACACATTTATATTCTCTCCAGAACAGCTTGTCTTGTAAACCAGAGGATTCTTTAGCAAGGTGTTTTAATTTTTTATGTGTCAGAATAAAGCAGATTTCTGGCTGAGGAAAACCATCTGCACAGATGACAGCTTGGCCATCGTGCTTTCCCAGTTTGTAACATGTAGCTGCCACACAGTTCTAGCCATGTTTTCACCATGTTTTGCTGCAGCTGCATTCCTCATTCTGGTCCCATACTTAAATATATTCTTAAATCCAAGTCTGCTCAGCTATTCACTCAGCATTGCAAGAACATGCCTAAATAAATCAAGCAGCCCCTCAAGTGCTTTCCTGCATCAAGGCCTCTCTTTTTGTGGATAGAGGATGAGCAAAGAAGGAATTAGGGACATCAGACCTCTACCAGACCCAAGAAGCTCTGATTTAAAAAAAAAAAGGCATTTCTGCCCTGAATTTATCTCTGGGCACAGAGATTACAAAGGACTTATGGAGTAAAAACTCAGTTGGGCAGGGATACCTGAAGGAACTGGATCTCTGACTTAATTCAGTGGCTTTGCTAAGTGGGTTTGCTTGTCTTAGGGTTGTTATCATCGTCCTCCCTGCAGGGAGCAGGTTTTTGCAGTCACAGCTTTCTGCACATCCATGACACCAATGGAGGCTGTTCACAAGCAGTATTTATGTCCTGTCCTTTACTCTCATGTCTCCACTTTATACCCTGTGTATCAAAAGTTGGGGAATGGGAGCCAAAATGGGAAGGAAATGGGCTGGAGGAAATTGCAGGAGGAAGTGTTACCTTTAGATATTGTCATCAGGTGTGAAAGAGCTGAAATCCAAGCAAAAGCAGATTTTGCTTCCAGAAATGCTTCCTGATGATCAGATTCCTTTAATTGTTTGTCAAATGAAGGAAGGGAGAAATAAATTTCCTTTCTTCTCCCTCTAAAACTGTCCTCACAAGGGTGTGAAGAGCCCTGTGTCTTCAGCGAGCTCTTTCTGCCCACATTCCACCCAGAGAGATGAGGAAAGGAGGACTGGATCACTGTCAAAGCAGAGCAGCTCCAGATTGGAGCAGCAGCCCTTCAAATAGGAGGTGCAAACTCTGAGTTTCTGACTGTTTTTACAAGTCTGTGTTTTGCCCTGGAGGCAGATTCCCACTGCACACCCCTGGGCTCCAGGTTCACTGAGGCTCTGCATGTTCTTCCTGTAAACTGGTCAAAACAATTTCATAAATAATTGTTTTATTTAGGAAAATCCTGTGGGGTTTTTTTTTTCTGCTGTTTGTTTGTTTTGTTGTGGTAGGGGTTTTTTCCTGATCAATAAAGAGCAGAGTTAATTAGTTAATATACATGACACTGCAGGGGTTGGTTACATAAATCTTTTAGAGCAAATAACTGGTGTTTTTTAATTCAAAAAAGTTTATTTCAAATTGTGTGTCTGGGGAGGTATCATCAAGGGTATTTCAATTTTATATCAACTATAATTATTTGAATGACCTTTAATCTTACACCTTAGAAAGTCTGGAAGGCTTTCACAGGAATGAAAACCACTTACAGGATTATCCTTGGGAAAAGCTCAGGGTTTTGGAAGGAATGGACTTTCTAAATACTTCAGATCAGTTAAGTTTGGATTAATTAACAAGGGCAAAATTCAGAGGTTCCTGGGAATGGCAGAAAATCCAAGCAGCAATAAGCATGATCCATCCAGATCCAAGTGCCAGGGGCTTTGTCCAGCTGTGACCATATGATGTCCATGAGCTGCATGCTCATTTACTGTTTATAGCAGCATTTAGGTTGTTCTCCAGCTCTTCTTCATTTTCCTGAAGAATATGAAGAAGTTTTGCAAGAAGCTAAAAAACCCCTCACCATAAAGCACTATTAATTTTTAAAGTGATTAGTACAGTCCTCACAGCTGGTGGCTCCCTGCTATTTGCAGCACAAGTGATCTGTGTGTTTGTGTATTTATGGCAGGCCAGGTAGTGATGAATGTCTGGGGGCCATGGGGGCAGCTCCATCACCCTGGAGCAGAATCCCTGCTCCCCCTGTTCCCCAGCCCAGGTCACCTCTGTCCCCCCACAAACTGCATGTTCTGCCTCTGCACCACTAAATTACACAAGTCAGGAGTCGTGCAACAGGATTAAATGCCTGTGATCTTTGAAAAGAAATCCGTGTCAGGTAACTCTCATTTCCATCCTTGGCTTTGACCCTTCAGGCTTTAATCAGTTTTCATTTTCAAGCTCATCTTTGAACCCACAAAGGCTCTCTTGTCAAAGGTGAGATATTATGTGTAATCACTCCGTTTCAAGAGCTGGGCTTTAAAATTAAAATAGCAGATATTCAAGTTCATGGTAAGGACAGGAAAAGTCAGCCTTAAAACAAAAGTTAGCAGGACTTCTTTCTGCCTCCTCTGTGCCATCCCTGAGCCCACGGCGCAGCCCTGGGCAGCCCTGAGGGACAGGCACAGGGCACCTCCTTTCCTGAGTCAAATTTCACAAATCCCAGCCTTGGCAGCTCGCCCTGTGCACAGGGTTTGTTTTAGCAGGGGAGCAAACAGTTTAATTGCTCAGATTCCAGGCCCTGACCTCAACTAACCTTAATTAATTAATTAGATATCGGCACCAGGCATCAAGCCTGTAGGTGAGGGGAGGAAAAAGCTGCTGTTTTGGAGCGTGATCCAGGACCTTCATATTTGCCTTTGCCAGAGGAAGGGAGTGGGAAAAGTGCTTGTTCAGACAAGACCTGTGCAGCTGAGAGAGATGTGAGCAGAGCCAGATGTTGGGGCTGGAGCAGAGAAAGCTTTAGGGACACCTTAGAGCCCCCTCTAGTGCCTAAAGGGGCTCCAGGAGAACTGGAGAGGGACTGGGACAAGGGATGGAGGGACAGGACAAGGGGAATGGCTTCAAATTGCCAGAGGGCAGGGTGAGATGGGATTTTGGGAGGGAATTCTTCCCTGTGAGGGAGGCACAGGTTGCCCAGAGAAGCTGTGGCTGCCCAATCCCTGGAATGTCCAAGGCCAGGTTGGATGGGATAGTGGAAGGAGCATGGGAACCTGGGATAGTGGATGGTGTCCCAACCCATGGCAGGGTGGAACAAGATGGGCTTTAAGGTCCTTTTCCCAAACCATTCCATGATTCCATGATAACTTTGGACTCTCCTACAGCACCCGTCCTGCAGGAGTTCATGTGGCTGCTGTCACCTTGGGGTGCCTGCTGTCACCTTGGGGTGCCTGATGTCCATGTCCATGCCTGATCTGCTGAACAGTTGAACTGATGTTTTAGAAACTAAAACCACATCAAGGCAGCAGGGCTGCAGCTGGAATGGGTGTCAGGGACTGTCTCAAGCATGGATTGGGGTCAGGTTGTCCAGCAGAGTGAGGCTCATTTCAGGCAGAATTCACCCCAGGTAAAGGATTTTTAGCCCCTCTGGGCATTCTGGACATTGAGGAGGGAGAGGTCCATTCAGAGGGCAATGCAGGAGAGGGGTTTAGCTGGACACAAACCCCTTTTCTTGGCTGCAGCCTGTCCCTGGTGCCTGTGCCATGGTGAGATGGATGCCCAGGGGAGCTGCAGCAATTCCTGTCATACAGCCTGGGGTGGCTGTAACTCAGCAGGACAGAAGCTTGTTTGTCTGCAGGCTCGTGTTTGGGATATAACAGCTTCCTTTGGGAAGGAAAACACAGCTCCCCTGAATAATTTATGGGTTTTCCTTAATTATTCAATAATAGGAGCCCATTCTTTGGTATTGAGATCCCAGATAAAATGCCAACAGTATGTTACGTCTCTAAATCTTATTTTCAGGAGCAGTTTAAGGCCAAATTTTCAAGGTTACAAAAGCAACTTAAGATAGAGATAGCAATTTTCAGGTCTAGTAATTAAGCCAGGCATCAAATTCCCAGGGAGCTCAACCTCTGTAGGCATTTAAATGTGTCTTTTGGCACCTAATGACCTTGGCATCTTTCTCAAGAACAGAGAACAGAGGGAGTAGAGATGACTTCCTATGCCTGAATTGCAGTGGAAATTTTTATTAAGTAGGAAGTGCAAAAATATCTTTCAGCATGTTTATTTTGTTATCTGCTCTCTCATGATACAGAATAAAAAATGAGACTTGCAAAAAGCTGAAGTGACCACCAATCTTGTTGTTTTGGGGCTGTACAAATAAGTAATGCCATGTTTTTCTTCTGGTTCATTTAAAATTTTGTGTCTATGGTACCAACTTTATGTGGCATCATTAGAATGCCTGCACCAAAAATAACTTTACACTATTCATTTCTTAGAAGTCTGAAATGTGACTAACAAATGCTAAATTTTTTAAGGGTTGTCTTCCCAGCTGTACACCACTACTGCCTTGGCAGATCCCCAGCGTGGCTGGGACTCCTCTCTCTACTTTCTGTCCTCGAAATGTTTTCTGGATCAGAGCTTTTGACAAGTAAAGGGTGTGGGAGTGTCACGTTCCACAGCTCTGAATCATTAGCAAGAGGCTGGAGTAAATCAGCATTCCTGCTCTGACCAAGCTGCTGGTATCTGTGCTTGGGTTAGCTGAGATCCCCATCCATTTAATAAAAGATTTAATTTAGATTAATGCTTTAAAGTGTTAATTGAGGAGTTTTTTACATAAACAATCCGTTTTTAATGAAATATTGCTTTGGTTTACAGATTTATCTATATATGGGCATACTTTATTTATTTCGTAATCAAAAATTTTAACTGAAACTATAACAACTTAATAGAACATTTTAGTAAATAATAGGGAGTATGTAATAATAGAGAGTAGATAATAGGGAGTTGAAAAATAGGACAGGAATTCCCATAACCCTGGCATGAGGTTTATGTAGCTTCCACTGGGCATGTGCTAACCATACCACACTCCAACTTCTGCTGTTCTAAACTTCTCTCTGATCACTTAAAAAATAAAATGAAGAACACTAATTATTTACAGAAATTATATGGTAAATAATTGTGCACAAAAAATAGACTTTTTAAAATTATAACCTGCTTGTAAATGATTCACAAAGAGGGAAATAGGAGTCTTTATTTAGAGTACGTTATTCACTACCATGAAGTGGTTTCAAGTAAAGTGGTGATTATTGCCCTATATAGAGCTGTGTTGAAATTTATTAAATACTTGAAGAAAGAGTCACAAGAACATTGCATGGCAGAGTTAGTGCTTGTTTGTAAGAGTCTGGAAGTGACTGCTTGGCATGAAGGTTTTGCTCAAGAAAAATCACCCAACACTGCAGACTGGTATTACATTTTCTTTACATAGATCTCAGATCAGAACAGCCCTGCCTTGCTCGCCTTAACTTGCATGTGGAAACCAAGGGAAAGCGAATGAAATGACAAAAATAATTTTTTGCCAGGTTCTTGCTTCAGAAGATAATTTCAAAAAAAATCAGCTTTTGCAATAGGTTTTTATAATGCCCAGACAAACAGCAGCAGTTCCTGGTACCTGAACTGCTGTGTGCGTTACTTGACAGCTGTCAGTCAATCACTGTTGAAATTTACTTCTTTGTTATATGTGGTTTATGGAAAAAAATAGGAGAGCATTCACACAGCCTGAGTGGACTTCATTAGCATATTGACAATAACATTGCACTTCTGGGGAGAAAAAGAGCATTAGGGGAGTTTGGCTTGCCTTCCACCCCAGAGTCTGCATGGAATGGGAGTTTTCCAACCAAGGCATTGAATCTAATTCCCTAACTCTCTAGACTGATAGTGGAAATAGGAGAGGGAGCAGAGAAGGGATTATTTCAAGTGAAGGGTTATTGCTATTGGGACTGAGCAGGACTCTTGGGAGATGCCAGCCTGGCTTTTAGTTTGAGCATTTCACCTTCTTACTGTCTGACTTAGTCTTGATGAACATGGTTATGGCTTTTGTCTGTGTTTTATTTTGCTGAGGACACTTGCCTTGACATATGTGAGATATAAATATATAAAAATAGATTTATAATATACTTGAATGGCTCAGTTAATATTGTCAGGATGCCCAGAAGCAGTAGTGCAGCATCTCTGGTATAGATGGGCTTTGTCACCAGCTAAGTCAGCAGCACTTCTAAGTTGTTGCTTTTCACCTGTAGCAAAAGTAGGGGTGATACCAGAGCTCTCTCCAGGTCAGTAACCAGGGACTTCACAAATTTCACTCTGCATGAACTGGTGTCACTAAATTATTTTTTAAGGCTTTAAATGCGTTGGCCAACCGGTTTGTGACTGTCCATATTGTAGTCAATACAGAGCTATGGTGATTTTCCCAGCTAAAGACTGAAAACCTAATTCCAATGCTTTGAAATTATTACTTATTACAAGATTCCAAGAGAAAAGCTTGTGATAGGAAGCCCAGCTTTGAAAATATAGCAGCATTCTTTTTCTGTGGTAGCTAGGGAACAGGCTTTTGACTATCAAGCTTATCCACATGTGTACATATAGATGTGCACATTTGAAATGTGTGTATGTGTATTCTGAAGCTTTTTTAATATATATTTATGTAATCACAGATCAGTATTTGTGTCTATACGTTATATGTGTAATTGTATATTTAAAAATTCAGTTCATGCTAAATCATAATTCTTAAATGAAGAACCAAAGTTTTTCCTCCTTGCACAAGACATAACCTATAGAGTGTGCCAAGAAAAATACCACAGTTTGTGTGCCAAGGCACTGGAGTTTTTGCTGGTATAAAGAAGTTAAATATAACTCATTTTGTAAGATGTTGTTTAATGAAAATTCTTGCTTTTTTTCACACTGGTGCTGTTTATTTTTGTCAAACCCTGGCTGGTTTGTTAAATATCACTAAATGATATTTACAAGTTTGCAATGCTCCCACGGACCAGGTGCAAAGACTTTACGTATCTATCTAGCTATATTTTACATACATATATTCTTTATTATATATAATCAAAATGAGAAATTAATGACAAATTCCCACCTACCCATCATGAGGCATGTCACTGCATATTGAATGTCATCTTGTTGTATCTCTACTCAGTTTATTGTTCAGGGAAGTGGATCACACAATACACCCCAAAAAACTGAATATCCAGTAACTGTCTATGACACTTCACAGCAGATTAAGATTTGCAAACCTTCTTGTGGACTCATCTCTTGATTTTTCCAGAAACTACTCCCCAATTCCCAACCCAACACAGCTGAGGTTTGAGTTCTGTCCTCTTTGCAGTCCCAGCCCTCAGGAAGAAGCTGTGCTTGTATCTCTACTGCAATAATCTCCATCTGTTTTCAAGTACCAGCCATAAATACCTTCCCCTTGCCCATAACTCTTCATTTCTCACCCCTCTGCAGCCACATTTTCAGTGTTGGTTTTGCAATTGGACTCTTCACCTGTGGACTGAGCTTTGGGAGGCAAATTCCACCCCCAGACTGGGGACCAAGGAGAGCCATGAGATTACTGAGGTTAGAAAAGACCTCAAAGATTAAGTCCAACCCTCAACTTGGCACCACCACCATGTTCACCATTAAACCACGTCCTCAAGTGCCACATCGACTTTTTGACATTCCCAAGGATGGTGGCTCCTCCACTTCCCTGGACAGCCCATTCCAGTGCTTGAGCACTGAACACTGCATTGTTCAGTGATTTACAAGGCTCTGTCTGGACCATGGTCTTGTTAACTTCAGCCACTGTCTGGTGGGAAGGTCAGCACTGTGGGAACTGTCAGCATCACTGCAAGCTCTGTGTCACAGGGGCTTTTCAGCTGTTCTGGTGTTTTCTTTAGGTATGTTAAAAGAAAACTCCATTTTCATCCAATAGTTTTCATGAATTATAGACAGCAAATGATTTCCACATAATTTTTCCCAAATTGCCGAGTAAAACTGATGATGTCAGTTTAATTGATTACAGGAGGGCATCAGTCAAACACAAGTCTCTAAATATTTTCAGCTGCCAAATAGGTTAAACACAACCACTTATGGCTGAGCATCTCAGCCTTTCCTTCTGTGGGTTTTCCTGCCTGGACTGCCCAGGACCTTCATGCACATGTGCAACTCCACCTGCATTATTTCTGAGCAAGGTTACAACATATTATGGGATATATTTACATATACATATACATATATATATATCTAAAAGTATAAAAGTATAACTATAAAAATACATATAAATATTATATATACTATAAATATAAATATATATAGTTAGATAAATATATTTTTATAACTATAGATATATTAATATATAATATAAAATCCTTACATTATAAATAAATAGTATAATAATTTCTACATTATGTAAATAAAAAATATATATATCACCTAAGAGTACCTCAGAGCACATCAGTAACCAGTCTGCAAGGTCAGAGTCAATTTTTTCTGCTTAATTCTAAGCTATTTTGGATGATCCAAAGAGCAACTTATCTCATTCACCACATCACTGAGAAACTCTTAATTCTGGCATTCATGTGTAGTTGCTGCATCAAACAAGCTAAATTTATGACATCAAGTCTAATTCCAGCCACGCTCTTGAGTTCAGTCCACCTGAGCACAAAGATGATTTGATTGATAGGAAAAATGTGTGATCTGTCTGTCTCTAGGGTGCCATCTTTTCCCATTGTCCCTTTGAGCTCTCAGTTCTGACACCACTGAAAACAAAGGGTCAGGTTACTGCTCAAAATGGAATGATTTTATGCCACTTACTAATGCAATTTCCTTGCAGGCAAGCCAAAAGAGGATGGAAGAGCTTGACATGCTTTTATGCCCCTTGAAATGTGGGATTGAAGATCATATTAGCACAAACATATTTGCTCCATCTCTTTCTTCAAATGTATAGCTAATGTGTTCTAAAATTAGTCTGAATCAGGTTTCTCATAGAGTGTTTGAAAATTTTTTACCTTGATTTCTGACATGCGGTATCTGAGCTGTATTTTAAATTTAGTTATGAACAGAGACAGCCTATTGATAGACAAATGATACCTCTGGTGCCTTATCTTCCTGTTATTTTGACATTTTCCTTGTAATTGGTGACTGTGAAACTTGAGAATTAGCAAGATGGAATTATCTGATACAAGGAGAATTCAGTGAATTTTGCAACACTAAAGTGGAACAGAAATATATCCACAACCATTTTCCTATAAGCATTTCAGGTGGGTGTTTGTGTTTCAGAAACTGCAATTTATTCTTCATAGCTCCTTTCATCCAGAAGAAATGGACTACAAGGTGTTTTATAGACTGTGGTAATTTAACTTACAGCAGTAATATAGGCACAACATGGCAAACAGACCTTCTAAGCTGGCAGAGCAATTAATTCATGATGAACATTGAACACCATGATGAACATTAAGCACCTCAGTAGCCCCAGGATGAAATCCACTGGAGACTGCTGGCAGGCCATTTTAATGTTAATCACATGCTTACAACCTTTGCTGTATGAAGGACTTCATTTACCAACACCAAACAGCTGAAGAAAGAGAAAATAGGGAAGACAGTGAGGAGTCACTCCCAGGTAAAAAGTTCTACACTTAAAAATTACTGAAATGGCCACACTTGCTGATGCTGTGCCAAGATGTGGCTATTTCCATTTGGATTTTTCACTGATAAGAACAAAACCTTGCTTACTCTTCTCTTTTGGTAAATGGTCAATCTCGTGGTGTCAGTATGTTGAATTTTAGTATTTTAGGCTCATTCAGGACAGTCCCAACTGTTTCCCACAGGGAAATAAAAATGCAAATTACCACAAAGAAAGTGGAAAAAGTAAGAGCCAGCCTTCTCTTTTGTGGAGGTGGGGTTGTCACCAATCAAAGACAATGGAGGAAATTCCCTAAAATTATCTTTCTGTTTAACAGAGGTAGCTGGGGAAATGTGTCCTCCACTAAGTGACATCACTTATTGATGGTGTTAGAGCGGTGGGTTTGAGTTCAGGGCTTTGGTGAGCAAAGGGAAGGAAATAAGGTGGATTGGGACCAGATTTGGTCCCCTTAAAACCACCCAGTGGAAATATTTCAGGCACTGTGTGAGATTTGTGCACAAACAGTTGGTTCTGAGAGATTTCTGAATCCTTAAGAGGTTTCAGTGATAGAAAGTGTTTGGGATCTGGTTTGTATCCTTTTGTCTGTCTAATGGGTGTTTTGTGGATTTTTCCTGTGTTGGCTTTGGATGACAGATTGTCTTCAATTTCAGTGAGACATATTCAGTCCTCTTGACAGTTCCTTTGGGTTTGTTTGGTTTTATATATAAACATATACATTTATAAAGCTATGTAGATTAACCAGTTGGGAAAAAAACCCCAACATTTCTCTCATCATGATGAATATAAGTGCACTCTGAAAGAACTATCACACAAAATGAAGGATGGAGAGTTGTGTGCTGACTCTATGCTGACAGCAGTAAAAGTTGGGCAGAATACATTGAAACTTCTGTCATTAGAACTATTTTATTGCAGCTGGGAATAACAAGAACTGTGAGAACTGGTCATTAGAGACAATAAAAACAATGTTTGGTTTTTTTCTCCAGATAGGTAAATCACATTTGGAGAGGTAATTGATAAGCTAATGCTACAGAGCCAGCTGTAAATAAACCATCCATCCCCAAATATGATATATATACTTTCTTCAGTCACAATTCTAAGCCTCCATCAAATATCTAATTTCCTTCCTTTAGCAGGGGAAAACACAAGCCTTTATCAAACAGTAATCCTTTTAACAGAAATGCCAATTAAAGCTACCCTGTTCTTTATGCTAGATGGGTTCTTACCATCTGTCTTGCGACTCTATACTGTAAATAAGAAGGAAAATAAAAGGATTCTCAGTTTATTATAGCTTTAACTGTAGAAAACAAAATTCAAGCATTCCCCTGATGTCAACAAATATCTTTCTTGGCACCCACTGGAAGCAGGATTGTACTCCTGCACTTCTGCTTGAATTAATGAGTTTGGGCTGGTGTTCAGGGTGCAGGGCTGAGAGCCTGAGATGGGAACCTGCAGTTTAGGGCTGGCAAGACTTTACTGTGGGCAAACAGACCTTTGAAACACCTTTGCAGATGACACAACAGCCCCTGACAGGAGTGGCAGCAGCTAGAAAAATATGCAATAAAAATTGTGGAGGTGGGGGCTGCAAATTGGGGGTTGGAAGTTTTGGTTCCTTCCAACCCAAACCATTCCACGGTTTTGTGAAATGTCCCTTTACATTGCTGATTAAAGATTCCGTGGAACAAATCAGTAATTTCTCATCAGCTACTTTAAGACCATGACTTCTTATTTGGAAATGGGATGTCTTTTTAGACTACCAAAGCTGGGAGAAATCTTCTGTGCTTTCCTAAGAAGTTGCATCAGAGCAAGGTCCTGAATCATATTTCAAAGTAAAATCTCTGGCACGCTCTCCTTTCTCTATCATGCCTGCCTAACTGCCTCTCCTACAGCTCAAACTCAGGAGATGTGACAATGAACTTCATCCACACCAGATTAAAAAAGAAATGAGAGTCACTGCTTCTCAAAGCTACAGCCTATTTTCAGAAAAGTACCAAGAAAATAATGAAAAGATGCTCAAGTCCTCTTTTCCTTAATGTGTAAGCCAGTTTTAAGTATTTCATGACCCCTTTTCTTTGATTTTTTAGCGAGTGATTCATAAGTTTATTTCCATGTCCTGTGGGACTGATATTCTCACAAGCTTTTTCTGTTTTGGCAAAGGCCTGATCAGTTGGCCGAGAGGAAATTGCGCAGAAAAGCTGCAAGCCTCCAAATTCACATAAACTGATTCAAAATGGCATTAAATGTTACTGAAAGTGGTGTATAGAGATCCACAGAGATTTGATTTTCCTCCCCTCCACCTTGGTTCTGTTCCCTAGGGGTTCCCTGGTGCCTGGCAGAGGCACACGGGGCTGGCCCATGGTGAGTGTGGGACTGAGGGTGGTGTCCCTTGCTTAGGCTGGGACATTAATGCTGGCTTTGGCAGATGTCTCCTATGATGAATTCAGCAGGTTATTTTGGCAATTTTTGAACATTTTATGAGTTTGCAAACATAGGGGCAGGGAGTTCAGGGAGGGATTGTGTGACAGATAGAAAACCAAACATTTGCTCATTTCAAGTAAGGCAAAATATCTTCTTTACTCAAAATACCTCCTTTAAATCCTTTTTTTTTTTTTTAGATCCAGGAGCATAGAAAACATTTGTTGTATCAGGCAGAATGGCAAAAAACAAATTTGGGGATTTTTTTCCACCTGTATATTATTAGGCAGACTCGAATGCATTTATTCAGGATTGAATTAATAATGTTCTTATCAATGTTATAAATCTTAGCAAAAATACCTTTTGTTTGCCCAATTTTCCTTTTTCTCCCAGCTTTGTCTCATGGTTTTGCAGATTATTATTTCTGCTTCTGACACCTCTTGTGCAGACCTAACCACACATTCCCACAAATTCTTGATGGCTCAGCACCTTCTCTGGGATTGGAGCATCAAAATTTCAACTCCCCTTGGCACTTGGGGAGCGCAGCAGGAGCCAAAGGACTTCCCATCCTTTTAATAACTCCTTTAACTCTGCCATCTCCAGTTTGATGGTTCCTGTTTTACTGCAGAGTGAGCTTTCCTCTTAAAGTTAATGACACCCTTTGGTTTCTAAGTACGCAGTAAATTGGTCCCAAGGTGTCTTATGACTTTGACTTGTTGAAACATCCACCCCATTTCTTGCACAGCTTCTCTCATATTAAAGCATTCCCTGCCTAGTTTGGGGCAGTGATGGGGTTTCTGTGTCATGCTTTTGATTGTGTCATTATTAATTAACAATTTGCACATCTGCAGTGTTGAGATTGTGTGGACACACATCGAACTCCAAACATGCACCTAACTCAGACAAAACTTTTATTAAGGAAAAAGTCATTATATGCATCATGGAAGTTACTTTCTCATTGAAAAATTCTAAGAAATAGGAGGAGAAGAGGATAAGTTATTCAACATAAAATGTGATGTATTGAAGTAAATGAATCCTGTTCATCAGAGCATGCTTTCTTTTCCACCACAGCAGCCCAAATCTTACAATAAGCCTGAGGAATATTATGTGTTTTCCAGACAAAAGCAATCTGAAATATCAGATTCATAATCTGGTCGAATTGTGCTGCCTAGGAAACCTAATGGTATATAAGGATCAGTGTTATGTGATCTGGGGTAGCAATGGGTGACAGGATGTTCCTAAGCCAAAAGAATCCATGAATATGTGTAACTATAGAAAACCAAACCTTTTATAATGGTCTTGGGAGAATATAAAAGAGTTCAGTTACCTTTCCAGCATGTGTAGGAATGCACTGGTCATCCATGTAAATATGAAATATTTTACGAAGTAAAAATATTAAAAAATATCATAGAATGAAAAATATGAAAAATATCATAGAATGTTTAGACATGTGCCTTCCCATGGGAAATTTAAACCCATTCAGGGGAAAAAATAAAAAAGCAGATTGCAGCTTCCAAATGCTCTAACTCCTGCACAAGACATGTAGGTTTTAATTTCACAAGAAGTTCATAACAATGTTATAGGTGCCAGTTCAGACAAATGAAAATAGAAATTGCAGATCCTCTGATGGAGAACCTGTTCTGGTAAGCCATGCTAGTGTTTTGGGCATATCACTTGGCACTCATAAATAATAATAAAAATATAGATAATAAATAGTAATTAATTGGAAGAATGTACTATATAACAAGGAAACAAGTGGCTTTCTTGCATAATGAATATAAATAATACCATAGTGAGAGTTTTGACAGTCTTTCTCAGTACCACTTTCTGAACCCTTTTCTCTGAATGGTCTGCTTGGCCTGTCATTCATGTGGCTTTTGAGATAAAACAGCCCTCCTCATGCAAGCGCTCAGGGTAATTACTGAGGCCACTGCTTAAATAACTCTGCTGGAGTGGCTCCATCTGTGAACGGCATGAGCCCACGGAAAATTATTCACTACACTTGTAAAGAGAAAAAGACAGGCACACAGGAGCATTGCAGATAACCTCAGGGCTTGGCAGTAGGTCTGCAACAATTAAATAAAAGATCTTCTGAAGGTGACCCTGTGGATGTTCATTCCTTACTCCTGTCAACAGTGGACCATGATGACAAGGCGGGCAGAAGGTAGTAATGAGACAGTTTGATTGATCAGTGAATGTCAAATTAATTCAGCTGGAAGCTTGCCAGAGCAAAACACAAAACTGCACAGTGGAATAAATAGAAGAGTGGATTTGATACTTTGGCTAGAACAATGCCTTGAAACCATCAAAAGGATGTCTCAGGCAGGAAAAGTTAAAAAATGAATTCTGTAATGAATTATTTGTCATTCAAAACAAATTCAGTTTTACAACAGAAGATAAAAAGGAGAAGCAAATCTTAGCAGGTTTGCCAAAAGGAGAAGCAATATCTTAGAGAAATGTTAGTGGTACAGATGACGAATATTCATTTATCTTTAGGCAATCTGAAAATTCAGCCTTTTAGATTAAAATCAAAGGAACCAGTCTGGAGTATTCAGTAATTTAAAACATAAAGGAAAAGAGCCCTTTTTTCACCGTGTTTTATATGTACAGGCACGAATCATTTTACAGAGCTTCTTCAGAATCAATCTTGAGAAGATTGGTCTATTAAATATATTTATCTGGATTTGATTGCAATCATTTATGAAATGTTTATGGTCTTGTGGTGTATGCACAGAGGAGAGCCCTGGCTTGCTGAGCCAGTGGCAAAGCTTCCCTGACTACACAAGGTGCTGCTACATATAAAATTGTGCCTCCTGAACTCAGATTTTTACCTGATAATTAAATATAGTGGCTATTCTCCAACTTAATTCAACCCATTTCACTCCTATTAGCACAAAACAATATTCACTTCCTTAACAATACTCTTGCTTGAGAAAAGGTCTCCACAAAACTTGTGCCTCAATAGTGCTCACTGCTGCTGTAAGGCAGCTCCCTTTCCAGGGTGGCTGCACATCCAGAAAACCTTCTTGCTCATGGATGTTATTTGTCATTGACATGATGGGGTTGGGAAGGGGGGGAATGGTGGGGCTGTGGAGAGCTCAGGGCAAGGGGCAGGAAAACCTTCAGCACAGCCCTCTCACTTGTAGCATCCCACCTGCTTTTCCCCATGCTTCTGTCAGGTGTTGTCTTTGCAACCAATTTTCTGTAACCAAAAAGCTGGCTCAGTAAACGTGAAGTCTGCACAGTAGTTATGCCAGCACAGAGTTGTATCAGCTGCTGGCAGCCCATAATTACATAGCTGCACACTGTTAAATGTTCTTTTTCAGAACACAAGTGGCATTGTCCTATTTAGACTGTAAATGTACTTATAGCAGGTACTTTCTGATGTGAACTCATCCTTGAGTGGGAACTTGCTGCCATTTCCCACAGGTTTGTTATTTATGCTGCAAGTGCAAGGCAGCAGAGAAAGATTGCTAGCTGGGCTTCATTATCAGCCCTTAATGCATCTGCTGCTCTGCTGCAGGTAGAAGAATTTTCCTTCCAAGTGCAATGCTGATGTTGGAAGCACTGAGAGAGCTCATATAACTAGGGTTAGTTCAATTGCTCAGTGTCTCCTGGGAATTTTCATGCCATCACACTTGTAAATTAATTTCCTTTGGCTATTCTGTGCTCCACTTGTGTTAATTTTCTATGAACATTTCTACAATATGGTTTTATCAATTAAAATATTCATAGGATGACTCTTTCTAGACCAAGGCATATTTGCAAGGTCGACTCTGGTACTTGCTCAAGTACTTATTTTGAAATCATTAAGTGCTCTTGCATTGTATGTAAGAAATCCTTGTTTTTAAAAATGCCCGCTGAAAACAGTGGCAGATTAGTGAGAAATTTTGCTCCAGTGTTTGAAGAGTCTCAGGGCTCAAAATGTATCTGCTAACACCAGGAGATGCTGATGGTAAAGCTCTTTGTGCAAGAGCCCCAGCACCTTCAGTGGACATACCACAAATCAGGTTTTGTATCTGGAGGAATAGCAGTAAATTCCTCAAGGTGATTTTCCTGTGAGTGGCCAAACCTGGAATTTTGATACTGCAAAGGCTCAAAAGCTGGGAGCTCGTTCTGCTCAGTGCAGAAGGAGCAAGAGGAGAGCAGTGGTGGGACATGGTCCTGTGGATTCTCCCCACAGGCAGCACTCACAAATCCACTGGTGCTATTCTGTCACCACAGCAGGACTGCTGTGAGCACATCTGGGCCTTGTGGCACAGACTGGAGGGTGGGTAGGAGCAAGACATGGGAATTCAGCCACCAGCTTCAGTGGAAAACAGATTGAGGTGCTGTCTTTTTATGCATTTATCTGCAGTGATTAATTTTTCAGGGAGTCAGGGCAGGCAGCTGCCACTGAGCTCTGTGTTCTGGGCTCCAAGTGTTCGATAACTTCCCAGCTGGAGGAGCCTTTGTCCCCACCTCATCTCTTTTTTGGTCGTTCCCATTATCACTTGATAAATATCTCATGACCTGATGCTCTGTTTTACCCAGACCTGCACCTCAGAGACCTCCCTGCAACTTCTGCTGTCCCAAACCCAAGAATGTAATGCATCAATAAAACAAAATAATGACTTGATGTGCCATGAAGTGAGACCTGCAATACCCTTGGTATTGTGTGTCAGACACATTGCAAACCATCACAGACTGCAGGGTTTAATGGCTTCCTGCAGTTCTACTGAAAAACTTTTTTCACCTGAGTAGAAATTTGTCATATATTGTGGAATAATAAGTCAGCCTGATAGAAGACAGAGCCTCTTGATGTGATCTGTAGAATTATACAATGCCTATTACATTATTTGCTTGTTGTTTCTGCAGCTGTATCAGAACTCTTGTTTGGGCACTGCCTGCCCTTGGTGAAAGCTCCTGGGTTTTTGATGGTGGTCAGCACATCCCGTTAGGGCAGTGGAGTGACTCAGGGGTAAGAAACTACCATGCAAAAATGTAGGCAGCCAGTTTGAATGTCCTGAGCAGGAGCCTGATCTCTGATGGGCTGAACCACCTTCAAGAAATGCCAATTTCTTACTACCATGGGGGGAAGCTCAGGAGTCATTTGGGTGCCTGAGCAAAGGGTTTAAACAATGCAATCCTCTGCAAAGGGCCAGAATTATCCCTACAACTGCAGAGCCCATCTTTCCTCCAGGAGCAGACATCTGCACATTGATAAACCTCACCTTAGTTTTGGCACTGAAACCATCTCTTGGTTTCAGAGATGATGCAGATTCCTACCTGTGCAGGGAAAGGCACCATACCACAGTTAAACTTCCAAGAATTTCCACATAAAAATGATCACTGAGAGATTTGGATCTTTTAACTCTCAAGGTAGGACACTTGATGCTTTTCAAAGTAACAATTTTGTTTATCTGAGTTTTCACCTCTTGCAGTCTGTCATCAAATGCAATGGGAAGGATCTCAGCCTACCCACTGCCCAGAAATTCCACCTATTCTTTCTTGGAATAAAAATAAGTATGTTTCTCTCCAGTTCATTTACAATAATATCCTCCCCTAATATTTATTGTACATGCTCAAAATTTTTACTTGATCTTTATTTCCAGATAATGTCCTTATGCCCATGTGATAATATTTTGATTTTCCAGCTGATATGCATTTCTCATAATGCAGCACTTGAATGCATAGCCATGGCTCTGAACTTTGAAGAGGTATCATAGGACTGGAATGAACCTGAAAGTTCTTTAAAAGCCTCTCTTATCTTAAAACACATCATGCAAAAAAATCAAGTGCAAAGCATTCCATTGATTAAAGATTATTTAGCATGTTTGAATAGCTTTCCAAAGAAGCCACATATCTAAAATTTAGTCACATTTCTGTAAGCCTGTGCTGGTGTTTCTGACATGATTTTTATTAATATTAAAGGAAGGGAAATTATTTTGATTTTTCCCAAGAGAAAGAGCAGGTTTTAATGTGGTGAGAGGACAAGCATTTGCTGAGATTTCTGTGGCTGTGACTCATTTACTGATCCCACTCTTTCAGTAATTAGCTTGGATGATTTCTTTTTCTGCCGCTTGGCATTCCCAAAGCGTGTGAGGGAAACCCTGGTGGTTTCTGTTTGCAGCAGCTGAGAGGAGAAGGGCGCTGGGTCAGTCTGAGCACAGACTTTGGCCTCATTCCCCACCTGCAGGGTGGGTGCTGTCCCCTCACCCCCATTGAAGCCCATTCAAGTGTCAGGTCCCAGCAGATGGATTTGCAGGTGGAGTGCTCCTGCCAGGGATGTGGCATCTCAGGAGGGTCACCTCTGGGGAGGGAACATTTAAAAGCATACGGGAGGAAAATGCCACTTTGGGAGGGTTTTGACACCTTGAGTTTCTAAATTGGCAGCTGGGTATGAGGAGAGATTACTGCAGGGAGGTTTTCCCCTTCTTCTGAAAAATCCTTTGGTGCGTTTTGCGGTACAAAGCAATTTTTAAGTGCAGGGAGGGTGAAGGGAGGGAAGCATTAAAGATAAGGATTATATTAAGGGAAGTGGCCAAGTTTGGAGCCACAGCAGCATGACAAGATTGAGGTAGAAGAGCAGAGACTGATTTTTGATGTGGGATAATTTGACTTAAACCGTGACTATCACTCCCAGTTTTACATATTGTAATGAATGCAGGCATGCAGCAAGAACAGTTTGGGAGCATCTGATACACGAAAGCACGAATATAATATTAGGTGCTTTTAATTGCTGGATTTTTGGTGTCTTAGGCTCTTTTTAAATAATTTCCATAGTTATTCTTTCTTAAGAAGCTATAAGGGAGCTCCTTCACTCTGCAGAGCGTGTTGGACGTGGAAATGTAGAAAGCAACTGAATTGTTTCTATACTCTGTGCTAGCAAATGACTTATTTTGTACAAGAGCAGCTTTTGTAAAGCTTCTCCCTTATTAAAGCACTTCAAGCACCCTTCTGAGCTCAGTGTATATTGGCCTAGCTTCAAGATCTGCTCAGTGCAGGGGAGGGGCGCCAGGGAACCCATCACAGGTCTCAGGCACACAAACCCATCTGCTCCTGCCCTGACTTCAGCCTCAGCATCCGAGGGGGTGGCTCCAGATTGCCCCCAGTTCCTCTGTGGCCTCCTGGACTCCCAGCTGGCTGGGAGCTGGCAAAATGGAGATTTCTACCCATTACACACATTGTTCCCAGCCAGGACCATATTCCATCCAGATGTGCTCTGTTAGGGGTTGCAGTGAGTGGGAAGAAACCCTTTAAATACAATCCTGCTTCACCAGTACATCTGTCTCCTCTTAGTAATATCTGCCAGTCCCCAGTAGCCTGATTTATGTGGGTGCTGCTCTCCCCAGACTTCATTACAATTAAATAGTTACAAATTGTATGAAAATTTAGTCACAATACTGCAAAATTTTCCTTAGGATATTCTAAAGGAATCTTTTCATATGAAGCAGAGGGGAAAAAAAGTGGTAGCTTCACTTAATTCAAATGGAGATGCTTGATGTGCTGATATTCTTGGAAGATTTCTGTCAAAAGCTTAAGTTCAGCTGTAAATATTTCTGTCAAAAAAATACTTGAGCTGCAGTGTTGAGGAGACAAATACTAATCTTGGGACTTTGGGGAGATGCATTATTGAACAAATGCTTATAAAAATTAGGGCAGTTCTAAATAAAGTTGATATCTGCAAACACCACATTAAATTTAAAAAAAAAAAAAAACAGAGAGAATTTGTTAAGTGAAATAAAGTGGGTAATAGGATGCCCCTTTGCAGCTCATTTGCTGACATTTGAGACACTTAAACACACCTGTGAAGGATTCTGGTCAAAAGAAGGGTTGCACTTGAGCAGCTCTAGAAGCAGGGCTGGTGATTTGAAATTTTAAAATTATGGGAAGAAAATCTTCTTGCAGGAAGAGTCAAGGACAAACCTGGAGTTAAAGGGAATTGAATCAGAAATCTTTTGTAAATTATACTCCCAGGCTCCTTGAGAAGAAAGTTTCACAGATGTAAGGAAAAATAAGTCCTTGAGCTTGATGTCCACCATTCCTGAGATGCCTGGTGAGTACTTTTATTGTGACTGTGTTCATGTTTTTATGACTTGTGAGGAGCTTCAAGTCTTTGATCTAGTGTAACAAAATGCAATCCTAGCAGAACACCGAGGAAGGTGCAGGAGCCACTGGGGAGCTTTGTCAGCTGAGGTGGCTCTGCTCGAGAGGGTCCCAGCACAGGCTGCACAAAGAGCAGCTTTGGGAGCAGGGAAAGCTCCAAACAAACATCTCTTTCTGATCTCCAGAAATCTGCTTTTGGATAGGGCTCCCAGGTCTCCTGATAGAATTCCCCAGCATATTCAAGAAGAAACATCCAGGTTTCTGATGGAGATTATTCTGTCTCTAAACATTGACAGATTTTCCTTGCCAGAGACATCTCACACCTGAGCAGGGGGGGAAAAAGCACATATCAAAATAGTCTTTGTCTCTTTTTTCTATTTTTAAATATCTTAAATAAATGAAAGGTACTTTGTGTAAAATAAATTATTAGGAAAATACGCTTTCAGTGCCACAGTACCCAGTTCTCTACCATGGATATTCATAGAATGATATTCAGCTCTAAAACACAAATATTAATGAAAAAGAGGATATTAATAAAAGCAGCCTTCTCATATTTAGGTTGTTTTTGCTTTGTTTTTTTTCTTCAAGTTGCAGAGTTACTGCTTTGCAAAAGCCATTTAATAACTCCTGTAACTACACTCTCTGTTGGAGAAGGATGTCATGTCTAAAAATGTTGTCACCTTCAAAATACTGTGAAAGTCAGGGCCAAGTTATTTTAATCAGGCAGTGCTGGAAGTTGTGGGTAGAATCATAATGGGGAAAGCAACATTTACCTTTATATGGCCAATGCAGTAATCCTGGCTCCTCTGGGGAGTCACTCAGAATTATGGGGATGGTGAGATTAGTGTATTACTAAAGCATTTGACAGCAACAACAGCCACAGTGTTGGCTCTCTAATGCATTAATAATACTTAACATTTCCTAGTTGTAAAGCCCCTTTTTTTTGCAGGTTTCTTGTGCCTGTCCTTCCTCACAGCAGCCAGCTCCAGCTGGCTTGAGGCATGGAGGGATAGGAAAGTTTTCTTAGGAAAGTGATTGATTGAGGTGAGGTTGGGGCTCCTGTGGGAGACAAAGGAGGCTGCCAGGTTCGTGCTTTGGAAAATGCCACTGAACAACAGTCAGATTTTTTATAAAAGAAGAGACCTTCTTGTTTGGGAGTGATGTGACACTGTGCAGGAAGAAGCTGATGGTGATTCTCAGATGAAAGGTTAATAAGGAGTCATTTTGTACCAACATAAAATTCAGCTTGCACTGATGGCTTCTCCATTTGGAAAGCACTTTTTTTTTTTTTTTTTCTGCAGAGGAAATCACAATAGGTGAGAGCTGGAATAAAGGAGATTTCTTACTCATTCTCCTCCAACTAACCCCAGGCCTCTCAACTTACACCTTGCGCTGCTTTCTCTCATTTGCTGCATTTGCTGCCCCCTCCAGCTCTGATGCCAATTGCTAAACTGCATCCCATTGGCACTTTTCAGAGGCTTTTCTAGCAGAGTCACATCTCACTCATGGAAGTTCTGTTCCAGATTCCCTTCCCTTATTTATTTATGCACAAAAGCTGCTTTTCAGGAGGAGCACAGACCTGAGCAGGAGGTTGTGTGACATGGGCAGGATTGCTGGCAGGCACAGCAGAATGCACAGCTCAGCCAGGGCCTGGCTGTTGCAGGGAGAGCTCTGCTCAGGCTGGGGTTTGTTTGCAGGGTTCCATTAACTGCATTCCCACCCCAAGCCTTGTTTTGTCCCAGAGCCCCAAAGAGCATCCTGTGCCCACCCAGCCTGGGTAATTAGCCTGGCTTCCTTGGCCCCTGCCCCCCAAGCCAAGGCTGCCAATCTCCCTCCTGTTCCCAGCCAGCTGAACAGCCCTTCATAGTGCTCTGAATTGACTTTTTGGGAGAGCTGGAGTTCACCTATTCTGCCTGGCTGCTCTGCTAACAAGGCTCAGCTGCCTTCTCTGGGCCTTGACAGGCTGGAGAAGGATTTTCAGGGCTTGGCTGAGTTCACAGGCTGTGGAACAGCTGCCAGTAGTACCTGAGGGCTTCTGTCAGTGGCTTCATCTCTCCTGTGAGAGCCTTCCTGTGCATGTCCAAAATAAGCACTTTTCTCATTGAAAAAGGGATGAGTGAATGCTCCCTCACCATCCCTAAAACCTCTTCCCCCTTCCTTGGCTTCTCACAGAACTATCCAAGAAGTGTGGCAAGGAAAATAATGAACCTGTATGTGGTATTTTACTGCTGTTTTCTAACTGTGTATTCTATGTCAGATATATTGAAAGGAATGGGATTTATAACACTGTTATGGTTCTGATAGTTGGCCCTGTCTATGGTTAATCTTATTTTTTTCTCTGAGCTCCCCTGTCCTTTGTTGCACTCTGATTTGATTTTTTTTAAATGTAGTGATATCAATCTCTAGGAGGCAATGTTCAGTCACAATTAGAATTATTAGATGGCACTATTTATAAAATGAGGCCAAAGTGACTAGGTAGTTATTTCCTTTTTTTTTTTTTTTCCTTTTTGGTAGTTACAGACTCATTAGAGGAGCCTCATCCACTTGTAGCAGGCAGGCCAGAGCACACCTTATTAGTGTTTAGTAGGTGAAAATCCTGGCATGAGGCAGCAGAGGTTAGTTACAGATGTATTTTGTGATAGATCTAAAGCTCTCTATTTTAACACTTGCTCTAAAGTAAAGCTGCTGAACCATGGCTCTGTATTGCAGTACATTAAAATGCAATGGTAATTACCCTCATTATGAGAACATCTCCTCACATCTCTTGAAATCCTTGCTTAAAAATGTATTAAGGGAGAGCACACCACTCATGCAGTCCAGAATGTGGGGGGTGAAGGGTAGGAGTGCAAAAGTACATTTATGGACAGCAGAGGTGGTGAAGAGATGTCCCTCCCTGGCTGAATTCTACTGCAAAATGCCATCTCAGGAAATGTCTAATTCAGCTTTCACCAGTCAGAAATTTCCTTTGTCCTCCCTGCACTTGGAGAGCACTTGGAGAGTCCCAGTGGTCCCTTTGCCTAACCCAGGCCTGGTACAGGAGTGACAATTAAAGGGTTTTGTGCAGGTGTGTGCTCACCTGGAGCTCCCTCACACACGTTCCCTTCTGGGGGTTCTGAGGTGACAAAGTGGAAGGTGGTTTAGCTGGAAACAGGGCTCATTAAGAATCAGGTTTGTGTTTCCAACCCGGCCATGCACACAGGGGAAAAACAGTTCTTGTGCCTAGTGTGTAACCCACAGGATTTGGTTTGAAGAGCTGTGGCAGTCTGGAGACAAAAGAGGGAAGCCTTAATTAGCAATAAAACAAGCAGGTTTTCAGCTGCCCTGTACTTGGTGGGATACAAGAAGGCCTTGCAGTAAGAAAACTCCTTGATCTACTGAGTTTCCATATCTGCCACCTCCTAGGAAAGCTGTTCTATTGAGTGAGAGAACAAAAATAGGATATATCTCCATCCTGAGCAGTGCTAGTGTGTTCTGCAGTGTGCTTCCTAGCAGGGGACAGCAGTTTGATAAGGATCAACATCTGATCCTTCAGTGCTGTGGAAAACTTTGCTGACATTTCTGTGCCTTGCAGTTTGCTGCTCCTTTGGAGCCTCCAGGAGCTGTATGAGCTGAAAACCAGTCAGCTGGGTAATTGTGGTAATTAAAAGAGATGTAAACTTTCAAAGTAGCTGACACTTAGTCATTACACCAAGCTGTCATGCTTGACTGAGCTAACGTTAATTCCGATATCCCATTATATCTTGCTGATATCAGTTTAAAAGATAGCTGCTGTGTTTCTCCAGCAAATTGCAGCTACAGTCATAAAAGTATTGATTGCAGTAGGATTTGACAGATGTGAGATGTATTTAAGAGAAATTGTGCCATAGATATTCTTTTACCTCAGCTGCTCAATGCTGCTTGGATTCCAGATACATCCTTCTGGATTTCACTGGTGAAGTCCTGTGGAATCTGCCTGGGAGGGGCAAGAGAGAAGAAACACCTTCTCCTGGGCTGTATTTTTAGTTTTCTTAGCATAGATCTCTTTGATTTTTTGTACCTGAACTACAAAGGTGCTGGGGAGTGAGAGAAAAATCAGGTTTTAACCAACTTAGCCATTTTCTTTGAGCCTTCCTCACATGCTAAGGTACAGACCTCAGCTGAAGTGAAGTCTTCTAATTGACTTCAGCAAGCTTTGATGGAGGGGCTGAGCACTGAAGTTTTCCATTCCCTGGGAATTATCTACATATTTAACAGTTATTTTATCTTGTCTTCTTGCTGGCATCCCACTGATTTCCCAGCAGTGAATTATTATTTTTAATGCCTTGTTAGATTTCTGTAGGTACAGAATTCCCAGCCTGTGGAAGCTGCTGGGAGCCATGCAGGAGCTATGGAAAATTCTCATTTAGGGGATATAAACTCTGTGGAAGTGGCAATTGGGGTTCTCAGAGCAGCCTTGGTTCTTACCACTGGCTGGAAAACATGAAGTTTCCATGTTCAACCCCTAAAGGATTTTTGCTTTCTTTTCATGACTATTCCACCCTTCTTTATCTTGTTAATTGAAATAAGATTTATTAGGCAATAAATTCCATTTTTTCTATATGCAGTTTTGAACTAGCATGTCCCCACACTGAAGCATAAAGAAAATACTGTCAGTTGTCCTGGGATAAAAAAACTGAAGAAATTTTTTCTTGTGCTTAAAAAAAAAATATCACTAAAAATCCAGCAACTTGAAAAACTCTATAAGCCTAATTACTGACATCTGTTAAAATCATGTGCTACCTTGCAGCATGGCAGGAAAAAAAGAAATCAGGAGCAATCCCCCAAACTTGCATGAGATGTGGGAATAGCAAAATGAAATATTAAAAGATTATCCATAGTTTATTTCTCTAGTTTCGGCCAAAAGAATTGTGAGCTGTGGGCTTTCATGGAGACAGGTATGCTGGCATTATGAAAAAAAAAAAACATTTTTCAACTCTATCTGAAGGATTCCAAAGCTGTCATCAGATCAATGTATGCCTTAGAGTGAAGCTTGCAAAAATCATTCCTCAGCTAATATTCTCAAGGACAAGTTGTAGTTTGATTTGACTCTTCCAGGAGATATTCCTGATTGCCTTGGAAAGCACTATTTTAAAATGGGGGTGAGGGAGGGTGGTGCAGAGTTTTATTTTTAAAGCACTTCAAATCAGAACATCAGTCAGCCATGAGGATGGACATTCTCATTCTTTCCTTAGAAAATTCATCTTGAATCTTTATTTTATGCTGCTGTTGTTTTAATGAGCTTATGAAAATCAGCTTGTCTTCCAAAATGGTCCAGAAGTTGTGTTTGTTTGTGGGTTACTGCTTCTGTTTGTTGATTTCTTCACTGCAGTATTGAGGAATTGTGGACCTTTTTTGCCAACATTTGCATTTGATTCATATGTAATAGACCCTTAATGCTGCGTAAATGGATAAGACAACAAATGTTACCAAAAAATGCACGGAAACATGATGGAGACAACCACCCCATACTCAGTGTTCCTCTACTGAGGTATTATGAGTACCAACAATTTACTTTGTTCTTCTCTTTCCCACAAAGCTGATTGACAGAGAAAATGAAAATGGTAACTAAACGTTCATGCTGGTTTATTTAAAGAGGTGCACAGGCTTTTTCTGTGCATCCCACAAGTTCATTTAATAAGATTTGTGCAGAAGGCTTACCCCCCAATGGGCAAATATGCACATTACATGGCCACTTCTAAATGCAGGAGCCTGAGAGGCCCAGTGCCTATTTATTCAGCCAGCAGTGCCATTATAATTATGGAAGGAGGGGATCTCACATTTTGGAAATCCAAGGTCTTCTCTCCCACCCCTACCATAGCAGCAGTAGCTCCCATGAATAACGTATGAATAATTACTGATGGAGGAGTACCTGCTTTTGAACCCCTTAGGAAAATGATTACAGGTATGGTTTTGCTCAGGAGACCCCACAAACATCATTAAAGTAAAAGACATTGCAGAGCAGAGCCTTCTTTCTTTTAGGCTGGTAGGAGATGTGGTCAGAAGGCAAATTCAGGCCTGTTCATAGTTAATTTCATTTATTAAATAAAGTATGAAAAGGGTCTCAGCTGCCCTGTGATTGGCTCAGAAAGGAAGAGATTTTGTGAATTTAGTTTAAAGTGTTTTACAGAATAAGCTTGTGGGTGAAACTAAACCAGGGACAGGTTTTGAACATACCATAAATGGCTGCTGATAGTGGGAGAGCTGTTCTTAGGGCAGGTGTACCCATTTTTATTTCTAGATTTATTATCTTGAGCACTTCTGCTGGTCCCTTCATTTGGTTTGCATCTTCTAGTTGCTCATTTTAGGGATTTTTAGGGGTTTTTCCCCATTAATGGGAGGAAGCAATTTTTCTGCAATTATTCCTTCTCAAAAGATGAAATAGAAAATGTTTCATAACTGTTGTGTCTGAAAGCTCCTTCCAGTGTGCACAGCTGAACACCAGCACAGGGAATCAGAATGAGCAGGTCATTATAGCAATCCTGTTAATCAGTGGAGATATTGGTGGACTCTTTTATAGGGACTGGGAAAGCCAAATTTCAGAGCTATCCATGTGAAATGCATAAAACAAGGGAAAGAGTGGGAGAAAATTCTCTTCTTTTCACATGTGTCACTATAAAGCCTACACTGGCATAAATCAACCCTGATTTTTCCATCTCTACTCTGAAGTGGATTTTGTCTGCCTTTTGGTAAGATGTGGAAATTCCTGGTTGCTCAGGGGTGTAAATTAGCATGGAAAGTGTGTCTTTGAGAAAACGAAGCACATGTTTCTAATGGCTCAGTTTCCTATAGGTACATGGAATTGTATTTATTTCCCTTAGTAATACTTTGAAATGTGTTCTATTCTTGCAAAGTTGTGTATCAAATGCATCCATGGAAATGAGCTGTTTCACCTCCAATCCTGATTTTGTCAAATGACATCAGGATGGAGTTTTCCTGAGTCCCTGGAGTTGTTTTTTTGTTCCTCTGTCACCAGGCATGTCCCAGGCATGAGCTCACAGTAGTGTCCATCCTACTGTTGTACTGGTTAAAGAAAAAATTACCCTGGCATTCCGCTCAAAGATGTCAAAGATACTGAGAAGAAGAGAATTTGCCACTTGGCAAGGCATGTGTTTGCAGTCATTTTTCCAAGTACATCTTCAACCTGTTGGTTTAGAGGATATTTGTCCTCCAGATCCTAGTGCTTCATCATTTACAGAAAGGAGAAAAACAGGCTTATAAAACTGGGTAGTTTGAACAACAATACAGTCAACTCTAAAAAACACAGCCTTAAAGACATGGAAATCTTTCATGCAGTGTGCCAGGCAGTGATCCTGGGCTGATGGTTGTAATTGTTTATCACTGTTCAGCGTGATCGATGCAGGCGTTAACCACAGCGCTCCCTTTCAATGCCATTGATTGGAGCTGCTCCCCCTGACAGTCCCTCGTGTACACCACAGCTCTAGCTACATATTAACATGACTTCTGAATGGCTGGGGAGATTTAGACTCAAAGGATGCTATTCTTCACTGATTTACAGCCCTTGCAGAGCTCCTGAGGCTACGTGGAATGTAAATCAATGGAGAAGCTGGCCTAGGTGATGAACTATTCCATTAGAGAGGAACATTTCCATTTTGGTGTATTTACAGTATAATGCACTTAGATCCTCAGCTGTTACCTCTAAAGCAAAGAAGGGGTGCAGCATTGGGAATAAAAAGTAAAAACCCCTATTTGTTCTTTGAACACACTCACTTAGAGCCATTACTTGCCTTTTTCCTAGTGACTGAGTCAGCACAAAAGCACAAACCTTAGAAAAGCAGTTCTGGCAAATTCCCTGCAGTTTGACAGGAGCTCACTGTGTGTACCTTAGGTGGATATGCTGCGCTTGCTCACTTGTAGGTTATTCCTGGGGTACATGTGCCTGCACTTGGCAGGTTATTGCCAGGGGTGAGCTGTGAACCCTCCTGCTCAGACTCCTGCCATCCTCCAGCAGGAAGGTCCTGAGACGGACCAAGGACAGTTTGCTCTGAGCAATTTCAGCCTGCACTTGGGCAAAGTGCTCTCAGCACATCTGTCCAGTGGTAGGAGCTTGCAAACAGCTGGTTCACGGTCGTGCTCAGCCCATGACACAGGCACCAGGCAGGAGTTTGATGGCTCAGGATGACCAAAACTGCTTTATCTGCTCTGATCTGGGAGCAGATTCAAGCTTTGTACCCCCCCAGTGTCACCCTGATTTTTTTAAGGTTTTCTAAGCCTTCTGATGTTTATATTCTTGTAACGAACTTTTTCACACACTTTATGTAAATAACTTATTGTTTTGCATTCTTTTATGGAGGAGGAGAAATTTGATGGACTGTTGGTTTGTCCAGTGTCATTGGAGAGGTGGCACTTTCACCTTCCAATCCACTGTCACTTTTGGTAATCTATAAATATTGGAGTCAGAAAATAAAAGGTGCCTTTTTACCTTGGAAAAAGCAGTGAGTCCATGTTGTGTTGTTTTGAGATGCCCCAGGATCACAAAGCAGAGTTCTGTAAGCTTAAAAATTTATTCTGTGATTTTTATTTTTATTTCCTTTGACAGTGAGTATAAATATGATAGTAACTTCCATATCAAAAAGAAATTGCCATTATACTCTCACTAGAGCCCTCCCCATTAATCAAGCTGAAGGAATGGATGGTAATGGCTCAGTTGTTTATTGACAGCCATTGGGTTTCTCCTCAGCCAATTCATGATGCTTGTCTGGATTAGTGTTGGAGTCTACCAAATAATCTATGAACACTTCAGGCTATTGACGGACTTCCTTGCAACACTTTTAAATTGTTTTTGTGGAAGTCTGCTTGGGAAAAACTGACTATCAGAGTGGAGGAAACAAGTGCTCCCCTCCAGCCCTACCCAATATATTTGGGGTTTGTGCACTGGACAAATCAAAACAATCAGAATAAAGTTGTGATTATGTCACACTACATCCCCTCCCTGAGCTCTGGAAAGTGCAGGTCTTGCACCACATGCAGATGTCAGAACTTGTAATGGGGGAAAAAGGGCTGAGATTTTGTTGCTGTTGTAACAGAACAAATTCTACAAAAAATATTGAGATGTACATTTGCCTGCACCATGGGTGCCGATGTAATCATAATTCCTATTTGTTGTTTGCCTTTTCAAAACTTGTCCATGCCAAAGTTACAGCCATGGTACGCAGTGGCCTGGAGCATGAAAAAGCAGCAATCCTACATCAAATGAGTTTTGTTTGCTTTTCTTTTCTTTGTTTTCTCAGCTCCTCAATCACTAATCACAGGCACAGAGATGAAATCTGCCCATGGCTGTATCTCTACACTCCCACTGACTTGGAGTGAGATTATACAGTGGGACCTGAAACCAGGGGTTTTGCCTTGGTTTTATTTTTCATTCTGAAAAAGAAAAACTAGACAAGGGACTAGTCAGAGCTCAGAATGGGAAATTTGAGTCCCCAAAGAAATTATTTCTGTGCACCTACACCTTGAAAATAGGTTGTTTTTCTACTTCTTTGTGTTGATGTCTCAGACGCTAATTGCCTAATTAGCAAGCTGACATGATCTCCACTGCTGAATAACGGAGCAAATTAAGGTAGTGCTACATGTGTGTTACTTGAAGGACATGCTTCAGCTGGGATTTCCTTGAGCATCACGTATCTGTGGAAACCTAATGAAACTGCTTTGTATTAAGTGCTTGTGATGATGTTTCTGACCTTTTGTGCGTCCTCTCCATTCTTGGAAAAAGGACCTGCATTTTAGGCCAACTTGCTATGCATGTAAATCACCATAAGTGGTGAAATGACATTTTCTTGATTTGACAGAGAGCACTAAGTAGTGTGCTTTTGTTCCCTACCTACTGAATAGGAGCTGGCTAACTATACATACTGTGTGAGCTATTGTATCACGCTGCTAAAACCTAAGGAGCTTTTTATTGGAGCTTTTTATTGGACTTTCATGCTAAATAACTTCAAAGGTACCACCTGGTGTTTTTATATAAATTATAAATGTTTTAAAAATACTTCAGGAAAAATACTTTAATAGCACAGTTTGCCACTGCAGTGTCTCACACTATGTAAACTTTAGGTTATGGCTGTTTAGCCCTTCCCCCAACAATGACAGTCTGCTACATGGGACTCAATTACAACTATTTATTCAGCATGAATAACAGGTTTCTTTAGATATTTGGTCTTGGAGCATTCATTCTTGTTTTGTGGCTTTGGTGGGAAACACCCACAAACATGATTTTTGCTGCAGTCCCCTAGATAGCAATTTTGAAACGTGGCATAAAGATCATCGTAAAATAAAACCACTGTGGCTTCAGAGAGCAGCACAGAGTTTTCTATGAGTTTGATCTTGCTCAGCTTTACTGGGAGCTTGGAACTGTCATCTCTGTATTCAGAACTGCAGGAATATCAGGAGTGAAGCCCTGCAGCGGGTCTGGAAGGTCAGTTCTGGGTGGTGTGTGCAGGGTACATTGGGGATGATGCTCTCCTGTGTGGGAGGCTACATGGAGCCAGTGCTCAGGGTTGTCCCCATTAAACGGGGCTGAAGGGTTGCTATGGGGCAAAAGTTTCTTGCATTTTAAACATGATTATTTTACCTAGGCAACCTTTCTTCTGTCTGCTTTTCTGCTCTCCTCATTAATGTTGACTTCAGGATGTTCCCTTGTACCCCTTTTAATGAACTTACGATCTTTGATACAAAAGTGTTCATGTGTGCTGGGGCTGTCTGTAGACTGAACTGCAGTTAGTAGTGGAGCATTAGCTTGGAAATGGGATACTTGATCCATCATTGCCAACATGGTCCATAGCCTGTGGGTGGAACTTGGCTGCTGGGGGAGCAGGATTGTTTCTGTGCTGCTGTCTTTGGTGGTGAGGTCACTGGTGAACTGTGATAAAACTGGAAAACAGAGAAAAGCTTCCTCCCAAATATTTGCATAACACTGGCCAAGTTGGTCCTGTGAATTTCAACAATAAGGGAGACCTGCAAGGTAGCTGTGTGTTTGATTCTGAGCAAGGGTTTTCCTAGATTAGGCAGTTATTTGCTGTACATAACTCTTGTGACCATCAGCTGTGCGTGGGTTTACAGTACACTGCAGATCAAAGTATTATTTCTGCTGGCCTTGAAACTGCTGCCTGCAGTGAGATAATATCTGCAAATGATGCATTGTAACTGTTGACACTGGAAAACTGTTTTGCAATCTAATACAGCAAAAATAAATTAAAAAAGCAATTGGAGAACTTGCAAATGTAACAATCCTGCAAATATTATTTCTTTGCCTTCCTATTTATTCATACATTTGTAAATGCCAAAATGTCTTTTATCTGCCCTTTCTCAAGGGCAGATCCCTAGTGCCATAGTAATTGAAAATTAAGAATTTACAGTATCATAATTAGATTCTACCCTTTGAACTCGTATAGACTCTAGCTGCATATTAACAGCTTCCCACGCAGATCATGAGTGGCAAGGAGTATTTTGAACACCAACTGCTGCAAGATAACATAACAAGCTCTGACAGCTCTCTAATTACCAAACTACCCACTAGTTAAAAACTCTTTCCTACTATAGCAATTCTCTTCCTTGCACATAAGTCAAAAGGTATAACTAATTTGTCCTTTAATTGATATCTATATTGCTGTTTAAATAAAGGGCACATTCTCCCCCAATATGCTTAAATATTAATTTGTCACCTCTGAACTACATTTAGGAAATAATTGGAATGACTAAGACTTTTTTCATTGATTTTTATAAATTTTACCACAAAGCATTTACATCTTATTTGATCATTAGTCATATTTAGTGATTGGCAAATCATGTACAGTGATCCTGAGCAAAACCGAAGTTCAAATGCTTCTGTACATATGAAAGATTTCCACCAAGTCCCAGTGCTTGTGGCTGGGTACAAAACAATAAATAATTAAGCCTTTAAAAAAGGTTGCAGAGTGGGCAGGCCTGGCACCTGGACAACAGCAGAGGGAACCAAGTCGTGCCTGCAGCACAACTCCCCCTTCCCCATCCTAAACTCATCAGGGTTTTATGATTATACTCATTAGATACTCCTTCCCTACACCAAGGAGGGGGAGATGGCTCTGCTGGCTCTCCAAAACTGGCCCTTGCCCAGCACCCAGTGCCATCTCTCTGCTTTTCCTGTTGCTGGCTATAATTTAGGAAAAAGAGAGAGGGGAAAAAAAGAAGTTTCTGGTGGTTTGCCAGTTTGGAATGAAGAGTGGGAAGGTGATATGGAAGCTGCTGTAGCTGCATATTCAGCGCAGACACAAAGAGCGAATCTGGGTGTGTCTGAAGGTGGAAGAGGGTGACACAGAGATGTTCTGAGCACAGATATTTCCAGAGGGACAGGAGAGGATCCGCAGCGCTGCCGGGGGACGCGCATCGCTCCGGGGCTGTTCGGGGAGTGCCGCGGGTTCTGAGCCACTCCTGCCTCCTGCTCTGGGCTCTGGGAGGGCCTGTCATCGCTGAAACTTCCCTTAAACTGCAGCAGAGGAGGAGGGAGAGCGCTGATGAGGCTGGGTTTGGGGTGTTCCTCATGCTGTGTAAACACGCCTCCGAGAATGTACTGTAGGCAAAGACAGTAAACGCTGGTTTCATTCCTGCTTTTGTCTTTTGTTCAATACCTGGCATGGATTTAATAGGAATGCTGCCTTCAGTGCCTGTGAATACAATGGGATGTTTTGATGTTGATGACTAGGATTCCTTACATTTTTAGGTGGCTAAAGAAGCAGGCAAGCGCTTCTGAGAGCATCGCTCTGTGCCTCACTCCATCAAGGCTCTGGCGAGAGCAGAGGCTCAAATGAACCCACATGTACTTAGCTTGCCACTCCATCCTTCTCCTCTGCCTTTCATGATGCACAGAACAGACTCCATTTCTTACCCCAACCTTCTCCCTTCAACAATGCCACGTCCTTTCCATGCATTCCTTTAATGATCACTGAATTCAAACTGCTGGCACTCAGTGAATGGCACAACAGATCTATGCTCTTACAGCACACAAGCAAATCTGAGGTCTCTGAAGCACAAAGAGGGCTCAAAACGTTTTTCAAAACTTTTTTTTTTCATGCTTCAGGTTTTTTAAAATGGCAGGGCAGAACATTATTGATCTAACTAAGAACATTCTCTCCATAGCAGAAAAATAACAAGTTACCCAGAACAAGAATGTGGTGACCTGAGTACAAGTTACTCAAGAGAATCATTAGTTAAAACTTTAAATTATTTTAGCAATAATTTTTTTTCTTTGTAAGGAATTTCTGGGTCATGCTTTTAATTCTGGCTGAAGCAGAGTCAGCTGAGTGAGGAAAAAGGTAATTGATAAGAATACCTGATGAGACAAAAAAAAAAATGTGGCTCTATCTGTCATTAAAATATTTTTAATAAGCTGCCTTGCTAGTAAGAAATACCTTTGTGTGCTTGGTTTTCCAAGAGAAAAAAAATATCTGTGCAATGTAACAGGAGGAGAATCACTGGCAATCTGAGAGATTTTGATAAACATTCACTTGTGCCAGGTCCCCCAGATTCATTTATGAGTGAGTCAAGTGTGGAAATATAAACCTAACGTGGAGAGGAAAAAGGGAATGGTCACTCAAGACCAGTATGTGCATATTCTGGGATGAATATTATCCAAAATGGAACTGAACATAGATCCACTCATGACTGTTCTGTACAAGGAGTTGTGTATGATCTATGTAGGGACCAGTCCTGCTGTGATTACAGAAAACCCAGTGAAAGTCACCTCCATGCCTCCCAAAAGAAGGAATATTTCTACCTAGTTCATAGCAGGAAGTTTATATTCATGGGGTTTTCCCACTGTTGCTGTGTTTGCTTTGGACCCATTCAAAGTCTCTTTCCTTCTGTGTGTCCCTGGGGATGGTGTGGAACTCCTTACATGGAATGTGTGGCCTCAGTGCCCTTATGGGGTGACCAGTTGGTCATGGCCCATCAAAGTGACTCATCAGAACAAAGCTGGTAGAAGCAGGTGGAGGGAGGGAATGAGCAGATACCACAGCTTTAATGAAAAACCAATTCTCTCTGCTTCTCTGGGTACAACCACCTGGATTTTCGTATCGACTGCTGAAATGTTCTGTAATTGTGTAAAAGGGACCTCTAGACAGAAATCTATTTTTTGTTCCTCCTCTCCTTTGTATTAAGTGAGCTCTTCTGTAATGTTACTTTTTATAGCCTATAATCATGGTAATTATGTTTGGTTGAATCTTTCACAGTAGTCTAACATTTAGTAACATTTATCTCACTGTGCTGGGACTGGAAATCCTCCCTGCCATCAGATGCTAATTCTGTTATATTGTTGTGGCAATATGGGAGCTAAGCCTAAGCACAGTTGTTACTTCTTACTGTTGTTACCTTTGGCAAATTACTTTGGTTATTACGACTTGCTGCATTTGGAAGGTCAGTATTAAGCAGACCATGAAGAAGATAGGAGCAATAGAAACATTTAAATGTCCATGTAAAACACAGAGTTGTTGCATTGGTCAGCATCCAGCAATCAACAGGCCTTGCTTTCAGCATTGTGGTCATTGAAATGATTATTTTTTGTTGAAGATCCTCTGGTGTGCTTTTTCAACAGAATGTACATGTGTCCAAAGCTAACTCAACCAGAGACATTCTCCTAAATGCTAATATTAGTAGAGTCTTGCCAGCTTGTTTCTATAAATGCTGGACTAGATAGCATCCTTGTATTATCAGATCAATAGGAGGAGGTGTCTCAAAGGACAGAAGTTTGGAGAATTAACACTGTGGTTTCTGTGACATACTCTGGAAAAGGGAAGTGCTCATCCCTTTTTCTCCTGTCATCTGCTCACTTGCTGTCCCACTTTATGACTGGTATTGCACTTTGTGCTGTAAACAATCACCATTAAACTCAGTTGGGGCACTTCAAGACAACAGCAGAGCTTAAACCAACTGTTTATTTCTCATTATGTTTCTTCAGCCTGGCCTGCTCTCATCATTCCAAGGCAAAATCCTCAGCTGGGAAAAACCAGCTGAGTAAGTTTGTGTCAGTCAGGATGTACCCTGTGATAAAGGTACTTTTGTGAAATGTCAGTCAGGTGTCAGGTGCTTGAGGTGGTGGTTCAGGAGCCACAGATCCTGGATTGTCACTGGGGAGATGTGATCCTGCCCAGATCATGTTTTATCACCAGTGAGCTGCAGCAGGGGTCTCAGTGGGTTTGTGTTCATCTCTGGCTGCAGTAAGCTGGAATAAGATGGCTCAAATGGCTGATATTTAGCTAAAAGCATCGCTGCTACTTCTTTGTGTCTTCCTGGTGCACGCTTTTCTCAGGTGCTCATTAGCTGGGAAATGCAGTCACTACAGCCTGTGCCCGAGGCAGTCCTGTGATACACCCTGAGCACTTCACAGCAGAGATGGCTCCTGCAGGAGAGCAGAGCCAGCAGTAATGCTCCTGCTTCAGTGGCATGACACAACAATGCTTCAGAGCATTCTGCTTCCGAGCTTTTGTGGGGTTTGTGTCATACAACTGGAGCTCGATTTAGAGACAGAACTTTGAATTTGTTTTTTTGTATTTCCACGTGGCCACAGCAAGTCCCCTGTGCGCCCTGGAGGGATGGCTGCGGGACAGCTCCTCTTAGCCTGGCAGGATAGGGCAAGCTGGGACTCAGAGCAGCACAAAAACCCACAAAGGGCTGACCTGACATCTTGTGCCATTGTAAATTATATTTAAACTACTGTGAAGGTAAATGGGTGCCAGTGAAGACAGGTGGCTGTGGGTGGCATGTGCTGTGTCATGAGTGTTTTAGGGTGAGAACAAAGAGAAAGGAGTGTCTCATCACCTTTTGCAGCTCCCTCCAGGCATCACTTGGCATCTCTTCACCAAGAGGTTGTTGCTTCTCCAGGTTTTTATGAACTTGCCATCCTCTCTGTCTGGAGATGGCACCACTTCTCCCCACAGGTTTTAATTTTGACTCAATGAGAGGGAAAGTGAACTTCATGTTTCCTGTAGCTGCTGTGGGGAGCACAAGGATGCTGGCAGCAAGGTGATCTTTGGAGCAGAGCTCTAAGGAAACACCCCAGAGTGAGCCCTGAGATGCAGTGTATCCATAACAGATGATTTTTATTTCTTTGTTACAGCATTATTCAGCTGCCACTGTTACCTCTACTTTCAAGAGCCTGCTGATGCTCTGGGATATACAACATTCTTTTTCCTACAATACCTTCCTTGGGGTGAAATGTCCCAGTGCTCTGTTCACCAACAGAATCCCCAGCCTCTTTTTTTTTATTTTAAAGAGCAGTAATGAGTGCAGCATCTGCTTGCAGAGCTTTGTCCTGCAACAAACTTTCAACAAAAGAGAAGTCATTATTGATTTCTAGTGTTATTTGAGTTCCTTTGCCTTCCCCCCACTCTGCTCCAGTGCTTCTGACAAGCAGTTGGCTGTCAGATCCAGGAGTAGGAACCAGCAAGACAAATCCCATACAGGATTTGAGCATCAGTGTGAGGAAAAATTCCGGTTCCAGTGCCTGGAATTGCAGCTCTGAAAGCTCATCCAGCTACCTGCTCTGGGAATGCCCAAATGCTTTGATTTAACAGCATGCCTCAAGTGGCTGGATAAAATGTGCCAGTCCTTGTGGAAGCAGGGTCCCAAATCCAGGGCTGCTGCCTTTCCAGGAGCAATTAGCAGATTTATTGTTCTGTCCAGCAGCACTGGGCTGCTCTGCCTGGGGTTTAGTGACCAGGGTGCCCAGCAGAGGTGGGTGATGAGAGCATCTGTGGCTCTGCTTTGCTGGTTGAAGGCTTTAGCTACAAAACCAATGAAAAATGCAATGAAAAGGAAAGCTCCAGCACCATCAGTTTTAGCTTTTCTAGCATTAAAAGCTAAGTGGCTGATTGCATGTTCTGGTATAAAGGCTGTGGATGTGTGTGTTCAGAGAGGGCCCTGGGTGGAGCTTCCCACAGAAAAGTGTGGGGAGTGGAGCATTTGGAATTGAGGGTCAGGATCTCACCCACATCTGCTGGTGGGTAGCTGGGCAGAAGCAGTGATTTCAGGTACTCTGGGCTCCAACCATGAGATCTTTCATACTCATTTGGTGGCATTGTGTAAGTGTAGGAGTTGTAGCACCAAAGTACTTTACTAGATCTGCTCAAAAATTTATAATATTTTCTTGTATTTTACCAGTCCAAGAAATTTTTCCCCCTCTCATGTTTTCTAGCAGTACTTTTAAATACATTTTTAAAAATGAAAAATATTAGCCACCTATGTATCATTGAAGGACAAATGCAGGTTTTAGCATCAGCTGTAATTATTCACTTGTGTTCCTTGAAAAGCCATTTTTAGCCAGTTTTGCACATTTTACAAATGTCTTCTGTGCCAAATCATCCATGGAATGTACAAATCATCTCAATTGTTAAATTCATTAACCTAACAAACTGTGGACTAAAAGCCACATTTAAAGCATGCATCCTAAATAGTATTCTCATTATGTGGAATCAGATTAGTCCCTAATCAAATTTGATTTGGAGCTTGGAGCAAAAGGTAATGGAGTATGACCCCTGATGTAAAACAAGGATAGGTGAAGTGAATGTCCAGCACCATGATACCTCCATTTTGTGCTGTGCCAACTAATTCCATCCTTTCTGAGCTTTTTCATAATTTTATAAACAGATTTGTACTTGTTTAGCTCCTTACCTCAGCTTCTCACACACACACACAACATCTGCTAAGGAATTTGCAGATATTTGTCCCAGCAGCTTGATGGTTTTGCACATTCATGTCACTGATGTAACTTTAATGGCCTGGCCCAATAATAATGATCAAGTCTATTATTGTTGTGCCAACAGACTGAGCAGTGATGGGACACTGTGGTTTGGGACACAGGAGAGACAGAAGAGGAGAACATTTCTGCTTCACAAAGTTTGCTGTATAAATAGAAAAGGCAGGACAGGGTAGAACATGCAAACAGAAGGGGAAAAATGCTAAAGAGAGACAAATGTTACAGTCAGTTATTTCTCTCCCAGAAAACTGTGGAGACATGAGGAGACAGACTTGCAATAGAAAAGAGAGGAAGGACTGAAAAAGGCCATAGCATAATATGCATTGGGATAGTGGATTTTTCCTAGGGATTTCCAAGCACATCTGAATGATGTTCCTTAATGAAGATTTAGGAAAAATATTTTCCCCAGTTGCAGTCTTAGGTCTTCCCTGCAATGACCTGTTTATTTCATGCAGGAATATTCAGTATTCAGTATGTTTTTGAAAATTCAAATCTGTCCTGCAACTTTGGTAAAGCACTTACATTCAATAGACAAACAAAGCTTTATGTTGAGGTTTTCTGTTGGGTTTTAAATTCTTCCTTTTTAAAAAACTAGACTTTCTTAGAGCATCCTTTGAAACTGTTCCATTTCCTGCACTGCCATAGGAAATTCTTTTGTTTGCCATTGGCTAATTAAAGCTGTAGCTGTTTATAGGATAAAAATGAATACTATATCCCAAAGCAGCTTTAGCTCTTTAGTTGTGTATCAGTAAGGAATAATGGACTGCATCTACAAATACAAAGTGCTTAATAACTGATAATTTAAAAAATCCTTCTGATGTTCAGAAGCCCCACTGTCAGCTCTTTGGAAAGCAAGAGAGAAATATTTGCAGAAGTGTGGTCAAGGACATGACGTGAGGTTACCACAAAGCAATTTAGCAGATAAGAGTGTGTGTGACAGTGCTGAGGTCACTGCCAGCCTGCTCATGAGCTGCTGCCAGGCTGATTTGTGACCAAGTTTTAGACACCTGAGATTTGTGGCTGTCTGTCTGCTGCAGTCAGTGCTCTATCAAGGTCCTTGCATATTTTCCTGCAACAGGGCAAAATAAGGTTCCTTGTTCTACATACTCATCTGGCAGTGCAGCACCTCATTCTGTGACTCCAAAACCATCTCAGTGGAAGGTGCCCAGGGTTTTGTTTGTCACAGCCACCTCAAAGCCACCCTCAGTAATTTGGTGCAGACATCAATCTTTGGTAATAAATGGGTAAAAATTAGTAAAAATTACAATGACTTTTCATAACTCACACCTCAAAGTGAGGTTACTTTTCCTTTGTTTCACTGCAGAATTAAAAGAGTTGTCCATTTGCTTTTCCTCTTTGCAGGTAGTTTCTTTTTTTCAATCTTCTCAAAAATTTTAGAAGATAAAAAAGGCTCCTTAGACCGGATTCTTCAGAGAGACCTAGGAAATGAATGGGGTAGCTGGTTCTCTTATGGTTCTCCTTTTTAAGCTTCGAAAGTTTTAGATTTTTAACTTTTTGGCCCTTTTAAGTAAATTTGTAAGGAGTAAGGAGTTTTGATTCTCACTTCAATAAGGTCTGTCTTTCTTCTGCTGGAAGAAAATGTGATTATGTAATTTGAACTATATCCAAACCTTTCTGCTTGCTAAAATAAAAGACCCTGTTCCTGCCTGTTTAGCACCTGCCCACAAGTGATCCTTGTGGGGACTTCTGGAGTTTATTTGGTGTCAGCATCTGGGTGAGAGCTCCAATAAATGGCTTTGAATTGAGAACCAGAACATGAGGATGAAGAATGGCAGGGATAAAAAACAGGACAAAATCCGAGCAAACATAACCTAATAGCTACTCTGCAGCTCCTTGTACAACTCCTGACCAAAATCCAATTTGCACCTGGAATATCTGGTTTAGTTGTCATATCTTCTAGGAGAAAGCTCTGTGGGTTTTCTATCCCAAACCCCTGTGTCTTTTGCCTTTTAAATATGTTCATTCCCTCCCAACTCCTCACCCAGCCCATGAGAAGCTGCTGCTTCAGCCCACAGAAATTTGTGGGAATGAGTTACCTGTGCTGCCAGGGAGGATGCACAGCTCCAAATCCCAGCATCAGGGCCTGCAGGAGGGCAGAGCAGGAGCAATAATCTGATTTCATAGCAAACAGTTGGGCTTCAGCACATACACAAGGCATAAAAACTGTCCCTGCAGGCAGACATGGGGTAATTTGTCATAAATAAGAGAAACTACATACTTAATAATGCATAATTTGCCTATTCTATGGGCCCCTTCATGGGAAATATTTTGAATAATAAAAGTGTGGTAGGGACAGTCTTCTCTTTTCATGATCTCAATTTTTGAGGTGTTAAGAGGTTTTTTACTGCTTGCACTAATTGAACTGATGCTGCCTTTTGGTCCTGGCCACTATTTCACTGGACAACTAATAAATTATCTGAAGAAGAGGAGCTAGCTGGGGAGAAAAGAATTTGGGTCAAATCTTATAAATAGCTCCTGATGAAAAATATAGGAACAAGAGAGAATTCAAAATCAGTCCATGGGAAATGCCAAAATGTTTCTTTTCAGCATTTTAATGATCCAACTTCTGAACTTTTTGCTTCAAATCAGCATTTTTAGTGTATTAAAAAAAGAAAAAAGCTCTACATACTAAAAAATGAAACAATGCTTTGTTCAGGAGTTATATAAACTGAAAACATAGTAAAATACCTCTTTTTTTTTGAGGTTAAATGAAGCATTTTAGATTGTGCCTATGCTAAATGTGATGGTTTTCTTGTTGTTGAAATAGCATATATATTTTGACCTAAACCAATTTCTTTCTCAAGCCCAGAATTGGCTGGGATGCTGGAAAAGCTATTTTTCCTCTTTTCTTCTCCCTGTTCCAGCATTCTTGAAATCCTACATTCTCTTGGCAGACTTTTTGAGTGTGGACAGGCTTTCCTGGAAGCAAATCTATTTACCTATGATTAGAAACTATATTTCTTCTGCTGAAATATTTTTCCCACCTGTTCTTTCTGAGACAAGACTTTTTCTACAAAATAACTTTGCAGAACACTTTCCTTGCATGTGCACTCAATGTGCCATTATTCCAGGTGTACTTTTTTAAAGCTTTGATTATCATGGCAGATATAGGGGTTAAATTCCTGTAATATTCTGTGAGCAGTGGAAACACCCATTACATTAGGACTACAGACCCAGGAGTTGATTTATGTGCATTTGCAAACCACCAAAGGCTGGCACTGCTTACACAGGATTGGTGCAGAACCCCTGCAATCACATCCATGTTTTTCCAGCTAGGTTGGCTCCTGGTTGAATAATGGATCTCTGAAAGCTGCTCTGATGCTCTCAGGAATGTCCAAACCTGTAAAATTATAGTGCCACACCATGGTAATCTTATCTCTCACTCTAGTAGCTCTTTCGGTAATGTCAAAAAATCCTTCAGGACTGTGAAGAGCAAGGAGCTGGATGAGGAGAGAAGGCAGGATGGAATGGTTTGCTCAGGACACAGCTGTTCAAGTGGCTGTCACATCTATTGCTTTGTTTGCTCTGTGTAACTTGTATGCTCTGAAAATGGAGGAAAAAATCCAATGGACATCAACAGACACCTCTTAAGGTGCTCTTATGGTGGCTGAGAGCAAGAGGTGGAGAGGAAGGCTGGATAACCAAAAAGCAGGCAGCTGCTGCTGGCCTAATTCCTGGCCAAATTACATTTGCCTTTTAATTTCCCACCTGACCTGGGACTGAGTGCCCTGGGGGATGGGATGAGGGCGAGCTGGAGTCACCTGGGGTCCAACCATCAGGCTCAGGGGGTCTGACAGGAACATGGGTTAGCCCCAAAACTCTAAGGGATGGCAGTGATCCCATCTCTGCTGCTCCTCTGTGGCACAGCTGAACTCTGAAATGCAGCTGTAAGCATACAGACTGTGGTGTGGTGAGCCTTACCTGGGCATTCACGTGTCCTCAGAGCACAGAATTCCTTTCCATTCAGTCTTTGTGCCATCTTGCCAGTTTTCTGTTTGGGAAAAGACAGCTCCATAGCTGAAATCAAATTTCTGACTGCTCTTTGCTGCTCTGCTGAGACTGTGAATATAGGGAGAAAAAGGAGAGAAAAATCTAGATTTTTGTGGTATTATGGGGGAAGGAAATAGATAATTTTCATGAGAGGAAAGAAAAAAGATTTGTGTGAACTTACTGTAAGTTAGAGTAAAACATTTCATAGATGTATGGATGTTATTATCTAGATCAAGAGTATTATATGGAAATACATTTAAGTTTTGTGCCCAAATTCCAGTTTAACTTCTGCCAAGTCAATAGAAAAGATTGCAGTGTGTTGAATGGAAGTGAGATGTAGGTCTATAAAAGTGCTTTTCTTTTCACTGGGGACATTGCTTTGCTATTTGTACTCTTTGTTCCTTAGGAACATCTCTCAGAGGTCCTCCCTCTTTCATTTCTCTCGTCAGAAACAAGTTATTAATGATCTCTTTTTAAGCTTTATTATTCAATTCAGGTCACTAATCCAGTACACATGTGCATAGTTCTGAAAACCTGAATTGTCACCACATTCATCCAGCCTGGTGTACGTAGACCTGTAACTATCCTGGAATCTGACAAATAAAATCATTTTAATGAACCACAGCAAACAGTTCATGTTGAAACAGCTGTAAGCACAGTATGCAAATCATGTTTACTGGTAGCTTATGCTCCAGAGAAATAATCTTTATATGACTGCTTTATTATTTACAGGAGTTCCAAAATTTAATTTTAGTCAACATTGACAGATGCCATCCATGTTAATAGTTGGGCTGCTATATATGGAAAATGCTAAACATATTCAGAGATGTGATGTTTGTGAGTTGACAATGTGGTTGACAAATGGGTTTAACAATATCCACTCCTTTCTGAGCAGTCGGCTAAAATTCACCTGAGGTCTGTGGGAACAGAGTGAGGAAGAAGGTCAGAGGAATATGAATGAAGAGGAAATAAAAGAATGACTCCAGAGAGCAGTGGGTATAATAAAAGCATGACAGAGGATGATTAATTATATTTTAGAGTCAGATAATTCCCAGAGAATATGCGTGCATGATAAAACTTTCTAACCTTTTGAGTTGTAATTAAATGAGAGATACACTAATCTGACCAAGTAGAGACTATTCTGTTCCTAAAACAGCAGTAATGCATATATTAAAAATGTGTTATTTTAAATAAGCAGTCCTACCTGCCACGAATAAAGTCAGAGGCTATAAATACAGAAGACAGAAAGGAGAGTAAAAGAGCTAAATTAGAAAAAAACTGAAGGAGATTTTGAGATATGGATGCAATGTCTAAGATGGCATAAGATGCAAGGAGCAGAATTAGTAGGAACAGCTATGGCTGGAAGATAGGGGTGAAATCCTCCAAAATTTTTCTCTAACTTGTTGTTTTGAAGATGCTCATTTAAGCCTTTGCACACTTGCTGTCAAAGAGTTTGGTGGCTCCATCAGAAGCAGCCTGAACTCAGCTTTTGAGAGGTTGGTGGGTTGATTTAGGGCAAAAAATCTAAAAAGTTTAGAGTTTGTCCATATGAATCCAGCAGAATGAGCATGGATGAGAAGGAGCATGGTTTCTCTTCAGTTGCAGTTCAAAAAGTACCTGAAAATCTTGCTGGATCTTGACAGAGCTGGTCCTTTAGGTGAAATCTTGGAGCAGGTGAGCAGGAGCTGTTCTGGATTGCTTGGGGTAGACCTTCAGATTGCAATTATTTCCCACTTAACTCCATTCCTTAGCAGCAATTCCTGAGGTGCTGGAATCTGAGGTACAAACCCACAGTGCTTTAATTTTTAATTAACCCAGAAGGCAGAGCTTAAGGACAATGAGCCGTGTCCCCCTGTTTAGTGAACTTCACTCTGGTGAGAGTCAATATGTTCATTTCTACTTAATTCTGCCAGAGCTACTGCAACCCTCCTTTTCCTACCTTGCTTTTAGGTGCACACCCTTGAGTGTGTGCTCATTTGGGACAGACAGGGATCAATCAGACCCAGCCAGCAGGAGTTTAGGAAAGGCGGGTCCTGCTTGACTGACCTGATCTCCTGATTGGTGACACCATAAAAGAAAAAAAAAAAAGAAAAAAAAGCCAAAATAACCCTGAAGAAGTGAATTTGAGAAGGAAGGTATTCTTTTTAATAGATCTGGATATACCACAGATGCCTGGGCATAGAGCAAGCCTTTATATTCATGGTCTGCTTAACAAGCCTATTGTTTGGCATTAAAATTGAAATCTGTGAAATGGTTAAGTGCATGTTTAATCATAATGGATTGTGGACCCACTCATGTATACCATTTTAACACTTTTTCAGCTTTTTGAAGTACATTTTCCCTTAAGTTTTAAGGTAATAATGCAGTGAATTGTGCTGATTTCACCCTGATCTCACATATTTTTAACTTTGCAGGCTGGATCAGCAAATTTTAAATCAAAGCATTTCCTGTGGCTTCTTAGATTAAAGCAAGAAAAATACAGCTCAGCTGTTTATATACAAACATGCAACAGTTATAATGAAAGAATTACCCACAATGCCAGTGTAACTATAGTAACCAGCATTCACAAAGATCTACATTAAGGGTGGTTAAAGCCAAATACATATTTGTTTCGCACAGACAATATTATTCTTGTAATGGAACACAACAGCACAAAAAAAGGACCTACAGATGCAAACATTAGCTGGGTGTGGAGTCTCCTACAAAATAAACTCTGCCTTTGCTAGTGGCATGTGTACTCCAAGGTGTCAGAAGACAGAGGCATTCAAAGTGCTATTTTAGCACAAAGTCAGCTGAAAACCCAGTTCCCTAAACCCTCATCCCCAGCAGTGTCCAGAGATGGTGAGGCACAGACACTTTCTAGCCTGCAGCAGCTCCTGCACCCTCATACTACTGTAAATACCAAAAATAAGGCATTTTGATTGTGGCAGAGCTGACTCTAAGTGATGGAAAAAGAGAATAGCAATAAACAAACAGAAGGCAGATAGTGAAAATAAAAATAACGAGTGGATGTACACTGTAATCAAAGGCCCTTTCTAGTTTTGATACACTTTATAAGCACTCCTCTGTTCAACAGAGGTTGGTTTGGTTTGGTTTTTTTTCAAATCTATGGCTGATTGCAAGCAAAAATAACTACTGATCAATAGAAACCTCCACTGGGAATGGAACATTGCCTGGAAATGATCTTAGCACAGCTATCTGGCTTTTTGCCGTGCAGGTTTATGCAGCTGCTCCTTCACAGTTGTTCCAATTCTTCTTATATGCAGAAAAGTCTCTGCTAGCCTGTGCCCACCTTGGCATCCTGGCAGTTTCAGGGAGTGTGAGGATACAAAAAATTACTGATTCTTATACTTTGGCTGTTCTTAAACACTGTGAGTTTGGTTTTTTCCAGATTTCCCATGCTGTGATTGCAGAGCATTCAGGGCAGTAGCAGGGCATGGTGGGCAGAGAACAGGGAGGGTTGGGAATCCAGGCACTTTCTGAAGTGGAGGATGATCCCAACAAGGAAATCTCACCTTTCCTAAAGAGAAAGGCACAACCATCCTGCAAATCCTGCAGATCTGATACAGAGGAGGGAAAGAAAGGTCACTCCCAGCCCAAAACCTGGTGAGTGGGGAAAGCTTGAGAGGCAGAGCCTGGGAATGGATGTTCTCTGTGCCACCTCCTGCTTTAGTCCCAGCAGCTCCTCTTCACAGCATGGCTCCACACAGATCCTTCAGAGCAAGACAGGATAAAATCCTCAGATATTCTCTAGGCAGTTGTTTGGTTTATACAAATAGATTAAAGTATGACCAGGTTTGTCTGAGATGAGTGGTTTCAAGCCTGAAAATACAATACAATACAATACAAAATTGGGCAAGGATTCTCAGGATTCAGAATAATTGTGAGTTGTGTTTGTTTCAGCCAAACTTAAGGCAAGGCTGTGTTTTTCACAGGACCAAGATGTTAAAATATTATTTAAATAATGATAGCTGTCGTTGTTGATTGATGTGGAAGGAAAGCTAAGGTGGAAGGGCCCAGTTCATTAGTACATTTCCATCAAATCCAAAGGAAAAATGAGACAGTAAAATTGAAAATGACATATAAATAGAGAATTGAGAGCAGCAAAGCGGGAACAGTCTGGGCAGGATGGAATACTCATAATGACATCTTCACCGCATAGGACAGAAGTTTAAAATCTTGTTCCTAAATCAATGAAGAATTAAAAAATGGCATACTTTACTCCAGTCAAATAACACTTTGATCTTCAATTTCAAATAAGGCAAAAGCAGGTTGCCATGACTACTGAGTACTACTGGGTGTCTTGGTATCTGGATAATTGCTGAATATTTGTAGACAAACAGCTGACGTGCATCTTCCGCTTTCACTGGCAAACTTGGAAGCTTAACTAGTTGTTGCTGTGAGTCCCCTGGTGTCTTTGTGAGTAATTGGCTCAGCACTGAGATACATTTATCCCTACCCAGACAAAAAGAGAGCCTTTCAAATACCCACATCAGGCCCAAATGTCACTGTGTGTTAACACACAGCGAAACTCAGTGTTACAGAGCTTCCCCGTTTAGAGAAACCAGGGCTGCTGACGTGGTTGACATGATTTTATGAAGCTCGGCTGTTTGATCTCTGCTTCCAAAACTCAGTAGCTTTTCACACAGAGGTGGATCTTTGCACACAGCTGGGGAGAGCAGGGAGCTGTCAGCTTTTTTTGCTTCTCAGGGAGCTGTTGTGGGGCTGTTTGGTGTAGCTGCTCCCCACAGGGTCTCCCTTTCTGTGCTTGGGTGGGAGATCACATCCAGCAGGAATTGCTCGTGATTTCATTGTCTTTCATATTTGTACTGATGATTTCAGTTAAACTGTTCACATGCAAAATGAGATGTGGAATTTCCTCTGTCCTCATATATTATGCATATATGCTTTACTCTGTTTGTCTGCTAAAAGCAGCACTTCCCACTGCCATAGAACTAATTGGTGTTTAATCCTGCATAAGCAAGCACTGCCCCCAGTGAGGCTAATTCAGACACCCATAACTTTCAACAACATTACAAAATCCAAGTTTTTATTAACTTGTAATCATCTGTAAGTGACCTGTGTAGTTTGTACTTAGGCAAAGCATTCAACTTTTCTCTTTTTTTTCTTTTTTTTTTTTTTTTTTTTTGCCTGTGGCATGCATTTGAGAATATCTAAAATATATAAAACTTGGTGGAAAATACTTGAAAGAAAAAGAAATCCTTAGTAATTTCACTGCTTCTCATCAAATTCAGAAATATAATTAAATGTTAGAGAAACCATAAAAACGTTACTTCTCTCTCTCTTCTTTTTAACTACATCTACAGTAGCACAGACATGGCAGTTAATAGCAGGAAAGTGGTCTGGAAAAACAGATTTTGTATTGTTGGATTTGTTTGGACAGTTCTCTCTGTCATACAGCACCTACAAAAGAATCAAAAGAATTAAGATGGCACAGGATAACAGGAAAAAGTTCTGTAAGGTACTGAAAGCTTTAAGCTGAAAGTCCTGCAAGTAAATCCCTGATAAATAAATGTATTTGAAAATAAACTCAGAAGGAATGTGGAAAATGCTGGCATATTCTGGGGAGCTATTTCCCCTGCACTCTAGTAATATGTGTCCTGTTCTAGAAACAGAACTTTTGAAGCTGTACGTGTGTTTCTCACCAGCAGTGAAAGCTGTAGAGTTCTTGATAATTAGCTTTTATTAGCAAAATGACCAAACTCCAAACCAGAGATCTCTTAAAACTCCTGGCAGCACCCAATAGTACAGATCTGGATCAAATTTGGCAGAAACTCTCTTCATCCACAATTACGCAGATTCCAACTTAGACTGTACATAGTTGTGGAAAATAATTTAACCATATACTGAAGGCTAGTAGTAGTGAAACTATTACCTGTAGCTTGCTTTCTGTTAAATATTTAAAAATAATTAATTAAAAATTGCTATCTTGAAGTCAGAAACCTTACTTTCTTTCCACTAACTGTACTAGGATGAGTCCAATTTATTTATTCAGTACTTGAGGTCTGTAATAAATCAAGTTTACACATTCCTCTATTTGCATAATTCCAATCAACCAGTGGTCGAAAAGAAGTGCTGCATGAAAGTCTTTGGCCTTCCTACCTAAGCTCATTATGCCCCTGAAGAGCACTAGGCTACTCCTCTAATCACTTAGATTTTTTCTGTCAAACTGTATTAGTCTCTGTTCAGGTTGCACTAGATTTAAGCTTCTCTTTCTTGGAGCTTGCTTAATTGTGTAAGTGGAATTTCTTTCCTCTTGCAGAGCCTTGGGAGGATGCTCCACACCTTCAGTCTCAGCATAAAACATCCCAGTCGCCAAGTGATACATATTTTATTGCTTCTCCGACTGCAGTTCTCTGCTTTTTCTATTTACAGCCTTTTCCCTTTCATCATGGAGCCCATCCACACCTCTGATGGGAGGCAAACAGTTCTTTTGAAGAGTAATAATTTATACAAATAACATTCAGATTTCTGGTTTTGTTCATGATCATGGATTTTCCTTGTGACCCTGCAGCCAGCGCCTTGGAGAGCTCCACGGATGTTGTGCCTTCCATGAGCCCACAGCATCTCCTTGGAGCTCTGAAGGCCTTTGGGGTATTTTTCTTTGCTTTTTAGACCTTTTCAGTCCATTTTGCCTAGAGCTGAGCTGTGAAATCATCACCCTTTGGCACCACTGTGCCTACACCAACATTTCATACATGTAACTCTGGTGTGACTGTGGGAAAAAAAGGTTTTTTCCCCGGCTGTGCCAAAAATGTCAAACATTTTTCTGATTTTTCATAATAAGTGGTCTCTGCTATTCCATTTTAATGTGCACAGTTGATGGTATTTTGAAGTTTTTTCTTGTTTTATATGTTAGTGAATGAGGTAGCAATATAATTACATTGGGTTTCAGATATTATCTCCAGTGTAGATGAACAATGGAAAAAAAGGAAATAAGCTAAAAAAGGGAATACATGGAATTAATTTTTTGAAAGTCCACAGACTCAGCATTTCAAAGATGTATGAAACTTCTCCTTTTTTATAGTTATTCCATTGTCTCCAAGATTTTTAAGGTCAGAAAGTGCCTCTAGAATTCCATTCTCGGTGTAGCAAAGGTCACAGGATTTCATCCAGCTGTTTCAGTGCTGAGCCTCGTAAACTCTGTTGAATAAGCATATTTACTGAGGCAGAAGTCATGAACTGAAGACATGAACTGAGCCTGCCCCTCTCAACCTGTCAAATCCCTTCTGTCCTGTTCCATTTTTACTCAAAATGCCAATCTTTTATGTAGAAAAGTATTTAAATACAGAGAGATCATGGCACTTCTTTGGAATACAATCCAGTGGTTTCTTTACAGAGAAGAAAATACCTATGACATAGTCCTCTGAATACAGGTGTGCTCACACACATTTATCTCATGCTGCTTTCCCTGCTTGCTGAAATGTCCCTGAGAATGAGGAGAGTTAGTTCTGCAAACATCTGTAATCCCTCCTTCATTTTCATCCCTGCATGTATAATAAATTCAGTTTAGACAGTAGTTTCTGAAGACAGAAACTTCATAAAAGCTTTACAGATCAAATTTACATGGTGGAAAAAATTTTAACTTACATTTTTTTCTTTGTTACTTTGGAACCAGTGGAAGTGTTACTTTGTATGTGTGGTCTGGGCTTATATGTATAATTTTCTGGGAACAAATCTTCGGTAAAATCTCTAGAGACTGTCTAGAGTGGACTGTCTGTGGAATGGGAGGACCAGGCCATTCCATGAACTCACAGGCTGAGTTCAGTTAATGCTGGAAAAGCTGACATCAAGGCTCAGCACTATTTTTAAAAACTTTCTTCTATTAAGCATAAAATCTTGTTAAAAACAAGGTTTTCCATGTCTTAATTGTAATACAGAAAGAATCTTTTATTCTTCCTATGCTTGAGATAGCAAGGTAATTTCAGAACTGAAACTGATTGTCTCAGACACTCATGGCTCAAATATTTAATCTAAAGGGTAAAATTCCCAGAGTACTTCTCTCATCATTCCTCAGTTCTATGGAGAATAAAAGCTTCAACTTTATATGATGTGATATTATTTCCATTATTGGTATTATGCTGCAGGCAAATATCCTTCAAAAAGCAAAATCCACTTCTCCAGCACACAGTGAGTTGTGCTCCACAAAGGCCCAATCCCTCCTTTGCACTGTGTGCTGGAGATGCCTTGTAATCTTATGAGAATTTAATAATAATTATTTTACTTCTTGTAGTGAAGAGCCTTTAAGATGTAATATAAAATATTCATCTGAAATCTGATGTCTCCAGATTTCAGGGGTGATTTAGGACTGAAGGATGAATTTTCCAGCTAACTGAATATTTTAGGTAGCAGTGCCTCTATCTGCATCTGTGTACCTCTGTTCATGGTGTGCAAGGGCTTCCTTGGCACCTCTTTCATTTTCTGTTCTAAAACATGCAAAGGCTGGGATAATATTATCTCACTCCTAAGTAATTCATCCATTTTTGGAGCCCTGCCTCAGGAAATGAAAATAAAAGTAAGCATTTGCCTATATGGTAAGCAAAGAGAAGGAATTAATTTGTTCCAATAACCCCTCAAATTCTTTATGTCCTTCATAACACCTCCAAGATTTTCACACAGTCTGAATCCAATTGCTCCTATCTGAAAGTGGTAAGTGCTGTTAAATAGAAACTTCTAAAGAGTTTGCAGTGTAATATGACAAAATGCAAAATATGCTGGGATTGCAAATAGTGGGTAATATAATACACCTTATCTATAATCCAATATAATAATCTCTTAGTAATATCAAATTCTTCATGTCTCTTTTAGTTCTTACTGAGTTGAACTCCCATTGAATTTATCATCTCTTTTAGTTCTTAGTGAGTAGAAATCCCATTGACTTTATCATCTTAGTGTGGGTGCAGGGTTTTATCCACCCTGTCTGATAGCATAACAACATGAATATGGATCCCTTTATTTATTTTAATACAAGGAAATATGCCTTGTAATTATGCATAATGAGGCCTTTAAGGCTGAGAGCTGTGTGTGTGTGTCTGCTCCTTAGCCCCAGACATGCAGGCAGGAGATGGATGCAATTTCTCTATTATTGATCATGTCTAAACATCAAAGGAGATGGTAGGGGGGATTGCTTCCTGCAACTGCACAAAGCAATGCTGCTTCTACAGAGGAAAATTGTGCAAATATGTGTTTTCTTGGGGGAAAGAGGGAGGATTTGTATAAATACATGAGACATGGGTGGTAATTGCATAGTAGTACACACATGAAGCAGCAAGATCAAAGACAGACTAAAACACTGGGGCAGACAAAGTCTTTGCATCACTGAAAATGATTACTTTCTCTATCCAAAATATCTTTGAAAAACAGTATTTCCTGCATGTGAATGTCATAACCAATTTGTAGATGCCACAGCTGGGCTTTGATCAAACAGAGAAACAAGAGAAGTGAAGACCAGGAATAAGCAATCACGACTCAGGACTGTGCAACAGACTGAGAAAAGAAAAAACACAACCTGTGCCAGGAGTGCAGCTGTTAACGTGTGCTTACTCTGAATTTTCCGTGGCATCCAAACCAGGAAAATAAGAAAAATTCAGTCTAGATAATTAAGATTTGAACAAATACACCCATTATGGCCAGGAAGGGGGCATTCATTTCACAGTGGTTTGAAGGTTAACATACAAAGGTTTTCACCTGAGCTCAATTGTTCCCCTGCAGTGAAAAGCTTTGCATGATCTAATGCACAGAACACTGCTGCCAGGCAGCAGATGCTCAAAAATATTGATAAAGCCATGTAGATAAGGTGTGACAACCAAATAAGCTGCCTAAGTTTTATGTGTATTGACACACTAAGATAACAACACCAATAAATAAGAGAAACACCAAATACTGTTAGAAAAGGGAATTGTTTTTCAGGAGATGATGCATTTAGTTTATGGCAATGTTAGTTTTGGAAGCCAGATTTTAAAATATTCAAGCCAGATCAAGTAGACAGATCAAAAATAGCTGTGATGGTCCACATTAGTTATGTTTTCATCTCAGTATTCTAATTTTGGTATTTTCAAAAAGCAGGAAAAAGAAAAATAATGAAGTAATTTATTTACTCTGATAAACTTAATTACCACAATAGATCAGTTCTCCAATCTGGATGTATGTGAAATCAGGATTCCTTGGGTTATCACCAAAATGTGACATTTCATTGTAGAAAATGATCTGTATATGTATTTTTTTAACCTAACTTGCAAATAGCTAGTAAATGTCAGAATATGCCAGATGACATTAAGAAACTTATTCAGGCAAAGATGGTTTAAAACGCTTACTGAGTGCCTGTGGTGCTTTCAGAGGGAGTAGAAGACATCACTCACTTTCCTCTTGTATTCTGAAAATAACAGCAGGTAGAGGCAGAGCAGTTTTGGGAATGGACCTCCAGCTATCTGCTAACTGCACAAATCTTTCAAGATAGGCAGAGACTCCTGAGGAAAATACAGCTGAATTTTAAATTCTGAGCCAGCTGAACCTTTGTGGGTATATATGTTTAAGAATGAGTATGTGCTTATAGACATGCACAGAGATTTTGGAGATATTCACTCTGAGTATGTGCAAATACATCCTTCACTGACATTATAATCTCCATTTAAGTACAGCATATGCTGTGATTCAAAGTCAATTCATAACATTTCTCTCATTATCCTTTATTTGCCTTTTTCAAAGTATGTTGTAGGAGTGAAGTCAAACTCAGTCTCTGATTTTATAGATGAAAATAGATAATGTAATTTAACATTAATTGATGACCCTTTTATTATCTATTACTTGGTCTTTTGAGCAAACATAATACTGCCTAGTGTTGCATGAAAGTCATAATAATAATTGCTGTTTGGTGACTGGAAATGGGTTTCCTCAGCTTTAGAACAGCTGGGATTTTTGTTAGTATTTAGATAAGTTTTTATTTATTTATTTATAGGTATTTTAGTTTGCACTTATAGCAGCTACTTGTTGCATTGTCTGGATTTTGTAGGGACAAAGACTGTAGAAAACACCAGGAGATAGAGTGAAACCCTGTCCACATTTGCCAGTTTCTTCTGTGGGACCAGGATTTTGCCTTGAGATTTTATGTGGCATACAGGGACCAAATCTCCTGTCAACTTTTGCACTCTGAGCTGTCCTTATGAGATAGGTTTCTTTTCAGCTGTGTTAATTCCTGAGAAGCTTCTTAGAAAGGTACTTTAGTGGATTTTGTTGTAATAGCTGTGGAAATTCAAAGTGAGCCGGAGACAGCAATGTCTATTTCATTCAAATTCCTGATGCTCCAGTGTTTGTACATCAGCTTTACATTCTTCCTCAGTTCCACTTCTCTATGTTATTATCATCTCATTAGTTAATTATTGTTAATGATTCCGCTGTATTGTCAAAGAGAAAACTTTTTCCTTTGGCTTTTCCAGTAAATTATGTTTAGACATGGAATAATTATTTTGATAATAGTGGGTGTAAGGATGAAGAAAAGCCTCCTCCCTTCATCTGCAACCCTTGGGTGAGCTGGAGAAGCCAAAGCTGAGTTGAGCTGCAGGTGTTTATTGGTGTTGGTGTTCAGTTAAACTGAGGTGGGTGTGATCCTCTGCAATCCAAGGAAAAATCGCAGGGGACAGAAAAGAATCCAAGTATGAGGTCATTAATCTGTTGCCATATTTGAGAAAGGGAATCAGCATCTCTTACCCACAGTCTAAAGCAAGTTTTAAAAGCTGTACACAAGGGTGACAGCATTCTGCCTTTTCTCCATTTGCTCTTTGGTGATTGCCATCAAGGATCAGGCAGGGTGACAGAAAGACCTTGACACATCCTTTAGTGGCTTCCAACACCTTGCAGGCAAGGCTGGCATCCACAAAAATTGGCTTTCCATGAATAAAATTGTAGCACTTGCACACAAACCAGCTGATATCCAGTGTGTGCCCTCCGCCACCGCAGCTGTGACACACAGCCTTCCAACAGCAGCCTCAATTCACAGCTCTGTCTGAAATATTGTCACTCTGGCAATTAAGTTTGCAAACCTCATGGCAGTAGTAGTAAAACACAAAGTCTGCTGTACACAGCTTAATGTTACTGAACAAAACTGCTAGGAGTAGCCTAGTGGAATTACAGATATGTGGGCAAGTTTGTGCATGCATTTAATGAACTGAGCTAAAAATACGTGAAACATATTTTAATGATTGGAACAAAATGCAGAAAAATGTACTGCTCATCTGTAATGAATGATTTTCTCTAATAGGCCCTGTGCCTATAACATGGAAAACTCTTTATATCTGCACACAGACCAAAGTCTGGCATGCACAGCACAGTTACAGACATGGGTGGATGCTGATGTGCACAATTGCCCACCCTGTGCATGTGCATCCAGAATTTTCACAGACTGATGTGCACAGCCACTGCTGAAAAGTGCATGTAGTTCATGGCCCCTACTGTAATCTAAAATTCTCTCTCACTGCATGCACACCAATATTAAAATTAAAACCTCCTTATCTTTAGGGAGCCAAGAGAAAGTGAACTTAAATAATGCTCATGTAACAGTGTGTGTACATGTGGGGATGTTTGTGCAAATAATGGAATTATCATCAGTAATGCCTTTAGTGTGCTGGCACTCTTTAAAAGCACTTCCAAATGTGTGCAAGACTGTTTGTTACAGTTATGTCATATTTTTAATGCTAATTAATTAGTAGAAAGATAATATTTACCATAAATTAGATCTAGTAAAGGTTTGGGCAGTGATCTGGCACCTTTGGAGAAGTATGGAATAAAAAATTTTAGGAAGCACATATAGAGACTTTGACTTAGACACTTGACTTAGACAGAGTCTTAGGTGATAGAGAATGTACCAAAGACTCTCACAGGGTGAGATGAAAACTAGGTGAGAGGGTGGTGATCTGAAAAAAGTTGATAAAAGCAGGGAAAAAAACCCCAAATGTTTACAAAGAAAGAAAATCACTAAGGATAATTTTAGCCTTGGGGCATTATTCTGCCTTTGCATTCAGTGGAGGGAGATGTGCATTCAAAGGGCCACTTACAGGATCATGTCTGGGCTCCAGGCTGTCCTTGAGCTTGTCCCTCAGCACAGGGCTCCAATTAAATCCTAACCACTGGATTCAAAGCCCCAATTCTTTCTCCTGAGCAGAACATCTGGTTCACAACACTGTGAATTGAACCTGTGACATGGTTCTGTGCTCTGGAAATGAATAATGGATCTGTGACGGATCCTGGAAGGGAGGAACGAGGGAAGGGGATGTTGGCAGGATGTAAACGGTAAAGAGACAAGAGCACCCATGGGGATGTGTGCTGAATGTTCCTGGGGATGAGCAGAGACTGCAGAGCAGCACAAAAGGAGATCAGGCCCAAGAGGATAGCAAGAAAATGGAGAATGATTTGAAAGCAGAGCTAGAGTAGTCCCAGGGGTGAGCCACCTCCTGCCCTTGGAGTGGTGAGGGAAAATCACCTATCTGGTGAAACTGCAGAGGGTGATTTATTACAAAAACATTGGTTATTGGGAAAAAAAATGTCAGTGTCAGGGTGAAATAGGTGTGCCCAAACTGGTGACTGCTGAAATGCTTGCTCCAGCACAGCAGGATAAAAATGGGAAATATTATGTTGAATACTGAACTCTTGAATGTCGTTATGAGTATTTAAGATGTTTCTACTGACAGATTCACATTGCCCCTTTTATCATCAATTTTCAAGCACCAGTGAAATCTAAAATAGGAGCCACATGGTGTGTTTGAGAGACGAGGAAATAGCTTTATATGAGCAAAAATTGACACGTAGGTGACCATATGCAACAGAGAAAAACTCCTGAACAGACACAAAATGGAATGCAGAATAACTGTTATATTTGCAGTCCTTTTGATGAATGAGTGCAGATACCCAAGAAATTTGTAAAATTGATGCAGGAAACCAGGCTTAAAATATTTATTAATACAATGTATAATGTATGTGAAAGGTGTGCACACCAGTAGTAATAGGGATGTCTAATAATATGGACATATAATAATATGTGTATTTTTCTGGATTATTTGAACATTATGAATTTCTCTAGGATTAAAAAAAGCTCCCAAAGGAATAGGAGTTCCCGTTTCCCAGAAAATAAGTGTGTAGGCAGCCTGTATTGCAGTTGTCCCATTTATGGGCTCCTTTAATGTTCCTTTGAAGCCCTTTGTGTTTCATCTGTCACAGGGAGTGCAGAAGAGATGATGGACAGCTGTTCTGATCTAGTTTGGCAGTATTTGTGTTCCAGGTTTGTACATGTTTAAGGGCCATTTAGCAGTGAATCTGGGACTCTTGGAAATCTGAGGAATTCTCAGGCACGTGGGAGATTCACTCTTAGCTTGAAGCCCAAGAACAAAGAAGCTTTGGAGAAGGCGTGGCTGGCAGCAGAAATCAAAGAGCTGGGGAATGTGCATGACAACTTTGACATTTCCTGCCTTGTTCTGTCCTGTAGCAGTGGCTCTGGACAAGGCTCTGCAAGGCAGGCTGTCAGATGGGGAGGAAATAAATAAAAGCTTAGGGTGTGCTTGTGATGGCATTTCATAGCACGGGTTGGAGAAGGAACGTCAAAGCTGATGTGATTTGAATATAAAGAGAATACAGGAGATGGAGATTTGCCCTGGATAAGAGCAGGAAAAAAAAATGGAAATGCAAGACCTGCAAAGGGATATGAAAGTCCCAAAATATGATTTATGTTAGGAATATGTGTCCTAAATAGCTTGGTGATACTTTATAGTGGGTTACTATTTTCAGGTGACTTGAAGAATGACCTCTGGGATGTTGGGACCATCTCTGGGAATTTAAAAACAACCATACTGGGTCAGGTCAGGAATCCAATCTTGTTTCCAGTAGCAGCTGCAGCACATGCTAAGGCAGAGCACAGGAGTGATAAACCAACAAGGAGAATTTCCCTCTAGACCTTTCCAGTTTCCAGCAGTTTGTGATGCAGGGATTGTTTTTAATAACCCCTAAAAGAATTTGCTTTTCTAACTGCTTTGTGAGCTCATGGAAAACTTTCAACTCATGTGCCTTGTGTGAGATTTTTTCCATTATTTTTTGGAACATTCAACTTAATGTTCTGTCTTAACTCCTGGGTTTGACATTGGAAGACACAGTGAAAATTTGTATTTTCCTGACATCTCTCAGTACCCTCATTATTCATCGCTCCAACCACCTCTCCTGTTCATCACTCCCAATAATATTCTTCTTCCGAAAGTCACTCTTATGTTGGCTAGAAACATTTAAATTTTGTTCCTAACTGACATTAGTTCACTACCATATTAAAACTTATTTTTTACTGTTGGGTATCAATGAGTTACAGTTAATTTTTTTTGTTGTCTTCTATTGACTTTATATTGCTGTTTTACTGAGTTCTGTTAACAGGTATTAACTGGCTTCATTATTGGTTTTGGTTTTTTGTTAAATTGACAGCCAAAACTATCGGGAGGGGTGGGGTTAAATTAAACCTAAATTTAATGCAAATGTTCACTTTGAATCTATATTTCTCCACGAAGTTTCAGTGCAGTTTTACACTTATCATTTTTTTTTTTTTTGCTTTGTTCTGATGCTCAAGTGCTTACTCTCCCTGTCCTGGGGATCAGAAGCAAAGCCATAAATCCATGAGCAGTTGACTTGGAATCTGTGTGTCACAAACTGGCCAGAGGGAGCAGAGCCACCATCAGTCCATCATGCTGATGACCAGCTGATGAAATTCACAGCACAGTAAAAAGAATTTCTTACTGAGTGAGGGTCAGTGAGTGAGCAACAACAGCTGAGAGCTTGTTTGTCTGAGCATTGATCAGTGCATATTTTCAATCATCTGAATCATCATCCCATTTGAAGCAGTCACAGTCAGGAATTTATTTAGGACAAACCTCCAACATAAACATGGTTGAATCCTGGAAGAAAACTAACAGAGACAACAGCTTTGTGCCATTTCTTTTGTTTGTATAATTAATGTTCAACATTAAGTGCTCGCTGGGCTGACACATCCAGGGTACCAGCAAAGACAGTTCATTTAAATGCAAACAGTTGCTCTTGTATTGTTTTTGGAGCTATATGGTACATTTGTTCTGCTCCCTGGTAATGCTTTAAAAGCTAATTAGTTTGAAAAGTAAACAAATATGCAAATATACATCAAGAAGTTCCAGTTTGTTGTCTCTGATGCTTTGGGTTGAAAAAACCCAAGAATAGGAACCATGACTTCACTGAATTACTGACAGTGCTGTGGTTTCTATTTCCTGTTGATACATTCTTTATCCAGACTAATTTTAAAATAATTGAAACCAATACTTCAGTTTGTGCACATTTTCAGCTGAAACAAGTCAGCAAAACAGGGATAGTGGGGAGGAGCCCACAAGTGCCCAGGTGGGATATTTATACACAAAGATAACAGAGCCCTCAGGCAGTTTCCCTACGTCTTCCAGGGATGACAGACCTGAGATTGCTGTAGTGAAAACAAAAATCTCCATCAGGATTTGGAACCAGAGCTGCTTTTGATGCCACCCTGCTGGTATTCCATGAGACTGTGCCCTGGGCATAACAGTGAGCAGGAGGACAAAGGTGAGGCATTCCAGATCTAGCCAGAAACTTAGATTTTTTTCAATGATAAAGCTATACAATTGACACTTAGATATAGACTCAGCAATGACCAGTAGCTTATCAAAGGCAGTAGTTAGTGATGATGATGATAATAATAATGATAATATAATAGTAGTAATGATAATAATTCCTTACCTTGATATAAGGGAGCTCCTGGTTCACATTTCTAAGGGAACAGTCAGATTATAAAATCCTTAGTCAAAATTTATGCCAGGAGACCTCAATATTCTCCAACATGACAATTATTTAGGGCCTGATGCTATCTCACTGAATTAGAAAGTTTCTCACAAAATTGTCTCCTGGTCTCAGAAAGCCCTGCCATTAGATTCTTGTTCCAGAATCATTAATTCACTATTCTGTCTCTCAGTAGGACACTGTGCTTGCACATCCATCTTTTAGAATGGTCTTTTAGTCTAAAATTGTGGTTCCAGCATGGCTGAATACTGTTTATTGATGTGGAAAAAAAGGTCTGATCCTGAAAGTATTAACATATATATTCAGGTATTGAAGAGGTGATTTGTCCCACAGAGAGAATTATGATTTTTAAATAAGAGAAGGGCTATGATGCATGAGACTGTGACATGATTGCAATATCAAAGGAGGAAAAGGGAAAAGATTAACTTTCCAATTATTTTATGAACCTTACTCACTCAACAGTATGTAAATTATTGTAATTTATTTAGATGAAATTTCTGTAAGCAAACGTATTTTTCTAGGTACACAAACTTATCAGGAAAAGAATTTCTGTGAAGTTTCCTGAAGGTTTCTTTTTGTGGTGATTGAAACAAAACCCACGTCCTAAAGCTATTATTGTAGCAACAAGGATTTTCTGGCTGCATTACTTGTTCACAGATGGTTAGCCTTTGACATGGCAATGAGATTGTTCACTTCTGCAAGATGTTAGCACAGATCAATAAGAAAACTGTCTTACAGAGGGAGCACCTGTTTGTCAACCAAGGCTGCCTTAAAGGTATTGCTGATATTACATTTTTGTTTGTTCAGTGGAAAGTCAGTAGTTTCTCTGGCTGCAGGGTTAAATTCCTTCTTTGTTAGTGTGCACTTTGATAGGGGAAGGCTCCCACTGGAGCAAGAGGGAACCCACATTTGCAGTGCTGGATAACTTGGTAGGTTGGGCTTGAAAAATCCTTTCCTTTTACTCCATTTAGGGCCATGGCTACTGCAAGTGCTAGTTTAGTTTTCTGCCAAGCAAAAAAGCATCTTTCAGGTTTTAAAAAAAATATTTGGGGATGGCTTTATCCACAGAAAACAGGACCTCTGCCAATTTGCCAGTGACAGTAAAATATGTGTTACAACACACAGGGCTCATAATAAAAAGGATCAGAAAAATCTGAAGGCCCAGGAAATAAGGTGAGTGTATCTAGAAAAAAAAAAGAAGTGAACTAATATACGTGGGGGAAAGAAGTATTCAAGGATTAACGCTGGAAAATTGCCAGCTACTACAATGGGGGTAGAAAAAATAGGAAAGTGATGGCACTTTCTCCTAGAGCAGGAGGTAATAGTGTCTTTCCTTGTTGAGAACACTGCTGGGAAGCACAGAGCACCATTTCAATTAGATATGGCATTCCTCTTCCATCTCAGACTGTTGGCTGGATTTTCTATTACAGAGCATCTGCGTCTGTTTCTGCACCCTGTTTTTTATTCCTTGTCCATCTCCACAGTGCTGAGGTGCCCAGGCAGTAATAATACCAATGTATCTGGTAGTTTATACACTGATGATCAAATATTCTTGAAACTATTAACTTGTGCTGGTTGTCTGTGTTTTAGTTAATAGTGCTGAAGAGCTGAGTAGAGATAAATGCAGGATTGGGAAAATAAGGCAGATTTTCTCTCTTGAATGGAGATAATAATGCTCATCCAATTTACAGCACAGAATTTCTATCACTTTTAATAATAATGTAATTGTTATATAGTGGAATTCTAAAAACATCGGTGATGTCAGTGATGCTGAGAGGAGCTGTGGACATCAGTAAGGTGATGGGGGCAGGCTCATGAAGAAAGGTGAAGTGAAGCAGCAAATGCACAGCTTGTCTAAGTGGTGATAATGATGATGGGGGATGTGATGACCATCAGAAACATATCTGACATCTGTAAATGTGGAACAGGGAATAGCTGTGTTCAGTTGGTCATAGCATCACAATTAGTGTTAATGAGGAAAACTGAGCAAAAGAAAACAGAACATTCTTTTTTCTGCTCAGCCCAATGGTAGATCCCATTAAACACTAGAATGGCATCTTCAAAGGATCCCCTGTTGCACCAGCAGAAGTCCAATTGCTTAAATAATGAGAAAATAAATTGAGCAAGATGCTCATGAGTGTGTGGAGGGCAACATTTTGATACTGGGAAAGATTTGGGCAAGATGACCTCTTCTGCTTCTAATTACCAGCATGCCATTAAGGAGAGTTGGCAGAGCTGTCCTATTTCTAGTTTAGAGGCTTTTCCCAATTTATTTTATTTCTAGTGAAGGCCCAGTTTGTAGCCAACATTATCCAAAACTTTTAAGGCTGGAAATGCAGGAGCAGGACTGAGGGGTCAGAGCACTGGGGTTGTTTCTGTGGTGGGGCTCACCTGGAGCTGGATCCTCATGAGCCCTGTGGGATGGCATCTAAACTGAGCTCTCTGAAGCAAAACCTTGGGGTTTGAGGGAAATGGGGTTTTTCCAACTAGCTCAAAAGTGGACTGAGCTGGACACGATTCAGGAAGAGGGAAGAGAGACCCTTTGGAGGCAGTGCTGGAATTAGCACAGAATCACAGAATCTGCAGCTCATCAGAGGGGCTGCTTCTCCTCAGGAAGCTGCATGTGCATGTACCTTCTTTCTTTTTGCATAATTTCCCTGGAACAGATCACTTGGATTATTTTGGAACAAAAGTTGAATTTCTTTTTTATCTTAATGCAGAATGGTTTCTTTGTGACCATAAGAGACATAGCTCAGATAATTTCTTACTTCCTTCTTTGACTGGACGTCAGCTTTTAAGACAATTTCCCCTTTCTGGGGATGATATCAGTGTGCTGTAGTTTATTGTCTGTAGTACTATATAGGAAAGTGAGAATCATTTGCTAAAAGTAGTTGAGTTATGTGAATTATAACACACACTGAGACAGGGATTTTATCTTGAATTGAAATTTGTTTACACTGGCCAGTGAAATGTCAATGTCTTTCATCAAAAAGATTTTAGTTTTTAAAAAAATCTGTTTAAAAAGCAACTTTTAATTGAAAAATCAGATTCCAAATTTTCTTAGATAGTGTTTGGATGCATACTGATCATCACCAAGGGTAAACAGGGGAGAGAAAAATAAATGTGTTTTCTGCCTGGCCTCTTAGGTTCTGCCAACTGCAGAGCTCCCTGCATACAGCTCCTGTTTAACTAATAAAAAATAAACTAATATTAATTTCAACCCAATGTTGTTAATGTCACATGTTGCTTTCAAAGTAGGAAATTATTTGCTCCCTACACTTCCTGTATTTCCACTGGAGTGTGCAGCCCTTTTTATTCACATTATGAAGGAACAGAGTGCACTGGATTGCACATGTATTCAAAGGAGCAGTACAAATCTGAACAGCAGCCAGGTGATCAATTATTAGGAGGCAGTTCTGCATTGTGTTGTTCATCAGGAGCTTCCAGAGAGAAGAGAAAGAAATTGTCAGACAGAGAAACATTCAATGCAGTTGAAAATAAAAAGGTAAAGAGGGAGAGAGAGAGAGTGGGGAACCAGAATAAATCAGGGTTACAATTCTATGCAGAGAGCTGGAGTGGAAAGACAGAGCAAATCATGGGGGCAGGAAATAAAATATTGTTCATCAACAGAAATAGGGAGGAGAGAGACATCAAAACACAGAGACTCATGCAAAAAAAAGGCAGCTCAGGATAGTGACTATGGAAAAATGTAGGAGAAGAGAGGTTTGGAAAGTGATTAAAGTAATATGGAAAAAGAGAAAATCAGTCAGACTTGCTTTGTTTGAGGTAAACCTCACCAGAACAAAACCAAAAGAAGAAAATAAGAGGTGCCAAAAGATAACATGAAATAAAATATTCCCATTGTCCTCTCCTTTAAAATTTCAGTGAGGAGGAGGCAACTGCCCTCCCACTGTATTTTAGCCACAGTAGTGGCTGCTCTGATTGTTAAATTTTGAGAAAAATGTGGTCTGAGTCCCACTTCATCCTCTGCTTCCTCCTCTTCCTCAGCCATAGTTCGGTCCTGACCAGAAGTAAAACATCTCAATCATGCTTCAGTGTGGAGGGAATAAATCATTGTGAGGGGAATTTTTTAAGCTTGCTAATGCATAACCACAGCAGAGTAGCCTGAAAGTTAAAATAGATTGAGAGAATTCCTTGAGTTGTTAATTCATAACTGAAGTGTAGTAGTCTGAAATTTAAAATATTGCTGCTCACATACCCAATTCCTAACATTTACTGAAGTGCTTGACTGTGCTTGAAGCTAAATAAGGTTCAGAAATGAGTGTGCTATAAATTCCTTAGGCTGGAGACTACCAGGTTCTTCTGCTCTGGATAATGAGTGCAGTGCAAAATGCTTTCCATGCAAAAACAACTGATTGCTTCTGAGCCTTTGGTCCCATGCTCTGTCCTTGTGCACCAGTGTGCAGCCAGTTCCTGGCAGAGGAATGGTTTTCTGCTCCAATGCAGGACCAGCTGCTGGCAGTCACGGTATGAATAATTCTAAAATATATGGGGTGGGATAATGGGCACACTTGTCCACTGGAAAATGCCTGGGAAGTGATTGCCTGGCATTGCTCAGCGCTGCAGAGGACAGGATTTACTGCTGCTGCTGCTCATCCCACACAGCTCCTCACAGTGACTTCTGCTTGTACGTGCTGTAACTTGCAGTCTTTGTTTTCCTTCTCATGGATTTTGTAGCATGGGGTCAACCCCATGGATGAAAGTGTTGTTGCCACCATGGCTAGTCAATGCATCCATAAGAGATCCCATTAAAAACACTTTGATCCCACACTGACTTCTCAGTTTTATACATTGGCCAAATTTGTTTAGACCCATTCCTTCCTGTTATTTTATTTATTGCCATTCACTGGAAGATTAATGCAGCCTGTACCATGGCTATAATTCTCTCTATCAGTCTGTCTGTAGTATCTGTGCAATCCCAGCTCTTCATCACTGTGCATTCTTTATGGATCACATTATTTTCACCACTCCTTATCTAACTGCTTCATAAAAGCATCTCACACATTTATAAGGCATGACAAGAGCATTACCATAAACTATGCCACTGTGCTCAGAAACACATCATAGGCTCTCCATAGGCTAATCACCTTAGTGGATAAAATTATCTGGGGATGAATTTATCTGCAACCATCATATCAAAAGATGAACTGTATGGAGCAACATTGTTTTGCTTTTCCACAAGGATTTAAGATCCCTGAATCATTTTGGGATGACTCAAAGCCTGGGTTTGAAAGTTGGTTTTTGTGGAGCTGCTTTGTACTGTGGATTATTTTATAAATATTTTTTTAAAATCCTGAAAGTGTGACATTTTCATGTACCATATGAAAAATTCAAAGGGTGCATCATGAACATAATAAGAAATTTTGAGTCTCTTTTAAGGCTGAAGAGAAAATTAATACGGTTTTCCAGTTTGGAGAAGTTTGGAGATGAAGGTATTCAATAAATGCATTAGGCAGTTTTAGAGATCTGGTGCTTGGGGAAAGCCTGTTGGGCATAAGTCAGATTCTGGCAGGACCAAGCTGTGCTTGCATATTAGACATAGAATAATTTCTAAATCCTTTCTTAGTAACCATTTCTCATGCACATTCCTATATTCATTTCTCATCAGCAGCTGTGACTGAATTACTTATTTCCTATCAACTTAATTATTCCATCCAAAAAGAGGGTAGTCCTGTCTTTCTTTCATTGTGTGTTTTCCCTTAACGCTGTTTCTTTAGATATCTTTTGCTGGCAGCATTTAGAGCAACATTTTGACGTTCCAAGGAAAATATTCTGTTGTTCACTCAAATTTTATTGTGAGGGTATTTTCAGCCCTAATTCCACTTTGGATTTTCACTGTTCTCTGGCAAGGAACTAGAGATGTCAGCATTGGAAATGTTCATTTCAGTTCAGCAGCAGAAATCTACATTTCTCCACAGCTTTGATACCTAGAAAATTTGTTCTGGGCAAGAATTGTGCAGCTGCAAAGCAATGATCAGAACAGCACAGCAGGTCTTTTTAATCTCTAGTTTATACTGCTGCCTGCAGTTTAACTTATAGGAGGAGCTCTGCTTCAATGCAAGCACATTACATCTATTTTGTCCAAACTCGGGTTTTTTATCCTCTCTGACATATCAAATATTAAATTTTCCAAACCACCCAAGTGACTAAGAGCATGATTTTTTTTAAAGGTACTTACAAGATTTTATGCTCAGCCTTACTGGCATACATCATTTAGACCAAGACATCCTATTTACAAGTGGTATAGACTTCTAGGATTGTCATATCTCACTGAAAGTCAATGAAATTTAAAGTCATAATGCTTATTACTTTTTGATATGGAACTTCAGTTATTTCTGAAAAGTAACATTCTTCTCTCTCTGAATTAAGTCCTGCCTCTTCACACACATCTCTTAATGGCATTCCAGAGCTGTAAATCCCACCAAGACTTCTAATTTCTAACCTCCATTTCTCAAAGTTGCTGTTAGTTGGCCTCCCTTTGAAGTAAAAAAAATCTCATTAAAAGACTGAAGATCCCCACTAAGAGAACATTGGATTCTTGCCTGCCTGGTGAGTTACATGTCTGGGGTTTGTGGTTCATCAATACAGGAGTGCTGATAGTCCTTAGTACAATTCCCTGGCACACTCCCTGTGACAAAAAAGCAATCAGTGCTCTGGGGAGAGGCAGGGACAGCTCCACACACAAGAAGTGGGGTTTTCTCATAGATTCTCTCCTTTTGGGGGTATATTTTACACAGGCATGCAAAATGCTAATTAAAACTACTCATAACTCTGCTTAAATAAGAGCTGGGAGCAGATTCCTCATCAGCATTCCTCCCCAGCCACCCTTGCCCTGTCGCCCCCTCTCCTTCCTCAGCCTTGCTGGTTATTCCTCTTTCTTTGGAGCTGCTCTGTGCCAGAGGCAGGAGCTGCTAGAAGGCTGCCTTCTTGTTCTGGAGACCATTTTCACTTTGATTCATCTGTAAGAGGGTTTTTTTTATCATTATTATTATTTTTTAATATGCATAAGAATAAGGTCCCGCGCAAATTTCTCAGGAGATCAATTTGCAAGGCTCTTTAGTAGAAAAACCTATTCTCTGGTGTGTGTATTGGTTTGATATGGAAATCCATAAGCCAGCCCAAGATCCAAGCACAGCTCACATGCTGGTGTGCTCTGGGTTTTTCCTTGTGAATTCAAGAACAGATCCATATCTTTTCACCTTTACAGAAAATACGTATTTTTAATTTCTGTGAATAAACCAGTTCGTGAGGATCAGAGTCTGTTCTATTCTGGGTGTAAGTATAAAAATCTGTAAATCTCTCAGATAGAAGCCTCCTGTGGCTGATGGCAAAGAGCATTAGTAGAAAATTGTAAAAGACTACAAATCCTTGTGCTAATTAGAGCTTTGCATATCCTTGCTTCCCCTATTATACTGAATGGGAAATAAAATACAAATGGAAAAAAAAAGTTAATATTAAATTGAAATATTAACATTCTGCTGAACAAAATATTTTAAAGATTTTATTTTCCTCTAGAAGTTATTTTGTTTTTCATTTTTACAGAAAAGCTTGGTTTCATTAAAATGGCCATTTCTGTCAAGATTACTCTCAGAAACTTAAGAGTTTCTGAGATAAATAACCAGAGATGTCTGTGAGAATGCACATTGCCCCTCTTAGCCCAGGAATTCTCACTCCAGAATCCATCAGAACTTTGGCTGAGTGTGAAATAGATTTTCACAGGTAGCTGACCTGCTTGGTCCAGCAGCTCTTCTCCAAATTCCGACCATGAGGCAGCACAAAGCAAGACAATCTCATTATTTGCCTTGCTCCGAATGGGGGTGTTGTGCCATGGCACAGGAACTGGGGCAGGGATGTTGCACCATCCCACGGGCTCTGTCCTGGGGGCTCTCAGAGCTGGGACTTCCAGGAGTGCTCTTTGAGTGACCTGGACATCAGAAAAACCTCAGCAGGGTTTTAAAGTTTAACACAAGGTGCATTTCCAAGGGAAAACAAATTTCACTAGCCATGCTCGTCTTGTTCTGTTGTTTTGTAGAGAAGCAGCAGTTTCTTTAAGGGGGTACTCTGTGTCTCCAGATCCCTTTCACAGCAGCAGCATTTGAGAAAATAATGTCCCAACCCAAAACTTAATGACCCACAGTGGGAGTCACTTATGTTGCTGCTGTTGCATAGAATCTTCCCAAAATGAAAATTATAATATAGACTTTGCATAATGAACAACAAAATACTGAATATTAATCAAAATATAAATAGAAATTTAGGGAACAGACCAGTGCAATCTATTCTGGTCCACTGGGCTAAAAAAAAAAAAAAATCCACTATATATCAGGGGACTTGCAGAGCATGTGTGGAGCATTCCAGATTCTCATAGTTATGGTAATTCCACATCTAAAGAATAACTCATCAATTTATTTGTATCTGTTATCATAATGGAAAATAATTAAGGAGTAATGCTGATAGGTTATACTTAGGTCAGTTTTGAGGTGGTGCCTTTGTGTTACATCAGGTTTATGAGCCAAGTTCAGCTTCATTGATGGCAGTTAACCTTGACCTTGTGAAAAGGAGTGAAAACCCTAAGCCTTCTCTGATTGCTCTGAAAATGCATCCTGTAAGCTTGATCCTTTTCCTCCTAGAGCAGATAAACAACATTAGAGGATTGTATGTAAAAGAAAAATTGGAGTGTAATTACACTGTGGCTATGAGAAGTTTTTTATTTGTTCACTTGTGAAGTGGCTGGTGGTGTAGCATGGGACTTTGTTTTTCCATCTGTTACATATTCCTGTCAGAAGTAAAAATGTTGCTTTGTAAGTTCCATAGTAGTGGCTTATTATTTCTTAAAGTAAAGTATAGTATTTTCCCCTGTGCACAGTGTAGTCTGCAGTTCTGGCACATTAGCTGGCATAAACATTTTGATTAAAGCTTATGAATGTATTAATTACACCTGGGAAGTTTCCAAAGCTTATTCAAACTGAAAACTCTTTAAACTGCAGCCCCCAAACCCGAATTCTTTATAGTAAGTGTAAAAAAATAAAAAAGGACTGTCACAGGGTTGTTTTTCCTTTGTTGTATAGAGATGGGGTGGAGACCATGCAAATTTTTACATCCATTCATTTCTGGGAGCAATTTTTCAGCAAGTCTACAAGTGTCTGAAGAATTTTTGCTGTCACCATTTGCTTGGAGTCTATAGAATTTAAATTCTCTCCAAAATTCTCTCTGTTCTCTTCGGTCTAGCAGCAGCATCTGCATATACTTCAGCATTTTCAGAATAACATATGGGTCCATGACCTTAGCAGGATGATAGCACTGGCATTTACACTGGCTACTTGAAGCTGTTACAAATAAATAGAGCTACCACAAACCAGCTATAGTCCTAATGAACTGTCTGGAAATGTTGATAAAATTGGTCCATATGATTTCTTTTGTTCATATTCCCATGGTGAATCACCAGTGGTGTAACAGAGGCAGAATTTGGCCAGCAAAGCCCACAATGTTATTTGGGCACCATTATTTTTTTGCAAGTAGCAGGAACAGGTTCTTACAACAACCTTCATCTGGATTAGGCTGTGAGGTGCATTTGCAATGAGCTGGAAGCAAATGGAACAGAGGATCTGAATTCTAAAATCACTGGGTGTGTGACCCTGAGAAGAGAGGCGCATCTTATCTGTCAGCCAGCTCTGCCAGTGCCAAACAGCCCAAGAAGTCTCACCAAAGCTCCGCTCTGCTCATGCATTCATGCACACATGCATTCATTATGACTGACCTGCCCTAGGAAGGTCCATTAAGTGGAGCTCATTTCAAGCACAGATGGTCCTGAATAGCTTAATGTCTGTCTGGTGGCCAGAATAAGTGAATTCTTGATGGCCTTAGACTTCTGATCACATACATGCAGCCAAGGAGGAAATGAAAACATGTTTATCATTTTGATAAACAACCTCTCTCATTGCTGCAGGACACTCCATGTAACTCAGCAGAGTCAAATACTATTAAATTGTCATCACTGTCAAGGAGAGAATGTATAAGTTTTGCTACCTGAGTCATAGTTAATGACTTCCACAATGTATAACACAAATCAGTAGTGCTGTTTGCTTTTTTTATGTTTGTTTACTGATAAGTTCAGGCTTGGCTGGAATGCAGAGGCAAGTTATAATTTTGAAGTGCAAAATATGCTTTTATTATTACCTCCTAGCTAGAGGTATAAAAAACAGAGATGACTAGAAGATGGCTTTTTGGCTTCTGCCAGGCATGCACTCAGACCTTATAGTGATTAGACATTTTAAATCACAGCCTCCCACAGCAGACTCATACTCATGATAAAATATTTCACTCTGTGGTGTGCAAACTCAAGGTGGCTTTGTAACAGAGACAAAAATGAGCATTATTTCAGGAGTTAGTGTTCTCCAATTAGAATGAAACCTTTGCAGGGGTAACAAACAGCTGTCTCTGTTTTACAGCAGGAATGATCTATTATTTCTACAGTTTTCTATTTGAAGTCTGTGCAGAACAAGGGTTTCTGGGAGGCTGGGGAATGTGAGCAGAGTTGCAATGACACACAGAGTTGCCATCTTCAACATTCCAGGATCCTCCCTGGCAGGCAGTTCTGTCCCTCTGGCTTTGGTCACATTTCCTCCGTGCAAAGCTGAGGCCTCCTGAGTGCTCAGAAAGGATCAGCTGTTCTCACCATCAATTCCTGCTGGTGTTTGGTGTGAAGAAGGTGTAAGTCATGACAGGACATTTTCATTCACCTCTGAAGCTCCTGAAGGAAGATCAATGCTCTTCCTGATCCACAAGTTCGAATTCCATTTCTAATCTTCTGGTTTTCTTGGGGCAGAAAGAAATTATTTTTTTAAAAAATACCAGATGGATTAAACAGCCACTTCATGAAATGTAACTGTCAACATAACATTCAGAAGACATTTACTTTGAGGATTTTTAGGCCCCTTTCCTCTCCTTTTAAATTCAATGGCAAATCCTCTATTGACTTGAATGGGTTGGATGAGGCTATTGTTGTGAAATCAAAGCCAGAAGCTACTGTAGCTCAATAGACCATAAACTTCAAAAAACAGAGACATTTGTGGAGTTTATGACAAGGATTCAAACTTTTGCTGCACTCACAGCCTATCGGGTCAATAGTTCCCATTTTTTTTCAGAACTCCTAGCCATGTAATATCTTGCCAAGTCTTCCCATAATCCAGATGAACCATTAAGGAAAAAAAAATTACTCAGGAAATTAAGCAGATATTGAATTAGAGTATTTCTTGGTGCTCTCCAGCCCCCTCCCCCAAAAGAAGAAAGTTGGAAACAAAAAATAAAAATCACAGAATGCAAAGGTATTTCACATATCCATCTGAACACATTGAGTGATTTTCAGTGGAAAGTGAAGATGGATTTGTGTTCCTCTCCCCACTCAATTAATTTCCTCATTTATGCAGCTGAAGTAGATTTAAATAGAACCTCCCACCCTCAATATATTTGTGGTATATGTGTTTCTGTGAATGATGTAGTAAGGAGCATGCTTTTTCAATGAGGTTTTTTTCCTATTCTCACTGTGTCCATTTATATCTGTCTCTATTCCCATTTTGTATATGACTTTTTAAAAGTCTCACATGTACATGCATGGTTGGTAAAATCCATACAAGAAAACACATTGCATGCAATGCTACCCAGTAGGCATCCATAGGCTAAATATGCTTTAATGCAAATATCTGATCCCACTTTACAGATTTTTCAGGATAACAGGCTGTATAACCTCCAGAATTTTCTCTATGTGAGGTGGATTTTTTTCTTCTCTGTCAGCACTGGAAGGGGTCTTTCTATTATTATAATTATTAATATTTGCATACTTTTATAGACTATGTAGATAAAACTTCCAATTAATGTATTTAAATTTTTAGCAGTTAAAAAAATGGGTTTTCATTGCTTTTATAGTGTCATTATGTTTTGCCCCTCCTAAACAATTACACACTTTGAGCTAAATTCATTACTGCTCCAGCAACTTGAGCTTCCACATAACAATTAAAGGTGTTGTAAAGCTCTTCCACCACAACCCATTATTTTGAATAGATAACCAAATAAGCAAGACTAAGTCATGTGGTTCTTAGTACTCATACAGTAAATTTATAGAGAAAATTAAGCATTTAGGTTATTCACAAATATTTACCACACAGTCTATGCAGTCTAAAATTAGAAATGCTTATTACTGTGTACATTATCTTTATTGTTGAAGTTGCAATCAATAAAATCACAAATCTCTCTTCTCCTAGGGCACGACCATAAGATGGATTAAACCAATGAGAATCTTTTCATTGCTTTCAATACAATTTGGATAGGGGAACAGGGACTTTGTGTGAAGGATTACTTCATAGAAAATGCAAGCATTTGGGGCTGACTTGATTATCACAATTCCTCTTACTCCTCAGATACACTCCAAAGCCCATTTGTCAGAAGATGGCTCTCTGAATTGTTGGGATCTCTCTTTTTTGACACCTTTTGGCTTTCAAAAAGCTTGTGTCAGCAGCCCAAACACACCTAATAACTAAGAGGTGCAGCAGCATGTCTCTGCAGATGACTCCAGTGTTTACTACAGAATTAATCTCATGCTTGCAAACTCCCCCATATGAATCCTCCCTGCCTACCTGCCCAGTGCTTCATTTAAAATGCCACATTTGTAGAAAACCCAGGTACCAGGATGCACTCCTGGTAGGGAAATGCCACTGAACTGCCAGACCTCTACCAAAACCCTTTGTTCACAGCCAGATGTGGGTCAGCATCTCCACATTTCTTATTCTCCTACAGCACACAGTGCCAAAAGCTCTCAATATTCTTTCAAAAAGAGTGAAATCCAAAGATAGGATTAATGGGGTTTATGCTGCAGTAAAAGCAGCATGTACTTAATGGCATGAAGAAATAATGCTCTTCTAGAAAATCTTGCACATCCTGCCCTTTAGTGGGCAGCACATGAGGTTTTGTACTAAGCTGAAACAAACCCTGCCAAATTTGTGCTGCAATTTCAGAAAGCAGCCAGATATCTGTGGGGAGCAGCCTGACACCATTAAACACTCAGTGATTGTGAGCTAAATGCAGTCTGAACTGAGGAATGGAGAAATTACCTGGGCAGGGCATTAGCCCACCGTGGTGTTTGTCTCCTTGCAGAGCAGAGGTGAAGGGGAATGGCCCACCTGACACTTCATTTCTGTGCTCAGCATATGGCACAAACACCAAGCCTTCGTAAGCCCAAAGCCGCCGTGGGTCTGTTGATCACCCCCTGTGCTCTCCTCCTAATAAAACTATTGCAAATGCTCAGAAAGAACAATTAGGGAGGAGACAAATTAAACCTGATGATCTCACACACAGTGGAAATGTTTTCCTGCCTTAAATCTGCCAATCTAGTGAGTGGGAGAGCAAAGGGAAGTGCTGCTGGGCCACCCTGTAATCTGGGGAGACTCTGTCCTTCCCTAAGGGCTGAGTACTACCACAGAATCTAATATTTGGAGAAAAACCTTATTTCTAGGTGGGTTCCCTTAGTCTCTGTCCTTGTATGAGAAGATATTTGGGGAAAAGGTCTCCAATATTGCAAGCATAAAACCAGCCAACAGTGATTGCACATTTTCTGTAGTATTTTACCTACATTTCTTCAGGCCCAGACATTGACAACATTATTTTTAGGCCAAAAATTATGTGGATGTCACAGGGACTTCTAATATAAGAAAGGCAAGGGAACTTATCTACGTTTTCTATTAAAAAATGTAGTGTAGCAGTACCTGGCTTATTTGGGAGCACACAAAAAGACAGAAATAAAACTGTAATCCCACCTGTACAGAAGCTGGGCAGAGGCAGACAGGAGCACGCCTGGGTGCTTTGATTAGCCACTGCTGCTCTTCCTAATCAGAGTGTCAATATTCTCTTTTTCTTTTCTTTTTTTTCTTCTTTTTTTTTTTTTTTTTTTTTTTTTTTTTGCCAGAAGGAGGAACGTGTGAAGTTATAGCAGCACACAGATGCTGTAATAAGAATCGAATTGAGGAAAGATCACAAACAGTAAAATGCTCCTGTCTACCTGGGAAAGTGGCTGGGACTACAAGAAACAGACCTTCCTGTGTTGATGGCAAGTAGCTCCTCCTGTGTATATGTTTCTGTTTGTGTACAATCCATTAGAGCTAGAAAGCTGTAAGTCCATAGACTGTGCATAGGAATTTTGTTGTGTTCTTTATTTAATGAAATAGAAAAATCTATAAGAATAAGTATATATTTAGACTTTCTTGCTACTTCAGTGCATAGCTCTGTGCACATGGATCATGTTAAGGTTTAACTGAAAACTGTAAGAATATTGCCCAGTATGGATGCTTTACAGATGAGTATAAGAGATTTATTATTGATAAATACCTGGATAAAATTATCCCCTGAGTCACTTCACAGGGCCCCTTTGGTGCCACATTAGTTTTGATTCATAAATATTTCAAAGGACAACCACTATTCATTTTGATTTAATTAGTCATTTGGAAAGTCAGTGGCAAAATAACATAAATAAATGAACCTCATATTCTAGCCCTGAAATGAACATTACAGAAAGCAGGAAAAAATCTTTGTCTATTAAAATCACTGCTGCTGTTGCTTGTCATGGGGATTTGGTTTGTTTTTTGTTTTTTTCTGAAGGAAAAGCACCATGTGATTTGTGTCTGGGTTTCATAGGAGGTTTAGCTCCACAGGGTGTTTTCCTCTCTGGGGCTCCCCTGCCAGCAGTGCAAGGTGAAACCACCCAGCAGTCAGGGGGAGAGCCACAGCTGGGAAGTGCTTAGCAAAATATAAATCTCATAAGGAGATGGGGAGTAAGTGGTACTAATCCCATTAGTTACCCTTCTCAAACAAGCTGCTCTGTGCTGCAGAATCCCTCAGTGCAGCAGCTTAGTGGAATGGAGTATCTTGTAAAAATCCCTCACTGTTCTTTTTGGTGAAGGTTGTGTTGTTTGTGTCAGCCCACAGGTGCTTCAGAGCGCCACAGGTTGGTTTTGTGCAGCATTGTAGGCTCTCCTCACTCTTTCCATGTTGGAATCCCATGGGTGGTGGTGTCTCTGCCAGTTCTGGGAGCACCCAAAGTTTCCTCTTTGTGTCTGTGTTTGGCACTCAGCTTTACCCCAGGCAAGAGTGGGGAGCTCTGCAAGAAAATATTGGGAAAAACATTTTCTTCTGGGTACCTTTCCTCAATCCCAGGCTGCCAAGGCATTAGAATGGAGCAGGGAGTGGTCCAGTGTACCTCAGACAGGAGTTGTAGTTAGGCAGGAATATTGGTGGGTGTTGTAGAAGGGAATATTGTGCAGACAGAGATCATTCTTGCAGATTTGACACCAAGAAGGTGAGAGATTAGGAACCCTTAGAGAAATGAGAATCTCATGTTTTCTCAGTAGGTATTTCTGGCATGTGGATATCTGGTTTATATATTAAAGATACAAAAGGAAATGTTTTATTATTTTAAAAACACATTCAGATTTTTAAATTATGAAGCAGTGTTTCATAGCTTGTTACACCGGGAATGCAATTCAGCTTCTGAACTCATGATTAAAACCATGCTATGAATGCACCTGTGAATGATTATGCTTTAGTCCACAACCTGTCATTCTGTTATTGCCTAATTACCCTGATGAAAAGAAGCTTTTCTTTTTCTGCTAAGCACACTCATAAAACCGTAGGTGAAAACTACAGCTGGTTGTAACCAAAGATCAGGCTGTACAAGCCTTGAAGAATTTCATGTTCTTCATCAGGTCATGAAATACAGAGGCAGCAGATAGAGCAGAGAGACACCATTAATTCAGCCCTCATAACTCTGTTCAGAGAAGAGAAGCTCAAAGAGTGCTGTGTGAAGAAAAAAGTCGGGTGCAGGTGTGGACTGGAGCCTAATTGCTCTGTCAGGATTACAATAAAGAGAAATGTTATTGTCTGGAATTTTGAAAGGAGTTAGGATAAAACAATGGCTAATATGAAAGTGTAAGGCAAGTCCCATTGAAGTCACTGGTAAGACTCACTGTGACTTCAAAGCCAGCAGACGTGAACTACAAAGGAATGTCTTCCCCTTTCAAGTTGGGTTGTAGTCAGCCCATAGCTGCTGCTTTTGTAGATGGCTGGAGAACAGTTCAAAAGCCCAATATGCTGCTGGTAAAAATTAATCCAAGGGACATTTGCTTTGGCCTTTGTTTTATCCCAGACTTTGCTTTGTGGCTTTTGACATACTGACCTGGTTTAAGTCAAAACTTTTTCCAATTTGGTGGTTCTGTTCTTGTAAAGACAAACTCCCAAAACTTCCCATGGGAGTCCCACTGACGTCAGTGCTTTAACTCACACAAAGATTTGGGCTTTGCTGTTTATTTTCTGCATGAGAACATTTCAAAAGGTCACCTTTTGAACTTTCTACCTTCTTTGTCTACCATATTGAAAGGTTTCAGGCTGGTTAATATCACACCAGGTTTTATTTACAGTGTGTAAATATATACAATTTCAAGCCATAATGTGTCACTAAGAAATCTTGCTTGAGTCCTAATTAAATATCCACAGGTGTTCAGCAATATACTCACAATATAACAAGCAATGTACTCGCACCCAAAGACAAACAAAGAGGTGACAAGGACTGGGAGACCCCTGTGAGCAGTTTGGCTGTTGGTTGTCACCACCTCAAGCCATCTCCACCCCATGGCTGTGTGCTAGTGTGCATAAAGCAGGCTGAACCACAGTATTGCCCTGTCAAGCTGTGACTTAATGGTATTGGAATCAAGCTTTTGGTGCTTCCCAGTTAAATTTCATCAGAAAACACCTCCTCAAGGCTGCTGCTTTGGCAGTTTGAGTCCAAGTTGCAGAGGAGAGATTGCATTGGCTTCCACTCCTACCAGCTATTGCTCTGGGACACTGCTGGGCTGTATGGAGAGCTGGATTTGTTTTCTCTTTCAAAGAATACAATTATTTGTAGCAGTCATCTTAACATTTTTAATAAGTGTCAGGGCTGATGAATGGTCCTTTTGTCCCTTTTGTTGTGGGATCTGATCATGGGTAGCTCACCATCCCAGTACACAGGGCTTGGCTTGCAGTCCTGCTCCTGCATGGGACAAAATTCATGTTTGTACTGTGAAGGGCATGAAGTTGATGTGTATTCCCAAGCATAACTCCCTGCCACGTCCAGCAAACTTTTTCTTTGGGGTCTCATCTTAATTAAGAAGCGAAGCTCATAGAGTGCTGTGTGAAGAAAAAAGTGAGGCCAGGCCATGGCAGCCTCAGAAGTCACAAATGATTCTTTGTATTCAATACTGTCCTAAAAGCTGCCTCCATCACCAGTGGATTATGCAGTAGCAAAACAAAAGCCAAACCTTGCCATGAAACACAGACCCCAGTTTCTTTTTCTTTAGCTATTCTGTTGCACATTTACTTTCACGATTCCTTTCACTACTTCAAGGTCTTTTTTGTTTGAAGTGTGGTTTGAAATGCTCCCTACCCTCTCTACAATTTATCTTGCCTGCCACTTGGCCAGAGCACATACCACAGGCATCAGGCTGCTCAGCTCTCTGCCATGGATATTATTTTTTTCTTCATTTGCCCAAATACCTCTCCAGAGCAAGTTCCTTTTTCTGGGGAAAGCAATGCCCAGCATTTCCTGTGGGCTCATGAAGGCACTCAGGAAATCTCTGTCACTGGTGCCATTTCTCCTGTGGGCTGAGGTTTTATTCCTTTTTCATATCATTACTATATAAAAAAGATACTTATAATTTTTTAATACTGTCACTTTTATACTGGGGATATTGTGCTTTGTACCATTTACTTTCAAGTGGTATTGAAGCATCCTGTACAGTCAGTAGGTGGTTATGTCTGTGTGTTCTTCAAGGCTTGTGAATAATATATAATTTGTTCATCAATACTGGAGTTTACTGTGTTACAGTGAGTGCTCTCAGACACACATATTTTTTAATGTTTCATTTTTCCGTTCCCTTCCCTTCAGTCGTCTTCCATGCTATTTTAAACTCTTTCCCAGGCAACCTCATATTTCTTGCATAATTATCTGTGAAATTTGTTGGAGCAGAGAGTATGGAATAACAGAAAAGCACCTGCACTGGCTTTTGAAATCAGCCACAAAGGAACCTTCATGCAGGTTGTGCATATTGCCAGTGCTTTTAGGAAATGAGGTGGGTTTAACACTGGTGACAACCAAGCAAAAAGGAAGGTGCTACTAAAATTCTTAGCAGTATCTCTCCCTCTAAATTGTACCTGTAAAGAAAGGCCTCTGCAGACATGTGAGGTGATCCCATTCCACATTTTCTGCAACACAGGATTTGAAGAATTAACTCTCAGGCAGCAGGATTAGTGGTTTAGTCTCCATGGTTTGCTCTTGTCCTGTTTTATACCAGTCATGCACCAGGGGAAAGAAAAGTCATTTACTAATACAGAAAAAAATAAAATTAAATCAAGCCAGTATTTTCGTTTTTCACAGATTGATTTTGGATCACCTCAAGTTTCATTCTACAGTGTATGAAATATTAGCACACATGTGCATGCTTCAGATTTCTGTTAGTCTGAGGATCATTTCTATTAGTTTGAGGATCCCTAGCCACCATGTGGCTAGTTTGACATAACACTAAAATTTACATCACACTTCATCAGGGCAGCACTACCAAGCCAAACATGAGGTTACTACCAGTGGGAGCTCCCTGACTTTTAATCCTCTCTTGGCCAGCACCTCTTCAGTTGTGCTGCTGGATAATTGGTGCTGCTCATCCTTATTTTTCCATGTGCAATAGCTGGAGCAGAGAGAGGACAGCATTCACAGCACACATTCCATTTGCTGTGTTTGCCCTGCTTTCTCCCACCCAGGACCCACAAACAAAAAGGTCCCATCTGGTCTGTCACTCCTTAGACAGACAGTAAGTGCAGCCATCACTTCATTTATTTTTATTTTTAAATTATGGGTAAGACACTGATTGAGGAGCAAGCATCCACAATTCAGGAGTGTTCCTTCAGGACAGAGGGGCAGCTCAGCCCCTCGTGCTGGTGCTCACCCTCATCATCCTCCCACAGCACTGCACCAGCTGAAGGGTGGGCAGGGGATGCACAGACACTCCCTGGCTCTGCCTGCAGGGAAAGCAGGATTCAAGCCTTGTAGAGTCAAATGAAAGACTCCTATTGACTTTGGGTCAGGTCCTTAGTAAATGCTTTGTTAGAGATAATCCTGTATCTATCAGCACTTACATCAAGTGAGAACAGTTCACAGTCACAAAGCCAATAGTTTTCTATTTATCTAATGTGTACTTTAGGTGGTATCACCAGAAAGCCTTTTTTTTTCCCCACTCTGTGAAAATACTTTCAATCAATTCTTATTTCTTGAAGAAAGGGGGAAAAATGCTTTTTGAAATCCAAGGAGTCAGCTTCTCATCCCTCTAGCTGTGCTTCGGCCTAGATAAGAAGAGATCTCAGGGTCCCATATTATTAATTCACTGTCTATATGAATAACGAGCAGCCTTGGTGAATTATTCCTCACTCCTGGGAAAATCTATAGCCCTGTCCTCCTGCAGCACCACTGGAACCAAGCAGTAAGCTCATATTTATTTTTATTTGGTGAATTCAGATGACTTCATTTGTAAGGAGGAAAAAAATGTCTCTCTTCTCCACTGACATCCATTTAGCAAGTTCAGAAAAAGTCACAGAATATCTCATGCGCTATTAAAAAAATAGAACAGGGAGGGGAGAGAAGTCTAACTTTACTGAAATATTTGAGACTTTTCTTTTGTCCAGATCATGTCTTCTTGAAACGCCCTTGCAGCCACCCTGAAATCACAGCCAGATCCTGAGAGGTGCTGACTTCAGAGGGAGCGAAAGCAAAGCTGGCAGCAGCCATGCAGAGTAATTAATTCATTTACCCAGGCACAGAGGCTCTCATTACCAATTTGCCTTCCCTTTGCAGGGCAGAGGCTGAAGGGAGCAGAGGGGATGTGCTGTGTGCCTGACCCTGCCAGTGCTGGGTGAGGTTTTGTGTCAGGGCACAGCCTCGTGTCCTGAACCCAGCCCATCAGGGAGCAGCCTGGGGAGAGCAGAGAGGCTCTGCTCCTCCCTGAGCAATGGATGTGCAAACAAATCTCTGTGTGGGCATATGGATCCATATCTGTGCATATATATATATATGTGTGTGTGTGTGTGTGTGTATGTGTATTTCTGTTCTGCAGAGCCACCCTGCCACGGGTGGTGCCTTACAGCACCCAGAGCTGCTCAGACACACAGGGATGATTTTCTGTGATTCAGGTGCACACAGGCAGGACACTGAAGGAGCAAATCTGCACTCACCTGAGCCAGGTGCAGCCAGGGCTCCCCAGGTAGGTGCTCCCCATGTCCCAGCCAGGGCTGTGCTGTTCCTGCAGAGAGGGGAATGGATGCTCCTGTCTCCTGGAGAGAGGATGGTGCTGTTAATGAGAGCCTCTGACTGTGGGTTTGTGTGAGTACCTCTTCATTGCAGTTATCATTTGTCTCCCCACCTCTATTTTATATTTCTTTATTTTTCCAGTGGCATTGTGGTTTCCTGCACAGCAAAGCAACCACCCTTTTTAATATCAAGCTCACAGAACAGCTGACTAATCCACCCCTGATGAAGTGCAGAGAGCTCACTTAAATCCCAATTTCAGCAGGAAAAAAATTTCTTTTTCTACTTAAGAGTAAAAAAAGCTGTAAGTCATGGCATGTGTCCATCTGTGTGAGGGGTGGTCACTTTTCCCAGGTTCCAGCTGGCAGATTTCAGAGGGAGCAGAGCCCTCACAGCCAAGCAAGGTGCACAAACAGCATCCCCACGGTGAAATTAGGGAATGGCATGGCTCTGGAGCAGTGTGAAGACACACAGGAACATATAATTACTTCACCTCCATACAGAGGAAAGTAACCTTTTGCTCAAATACTTGCAATAAACCCACTAGAGGCTAAATGGAAAAACAGTAGGAGATTTCTACTCTGATAGGTAGCATTAAGTGTTAATCACAGCACTGGAGGAGCCTGGGAAGAGGGGCTGGAGGCAGGGAGGGCAGCCAGCCATGCCAGTGTGTGCCAGCGAAAAGAAGCACAAGCTGGAAGGGAAAAGAGAGCCTGCAGAGAATTCCCTTGCAGGGGTGAAGCCACAGGCAGGACCATGGGTTCAGGTTAAGGGCTGGTCAGGCTGCCTGGAGAGCACAGGGAAAACCAGAACAAGGGGTCTCAGTGCTTGGTGAGCCCAGAACAGGAGGCTCAGCCCCTGTGAGCCATGGGCAAGTACACAGATGGCAGATCCAGGGGCACAAACAGCTGCAACAGTGCTAAGGAAGGCTTCTCACAACAACCCTTCACCCAGCAGTGCTGAGGGAGAGATTTGCAGACATAGGAATGTACAGTCTCATGTACCTGCCCTGCATGGCAGCAGCAGAAGGATTTGCTACATTTACTGCACCTGTGTGGAGAGGTGATGCAGCTGATGGAGGATGTGTGGTACCTTAGGAGCAGGAGGGTTAAACCTTCACACCCTGCCTTTGAACAAGCACTGGGTTCATCTTTCCCTTGCGTGGCAAAACCCAAGTGCAGCATCCAAAAGCCTCTCAGGAAGGGATTTGACACCCAGATTTTCAGCTGGTGTAAACTGGCTCTTAAAACCCTGAGAGGCTTTCTGGTTTGTGCCAAATGAGGGCACAGTTTGGAGGGTTTAGGAAAATGAACAGGGCTGGCTATTAATCCTTGCTCACAGTCCTCAGGGAATGTGTTGGACCAGTGTCCAGCTAATCCATGGCCAAGGGCAGCTTGGGGAAGCATTAGGGTCGGGTTAGCATCTGTGCTGTATCCTCTGACACCAAATCCTGGCAGGAATTCTGATGATATTTTATCTCTGCCAGGGAAGACCATGTTATTAAGTGGCTAATTCTGCATGAGCTCACACCACACATCTTTTCTGCATCAGATGCTGTGGTGTTGGTGCACTGTGAAATGCTGTGTGCCTACAGGTGTCTCTGATACACTGTAGAAAATACCTGACTGGAGTATTGCAGAGCAGGAAGGCTATTTTTCTTTTTTGTCTTTTCTTTCAAAGCTACCTTCCATCTATAAACATGGAGCTGGTTCACAAGGCTTGATTGTGGTTTGTGGGATTAGGGTTTGAACACAAAAGAAGTGGATGATTAAGTAAGAATGAAGAATGCTCCTCCACAGTGAGCTCTCTTTAAATTAATAAACAAGAACCTGAAGCTATTACACACTGGAATTTTAAAGAGGCACTGACCAAATCTTTGAAGGAAGCAAACACATCATTTTTCCTTTTACTGATGAAGAGAGTTCAGATAGAAGTCACTAATTTAGCACTGAGATTATCTGTTATGTTGAACTATGTGAATTAATCTGACAAATACAGCTGGAAACAGGCAAGCCAACAAGTGTTTAATTGATTTCAGAGGATCAATTATCCATACAATTGATCAGAGACACGTTTACAGTTCCTCCTCTCAGAATACAGCCAGGTCACTGCAGGTCCCAAGCCCCTCATGTCAGTCTGGAGTTTGCTTTAGGAGATTTTTATGCATTAATATTGCAGAATTTTCTTTTAGGAATAAAGTAAGGACATTGCAAACAAGGGATTTCTATAAAATCTTAAACTTTTTGTTTTTTGCTGAGGAAGTGTGCTACTCAGCATGTAAATAGCCTTCAGAGTTTGGAACCGGTCTCCATATGCAGGTGTCAAAAAGCAGTTTACTAATCCTGGGTATCAAAGAAAGCATCATTCCTCTTTGGGAGCTGTTCCCAAAGACCTTTCAGTTTGTCACAGTAACTGCTCAAGGTTAAGCAAGATGGAGGACGGCAAATTTCAATATTACTTAAAAAGTGCTGCCTCTCCCTTTTGAAGCCATCATGCAAAAGGCAGTGGTGGGGAGTGGAGCTGTGCTCCACAATTTAAGCATTCTGCCCTTTGTTATTAGTACATAAAAACTATTCTGCAGGCAGATGGATTGCTTTTAATATGTGGGTTTGTGTAATCATTTCCTTTTGATTACAGCTCCTAGGCAGCAACCATACAGCAGAGTTTTCAAGATGCATCTGCATGGTCAGTACTTTTTTTTTTGTCTTCCAAATGTGCCCAGAACTCAGGAACAGCAAGGTGAAACACCAGCACAAGCCATCACTCAGGAATGAAATGGAGAAGCAAATGACACTGTCTTAACTGAGGACAAAGGCAAATCTCCCATTAACTCAAATGAGAGTAGAAAACATCTCTCTCTATTGGTTTTCTTATTACAAAATGCCCTCTCCTTTTTCTCCAGACCCCTCTATGAAATACCATCAAATAGAGTTGTGTGTAATATAGTTATGCAAATAACAAATGAACTCCATTTCCTTTAGAAGTTTCCTTTCCTCCTCTTGAAAATTGCCAATTGGATGAACACTTTTTAAAACCAGAGCACCTGTTATATATAAAACTCCAAGTTCATTAGCACGGCGAACACCTGTATATCCAATATATAATATAAATATAATAAAAGATATATATTTGTTATCCAAGGACACAGGTACCCCTTGTCTGAGCAGGATGGGGAGCAACACAGTGACCACTGCTTTACACCACAGAGCACAGGAGCTGAGCAGCAGAGGAGAAAATCTCCATCCTTTTGGGCAGAGAAGGACTAAAAAATCAGTGGGGGTTTAATTGATATAAACTCCTCATCATTAAATGTAGCTTGGAAATTAGAAGAGTACTACCAGCTGTAAGAGGGGGTTGGCAACAGCTTCCCACCAGGGATGACAGCTGATTTTGAAGACTTCCAGTGTCTTTTGTCTCACCCACAAAATGCAAACTAATTGGTATTATTTGATCAAATAACACTGCAGCATACTGGTGAGCAATAGGTGGATCACAGACATAAAAGCCAAGACAAAATGCTGTACAGCAGACTCATAAAATTCATTTTTATGTTAGAGGCCAGAAAAACCCCTCTTGAAGTCTTTAGTTACAGTTTGGCTTTATTTGATACAATCATTTTTTATTGTTTGGTTGACCAACATTGGTATCTCTTTTTTATTCATTTATTTGCAATAACCTGCTGATAAATCAGCTTTAGCAGTGGAACCAATTAATTCTCCATTGTAAATATTGACTTAGATATTTTTAATCTATTCTGTTTGTCAGAGATGGCAATCCTGGACTTCCCTGGATGAGCAATAATGAGGCAGCATTGCAGAATCCTTTTCTACTGCTCCTCTGAAACAGCCCTTGTATATTCTGTGTGATCATTGCAGAAAAAAGACTCCACACCATTTGCAAACACAAATTAAGGAAATTATGATTTTGCTACCTGGCTTGCATTCTACCAATGACCCCTGGTGTCCACAAGTGGGGATTCTATCAAAATGTATCTCTTTGAGTTTGCAGGTTTCCCAGCTGGGCGGCTCATTAGCACATGGCCTGATGGAAACTGTGACCAGAAATGATCTGTGATTACAATAGACATGGTCTGAATGTGTTTTGTGTACCCTGGCTGGATAAATAGAATGAATGGGGGAGGTTTTGAAATTCCTAAAATTCAAACCTAATTGCAAATCACCCAGGTCTGTGGTTTACTGTTTCATGGCACCTTTTGAAAGCTGATACAATTTCCTAATAGAAGGAATAAATTGACAAACCAGGTTAGAAGCTTAAGCTCTGAATGTAAGAACCCTTATTCACAGGTCTTCAGTGAAATCCTGAATCCTATCAGTGTATTTCTCAAATCATCAGGAGCACTCATTTGTAGCTAGCTTTGAGTTAGACCCTTTCCATCTGAACCACTTTCATTTTAAACTCATTATTTATGGTAAGCACAGCCACACACTTCATGCATTTTGCATATTCAATTTTCAAGCCAAAATATAGGAGCTGCATTAGCTTCAGTGCTCCCAGCAGGTAATCAGGCTCCTGCAATATCAAACCTTATGCCACCACCAGTAATAGGCTGAAATAGTCCTACCCTCACAAGGACTGTGCCTGCCCAGCTCCTATTAAAATTAATGGGCACTGGGCATCCATTCCCTCTAGGCAGCTTTGGAAATATCAGCCAAAATGTAGTTGTAAGTATTAACCTTTAGGAAGTTAGTGTTGGCAGCTTCCCACTGCTGTGCACTGACTGAGCCCAGCCCTGCTCTGATGGGAGCAGCTTCTGGGGCTGATTGGGTACCTGAGGCTGGTTTGGTACCTGGGGCTGATTGGGCACCTGGGGCTGGTTTGGTACCTGAGGCTGGTTTGGTACCTGGGGCTGGTTTGGTACCCCAGGCTGGTTTGGTACCCCTGGGGCTGGTTTGGCACCTGGGACTGATTTGGTACCTGGGGCTGGTTTGGCACCCCGGGCTGGTTTGGTACCTGAGGCTGGTTTGGCACCCCGGCCTGGTTTGGCACCTGGGACTGATTTGGTACCCCGGGCTGGTTTGACACCTGGGGCAGTTCTGGCTGAGCACAGCCCAGGGGGATTGCCTGCCTGCCCTTCCCTCCCCTCCCTCCTCCCAAGAGCAGCCTGCAGTGATCGTGGCTTTTTCCTGGGAATCCGAGAGAAAGGAAGCCCAGCCCCATAAAGGTCAGTGGAGGTGGTGTGAAAATCATGCTCTAACTCAATGTTGAAGTCTGGGGCAGAAATGACAGAAATATTGCAGGCTAACTGTTAAAATAAGTATATTCTGTATAGGAAAAAAAAATTGTCTGTGAATACTTACATTAAACCTTGTAAGGGACTTTGCCCTGCTGATTTAACATTCTTTAATTAGTTGGGTTTTTCAGGTTTTTTTCCTTTCCTGTCTATGTTTGCAAAGAAAAATAGTCTGACATTTTAAAAGAAAAATAGGATTAGAATAATTTATTATTGGATTGCTATTAAACTAATAGAAACAGCCATATAAATTCATTTCTATAAACAACCTCCAGGTCTCAGGTCTAATCCATACAGATGGTGACCTGTGAGGAAGCAGTGTTCCAGGAATAAATTTGCTGGTTTAGACTGGATGGTTTCAACCCAGCTAATAAACTCTCAGTGGTGCATGACTGAAATGTTACTGCAGTAGCTAGAGAGCAAACTGTCCCGTTTCACTTTTTTTTTTCACCAAATAGTTCTAAAATAACCAAAGTGTAATCACCACACTCAACTAGCAGATTGTTCATGGACACAAAATACAGTCCTAAATCAAATAAATTGCTGGCTGTGAAGCATTTGCAGGGCTCTGCTTTGCATAGTATGAGATAAGAAGCAAATGTAATGCACTGGTCTCTATTACTAAATGCTGCTAAAAGTGCAAAGTGATAAATGTGCTCTTTCAATTTCAATATAGCATCATTAGTAGAGAGACCCTGTAAGGATCACCTGCATCTTAATGACCTGCATCTTCACTGTGAGTGCAGCTCTGTGCTTTTCCTGGGAACCTATGCAATTTTAGGAGGTATTCATGTTATTTTGCCAAATTCTGATGCATTTTTGTTCTGGTTCTCTTACATTTTTTACTTTCCCTTCCTAAATATGAGTGTCTGGTGGTGAGGGACCCAGAGGAGATGTGTAGCCAGGGACACCAGCAGTGCTGGCAGGTCAGATGCAGCCACAGCCCTTCCTGGTTCTGCTGAGTCCTCAGCTTTTGGGCAGAATTATGGGCAAGGCTTACTGCAGTATCCCTGTGCTCAGGGTATGGATCATGCACTTGCTCTGCCAGCTTCTCCTGAAATATTAGGTCTTGCTCCATGTATCTTTTTCTGGAATACAAATCAGCCATGTTGGTGTGGTGTCCTGCTTGTACAACATCTTTTGGTTATGTCTACCCTTGTATTTGCTCACTTCATGGCATGCTGCAATATGTCAAAGAATGGAGATGCTGCTGCTTCCTATATAATTTTTCAGCTAAAAATGACAGGTGCCTGGAATTATTACTGTATTATTTTGGTTTGGGATTTTTTTCACTAAGAAAACAACACCATAGATGTTGAGAGGTTCTTCCCAGGAGTTTTGCAGAGACCAAGAGGGCTATATTTGCACTCTGAAATCTAGCAAAAAAATACAATCTGCTATTTTATTCTGCAAAACAAGGCAGGCATCCAGCAAGGGCAGGAGCAGAAAAATTGGGCTGTGGGCAAGACAGGAGTGAAGAGAAGACACATTACCATGTCAGCAGACTTGTTGTGTAGATAATACTGGATGTAGTAAATAACCTCAAATATTTGGATTTGTTTTCTTGTTTTTGAAACCTGAAAGAATGTGCAATAAATAGATTAAAGATGTGCAATGTTCAGATCAGTGTTACTGTACCTGTGAAGGATGAGATAAAAACAGAGCATGGGGAGCAGTTCCACAGGGTCGTGGTTGACAGTAAGTCTGGGAAAGCACTAAGGTAAAAGGAGATATTCCTACAGCCTGCTTTTCACTCCCATCCAAAAATATCCTTCCTTCCAATTTCTCTTTGGTGTCAAAATAAATGAAAATGTTTCATAGTGATTAATGGTGTGCTGGCTACACACTGAATGCCAGTAGGGATGCAGCTGATCAGCAAAGAGGATATTTTCAGAAAACCTCATCATATTTTGTTTTGACTTTATGCTGACACGTTGAATTTTGCCAAAAAAGTGATTCAATTCAGCCAGTTGTATGGGCAAGAGTGAGAGCAGTCAGACACACAGGGAGAGTCAATCCCACGGGGATTCTCTGGTAGGAGATGGCTGTCCCAAGAAATGCTCCAGAGGGAGAAATGCTGGGCTGCTGGCCACCATGTGCACCTGGATTATCCATCTCTATCACTCTGTTCTTCTAAGTTCTTCTAAGCCTTCTGATGTTTACATTTTCATAATGGAGTTTCTCACGCACTTTTCATGTAAATAACGATTGTTTTGCATTCCTTTCTGAAAGAAAAGAGAATTAACAGACTGTTAGTTTAACCAGTGTAGCTGGAGAGGTAACAATTCCTTCTCCAATCCATGGTCACTTTTGAAAGTCTATAAATATTAGAGTTCAGAAATAAGCTCCCTCTTTTTACCTCTGACATTTCAGCTTGTGCGTGTTGTTAATTTTGTGTCCTATTGGAACCCACCCCAAGGACCCTGCCTGCAGGACAGGATTGCAGGAGCATCTCTGTGCTCTCCAGGGCCACCCAAGGCTGTGTGGCACTGAGGGCCCCAGCACGTGCTGCCACCTATGAGAGCAGAGGGAGGTGAGAAATGTCACCACGTCCTTGTTTCCTTTAGGAAACAGTTCAGTTATTGAAAAAGTGCTTACAAGGTTTTGGAGAAAGGACCAAAAAAACCCTGCAACCTAATGCAAATTAACTTTGTGCTTGTAGGTTTTGATGGAGCTGGTTATACATAAAGTCTGTGCTGTGTGTATTCACCTGGAGACCTAAACCATTATGTAGAAAAAAGAACAACAGCAGCACAATATTGTTGCTTTCACTACCATTGATCTTTAATTTCCCACTTCAATTTTGCCTTCTAGATTAAGGGGGGGTTTTTTGTACTGCTGTGTATGTGAGATGTTTAAAACTTGCTTGAGATTTCAATTTCCAGAGGGTTCTGTTGGCTGAGGTTGTAGCTTATCTAATATTTTCATGAAGTCCGAGCTCTGTGCTGTAAAAGTCAATTTACTTTTAAGCTGTTGTTTTCACCACTACAGTGAATAATCCAATTTTTAATTATTTTTATGGGGTTTTTTTAGGGGGGAGGGTTGAGTATTATTTGCTGAAAATTTAGTTGTTTGTCATTACTGTAATTTTAGTGGAAGGGACATTGGAGAAACCAAGCCTCAGTGGAATAGATTGTTATCCAGTGTAATGTATTGATCAGGTCAGGCAGTAAATTAACAGGAGCAGAACACCATTAAATTTTGAACTTAATTGCCTTCTACTCTTAATTTCTATTGGATATAATCAATAGGTGCCAGAGGAAAGTTAAAAGAGTTATTTAGCAAGCTGCTATTTCCTGCAGCATAATGGAAAACTAATGTTTCATCTTCTAGTTGATGCAAATGATTTGTAGTTCAAGAGTGGCCACTTAAACATTTTATCAAAGACTCACTTTTAGTTCTGTTTTGATTAATCTTCTTCCCTCCAAGAAAGAAACATGATTTAGTGACATGATGTGTTTTGGCTTAGCTGCCCCTTTGGTCTTTGTTTCCCTGGAGGATCTCTCCAGTCTCTGTTCCCCTCTCCAGTTCCCCTGAGTGTTTCCAGGGGAGGGTTCTCAAGCCAGTGCCTCTCAATATAATTTCCTTTTCCAGGGAAACGTTGTGCTGCAGCCAGCCGAAGTGAAGGCCATAGCTTTGGTCTTGGCTTTTCGTCTTGATTCTTTTCCCAGCTTGTTTGGGCAAATTGCTCATTTCTCTTTTTTTCCTGCCTGAAAAACACCAATGTAAACACTTGCCTCTGCCAAGGGCTGGTGTCAAGCTGAAGTGTTGCACTTTCTTGCTGGGCTCCTTGTGCTGATGATACATTTTGTTCTCCTCTCCAGCCTCAGTTTGTTGCTCCCTCTATCTCACATTTCCCTCTATAGTAATATTTTCAATACCTTTTTTAACTTGCTGTTGAATTTCAGTGTTGCTTATCCTGCTGTAATCTAAACCCAGTCCCTTATAAATCAATATCTCACTGCTATTATTATTTTTACACCTCTTTGAGCACTCTTTTCCTTACCTGGCCTTTTGCTAATAAAATGCTGCAGAGGGAACACCGTGGTTCAGGTGGCCCCATGCCAAAGCCACGTGCCCAGTGTCACTGCCCTGTGGAATTACAGGGACATTAAACAGCCTTTGAATGGAGGATAGACTTCTGATGCAAATTAGGGAATTACTGCAAATTTTGGTGGGCCTCAGAAGCTGTATTACTGAGGCAGCACTCAGAATAAAACAGGCCAAGGCAATCACACCTCAATATTTTACATTGGTGTCAGTTCTGTGCCAGTGGTGCTGCTCCATATTTATAACTTTGTACTGGCATGAGGCAATTCACATTCAAGCTAATGGGAGTTTTCCAGGAGTGTTGATTCAGGTTCCTGATGAGAAATGAGTTTAGCCGCTTTTGCTCATCTTCACAGCAGAAATAGCAGTTGGAGTTCAGAGGAGTCTACTTGAGCTTTTATGAAGTGGAGCATAATGATGCACCAAATGAACAGACCTTCATGGAAGTCTCATTTTCTAAGAGAGTTAACCTATACTTGATCTGAAAACCAAGTATCTTCAGGGAGTGGCAAGTTACCCACCTCAAAACAGAGTGACAGTGAGTGATCCTTGCTCTGAAATCTTGACCTACATCTGTCCACAACTCTTTCCATTATAAAATGTGTATAATGGGTATTTTACTGGGACCACATTTGTTTTTATCCAAGTCCTATATATTAAAAAAAAAAAACATTGCTTGCTGCCTGTGCAAATTCAAAACCTGCCAAATCATCAAAAGAGCTGAGTATGAATTTACCTCTTTGACAATTATTCCTTGTCACATTATTCTGGTTAACAGGGAATTCATCACAGCAGAGAAGGCAAAAATAAAGCCTCTTGACAGTTACAAGAAATTACCTGTGCTTACAATAATATATTTTCCAAGGGAAGGCTGGAGGGCAGAGCTTGACAGTGCTGAAGCTGTACCACCTGCAGTGACATCTGTGACCATCACTGGCCTGGACTTCACCTTTGCAGAGGGAAGATTTGTTTGTCTGTGTTACAGACCAGCAGGAATTGTGGAAGGTTTGCAGTCCCAGCTCCACAGAGATGCTGAAATTCTCCTGTTTTGGCTGTTCCACTGGTGTCCATCACATCCCTGGCCTTTATATTGGGAGGAGACAGAAGAGGTGATGTTGTGCCTGTTGTATATTTAGGGACTGAGCACAAAGTGCCCATGGAAGCCAATGGCCAAAGAGGAATTTGGACCTGGGGCTAATTGAGTGCCCCTGGCCAGGAGGGTGTCAGCAGCCATAATGGCATTCCCATTTCCCATGAAGAGCTTCTCCTCGTGTTTCACTCTTGTGCCAAGAAAAAATAAAAGGAGATTTTTCTCTGTCTCACTGAGGAGAATCCCCTTTTCATCCAAATGAATTATGCTGTCTTTGAGGCGCCAGATTAATCTGTCTGTGATATCCCTCGTGCATTGCTTCCAGACTAACACATTATCTGTGTCCCTTCTCCCATGATCTACTGGTGCAGATGAAAGCTAGCACACATGGTAGGCTGGAAAGACTGCTGCCCACAGCCATGGAAATCTCTACAGGAACAGCTCTGCCTTGCTGGAGGAGAGAGGTGCATAATGAGACAACATTTATGTTAAGGTTGATTACAAGGATAGTTTGGTGCAGCTGAAGCTCCTTCTCTGACTTGCTGTCATCATAAAAACTTTGTGAACCGTAGATTATTGCATTTTAGGTACCCACAGCAGGACAGGCAGACAAGGTAGGAAGTCTCAGAGACACACATGAATTAGGATTAAATGGAGCAAACTAATTCTCAATCAGATCTACTCACCACTAAAACAAAGAAGATAGAAAAAGACAGGATCAAAATTAGCAAGCTAACAGATTTCTGGTTGGGAAAAAGTCCTGGGCTAAGAAATGCTGGTGGATTTAATGTTCAATTCTACCTTTATTTATCATGCACATTTGTAAAGCATATTTGCAGCCATCACCTTCTAGTTCAATCAGGGCAGTGAGTTTTTGTTTATTGAGAAGTGCTGGAGGTTTTTATAGCTGAGCCTTGGCAGAAGTCTGCCTGTGGTAATATACAATTCACATCATGGTTAGGATGGGCACTGCAATTGTTGCTGCTCTCTCTATTCTCTGCTGTGTTTGTAAAAGGATCAGGATTGGAGCTGTGAGGTTTTCTACTGATCCCTAAATCCAGAAGTGTATTTGCACCATTTTTATCCCCAGAAAGTTATCCACTGCTCACCTCTTGCTTTCCTGAGAAATAGTCACACAAGACTTTTTGGAAAGTAGGAATTTTTGTGCATGCTGTTTGCAGTCCTAAGAAGTTGTACCAGGCAGTAACTCTAGTTATGATCCAAAATCTCCACTCAACAACAATTCCCCAAAATCCAAAAGAAAGAGAAAAAGTAACCTGCCAAAAGCATACAGATCTTCAGAGGTTTTGCAAGGTAGTTTTGGAAGTTTCAGGCAATAATATTTTCTTTGCATAACTGTTCAAACTGAGTGCATTGACTCTATGCATAAACTGCTTTCAACCCTGTCTTGTCATTCAATCTGAAGAGTGTTTTGGTGTCACTTTGGAGTTTTTCAGAACATCAGTGCTGGCAGGTGTAAGACCTTTGGACTCTGCTGAAGGGGAGCTGAAGGGAAGCTTCAGTTTCTGGAAGCAGCTTTGCCATTATCCCATGGCCAGCAGAGCTAAATATGGCTGCAGGAAAACTGTCTAACAGGCTGACAATGGAAAGGACATTATATGGAAATATGTGTGAAACCTTGCTATGTATTTGCACATATTTTCCAAGAGTTTCAGCAAAACAAGGAGTTTTCCCCATCTTTGTCGTAAATGACAAGCATTTTAGAAAGATAGGTTCTGCACTGCCATAAATAACAATTTCTCTTTTTGCCTTTGCAAGCCATCATCAGGAGGTGATGGCATCACCTCCTCATTCCTACCCTCCATCTACCCACAGAGCCATGAGAGCATGCATGTAAAAATGCATAAAAATGTCAGCCTTGCAATTTAAATGTCAACTCTTCAATCTTATTCCAGTACATTTAGACCCTCCTTTGCATACAGTGTGGCTGACTTCTTACAGTTCTGGTTTTCCTCAAAATGACAGAGGAGGCATCCATGGCCCTTTCTGATAGTTCCATTTGTTACTGTCCCCTTGCAGAACACAAATGTAATGCAGTGTGCTCTGCTGAGAGACCAGTGCCAGGCAATCCCATAGGGATATTAAATAGACATTTCTATTGTCTTTGTGCTGATCTGACTCCCTTTTGCTTCTCCAGAATTTAGCAGGCCCTTGCTGAAATGCTGCTGGGATGTGGCTCCATTGTGATCTCTCCCAGCATGTCTGCATGAGGGGAGGATGCTGTAAAGGTGTGTCCCTGATGGCCATTCCTTTCAGCACCCTGGAAAGAAGAAAACACAGAGTTAGATATGTAGATATAGATATATATTGGTGTGTAATCCATTTCACAGCTTTGTCAAGATGCTCCTCTTTCCCATCCTGTTCAGTTTGTTCAGGTCTGCATCAAGGGGAGCCATTTGTGCTGAGTGATGCTTTGGTGGGTGCTGCAGGAGCACAAACACAGCTCTGCTGCACTGCTGGAGCTGCAGGCACAGCCTGCTCCTCCCTCTCTCCCCTTAATGTAAAATGGTATTTTAGAACTCACCTTCAAAGACTGAGGGCTTCCAGTGAGTTACCTAAATTCTATATTTGGAAACCTAAACAACTTGGCCTCTGTGGTTTTCTTAATTAAAAATTACAATTTAAACCAAAAAAGCACTATCTATATAATTTATTTTCTCGTATTTATTCCATTTGAAATTAAGACCAAATAAAATGAGTGCAAAAAATATATTTCTATAACTTGTTAGCTTTTAAAGAATTTCCTCCCAAACAGTAATAAGAAATGTACATGAGTACATTAAGAGGTTTCTCTGGGTTTTTTAGTATTATTCTTAATAAGATAAAATCTTACGGCCATTCTTCAGGAACTCCTGAGTTCCTTTCTATTCCACTGCCCACAAAAAGTGGAAATGATTGCCTCTGCTTCACTCTCTGGTAGAGAACACAAATATAAACCAATATTTTCACTGAAGGATCAGGGACATTTTTACCATTTTCCCCCATGTCCTGCAGAGCAGCTTGTACAATCCACAGTGATCCAAGGACAAGAATATGCTTTCCCTTCCACCTTGGCAGGATTTTACAATGTTAAGGTAGGGCCTGAAAAGTGCTTTGAGATCCTTGCAGTAGAAGTGTTGAAAAGGCACAGGAAGCTGCTCTGGTGTGATGAGATACCACCTTGGCTGCAGCAAGAGCTTCCCCATTAGTACGGAAGCCTTTGAAGGCCAAAAGCTGTCCTAATTTTACTATTTCCACCTGCTTTTTAATAGAAAAAAAAAAAACCTGATAGTGTTTGAATTATTCATTCATATTAAAATACAAATTTTTGAAGCACATCAGCCACTAAAGACTGTTCCTTGCAGAAGCTCTTCTGCATTTCCCCGGCCAGGGCTGCTGCTCCCTGTGAGGCAGAGCTGGAACATCTCCCCATGAGCTCCCAACACAGAACTGAAGCCTTGAATGCTCCCTGGCCACAAATTGAGGCCCTGAATGCACAGTAACTGAATATTCATTTTGTCTATTCTTTAGGAAAATAGTGACAATTTAAAGGACAAGAATAGCTCCATTCATGAGCCACGATGTGAGCAAAGCCTCTGCCACCTCTGCCTATCTGCCTTTCTTAATAAGCCAACAAAGCTGATATATTACCACATATAAAAATAATGGAAAAGAGCTATCCAGGGAGAGAAATTATGTTTTTGTGATGAAGTGATATAAGTTGATTACAAGCATAGGTGTTATTTCTCTGTGTTGTTCATTTGTCTGTGCAGAGCAGGACAGTTGGGATGCAGAGTGCTCCTGCTGCAGGGCTGGGTGATATCAGGGTTTCAACATTTGGAACAGCAGATACTTAGGGCAAAACTTTCCCCTGATTTCAGCTGAACTATTCATCACACACGTAGCTGTCATTAATCTTACATGCAGAGCCAGGCTTCTCATATTTCACAACCTTTGGAGAGGCAGCTTTTTAATCTATATTTGGTTCTTCTTTTTTTCCCCCTCTGAGATTGGTTTCTCTTTGCATATAATGCTGCAGTAGTTTCAATTTAAACAGAACCCTGAAATAAAATACTTGAATTTAAAACCCTAGCAGAGAGAAAGGAAACAATTATCTTGAATGTTTTTTGGAGGTAAAAAACTTAAATGACAGCACTGCTGACTGCCAAAATTGACATGTATTCTAACTTCTGTTTCAAGCAATGCATTATCTTAATCACAACAAGAGGACACATTCTCCAGGATGGAGCCATAAATTCAATTAATCTCAGTAGTAATTCACAAAGCAATTAATTATAATATAATGCAGCACCTTGAAGTATCTAAATTACAGCACCTGGAGATGCTTAATGGCCAGAGGCAGGTGCAGAAGCTGCCCAGCAGCTCCTGGATGCAAGTTCTAACTTCTGCTTCCTCTCTGACACACCATTCCAGACTAAAGGCAGGTTAGGCATTCTCCTGTGAGGCAGGAGAATGAAGAAAAAGAACAAGGAAACAAAAGTGTCATGAAAAACAGGAGAAAAGACAATATCTGTGAGGGCAGTAAGTGTCAGGGGAGTGAGGTCTAAGCTTATTCTCAAAAATATATGAACTATGGCAGCCACAGGATATGAAGTATTCCTATCAAAACTTTCTGGTGACCAAGAGCAAAATTTTTAAGTGATTTGCATATCTCTCTCAGTTCTTGAGATGATATAGCTGCCTGCTCCTTTTTTTGTAGGTGTTTAATACAGCTCATAGTCTAAACCCTTCTGTCTGCTAATATTCAAACAGGATGTTCTTGGAATCCCAAACTCTTTGCCATTTTGCAAAGCAGAATTTGGACACAAAGCATTATGAATTCAGCACTGTGTGTCACTATGGGAACTGTTCCTGCTGCCAGACAGAATGGGAATGAACTGGGAACTGGCTGTTTTGGGGAATGAACTGGGAATTGGCTGTTTGGAATGAACTGGGAACTGGCTGTTTGGAGAATGAACTGGCTGTTTTGGGGATGAACTGGGAACTGGCTGTTTGGGATGAACTGGCTGTTTTGGGATTGAACTGAACTGGGAACTGGCTGTTTGGGCACATGTGTGTCTGTGTGTCTGCCAGGCAGGCACACACATAAACATTCAAATACAGATATGTAAATTTTACCATTAAGTGTTTGCACCTCTTTGCTTCCCCATTTCTTCTTATTTTGCTTCATTTAGCATAGATTATCTCGGTAAGTCTGGCAACTAGTCAATTACTGAATTCCTTTCAAAGGAAGGGAAAAGGAAGATTACAAAATTCATCAAGCTAGCATAAATCACCATATCTTCCCCACCTGAGGATCTGACCGTCCAACAGTAGTTTCTTTCTTCTTTATAAAGGTAATTATCCTATTAAAATTAATAGTAAAATGAATACTGCTGTGACTGAATTACATGGGATAAGCGTGAAATACTGTGATCAGTTCTGCTATGAATTAGTAATTATAGTGTGCCCAGTGAAATTTGCATACTTTGCTCTCCTTCCCTGCTATCTGCCTTGGTTTAGTTGCCAGTGCTCTCTCCAGGCTTGGAGCTGGAGATTGCTGGTGCTTTATGCAAAGAGGAGGTGTTTGCAGAACATAGCACCCCTGAGTTTTAAGTAGCAGAAGAAGTTACAAGATAAGCTTGGGTTTGTTTGGTATTTGAAATAGCTGTGATTGCCTTTCTAAATGTGATGGTGTGAGGGGTTTAGTGCTTACAGAGATGAGGTGAGGGGAAAAAAAACAGAGGGAGGAAGAGTCTGCCTCCTTTCCTCCTCCTATTTCTGTGTGAGAAGTTTGTGTTGATGTGACTTTGAGCTGGTGCTGCCTGGAGCAGTGCAAGCAGTTGGTATCTGACAGGGAGAGGGGAATAAGGGAGATCCAGAGCAGGAGGAGCTCATGGAGCTGCTTCACAAGGAGCAGTGTCCTGCCCCTTGCACTGGGGCGCTGCATGCAAAGCTTAAAGGTGACCTTGAAGAGGATAAATGGTACCAGGATGAAAGGCACGCCCCACACACATATTGAGAGACCTGCCTTGGGCCAGCAGCAGCAAATACTTACCAGCTAAAGGATGGAATTTAATAATCCCTTTTTTTTTTTTTTTTTTTGTGGTGCTGCAAGGTCATAGGGCAGGAGTCAAGCATCAGGTCCAGGCTGGTTTCTCAGGAAGAGAAGGCAGGGAGGTTTTTCCCTGCAGCCTCACAGCCATGCCAGGATCCCTGCTCAGCTCAGGGACTCTTCACCTCAGCACGAGCTAAACCCCCGCATCCCAATGGAACAGGATCTAAGGAAAAAACAGATGGAGAGAGTTTCTCCCCTTCAACACTCAGTGAGTGGAATCTGACATCCTACAAGAGCTGTGTGCTCAGCTCAGCTCCAGAGGTGGAGAGAGGAAATCAGGGATGCCAGGCAGGCTGGGAAAGCTCTGACTGGCTGCATTCCTGTGAAGTAATTGCTTTTGTTAATAGGATTTTATTGTTATTACCTGTATTAGGATGATCACAGGCTGGTTTAGATACCTTATGCTTGATTAAATAATGGCCTGCTGTAGTGATTAATGGAAACATGTTCAGTGGATAAAAAACTTGTTTCTCTTTCCTGAAAATAGTGTGTAGCAACAATTTCTCAAAAAAAACAAGGAAAAAGAGGAAAAAAGGAGACTTATGCTGACATAGTTAGCATAATATATTTTGTTTCTTTGGCTAAACTTTGATCTTGACAATCCCCGAGTTAATAGAAAGTTGTTGTTTTTCCCTCCCTAAAATATCCTGTGTAGTGCACAGCTTATCCAGATCAATAGAAGCATTTTTTCACCCCAGGAACACAACCTTAGAGAACTTGTAAAAAGGTCATACAAACTTTTGATGCAAACCATTATTTTTAATTCATGTGGTCTACCCGTGTTTCCTAGCACCTGAACTGTCCTTTCTGCAAATTACATTCCTTTTGTGAATAGAAACAGTTTATTAAAACTCCTGTATTAATTATTTAAATGAATTTATAAATATTTGAGGAAGCCCATGCAAAAAGCGCTCATAATAAATTATTGTATTCTACCTTCATTGAAAGCTAAATTAAAGAGCTCTGATGATTGCCTTTTCTGAGAAAGCGTTTTCAGCTGCGTGTCATCACAAGGTCTGGGATAGGAGAAATTTTTCTAAGTAGCAGGAAAATCCATAAAAATCAGCACCTAAAGGTCAAAGTGAGATAACAACATTTGTTGTTGGAACCATTCCTTTAGCTGTGCTCAGTGTCTTATGGGGGAGCCATCAGTTTCCAGCCTCAGCTTTGGGATCACAGGTGTGGAGACTGAATTACTGACAAAAGGGGCAGGAATGGTGCTAAGGAGAGGAAAGTGAAGCGAGAGGAGAAATCCCTCACACAGATCAATTGATCGAATGAGAAGTCAGATACTGTGAGTGGTGCTGGGAAGAATATCAACCCTGGGAGTCTGTGGCAGATCAGCCTGAGCAGTGCAAAGGGATTTCTTACATGAAATGAAATGGAAAAAATAAAATTATATTCAAAGTGGCAGCAGCAAAATAGCAGAAACTTCTCTGGGTAAACTTTTCTGGGAATTATTTCCTGGAGAGAAGAAAGCATTCTATTGGAGCTCCCAGTTTTGCAGGGCTGGTGGGTGAGAGTCACTTTGTGGATATTCCCATCTTTTGGGTCCCATTCTGTGTCATGTCTGGCTGTCAAAGACATTGCAGATTATAAATGGCAGGTGCCAGTCAGGACAGAAGCGCTTCTGCAGAATTTGGGTAATGGATAATTAAACTGATTAAATAGAAGGAGATGTCTGGTGATGAACCCCTTCACCCTGTGCTTCTTGTGAATTGTGCTGTGTTTGAGGAGCCTCACCCCATGGCTCCCATGACAGTTTGGTGCAGTCAGTCTGTGGTCATGCAGGATGGAGCAGGAGATGCTCCTGTTCTAAGGCCTCAGAGTGGCTGAGGTGATGGTTGATAAACCCAGAGCACTTGCAGAGATGGGCTCAGCTCTCTGAGCAATGACAGGTCAGACCAGTTGCTCACAGCCAGTGTTCACAGCTCTCCCAGCACTTTTCCACTGACCTGCTTCTCTTGTTCATCCTTCTCTTCTGTTGGTGATCACTATTAAAGCAGAAAATTAGAGATATGGAGTCTAAGGACTGCATCATAATGCCCAGAATTAGGGGGCTCACTAGGCAATTATCTTTCCTATTTGATCAGGTATTTTTAAGATTAATATTTAAAAAGAAAACCCAGCCATTTCAACCTTGTTCTGTTTTAAAGTGCTTTAAAATTATGGAGGAAGGGAGTATTGTAAAATTTAAAAAAAAATCATAAAATTTCATCTAAAGCTTTCTATTCAGTTTTCTGGTAACTATAGCAATTCCCAGTGTCTTTGTTTAGCTATTTTTCTTTGCAGGGCTCCTGCTTGCATACATTTTGCAACTGGCAGAGCTGAACACATTCTGCAAAACCTTTTCCACTAATTCATGCTCCTAATTGTGAAGAGCTTGGGCTGGGCACGCTCAGGCTGCACGTACATTCATTCTGCATTAATGAGATCAAGTAGAACAAGGACAGATGTTTGTGAAAAACAAACTCCCTTTTGTAATGATGAGAGCAGAGCTTAGGGCTGAGAATCACCTGAGCAGAGTGGGCATGAGATTCCTGGAGTACCTGGAGTCTGAGGCTCACAGCTCCTTCCACCTTCTTATTATTTCAGGAGCACATCTTGTGCATTACAATGGAGAAAAATGATCTTTGTATAAATTTGGGATTATTCCCTCTAAGGACAACAGGGTAAGGTCATTGTATAAATTATTAATAGCAAAAAGTTACTTAGAGGAAGTGAAATCCAGGGCCTCTTCCAGGGTAAAAAAAAAAAAAAGAGTTAAAATATCACAGTGAATGGTAGTGAGTTTTGATCTTTTAAAATAATACAACTCAGAGTTAAATTAAATGGAGGCAAAAAGACATGAGCTGTGCCAATAGCAGCGTGGCCATGAAATTTCAAGTGCCCATTAAAAGACTTCTCAGCTCTGTAAAAGGTCTCAGAGTAAATAAGCATTATGAGCACTGAAGGAAAACATCATTTCAAAGGAAAGCTTGTCAGTTAAGGTCAGTTTAATATCCACACTTGAATTTCACTGTTTGTAAGTCTTGCTGATAAGCTTTTATAATTGAGTTACTTCTCTTATTCCATGCATATTGAAGCAGTAATTAAGCTATGATATGAAATACAAAATATCCTGTGCTCAATTCATCAATTTTTGTTCAGTCTTGCAGTTCTTGTTCCAATTGCACTGGCATTGTTGCACTGAAATATCTCCCAATCTATCATGTCAAGATTATGCATGATGTAATTTGTAATAGCAGCTAGGGATTTGTTTACAAAAAACAAATGTTCCTTTAATCTCTGAAACAAAATTAGACTTGTCTTACATCACAGAACAAAGATAGCTGAATGAATACAACACCTTTAATAAATCAGTAATTACCTTGTGTAGTTCTAGTTGGCTCATTTCACTTGACCTTTGAAAACAACTTTCTCCGCACAGATTTTAAAGTGTGCTCTTCTGGACTGTGGAGATAGGAGTGTTCTAAAGGTGTGTTGTTTATACCACAGCAATTCCCACTTCATGGAAGAGAATTTGGACCTTATTGTCTTTTCCCAGCAGAGATAATGGCAAGTTAACTAAACCACCTCCTCAGGAATTTTGCAGGCTCTACCTTTCAGTACCTCTGTGCATAAATCAGCAAACACCACGTGCAGGTTCAGGGTGCCATCATTTGAACAATGAAACCTCCCTTGGTTTTCCTTTCCAGCTCTGGGCATTCTTTGCCAGGGCCTTTAAAGCACAGGGAACTTAGTCTTTTTCAAAGAGAAAGAGAGGGACAGTATAACAGCTTGCATTTCAAAAGGAAAGCCAAAGCAAAAACCATTTCTCACTGGAAAACATACACCAAAAAAAAACCAAACCAAAAACCCCCAACCTAACAAAAAAAGGTGTTTTTCCTTGACTAATGACACATAATCACATTATACCCCATTAATTTCTGTAGATTAGATGGAGGAATTTTCTGTGTGTTACAGGAATCTTCTCTGTTAACAAGAGTTTCTCTGGTAACGTGCATTTGGTAAAACACAATTTATACCCAAGTGGTACACCAGAATTTAATTTCATAACTGATAACCCTCCAATATATTATGCATGCTTTGTTATGCCTTATAAATGCATTACAGTTATATAATTTATTCATTTCCAGTGTTCTTTCATAGAATGCTTTGCTGCCAGGCTGTGATTCTGGCACCTCGTTCAGTCAAAATTTTCACAATAGACTTTCACTCTTCCGAGCTCATTTCACAGCTTTTCCCTTCCACATCCCCAAACCCAACACCAGCGGCACAGGAGCTCATGTTTGAGCAAATGGCAGCTTTTACAGACACCAGATTTGGTCTGAATTCTGCAAAAACTGAGGGGTTTTTTTTTCCCCTGCTTCTCCAGTAACTGTTGGATAACACACTAAACACAGATTGTTGGTTTACATATATATATTTACATATATATATATGAGATTTACAATCCCAGCAGCCACTGGAGGAATAGAACTCCAAGTCCACCCACAAACCTTTGTGTACCCCCCTAATCTTCATCTCACAGCCTGGCACTTCTCCCTCTGCATTTCAACTCATTCATGTACTTTATTAATGAATTATTGTTCCTGAAAAATTACCATTGCATGGAGATAATTCTTTGATTAGTCCTCTGATCAGAAACATGTCTGTGAATATTTATAGGTAGTTTCCTATTGTCTTTCCAAATATATACAAATATGTTGCATTTCTTTGGCATTTCGTTCAATGTATAACAATGAGATTAAACTCTCACTGGGTTATCTGAAGCCATTCAAAGAGGGTATAAATAACATTGCTTCATTGCACAAATGCTTTAGCAGCCTGCAGTCTGCCTTGTTCTGTAGGGAAGAGTGGATTCAGTCCCAAACTTTAGTAATAAATAGCAGGAATGGGTGTCCCTAACCTACAAAAGGTAGGTTGGGAGGGGGTCCTCAGTCACCTGCATTCCCATCAGCTCCCTGAGTGTTGGATTTCATGTTCTCATCAGCCTCATTAGCACTCATTAGTGCCAGCAGGTTGCTCTCAAATGCCCCACTCCCTTTGCAGAGTCAGCCACCAATAAACTCACACACCTTAAACTAGAAACAAAGTTGGCAGCTTGATGCTTGTCTTGGATATATGTTGCTGTGCAAGAATTCAGAAAATTCCAAGAAAAAATATAGGACTGTGTTCTAGCACTCTGGAAGGTCATAGAATACACTATGCACTTTTGGGGAGACAAGTTTATCATACGTGATTTATTTTATCATTTTGTGTCCTTTCTCTGTGCCACAGATATCTGCAAAAATCTGTTTTGTTGAGGCTTGCTCTGCCTTTCCTTTGCAGAAATCCAGTTTCCTGATAGATAATGTGCTGAGGCTCCTGTTAGAATATCAACTATGATCCATGACTTTCAGAGAAAAGGTGTCAAGCTTTAGTCATGTCTGAGTTCAGTGGAATGTGGAATAATTGCAGTTTAAAAAAGCCTCCCACACTTTTTGAGTACGGGATTATCAAATGGGAACAGGGTTGAGAGCCAGCTGCCAGCACAACTGGCCTGGGACCTGCTGGCATCTCCTGAAGGAGTGCCACCAGAGGCCTCCCAGCCTGACAGCCTCTTGCTGGCTTCATTTTTGTATTTCCTAAAATCCCAGACTCAGAAAAGATCTCACAAGTTGAACTGTGAGCAGCTGAGAAACATTTTGGTTTCTTTTCCTTGTCATTGCTGCTGAGACCTTTCAACTGAGCAAATGGTTATGCAAATTCTACAATCCTCCTTAAACTCTGGGTGCTTTATGTGTGTGCTGATAAATCAGTGTTTTACCCCTGGACGGCTGGGCATGCTTTACAGGTGCCCAGGGGACCTGGGTGCTGTCACTGTCAGTGGACTCAGGGAAGTGAAGATGCACATTCACTCACCACAAAGGTGCTGCCCATGAGGTCCCACTTCAGCTGTGGGAGCCCCTCAGCCACATGTCTGAGCAGCAGTTTTTTCCAGAAGTGCAAAGAAAAGGACATGGAAAAATGACAAAGCAGTTGACGCTCCCCATCTGAACAGCACTGAGGGCAAGAAATTCTTTGGCAAAATCCAAGTTTTTTATGTGAAATTTGCTCCTTAACAGACCATCTCCGTTCAGCTCAAAGGCAGGAATGTGCTTAAGGACTTTCTGACAGCACTTCACATCATTTTAATGTTATAATTTGTTTTCATAGTACCTGAGAAACCCATTCTTCAAGTTGTACAATTGGAGAAAAAGTGTCACTCCCAAACTGCTGCAATTCAGTGTTGAGGTTCAGCAGGGCAGAAGAGGCAGAGGGCAACATACAAGGAAACACAGCAAGAAGAACTCATCCTCTAAGTAAATAAAATTGCAAATGGCAAACTGGTATAGCAAGGAGATGATTTACCTGTAGGAATAGAGAGAGGGAGAAGCAGAGCTGGGATTAAACAAACCTTGGGAATTTCGGCTTCTCAGGCCATTAGCCACCACCACCTCTATTGGTCACATTGTTATGAGGGATGCACACAATGTGTTTATGTCATTTTTCCTAATTTCCTAATTTAATATAAGTGTGTTGGCTGCTAGGAGATTGCAATGTAAGTGGTTTTTCTCTAGTGAGGCTTCCCATGCTGTTGAATTAGCACCCTTATTTGCAGGTTTATGCAGGTATTAAAAGGAAATTGTTCATGGATTCTTTGCATTTAATCTGCCCTTTCATATTTAATGGTGCAGCCCACAGCATTGTTCAGACATGTAATACACTCCTAAAAATATCCTATACTAGCTGCTGAATATTTTGCAATGGAGAATCAGGAATTCTGAATGGAAAAAAAATTAAGATCCTCAATTCTTTCAATTCTATCAGTGAATTAATAGAACATTTTTTAAAAGCCTGGAGAATATCACAAAGATCAGCGTGTTCAAAAAGAAAAAGGAAAAAAAAGAAATTTAGGTTGCTGGTGTCTTTTTAATGTTTACTACAATTAAAAAATATTGAGTTAACTCAGCAAGACTGAATTTGAGGCAATTAGAGATGTGAGACACCACTTGCTAGACTGATTGCACTGTGCTTGTATTTTAAACAGGAGAAATGTCCATTTTCCCAGAGCTATGAGAGGTCTGTTATCAAAGTCTGTCAAGCATCACACTGCAGGAGCATTAGATTGATACTTCTAAAATTGAGTAAGATTGAATTAAAGCAGAGAGTTTGATAGTTTGGACTCCCTGTAGGAAATATCCTGCATTTCTCCCAGACAGCAATATTCAACCTGAAATTTTTTGTTTCAAATTTGTATTCTTTAACTTCTCAGACTTCTTCTCTACAGCTCCCAGAGTGGCTTCTATCTCAGTCTGTTTATGAAATACATAACCCTTTAAATGACATTTTCTTTCAGTCCAGTTTTCTCATCCTCCCAAAAAGTGTGTTCCCACCCCTGTAATTCATCCTGCTCCCCATGACATCCCAATAAACTAAGAGAAACTGCATGTCTCATTCAATTCTCTGAAATTTTGTTGTATAAGGAATAGGTGAGCACAGGGTTACAGTTTTTCCCATTCTAGTTTATATCCTTTTAAAAAAAAAAAAAAAAGACAAATTACTTGAAATATTTTACCCACCTCTGTGCTGTTGCTATTGCAAAAATCTCCATCAGCACAAGAATCTCTCACAGGGAGTTTGAACTTCCCTTTAATCTAATCCATTTAGAAAATGACTCACAATATATTGAATAAAGTGGCGAAAATTGATATCTTTTCATTAAGCTGACAAAGTCTTTTTCACTTCTGACATCTGTGAAATGTGTTCTCTATTTAAATTTTATTTATATCAATCTTCGCTGGTGGAAACAAGATTAAAACAGAATGCTCTGTACTTACAGGGAAAAGTTTCCCATCCTGCAATGAGCATCATACTGGCTTTGAAAATGAGCTGCTTATTCCTTGCAGGAACACAACACCTATGACCAGGAGGAACCACAATTTAATATCTCCATTCCTTTGTATTCTATTTCTATATAAACAAAACGTGCCCACTTTATCACAGGCAAAAAGAGAGCTGTTGTGGCTTTATAATGGCAACTGCAGAAACAATCTTGGAACATTTTAATACATAGCATGTTCCCTCTAAACTGTTGAAAAATGCATGATGATACTTTGCTCTGTTTCATATTTCAGGGTATTCCATAAACATGAATTAAAGTTATCTGTTACTCTGTGAGAATGGTCTTATTGGTACATTGTTAAATATAATGTCTTTATACTTTTTGCCATATGGACTCTGTCATATTGTTAAAGCAATTTCCTAAATACAAATGCAGAAAAGCTAAGGAGAATTTTATCTGCAAAACAAAACAAAGAGAATTTGCATTTTCTCTACAGACAGGAGTAGCAAAAATAACAGAAGCAATTGCCTGTGGGTGTCTGGGCTGTGTGTGCTCATTTTCTCTGTCCATGTCCTGTTAACCACCTGTAAAACAGCTTTGAGGAACTGAGTAGCTTCAGTTTAATGCAAGAACTTGAAGACTGAGAAATGTGACACATAATAAATTCAGGGGTTTCAACAGGCATCTTTAATCAAATGGATTGTGTACTATGTACAAACTTCGTTTGACTTAAGAGGAGGATGATTGAACAATTAATGTTTCCATGTTGATTTGATCTTTTAGGTGTAGATATTTGAAGGTGTTCAGTGCGTTTCTACTGCCCCTTAATAGAATATTTTGATGCTGAAATTCAAGGGGAGAACTTTTCCCCAGCCAACTGCCTTCATGCATCAAAACTTTCTGTTCTAGGTGATGCACAGGAGCAAATCAGAGCACGGTCACTACCCTTGTGCAACCTCCAAAGGTTCTTGTGGACTTTGAAGGCTGAATCCAACCTAAACTGGAAGTTCCCTGCAGCTGCCTAAGGCTTTGGGCATTATGTTTGGGAACAAATGTATTTTAAAATGCAATAGAATTGTATAAACATGATAAAATATAAGCTATTCTATTGCTATTTCCCTATATTCTAGCTGATCTTCAGATTTCTTATTTGTAGCTTATTTGTTTGGAGCCTATGATTTGCAAATGCCATTTTAACCAAATTCTTTATGTGTGCGTTAATCCATGCAGACTAAATACATCAAAAGTTAAATATTTTGATCAAAATTATTCCATGGCTTTGCAAACAAAGATTTTAGAAAAGCATTATTTAGGCTGAAAAAGAAACCTCATGAATTTCCTGAAGAAAGTTGCTTTTGTTCCCAGCTCCATGGGTGATATGCTAAGAGTTAAATATTCTTATGAAAGAGACATTTTCTAGAAAATAGTTCAGATATGAACAATCCCTTTTTTAACCTAGAAGGTCATGGGAAAAAAAAAAAAAAAAAAACCCACTGAATTAAACACAAGCAAAGCAGGAATAGTCAAGGCTCTTCTGTTCCACATCCTTTTCCTTTCCCCATGGCAGAGGGATCTGTCTCAGTCAATTCAGCCTTGCATGGAGAAACTCCTGTGCTCGTGCATTCCCCAGACAGTGAGAGGAGCACAGTGAGAAACACTCCAGAATGCTGCAGGTGTCTAATTCAGCATGATGTGAGCACTCACTGCCTGTGCTGCTGGTGATTAACAGGGATCTCTAATTCTCACCCAGGATGAGTGGTTGGGGTCACTGAGAAGCTCAGGTTCCTCAGGATCTGGGAATTGTTGAATAAAAACCACCCTGAGGGGGAGCATCTTAATTTGAGCAATTTGACCCAACTGCTTCAGCTCATCTCAAAGTGACATAACCTAAACATAGAAAAGCTGAATCCTTTCCCTGAGGAAGGTTTCTCCCCTCCTCCTACAGGTGGGCCCAATCTCAAGTGCTGCAAACTGTGATTTATTTTAAAGTGTTTTCCTCCCTCTTTGAACAGAGCTGGAGGTGTAAAACTTTGAAATCAAGTAGAACTCAAAGGATCAGCAGTACCCAAGAAAGACAACTGGTCCTAAAGATTAAAAGGCTCTCAATAGAAGAGAAAACCTATAAACACAAGATTCAAAGAAAGTAATTTTCTTTGGATTTTGGATGCCCCTGCCATGGTAAGGGGCTGAGGACTAGACCACAGTGAGCTTTGTAGTGCTTCAGACTTAAAAAGGATTTTGCCTACATACAGATTAGAAACAAAGAGGAGCTTTTCATCTGCAAATTTTCCCCCATTATAAAAGGAGCCTGGTCTTCAGTCCAGGTGAGGGTGCTCACTGGTGGCACTTGGCTGTAATTGCCCTGTGATCATAAATCAATAATAACATGTATGTATATACTAAAACCTATACACCACTACATGAGTCAGTTGCCATCAGAGTTCAGCACTGACTCTGCATTTGATTATTCTTCAAGGTCAAGATCTGAATACTTGGGCTGCATTTAACAGCATTAAAAAGTCGTGAGATCATTTTAATTTCTATGAGCAGCATTGCCTCTCCATGCTGCCTCTCAGTCTGTATTCACCTCAAATCTCTATTTTACATGGTAAACTCCAGGCCAGGGCATTCAGGTTTGTGGGGTTTAGTACCTTGCACTGTAGGATCCTTCCCTGTGGTTATTTAATGCTACAGCACTGCTCCTAGTACATAATCATGATCATCACTTTTTATTCCATGTCACAGGATTCTTCTCACACATCCTGAGGATGCTCTGTTCTGATGATTGCTGTGCAGGCCAGTATTTAGCAGGATTTGGTTTTTCAGTTTGCCCACTGCACAGTCTATTATTAGAGCACAGATTCAGCCCTCTTGCTTTTTCATGCATAGCAAAGAGAGAGATTTTTCTCTGCTCTTAGCAGCATTAATGCTATCCTTCTGAAACAGGTGTGTGAGTAGCATCATTAAACTGCTTTGCCAGCACAGGTGTCAAGGGCTTTTTTTGTGTCTTGTATATATGGAGAAATGATATATTATGTGATAAAAATCAGATATAAGCTGTGGGAAGAACCAGGAAAGACAACACTGAGAGCCCCTCAAACTGAAATATTCTATTCAATTTTACATTTAAGAATTTAATTATAAGCTCTGTAATGTCCTTAAATCAATGCATGCACAACAGGGCATTTTCCAGAGCCGAACGCCAGTCAGCTGGTGTTTGTCTATATTAATATATATATGTATAAGACAGCTGCTTCAAAGGTATTTTGTGGGCTTGAAGCAGCCATGAGGGATGATATGAATGGGTTAAGCATCTCTCTTTGAGTGACTGTGCAGAAAGCTTTGACAGGCTTCCTGAGTGCAACCATGAAATTAATTCTTGCCAGAGAAAGCAAACCACAGAAAGAGCCACTCATGAGCCAACTCGTCACACTTGCAAGGTTAGCTAAAGTTTATCAAAATCCCCAGACAAAAAATGTCATTAAGATACAGCTAAGGATATAGTCAGATACCAATTCCCAGGCAAGAAACTTCATTAAGGTACATTCAAGGTTGTAAACATATGTGCCAATTAAATTCAAACAACTGGGTCCAAGCCCTGCCATTATTTGCAATGTTAAATATTTGGAAATTAAAAGTTACTTTTAGAGATAATATGGTTTCTGTAAAATTCATAATTGTGTTTTAACAAGCAGCTTCTGCTGCAGAGTTACCTTACCCTCTGTTGTGATGGCATATTGGGAAAGCCAAAAGTCTCCATGGCTTCAAGTAATTCTGGATAGATTTTTGGTTAAAAAAATCCAGCTGTAGTTCCTGAAAGCAAAACATACATGTGGAGTACACTGAACCAGAACTCCTGGAGAATATTCTGAGGACAATCTCTTCAGACTTGCCTTGTTCTTGTACACACCTGTGAAAATCAGATGGGCACTCAGGGACAGGGGCTGTGAGGATGGATGGTCCTTTGGTCTGCAGCAGAATTTTTGCCATCACAGCATTCCCTGCAGCCACAGCACAGGAGCAGACAGGATCTCCTGTGTGAGGAGGCTGTGGCAAGCAGTGCACTGTCTTAGGCAATAGAGGATGCCAAACAAGTAATTAAATGTGAAATCCTTGCAGCTAAACTCCAGTTGAAGGGACACTCTGCCTTTTAACTGCAGTGTTAGACCCTTGAGATATTATTTAATTAGATTTGGTCATTGTAACACAGTTGTGAACATTGTCTTTTCTCTTTTAGCTTCTATAGTGATTGGGAAGTGGTGGTGTGAGATGGAGCCCTGCCTAGAAGGAGAGGAATGTAAGACATTGCCTGATAATTCTGGATGGATGTGTGCAACTGGCAATAAAATCAAGACCACCAGAGTAAGTTTCCTTTCTGTCTGCACCCAGGAGGTTTTAACAGGAAAGGGAATCACTTATGACTGCTCACCCATGTCTTTTCCATCATCACACCTGCTGGAAGTCTTAAAGACCATTGTCATGATCACCCAGTGCTTCTGGCCATAAGTGGGTGAAAATTCAGATGGATCAGGCTGGTCAGCTGGGTCCAGGCTTGGCAATCAGCATGTTGAATTACCAGGTCACTTTCTTACAGACACTCTCACCTCAAAATGCCCCTAATGCACATCCCTGAGTCCCTTTCTGGTGGCTAAAGGGAAGAATGAGCTCAGAGGGATCTGCTGGATCCTGCATCCATTCCTTGGCTGTTCCAGGCCACATCTGGATTAGCACATCTGTACAAGTGCTTTGGAGCAGAGGACTCAGCTCTCTGCTTGCACTGCAGCTCTCACTTCAGAGCAGCTCCAGCCCCATGAACTCATCAGTGACAGCTCTTGAGATGCTGCAGGTTCAGGTAGCACAGGCCAAGAGGTGACAACAGCTTTCACCACACTGTGCCAGGAACAGGCAGAGGGAGGGTGTGAATGAGCTGCCTAAACTCCCACTATGGGATTATTATGGAATAAAAGTGTTTTTCAGGAATAGACTCTAGCTTTTCTTTTGCATTGTGTGATTGTTTCACAACCATTGTCTTCAAACTGTCGCCTATACCTGTATTCAAAAATTTTAATTAACTAATTTTCATATCACAATTGAAATTTTTTTCCAAGAAAATGACATGATTGTCAACTCAAAATGCTTTTATAAATATGTAGATTTTAATTTTCTGTGAATTGGAAAATGGCTTTTGAAATATGCTAAGTGAAAAAGAGCAAATTTTCAAGATTTTTTTCCCTGTTTGATAAGAAATTCTGCATACTGATGCCCAGCTGCTAATTCACAGGATGTGCAGCATAGTGTTGTGATTTCCTGACTTTTTCCTTTCTTTCCAATCCTAACTCCAGTCATTTTTCATGCCTTCTAGGCCTCCTGTTGAAGGAGGAGATTTCACCCTAATTGATCCCCTTGGCACCTGAATCCTTTTCTTTCCCTCCACAGGACCTACCCCAGGATGAATTATTTGTATTGCAATCCTCATTTCTGGAGCAGAGCCTTCTGCCACACCAACACATTAAATTATCAGGACACCTACTGATTTAGGAGGTTTTCTTTGTAGGAAGCAGTCAGTGGCCCCCAAAAACAAGATCCATGTGATCCCTTTGTCACCTCCCAGAAAAAGGGAAGGAAAGATGGAGGGAACTGGGATTCCCTGACTCAGTTTCTTTCTGTGGTGCTGTTCCTGCCAATCTCTCTGTGCCCACAGCTGATCTCTTCCACTGCAGCACCACTGGAAGGCTGTTTCCTAATGAATGTGCCTCGCAGTTAAATTTAAAAAATCCCAGATTTTTTTAATTCACCACATGTCCTTTCTAGTGAGGAAAGTGGGGAGTTAAAATGGAAGAAAGTGATGTAGAACTAAGAAGCAGCATGAAGTATCTTATACAATAATTCAGCCCTTCTGCAATCTGTCTACAAGTTATATAATTGAGGAATTGCATTTTATTTCTTCACTGAAGCTGTCCTTCTCTTAACTCCCCCAGTCCTCATCATATAAACTAGTTTAAGGCAATGGAAGTGATTGCTAGAAATTTAGGAGCTTCATTAATATGCAGATGTATGGTCCAATCTATTCAGTATGCATTATTGTATTTCATTTGAATTAAATACTTGCAGAGTGAGTGCTCATAACTGAAAAAATATTTCTTCATTTACCCACAGGAGTTATTTTAATTAGCTTGTGAGGGGAGTACCTTATGGTGCTGCTTCCAGTAGAATTTTGCTTTGTTGCTTTAAAATATCATTACAGAACCCAATTGACAAAGGCAACATGACATGATGTGCTCAGCAACTGTCTCTTGCATTTTCTAAGGAGAAATTCTGCTTCTTAGTCCCTGGAACTTTGCTCCAATCCCTACCACTGTGTCAACTCTAGAACATAAATATAAAATAATGAAAGCAATCAGATCCTGAAACAGGCTTTTTTTTTTTTTTTCCTCCCATTTTGTTTTGCCATTTCAGACAGCAGCAGAGAACGAGATTACAATGTAATCTGCCCTGACCACAGTCCAGGTTCCAAGACGGGGCCATGTGTGTCTAATTTGAGTAGTTAAGGAAGTTAAGAAAGCAGAAGAAACAAGACAAATCAGTCAACATCCAGCTCTCTCTGTGGTGATGAGGCAGAAGACTACAGCCAGTCTCCATAGGCTGTAAACTGTTTTAATGAAGGCTTTTCCTTACACTAAATACATTTACATTAGCTGCTGTCCTGACCAGGAAAACATTCCCATTTATGACTCTTGGGATTAAGGTACCCATTAGTACATTCTTCCAGACCCACGGTAAATTAAATCACATATAAGCATATGTATATGTTTTTATATATATACATATATGTATGTTTTTAAATATATACATATATATATTTCTATTTCTGAATACATGGATATACACAATATATATCATTTTCTAGCCTAGTGTATAACTTCAGTTGGGTCTCACATGTGATTAATATTGATTAATGTCAGAAAGAGGTGGACAGCAGACTCAGTGAAGTCTTTACCAGCATATTCCTCATTGCTTCCTTTTCATGTATTTATTTCTGTGTTTAGCCCTTTAGCATAGTTCACTAATTAAGTTTTTAAAGCCGAAGTTCTAAAGCTCACAGCTTCCTTAAATTGATTTGTTTTCTATTGATGGTCAGGCAGGTGACAAACACTGGAAGGAAGTAATATTGTCATTCAATTTTTGGAGCAGTTTCAATGTTCATTTAATCCCTTGTCATTCTTTCTTTTTTTTTTGTTTTTAATTTATTTAAGAACTTTCAGTGCTTTCCTTAAAAATGTGGGGCCCTTGGAGCTGTGCTAGGACCTGCTGAAGGTCACCTTGCCACTTTCAGCACAGAAACTGCCACCAGTGGAAATAGGAGAGCAGCATCTCAGGCTGGATGCTGCTGATATTCTGGAGCATGGAAATTAATGTGTTGGTCAGCTGGAAATAGGCAGAGGAGCCCAGCTCAAAGCCCCTCTCCAGTTTCTCAGCCTGTTCCTTGTGCTGCAGCGTGGTTTGATCAGTTTTAACCAGGTTTTTTTGACCCATCTGAACTGGTTCTGAGCAGTTTGAACTGGTTTTCATAGGTTTGAACTGGTTTTAACTGGTTTAATCTGGTTTAAACGATTTGTTTCAATTTTAACTGGTGGGATTCAGTTTCATTCAATTTGAACCAGCTGGATCTCAAGTAAATCTCTCTTGCTCTAATATTTACTGCTGTATTTAATCACCTTGTGCTTAGATAAGAATCTGTAGCCCTGATTTAAGCCTGACCATATTCAAATCAATGTGAGTTTCATTGCTGACCCAGTTGCCTGGCAAAGGGCTGAACCCCTCATATGAGTGAACCAGAACAGCAAAAACATAACAAAAGCATTTCCTTGAGAGCACTATTTCTGCTGTTGGACAGTTGTTCCTAATTTAGCAGCCTAAAAAAACTCCTGGGCATTGGTGTTTCCCCTTGCAGCATTAGTGCAGCACTCAGATCAGTTTTGGTGGTGGTCACAAGGAGGGTTTTGTGTTATCTCACACAGGGTGAGGAGATGGAGTAGCTGCTATGGCCAGTCACTATCCTGCCCTCTGGGGAAGTGGGTTGGAGGGTTCCAGACAAACCTGAAAGGTGGAGGGATGCTCCTGCCTGTCTTGTCCAGCAGAAGTCACTGGAATCACTCTGGGAAGGGGAGGGTGGAAGGATGGGGTGAGCACAGCCCCAGGCCCAGATCTGTCCTGGCTTGTCCTTCTTGCTTGAAGGGCTCCTACAAGGAAAACAGAGAGAAACTCTTATAAAGAGCATTAGGAGACAGCATGAGGGAGAATGGCTTCAGACTGACAGGCAGGAAGTTTAGATTGGATATTAGGAGTGAATTCTTCCCTGTGAGGGTGGTGAGACCCTGGCACAGGTTACCCAGAGAAGCTGTGGCTGCCTCACTCCTGGAAGTGTCCAAGGCCAGGTTGGACAGAGCTTGGAGCAACCTGGGGTAGAGGAAGGTTGACCAAGACATTCTGTGATGTCCAGCACCACCAGCCCAGGTGGTTAAAGCACATCCAGTCTCTCCCAAGTGTGCTAGAAAGACACACACCCCTCTGGTATTGCATTCAAATTCAGCTGTATCAATCAGCTATATCCCACAGAGCCTTTCTTTTCCAAAAGGCTATATTTAAAAAATAACATATTATGCATAACTGACTCTTTCCCATTTTCTCACTGCAGATCCACCCAAGGACTTAACAGAGCGCCCACGTCTGCACGGAGACAGTGAAAGCCCTGCTGATTTATGAGGACAAAGTATTGAAAGTTTAAAACCATCTCAGCATTTCCAAGCCAAATGGATTTCTTATTTGCACTTTGACTGTTTACCAGACAACAACAGTGGCTTTACTGTGTGAAAGAAAGGATTCGGTGGAAATAATGGCCCTGATTTTTGACAGCTGAAAATAAAAAATGAAGAAAGTGGTTCCTTTGCTAAAGTTTCTGAGATTGCAAAGTACAAGCAACAGTATAAGTTTGGATCTACAATTTACTTTATACCAGTTAAAGTATATATATATATAGAAATATATATATATTAATATATGATATTTTGAAATAAAAGCCTCACTCTTCAAGAAATTGAATAGTACCACACTTTGCTGCAGCTGCTGTATTTTTTTTTTCTTTTTTTGCAATGGTCTGGAAGTTCCCTACCTGTTTGAGAGAGAAATGTGGCAGTGAAGAGGCAAAGCAAACCTGCTGTGGTACAAGGACGCCTAAGAGCTACACGAATCCTACCGATGCAGCATCCAGAGCTTCCTGTTCCCTTCGGCAGAATTTTGAGGGCATTTGTTGTTCCACTTTGTGTTCTGGAGGCTTTTCCCCTTGTGCAATACTAGCATGCTGGCTTTGCTTCATTAACCATACTTGATTGATATATAACGATGATAATTCTATCCTCCTCCAGGAAAATATTTTTAGAGCTGTTAGATATTCCATGAAGAAGAGATGGACAACTACTGAGTGAAGTACAGTATGTATTAAAAGTTTATTTGGCAGAGTTTGGTAGACTGTGAGCTCCCTTCTTATTAAAGATGTACTGTACATACAATGTCTTCAGACTTTGTATAGCTCCTAGAGACTCCAGTAAAAACCCAGTAACCACCTCCAAAGCTTTGCATTGTTGGCTCACTAATTCTTTGAAACAACAACAAAGCTATTTCCTTCCAGACTGGCACATGAGGGGAGTTTCTCATATGGTTTGGTGTTTCAGGAGCCCATTTGCAGTTGGTGAACAGGCACCTCAGCTTAAGCATGCCTCTGTGGACACCTGGCTGTGTGCTCTTACCCCACAGCACACATGGGAGAACTGCCTCAATTTAGGTTTCCTTCATTGCCAGGCTAATTCTCATTGAGAGCATTTGCCACCAGCTAAAAGCATACACAAAAGCAATTCCATGGCATAGCAAATGCCCAGCAGTTTGTGGCAAGCACAAACTTGTGGCTGATCTCTTCACTTTCAGAATAGTTTCCTTCAGTTTATTTTCAATCTGTTTCTTGCTATGGTGAATTCAGCTAATCTGAGATGCTCCTCAGCAAGGATGTGTCCACAGAGACCTTGACCCAGTCACTGCTGAGCTCCCATTGCTGGCTGAGCTGTAGCTGTTCACCAGGCAGTCTGGCCCTGGCATTGCTGAGGAAAGATCAAATGTGAGGGCTGAAATGTGCGAGCCTAGTTCACATTCCCAGGCACTTATGTGAGCAATCCAATTAATTTCAGGGGGTTTATTGGTGTGGAAAAGTGTCTTGCTGTCACGCATAAGTCTGCACAATCTACCCTTCAGTCTGCCTAATGCTACCAAATGAAGGAGGAATAGGGAATTGTAAAACTAGTTCTGTTCAGTCCAGCTTCATCCTTTTAATATTTCCAATTTCCTTTCAGCCTGCTTACCTGTCTCTCACAGGATGCCTTTGGCCATGCTGATCACTTTTAATCCAATGCAGAGGAAGTGCTGCACTTCCCATCCTAGATTTGGTTGAAATTCTCCCACTGAGTCTCTTTCTCCTTCAGGGTAACCACTTCAATCCTGATGCTTCAAGAGGCAGAAATTGTCACTGTAATTACAGTGCAGATTAAAGCAGCTACATGACGTGTCACGCCATATTCCATGCTGGCTTTCCATGCTGATCTTTTCCCAGTGCTCACAGTGGAAATGGATGAGCTGTTTCCAAGTACTTCTATTATCCCTCTTCAAAAATATGAGTGAAGAGTACCCAGGGAAGAAACAGATGACCCAGAAAGTGGTAGACTCTCTGTCCATGGAATATTCAGGAAAAGGCCTCAGTGTGGCACTTGGGGACATGGTTTAGTGGTGAAGATGGCAGTGGGAGGTTAACAGTTGGACTTGATGAGTTTAGAGGTCATTTCCAGCATTAAGAATTCTGGTTCTGTGCACAGAAAGGAGCGTGAGCCTCACCATCACTTGTGAGTGATGGTGATCCTTGCACATGGAGATCACCCTCCCTGGTGGCTCAGCTGGACAGGCTGGGTATTTTCTGGGAACAGCCACCTGCCCAAACCACAGAAGATACCTGGATCCTACTTGTATTTTAGATGTAGTCTGCCATGGCCATGTGTCCAGTACCGTCATCTCAGTTCAGAGGGGAACACTGCCTGCCTGCCTGCTTACCCCCAAATGGATTATAAGGTCAGCTGCCACTAGTAAAGAGAAACTCCTCCAAAATAAACCCCTAGCATTTCTGAATTTTACTCAAACAGCACCTTATAAACCCCAAGACCTCCTCCAGCACCCCTTGGTGCACTAATAGATAGACCATCAGGTAAGTCCATTCAAAGCCAGGACATGTTATAAGCCTTTTAACATCTGGAACTGAGGCACACAAAGCTAAACAGCCTCCCAAAATCACATGGGGAGCTATGGAAAATCCAGCAGAAATTGAACTTTGGTTTCCTTATTCCCAGCTGAGTGATGCTCCATTACAGGAGCCCCACAAACAAACCCATGTGTGGTCCCTGGTACCCTTTGCCAAAGCCCCAGGTATCCCCACTGGGAGGTTTTTACCCCACAGCAGAGCTGCTGCCGTGGCTCATCCTGTGAGCAGATAACGCTGCTGTGCTGTGCCTATGAAATATGCCTGTTGAGACTGGGAAATATTAGACTTGCTAAAATGTCAGAAGGAAATGTTGTCATTACCACAGGAAAGTTTCTTTGAGATGTTTATGAATTTTTCTTTGCCAGTAGGCAGCCTCCAATGCCACCCCACCAAATTCAGTAAACATCTGCGTCTCTTTGAAGTTGCCGCAAAAAGCCGCTCGTGAAGCGCGGCATCGAGAAATTGCTGTTTTAATTAAAATGTTTTAGAGGGCAATTAAGGCCTTTGCAAAAATAATGACTGATAGAACATGAAGTCCAATTAAGAGTCAGATGCAACTAACCTTCGTTGTTTCAGGGAACCAAGTTGAAAACAATAATAAAAAAGAATTCAAGAAGCCTAGAGTCACAAATATTCTGCATTTCAGGGATACTCACAGTAGCACAGTGTGTAGCAGGAAGATGTCAGAGCTACTTATCCTGGCCAATGGAAAGCAGATGTCTGTCAGTGGTGGAGTGAATGGTTCTCATATCCTCATGGGAAAGTGACAGTCATGCCATTCTCTGCATAATGTTAAAAGGTTTACGTTAACAGAGGAGAAAATGAAAGTTCCCGCTTTTTGGCAGAGGTCTAGACAGACACACTTCAGGAAATTAAAAAAAAAAAGAAAAAGAATATTTGTAAATGCATCAAATATAAATTTAGATTTATGTCAGTGTTTCTTCAGATGTGTGAAATCAAGTTCTGTAAATCTAAAATGTACAAGTTGGAAAAAAATACCAAAAAAAAAGGTAGCTACCATCTGCCTATTAATTCAGAAAACTTAGATTATGTGCTTCTGTCCAAAAATCTCTGGTAATAAAAGGCTCAGTGTGGTATGACTTGATATTGTTTTGAATATACTATATGCAATATAAAAAAAAACCCAAAATCTTGGAGGATGTCCACTCCTATGGCCGACACCAGGAACAGCATGATGTGCACCCATACCTGGCTCTGCACAGAGAAAGGACCATGAAAAATTGCTGAAGGTGAAGCAGTTTGTGATGAGTGATGCTCTTATCAGACCTATTGATTGACTATTAGCAGGGTTTGCAGGTACTGTCAGTGGTACTGCTTGGATGTTTTCCCATTATAAAATGATTAGTTACATTCCTAACTCTCCTCATTTGCCACTTACCTGTTTCACTGGCTGGTCCAAATATAATTACAGATCATAGAGAAGTTGTGGAGGAGATAAACATACTTTGGCTTGGAAAGCACATCCATTTCATCTGAAAGTGGCAGGCTTTGTTTCTTCTTCAAGGGCAGGATGAATACTGTGGCCTAAAATGAGCTTCTCTTTTATCAATACCTCAGTCACATCCCAGTAAGCAGGGTTTAGAGCTTGCCTGACAAAGAACTGGGTCATGCTTCTTTGCTTGGTATTCTATTTTTTTGTCAGAGAAAAATAGAAACACATTCCACAAATAATCTTTCAGGTAGACAGAAGGAGATGTGTGTACAGGGCAGTTGGTTTCAGGCTGTCAACACTTTTTCTAGTTCACTGGTTTGAATTCAGATCATAGGCCTGACACATATTTATGGTTTCTTCTCTCAGAGGCTCACACAGTCAAAGCACTTAACTTCACAAATATTTGTACTTTATAAAACCATGCTGCTCTGAGGAAAGGAACTGAATCCTCTGCTTTCCAGGCAGGAAACTGAAACTCAAAAGAGCTGAGACTTGCCCAAGGTGATGCTGAAAACCTGCAGCAGATCTGGTGGTAGAACTGAGAGCTCCTGGATTTCAGGTCATCACTGAGTATGGTTCATCTGTGATTCACACCAGTGAAATTTTGCTGAGAGCAGACCCTGAGTCGCAGAGAGCAGAATTAGGGGACCTGCAGTCAGGTGTGGACAATCATGTGCCAGCACCAACGGAGCAGAACTTGTGCATCTCCCTGCAGCTGGGATTTTCAAACCATTGATGCTTGGAAGATCCCCCCCAGGTCTGCTCCAACATCTCCTGGTCCCACAGGGACACAGTCCTGCCTTAGTTTGGTTTCATGGCTCCATAGTAGAAGCTGCTCTGAGTTTTCAGATGAAAGAAGAGATAGAAAATGGTCCTGCTTAACCCTGACAGGCTGAAAAAAATGGCCAACAGTTCTTCTTTTGGAGGTCATGATTTTTTTGGAGACAACCATCTGAGAGAACGTTCTTCATGTAAAAGCTGACTTGGAGGGGAGAAAGCCAACATTGCCTTCCAGCAGAAAAATGATGAACTAGCCAAAGAGGAGCACAAATAACTTGGTCTCACCTGGGAGTGTGAGCACCACTGCCATGGAGAGGATAGTATGCAGAGCAGCTAAGTCATGGAAAAAAATCCTTATTTTTGACAAATATTCCTGTGTGAGCACATTTGCAGATCTTTGCTAAACCTTTAACCTTTGTTAGACTTGTATCTCTAATTCCTGTGTGCAGCTCAGAAATGTGCAGAGGTCTTTCCCATATAACAGAACTGGATATGGCATCTTTTCATCCAACACTCATGGTTGGATTATTACTTTTTTTCCCACCATGAAGCAATATGATCAAATTTGTCTGACCAGAAACAAAATACATGTTTGAGCATCAAGTTACTAACCTCTTTCCTATTGTTTCTCATCTGTTTCATTTCTCAGATTATTGTCCTTGATTCAGTTAGAAGTGGGGGCTAGGGGCCCACCTAGATACGAAGCAAACTACCCATAACCTAAAATATCACTCAGGGGAATATGTAATTTCTTCCTCCCACCTGCCATTCCTCTTCATTTCCTATTTCATTTCACTTTCATTTCATCCCATCCCCTCTCTTTCACACCACTCAATTACATTCATCCATCTCTGTTAGCCTTTTATCACCACTGCTGCCCCACAGACTAAAGAAGAGACCCCTTTCAGGGAGCTGTCCCCCACAGCAGCAGTGATTTATGTGATCTTCACTCTTTTTCCTGTGTACCTTGGAAGGCGAGATGCCAATCTGTGCCAGCAGCTCCTGTATTTCCCTGCCCACACCAGCTCAGGGCCACAGGGTCCCTCTCAGGTGTGCCCTGGGTACAAAGCAGGTGCTGCTGCTGCTTGATTTGCAGCAGAGGAGTCAAGTGTCAGCTCCTCACCTCCCCTGAACCCTTCTGTTTGTTGCTTTTCCCAAGGTCTCCTCTGCCTTGACCAGATCTCAGAACTCGGCATGCTGGCTATTGGGGGCTTGCCACCAGCTTTAGCCTCTGCAGGAGGGAAATTTATCACTATTGATTTGATCAGGCTTTTTTCAGGCTTGAAATAAAAAGTGAAGAACTGGCCAAGCTGCTGTGAAATGCTCAGTGTGGGATCCAAGCACAGGCATAGAAGCTTTGAGATTGGAGAAGACCTCTAAGATCAGGTCCAGTCATTAACCCAGCACTAAACCTTGTCTCTGAGCACCACATCTACGTGGTTTTGGAACACTTCCAGGGATAGTGATTCCACCACTTCTTTGGGAACCCTGTGCCAATGCTTTTCTGAGCGTTTTGTGCTCTTTCAATTACATTTTCAATTACATATCTCTGATAGACTCTGCTATCTAGATTAGTAGAGCCTTCATGGTGTCCCACATAGAATGGTCCAGAGTTTTTACAGATCTGACCCCAAGTCCCTAAAGCCCTCCTGGTGTCTTACAGACAGAGAGACACCAGGAAAGAGAAACAAGCAGAGAAACAATTAGGAAATGTTGCAATCTAAAGACAATGGTCTGTGTGTCCTTCTCTGCTTGAAGAGAATATTCCCTGAAAGTAATTTTGAAATTAAGCAGCCTTTCAAGCATTTTGCAACCTGAAGAACCTCAGTACTGGATGCTGAAGATCAGCTAAAAATGTCTTAAAATAAAAACTGCACTTGGCTCTTGAATTCAAGCCCTTAGGCAAATCTTCCACCAGCTTTACTCCTTGAATAGGAGCTGATAGGTCACACTGAGACCCACTTAAATCTTAGTAATGAACGTAAGCAGGGAAGGAGACCTGTCACAAAGACGTCACTGCCTTGCAGTGCTACCTCCAGGCACTCTGCAGCTTTCCTTTAATTCTGCCACAGGCAAATTTATCATTCAGCACTGGACCCACAGTAAGCAGATTTGCATTTCATCAACTTCCCCTGCTTTTAGTCTGGTCTGGATTTGACTGATGAGTATGTGTGATAACAGCACTTCTGTCTTCACAACACAGCACTACAGTCCAAATAAAGCTTTCCTACTGAGGAAGGCATTTCCACCTCAGCTGAATCACCTGCTCTTTGAGCAGAGTTTGGTGGCATGGATGTGCAAAGCTGCCCAAGAGGAACCACCAGGCTACAATGTTTTTCCTCAGCAGCTTGGCTGTATCTCCCCATTCTATTTGGCCACCAGACTCTCAAAGGTTATGGCCAGTGCAACAAAGAAATAAGCCAGTCTGGATGTGCACCTGCCAGAGGCAGCTTCCATGAGCACTTCACTCAATTGGCTTCATTTTCTTCTGACTTTGACTCCCAAAAACTTACAGTCTCAAAAGAGAGCAGTGACTGGATGGAAAACAAAGCAAAACAATTCATAGCAGCTGTTGGTGTGTCCTAGAACTGCTCTCTCCTCATCTGGAATAGGAGAGAGGGAAGACTCATAAATGCAAGGACAGGGAAATTCAGGCACCCAAAGCTGTAAGGCTCTTACAAACCTGAAGTGATATTTTCTGCTCATCTGTGCTGAGATGTGGTTATTATGAGAATATCACATTCTCAGTTAGCTTTTATACTCTCTCAGCACCTGATTTCTAAATGTTATTATAGCCTATCTTCCATTCACCTCATCTCTACTCTTTGTCTGAGGCAGAAAAAATTATGCTATGCTTACACAAAAGCCTGTTCTTTTACTTGGCACAGAAAACAAGACAGGGATAAGAGCCTGTTGGTTTTATTCAGTAAAACTCATCCCATCATTTGCTTCACTGTTGGATTATAAACAGTATTCCAATCTACTCCCATAACTGAAACACCTTTTTTATATCAATTTTTCTTTTTATTTTCATCAGACCACTTTGATTTGTTTACAGCTCTAGCTCATGTAACCTGTGCCTGTTGCTCTGATTTGAGCAGAATTGAATGCAGTTTTCAAAATAGTGGACCATTTTCCCTTTACAGATGTTGCATCCATTTAATCTGGGACTTCCACCTTGCAGTGCTCTTTCCAACAGTGCCTTGCTACAGTCAGCACCAGCCTTGGGCAACAACAACTGAAACAGCCAACTCTGAAATTATACTCCAGGTATTCATATATTAGACAAATTAAAATGCATGTTAGATTGTTTCATATTTTTGCTGGTCTTTATCCTTTAGGCACTGACCTTAAGCAGAGCATGGCAAAAATTTCAATGCCCAGAAAGGCAAGGAGAACAACTGGGACAGGATCAAAACAAGAGAGAGTTACCCACACACACTGTACCTGCTGCCTAGGAAGATTTTCTGAGCTGAAGTTTCAGAATTCACCCCAAAAACGTTGATAGTAAGGGTCAAAACCTGATTTCTGCAGGTACCTCAGTTTCCCTCATCAGTGGATCTGACTCACAGTATTTGTTGGTTCATAATGTTGCTTTGCAGCCCTACTGCTGACTTTTTTTCCCTCCATACTAATTTAATTTTGACTTTTGTGACTGCTCATTGCACATGATCTGTGAGATCCTGGAGTTAAAGATGTCCCTCAAGAACTCTCAGAAATGTCACAATGGCTTTTCTCAACAATATCATCTCCCCTCTGCATCTAGCAGCAATCTACAGAAAATACTTACAGTGGGACCACAATACATCCCTTTTTCCACTATGGAAAAAAGCTGCAAAGGAAAATAAGAATGAAAAGATTTCTTACAGTCAGTGCTGTTGAAAACCTTGTGGCAAAATTAGGAAGAGCAGCCTAAATCTGCTAGAATGGTTTAGCCCCAAAACTAAAACTGGTTCAGCACAGAGTTTTCATTGATTTCTAGTCCTCATGATCTTCCTTTAACATCTTCTTGCAGACTACAGCAGCTTCACCTTCTTGTAGCTCAACCATTTGGAGCCTTGACAATTGGAAAGGAGCCCCAAAAATCAACCTCACAGAAATGAGGATAGGCCTGGTCTGTGTGTTGCTGTCTCCCTTCCACCTGCTGCCCTTCACACCCAACAGAATTTCACCAGAATAGCCATGAGAAAGTTGCTCTTCCCAGATTGCTGTCAGACATGAAAGTCATCTTGTGTCTGAGTAACTGAGGCACTCATCCCTCAGGCATTTCTGTACCCCCAGCTGCCCTGGTCAAACTGATCTAATTAGTCCCTTGCAATCAAAGGCAGTGGTTTGGGCAGAAGACTTGAAAAATAGGACTTCACAACTGGTAAAGTTCTTGATCAGGATTATTATAATTTTTTTCAAATCAAACCCACAGTTTGCATAATGAGGATTTCTGGGAAGATAGGGTCTATTACAGAAAAACCAGCTGTTCGCCATTAATTGACTCCATCCTTCTCAGACACTTTTTCAGACACCTGGAATCAGGATTTCTGGGCACATACAAGCCTGGCATTAAGTTAAATGAAAATTGAGGAACTGACCTGAAAGCAAAGATTACCAACCTTAACTTTCAATTTCTCAGGACCTTGCCATGATTTAAACACAGGTTGCTCTGCTGAAACACAGAGAGTTTCTACTTGCAGCCCTTGGTTTTCTTCTGTGCTCTACAATGCAGAAATGCTGCTGAAAACACCCTGCACATCTCTGAGGCGACTTTGCTCAGCAGTTGGCACTGAAACACCCTCAGACACAGGAGAGCCCATCAAACATAACCTATAGAAAATCACAGAATCATGAGGGGTGGAAGAGACCTCCACAATCATCAAATCCAAGCATTAACCTAACACTGCCAAACCCAGAACCAAACCATGTCCCTGAGTGTCACATCCACACGTTTTTTGGGCACTTCCAGGGCTGGTGATTCCAGCAGGCTGTTCCAATGTTTGCCCAGTGTGAAGGAAACAGCAATTCAGTTTCAGTTTTATGCAGTAGAGAGGCAAACCAGACTCCTAGCAGGAGGAAATTGGTATTAAAACCCTGTCTGGACAGCAGAAGATCCACATCTCACTCAAGACTTTCATATAGAGTGAGTCTATACAATAGCTGTGCTGATCATTTCCTTAGGTTTTAGAGAAATTAACAACTTTAACTTTACAGACTTCATGGTTGCTTGATCTCACTACAGTAAACAGCTCCATATTTTTCCTTTTCATGTTTTATCCTGAAGCAACAGAGCATTACATTAATTGACTTGTCTTATTAATTCAATAAGCTGCTTCCAAGATGAAATGCTTAGCTATGCTTGCTTGTTTTTGGCACTTTTTGGTTGTTGGAAGAAAAGCTTTAAGGCTAGAATTGCTCTGATGTTTTCCACAGTTCACTGAATAATTTTATGCACTACTGAAGATTTGCCACATTTGGAATTACTGCAAACTGCTACTTTTTCATCATATTATAATTTAATTCACACTTTTAGTATGATAAGAAAACATTTAACAGTTTGCATATTTGAGAAGTATATTTGTTCTGCCAGAAAGTTGTGGTTAAGAATTCATTATGGGTCACTCATTTCTAGGATTTGTAATTTGGGCTTAAGATACATTTAGAAGATTAAAGATGACATAGAAGCCACCCCATTCAAATGAATTATATGCAAGAAATCCAGGGAGAAAAAATTGACCTTGCTGTAAATATAGGGCAAAAATAATTTATTGCGAGCTTGAGTGAGGTTGAGGATTTTTTACTATTTCAGCAAGATATTGGAGGGGAGGTGAAACTATTTTAAGCTTTAAAAAACAAAACCCCGACATTCCTTAAGGGGAAAATATTCATGTAACTATGTGGATTCTTAGATTTCAACTTCTTTAGGAAATATGAACTCTTGGTTTGCCTTTCAGTTGGTGAAAATGCTGATTTTTTTCCTTTTCTTTTTTGGTCTCTACTGGGTGAAAATGAAATTTCTTTTTGGTGTCGTTTAACCTCTCTGTGTCCTTTTGAGGGTCCTGTCATACTATGGGCTGTTGTCCTAGACATAAATATCTCTCTCCATTTAATTTCTTGGGCTTGGAGTGGAACCTCACAGTGACGTCTCTAAGGTGAGGTCTCTGCAGGGTAACTGTGAATATTCTCCCTCTGCTTCTGACTGCCAGGGCCTGTGGGAAGAAGGATTGAGTGGGAGACCCCCTTACAAAGCTCCTGGAGGAGGTGCTATAACAGGAGTCAGTCCCTGGAAAAACACTTCAGCTGTTCCTGCTCCTGGGGATAGGAGGGCATGGCTGGAAAAAATGTCCTTTAAACCCCTTCTCACCCCAGAGCCAGGCACAATCCCTGCTGCAGCAAACCCAGCAAGGTTTTGAGTTAAAGACTTTGCTGGCAGTGAGGTCCTGTTTTTAAATGAAGGTTATTGATCAAGTTTCTGGCCTTAAGAAAAGAAATCAAGACTTAATTTATGCTCAGAGTGACCTGTAGGTGTTTGCACAACAATTAATACCCACAGTTATGGTAATGCAGCTGGACACAAGGCAATTGATCTTTTCCTTGAAACTTTTTACCCTTACAGCCACTACCTCTAACTCCTCATTATGTGTCCCCATACTCGTTGCATTTCAAAATTATCACACTAAGCAAAGCTCAGTGCACTGTTTAAATGAGTAAGGAACATCTGGTGAGCTGAGACTACTGGGACTCCACGGACAGATAAAGTTGTAGCACTTTTCCTCTGTATATGGAAATGCATTGTAAATTCAATCTGCAAATTGTCTGAAAAGGCACAGGTCGGAAGGGAGGTGGAGAAGCACCATCATTTGTGCCAAGGTCAGACTCCATGCAGCTCAGCTGAAAGGCAGTGTATTCTAATGCATTCAGTCACAAAGCTTTGTACTCTTCACTCATTATTTTGTACCTTAGCAGTTTTCTAAAGGTGCTTGGGACATCCTACTTTGGCCATCACAAAATAAGTGCCAAATACACTATAAAACTGACAGACCTTGTGACTATGAAAATGTTTCTCTCCCAACATTTTTTTTTTCCTTCTTCTTTCATTTGCTTTAAAGAAATGTGAGATAAAACTGATATCTCAACCCCACTGATATCTCAACCCAGAGCTGCTGAGACTGAACCACTGCCTGCTGATCTACCTTGGTTAAAAAAAAAAAAAATAAAAGCAAAACAACAAGTTGTGCACTAACCATCTGCCATGAAACATAAATGTCTTGTAATAGCAATAAGCCAAGAGCCATGAACCACTTAGCCTGAGGGGGAAGATGTTTCAGCAGGGTGAGCAGCAAGGAAACCCTCAAAGCAATGGGTGACGCTCCCGCCGTGCTGGGGCAGCTCTGCCCAGCCTGCAGAGTTCCTGCCCTGCCCTGAGCTCCTGCTGAGCCCCCTCCTCACCCCTGCATTCCTGCTGAGAGGCTCAGCCCTTGGGAAGATGGGAATAATTTTTGTTAGTGCTGCTCTGTGGTCAGGGATCCCACACAGCCCCTGTGTGACTGTACCTGGGGATTGTCACTGTCTCCATGCCAGGACATCCCTGACCTGCTGCCACCGTTTGTGCTCATGTGTTGGTAGGCTTAAGTTCCCTGCAGGAGGCAAGGAGAGGGCACTACAGGCTGGTGGGACTTTGGTTTTGTTGATCAGAGCTTCTCCTGGAAGCCACAGATGTGCCAGTCTCTATCTATGCTTTTTCCCCATCCCACACGAGTGTTTGCAGGACCTTCATGCACATCTTGGCTTTTGTTCTTGAATCACAAAGGGGTAAAATACAACTGGGAGAGCACAGCCTCCACCTCTAGAAGAAATTTTACCCCTCTTTTCTCCTAAAAGCACCAAAACACCCCTTATTCCAAGTACATCTGTCAGGACTTCTCTTGCACATCTTCCAGCCACAGCCCCAAATGTGAAACCTGACATTAATATGAACCATTTCCAACTGTTTACCCTGGAACAGAGCTAATAACAAAAGACAAGCAGTTTTCAACAAAAGGCAGGGTTAGCTCATGTCACAGCAGCTAAGGAGTATCATTTGAAAACCCCGGAGGGAGCATTTAAGAAAATATCTCCCAGAAAAATCCCTGCTCTTGTTACCATCTCAGGAAGGAGCAGCAGGAACGTGACACCTTTGCCTTGTTGGTGTAATAATGGTACTGAGAGTGTGGCACGGCTGAGTGCTAATTGTTCACTGGGTGATCAGGGATATTCCCAGGTGGCTGCAAAGGCAGAGCTTGAAAGGGGAAAAACAATTCTTTGGATTCCCCCTTTCAAGAAATCATTTAAGCAGAGGCAAGAATGAAAGGAGTGTCAGGAGTGAATCTGCAGATGGCTCCAACATCAGGGAACATTTATCTGAAAGCCAATGAAAGTGTGACTGTCTCCTGCTTTCCCAGGCTGTATAACACCACGTTGATGAGTGTTTTCAGCCCAGACAGTGCAGGAGGGCACATCTGCTGCTCAGCACAGCTGTTCCTGATGCTTCCTGCTGCCCTGGCACCCAAGCCTTTGGTTCCCTCATCCCTCTGACTGCCCCAGCCTCCTCCTCCCATCATCCCCATTGTCCCCATTATCCCCATGAGGCTCAGCAATTTGGCTGATCCCTTTCTGGACCTGTCCATCCATTTCCAGAGCTCCACACTGGGATGTGCCAGCACCTCACTGTCCTGTGTGCACATTAATTCCCTTTAAAATTCAGCCTCATTCACAAGGCACCCATAACCCTGATTTTGGGGGACATGAACATCCCACACCAGCTGCATCTTCCACTCTCCTATTTGGTGACCCACACCCAGGTGCCCCTCAAAGATTTTTCCTCAAAACCACAAGCTCCCAGCCCAGCCTCTCCATTGTGGCTGTATCTAGGAACGTATTATTTCTAAGTCAGTAGCCCAAAATCCATCTGAGGATTTGGCTTTGATTTCTCTCAAAAAAGCACTTCAACATCTGATTTTACCTACCCAGCTTGTAGGGCTGTGATATGGATGAACAAATCTTCCACTCCTTTGAGCAAGGCTCAATGTGGCTGAGGAGAGGAGAGGAGAGCAAAGACGCCCCACATCTGGACAAAACACATCTGGACAAAACACATCTTCTGCCTCTGGAAGGTCTGACACTCACTTGGCATCAGCTGAAGGCCACACAGGATGGTGGAGAATCACTCTTGGAGTTTTCATGTAAGAGATTGTCTGGCACAGCTGATGATAATCGATGCCCAAGGGCAAAGTGACTGGTATTAACCTAGCTGCCCTCTCAATGCCATGAAAAATAATTCCATCCCTTGTATATTCCTAGAAGAAGAAAAAAAAAGCCAGAAACAAAGTGCTTAAAAACCTGCATTTGTCAGACTGATCCTGTTTAATTAAACAGGAAATTGCAGGGCAACAAAATCAATCTTTACAAAGAAAAGCTGTTTCTCTGTTTACAGAAGAGAAACTTGTGGTGATTTATCTTTAAGAATGTAATTGCCTAATGATTAATAGTGACCAGAGACAGGAGAAAATGAGAAACAGGAGTGACTTCTCTTGGTGTGTGAAGCATGGCAGAGTTATATGCCCCTGCCACAGGGAGCATTAAACAAGGAAAAATTTCTGGTTTACAGCAGGAACCTGCTATTCTTCTTCTACTTTCTTCTTTTGATACAGAAGTTATCACCACTGGAGAAATCCAGATATGCTATTGGATATTAGGAGATTTGGGTCCAGGTATATATTTGTTTGGGGGTTTTTTTCTGCTCATGGTAATTCAAAATCAGAATTTCATCTTCCTTCCCAGCAGGACCCCTTAGGCAGAGGCAGGAGCTGAACCCAGATTAGCTGATCTTAGTGCAGAGCCCCAAAGGCTAAACACCACTTTCCAATGCAAAGGGTGTCTGCTCTCTGCTTCCCAAGAGATAAATTAAATTTGCATGGAGCAGGGCATCCCACACAGCACAAGAGGGGTCTGCTCAGCCCTAGTTCTGACTGAAAGCACACAGCCACTCTTGGGTGGGACTTGAGAGTTTGACAAGTCACGATTCAATTCTGGAGCACTTGATGATGGCATTAACAACATCCTCTGCAGCTCATATATAGAAATTATACAGAATATAATATGGTTATATATATTATACAGAATATATATGGATATTTATACATGCATAGCCATTACACAGAAATGCCACTGCAGCCCAACCCAGAAGGGCCATCCATGCCATCCCTCTCACCTCACCAAGCAGATTTAACAAATTTCAACAATTTCTCTTCACTTGGAGCTGATGAAGGTGAGAATATGACTCTGACATTTTACAGACCCACAGCTTTTTGGCTGCTTATGAGGAAAGGCAGACAGAGTTCTCACAAAACAGTTTAAAAGCCCTCAGCAGTGAAACCTCATGGTTTAAGAAAATGAGGATTGTTATTATTCTAATAGATGTATTATTACTCTAAAGTAATCATACAGTATTAATCAATAATACACTATAAATTGTGTATTATTACTCCAAAGGTGGCTTGCACTGAGATGAGGGTTTGAAAAACCTGTAACTGCTCTGAAAGTTGTGTCTTCCACTTGGCCAGAGTGTAAGAGAACCAATTTTATGAGTGTTTCCCAAATTTTTGTGTTGTAGCTGAACCCAGGCAACATTCTGCTTGTTTCCTCAGCTCAGTCAAGATTCATCTGCACCTCTAGTGGGACAATTCTGACCCTGATAGCTCATGCTCTCTCCCAACAAAAGTGTTTTGCCAGCATTTCAGTGCCTTACACTAAAGCACCATGCTATTCTCTCAGCTACACAATTTTCCCCCATTTCCTTTAAATGACTCAAGGAAAATCTGCTCTCAGTGTCTTGCAGAAAGGAATCTGTCAGGCTTGAACCCATAACCTTTCTCTGCTTTACTGACCTAAAATTCTCCTGCCTGTAAGGCAGACTCACATTTTAGAGCATCTGTCTCCATAGTTTAGGGAAGGTCATAAAACACTGTCCAAGCACATCCACTCTCTTTTCCCGTGGATCATTTACTGATTATCTATGGGCAGCATCCCAGCTACCTGTTTGACAAGTGCTTCCATTCCTGTGCCTACATGTGAGCCCATCTAGGCTAATACCCACAGACTGCAGCACAAATTCCCTGTTAAATCCCAACCAGTGTAATTACTCCATCCTAAATACTCTCATTTCTTCCTCTGTAGGGTCCAAAAATATCTAGCACATGAGGATCTCACAGCCACCCTCACGGATCCCCTGCCACCACTTAATTGAATTATAACACCATAAATAATCTGGAGGCTATCTCAGAGGCACCCCACACAATTTTCAGGGATGTTGCCTGGTGGGTGACCTATTTGGAGAGGTGCAGACAGATTTCTCAGGATTTTCTTCAAGCTGATTATCTCCATATTCCCTGATGGGCCTTTGTTGCAAAAGAATTACCAAAAAAAAAAAAAGTGCTATTTAATTTATTAACAGCTGGTCCCAAACCAAATTCCCACGGTGGAGAAGCACTGAGCAGATAAACCTAAACTTCTGGAACTGAGAATGTCAGGGCAGCAAAGTGTTTTAAGATGGGGATCTGAATTTTGCAGCTAAAGACCATCTTCAGGCAATTTGTGGATTATGCAGGGATACAAATGCATGAGGCACTTAGTGCCAAGTACCTCTGGCACTCACAAACATAATCTCCACAAAAAGAAGATTTCCACCACAAAGAGATGTTTTGTGTAGGGCCAGAAACAAGGTTGCTTATTTGAATTAAACCTTCCAAGGGCATTAAGGCTAATCTGCTGGCAGCAGTAGGTCTGCACTTCAGGTAGATGGAGTGCTTGTGCTGTATTGTAGCCCTGCATCCTCTCAGCACAAGGCATTCAGATAATTGCTCTTCTCTTTGCTTGCCCAGCTGCTCCAGGGACAGTGCCACACTTGTCAGACAATGGATGTGCTGTGGGAGCAGTTCACATCCCCAGCACACACCCACGAGTGCTGCTGTGTTTAACAGAGCTCTGCAGAGCTGCACAACAGCCCAACACACATCCTTGTGTGAGCAGCCTCTGCCAGCCTGCCCGTGACACCTGAGGGATGGGTGCCACCAAAGGGACTGGGTGAGCTCAGGAGTGGGTCCATGTGAACCTCACGAGGTTCAACAAGGCCAAGAGCAAGGTCCTGTGTGTCACCACAGGCTGGGGCGAAGGGGCTGGGAGCAGCCCTGCAATCGTTTGTGTCTCTTCCAACGTGACCAAACTAAGACACCCTGTAACCTGAGTGCGTTCACACTGATCCAGTGTAACAAATCCACTGAGACCTTACACACCTGACATGGTCACAGAGCAGCTTAGAACCCTTCCAGGCACGGTGCTGCCTCTCAGGGACACCATCCAGCACCAGCAGTGCTCTGTCTGCTTACCCACACACACAGCTCTGCCATAGATGTGCTGTGGGAGCAGTTCCCATCCCCAGCACACACCCACGAGTGCTGCTGTGTTAAACAGAGCTCTGCAGAGCTGCACAACAGCCCAACACACATCTCCTTGTGTGAGCAGCCTCTGCCAGCCTGTGCTCTCCACACGCTTGTGCACGTTCTCTACCCATTCTGTTCTCCAGATGCTTCCTCTTGCATTGCTCCTCCCTGTCCTCTCACAAGGGTCCAGCAGGAAGGGATGCTCTCTGGATGCAGTGATGTGGTGGCTCTGGCTGCCCTGACATGCAACTGGGGGTTTGGTTTCCTCTCTTCTTTCTCCTCATCTCTGGCTCTACCTCTGTGAGTGCCCCACACATGGAAGCAGGGATGTGTGCCTGTGCTGCCAGAGATCACAGAGATGTTGAGAATTGATGTTTTTCCCAGCCCTCTGCTGCTCTCTGTTTGTTTTTGTGTAACCAGAAGCCATTGGAGCCTGATGTATTAATATATAATCCCTACACTGGGAAGCAGCAAGGTCTCCCCTCCTGCTGCTCATGGAGTACCTTTACATCTTCCTTGCATCCCAAGGAGGGATTGAGGAAAAAACAGCAGAGGCTCAGGAAGGAGTCTGCTCTTTTTACCTTCCCATCAGGCACTACTGCCTGCACGTGTGAGGTCTCACAAGGGCTGTGAGCCAAGCCTTATCCTCATCCAAACCTTCAATTAAGGAAGGAGTGAGCAGCATTGGCGAGCGCCAGGACCTCACCAAAGCCCAGAGCTGTCAGTGTGGCTGTCCACAGCAAGCTCCCAGGAGCTCTCTACTGATATTTAGAAAACAAGGGCAAACAAACCCAAAACAAACCCCTGAGCCCGAATTTCTGATTAAATAATACTAAAGTGCACATAATCCAAACTGCTGCATGCAAAGGAACCTGCAGGGTGGGCAGTCCCTGGGATGCAAGAGTGTCCCCTGCTCTCAGCCAGGAGAAGGAAGAGAAGCTCCTGCAGGAACAGCTCTTTGGGGCCAGAGAAGGCATCCAAACAAAGAACACTCAGAGACTGGAGCAGCAAACCCAGTGCTGATCCTCACCAGCACCTGATGCCTCCATTTCACCTCTTTGAGTGACTTTCTGCAAACTTCCTCAGAGGTTTTAACAGCCCAGAGGTAAGTGCCATACCAAATCAGGGTTTGCAACAGATCAAACCTTCTCTCCAGAGTTTCAGGAACTCCTGGGGTGCAGCAGGGACTCAGTACAGAGCTGGCCTGCACAGAGGAGAAGACATTTTCAAGTGCAAATTCCACATATTCAATTATCATCCAGCCAGTGCTGAGTCACATGATGGAAGCCAGGGACAGGGGCATGCACAGTGCCTGGGTACCTGTCTGGCTTTATCTCTTTGGGGAAGGGAAATCCCAAATCTGCCTCTGTGCTCTGCATCACTGAACTCCCACAGCAGCGAGGTCAGACACATCTGTCTCACAAAGGAGAATTAAACTAGGTTACCAATTTAAAAATACACTCATCCTGTTAAAGAAAGTAAGCAAACACCCTCCACTGAGTGATTGATGTGTTGGGAAGTTACACAGCCTAATGAAGAGCACTATGAGCTGTTGGCATTATTGCATTTGCTGTGACCTTAAAAAGGAATAGCTCCAGTTGTCTTTGAGTACAGCTCTGTATGTTCTTGGATTTCTAATACTAACAGGAGCACAAAATCCTGCACTGATTAAAATCATTCAAGATTTTGCTTCTACACCAAGGAAAGAGTGAGAATGGATTGTATTACAGGCATTTTGACAGAAAAAATATTTGCTTTCACAGAGGGAGATATAATGTGTCAGTCCTCCAGTCAGAGAGCAGACAGGCAGCTTCCACTCCAGCACCATTCCTGCAAAGGCTGGTTTAACTCTATCACACATTTCACAGCATGAGAGCCCAGGCCCTGGGCAAAGACCTCCAAGAGCCCCTTTGCAGATTCTCCTGGTGCAAATGGAATGGGCCAGGCAGGGCAGAGCAGGCAGGATTGCAAGTTTAAAAAGTTCTGTGCTTGCAGAATGGCCCAGAGGAGCTCATCCACCACAGGCAGCTCATGAGCCACACACGAGGCTGCTCTGGAGGGGCAGCAGGGGCTGCCCTGGATGCCCTCAGTTGTGTTGGGGAGCTTTTCTAAAACCTGTTTTTCTAAAAATCATCCTACCTTTACTATTTCCCACATCAGTGGGGTTGTCCCTCCTCCTGGTACCATCTCCATGGTGTCCCACAGGGAACAAAGGGGATTGCTGAGAGTTCCCCACACTGCCAGCCCCTTGAGCATCCCTAGCCCAGTTTCCTGAGATGTTTCTCATTCCATAACCAGCAAAAATTGTTTGGTTTCTTGCTCAAATTACCAGAAATTTCCCTGTGCAGCCATGCCCATGTGCACATGGGTTATGCTTACATCAGGTTACTTACCCTCCCTGGTCTGAGAACATTTAGCAACAGGGCTGCTGTGAAAACAAATTGGGTTCAGCAAAACCCGTTTCAGAGACAGCAGCAAATTCCAATTGCATTTCCATTTCTGCAGAGAGGCTGAGGGTGGTTTTTGTGCATCTAACGTCAGTGTTCAACTATAGGTGACTAATTATACCAGAAATGGAACAAAGTCAATACATTTCCAACTCCATTGGCTTCCAGTTGGGGCTTTACTAAACAAGAAAAGAAGAAAAATAAAGATGAGGCTTGTCTGTTTGAGATTGAACTAGAAGATTTAAATGCACATTTTCAGACTTTATATCATTCTTTCATATTTAATCTTTCTTTTTCCAGTGTTGTTATAAGCTTTCAAGTGATCACAATGCCTGAGTCTTAAGATGCTCATTTGTTTGGGAAAATATATGGGAAGATTTCAGGAAAGAGAAAGTTAGGTTTCACCTGCTTTCTTCTAGAGTAGAATACAATATTATAATTAAATGTATTTATAGAAGAGTGTCTGGCAAAGCATATTTCTGCTGTTGTTGAGAACACAGTGGTGCTTTTCCTTCTTTTATTATATTATCTAGAAAATGAATTATTTCCCTCATCCATTGTTTTTAACAAAATGTTTTTGTTTCTATCAATATGAAATGTCAGACTGAAACATGCAGCTATTTGCTTTGGAGTAAGCACAATATTACCCACAGCTCCATTCAAAGCACCAAAGAACATAATAATGTTAACTATAATTAGATTATTTTCCAGAGAGTTAGAAAAATTCATTGTAGAGCAGGGGTTTTCACAAGGAAACAGAAAGACTTACTTTATCAAATAACTCTGCACAAAATAATTTTGGAGCATTAACTCCCTTTTGTGCCTTGGCTTTAATTATTGTCTTTTTGGCTTGGTAATGTGTGGATTCCAATTATCACATTTTAACAACATAATAGATGACTCAACAGACAAATGTGTTTTCAGAGTACAGAATTATCTTATCCCACTGCACTCCAAACCTGCTTTACCCACAGCACATATCACAAATACTCCTGAGGACCAACCCTTACCTTCTGCATGGCCCAGTAGCACCAGATGCAGATTTACACCAGAGAAATATTTCCTTTCTGTGCCATGCATGGCATCCTGGCCAGAATCTCTCAGGGGTCAGCATTTCACTCCTTCCCTGGACAAGGATGGCACAACACTCTTACTAAAACAAAGTGCAGTGCTTCAGGCTTAAAAACATCTCAAGAGACATTACAAGGGTGCACCTTCCTGACCCAAAACAGGCAGGCCTTCACAAGGAATCATATCACCAATTTCATCAGTGATTTCCGAGCAAGCAGGCCATCGTGGCTTGAATTCTTTCATCCCAGGAAGTCTCTGTAATTGTTTGCTGTGTTTTGCTCCACCTGAGGTCTGTGTCCTAATGGATGTTCCGTGGACAACTCATCTGGATCAGAGACTGAAGCCTCCATTGACCTGTTGGGTAGGAAGTCAGTGCTGATCATCATTGTATCTGACAAGGTTTAAGAAAACCCAGATAAACAGAGGCTGATAAACTACTTGCTGCTGTGTGCCTGGCACTTATGGACTTACAGGATTTATAGTGGCTGTTTCATCTCCAGTATTCTTGGAAATTAGAAGAAACTCAGGAAGTCTTGAAATGTAAGATTTAACACAACTTCAGCACTAAACTGAAGGACTCTGCACAGCTCAATGCCCATTTTGCTAAAAAGGAAGCAAATCTTTTTTTTGTGAACTATAATTATTTCCAGTCATAAGACCTTTTAATTTTCAAAAATCCCTAAGCTATGGTGTTACCTGTGGAAAACCCCATGACTGTGGTTCTGCACAGCTAGTCTAGAAATCAAGATATAAGCACTGGTGTGATTTATCTCATATCCAGCTGGACATTGTAGCTCAATCAAATTCCTCAGTATTGGCCTGGATTCCCAAATAAAAATCTTTTCAGTTCTTCTCAACCCCCATGTATTTTAACTCTCCACGAACACTGAAAGGGTCAATCTCATACCTTAATGGCTTGCAGGAAGGGAATCTTAATTGAGAGAATTGAGCCACAGGCTGGTGCATCCAGTTGGGTGGCTCCTGAGGGTAACCGCCATCGAAAAAAAGAGAGGAAATTTCAAAATCTTTAAGTCAGACCAGAAGATAAAACTAAATCTAAACTGGGAATTAACTTGAGAAACTCATCAACACTCTTGACCTCTAGCACAGATGAGTGTAGTTTTGTAGTTTTTCTGGGGGAAAAGTTGCATGTGCCCATGTGGGTCAGTGCATCTTTATTCAGCTGTCCAGGGCTACACCATCAACTACTGGAACATTTTCCAGCTCTCTCTGTTCAGAGGGCTGAGGAAATCAGTGACAAACCTGGTTAGCAATGGCCCCTGGTTTGGAAAATGTGCTCAATGGTCTCCCCTGACACATTTCATTCCCCTCCCTGGCAGTGGCTGCTCACAGCAGAGGAACCTGCCCCAAGCCGTGGGACCAGCACTGAGCGCCACCCCACTGAACTACATGGGCAGCTTCACCTGCACCCCAGGCTGCCCCTGGAGGTCTTCCACTCTCAGTGGGCAAGGCCCAAATCAGCTTGCCTTGCAGGACTTCTGCCCAAGCTTCAGTGGCTGCAGATTTGTGAACAAATCTGCATCAGAAAGAGCTGAGAGCAGCAGGAACTGTAATGATGCTACCGCTGGCAGTGAGCTAAATTTCATGTGTCAGCACTGGGATTCACAGCAGCACTGGTGTGGAAATTGGATTAGTAGCTCCAACTAAACAGAGCTTAAGCCATTATAAAGTCAGTGGGAGGTTCTGATTGACCTCAGTGGGCTTTGGATCAACTCCCAGGAAGAATATGACCAAACTAGACAGTGTTACCACAAAATGTTGTTCCTAGAAGACTTCCTTGCCCATGACAGAAGGGGTTCTAGTGAACAGCTTTCTAATGGAGAGCCTGGGCCACTGGGACAATTGTCTGGCTGCTTTTTGAAGGCAGCTTCTTGAGATGCTGGCTCTTGAAAGGAAGTGCCAGACATGGAGCAGACTGTTTGGTCTAGTCCAATCTTTCTTTTGATGTGACCTAGTCAGCCCTAGGTGTTATTAACCACATTTTCTCACAGTTGTTTTCCCTGTCCTGAAGTCTCTGGACAGGACTTCAAGAGAGTGGAGAGCTGGAGGGTTTTTTGAGCACTAAGCAAAGTCTCCTCCCTGCTTCTTCTACCCTTGCGGTCAGAGCAGAACAGGATGCCACTTGAGATGAACAAATGGAAACTGCCACCCAAACTTTTGGACAGCTGTTTCTTTTTGGAAAAATAAATAAATACAGCAAATATATCAACTTGAACCTTGACTTTCATTTTCCAAACCTGTTAATTAACTTTGGGGGAAAAAATATGTTTTATGGGCACCAGATACCCTCACTACTCACACTGCACAGAAAAGAAAGACATGGTCCAAAGGCTGCCATTAAATGTTTCTCATGATTGCTTGTTGTTAGAGGGGAGCTGCAGCTATGCTAATACAGTGTGCTCTCTACAAAAGACCCTGTAATTGGGACAAGGCAGCCACAAAGCTTCCTGCAGCTGGCAGGAATTGTGACTGTTCTGTTCAGCTTTAATCATGGCTTTTAAAGCAGATCAGTAACAGCAACAATTAGCCTTTTAGATTGGTCTCAGAAATTACCATTTTTAAAATATGGTGACTCTGCAGGCACAAACCCAAAAGCTCTGAGCTATGCATAAAACAAGCAGCCACACACTGCCTTGTTTGTCACTTGTTTGGTGGCTCCTTTGTTTCTGCAGAACTGTGGTTCTAAAAAGCAGACAGGAACTTGTACGGATTCTCAAGAGGAAATAACTTTAGTCTTTTCCTCAATAATCCCACCCTTCCAGACAGCTTCTGCTCTGAAGGAGTGTCTGGCTCTCTGGCTGTGAATGAGGAAAGGGAGGCATGGCCATGTGTGGCTGATGCCTGAAAACATTGCTGGTTCACACTCAGCAGAAAAACTTTGGATCTTACTTAGTAGGAAAGGATGGGAACAAAGCCGTTCGGAATGGAGGCATGAGAGAACAAAGAGGTGAAATGAACAGGAAAACTTTCATTCCAGCCAAGATCCCCGTGGGGAGGACAAGGAAGGCAGTGCAGGAACAAGAACAAGCACCTCGTTAGAGCAGATGGCGGGGTGTGTGCTTGCTGTTGAGAGGGACTTTCAGAGCACCTCCACCAAGAGCAGCAGCCAGCCTGCCAGGGCTGCCAGGAGCTTGTTTGGCTCATTTCTGCCTCTGCTAAGCCACTCAGGAGTTTCTGTCTGCACAGCAAGGTTACTCATGACCCTCACATCTCTTGTGAACCCTCTGTGTTAGCCACACAAGCCCTGGCATACAAAACTGGGCATCCCTATCTCAGATCTCTCTCCCTACTCTGTGTGGGATTACAAACGCCTCGTTCCTTCTTGGAGGGTTTGCCAGCACAGCAACACAAAGGAGCCTTTTCAAGTACAGATCTGGCCTTTGTGCCTCAGGGCTTAATTCTCTGATGCTGCGGCTGCTTTGTACCACTGTGGCTTACAGAGCCTTTAAAGTACAAGTGTGAGTGCACTTGGATGTGTCTCGGTGTCAGGTGGTAACAGGATGTTTCTTGCCTACCTCAAAGAGTGACGGGGCCGTGTTATCAACCAACACTTCCACCGGGCTTTGATTTCCCTCAGATAAAGCACTTTAGCACTGACACTCCTGGCTCCATCTCACTGAATCCTGCTGCAAACCCTTCCACACGTGATCTCCACAGCAGAGCATCCCTGGCAGGCTGGTGTGCCAGCTCTGGCCAGCTTCTTTATCCCCAAAACTTCATTACCTGTCTCAGGAGCCGCAGGTGCCTCGGGCAGCAGAGGGCTTGGAAATGAAACACAGCATTGGATCTCTGTGGCAGGCATGAGCAGCCCACAGCCTGCTCTGTGTTGTCCTACTTCTGTGAAAACAACAGAAAGATTATGTTCCCTGAACCAAGTTTTCCAAGCAATGCAATTATAAAATGGCCAAAGGATAAAATCCATCCATACAAGAAATACTGACAAAACTCACAGCCCATGCAGCATATCCATCAAGAATTCTGATATTTCCTTGGTTTATTTCTGTCACAAAATTGGGAAATTTATAAAATCTTCATTTTTCAACACCATAATTTGTCTTTTTCTACACTCACCATAGACCTATGGGAGGAAAAGAGTTGAAGCCTCAATTACAGGAGGCTTTCAAAGAAGCAAAGGAAAATCAGCTTTATGGAGCAATCCTGCATGATGAATGACACGTGGAGCTGAGGCTGAGCCTTTCATCTCCATGGGCTGCAGGACATGTGGACAGCAGAGCAAAGTACCCACTTTGTGCTTCAAGCCTGTCATTCTCCACATCTGCTCAATCAAATGCCATTGAAAGGTGGAAATGCTGATTTTGTCCATGATGGCTGATAATGGGTTTAACACCTCCCTGGGAAAGTGCAGTAGGAATTGGCAGGAATACAAACCTTATATTTCCTGAGGTCACACTTTGCTTTTAAATTGGGACTTTTTGCTGCTGTAAATAGGGTGAGTGCTGAGCCAGAGCCATCATTAAGGTTTGCATGTTCTGCACTGCCCATTACTTCACTTGTCTACATCAGAATCTCCACATAGCAGAGACAGCAGGAGCCTGATAAACCAAACCCCTCTGAATGCAGTTTAACATTGGGCTTTCAATTATTCCCACTTTATGAAGTTAGTCATTGAGGCAATGTGCATTAATAGCAAACCAAAATGTACCTTCACCAAGGAGGATGTGCCAAGGACAAATGCTCTTGGAATAACTGTGAATGGTTCCTATCATAAATAGCAAAGCAAGGGATAATGTGTTTATTTAAAATGCCAGAATGGGCTGCATTCCCACCCCATAACTCTAAGGGGACAGAAACCATCTTTTTTATGCATTTGTAGTAATTGACACTAGGATGGAGCACAAGAAAATGACTTAGTGATTGTGTTAACCTTGCCCAGCTGACTCACCTCCTCCCTACTCACCAATTCCCAAATTTCCCTGCTTTGTCTTCACTCTTCATCTTCCTCCTCATTCTGTGCCATCTCCAGAAATGCCAGCACCAAGCACCAACAGGAGCATTTTAGCAGCAAATTCAGGAACACTTGCCTGCAACAAGAGCAGAGCTTCATTCAGCTGTATGGCCCTCGTGGATGTGCAGTTGCTGAAAATGCATCAAGTGGGTGCTGTTGCCTTGATGTTCTTTTTTTATGCCATTCAACAAAACGTGCTTATTTAGATTCACAATTCCTGCCCTTGGGAAAATGAAAAGCTTTTTTCCATCCTCCCCATCCCAAAATAGAATGAAAAAACATCTTAAAAAGTTGATTTTTTTTTAACACAGATTTCCAACCTGTTTTTGGGAATGAAATAATGTAGGTTGGTGCAACAGCTGTCCTTGCTGGCTCACACAAGGTGAAATTTTGTGTCTCATTTAGGCAGGTTCTGTTTCTCTGTGTTGCACAGAGGCTGTGGTGTTTGGTGGGAAATTATGTCCCTTAGATCATCAAGATCTCCTAAGTATGTTTTCTTTATCATGATTCAGGTTTTATACACAGTCCTTGCCTAAACTTCACAAAGTTCTCTTCTCAGAAAACCTTTCTATTTTTTCCCCAGAAATAACTGATTAAAAATTTAGCATCTTGTGAAAAATTCAAGAAAAACTGTTCCTTATAATTAAAATTTTAATTGATATCTGCTTGAACATGTTATCCGATTCATTACTGAAATTCTATTCTTACTAAGCTTTTTTAAATTAAAAAAAATGCAGGGTTTCATTAAAAGAAATGTGACAGGTCTGAATGTCTTCAAATGAAAATTATTTTGCATAATGAATTGTGTGGCATTCAAGCCAACCTCATTGTCTGCTCTCATATCTGATAATGCCATGTGGTACAGACAGCCTCTCACATCTGTAGAAATGTAATATTTGACACCACTCTTTTTAAAATTGCTGCATTAGCATGTAATGCAACTGAGTTTCATGAGGTTTCAGGATGAGGTTTATGGAATTGCCCAAGGGGATATTATGCATGGCACCAACAAATCAACCACCCTGCCCACAGCTTTAACTTCTTGCAGAGAGCAGTGCTTGGTGATAATGCCAACTCTGAAGAAAAATCTAGCAACATTTTCTTCATCTGAATGTGGAAGCCACTTTATTAATGAAGAGTATTTAACTTGCTGCTTGAATGAAGGAAAATGTTTCATAAAAATAGCTTGGAAAAAAGACAATTGCCTATTTCCTCCTAAGATGGTCTATAACTTCTAGACAGTGTCCTGCTAATTGCAAAAACCCTGACTCATTCAAGTAATAAATCAGCATTTCTCAGGGCAGCCAAAATAGCCTTTAAAATTCATGGGGGCAGGACTGCTTTATTGCAGTGCTGAAACCACAGTTCCTCAACAGCAGCCCCCTGCTCAATCCAGATATCTCTGCCAAGAGCTGGTGAGACAAAGAGGAAAGCTGGGGCAGAAAAGAGGGAAATGATGAAAGAAAACTTAAAATCATTTTGTATATAATTTGCAACAAAGTTATCTCATTTCAAGTGTCTTTTGCCTCCACCACATCTCACAGTAACCCTTTCAGGAGGGGTTGTGCAGATCAGCCCTGACTCACTCCTTGTTCAGGCAATGTCCCAGGGGCAGCTTTCCCCAGCAAGAGATGGGGAGGCACCTTTAGGATTCACACACTTCACTTGAAAATGTAATCAGGACTTGACCACAGAGCAACATGCAGAAGATAACTCTTTTTGGGGGCCTTCCTCCCTGCTATGTTTTGCCTGATTCTGTCTGTCCCATCTCTGCTTTGATTTATATTCCTTTTTCTTTCCTTAGTCAGCCTCTCCCTACTGCACATCATCTCCCTGCATCATCTCCCTGATCAGGAGGAAAAAGTGATTATCCTGTGGCTCCCACTAATCCTCATGCCCCATCACTTGAAAGGTTCTTTAGGGTGATGATTTCCAGCCTTCCTGAAATTGAGTGAAAATTAACACTCAGACACGCCAGGATCTGTGTTCTGTTGATCTGACCCCAGGCAAAACACGGCTCTGGCTGGGGCTGTTTTGCATCTGATCACAGCACAAGAACAGCTCCCACACAGCCTTAGCTGGAGTTTTTTATCTCACTGTCCAGCTAAGTCAATCAATTGCTGCAAACTGTGCTGTGCTGTGCTGCAGGGTAAGGAATAATAGAGAAATATTCAGCCAAACTGCACAAATGTTCCTGCTACTGGTGTGGGTCTGTGCTGGAGCAGCAGCCCAGCCCCTGCTTGCCAGGTAATGGCACTGGTCCTTGACAAGGCTCTCACTGCTCTTCCAATTTTAGGGGTAAAACAAAACAAGAGCCATCACTCACCTCAGGAAGCATCCACGGAATAATTACTCCCTCCAAAACAATTATATCTGCAAAATGCTCCTTTTCCTCAGAGGGAAAACGCTCGTGGAGGCTGTTCCCAATTAAGGTTAATATATGCCTCTGTTTCTTCAGGAGAAGGGTTGTTCTGGTCCCCACTGGAACCACTCAGTAACTTAAATGGTCTTTGAGGCCAGCCCAGTGACAATGTGTCTTCATTAGCGGTGGGAGTGCTCCCTTGCTTCAGGTTTGTCTGAGGTTTGGATGCTTATCCATCACACCGTGGCATGCTGGGGACAGAAAATTCAACATAAACTTATGGCAAGAACTGAGATTTCCTACAATTTGGCCTCCCCTCATGCCTGATTCAAGGGCTGCATGGAGGATGGTATTTTCAGTGACATTTGCTCTGGTGACACTGTTGGGACCAGTCCCTGCCTCCAGCTTCAACGTGGCTGGGAAATCACAAAATCACGGGGTGGTTTTGGTTGGAAGAGGCCTTAAAGCTCATCCCAGTCCAACCCACTGGGCAGGGACACCTTCCCACAGAGCAGGGAGCTCCAAAATGGGGCTGGGCAGCTCAGCACTGGCTCTGGACTCTCCACTGTCCCCAGCTGTCAGCTGGTGCCCTCTGGGCCACCACTGGAGCAGCGCATTGTCCTGACTCGTGTGCACACAGAATTAATCCTCTGTTGAGTTTTGGGGGCTGGAACTGCCAAGGGAGGGGAAGGAAATTAATAATTATGCAGCAATCTTTCTTGCTTTATACCTCTGCAAAACAGCTTTGGGCTGATTTCTGTGTCAGTAACCCCACAACTACATCTAAGGTTCCTGGGAGGAGCAGGGATTTTGTTGGGTTGTTTTTTAATTGAATTATTGTTTCATTTCAGTGCTTATTAAGCAAACAAACTGCCAGACTGCTACCCTACAGCAGAGTCACTCTTACCAATGCCTGGAAAATCTGAAGACAAATTCCCTCTGACTTTCATGGGCTCTTTTATCACCTCGTCCATGCTTTCATCACCCTGCTTATGTTTTCCTGTATATCCCATTACTTTTTACAGCAACCAGGGTGCAGTTGTTACTATTGATCACCATTCTTTCTCTCACACACAGACTGACTTCTCTCCCTCTCCCTTTCATCATACAGTTGTCAATCTCCACTCTTACCCTGGTTTAGGTGTTGTATAAGCTTTTCTTTCTATTTTCTATTATTCAGTAAATGACCCCTCTAGCTCGAATCTGTGCTACAAAATCTCTGCAACGTGCTGGCACCTGAAATTCCCCCTACTTATTCCAGTGCTGTGGTTTCCAAAGCTTTGCTCTCTTGCCATGTCTGTCTGTGCAGCATTTCACACAGGTCCCTTACAGGATGGCTTTTCTCAGCTCCTCCAGCAGAGCAGAGTTCCTTTCCAAAATATCCATGGCTCGTCTTGGCATCCAGGTGCCTGTAGCACATTATAATGAATGGGGGAAATAAGTCACTTGTGAGCTGCAGACAGATGAAGGGGTTGTGCCAGCCTTTAAATCAGCACAGCATCTAAATGTTTGTTAAAAACAATAATAAGCACCCTCTCATCAAATGCAGTACTCAAAAACCTATTGGATTTTAATCAAATGAGAACAAAGGCAGCACACAGTGACTCCCATTCATCTCAAGGCATCTTAATTCTGGCTCCAAATATTGCTGAAAATGAGATGAATGGGAACTGCTGACACCACTGGCAGAGTCAGCTCTTGGCTCCTGATCCCTCTTAAAGCAGCTCAATCTCTAATGCCCACCCATCACAGGGTTTTAAGGGAAAGCCTGTGCCTTGGAGTAATAGAGACTTCAACTTCTTAATATAAATATGCAGAATTGAGCCCCCATCTTCCTCCAGTCTTAACCACTGTTTTGATGTTGCCTCTGTCCAATATTCCATAATATCCACCTGGTAGGGGAGCCACCATGACCAGCCAGGAGCTGTTCCCAGGACAGGGCTCATCCCTGCCCTCCTCATGTGCTGGGTTCTACACTGGGTCTCTCTGCAGTGGGAAAAGATGAACATCGTAGGGCTCTTCCAAGTGAACTCCTATTCCATTCCATTCCATTCCATTCCATTCCATTCCATTCCATTCCATTCCATTCCATTCCATTCCATTCATCCATCCCATCCACCCTTCCATTCCATTCCATTCCATTCCATTCCATCCCATCCCATCCCATCCCATCCCGATGAACAAGGAGCTGCGACCATTTCTACACAAAACATCCCAGCTGACCCTGAACACCCAACCCAGCCACACTTAAAGAACTCTCTCACCTCCAGACCCACCTCTGCTGACTGGAACAGCTCTGGGCTCTCTGGGTGTGCAGCCTGCTCTGGAATACACCTGGGAGGTGGAAGGGCATTTGCAATTTGGGATCCAGGTGGAATAAGTTGAAGAGCAACCAGGCAAAAACAACATTGAAGCTGGTCCGACCACGCTGCATCAGCACAAGAGGGATCCCACTGAGAATTCCACCCAGCTCCACCAGGATGGGATCACTCAGCACTTCCATGTGTCTGAGGAATCATTTCCAAAGCCACTGAGTTTCTCTGTGCTCAAATGAAAGCAACACTCTTGTGGACTATAAACCAGTAGTTGTATTTTACAATATCTGTGTTGCTTATCAAACTTCTGAGCTGTGTGAGAAATATGAGAAACACATGTGAGAGTTGCTTGTGAATATACAATGAAATCGCTCCTTTCTGAGCAGCAGAGCTGCTTATCAAATAAATGAATAAAACAAAGTATTCCTTCTTAACATGGAACTTACATCTTTAATAAATATCAGCCTTATGTTCTCATGAGAATCTCTATTATACAACTTCCTTCACTGATTCATGTATTAATACCATTTTGTATTAAGCTGGTACATAATTGATGCTATGGAAGTGTTTTCATATAACAACTCCTTCACTGAATAATATAACCCACTTATCATATTTTCAGCTCAAAATTCAGAAAGTTCAGGCATGCATTATACACTAAAATGAACGCATTAACTGTATAAAAGTACAGTATATCATTTGCAAATTGCATGCAAACCAAAGTAAATATACAGTACTAAATGCTGACTTTGATACAGCTCATGTTGAAAGGCATAAATCAGCTAATAGAAAAAAAAAATTTGAGCTCAGTTGAACAGAAAAATCCCCTGCAGGAAACAAGACCCAACCCAGTGATTTGGGTGCAGCCTGTGTCCTGTATGGCTGTGATTAACACACACGTTACCCATTCAGAGACAGGACTTGCCCCCAGAAAACCAGTCCTGTCTTTCAGTACCACACACTAGAAGCAGGTGAAATCCCTGAAGAAATGTGACCTTTAGGTTTAGGACATTATTGGTTTGTTTTGTATTCTTTGGCCTGCATTTGCTTAACAGCATTCAGCAATACTTCAGTATCTAATATGATAAAATTACCTAAGGCTTGGGAGGTTGCTCTGTTTTATAAAAACTGTTTAAAACTTAGGCCAGGAAGACAGAGAAGGAAACCTTCTTCCTGCCAAGCAGCACACCAGGGCAGTGACAGCCCAGATCAGCAGTCCTTGCATTTACTTACAAGCTTTCCATCCTGGGGAGCTCCTTTTACAGATGCCCAGGCAAAACCATGAATATTGGAGAGCTCTCTGGAATAAAGAAGGTGATGGTTTGCAGGAGGAGCCCATGTCACTTCAGCCACATGCAAACAGGGGGAGGGCTCATTTCTGTGCTGCTGCTGTGTCCCAGCCTGGCAAAGGGACACGTGAGATGGCACTACCTGCCATGGGCTTGTGCCAGCACAGGACTGGCTCTGGGTTTTCAGACACTGCTCAATTCCCTGTTATCTCCACAAGGGGAAATGCCTATAAACTGAAAGAGAACAGGTTAGATTGGATATTGGGAAGAAATTCTTCACACTGAGGGTGGGCAGGCCCTGGCACAGGGTACCCAGAGAAGCTGTGGCTGCCCCTGGATCCCTGGAAGTGTCCAAGGCCGGGTTGGATGGGTCTTGGACCAACCTGGGACAGTGGAAGGTGTCCCTGCCCATGGCAGGGGGTGGGACTGGGTGGTTTTTAAAACCTCTCTGTGATTCTGTGTTGCACCATTAAAAATATATCAGTCCTGAATCTCCTGGCTCTCCCCTTCCACCACAGCACTGACTCATCACTTCTGCGCTGTCAGAAAAGCTGCTCAGGACCCCGGGTTCCCTTCCAGCTCCCTTGGGCAGCCACACCACCCAACCTTTTACCTCCCTGCCCTCCAGGTGACCGCTCCCTTCCCAGCCCTGCCTCCTCTGGGCAGTGGAACAAGCCTTGCTCCAGCCACAGCCTGATCCATTATTAATCCAGCATCTCCACATCTGGGACTCTGAGTCCAAGGCAGAAATGAAAAGACAGCAGCACAGGCAGCCTGGGAGTGCAATCAGAGCAGCGTTTGTAATTTCATAGAGCTACCTGGAGTAATGCTGTAATCTCAGACAGCCTTCCTAAGTTGTTCAGAGAGAGATTCCCTAAATCCTCAAATCAGCTACAAATATATAGTTGCATTACTACCACGGATTTAAATGCCTTTGAAGTCAATAGGGAGATTCATATGGATTTTTTACAGGCTTACGTGGTATTTACATATATACACACACAGAGAAATACATATATATACATATATACGTGTGTATATATATAAATCTCCCTAGGGGTTTAATCTGGATTGAGAGTCCCTGAGAAACTCATACTGAGACCCTAAGGAAAGGCACAGTCAGAAAGCTCTCTGACTGTAGGGTTTTATTATAATGTCCTTTGAACATAGTTTTTATTCCATTAACCACCATCTTTCTTTCCTTTTGTCAAGGCAAAAGTTGTCTCTATTCTGTAATGTAGACATCACCAGCTCAGAGTATGTTCCCAAGAAGGCCAATTTAAACACTGACAAGAAAATCACCCATTCCATTTGGACAGAGAAAAATTGTATTTCTCCAGCTGGAAAGGAAGAAAATCCTGCCGTGTCATCTTAATCAGGTTTGCTGGACCAGTTAGGGAAAGATTGAGGTTTTGCCAAATTGAGGATCAAAAACTGAGTTTTATTTGCTTGTATCAGTGCACTAATTTTCCCAAGGCCCTTGGTGCAGAAGCAAGGCCATCTGGATGCTTAAATGACCTGCACAGGTTCACCCACTGCCACCAAAGCTGATCACCCATCCCTTTTCCACCCTTGTTTTTATCCTGCCCATTTCACTGCCTTTCTGCCCCCATGACACCATCCCCTTCTCTTCACCTCATACTGAGCTGTTCCTCCTCTGCCTTTGCTCCAAACAAGAGAGCAACTTCCTGTGGAAGGGGGAAGTGTTCCAATGAGGAAATATCCTTTTTTTAATTCAGTAAAAAGGATGGTATTATTAAACATTTTTGTTTCATACTGATTTGGGGATAAGGGATTAAAAGTAAATTAAAAGCCTGGTTTGCAGTCTAAGGGCTGTTTCTCACCTCAGTGGTTCTGCCAGTTGGGATGCAAATCTCTTCATACAGGTCCAGGATGGGCTTAGCACACCAAGCCCTGCTGCTTGCTCTCAGCAGTGCCCAGAAATCCTGTGGGAAGCCACAGCACCAGCATGGACCGGGTCTGCCATCACTGCAGGATCTCAAAAAGCTCTGCTGGGAGTCACACAAGGCTTAACCCCCAGAATTAGGCACCACTGGGAAAAGGTAATACAAAAATCAGCTGAAAACCCAAGTGCATTTCTTTAACCAGATAATTTAAAATTTGCTCCATATTTCTTTGTTTCAAAGCAGAAGAGAAAAAAAGAAAAGACAAACAACAGAAAGTGCAAATGTAGACCAAGTACAAAAGGCTGTGAGTTGTGTGTCTAGTGGATGAGTAAAGCATGAGTAAGGAGTAAGAAACCTCACCCTTCTTTAAATGTCTTTCTATTGCTAATTAAAACACTGTGCAGAATTTCCCATGGGAAAAATCATGGAAATTGGGCCTTGCAGCACAATTCTGATAGAAGGGTAGGATACAGCTGCCTCCCCCTCAGACAAAACCCTCTCCCACACTTCTTTCCACCATAGTCTGTCAGTCCAGCTTCCCATGAACCTCACCACACTGTCCATCCTTTCAGTGAGGAAATATCCAATCTTAATCTTTGCCACAACTGGAGATCATTTCTTCTTATCCTATTACTTGTTCTGGGAGAAGAAACCACTCCCCACCCGGCTACAATCTTCTTTTGGGGAGTGAGAAGGTCCTCCCTGAGTCTGCTTTTCTCCAGGGTTAACACTCCCAGCTCACTCAGAGCTCGCCCCCAGCTTCTCATAAGATTTTTGGGGTAATTTGTCCCAGGGATGTGTTGTGTGCAGGATTTTCACCTTTGCAATCCTCTCTCTGCTCCCAAATCCCTGACCCAGTGCTGCCCTCCAGGCACAGATCCTCTCCTTCCCCCCAAAGCCCTGCTCACCAGTGGTTTCAATGCACAAATCCCAACCTCTGCACCTGCTGGAATAATCTTGTGTCGTGTTCACAGAGATCAGGCAGGATTTATTTCTAGATGAAACTCAGCTGATAATAAAAAGCAAAGTGATTAATCCGCTCACACCGGCCATCCAAAGCCCGTTACTCCTGCTGGCTGGAAGGAGATGTTTGATTGAATCAGGAGGGTCTTTTAGCTCTTTCTTATTGTTTGAGAAGCTGCATAAAAATGTGCAGCCAGGGTTTGTGTCCCTGCATCCACCACCTGACTGTTGGTCACTGAGCCTGTGCAGTAAGAACAGGAACAAAAGTCAGGATTCAAGTTCCCTCTGCTACACTTTCATTTAGTACCAAGATCCCAGGACTAGAAATAAGGCCAGTCCTAATTAATCATGTAATTTTTTTATCTTGAATATTCATTAAACATCTCTTCCCTTTGGGCTCTGAGCTCTGTTTCCTGCTTCTCCCTGGCTATGGCTCACCAGCTCTCAGTTTCCCCCTCTCCCAAGCTGATATCCCCCCTGCCTCCCTCCTTTGCCCCATCTTTCAGCCTCCCCCACATGGACAGGCTGTTCCTGGGAGCTTGGCACATCCCCACACCTCTGCCACAGTCCCCAAGGGAGATCCCCATGCCCACAGGCTGGGCAGGATGCAAGGCAATACCCTGCAGCATTTCCTGCTCCTCTGGTCATGAAAAACCTGCACCTTAATAGTTTGGGGGGCACAGATGCTTTGAAGATTGGTGTAGCTTCTAACATTTGTGTTTCTGTACCTCTGTGCTGAAAAAACTTTGATTTCTCCATAGGAATGGTTTAGATCTGTCAAAACTCTGTGTTTAGCTGCTGGTTTAACCAGCAGGGACTGGATTTTCTCTCCTTTTCTGTCAGAGGGTTTGATGAGAGAACTGGTATCAAGAGGATCAGCCAGAGAGTGATGATAATGCTTTTAGCATCTGAGCCAAAGCCCACTGCCTTCAGAGAAAGCCTTTTCATTGACTTCAGTGGGGTTTGATCAGCCCTGTGCCTCACACAGGACTGGGCAGGCTTTGCTTTGAACACAGCTTCAGCATCAGACACCAAAGTTTCCAAAGGCCACCAAGTGGCCTGGTCACAGAAGTTTGAGAACAGGCAGCAAAAGAGAAAAGAATTATTCTTTTTCCCTGAGCTTTCAATTCCTTAAACACCTTTCTCATGCCTCTCCCAATATATTTCTTTTTCAAGTATTCCCCAGCATCTCCTAAAGCATCCAAAAAGAAAAAAGACATCGACTCATTTTTAACAGATAGCTGATGTAAAACCCAAAAGATTTTGTATAAATAAACAAATAAATATAAGAGGAGTGAAGAAAGTAAACACAAAAAAAAAAGATGATTAAATGCTTTGAGAGGTTGACAGGAAGGCATTAGTTGAACTCCTCTCTCACACAGCCTGAAATCTGCTAAATGCACGGAACACAGTTCTGCCCGTCTCTATTTATTGCATTATGCATAAACTCTGCTATCTGGGGAGACGAGCAGATCTTGACACGCTGTGACAAGCTGCCAAAGTTGCTGCAAACAGGAGGTTCCTGAGCAGCCTCCCTGAACGAGGACAGCCCACACGTGCTGCTAATGAAGGAGCAACCCGCCTCCCTGGGCACTCAGGAACGCGGGGACAAACGGGGATGGAAAAACCTGGCAGTGGGAGCAGCACCGGAGCAAGGGAACTTCCACACCTCTCAACAGCCATTGTTTCTGCCTGAAATCAGAAATTAAATGAGCAGTCACCATTGCTGCTGCCTGAAATCAGAAATTAAATGAGCACTCCTGAGCCTGCGCCCGTGACCATCAAGGGGTTAAACGCATTAAGATGCTGTTTGACTCCACAGTATTTTTGGGGGGCGAGACCACAGTCTCATTCCCTTCTTAGGTTTTCTGCCTCGTTACACACTAAAAACTGAAAGCTAATTAGCAGCTTGCATAAAATGCAGGAGGGATGAGGGAAGGTGTGACAGAGACAGGTGGCTGTCACCAGGGAATGTCTCTTCCCATAAATGCTGGTGCCCATTCACAGGCTCCAGGAAACCTTGTCCCTAAGAAAATAAATGCCAGCTGCAAAGCACGTGGTGTGTGCTCTGCTCCTCTTCAGCAGCTTCCCCTTTGCACCCCCAGTTAATTACAACTTTGAGGAACAGTAGCCTGTAATCATGGACGTGCAAACTCATTTCTCTTTAAATGAAACCTGGCTAACGGTTGAGCTTTACTGGAACCATTTTTAAACAAACAAGCTCTGAAAGTTAAAAGGAATCTTAAACTCCATTAAATAATACAGTTCCTTCACAGGGATTTCTCCTGGGAGAGGATGTCTTCGATTCAAGTGCCATGTTATGACAAGCATGACAGACTTGATAGCGATCTGTTCCAACTCATGACATTGCCTAAATTAGGTTAGATAGAATCTGTGCAGGCTTCCCAGGGAAAGCTCCTCTGGGTGAAAGCACTATTATTTTTATTAATGGCATTGAATTATGATTTTCTTCTCCTAGGAGTCATAAACTGTGTTGCTACACAGTACTACATCATGTAATGTATGTAGTACATGATTCCTTGGTAGGGGTGGAAACTGTTACATTTGCATACATTAGAGCCAGAGTTGTAATCAGAATGTGTTTTCCCGCTTCCTTCATTGAATATTTATGGATTTCTTTCCCACTTCCCCCTCTGCTGCACATGTCTCTCCTTGACCTGGTGTCTTGCTCCATCTCACTCAGGCTGTGGAAGGGCTTTGCTCATGGCACGCTCCTGGTGCTCAGCAGACAGAGCCTGGCTCCTTTCAGGCTGCTCTGAGCCTCACTCACCTCCATGCACATGCAGCCCCAGCCTCAGCGTGTGGAAAGACAGATGGAGGCACAGAGCAGCTCCCCTCCATCGCTGTGGGCTCAGGAGCACATCAGGCCGGGCAGCTGCTGGTGACACCAAGGAGATTTTAAGGTTGTAGCAACACCTGAGCAAGCCTGGAAACACCACAGGGTAGAAAGGCACAGGGTGATGCCTTCAGTGCTGTGCCTCTGTGTTCAGTACATTCCATACAGCTGTTTCCAAGGGCTCAGGTCTCTAAAGGTGCTCCTTAATCACTGAGGCTTTACTCAGAAATCCTATTTAGCAGCCCACCAAGCAAACCCATGCCTGTATTCTTCCACAGCTTTGGTGGTTCACACTTAATTTGAAAAGAGTCATTCAAGTGCAAACACAGAGGATAGACTTAAAGGATTTGTTCTGAGCTCACATGAGCATACCTGTTTTCCCATCAAGACAGGAGACTGACACCCATCTGTAATTTGCAGAGGGGCTGGGGCCATCTGAGCAACCTGGACAAAGGGAAGCAGCAAGTGCACAATGTCATGTGTGAGCACAGAAACAAAGAAGAAAAGCTGGAAGACTATGAGAAAGATCAAGAAGCAGAAGAAATTCAAATTGCTTTTGAATGCTATGAAACAACAAGAAGTACATAAAGTTCTAAGAAAAAATGCTTGGATCTCAAGTGCACAAACCCACACTTGGTCCATTTTGCTAAACACAGTGTCAGCACCTGGTGTGACAGCACATCTGAGATCCCTGGCTCCTGCTGGAGCACTCAGGTGCTGCCCAAGGCAGGAATTGGGGATGTGCTCCCAAGCACATTGGTGCTGATCAGAACAGAGTAGACCTTCCTGGTGTCCATCATGCTGGCAAGGCTCAGCCACGTTTAGAGGAGTGTCAAAAACCCTCAGTAATAATGGGCTGCGCATTCAGAACTGAATTATTGCCCCTGCCAGGAGGATAGAGAGGAGCCAAGAGCATTCCTTACAGACTAAAAACAATTTAATCTCAGGCTGCCAGAGTGACATGTTGTTATTTCTTAGCTGAGAGATGGTTCAAGGCAAACTTGAGCCCTGCAGGCAGCGTGTGGGCAGCCCAGCACACAGAGAGAGGAGCAGGGGCTCCTGCGTGGGGCTGGGGCACTGCAGGATGGAGGGCACTGCCTCCAAAACGACACAACAACATCACTGTGCTGCCACACAGAAACATTCTCTGCCCCAGAGAGGATTTACGGCTGGGCTGCCAGAGGAGAGCTGCCTTTAATGGAAAGGAGCAGAGAGGGTGGCTGCAGAGGGAGGTTCATGAGGGTGTGCAGACCACAGTAGTCCAAGGGTTTTAGTACATTACCAAAGATGTACTCACAGCTGAAAGATGACCAGGTGGCTAAAAATGCAGGGAAACATATGGGACCAGATCTCTGAGGAAGAAGGTTTTTCCTGGGATGGGATTAAAGGAATTTCCAAGTCCTCCCAATCAATGGAAATGCAATGACAGGAGTGTGGCACCTCTCTGCTTCTCAAAATTGCAGAAATAGCTCTGCAGAACTGGTCTTTGTGTTGAAGAACAGGTGTAAAACTAAAAGGGAAAACAAATTTTAAACAGGATGTTGCAATTCCTGTGCCATTGGGGAAGGCACAAAGCAAATAGTATCAGGTGGTTTTACTTCCTGCATTTGAATTTGTGACAAGTTCATGGTAAAAAAACACTATGAAAAGCATCTTGAGAAAACTTTGGCCTCTCTCTTCCCACATGAGACACTAATCATAATTATCTAATAATTATGTTACAGCCATTTGCCATCCTGGGAAGGACAGACACTGTCACTCAGCTGCTGCACTCATCCTGGAAAATCATTCACCTAATGCAAACAAGGATGGCAACTGGCTTTAAAACACTATCCAAACTCACAGTCCCTAAAGCTGGAGGGATCACACATCACTGAGCAGACACGAGTCCTGAGTTCCCACCCAGTTCGGGGCAGATTCCCCTGCAATCCCAATGTATGGGAAAATTTGCTATTGTATTGGATCACGGTTCTTCAGCTGTTAGCCAGCAGACTGCAGTGCTATTAATCTCAGATTTTTATGAAAACAACATTATTTTCAAATAGAACTCTATATTTATGGCTGATAAGTGTCATTTGATCATTTTTGTGAAATTAAATTAAAGTTCATACTGCATGCTCTCTAAACTACTCTATAAAATTACACTTAAAGCAAAAATTATATAAATCCTAGACAAACTGATACAGTCCTTAGCCCTTAAAAGTACTGCATGGGTATTATTTAACCATAATATATGCAAACAAAATGCAAATTAAATGGCAGTGGGTGTGGTATATATGCAAATTTCAAACCCTCCCCAGTCCCAATTTCCCCTTCATGAACTACCTTACAGCTATAACTCAGAATTTATAATCCTCTCAGTTTCTAAGGCAATCTCTGTCATGGGAATGAGGAAAAAGAATAGGAAAGGACACAGAATCAATCTCTGCCTTAGGCCCTCTTCCTACCCAGGGATTTGGCCACCCAAGGAGGAGTTGGCTTGCAGATGGCCAAGCAAGGTGAGGCACAGGAAGGTGTGGGACTCCTGAAAACCCCGTGTGCAGTGGGCACCTGGAGCTTTCTGTGTCACCCAGCAGGGAACTGAGAACTTGAGGGCTGGAATTCACACATGGACAGCACCATAGAGAGCTGGAATTCACACGTGGACAGCACCATAGAGAGCTGGAATTCACACATGGACACCACCATGGACAGAGCTGGAATTCACACATGGACAGCACCATAGAGAGCTGGAATTCACACATGGACACCACCATGGACAGAGCTGGAATTCACACGTGGACAGCACCATAGAGAGCTGGAATTCACACCTGGGAAGCACCACGGACAGAGAGCTGGAATTCACACATGGACAGAGAGCTGGAATTCACACGTGGGAAGCACCATGGACAGAGAGCTGGAATTCCCACATGGACAGAGAGCTGGAATTCACACGTGGGAAGCACCATGGACAGAGAGCTGTCCTGCTGCTCCTTGCAGCAGCTCACAGAGACACCTGACTGGGATATTTGCTGAGTCTCTGGGATGAAGGAGGAATTGATGAATTTGACTCTATTGTCTTAGAAGGCATATTTATATTATATTATACTATATTATATTATATTATATTATATTATATTATATTATATTATATTATCATGTCATATCATATATCATATCATGCTATAAAAAAACTATACTAAAGAATAGAGAAAGGACACTTACAGAAGGCTTAATAAGATATTACTGAAAAACTCATGACTGACTCCTCAGAGTCCAAAACAGCTGGAATGTGATTGGTTATTAATTAAAAACAATTCACATGTTGGATAAACAATTTCCAACCACATTCCAAAGGAGCAAAACACAAAGAAACAATCAGATAATTGTTGTTTTCATTTTTCTCTGAGACTTCTCAGCTTCCCAGGAGAAGAAATCCTGGTGAAGGGATTTTTCTAGAAAATATGACAGTGACACCTGACCAAGGGGAAGCCCTGCAGCTGCTGTGCCCATCATAGCCACTCTGCTCCAGCCCTCAGCCCTCTCATTTCCACCACAAATATCTCACTTTCCCACAGCACAAATTGCTTTCATCAGCATCTCCCCACGGCTTCAATGCAATCTGTCTCCTTGTTTCCCAGCAATAATGTGAAATGACAAATTCCATGAAGGACTCTATCACACCTCTACCTAGAGGGGATATTTTTTATGTTGCTAAGGCCTAAGTGCCTGGATTTAATTTCTATAAAGACAGAGCCCAGGTGTTTGGACAGAAAATATTCCCCATTTCAAACCAAATTAATATTTTGGAGAGTCTTCACTGCTAAGGTGAGAACTGGCAGTAGAAATTATCTGTGCTTGGGACACATAGGCCAGTATTTTTCTGCAGGAAGCATGAAATTCATCCTTTTGGCTGAACCACCTGCCACTGACACAGGACATCATCCCACTCACCCAGCACTGAATGAGAAATGCCAACAGCTTGAGCTGAGCCCTGTACTTCAAACCCACACTGGTCCCAGAAGGAAATTTTCCATATGTTAGCCCGACAAAGCATTACAAGTGTTCTCGTCCATCTCTTCTAATACTTGAAGGCCTCCCCGCCTTTGACTCCCTTTAAAATTTTCTTTTCAAGCATTTGTTTGAGCCTTCTCTCAAAGGCTGTGGGACTTTCACCCTGTGACAGCCTCACTGTGTTTTCCTCAAGAGCTTTCCAGCAGCCTTGTTTCCCTCCAGGGCCCTCACCAGGGAGCCAAGGCACCACATTTCGTTTCAAGAGACTCAGTAACAGAAGATCTGTCTGCCAGACAGACTCAGACTTTACAGATTTTTCCTTCACAGTCTCAAAAGCAATAGGACAAAGCAGCCCCTAAGTCTCTCCTTCACCTTGCTCCTAACTCACACTACAAAAGGAAGTTGGTTGTTTTTCATTCCTTTATTGGACTCACTGCATTTGTCCTCAAGACTTTCCCTTGAGGACAAACTTAAAGCCACACCTAAGGGACAGAAATGAAGGTTTCCCTCATCCCACTGACGGAGGACTTGGAGAGGGAGCAGAGCAAAGCACACAAGACAGGTCTGTAAGTCTGTCCAGTTCAGCTCCAGGACTCCCAGCTGTGCCTCACCACTCCCAGCCCTGGCCACTGAGTGGATTTGCTGACTGCTACTACATTTTCTGCTTTTATTAGACCTTCACAAGCCACACAGCCTTCACAGTCACAGCCATGAAACTTAGTAGAAAGGAAACTTAGTATATAGAGCAGAGACAGGGCTCAGAGAACAGAGGATTAAATAATTAATTTTAGTTCTGAGAAAGTACCTCAAAGAAGCACAAATGAGAGCCTACTTTTTAGTTCAAACTCAGTGAAGGCAAACTTTCTGTTCCTGGAGACTGGGAAAGTTGCCTTTTCCCCTGTGAACACCTTTTGGAGATAGCACAGTTTCTCTGAGTCCAGAGAAGCCTGAAAATTTCTGCATGAGAAAAAGGTATTTGAAGAGGAAATCAAGGAAAAATGCAGCTTTGAGCACAATGTGCTTGAAGCCCCATCCACTGCAAATAGAACACCCTAATTTGTGACTGCAAACCTGGGAGTAACACGATGATCAAAGGCAGTGTCTGATAGTGCAGTACTTGTGACTTGTTCCTGTCTGTTCTGTTCCCACATAATTATCCCCTCCTGAAGTGAATGGAAAATAGTTTAATCTGTTTTTACAAAGCTCCTTCCATCAAATTAGCCAGTGAGGTACATGGTGCAGTTACTGCTGGTAAAACCTACACCTAGGAACAGCCAAAGACAGAGAAACCATCTCTCAGTGTCTTGGTTTTTTATGTGACAAATTTAAATTTAAGGGGAGGTAGGAAAAAAGTGTGCAGGAAAAGGCTCAGCAGAGAGCACCTTGCTCTGCCCAGGTGCCAGGATGGTGGTGCACATACAACACACCAACTCCTTTATCCCTATTGATAGAAACAAACAAAACAACAAAAACACAGCACCAAAAAAACACAGCACCTTTTTCTCTCCCCAGTCCTCTCTGCCCACAGGAGCAGAGAAAAAACTGCCCACAGTTTTCCATTACTGATGGTTAAACTCCACCAAGGCTGCTGTAACACAGGATGCTGTTCTCAGCCCTTCCAAAACTTCCTGAGGAATGCTCCCTCATAGCAGGGATTACACAGCTCTGGTGAAAATCCCACACTCCTCAAGGATGGAGAGAGCAAGCAGTGTTTGTGTTAGCAGGGTTAGACAATTCAGGAGTGTCTCAGCCTGTCCTCACCCTTGGAAGGAGCAGCTCCTACCCATGGTCTCCTTGGAGCATGAGCAGCTCTGGGAGCCCTCATTAGCAGCCAGCTCTTGCTTTATCAGCTGCTGTGAGGCTGCACCTGTGCTTTGGTCTCCTGAGCCTGTCAAAGCAATAATCCACTTGACATCTCCTCAGTCTGCTGTACATTTTATGGTTTTATGGCTCATTCCTCTCTCCCATCACTGTGTATGTGCACCTCGGGTGGGCTGACCTTGAGAGGCAGGAGCTGCTGTTAGATAACTACACCCATAAATCCAGCTCAGCCTCGTGTCCTGCTGATCCCTCTCCAAGCTGGGCCCAACCCAGGCCTGGCTGAAACTCCTGGGAAACCTCTGGCACCAGATATATTCTCCTTTATCCTCTCTTCATGCTTCTCTGACCAAGTAAGCTGTGGTGTTACTAAGCTTTCCATCTAAAAACAATCCTTCCTTATTTGGAAATAAATTTAAAGAGTGAATTAGGTAATTATGGAAGACAGATCCACAAGGTGACAGAAAAGGTTACCAGCCTGTTCCCCCAGTCCCAACAGAGAACCATATCTCCTTAAACTATTCATGAAAGGTCTTCTTTAAGCTCTTTTGAGAGTTTCCAGGGGTGAACCCTGCTGCACTTGTATTTAGGCACAATTTTAAAATTATTCACATGGTTTAATCCTTGCACAGGTTTTCATCTCAATTCCAGGTCCATGGAGTGAATCAAATCAAAGATCATTATATTTGAGGGGGTGCCAAGGGGTGGTGTTTGCTTTAAACAGGTGCATAAAATACACAAGACACTGTCAAAACAAGCTGGGAGTCTCTTTGTCTGCACTTTTCAATCTGAAAAGATTCCAAACTACACAGCACAAAACACACGAAGTTGGAAAGCAACCATTGGGGAGAAATAATGAATAAAACAATTTGATGTCTTTCCAATCTGACAAAACAAAGAAACATTCTGAGCAGCAGTTCTAAGGGATAAAAATAATCCAGCTTTTCATTATATGTGTTAATTTATGCTTTACATATTTTTAAAAAACATTGAATTTTTAACTTGGAAACCTGCTGTTGCATCTCACTCTGAGTGACACTTGGGCAATACACAGAGAAGCACTGGTAGATCCAAGCACTGAGCATGGTGCATTTGCAGTTACTACCAACACTTGCTAATTTAGCAAAGGATGGGGCTTTGCTGAATAATTGGTTTTCCCAGCCACAGACGGCCATCTCCTTCCACCCACAGCTCTGGCCTTGGTGACATTGGTGGGAGGAAGGCCTCTGAGCATTTGACTCTGTCACCTTACAAGAACATCAGATTCTTTGACCTATCCTTTAACTTGTTAAACCATTTGCACCCAGTTGAAAAAGAAATGCAAATGCAAAAAATTGCACAGAGTCCAGCAGAGCAGAGAGAAGCCAATCCCACTAGGGCTCAGGAAATAGAAACCACCAGGATGGAGTTGCTGTGATAGCAGTGTCCTAAACCTTCTCAAATTGCATAAAATATTTCTTCAAGGTTCCCCATTTGTTGAATCATTTCTGAAGACAGTTGCTCATTCTGCAGCACCATTGAACAGAGCAGAGAGGGGGAAGCCTGACACTGTCAGGTGACTGCAAGATCAGACGCCAATAAACCCAGTCAGACTAGGCAGGATTTCAATTTGGCTGCTGCGTTTAGTCATGACTGCCTCACTGAGACATGAATCAATGCTGTAGACTCTTGGAGAGACACCTCTCTCACCTTTGCTCCTTCTCATCAGAAAGTCTGGGACACATTCCACACTCTGGGATGTATTTTAGTACATACCAGACAAATGAAGAGGAGGGGTTAACTGTTCCTCAGTTTCAGATGCAGAAAGTATTCCTGCATTGAATAATACGATTTAAAAATAAACACATGAAGAAAACCCATACAGAAGAAAATGAGATGATCAGCAGCATGTTCTCCTCCAAAAAGAAAGACTTTGGACTCTCTTAATGAAATTATAGATCAGCTGCCCACCACCACATGGAAACTTCATATGAAGACATTCAGCTATCATGTTATTATCTGGATTTTCTTATGAGGTGAACATATTTGGCATAATTTTTTAATGCAAAATCTGAAATCTTGTATTCTGGAAGCACTAGGAATTCCAGACCCTGTTGGAATTATTACCAACTAATGAGAGCAGAGATCAGAGGCTAAACTACACACCAGCATGGCTTAGAATAATTGAAACTGCTTTGCCTTTCAAAGAAGCCTCAACTTGTCCTAAGTGAGCAAACCAGTCAGAAAGAAAATCACTGTGTATTTTCTTCTACTGTTTAGATGCCCTCACTCTGCCTATTCCCTTTATCCTTACCAAGAAGGTCACCCCATGAATCTGTAAGCCAGCAAAACAAAAAGTTGTGGAGAAGTGTCAGCTTATTAATCAAGTACATATGGCTCTCCCTGGAAAAGAAACTTTCACCTACAACCAAAATGATGTCAGTGTTTCTGTGCTCCAGAAAAGTTCTTTTATTAAAAAAAAAAAAAAAAAGAAGCCAGGATTCAAAATAAGTATTAAAAAATCAAGTCTTCAAAATCCTTCTTTCAATGATAAATAGATAAATAATTTTCTCAACCTTTTCAAAAGCTGATCCTTGACCTTGAAGCTTCTGACATGTGTTCTCCTCTTGATGCCTGCCTGCTCCCTGCCAGCTGGCTCGCTTTGGCCAACATCCTGCTCAGAACAGGGCTGCAGCCCCTGAAACAGCACAGAGGGCTCTGCTGGCACCCAGGTCTTCTTGTCACCACCTCCCTCCACTCCTACATTAGTCTGCAGCCTTTGATATAAAAATTGAAGAAACAGCTCATAACAGTAACACAATAACATAACAATAATAGAAGTAGACAGTTTGACCCCAACATAGCTGCTGTCAGTGGTGCCCAGCAAACCTAAACCTGGAGGCAGGCTCTGTTCTCCCATCCTTGAACAGCACACAGACATCCATGTAGCCCTTCTTCCTCTCTTTAACTGGGAAGGATGGCTGGGAGAGATGGAGAAGGGGCTGCAGGCTTGGTGAGCAGCAGCCTGCAGAGGACAATGTCCTGGTTCTCCACAGACAGCACCACTGACACTCACAGCACACCAGGGCCCCGCCAGGAGCTCAGCTCTTGGAGAGGAGCAGATGGCCTGAACTGCATCCAGGGAGGCTGAAGTGAGTGAATCCAAGCACAGCCAAAATGCAGGATGAGGGGAAGGATTTCTTTTAGCAGCTCATGGAAATGTTGTTTCCCCCTCTGTGGAAAAGCACGCTGCTCACATTTGTCAGGGCTGTGCCTTGGGTCTGACACCTTGCAAAGTCTGGCTGCTTAGGTGGCATCAGTAATCCATGAATTTGTCACCTCTGGGCTGGATTATAATAACTCAATGTGTTTTGAAACTCAGTGTGGAAACTGTACACCAGCTCCAGCTGGTTGGGAATGGGGAACAACTGCTTGTTTGATGGCTTACGTTGCCAAGGGCATATCTGGTTTGTGCTCAAGCCTTTCCCATGGCTCCCAGCCAGTATCTGATGCCAGCTTAAGGCCCTGGTTCTATTTTTCAAAGCAATTAGTGTCTCAAGTTCCAACCACATCAAAGTTTGAATTCTCATCCATGAACCCCCATGGCATCTGTGAGATTTTGAGAGGTCTTAAAGCTCAGAACAAAGCACCTAGGGGAGCTGTGAAGAAAATAAGGTGGGTTTTATCAATAGCTGGGGAATATTTTTCTAGGGGGTATCAGGCAAGTCCTGACTCTGGTACACTTCAGGCATATTTCTTTAAGGTGGATTTACTTCCTGACCTAAATTCACAACTCAGATAACTGTTTCATGCCAAAACTCTTCCCAAAGCCCTCATAATATCAAATGTCATGAGTTTCTACTCCCATTTGGAAGAACTACAAAGCCCATTAGTCCACACTGCCACTGACCTTGCCCTCAACACACAGATGCTCCAGCAGGTTAATACCCACAGAGAAAGTACAGAAAAGCAAGAGCAGGGAGAATGTGCTGGATGCTTCAATCTGTCCTTGACATTTTTTAGATGACAGACTATACCAGAGAAGAAGTTAGAAATTATTTCCATTTGGTATAAACCTACCTTCCCCCATCTGGCAGTTTTGCAGCTTCATCAGATGAATTCTTTTGTTCCATTCCTATTATGAATTAAAAGTAGATTTGGGAGGTTTGTTATTTACTCCTCCAGGTTAAGCACATTGACACAAATCCAGGCTGATGTTATCCTATCTAGCACACCAGCCTGCAGGCAGACTGATTTGTCTCCAGTATCACCTAGTGGAATTACCAGTTTATTTCCTGTGAAAGCTTGGTTTTCCCACTCTCCATAATTTTAAAAATTACAAAAGAACATTCTTTTGCAGATGGACAGGGTTTTATACACAGTATGTGTGCCAAGCAGACTTTAAAATGCGGTTTCTTCAGGAACTGTATTTTTTCTACATGGCTGTTTTCACTCAATAATTCTCCTGCTGTTTTCCCCCCTCTTCCCAGTGCATCCCTCTCCTCTTGAACTTTCTCAGCATCGAGTCCTGCTTGTGGTAGATGTGATTATCTTGCTGTTCCCACCAACGTCCATGACATCTCTTGTTAAAAAACAAACCCAGAGTAGCACAGGCAACCCCTCACATTCATCATATTCTGCCCTTACTCAGACAAGATTAAAGACCTTTCAGTAATTAAAGATGGAAGGGTGTCATTGAAAGGCACAGGGCAGCAGGGGAAGGTGAGTTATCCAAGCAACACATCCGTGAGTCTCTTGTCTCTTCTGACCCCTTCTTCTGAAGGCTACTGTTTGTAAATCAAGATTAATGAGAAGAACAGCACTTAAGTGCACCTGATCATAAATCTGGGAGAGTTAGTACACTCTCTGACAAGATTAATATATTTTATATCTGACACTGTCTGTGAAACATTCTGTGTTCAATTTATTACCGCCTCAGACCTGAAAGTGGAGCACGGATTTCCTTGCAGAGCAAATTTCACTTTTTGCAGAGTGTTTCATTTGCAACTCTGTATCCATTTTCATTTCTCTTGAGGTTATTTTCATTATGAAATAAACTTTTAATATAATTCCAGTATAATTACACATACACCAACATATTGGCAAAAAGCCACGGAAGAGTGTTGTTGGTTAGATCATTAAACAATTTGGGAATTTTTTGAGGAAACATCAGAAAATGCCATTTCACCTAATTCAAAACATTTTAAGAATTGTTCAAAAATTTGTTAGCTGGGGAAAAAAAAATCTGTAACCTAAACTACTTTTTAATATACTTTTTTACTTGAAACAGACTGAATTTCACATAGACCTGCTTTCTTCCTTTGAAATTTATAATGATCAGCAAATACTTCATTTACATTTTAGAAAGTCTGAACTCAAACTGCAGTAATTGCAATTTACTGAAACAGGTTTTTTTCAACTAAGCCAGCTCCTTCCTTTAAATTCCCTCAGCTGATGAATAAGAATGGTTGAGATTTTGGGTTGCTGTCTCAATTTGAGATAACAGCACTTTTCAAATCTTGAATTTCTCAGCAGTCAGGAAACTATTCCCATAGTGCCATAACAGCCACAAGGACTCTACAACAAATTGTAGCAGATATTCAGATGTCCAGAAGTTCTTGAGCATGGTCAGTGGACATGGTGATGATTAATTAGCTCCTCGAGTTCTCTTTGGTGGGCTTTGCACACCTGGGATCAGCACCAGACATTGCAGAGAGAATTGTTTTGTGCCTGGCCACACCAGCTGCAATGACAGTGTGACACAACACAAAACAAGCAAAGGTAAAGCCACCCAACTCATCCCTTGTAGCTGAAATGCAATGGAGCAAGGGGAAATGGGATTCAGTCCAATTGAATGAACACCTCACCAGTTGCTTTCTCCCAGAGCTGCCCCAAGGTCCCAGTGAGTGAGTGAGCCCCAGGATGATGGGCTGGTGGCACATCTCCTCCCATGGCCATTCCCTCCTCACAAGGCTGTGGGATCATCTGTGCTAGGAAAATACCTCCTGTCTCCTGCTGAATCAAAACCAGACCTAGAGAATAACCAGAGGGCTCAGTTTTATTCCTCTGAAGAGCAACCAATGGACACAGTACATCCATCTTTAGGATGCTCCTCTAATTCACACCACAGCTCCCCTGGCCTCCAGGCTGACACATGCCACAGGAAGAACATGCCTGACGGAAGGCAATTTCCCTCCCAGGGCTCATCCCTGTTCTCAGCTCCTGTCTTTACCCTATTTGATTCCCCTTCACACAAAAGGCCCCGCTCTCACCAGCTCCTGCCCTCTGACACTGCACTCCTAAAGGCAGCACCCCACAAAAAGTTTGCTTCTCATTATATTTCTTGATCTTCACTGCCACTGTCACCTCCTCCCACCACACCATATGTTTCCTCATCGCTTCCCTGCTGAGCAGTCTCTGGTCTCTGAAATCTGACAGCTGAAGTGACCTCTCCCTCCTGGTCCCCAGCCCTGCCTCAGCACAAGTCAGGGACTGCAGTTGGCACACTCTGCTCTCCTCGGGAGCACACCTGCAAACAAGGGTAAAAGCACGTCCTCATTCCACCCTTAATCAGCTCTCTCCCTGATGCTCTGGGGGTTTTGGGACACAGAGGTCTTCTGCTATTTGGCTACAGAGTGTTTAAGCAGGTTCTCTCACCTGGCTGAGGTCACTGGGTGCGTCACAACACAGAATCTGCCCCAAATATTACTGCAGATTTTCCATTTCTAAAGCCTTTTTGTCACATTTTTCTCATCAGCACCACAGAAGGGCTTCTGCCGTAGTGTGAACTCTCAAAGAGATTCTCAAGACACAAGGTCACAGTTTCACCCATATACAAACCAGTTACTCCTGTTCGTGCTTCAGCTCCATGGCCAGGACTGAAATAAAGCAAAGTCAAGTTTCCCTAATCTTCCACAGTATAAAACACCCAGCAATCAGAGGCTTATTAGCAGATAATGATTTACTTTCTACCCACCAGTTATTTGCAAAGATCACCCACTCTCCCTGTCTGAAGTATCATCAGGGTTTCTCCAAAAGTCTACTCCATTTATCATTAGGGGGATTTACACTGTAAACAGGACAGCTGCATTACTAAGTCTAATTACCCTGAGAAGACAAAGCACCGTGTGCCTACACATCACCCTGGAATTAGAAGTCCAGGTAGAACAGGAGAGAGGCTTTTAATTAAACAAAGTCAGTTTCCTCTCACAGAAAGCCTACAATTTAATTTAAGCACACACACAGGAAGAACAGCAGGTCAAGCACCTTCCCCATCTTGTGAACCTGGAGCCTTAGTGATTGCCACACACCACAATCAGTTCTACCCACCTGCCTCACATTTCTCTTCAGGAGTATTTTATTCTCTTCTTGGCATTCTTTCCTTTAATTAGGAGTAAGGAAAAGGTTGTAGTGACTTCATAGCATGTCAGATTTAATCTGCATAAGACCCCACCACATGTTGGGGGGATGTGTGGCAGGAGTTTTTAATAAAGGATTACAGAATGCACCTGCTGTGGCTGAAATATTGTGAGCTTTTTTGAAGCTCTGGGAGGCCTGCATAGGGTCAGCTTTGACTTGAACATTTATTACTTACCAACCTTTGGCACTGGGATGGAGTCTGGAGCATGGTGATGATATCAGCTGATTTAAATTGCCAAAAAAGTGATCAGGTTGCTTGCACAAAACCAGAGAAGTGTTTATCTTAATGGCTGCTGCAGAGATGGGTAGGATTCCTCTGCCCCAGACAATATTGGTTTTTTGTTCCCAAATGTCATCAGATAATGACTTCTATGCCAACAAGTTAATTGCAAAAGCAAAGCAATGAAAATATATACTGAACCACAGTCACGTATTTCCTACATTTGCTTCCAATTTAATGTAATGAACAGAGAGTTCTGTGAAGGGAGATTGCAGATGCCATGGAAAATAAATGCTGTTTCTGAGCAAAACCATCATGCAGCCAAATGAGCTGCCAGCTCCCCTTTTCTTGTACCTCTTGTATTGTTCTCTTCTATCTTCTACAGGATGTGGAGTCAGTCATCTTCTCCATGAGAAGGAGCTGAGCCCAGAGCTCCCCAGGACACACCTTTGGCCATGTGGTGCAGGTTTGGGACAGACACCCTCACTCCAACAGCAGCTCCACACTGCTCAGGCAGGTCCAGGATTGCTGGGGCAGCACCTGTACACCCCCCTGTGTGTTTGAGGTGCCTCCTGCTCACACTTCCTTTCCATTCTCTGGTTTTGAGGTGATCTGAGCTAACAAAATCTCACTGTAGGGCACTGCTGGATGTGCAGCTGCACCGCCTGGTTCAGCAGCTCTGACACCCCGAGCAGAGCCAGGAACCACAGTTACACAAATCACCTCCCCAGGGCTGCAGAGCTGCACCAAGCACAGCACCAAACAGCCCCCTCTGCAGTGTCAGGTGTCTCCTTTTGGATAAATCACTTGTCAGCTCATCGCTCACAGCTGCCAGGGTGCACCAGACTATTTACTGCGTCCCAGCCCTGTGGTTCTAATGGCTCACAAAAGAAGTGAGAGACATCCTGAAAATACACAGAGCACTGACAAGTGCTAATGGGGCTGCTCTCCTGCTTTAAAGCAATTCTATTAACACATTATGCTGCAACTGAGGGTAATTATTTCCAAGGGAAATGGCTCCATGACCCAGGATGGGCTCTCATGATGGCGATTAAACTCACATGTGACTAATGCACAGAAGACATTTACTGAAGTTTGAGGATTTATTGAGATTTGCAGAGACATCTCCAGGGCCACAGAAGACAGTCTGCTTGGGTTGCAGAAACCTAATACAAAGTAAGAAAAGTTGGCTCATAAAGCTGAATAAATTAATTTCAGATTTTTCGCAATACTTTCAATTATAAAGGAATGCCTCTGCAAATCCAACATTTTATTTAGTAAACACATGAAAATGAAAGGGTTGTCACTCATAATAAGTAGTAAAGTATTACATCTCACCTTCAGTTAACACTAACCTACAAAAAGTGTTTGGAAAACACTCTCAGGCCCATGGTGTGATTTCTGGAGCTGTCCTGTACAGGGCCAGGACTTTGATGGTCCTTGTGAGTCCTTCCAACTCAGGTTATTCTATGATTCTACCTCTAAATATTAAGATAATTTAGAAACATTAGAAAGGGTTAAAAAATGTTGTTTACATTCCATTGTTTCTCATATAGCATTGTCTTTCTCTCCCTTCCTGCAACCTGATGGCAGCACAGCATTGTGCATTCAATCCCTGCCACACATACAAGCAAAATACTGATAAATGGGATTCTCCCTGTTGCTTTGCAGCACCCAACTGGCTAAGCCAGTGCTGGAGGGGGATGCAAGCCAGCAGCTGATTCCTCTGCCCCTGGAAAATCTCCACCTGTCTCCCCCCTGACACTGGCTCTCTGTTACATGCCAGTCATGCTTTCACCTACCCCTGATGCAAATCCATCCCAGCAGGAGCTATAAACAGGGCCAACAGAAAAGTGATAATGCAACTTCTGCTGTGCCATGCATGCTGCAGCTCAGAGCAACAGCATGAAAGGAAATCCTTCCAGGGCATTCCACAGTGAGCTCTGTGAGCTCTGCCACCACAGACTACTGAGAGGGTCCCAGTGAGCCCCCACAGCTCTCAGGGTGGCTCTGCTGTGTCAGGATGGCAGCTGGTGGCAGCCACAGAGCAGTTGGCGAACCTTTAGCCCTTTACAGAAACCATTCTGCAGCACCTGTCTGTAAGAACCCTGCACAATACTGTCAACACTCTTGAAGAACAAATTGTGCTGTTTTGAAAGGATAAATGACTCTCATCTCATTCTGTCCATGCAAGAGCAGTGCAGGAGGCTTTAATGACTATCTCTCACTGCCTTTTGAATGTGTGTTTATGCACAGTTTGGATATAAGGAGTGGAAGGAAAAGGAGAACAGAAATGAGGAAAATTTAGATCTACGTCTCAGGCTGAATGAGCATAGCAGCAGCTTTTACCACACAGCCAAATTTTCCACTGCCTGTAAAGCCTCACAGTAGCTGCACACAGTCAGTATTTGATAGACAAGTTGGCAAAGCTCTTACATCTCACATTACCTGCTTGCTACATAGCAGAACTGGCTCGTAGGCAGTTGGGCTGCAGGAATCCACATTTGGGAAACACCAGTCTGGCTTCTCCTTGGACCTGTGCCCTGGGGACAGGATGGGAACAGCCCTGGCTTCTCAGCTCTCACTGTCACAAGCAATAGAGCAGAGGGGGACAGAATTGCTTTCCAGCATTGATAGAAAACCTTTGGGCTCCATCATTCATGCGGGATTTCTATGGATAAAGGATATCCACTGCATTTACCAACCTATCTGAATTTATTCAACCAGCCTGGCACTGCCTGTGTGTCCCTGCCTGCAGCTGCATCTCAAACACAATCTCCATGGCAGGACTCTGGCTAGGAGCAGCACCAAATCCAGCATTCCTCTCGAGCTGGTGACACTCTCTCCCTGCTTGGGCACTCCCTGAAATCAGCTGGAGCCAAACCCCAAAGGTGCAGAACAGGACAATGATGAACTTGACAGATTAAAAAAAAAAATTAAAAAAATTTAAAGGAGTGGCTTCATCAGTCATCAAATATTGGTTTGTCCTAGATCTGAGAATACGGGGAATCGCACTCCAGAGCACAATGTGCAGTGGGAAAAAACATTAAGGAAATAGTTCATAATTTCACAGGCTATTTATTCATGTATATATGAATAGCAGATATATCTATCTATCCATATGTCTCTCTATATATATATGTCTACTTATCCAGCAGGTAAAACACAATTGGTAGGCTCAGTAATGTCATTCCTTCATTAAAAGCACCTCTAGAATCTCCAAAGCAATCCTTGAATTGGCCCTCCCATAAGGGAAAAAAAAATATTGGTGGAGAATACAGAAAAAATTCCTGCCTCTTTCAGCTTGTCTGACAGAACATAATTCTGCACACCTATGGATCAGCAGATCAATGATCCAGGAACATAACTCTGTTGAAATATTCCTGATGTAGTGAGCATTAATGGCTCAGAATAGGCCTATAGTGTCTCACCCATCAGTGCACCTGCAGCAATTCAGAAAACTGTAGCATCTCTGAAAGTGCCATCAGCCCATTAAACCACAGATCTGCAGAAGTACCTCTCTCCAAAGGAGCAGCAAAATCTGATTTGATTTGGCAGACTCAAATAACCTCATCAGAGCTATAAACTAAAATATCTTCAAAGGTGGATCATGTTGAAAACCCCACACCTTTTGCATGCTGTGAATTCAGAATTCCAATGGATAAACCAAGATTCCATTCATGAATTCATGTCAAAACAACACAGAAAAACCTCCCCCCATAGCCCAGCCAGCCTTCCCCATCCATCAGGGTCTCTCCCCAAAGAGAGAACATCCAAAAGGGATTGGATTTGTGCCATCACTGCTCAAGGGTACAGGGGGGAAAAGACACAACATTTAGAGCTATACCCAATCCATATTTTAAAGGTTTCCCTGCAAAAATGCTTACAGATATTTGGATAAAGCCTCCTTAAAATAGAAACTAAAATATTGATACATTAATCATAAATAAACATGTACCACAAATGCAGCTCTGTAAGAAGAGTCCTGAAAGGTATTGTAAACAGCTCAAAAAATTTCTTCTTGCATGAGCTCCAACACTCCAGATCTGTTCGTTGCTAGGCTTAATTTTCATTCATGTGAAAAAAAGGTTTTGCTAAAAGAATGCAAATATTCCTATGCTTCATAAAAGAAAGTTCTTTTTTTTGACATGATTACCCTAATCTAATTAAAAACTGTGCTTGTCACATCTTGGAAAATTAACTGTCATCACACAGGGCGAATGCTATCATTTCAAGAGGTCACAATAAATTACTTATAAACAAGAAAACAGAATTAATTCCTGATCTAAGCACCGAATTCTTTACAGACCTAATTAAAGAGCAAAACTCAGCATCCTAAAGTGACTCTGAACAGAAATCTGCAGAATAGAAATCTGTGTGTTTAAGGGAACAACTCAACACATTTGGGAAAGAGATGGAAGGCACCAAATGAATAATATAAAAGATGAGAGACAGGATTTTATGCAAATGCAATATGAATATCAATACACCCCAACACTAGAAGAGTGAGTGCATCATTATTGTGGAATCTGGGGAATTGGCTTTGTTGTCATTCAATGCCAAAAATCAATGCTCAGAATCCTTTTCTCATGACACTGTTACAATTCATAAATTATTAACTGGAGTCTTTTGTAAAAAGTTCCTGTTTACAAGGTTACTCTGTAAGTTAAAATGTTTGTTTGCCCTCAGATCTCCACTGTAAAGCATCTGTGGGTAGATTTACATGATGAAGTTGATAGATTTGTATTTTGACAGTACATCTGTCATCCTCGCTTCCCGTGTCAAGGGGTCAGGTGTGCACTCAGTGTTATCAGGTGGCTCATTAGTGTCCTGTGGGATGTGCTACCTTGTCTGCTTTGCTTTAAGTGACAAAAAACGTTCTTTCTAGCCCTTGCTGCAGGAATTCACATCCCCTCTGCAATTGTTTGTGTTTTCCTGCTGTCAGAAGACTGGATTCTTAGCACATGAACAGAGAGGACATCTCTGGACACAGCACCGTGTGGGGGCAGAGCTCAATCCTTTCACACACACCCTGATCCATCTGAGGGTGGGAGTGCCCCCTTGGCCTCTTCTTTGCAAGGCCTGGAATACATATTTAGACACTCAGCACAGCCACACTACATCTTGCACCATCCCTGTGTAAAAAATGCACATTAAGCAGAACCAAGAATCCCTGAGCTCACTGCTAACATGGGCAGGCACTTGTGCACCTAATCCTCAGGCTCTGAAAGCCATGGGCCACTGCAGGAGGAAGCACTTTTCCCATGACTTTCCAAAGGCCCTGAAAAAGTTGTTGAAAGCAGCAGCACATTGCTCTGCTCTTCCTGCACTATTCCTCACGGATTTGCTAATGCCTCCTGCTGACTGCAGGCACATCTTCAAAAGGCAGAGAGAGAACATCATTGTGCATTCATCTGCACCCCTGTGAACTCATCAGCTCCAGGAGTTCCACAGGAATCCCAGTGACAGCAGAGTTTAGTCCTGTGAATAGCAGGGCTGTTTTACAAAGCACCGATTTTACTTTGTTGGGAGTTAGAGTAATGCATTTTACATTGATTTTACCACTGTAGTAGATTACTTTGTGAGCTACTTAATTTAAAGGGTAAGCAAACAGCTGACAATTTTGCTTGCAAATCACTTGTTCTGGTGAATTTTAAGCAATGGGAATATCTGTCAAAAAACATGGTAAAGAAAAAATCATCGTGATTCTGTAAACTGGAAAATCACCCAGCGCACGATGAGCTTGGGTGGATCTGCAAAGTACTGTACAGCAGATAAATAGATTCTGTAACTAATTTTGTGCTGCCTTTTAGGCTCTTTTTCCACTGCTGTAATGTTCATCTCCTTCTCATGGTGGCTCATGGATGGCCTCGTAGATGTTCCTTTAAGTTGCATGAAAATTATTTTGCAATTTATTGTGGCTCTCTAAGGCTTCAGGTATGAAGGCCACAGGTTAAGAGCCCTTGAAATATCTTGAATTATGCTTTGTATCAGTAACATGAAGTGTCTGAGGTAAAGTTATCTTACCCATGTCACATTGCCACTCTTCTGGCTCACTGAGAGCATTTGTGGGGTTGGATGAACTTTGCCCCTCACAGATTTCTTTTCATGTCTGAGCCAACCATTTCCTCTACTAAGAAGACCCAGTAAGAAGTTTTCTGACTGGAAGGCATTTCTGTGAAAAACCTCTTTGGTGGTTCAAAGCTTTTTTAAAATGGGAAAAAGTACATCCACCCACAACCTTAAACTGCAAAGAGCACAAATCAGGATTCTATAGCCAGGAACCATCAATGGGATCCCCAAACCTTCACCCAGAGAGAACACTAAAGAGCAGAAGGGATGCTGAACTACTACAATTTATACAATTTTGTGGAAATTCCTGTACCAACCCATGCAACCTCATGGCAGCATGGATTGTGATCAAGTGAAGCTCAGCTCCAGTAAGCAAACAAAACTTTTGTGTTCCTATTTCTCTGCTGGAGGACTTCAGTGCCTAAACACCAAGCATGTAAGTGGAGTCAGTTCTGCAAAATTTCATTCACAAAGATAAAAAAGTTTATCCCAAAATTAAGAAGTCACTGCTAGTGCTGGATTATCCAGTGTCCTTAAATAACCTCTATGAGGCAGATAAAATGCAGGTTATGGCTGAGACAGAAAACTGAGAGAGTTAAGAGGGCTTTAAAAGCTGCAACCTTCACAGCAGCCTGAGGTACCTCACTTTGCTTTATAACCACAAGGAAATATGGTACCAGCATTTCAGCTAAATCAGCTAAATTCAGCTTATCAGTGTCCTGATAAGATCACTGCTTAACCACTTGTGCTCTGACCACACTCTTAGACACCTTCTAGAATGGAAAACTTACATTGGCTAAAAGAGATTTATAAATCTCTGAGTTTCAGTCCAGAAAAGTGTACAAAGACTGAAGGTGCAAGCTGTTATGCAGTGGGACGGGAGAGTGAAAACAGAGCTGATTTTCCACTTAAGCCTCCCTCATGGCTGCACCTTTTACAAATCATTACTCCTCAAAGGACCAGAAACATACATTCATTTCCAGGACCCATCTTGGGCTGGTAAAATGCAACTTTGGCTTTTCACAGGCTTGAGCCTCCACATTCAGAGCAGCCTGCAGTGATTTTTCTGGCAGCATTTCACTGACTATCATTTTGCATAAATGATTGTAATAACAATATGCTACCAATAAAACATGCTACCAAAACTGCTCTTCTTTTGAGTGCATGGATTTCTATGTATTAATGGGAATGTCACACTCATACACACAGGGCACGGCAGAATGGCCCCTGAAGTGTTTTTACTCAATTTCTCCTGGTGGGTGACTTTGTCCTCATAACCATAATAAAGCTGTGGTACTTTATAAAATGCAAAAGGTCTCCTGAAGGTTGGTACATGCTGTTATTCTAACCCCCATTTGTGAAATTTCATGCAAATTAGAAAAATCTGGTAACTGAGATGTATTCACACCGCAGAGATCTAGACTCTAAATTACAAGCTGCTAACTCTGCCCAGGCACTTTTTTTTGTTTGTCTTTTTAAGTAACTTTAACAGCAAAAAACATAAAGGAAATTATTTGGAGATATGCTTATTCATCAAGGCAAAGTCATCATTTAGAAGAAAAGCTCCAAGGTTCATCATTGTTTAGTTGAAAATCTTGAAAATGAGATTCTGAAAATCTAAGGTAACTGAAGTGAAAAACAGTACATACTTCATGTTTTCAGGTGTAGAATTCTCATTTCCAGGCAGTGAGAATCCCTGAAGCCTTAACCTTCAAAAAACTACCCTCCTGAACCATAACCAATACATTCCACATCCAAGGTGAGCACATCCATTCTGAGTTTGTCCAGAATTATTATCCCAGTGCATTGCTGAGAGACACTGCAAAAAGCAGTTCTTTAAGTGACATTACTGCAGTTTAGAGGTACTAATTTATCCCAAATATTTGTTACAGGATCATCTCTATCTCAATAGATAGAGAAGCATCTATTGTTATGACAGAAGTCTTAACTGTTCTCTTACCTCAGGGTCTTTTCAGTCTGCCAGCAAACTGTGAGTCTTCAAAGCCATTTTCTATTGTTGTAGGTTTGTTATAAACTAACCCTTGAGAAAATTTACAGCAAGTGTAAAAAATTTATCCACTCTCTTTAGATCCAGACTTGAACAAAAATCCTTGAAGATAAGACTTAGAGGTAAATGGAAAATGGAAAAAATCTATCATGAATTTAACAGAGTTGTAGGATGCAAGGGAAACCTTGAAGGGAGTTATATTATGATAATTTAATTTCTAGATAAATAAAATGCCATAGATCTAGTTTAATCTATATATTCAAGCATTTATTTTGATACCACAGATATTTCCTTATCTAGCTGGAGAAGAGAAGGACGGTGGTAAGGAATGGCTGGGGAGTGAGCAGTGGCACTTCCTGCTCAAAGTGAGACAGGATGGAATGGAGCTCCTCACCAGTCAGTCCTGGCAGTGTTCAACACTCCCAAAATCCAGCAATGGCAGAGGCCAAACAAAGAACATCATTTTGGCAATCTATGTTCAAAAATATTCACCAAAACTGCTACAAAGGAGGGCTACAAAGGCAGGCAGAGGGGAGAAAAAAGGCCATGAAGAAGCCAAGGTTATTTTATGCCTACTCAAATGTCACCTGGAGGAAAGGAAAGGCCTCAGGGTCAGCCTGATGAGGGACAAAAAGAACACAGTTAAGAAATAAGATAAAGTTATAATCAGGATATGAATCAGCTCAGCTTGGATATTACTATATCATCAGAGAAGTGTCTGCAATAATCTTTGTTTGAAACTGCATGGAAAGACATTGCCACTTTTGGAGCAAGAGGATTTTTCTCTGAACCAGCACAGGAGAGTGTCTGTCCAAACAAAACCCTGGGTGTGATGGCCCACAGGATTTGGCCTCCAGAAGCTCAACAGTGGGAGCAGCCTGAGGCTGCAAAGAGCTGGTGAGGATTGCTGCTTACCAAAACTGCTCCTCTAGAAGCAGCAGTGAGACACAAACTGCTCCAGAGAGAGCACACCAAGGATCTGAGGCACGGATCTCTCTCTTCCCCTGGCAGAGCAGCTGGCACAGATTGAATTCTGCTGCCTCTCAGCAGAAGGGCAGAGCTGGTGTCAGATGCCAGACAACAGCACTGGAAGCAGCAGCACTGCTCCAAAATGAGAGGCAGGCACACATCACAGCACCTGTGCAACGAGTCAGAAAAGGCTGTAAATCCACCCAAGATCCTCTGGAACAAAGCTTCTTTAGGAATAAAATCTCTGCCATGGGCTGGGCTTCTAGGGAGGCAAGTCATTTATTTGGGCTGTATTTCATAGTCCCATGCCACCAAATTTACGTTGTAGTTTTCCCCTTTCCTCAGTGACAGCAAAAGCTTCCAGGGGGCCATTTCAGAACATGTGACATATTGCACCCATTGAGGTAGGACTGAATTGAAAACTTTCCATATTGACGTACCACTGGAAAGTAACTTGTTTTCTTTCTATTTACCTTCAAAAATAGACAACTTTTTTCTAAAACTCTTTTTTCCCCACCTAGAACATCTCAGCAACAGTTTTAACTAAACATCACCATAGAACACTTACCAAAATAAATAAATTCCAGTTACAGGTCAATACTGTACAAATAACAAATGAAAAGGATCTCCTCTGAGGACACCATGAATATATATGCAGAGAAACAATAGAAATAGTAAAGGTAATTTTAAAATTTAATCAGAAAATCAAAACAATGGAAAAATATTGGGAATGTAGAGCTCATTAGGGCAAGCAGAGTCTATTAACTGTTCAGCTGTCCAAGCACAGAGCAGAAAATCTCGTTTGCTTATCACTGAGTACAATGACCACTATGATCCCAGCTGTAATCAAATACACAATTGAAAGTGACCTAAACCGAGAAAATCAAAACCAAAAAAACACAGGGCCAGATCCTTCCACCACTGACTCTGGTGGAATTAACTGCCTGAATGCTCCCACTCACTCCAGCAAATCAGAATTTAATAATTATGACCCTGATCAGCTTCCCACTGCTGATGGGATCTTTCCCCTACACTAGAGAGCTTATGCACAATGACTTACATTAGTACTAGACAGCTTTTTTTTTTCCACCTTTCAGTCTGTATAAAAATTGGATGTGCATTGTTACCCCAATATTTACATAAAGCATAACAATGACTTCTGTCTCTGGGTCACCAGCAGTTCATCTGCACCACTGCACTTCAGTCTGCTGCAATGTCACGGGGAGCAGACTGGCTACAGCTTCACCTCTACCCTCTATTCTATTTATGAAGACTGATGACAAAAAATCTCTCACAGGCAAATAAGAAAAAGAGCATGAAATGCATCTACAATAATAGGGAACAATTATGTGTCTCAAAATGTAACCACTTGGAAATTCAGTCTGTCAAGGAACTGGACATTTAATTATTATAATCATTCTAAACAAGAACTAATTGAAACTGAAAATTTACTTTTATCTAGAATTTTGCTTATGAATTTTAAGTATGTTACCTATTAGGATATAACCAAAGCAATGAAAATCCAAACAAATTACTCCCTTTCCAGTAAGCCTTCCTTATGCAGTACAAGCCTGCTCTCCCTTTTTTTTTGAGGCATCTCAATGAATATTTCTAGCTAATGGCTAAATTCTTTTCCATATCTAGATTCAAAGAGGCAAGGAATATGTATACTTTGCTATTCCCCTAGAGAATGGATTTATTTTAGGACAAGAAAAACTATGCCTGCTTTCAAATTTTATCTCTTCCTCATGCTTTCCTGCCATCACTTATGAATGTAAAGGTTAAACTACCTAGAACTATCTAAGGAAATAAATCTAATTGCACAGCTATAACCAAAGTTTGCCCTACAATAATTGCTACTAATTCTATAAGTTCCATCTTTTCACCTTCATACCACCTTGATAGGTACTAAATTACAGTTGAAAATACATTAAGACATAATTTACTAACACAGTCCCATCAATTCACTGGGATCAGCTTTGTATCTTTATGTTTTACTGTATGCAAGAAACACCTCAGACAAATCCATAGAATCATAGAGGTTGAAAGGACCTTAGAGATCATCTGTACCAGTTCTAACAACAGCATTTTCTATGATCCTCTAAGTTACATTCATGACCTAAACTCATTTAAAACAATTTTACATATCTTTGTGTCATTAGGAAAGTCTTATCCTTGGTGCACCACAAGAAGCTCAGGTGTGTTCTTCCACAATTTGCAGCCAGGTCTCAGATCCTTGGGAATCCAAGGTGCATTTCAGGTAGAACCAAATCTCCCTGATTTTTCTTTTAAGATTGTAATGTGCCACTGAATAGCAAAATCCAGGTTCAGGAGCTGCAGCCACAGTTGAAAGGAGAAGTGCTGTCCCTTTTTCCCAACTCCTTTGCAAGTTTGAAGGGTGAAGTCAATAACGGCATGACAAAAAAGGGTCTCTGTGTGACAGCCAAGGAACAGTTCCACGTGCCATAGTTCTGGGAGTGGCCCTCAGGTTTAGCCTTTGCTACCGTGTCACCTGTAAAAGGAGAGGAAAGAGTTACCTACAGAATTCACCAAAAAAAAGGATAACAGGTGCATTGTTACTGCAAAAGAACTGTGCGCATGAACAGAAATAAATGAACTTGCCCCAGCCACACCTTTATGTCAGAGAAGCGGAATCTCCAGAGAAATATTAATTAAATATTGTTTGATAGGATGAGGGAGATTTGCAGATAAAGAAATGGCAATTCACCATTAAATTTGCCACCAACACCTCCTGGACATCTCCTATTTTACTTTGCTTCATGTCATTCCCAATGCCTCCAGCACAAGTGTAGGATTTACATCCCAAAGGGCCATTCATGCAAACTGCTGCCCATTCCCAGGGGTCCATCCCGTGGGAGGGAATCAGGGACCTGGCAGCACATGGCAATAAATTGTTCTTGCAGCAGAAATCTCCCCCAGCCAGCAGAACTCCCTCAGGACCCTGGAGGGGCTGCAGGGATGTGTTGAAGCCTTGATGCACACACAGGACCCAGCTCTGGCTGCACAGTGAGGAGGGTCCTGCTGGATTTCCTGTCCTGGAAATGGATGAGAACAGGCAGCTGGAAGGAGGAAAGCTTTGTCAGCTCTGCTCTGCAGTGTCTACATGTGTCACAAAACTAAACAGACACTCAGCATAGAGAAGTTTTTATTTCCTTCCCTGAGGGAACTGATGGAAGATGCAAATTCCTCAGCTTTGCACATTTTAACTGTCCCACTCAGACACTAACCGTTCATCTAAATACTGAGTCGTGTCAGCAGTCTCCTCTGCTTCAAATATTTTAGTTACACTAGTTTTGCTTATTTTCATGGAATGAAAAGATAGAGGACTTAAAGTTGATTAAATGACATTTCCTCTTTCAGTGTATAATTAACCTGTGGAAGCCACTGTCCCACGTAGCACTGATCCCAGGGTCTTAAAAAGCTTTAAAAATTGATTACAAATTTAAATGGTAATGAGATCATCTCCGGTGCATAACACAGAAAAAGAATTAGTATGGAATGGATCTCAACTATTGTGTTTTAGACATAAGGCAACTATTAAATTGGAAAAAATTCATGGATGCATACACTTTCTGTAATTGTCCTAAAGGGTTTTGCTGTGTCTGATTTGAGCATCCCATTGCTGAGGCTCACAGGTGGCTGAACAGTTTGGCTGTTCAAATAGCCCTCTTTGTGTAAAATTTTAATAACACACCTAAGAAATATTTTGTTCATTTATCTGAGACAAATCTTTGGTTAATTTAAAAAAAAAAATATAAGTTACACCATCTTCCTTTTTCCCTGTGACAAGACATTGTCTTTCCATTCTAGTCTCCTTACAGCTGTCCAGAGGAAGGAAGAGGCAGCTGCATGATGAAGACCTGACACCTCAGACATCAGTGCCAACATAAAAGTCTTTGTTCTGGTCCCCACCCCTCGAGTATCTGTCCAAGGCATCAAGGATAATTAGCCCTCACTCAAAGGATAATTAACCTGACTCACTCTTCTCCAGTAAAGTCCTTTTGGTATAAACTGTCAGCTCTCTTCTGGAATATCCTGAGATGAAGTTGTCTTGTACAACATCTAGAACTCCTGTTCACCAGTCCCACCCTTCCGTGGATGCTACAATGCTACTCCTGATCTACAAATGAGTAGTTAAAAATCAGCCCTGGGAAAAAACTGAAATGTTGAGGGTAATTTTTAACTTGCAGTAACTGAGTCCCAGTTATCCACACTGATTCCAAAGTTTGCAGGCCAAATTCCAGGTGTAGTGTCCACCACAGGAGATCAGCAGGACCCAGACATGCTATAGATTACATCTTTATAGATTACACTTGATAAATATCATTGTATCATTGGCCATAGAATCATAGAAAGGTTTGGGTTGAAAAGGTTCTTGAAGGTCTTCTAGTTCCAGCCCCTCTGCCACGATCAGGGATGCCACTTCCTTTGTACAATGTCTACCGACCACCAGTGCCACAGCACAGCTGCCCAAAACATCCAATTTCCTTTCATCCATCCACAAATTAGTGCAGTTTTCACTGCTCAGAGCAGCCTTCACTAAACAACATTTGGTGACAGTATTGCTTATTAACTCAGACTGTAACCTAATGAAGAACATTCTTTCCCAGCTAGAAGAGGCTGTAAAGGGAAAAGCTGAGCATATGTCTCTCCTTGCTATTGCCTGCTAAAGACTCCTGGTTTATGATGTATTTAGACATGCAGTTTGCTATGACTTGCTGAACTTCAATGCACTGAATTCATTTTAAATTGCCAAGCAGACAGAGGACATGATATTTTCTCTCAATTAGTTAAGAAGATGACATAGCAAAGGTTTGGTTTAAAAAAAAAATAAATCAGGCCAGCTACAGGGTGGTCTGTAATTAGAAACATTCTGAACCAGCCTGATTTCCAGCGATGCTCAGGATGGCACAATGTCATCAGTGCAGGTTCTCAGCAACTCCCAAGCCAGACTGGTACTTTCAAAAGGTAAAAGGCTGTCCAGCACAGGAATCTAAGTTTATGTGACAGTGGTAAAGCTTTTGGATCCCTATACTCAGCCTGCAAATTGAAGAATTGGTTCTGGAACATGATTATCCCTCTAGCACTGAGCACAATGAAATAATTTCTTTGGCTCACTGCAGACTGAATCAGGGCCATTTTCAGTGGGACTGCAGGAGTGAAGGGGCAGTTCTGACCTAATATTTCCTCTCTGAGAGCAACTAATTAATCACAGCTTTCCAAAACTTTGAGAAGGCCAAGACTGGTGCTCACACCCACAGACACAATGCAATAAGAGCAATCAGCAGACAGGCACTTTCAAATACAGGTGATCTCTGTACTTGCCTTTGTGGTTTTGACTTTATTTCCACTGCTGCAAGACCAACCTGAATAGTCTGGTAGTACTTTACAGTCCTCTCCATCCAAACAGGGGTTCATGTGACACCACCACTTCTGCAGGACAATGGAAGCTGAAAAAGAAGCAGGAAAGATATTGTTTATCTTTTTTGTCACCCTTGCTTTATTGCAGGGAGGTTATCTGTGCCATGTTCAATTAGTTGATTTCAAAAGGTAAAAACAACAATGACTAGTTTAGTAGTTAATTATATAGAGTGTGTTTGAGGTAAAAAAGCGACTAAACACTTCACAGCTCTCAGAAGGGTAAATGCCATATCCAAATGATAAAGAGCAGGCACCAACAGAGACTGATTCCAACATTTGAATTGACCTCTGGAAGTGCCTTTCCATCTCCACTGACTACAAAAATAACTTTTCTCCTTCATTTGCATGCTTCAGTCAAGTACCTGCTGTAAGGGGGGATGAAGCTGAGGCTTCTTGTTTAATCCATACATGTATATGGGAGACTGGACAGAGAAATGCCAGTTTCTTCCTTCACTGGGTGAGAAAATAGAATTGCACGGAGATGTAAATCCCAGAGGTGTGTCAGCAAATACTGCAGGTAAGAACAGGGAAACCTCTGGCAAGCACTAGGATATTGACTAAAAATCCATTTGCAGTCACACTGCCACTTCTGCAATATGTTTTGGAAGGCCACAGTTGTACACCTTAACTGGGCAAATTTATTAATTCTCTACCCTTAAGCCAATTTCTATTAAGACCATGCCTATTCTTCTTAGAAATGTAGTCATGACCTTATAAACCCACTGTTAACAACAGCACAAACACCTGCATGCATTTCTCAGTTTTGCATTGTTCATGGCACTCATCAAATCCCAGAAAATTGTTATGAAACATATCAGTACATAATCTTACATAATCTATATTGGATTTCAAAATAAAACATGGCTTAAGATGTGGATTCAGCCAGTCTGCATTATGCTACTATGTGCACAAACTATTGAAACACATGCCTTAAAAGATAACACATTCAGATGAGATGAACAAAAATAATGGAGTCTACTTCTTGTAAAGCACTTTTTTTCCCTTTTAATTTCAAGACATATTTGTTCTTCTGCAACCTTTAAATTGGGGTGTCAAGCAGGGAAGTTGACATCAGGATATTGCTGAAATGTTCATTCAATTACTTTTGTTTTGCACTTTTACTGAAAAATGTTATGAAAAGACACCCTTTTGGAACACAGCTTTGGCTTTTATAAACTAATCTTTCTGTCTTATAACATTACAAAATAAATGTATGAACTTTCATCTGGGTCTCAGATCATTTGCATTGAAACTGATTGATTGTGGACAAAAAATGGGTGAAACCTGACTGTGCTTTCCTGGGAGGCGAGAGATCATTTCTGACAAAGCCTGCACTCAGGACAAAGCCCCTAAATGTCTGTATCAGTCTGTAGTATGCAAATTGAAGACTCAAACAGTTTCTTGCTTTCACAGAGTAGGAGTCTACTGCAGGGTATGTACAGAGTGGGAGGCTGAGGAAAGGGAGTTTCAGCTTCTGTGCTGCAGCAACACACTCCAGTCCCAGATGCTGGCAAAAATAAGCACAGCCTGCTAAAGCATTACCCTAAGGAGTGAGGGGAATCAAAAGCTTCCACTTGAACAGTCAAAATCTTACATTCATAATATTCTGTTACACTTAATTGCAACTATACTTGAATAAAAAAAAAACTAAATTCCTTCAGCAACTGTTGGCTGAATCAAGCTTCTGCAGTATTTATATATTTCTGCCATAGAATGACAGTGTCACTTTTGCAGTCTTTAAGTGAGTTTAAAATAATGCTTGACTTCTATTATCTGTTACATGTAAAAGTATTTCTGCTATTTGATGTGTCACGTAAAAATGCAGAAGACACTTCTGATTTAACACAAAAACTCCCTAAGAAAATGCATTGTAAACTTAACTGTATTGCTGAATTATAAAGCATAAAAACACTGGGCATCTATTTTTTTAAATCAACTTTTAAAGGGTATCTGTTTTGACAGCTTCGTAATAGGTAAAAAAAAATCAAAAAACAGATTCATGTTTACATAGAACACAGATTTACATAGAACATATTTACATTCACATAGAACAGAGTTCTATGTCTGACACTAAATATTTCTGAATATTAGATTAGAATTGGACTTAAAAGCTTTTTTTTCTATGTTTAAGTGAACTGGTTGCGATTATAGGTACAAAAGAATAAAAACAGGATCTTGCTTGTGAATTAATGGAATGAGGGATTTTGGTAACTTTAAAATCTGTCTTGGAGTAGATTTACTAACTTAACAAGAGCAGCAACCCCTACAAAACATAGGCAAATTACATGGTGAATATTGATTTAGAGAAAAGCTCTCCATGTCAGATGTCCCAGCCCCATCTGCATTCCCAGTCTTAGGGTTGCATTTATTATCCAGTGAATTTTTAGCCAAGCTATTAAGTCTTAGGACATCTGGAAAAGTTAATATCATAAGCTTGAATTTCTTGGCTTATGCTGTTTTCAAACTAGTTTTAGAGGAGAATTCTTCTGTGGGAAAAAATTAAGAAGTTTTATTGGCACAGACATGAAATGGACCAGCACATATATTAAGAGGATTAATTACACCAAGATTTATGCACAGGCTCATTATCAACAACGCACAGAGATGTCTCTAAAATTAACAAAAGGAAGGATTACGCCTTTTTGAGGCAGTGGGAAGTCAGACATCAAGGAGAATAAACTCAAACAATCTTAAGGAGGCAGGAGTGAGCAGAGGCTCTCACTATAGGAATATTTACCAATATAGCTGGACAGGATGTGCCTCGGCTTGTCTGGCCCTTGCTGCTGAACCAAACAGCAGCACTGTGGTGTTTCACCCCACAGACACTTTTGCCTGGCTGGGTGTGTGGTGTTTCACCCCACAGACACTTTGGGCTGGCTGGGTGTGTGGTGTTTCACCCCACAGACACTTTTGGCTGGCTGGGTGTGTGGTGTTTCACCCCACAGACACTTTTAGCTACCTGGATGCTGCAGCTGGGCTTGTGGAGACAAGTCCAGGCCTGCAGCAGCTCTGGTGGTGCTGGGATGGAGCTTCCCCCCATAACAGGGGCTGCTCCTCTGGTTTTACCTATTTCCTTCACCTTTAAAGCGATGGTGAAGGAAAGGAGTGGGTTCTGATGGAGGGTTTGGATCCAGAGCTTTATTCTGGCCCACAGGCCTTGGGATCCAGCAACAGCTCCAACAGAACTCCCTGAGCCCGTGGCTGCTGCTCCTTTGAACCCCAGGGAGAGGGGCAGGGAGCCACCAACCAGGTACATGAGAAGAAGTCTCAAGGGACCAAGGACACCAGGATGGCCCAATGCCCCCCAGGGGTAGAGGGCATCCTTTGATTCTGCCAATCACTCAATACCCTTCTGGAATTGCAGGACTGACAGACAGTGCTTGGCAGAGGTCAGGGAGGGCAAATGAGGGATGACTGACACACCTGGGAGGGAATCTTCAGGGGAGGGGCACAGGTTTTGGGGTACAGCCTGAAATGACAACCCAGCACTCACCTTCCACGCAGGAGGGCTGGGCCCGGGTGGTGCCGGCCACCTGGCCCGGGAAGCAGGAGCACTTCACGGTCTGGGAGCGCTCCTCGATCCGGTTCTTGTTGCAGCACCGGTGCACGGCCACCACCTCACACGTGCCCTGCTTCACCTGGTGCTGCCCTAACAGCCCCAGAGGTGAGAGAGAAGAGAAAAAACACATCAGTGCCTGTGAGAAACCATCGAAATGGGATGACTCTGGGGGCAGGGAGGAATGATGAGGAGGAGTTCATCACCTTCATCTTATTAGAAGGTGAAGCTTTTTGGAAGTTTTCTCCATGGCCTTAGGTCAAATGCAGTGTTCTCTTGGGGGTCAGTGTCTGCCAGCACAGAAAGCCTAAAATCTCAGCAGCCAGAGTTCCAACAGGATCTGGCTCATTCCCTGAGTTTATATACTGTTCTTATGAAATTAGTTTTTGTAAGTCAGTTTTCCAATCTATCTTCCCAATCTACAAAACCAGAGCAGGTCGGAGTAATCAGTTAAATGATGAAGGCAAAAAGAGCACACTCATCTTCCTTTCCCTTCCTGACATCCATCAGGTTTTATATTTAGATCTTTCCCTTCATAAATGGACACAGTGGATAGGGTAATATTTAATACAAGAGAGACATCTTAAACAGTAGGGAAACTTTTTGACACATCCACATGTAAGCACTGCTTGCTATGCTTGTCATCACAGACAGGCTGAGAACAAGGTAGGCTGTAAAGCTGTCAGAGATAGTCTAGTGTTGTCCATAAGGAAAAAAAAAACATACCCAAACTGTATGGATTTCTTCAGTTCCCTCCCAGACCATTCTGAACAAACCTCTGACAAATATTGTGTGCTCCTGCTTTTCCCCAAGTTGGTTTTTCCCCTCCTTTGCTCTTGCCTTCACATCTCACCTCAGTGCTCCTTGCAGCTGATCATTTTCCTCCCCTGCCAAACTTCCTCTCCATCCTGCCTAAACCTCCTCTCAGAAACTCCACTTCACAAGCCCTCAGCTCCTTGCATAAAGTCATTTCCATGTCCTCACTTTCCTGAGCAGCCTTCAAGTGCTTCATCTTGCATTTGTCTTGTCTTATTTAGAGTAGAGCCTTGGATGGCTCTTATCTGTGTTTGTAAAGCACCTTGTAAATTAACAGCACTACAGAGCAGGGTGAGTTATTTCATAAGAGAGAGAGACAGAGACAACACTGAGAATAACAAAAATAGTCACCATCAAAGCAGCACAAAGCATGAGAAGAGAGACAGCCCAGATATTGGTGTAGGTGTGGCTGATATCAAAGGCACAGAGAAAAAAGAAATGCAGGGGAAAGGCAGAGAACTCTCCACAAACAGAAAATCCTCCAAGTGACAAACCTCAGAGTTATCCTGCTTCTTCCTCACTCCATGTTTGCCATGTATGGAGCTTTTTGTTTGGATATTTTGGGGTTTTTTGTTTTTTACAGTATCTGCTGCTAACTAACATCAGGCACACCTTTACAAATGAAATTTTCCTGAGGGATAAAGATCACGGTAATTTTTGTGCAGAAAATGTTATGAATTGATTAGTGTGAGATCTTAACTTTCAAAAAGAGTTAGCAATGCAATTTATACTTCTATGGGGGGAGTTCTTAAAAAAAAAAGTATTAAATACATACATATAACTTTTTTAAAAAGTTGGCTTGGCAGTGTTCCTTGCTGTGTATGTTTTGGTTTCACAAGTATTTCAAGCACAGCTGAAATACTTGTGAAAACACTTGGCTGCCTGGATTTTCTTGCCAAATTTGTATTCATAACAACCTCAATGGACAAGAAACTATGCATATTCAATCTTGGAGTGGAAATGTGGTGTTCTACTTGAGCACTCAACTTTTTTAAAAATTATATCTACACAGAGCTTTTTGAGGTTTTTTCCTTTTTCTTTCCCTGAGGACAAAGCTACACTACTTTTAAGCAAAATTTGCTACAGAAGAAAAATGTATAAGGTATTTTACAGCAAGTTGGCAAAATGCTGAAGACAACATAAAAGTATCTTCAGAGCCACTGTAATAAGTTTATTGGGAGACTGACTTTTCATGCAAGTACTTAATAATAAACAAGGAAAAAATGAAAACAGCTACTAGTCAGGAGAACAACAGCTTCTCTGTAAGTCAATATGGAAAACACACAAAAGAGAAAGCAAATTTCTCACTTCATCCCAAAGTATTGTTCCTCAAAATACCTGACATGACAATGCTTGGAGAAAAGGTGGCACAACTTCTGACAGAAAATATTTTCTAAAATGAGATTGTTATTGAAGAGAGGCTGTTTATTTATGAGATAAATTTAATATTTATTTTATATTCTGTTTTTTTAGTGCTATAGCCTGAATCAAAACTCTTTGGAGTAAAGTGGAGAAAATTTCCATTGGTTTCCTACAGTGCCCACTGTGCTTGTCCTGCATTCACTGGAATCAACAGCAGAGTTTTTATTCACTTCAGAAGAGCAAGGTCAGAGTCTGCTTGGTCTCCTGAGAATGAGATTTTATAAAGAAAGAAATAAAAAGCAAAAATTCTGAGCTGCTCAGGCCACATATTTGTGTTTTTCATGTATCTCATCTGAAAAACCAAGTGGCCAGGCCTTGTCCTTAAGGAAAGTCACAATTCACCAGACGCCGAGATAAGAGAAGAAACCTTTTACCAGCAGGTACATCATAAGGACGGACAAGATCCAGCTCCAAGGATCAATATGTAGTTGCAAGGGTGTCTATTTTCCACCTCAAACCCTGCTTCCTTTAGGTGAACAGTCCTGTTAAGCCAATACCAAAGGAAATCAAACACCCTGGCCCTGAGCATACAGCCCCAAAAACCTGCGGCTGTCTTTCAATTATCTCGTTTGACTTTTGAAGCAGTGACAGTGGTGCCCTGGAGTGCCAGGAGTCAACAGACACACTGCTGTTTGCAGAAGCTGAGATTAAGGTGCCTCCTGAAAGCAGCCCTGGCTTTAGGAGCTGTTTCACTCACATTCCTCTTTGGCAGCTCCACCAGCAGGCGAGGGAAGGTGTCCCCTCTCCATCTCCTGGCAGGAGTGGGATGCCGGGTCTGAAAGCAGCCCTGCCACACAAGGGAAGGCAGCACTCCCCTCCCTCACCCCTCATGCACAGCTCTTATGGAGTACAGCACTAAAAAGCCCCAGACATCTGCATGCATCATTTGCATTAATTGGATTGCCCTTGTAATAGTCTTTCCCCTCCTACACGCTCACATCGATATTTCCTCCTGCTTGTTCACACACATCCTGACACTTTTTATGCTGCTGAGCACCATATGAATTTCTCCTTAATATTCAGACACATCTGTGAGCAGGTGCTGAACAAATGCTGAGGGTTAAAGTGGTGCCTTTCAGTCCTGTTTTTGCCAGTGCTCAGGAATCTAGAGGATAAACATTTGTTTGCAGAGTGGCTTCCACATTTAAGAAAATTCACAAAAAATCTTAACCAACCCTAACTCAATCTATTCCTCCCTAGATCTACTGAAACCTGTTGTATTTGCATTCAAGTGCCCAACAGCAGCAAAAAGAAAGAATATAAGAATTCTCTCCTGTACATTTTAATATTCATCTTGCACTAAATAAACCTTCACCTCAGGTTTAAAGTACACTTAACATGCAGCTGAGATTATACTGACAGAAACACTCAAGAAATGCCTTAAAATATTTTATAATTGATGGATTCTCTGGAAGCCAAGTCATTAGAAGAGCAGGGAGTGAAGAGTTTTCAAAATGTGAAGATCACAGTAAATGAATTCTATGCTGGACACATCAGGAAAGCCATTTCAGAGAGAAATGCAATGAGAGAGAGGGAGAAAATCTGTGGAGAGCAAAGCCCATAAATTCATAGCCCATCACCTGTAAACCTACTCAGATCTGTGACTTCAGGGCTGTCGGTGTTTGGGGTTGAAATTCAGTTACATCTTCCCTTTTAAATAAGAAAACCCTCCAGAGGGAAAAACATATTATCAGCAGCAGCATCACAGGAAGGTCTTTGACAGAGACCAGTTTCTGCACACTGAAGGGAGAGCATGGGCCAGCCAGGCACAGAGCAGGACAGGGGATGAATGTTGAAAACCACACAGCTCTGTGTTTCCTCCTATCAGCAGTTTGGCATGTGTGTTTCCAACCATATCCTAATTTCTTTACAGCTATTTCTCCCCAGAAACATCAGTGCTGCTCTGGTTCACTTTCTCTGTCTCCCAGTACAGGCACAGACACAATGGGACAGGGCTCCCTGATGGAACAACCTCCAGGAGTTTTCTGTGAATTTTCCTGTCATCCATAATGACATACCTACAGATGACAGCAGCCCTCAGGTACCCAGGTCTAGAATGCCTCTTAATGACCTCAAGAACTGGCCACATGAAGGTTCTGTGACCATTTCCTTGCCATCTGTAGGATTTTTATCCCAGAAGAACGTGCTGTGTAGAGCTGCAAGGCAGCCCCCAGGATTTCAGAGAACACAGACATCTCTGAAGAACAAGAAAGTACAAACCAGAAAATTATTGGACTTGGACATTACTCACGACACTTGTGTTGGCTTGTAGAGATGACTCAATAATCACTACTGAACTGTTTATTCTCAGTGGTATTCTTAATATTCTCAGTATTATTCTTAGTACTTTTTTTTCAACAAACACATTTGACAAGACCTTATTTTCATTTTCTTCATAGGAGTCAAAGGGCAGTTACCAATTAATACTTCTAAAACTCATTGAAATGCTCAAAAGAAAAGAGGGAAGTACAATTATTGTTAATAAAATATCAAACATGGTAGTGATGCACTTCAAAACCACAGGGAGCATATCAAAGAAAGAAGGAGGCTTTCAGAAGGCTGCTAACCAATTCTGTCCACATGCATTTCATCTCTGTGACTAATTCTGATCACTCCCAGGGAGTGCTGTCTCAATGCAATATACATGCAGGCAGCATGCCTCCACCAGAAATCCTGAACAAACGCCTCTTTCTGCTCATTTCTTGGCTAAGAAACATAAGGAAAAGACAAATTTAAAGGGAGTTTTTATCTCTGTTTCATAATCTGCCACCTCTGATGAAGAGAGCTACTATGCTGTGGAGAGCAGCAAATCTGGAGTAGGATGAGCCCAGCTCAGCACATTCCGCAGAAAGCCTCAAAAGCAGCAAGCTTGGTCTGCACAAAATCAACTGCATCATTTATTTAAAGGGTAAGAGGATGGATGTCAATAGGAGGATGAACAGCCATGGAACTAAATATTGCAGACATTAAGAGAAACAAATGAGTTTAGAAGTCAGCACTGATGCTGTTTGGAAGAGGAAAGCACTTTAAGAAGCTTGGTGCCAGTTCATCATCTGCCTTCATCTCATGCTGGCTTTTGCTTACAAATACATGGGCATAGGAAGCACACACCAGAAGGCAAATATTGTTAGAAAAACACAAACATTAGAGGAAATAACACTTGCTATTTTTTGTATTCTTTGCCAAACATATTTACAAGAACCAATCCAGCTCACAGGGCAGGGTTTTTTGAGGGGTAAAAGTAGAAAAGGGCTGTTTCTAAAGATGACAACTCTTCTCAAGAAAATAAGCTAAAAGTCACTTGGAAAGTAAAAACTACACACCATGTTAGAGGCTGAGAGTATCAGCAGAGCTTTTTCTTTACTACCATTCAATAAGCTACTGGGTTTTTCATAATTTCACATTCATGTACCAAGTTTCTATCTTAGATGCTCTCCTTCAAGGGTATACAGATATATGCATACACACACACTTCCTCAGAAATTGTCTCTGAATATACAAATCAGTCCAGTTTCACTTTTAAAGTTCAACCTTTTCACTTATGGGCAGTAAGGGAGTGCTCAGAGATAGTCCAGATCTGCCCCAAAAGCCCAGTTCAGCTGTTCTAGGAATAAACAGACAAGAAATATCTTCCCATAATCTGCCCATGATAGTAGGCAAAGTAAGATGTAACACACAAAAAAATCAACAAAAATAAAAAAAAGGGGGGAAAAAGAATCCTGTTTGCTAACCATTACTGTTACAATCCTCAAATACACTGCAGGATTGTGATTCCTAGTGCTAATACCGGTAAGGAAAAAGCAAGCAAAGGTACAGCCATTTAACAGATATAGGAATAGAGGATGGAGCCTCCATAATGTGCAGGTTTCAAACCAAAGAGTTTTTCTTACAATTTATAAAGTTACAGATTTTGTCCTCATCAAGACATTTGGGCTTTTTTCCTTGTGGAAACCAGCAGTGTGGTATGTGCAAAATCACAATCAAGATTTTAACTAGGGAATCAGGCAAACAGTCCTGAACCACTTTAAGTTGTTTCAGGTGAGAAGAAACACATGGGGTAAAAAAACAAACAACTCTCAAAACAAGCACCTAAATAGAAAGAAACCCCAGGGGTACAGTGGGTGTACCTCCATATCAGAAAATAGGTGAGTGACCTCAAACCCTGATAATGAGACCCAAAGAGTTAATGAAATCATAACCCTTCAGAGCAGGTGGAGGAAGCTGCTGACACAGCTGGAGAGAACCATGTAACACAGAGAATTCTGTGCTGAGTGTCAGGGGTCACATCCATATGGAGATTAAAGTCCCCTGGAATAAGTAGCACAGGTGACCTTAGATCAGACACAAGCACAGAGACTTCTCCAAGGGATGAAGCATTAAATCTGAGTGGTCAATAAATCAAAACAGCTGAGAAGGTGCTGGAAATGCAGGGGGGAGGAGGGAAAAGCTGCTGCAAATGGGAAGGTGGATGAAGGGTGACCTGGAAGCAAAAACAAATTAAAGCATGAGTGTGTCTATCTGCCAGGGGGCTCGCTGAAGTCAATCAATGAGGTCTGCTGCCTTTCAGCTGGGCACCAATATTCATCTGCTTCAAGCACACACATCACTTGTACAGACAGAATCCAAGACTTGAAACCTCATAAGGCACCTCAGAGCAAAGCAGTGTTAATAATTTCCTACTGGCAGCTTCCTGCTGTGGGGCTATTTTAGGTGAGGCAGAGGAGAAAATGCAAAGGAAAGATTTGGTTTTCAATCATAACTTGCAGCAAATGAGAATCATTGTGCTCTCTAATACAGAAGAATTTCCCAGGTGTCCCATTAACATTCACTCCTGCTATTACACGTGGACCACTATTTTTCTCTCATTTGTTCCTTCCTTCACAAATTTATCATGAGAGAAAAGAAAGAGAATGAATCCAGTTCCCTGGAGAGATTCCTGCTTGCCTGAAGAAAGCAGGTACACACACATCCATACAGGCCAGGCTTATGGTTACCACTTTGTAAGCAAAAATTTAATTTTCTGCCTCAAGTGAGAGCTGATTTCCTCCTACAAAAGGGTTGTTCTTGCCATAGGAAAGCAAAAATAGCATATTTGGGACCACAAACTGAGAAAGGCAATCCCATCCACAGCAATAATGAAGCCATCCTGCCCAAGGTGTCACTAACACAGCCCTTGCAGGCACCAGGAGCTCTCTGCCATTTGCAGTTGCTCTCCACACCCAGTCTCAGAGCAGCTTATTGCTGCTCATCTATGGCATGACAGAAGTTCATTTAATAGTATCATAATCTTCAAGAAATTAAAAAAAAAAAACAAGAACAAAAACTAAAAAATCAAAACCTTTTAAGTCTGTCTCATGCATGCAACAAAATATATTTTGAGGATTAAGCCTTGTGCCTTTCTGAGCATTCCTCCAGCACCTGAAATATCTAATGATCATTTCAGGCTTACTTGTGTAAAACAAACATTTGTAATCTACTAAATACCAGAGGTATTTTTAACCCAGTTCAAGGTCGTTCATCAGAAAAGAATGATATTTGTTTAGAGAACATGAAACACTAATTGTCGTCTAAGTCATTAGGCTCTGCAGATTAAGTAAATGGAAGCTGCCAGAAAACAAAGTAGATGTTTGGGGAAAAAAGCATTCTCTTCATTTCAAGTGAAAATTGAATCTTTATTCTCAGGTCCAAATAGAATCAGTGAAAGTGGGGAGAGCAACCAAGGAAACATGCACTGTACTCCATTTCACTGCTCAAAACAGCTCACACTCACAGGGCATAAAGAGATTCTGCTTTTCTATTTATTTTTATAATGCCAAGGTATATTTCCCTCCTTAGATTACTTTGATGGGACTATAGAATAATAGGACTTTGCCTGAATTTGATAGTTAAAATTGGCAAAAAACGAATTATTCGTTAATTAACCCTCATTGGCAATCTGTTCCAGAAAGATCTAGACATAACTGTTATCATTAAATGGTGTGGTTTATGAAACACTTCTGCTTGTCCTGTTTGACATTCTTAATTTAAAAGATGGGCTGTGAATCCCTCTTTCCACTAATTGCTCTGTGTTTATTAAAATCAGAGCAGCATTTGTTGCCAGTGGAAGAACTGTCTTTTGCAGAAACCAGAACCAGCAGATAAGACAGAATGTGAATGATAGATTTCACTGCAGAAGTGGGATGGAGTTTTCCTGTGATAGGCAAATCAGGCAAATGGAATTCTGAGGAATGTTACAAGCAATCAGAGCAGTTAATGCACTGGGCACCAGGCCACCAGCTCCTCAGCTGCTCTTTAATCCCTGGGAAAAGCCCTCTGTCTTGATCACCAGTGATTAATTATTTTCAAAGTTTGTCTCATTTTATATCAGCTGTAATGATTACCTTGGGTTTATCTGATGGAATAGACAAGGAAAGCATCACAGCAGCCCAAATGTAAGATCCAGCTGCCAGTTAAGCAATAACAGGCCATAAAACTAAATTGAACAAATGCATTTTTAACTCTGAGTGGCATGAGGACTTCTAAGTGGTTTCAGCATGTACAGACTCTATCCTACCTGGCTGAACAGTTAATTGAACTTATTTTAACTGCTAGATCCAGAAGTGCAAAACATAAGTGAGGTTTCCAGAAGTGCAAAACATAATTGAGGTTTCCAGAATGTCAACAGACATTTTTTAGTCAGCACTGTTGAAACATGGGGGTTTTCTTACACACTGCAGACTGCCCAGCACTTGATGCTGCATTGTAACAGACACACAATAAAATATAATCACAATAAAATAAAGTGAAAATCAACCTGGTAACTGTTTCCCATAGGGCCACGTTTAAACTCCTGACCCCAACTTACACTGCTAATGACAGAAAAATAATTTAAAGGTCAGAATTCAGAAGTTGTCAGGGTCTGCACATTTCCTTTTTTATACTGACAATTCTCTGTCAAAGCATCACCATTAATACTTCTTTCTCTTTTCAAGATTCTGCAGCTCTCTTGAGCCTCTCAACTTTCACTTTTTAATCTTTTTTACCTAAGAATAAAGGTGCAAGACTACAATTTTTAACATTCCAATTGCAGGCTATAACCCAAAAAAAATCCCAGAAGGGTGCAGTTCAAAGACCAAATGTGGAGAGCTCTGCTCAGTACCTGGGCATGCACAAGTGGGTGCTGCCACAACACACAAACTGTGCTGATCTCACACTTTATTTCTTCCATGCCATTTATATGATCAACCCTATTATTTTGTGCAGCAAAAAGTTGATTTGGAAGTCAGTGTACAGCTAGTTCTACATAAATTTAGCTTTTTTTATTTGGCACCTAGCAACAATCAAGACATTTCACCCAGGCTTAAAATGTGAATTATTATAAAAAGGCTGTTCAAATCAGTAAAGACAGAGTGTTAACAGACCTTTCTCAGAAATGAAAGAGCTATCAGTTAAAACATTACTTTTTGTTCCACATATCCCATTCCAAGCATCCAAGAATCCAGCTCTTCTTCCATTCTAATTAAAATTGACAGTCCTTGACAACAATTTGGTAGATTTTCTATTTTAATTAAGCCATTCAGCTTAAAGTGAAAAGTTAAAACATAACATTATAATGGCACAGAAGCCACCATATCCTGCAATATGTACCACAGGAACAAATTGGAAAGTAGTTTCAAAAGCTTCCTCCCAGACCATGTCACAGCTTTAACAGAAAGAGACCACAACCCTGGGAGTTTGATCCTTGAATGAAATTCAATCCTCACTGCCATCCCTCAAAGGACTAAGAGAGCTCTTGACTCTTGCAGATTATTATATTTGGAAGGGGGTTTTTGACCATGAGATGGAAATCTGCCCCCCAATAACTGAGCACATTTCTTTTGTGATGCAGCAGATGCAATAATAGCATTTCCCCGTGCCTGTAGGAAACCAGACAGACACTGGCTTAGCTCCAGGACACTTGACAAAGCATATTTGGATTAGAAGCTCAGAGGAGTTAGAATTGAAGAGGAAGTCTCAAATTCCCAAGGGCTTTTAAGTGTCCCGTTCCTGTGTTGGCAATGAAATCTATTTGAAATTACAGCAATTAGATGCTTAACTAGCAGGAGAACACTTGGATATTTTTCTAGATGTCGGCCAGAAAAGAAGTAAATCATGCATGTAATTCTGAAAAGGAGATTTACTTCATTCACCACAGAAGAGAGGGATTGCTCTTTTTAGAAGGAACACTTGTCACAACTGGGCAAGTTGCAGGAGCAATGTAGTGAAATTGTCCCTTGAAAGTGTCCCAGCCAGCTTGTCAGATTTGACAAAGTTGCATTCTTACCAGAAAACAACAGGCTTCCTCACCTGGGGAATTTTCCCTTGGCCCTAATAAGACTATCAGCAAATGCAGAGATGAATTAGAATAGTCATTAAGGAGACAGAGCATAAAAAATGAGCCACAGGAAAGGTCAGAGCAGCGAGGGTGAATGAAGAAGAGCACGTGCCCTGTCACCACCGCTGCAGATGTGAGGGAAACAACCAAGGGAGAGAAGCAGATGTTCCTGTTAAAGCCTTGCAAATTTCATGGCTGCTTTCAAGGATAATGGAGCAGCCATAGGTGGCAGGAGAGGACATGTCATTACCTTCTGCAGTGCTGGCGAGGCTCCCCCAAGAGCCATTGACTTTAACAGCAATGCTCCACCATCTCCTGCCTGAGCAAGTTAAAGGTGACCTGGCACAGTTGTCACTAGTTTCACTCCTTCCACAAGGATGGTACTCTAAATAAAGCAGTTGGGTTTTCCTCTTGAAGTCAGCATATTAAAAAGGGGAAACTATTAACAGGTCTTTTCTGATGGTATTCTCAAAAAAACCTTTCAACCCACAGTTTATGCAGAGGTTTTCTACCCCTAAAAATTGTGTTGATTTAACTCACTAGAAAACAGTTTCTGCCAGTGTGGCTCTTCTTGATCTCAAAACACACATTGCTTTGCAATATAAATTGTCAGAACAGTAGATAACTTTGAAAATCCATGGACATTGTGAGATTATATTCAGTGTCCTTTTGATGCTTCTTTCAACTCAGTGCCTCAGCAGAGACAGGGTGGGAAGCAGCCATTGTTTGCAATAGCTATTCCTACAGAGCAGCAGCAGCTCCATAAAGGCACATTCCTCTGCAAGACCCCTTGCTTGAAGGTCCTGAGAAGCCAAGAAAAGGTCAGTTTAATCTGTAGTGAATGCCAGCAGCAGGAGACAGTGAGAGCTGCATTAGTGGCACTGTCTGTGAGGAGCTGCCAGGTGCTCCACAGCCCAGTACAGCACACATGCCCATGGAAAAAGACTCCCCTTCCATTCACACCTGCTCAACTGCTGTTATTTTCAAAGCTTCTCAGGACGCTGTGTGGGGTTGGACAGCCTCCCTCACACTGTTCTTTGAGCCTTTAAACGTGAACTTCTGGCAGGCTCTGCTTTAAACACGAACTGCTGCGCTGCCTCCTGCTGCTGGGCTCCCTCCAGTGCCCACGCCAGAGCTCTCGTGTCCAGCAGCATCATCACTGCCCAGCAGGCAGCTCCCAGCTGCAGGAACCTGCCCAGAATCACATTCATCTCCCTCAGTCAGCACAATCCAAGAAAACAGCAGAAATTCTGTCTCCTCTCTGGATAAGAGGGAAGGAGACGGAGAGAAAAGCACAGCCATGGCAATTTTTCTTCAGTGAATTTGTACTTATCAACAGAGAGAGCTCCAGCTCACTGCAAACCCAGCACCTGTCTGAGGGCACTTCCTGGCTTAGGAACAACCTTGAGGTGAAAGGCTCTACATCTCATTACTAATCCATCAAAGCTTCCTGATCTCATGTGATTGCATCTTGTAATTATTTGCAGGCACCTCTTCTGAGCACAAGAAATTACAAGATTTTCCTTATAGCGACTATCCACCTTCAGAGCATGCAAACCTGGCCAGTTGAGATTAAACAATATAATTAACAGGTTGGTTTCTGCACTACCTGAAGAGAACTCAATTGTCAGCACACTGACAGTCCTGCCTAGCCCAGTTTAATTCTACCTTGGCAAACAGAACTCTCAAGGAAAATAACTCACCCACTTGAACTGCCATGACTTTTCTTTAATGAAATAGTCTGAGCCTTGTAATGTAAAAATACCTACATTTCTGCACTTAATAAAAATGAGTTTTGCTTAACAAATATTAAAAAATTTTATTGTTGGGGAACAGGCATGGTGGTATTCAACATGACAATGCAGAAATAGAATGGCTTTTCAAAAGTCTTTTGTTATTTCATATGTGATTAAGTGCCTGCAAGATTTCTGTTTAAATACTTCTAACAAAGTAATTTACTTTTTACTCCTGAATTACAGGTGAAATATGTAATAATTTTAATTGCAGTCCCCAACAAATTTCTTCTGAGAATGCAAAAATGGCAGTACAGAATCTAAGGTAAAATTTCCCCTTTATTTTTGGGCAAAGGCTAAGGGAGAGACAAAAAATGTGGAAGACTTAAAAGATTCTAAAATGAGTATAAAAAATGTATTGGGCTTAAAACAAGAAAATACAGCAAAAGATACATTCCACTGTGAATCAGTGGCTGTGATAAGGCAGGATACATCTAGAATGAATATTTTAATTCATTCTGAAATCAGTGGCAGATGGCCTGAGGTTATCATAAATATGTACACTTTGGAAGTAGCCTTAGCTGAGAAGGGATCCAGCTTCAGCAACAAAACCCCAGAAGAGCTCACTTACAAACAAGAAAACAGGTTTCTCACTATCCTGATCCAAGTATTCTATGTTCTGTGAGGCTGCAAAATTATGGTTTATCTTTAATCACAATTCAAACCTACACAGCAAACCAGACCAATGAGCTGACAATAAATGTCCTCATAATTTGACCTGGCCATGTACAGAGTGCTCCTAACTCCAAGTCATACAAAGCATTGGTTTACAAGGCTCAGCACCAGAGAGAATTAAACTTTCAGATATTAGAAACATCTGACACTTCATTTAGAGCGCCCTACTTTTACCTGAAGGAAATTTGCTATGCAAGTTTCCTAAAAAGAGCAGGAAAGTACCAGAAACCACACGCATTTCCAGCACCCCCAGTTCCACACGGGCTGAGTAAATTGCAAATTTCAGCATCACCTGTTCCTCAGAGGCTCTTAACTCTCACACATCCTAGAGGCAAGTGCTGGACAACTGAGCCATCACAAAGATGTGATTCCCCCAGGTACCAGGACAGCCCCAAGGAAGGGAACATCCACATGGGAGTCCCTGAGCCAAACACTGGTGGTGGGTGGGACAGTGGCAGAAAAGTGAGATAATAATAAAATCATCAAATCATCGGCTTGGGTTAGAAGGGACGTGGAAAATCAGTTCCAACCTGCCTGCCATGGGCCCCTTCTATTGGGCAAACACCCCCACAGCCAAGAATTCCTTCCCAATATCCCATCTAAAGCTGCTCTCTTTCAGTTTGAAGCCATTCCCCCTTCTCTTGTCACTACAGGCCCTTGTAAATTAGTCTCATTAGCCTCTCTCCATCTCTCTCTTAGCCCCCTTCAGCCCTCACAAGGATTTCCCTGCTGTCTCCACAGAGGCCACAGTACAGGGTTCTGATGGAGCCAGCTGGCAAATGATCTCCAGAAAAGAACTTGGAGGAGTTTTCAAGTATTTCTTCCAAACTGACTGCAGCAGTGGGGCACCTGAAAGCCTGAACCACTGCATTTAGTATAAATTTCACTCCTTACATAAGTTTTAAGTATAATTACCTTCAATATCAAGTACCTGAAATATCAATAGTAAAATCTCAGACCACCAACACCCTCCTTTAGTTAAAAGGCTGCCCTTTTTCACTCCTCTTGAAATCTACTGAGCCTGTGAGCCAGGGTGGGTTTGTTCCCAGTGTGCCCTGGCTTCACATTTATTCTTTCACACAGGCAAGGCACTGAGAGCACTGAATTGCCACCTGTGGGTATCTTTTACAAGCCACTGAACAGCAGGGTGTGTCAAAGAAGAACTCAGCTCCCTTCCTACTGAGAACCATTCCACTTTTCAGTTTGTACTCATTAAATTCCACTAACTATTAGACATGAAATCAGACATGTTATTTGGCAACAAACCTGACATCTACTTGTAATTGTCTAGGAAAAAAACCAGCATTATTTCTCCTTCAGGAATGCATTTTGCTCTCTAAGATTAAAAGGTACAGTATTTTGAGAATCATAATTCATTCTCCCTTTTATTTATTTAAAATCACTGACATTTTATCAGGAACTTCAGTAATATATTGTTATTCAAAAAGCACTGAAGTTGGGTAAGAGAGAATAGGTTTCTATTTCTTCTAATATTCCTGTCAGTTCAAACCAGAAGAATTTTTTTTTAGTTAACTTTTTACATGTCCATCAAATTTCAGAAAAAAAATTCAGTGAGTAGAGAAGAAGAATCTGTTAATTTAGACCCCATAAAACCTGAAAATACTGCAAGTGAAGAAACAAACATATTTGTGCATGAAACACCTTGTCAAAATTGGGATTATCCTCTTTAAAAGAGTTTCTCACCTAGCATTTCTCCTTCCCAGCATTGTGAGAACAGAGCTATGACTGACCATGGTGCACAGCCTGAAGCACAGGTGAGTTCCATGGGAGAGGTGGATGGCAATGACCAGAGTGAACAGATCCTGTGTTAGAGATGCAGCATGCTGCCAGTCCAACACGTCAGCCTTTGTCAGCTCCTGAGTAACTTTAAGCATCTGTACAGGGGTGGATTTTTTGGTAGTTTATGTTTTATGGCACACAGAGCATTTATGGGGAGTCTGTTAGAAGTGGAAAGCAGCTTTGTTTGCAGGATTCTGTGAAGGGTTTCCTCAGATACCTTCTCACTGCAAGGTGCTGCTGTCATAGGGGCTGAGCAGGGACCCTTTTCTCCCAGCTGACAGTTCAGACCACACCACAACATGGAAAGTGATGAATTAAAGTACTGAGGGACAATTCTGGAGCAGGGGTGACCAGTTTCTGGCTGGAGGCAAAGGGAAAACACAGCATTTGTGTTGCTTGCAGTAAGAAATCAGGCCTGGGTGTAAAGGTAAATGCAAAGTGGTTTGTGTCTTGTCTTTAGAAGTACTGAACCAAGACAGGCAATTAGCCAAAATGAGAATGGACTCAGTGAAAAAACCTGTTATTTGTTTATTATTCACTAACATCTGATAGAGACTCCACAGAAACAAAATCCCTTCCTGGAGGTCTTTGCCTTGCTTAGAACTCATTACCCCAGAGACTGGAGATATCACTGATGCTATTTTAATCCACTAAGCTGCTGCTGCTTAGCTATGTGGCAATTCTTATAAAACTCTGCTCTGCACAAAGCAAAACCTTCTCTCTCCTGGCAAGAAGTCCTTGAACTTGAAGGTTTGAATCTCTAGCAAGTCAGACTGTGGCAAAATGACTAGTCATAATAGCAGTGCAGGATAATGCCTTACATTTCCAAATTTCAGGTTTTGCTGTACTGTATTAGTGCACATCCAGCAGATCTTGTCACCAATAATTATTATCCCACAGCAACTACACTAAAGTACCCACCAATTAACTAATTTCATTTTGACAGTTTTAGAAGCAGAAGAGGAGAAATATTGATGTCTCCCAAGCACAGTCAGCAGCTGACACACATCTTCTTTCTATCCAAAGGAGCTGCTGTCAAATGAATTGCTTAAAAAGGTATTTGAGGTGGTACTACAGAATGCAGCAAGGATGCACTGCAGAGCCTCCTGCAAGTATTCATTCTTGGGGTGCTATTAAGATTGGTACAAATGAAAAATACTCCTTGCTGCAAGAAATGACAACTTGAGAAAAGTAGTATTTATAGATGGCCAGTGTTTTAAAGGCTGAGTGAGTTTTTAGAATAGACATTACTTGTAAGAAATAAAGCAAATCTTGACTTTTTCAGCAATATGCACTAAATATTTAATAAGGGATCCTGGAGCTCAGGAAGGTTTAAGACACTGTATTAGAATATTGAACTAATAAGCTCCTCCAGAAAGCCTCTAAATACGTATAGTTAAACATTACCTAGTTTATTTTAATTATTTAACACAGAGACTGAAGGAGGTTAATGTGACCCAGTGGACTTGTTTATGTTGAAAACTATTGCCTCTCCTTACTCAAAAATCTGCATGCTGAGCTGCATCAGAGCACAGAGCTACAAGGGAGCCATAAGGAATAGAGGTTTACAGCTGCCTGCTAACACCAGGATGGGAGTGCTTGCACCAGGGCTGTGCCTGCACAGAGACACAGCCCATAAACAAAGTCAGGCCCATTAATTTTATTTACAACACTTGGAAAACTAATATACCTAAGTTAGAGGTATAGCTGAGAATGCCCTGGATGATGGGGGATATTGCTAATTTCCCAATTTAGTTTTAGAAATATAAAAATCTCCATCATTTACTCTTCAGTTCACAAATCCTGATAGCTAGTGGTCCTTCTCTTTCTTCAGACTATGGATCTTACTTCACTTGGATCTTCAGCCTGGTCCTCCAGCTATGACAGGAGAGAAAGTTGTCTTCACTAAGCCACAGAAAACAAAAAAATCACCCAAACCTCTCTGGAAAACTCAAATGATAGAGAATAGGTACTAAATATTATGGAGAGAAAACCAGCTTTGCATACAAAAATAAGATGAGGGAAAGGCAGCTATTAATGGCCCCCACCAGGGAAGAGAGGGAATAATCCACTTTTAAGCAATGCCAGCTAAGACCCAGTGTGTTCACCTGGATGTCTCTTCTTTAGAAAGACTAAAAGGTAGTCTTACATAAGTAAAAGGTTTAAGTTTCATTTTAACTGGTTATCTTCTTTATCAAAAGAAATCTCATTCAACATTTGTTTTCATTTGTCCTTGGGAGCACCAGCACAAGCTGAGGCATGTGCTCCTTCTTGCACATGGAATGCAAAATCATCCTCTCATGCACAGCATAACCTGCCAGTGAACAACATGGCTCAGCTCTGCAATGTCTCTGCTTCAGAGAAATGTTCAGAGCCATCATTTCCATTCTACAAACTGGTATTTTTAAATAAAGGTTGTCACAGATTAGGGAGAAAAGCCACAGAGAGCAGAAGTCAGGGGCCCATAGAGGATCAGCTGGCAGAGGAAAGGCACTGGAGTTCACTGTGCGCATGGAGCCACATGCACTCAGAAGGGAACAGACAATGAAAATTTTGCATATGTGTTTCCCAGAAACAAAGAATGCTCTGTGCTAAAGCAATCCCATCAGCAGATCCATGCACAAAGCTCTGTGCTGCTCTGCCATTGGAGATCTACTGGCTTTAAACTGCAGAATCCTGCCCAAAAGGATGGGAACCACCTATTTCAGCTGCACAAGAGACCTGCTCTGCCACCTCAAGTCTTTCTCACCACCAGCACCTTCCTGCAAGTTATAACCATGACAGGTTTGTTTCTAATTCATTGCTCTGCTTGAGTGAAAGGTGTATTTCTAAACCTTCACAATTCCACAGTTATTCAATTTCCAAGACTTAAATAAGTTGGTGTTTGTGCTTTGGAGTTTTGCCCTCTAGAAAAACAAAACTTCATGAAAATTACTGATCTCACAGTAAAAACAGCCTGGTTTTCGAACAAAGCTGAGGTAAAACAATGCCAAACCTCCAAGTAACATCAACATCATCTTCAATCACCTAAAAATCTCAGTACTGGGGAAATCAATGGGGTAGAAACTCATCCGCACAAAAAGAATATAATAATTAGTGATTCACATGTTTTATCTGAGAGTGAACCCAGGGGGTAGCAAAGTCTTTTTAACCCCAGTCCTGAATAAAAATAGCACATTTTAAGTCTTAATTTTGTTGGCTTATTTTTCCTTTTCTGCAGGAATTTCATTAGTGCTTTCCTTTAAAGCTCTCCCAAAACTCGGTTATGTGCCTGGAGAGCTTTTAAAGGAAAAGCTCTTACTCATTTGGCATCTCCCTCCAGCCCCTCCTAGCTCTAATTACAAGGTACAGATTAAAAATACAAATTAGTTGTAGCATTGCATCCTCGGCCTTTTGGAAAAAAAAAAAAAAAAAAAGGAAAAAAACCCCAAAAAACACACAACAAAAACATAAGCAAAACACCAAGGGGGGAAAAAAAGAGTGAAGTATCCAACCTAAGGTAAAATGTTAAAGTCAAGGAGCTTGTACTGGGAGAGAGGGGAAGAAAAGATGAAGTCCAATTTTAAAAAAAATTCAGTACAAAGCTCACATGCCCGTGGCAGTCTTGCTTGAGAACAAAGTTGTGCAGCATGCAGGTGACATAATTAGGTCACAGGGGGCAAGGCTTCTTGGAACTATTATATAAAGAAATCCATAAGAGTTCTCAAATTACACACCTTCCAGGTTTCAAGAAGGTTCGGAACAACAGCTCTGCAACCAACCTGGTGTGAGTCCTTCCTGGCAGTACAAAGCATTGCAGTTAAATGATCTGGCTAACTAGTTGCTTTCCATCATTATTCTGTTCTCAGCTTGCAGTTATTTATGGCATCCTGCTACACATATTTTATAACTTCGTCACTGAACACAAAAAAACACTAAAGAAATTAAAGGTGAGCTACTATTGGTGTTGCCCTGTCATTTGAGAATGAGGAATGACATTGTTCATGTAACAAATCTGACTAATAAAAGACTTGAAAAGTGGGGTTTTCAGAAGAGTCTTAAGGGAACACTGAAAACAATGACCTTTCCAGTTCAGCATTTGCTGATGATATCTAATGTTTGATGTCTCAAAGGGATGAGATCTAATAATCAAAATTTAATGGAACAGAAACCAAGTGTGAGCTGGACACTGACACCTGAGAACAGCACAGGCTGTGCTGGGAGGGATGGAGCCCAGTGTTTGGGTCACAGTCTGCACTGACACAACCCCTGTTGTTCCAGCACTCTCAAAAATTACTGGGGAGTCACTGACAGGTGGAGGCGCTGGAAAATATCATCTCTCCTGCTCCTTTAGAATTTCAGTCCTTCAGGGTTAAGAAGTGTTTGAAATTCAAGGTGCACACATGGCTGCCCTTTAGGAAAGCACTGTGAAATACAGAGTCTCACTAAACTCAGCAAACCACAGCAATCTCCTGTTCTCTGCAGCAGTCCCAGTTCCATTTACTCTGAAGCATTTCATAATTAATTCAGAACATGCTGGACTGTTGAACTGACAAATATCATCATAAGAGCAAATTGAAATGTAAAGAACTAAAGAGAAGAAATCACTTGCTTAGGACAGAAAAAAAGTATTGTTCTTATCACCTGTAGCCAATCCCAACACTTGGAACAAGACACCAATATCAGGATGAATTTAGCAGCAGCCTGTCTATACCACTGTTACCGGTGCATAAATCACCTCTTGATTAAACTGTATCATTTCATAATGAATGTACAGGACCAAATCCCAGTGCACTTCTAAGATGTGGCCTTAAAACTTTCAAAGTTCCCTAAAACTCCTCATTTTCATATGGATTATTTTATGTCTGCCAGCTAGAGCTGCTCTGTCCTCTCCATGGATATTCCATCTTCTGTCACCTGGAGCATGCACAGCACTCTCCCACAGGGCCAGGCACAGTCCTAGATTAATAATGCTAATGAAATATCTTCCCTGCATGGCACAATTAACACAAAACTAAGGGATCTCTTTACTTTTTAAAAACTCTCCTTCAAAGCAATTTTTCCTTGCAGCTTTTAAGCCAACCAGATCAATCCAACAGCTGGGAGAGTCATGTAAATCAAACAGCCCCAATTTCCACAGTGCAGCATCAGATAATGCATTCAGCCAGTGCTGGTGTTGATAAGTTTGAAACAGTTTTGTGTCACTGTATCTGCAAGCAAGTTCAGAAGGAGGTGAACAAGTTGCCAAAATCTTGTTTCATTCCAGGATTAAGAGCTATAACAGAGGTCATGCCTGTACCAGCTCTAAGCTTGCAATTTTTTTCCATATAGCAATTTTCCTCACTTCATTGTCTCCATATTCTTGCCTAAAACCATCACAAAGGCCTGTGGCTGGGATTAAGTCTCTTCTACATATCCAAAAGGAAATACTGTGGATTTACTGTTAATAATTCAGCATTTATAGCTCTGCTGTTCTAGGGAAATAGTCTGTTCTGATCTCATATTTCCTGCTTGCAACAAACAGCACTATCCTTATTGCAACCACTTAATGCCATATTCACACCCTTGTAAACACAAATATTTTCTCTTAAACCTAGAACCAATTCCAAAGAAAGCTGCTGTGATCTAAAATAAAAATTTGTACAGTCAGGGTTTTTCTTTAACATGAGAAAGTCCCACAAAAATTAAAATTCAAATGATAGCAACATCTTGGGTATCTAGGTAGAGCCCAAACTTCAATGAACAAGACAGAGCTTTTTGGTTTTTAACATCTGGTCTCCTGCAACTAAATATTCAGTCGATGCATTTCTTTAAATTGCTCTTGGATAATTAGTAAATTCTGTAGCTGACAGCAAGATATTTTCTCTCACAGTACAGAGTCCACACATGAATAGCTGAAAAATACAGCAGTGACACTGAGGTGAACTGCCCACACTTTTATCATAATAGATTGTTACCCTTGGAGCTGAGCTGGATCTCATTTAAATACGAGCACACAAATAAAGTATTGCAGGTCCAAGAACTCAGCATAAAATCATGGCATCTGGTTGTGAAACATTTAGTTATTATGTACCTTTATAACATAAACGTTAAACATCTTGATGCTGTACGAGATGTTGTTACAAATTTTAAGAAACATAATTTACATTTTAAATAGACTCCAAAATTCAGATAACTGCTTCTAACACGAGGATACCAACATGAGGAACGTGGGGCTGCTTAAGGTCAAACCTAATTACAAAGCCTGCTAAGACGAGGATCATTTTTTAAGCAGTGCAAAATTAAATTATTTGTCGGCGCTATCAGGCAGTAAATACCTGCCTGCTTTAATTGCTGTTGATACAGCCTAATAAAACTTGGAAAGGAAACGTTCGGGCTCAATTTCATTTCTCTTCCCAGGTCCAGATGTGCCTGGGAAGCAGCGGGCTGGGCTGGTCCTGCTGCAGGGTCACCACACCAGGGATGCGTCCCCTCCTCAGTGCCTCACCTGGCCCCTGCTCCTGCAAAATCTGCAACAGCAACACACGTGTTGGACACTGAGCCAGCTAAACACCGAGCTGTGCCTCTCCTGGACACACAGAGAGGTAAATAAGAGATGAAGTGGGGAGAAAATCCCGTGGAAATGTGGGAGAGCGTGTTCCCTGTGGGAGCGTGGCAGCGCTCAGGCCGTGGCTGTGGCGCTGCTGCCATCCAGCGGGGCTCGGCACAGGGACCCGGCAGAGGATGCAGAACCAGCCACGGGCACAGGGATGCTCCTGCTGCACCTCCTGGCAATGCCCAGCAAGGCTGAGGTGTGCAGGGAAAGGAAAATAAAGCGTGGATAAGAAGCCTGTCACAGACGTGTTTTATGAAAAATCCTTTCCTTAGGATTTTTTCTGCTGAGAAGCTGAAAGACCTCAGGAACAAAATGTAAACAATGGTTATCTGCTGCTGTGGAATGCAACAGGTAGATAGATCTTCGAGAGAGGTGTTTACTAATTAATGGCCACTCCAGCCCAGCTGGGCTGCAGGGGCAGAGTTGAGACCAGCTCGCCAGGGATCTCCTCTCATTCCCTTTGCATGCCTCAGAAGGAAATTTCTATATTAGAATAAGTTTTACATGACTATTTATGAAAAAATCCTTCCTTAGATTTTTTCTAGCTGAGAAACTGAAAGACCTCAGGAACAAAATGTAAACAATGGTTATCAGCTGCTGTGGAATCAACAGGTGTGATCTTGATTGGTCCATGTGTTGTTTCTAATTAATGGCCAACCACAGTCCAGCTGGTCGCAGAGAGTCAGTACAAACTGTTTGTTATCATTCCTTTTCTTCTTTACTTCAGCCTTCTGAAGAAATCCTTTCTTCTATTCTTTTAGTATAGCTTTAATATTATATATATATCATAAAATAATAAATCAGCCTTCTGAAACATGGAGTCAGATCCTCATCTCCTCCCTCTTCCTGGGACCCCTGTGAACATCACCACAGAAACATTTGTAAGAGTCTGCTCCTTCTGCACAAGGCACAAAGAGGCACCTCCTGCCCAGACTCACTCCTCATGCTGCCTGGGAAATCAGTCCATGGACTCAATCTACTTCCACCCTGCAGCACTTGAGGTGTTTAAGATGCTGGAGCTGAGAGAGGAATGGTGACACAGAGCTTTGTAACGTGCAGGATCTTATCTATCTTATACCAGCACAAATTCCAAGTCTTCAGATCCAGAATTTCACTGCACTTAAAATGGAGGTTCAGCACATACCCACATCAACCCACTAGAAAAATCCTACTGGCTGTTAATCTGCTGTGATAGGTACCTAAATATCTTGTTAAATCTAGCTTTAAAAGCCTGTATCTGCCTTGTTTCAGTATTTGGGTGCTCAGAATACACGTAGAGCAAAATGAGACTTTGATATTCTGCTATCTACTTATCATCTCCTCAAAGATTACAGACAAGCTAAGAATTTGTAAATGATAGCATAACATTTTCATTACCAACATCATTACTTGTGGATGATGAAGCAGAGACAGTGACAACAATTTAAAGCCAACACAAATTGTCAGGGTACTGTCTACAGGGCAATTTATGAAGAAGATAAATTCCTGATGCTAATAGGAGACTACAGCAAGACATCAACGGGACAGACTCCTCCAAATCAAGGAGAATGGGAGGGAAGCAGGGGGAAAGTTGGCTGACTTGGGATCAGGAAAGAGGAAAAGACAAAGCTTTCCTCAGCAGTTCAGCTGCACAATCAGTGCTCTGCTCTGAGACACTGCTGAGACAGAGAAGTGTCAGTCTCTGCATTTTTCAGACCTTCATATTTCCTGTAAAATTGCTACAAGAAACATAAAATGATAATCTATCCACTTCTAATTTAACTCATCTTTAAATCCCACTACACAGAATTCTCCCAAAGAGCAGTAGTGGTGTAGCAGCCAACAAAGAAGGGGGTGCTGCTTTATTTTTGGTGTATGGGGGGAAACAGGTGAACTGTGACTGCTAAACCAGTACCTAATATTAAACTGCACCACTGGCAGAATGGGAGAATCATAATCCACATTTCATCTGGTTTGATTATCTTGGGGTTTTTATAACAGTTTGAAAGCCTGACATGTTGTCCTCCCTGTACAGTCAACCTGCCAGGAAAGCAGGGGCACAACCAGAACTCCTCCACTCCCCAGAAAGTCCTGAGTGCTATAAAATCACTCTACTGGAGTCACAGGCAGAAGCCAGGGCTGCCTGTGATTACAGGCTGCACCAGGCACTAAGTCAGCTTTTACAGAGACTCTGCAAGGGTATCTGCTTTGATTTACTGCCCTGTGTTCAGCTCAGCTCTGTCTGAGCAAGACACCCAGCCCAGGACACTCCCAGTGATTAATTTCAGGAGGACTCATTTAGGATAGTTGCATTCTGTCAGTAGAGAGATATCCTTGATTTGCCTCTGTGCCAAAACACAATAAATCCATTTACCTGTTAAACAAGTTAACTGGAGCATTAAAGCCCTGATCATTCACACACCCCTACAAACAAGACTTGCACAGCACCTAAGGTGAAGAATAAACTCAGCTTTGGACATTTCCACGATGTTACTTCTCAAATGCATTTTGAACTTTAGCACTTTTTTGGACACAGGACCGCAGACTTAACAGAAAATGTACAACATATTATTTGATTCTAGCCAAGAGGTTATGTAATCATTAGTGCAGACCTATTTATCTTCCTCTCATGTCATCATTCAGAAATTTAAATGTGATTTTTGAATTTCAATTGGCCTATCAAGTGTTCAATGACATCATGAGATCCCGTCTCCACTGAAAGGGATTTCTGCCTTTCTTTTCCCTAAGACTCACATCCTGTTCATCCTGCAGTCCTTTCACAAAGCAAATAGCTTAAATCACCAGATTTATACAAAAAAGACTAAATAACTCTCATTGCCCCAGAGAGCACTTTGCAATTGGATTTTTACACACACTCTTACTGAAGCATGGTGTTTGTCCTTGTGATTTTCATACCAATTTCTTTTTATATTCAGAATCACTTTGTTTAATGCTTTATTTACAGGGTGTTATAACATCACTGATCCCTCCTCTGCTGGAGGCCGGTACCTGCTGCCCCTCAGCTCCAGGTTCCTTGGTGTCACCTGTGCTTCACACTGCATGAAACCAGGGTCAGCCAGCGGATGCACAACCCCTGTGCTCTCACCTGAGACACCAGGAGCCCATTTCTTCTCTGCCCATCCCCACAGCCAAGTAGCAAACCAGTTCCTAATCACCATGCTAATATAAGAGCAGTGGCAATTAGCAATATCCTCAGTACAACCATCTGCTGAGGCCGCCACAAACCAGACACCTTCCCTCTGCTTGTCCCCTGACTGAATCCATCACTGCACAACAGGCAGCTTTCCCCTGGTCAAGGAGTGACCCTGCTAATAATATTTATCATCTAACAGATCTCAGGCTGAAAGGTCATGTCATATTTCACCAAAAATATATAGTGAGCAAAACCTAATAAATAAGAATAAATGTCCTTTCTTTGCAGTGCCTTTTGACCAACTCAGCTAACAGACTCTGGACTGAGAAATGCTGGAAATGAGTTTGGGAAGGAGCTCCCCAGCCACTTGCCAGCTGTGGCAGGTGGTACCTGTGCTGGCCAGCACAGTGGTGGTGTTTAAGTGTGGTGTTTGCATAAATCACAGCTCAGGCAGGACCATCCAAACCTGACCCCTGGCTCTGTTCTGCACCTGAGACCTGTTGATTCCCAAGACATGGAAGTGTCCAGCATGCACACAAGGGTTTCATCTCCATCTCTTAAATGAGAATGATCACACTTGGCTGGTAAAGCAGGTCATGGTGCTGACAAACACCTTCTATTGCTTTGGTCTGGCTGCCAGAGGAGACATCACTGTTTATTTAGGCTGTAGGATTTGGGGCAAAGACCCTTCTCTTTCTTGGAGGGATGATACAGAGAAAATGCTGAATCACCTTTATTCCCTGATCAACTGCTCCTTCTGCAGCCCTAGCTCTTTTTAATGCTGCTTTGATGCTGTTCTGGCTACAGCCAAAAGAAAAATGGAAATGATTTTGCAAAAAACCCTACTCAGGTCTTGGGTTTGATCCAGAATTCAGTCAACCCAAATCCCTTGATACCAGGGAAGGGTCAGGAAAATTCTTTCAAGTCACTGCTGGATTAGATTTGTTGCCCCAGAAGAGGACATGTTTTCAGAGTAAACTCTCTTTTCTCTCTAGCTTGGCACAAACTATCATGTGATGCAGTCTGATAAAAGGATGTTTCATCACATTAGCATAGCAGACTTATTTGTCTGTTGCAGACTAATTATCTTGGCTCCTTGTTTGGGGACTGTGGCATCCCTTGCAGTAAATTGCATTTTGCTGAGGGCAGCAATTTTACTCAATTTCTGAAGAGTGTCAACACAAAGTTGAGGGGTCTTTTGTATTTCCAAATGAAATATTAAAAATAGTGCATGGTAGGGGGAGAAAAATAGCCCATCTGTCACAGTGTTTCTGAATGAAATATCAAACTATTGCTTTTTTCCATATAATTCAAACAACATTGAACATAGATCTGATAATAAAACCCATTATACTGTCTCCATATTTCTGAAACCTTGGAAGAGGAACAAAGGCTGAAAAATTAACTCTAGGCAAGTAAATTATTAAACTCAGTTGTCAGCAGCCATTCCTAAAAACAGACAGAGTTGGACACCCAGCCAAGCAAGTGACAATCCTTGCAGAGCAATCAGACTTTCTTTCAACAATATGCATTTAGAAACACTGAAAATAAAATTATCAGCTACATTTTTTTTCCTCAGTGACACAACACTACTAACTCCAATAGAGTGCCTGCAGAGAACAGCAAGGACTTATTTCTGCATTCAAATTCTTTTAGAAATTTCAGTTTACTTAGTTTTGGTTGGGTTTTTTTTTTTTTAATTTGTTTTGCTTTATTTTTTCCAGCTGGAAGAATACCAGCATCTGCTGAAAGGACTCACTGGACAGAAATCATCAGCACAGCCACAATTCATGCCAGACACTCACATTGCTGGGGTGAGTTAAGCCAACTGACATCATATGCTCTTTTCTCAAGTTATATTCTGACTTGATTTTTAACATTTTCAATAAATTATGTTTTCTAAAGACAAATCTGAGAAAATTTAGTAACAAGTGTCAGTGCTGACACAGAGTCTTAAGATCTTCCTGTTTGATCTCCTCTGAAAAGGGCACCTCCAACATGGCAAGTCAGGAGAGATTTTGTGTCCCTTTCAGAGACAATCAGGGACACCATGAACAAGCAGGGTCAGTGTCTGCTCCCTCTCAGCCTTATTTGCTGTTATGCAGAAGGAAATCTCCTGGGAAAAGAATGGAAGCTGTAGAAGATGGGATATACAGAGCACAAAAGAGATTTTAAGGTTTTACACCCAATCTGAAAATAAAATAAACCCAAAAGTTGGGTTCATTTATGAAATGTACACCTTGATACATTTGTATTTTTGCTTTACAATCATAATCTTGTTTTTGCTATCAGCTAAAACCAGCAAAAGTGATGCAACACCCTACAAACAGCTGTTAACACACCCCAGGTCTGCTAAAACACAGAGCCTGCCATTCCACCCCAGCTAATTTGTGACTGTTTGTACAGAAAAAAGGCATCAAAATAAATCTGCTTATTCCAAAATATTCACTACGTGTTAAGATTCTATTGGAAACACAGGTATAAAAAGAATCGGTATCAGGAGGATGCAAGTAGGAAATAAAGCTAAGGGAAATCTTGCCTCACACTTACCTGGTCATTAATTCCCAAAATAAAAACATAAATCAGAAGACTGTTGACCATTTACAGACTGCAAGGCATAAGGATGATATCCATAAGGAGAAAAAATAAGTGGAAATAAAGGAAATAAATAAATAAATAAAGGCCAAACACTAAGCAACAGGACTGCTGATCCCAGAATTTTCCACTCATAACTTCTGGCATTTCTGGAGGTATTGTTAAAGATTGCCACCCTGGAAGATAATGAATGTCAGGTGCAGCTTCCATGTCCAGTGTGATGAGGAGAGATTACCCTGCTGAAGCCTACAAGACATCTTTAATCTCCTGATTTAGAATCCATTGTCTGCTATCAGTTGTCACTCTCCTGAAGGAATGCAAGGATGCTGCCAAACACTGAAAAGCAGCAGCAGCAAAGGGCTACCAGCAGCAATCCCGAGGTGCTCTGCCAGCAAAACACTTAAATGTTAGTAAAAAAAAAATTCCATTGCCAGGTTCTTCCATTATTAATTAATAACGGTTTCCAAGAAGTGCTTGCTCAAAGATGCCCTTGAAACCGGGCACATCAGCACCACAAACTTTCAAAGTTAAAGTTGAGGGGCAGCTCTCTGGAGGGAGAGCACTGTGCTTGGCACCAGAGCAGAGCTGGGCACTCCAGAGTGGGAGTGGAGCAGGCACAGCTGCCCACGCCTGATGCCACAGCCAAGGATGACACAGATCTCCTGCTCTTCAACACAAGGTGAGTATTTTGTACCCACCCACAGCCAGGTGGGCAAATGAAACCCACCAGGAGAGTAATCCCTCCCTGGCAGCCTCTGAGCCTCCCTTCACCAGGCAGACAGACAAAACCAGACAGCCTAAATAAATCACCAGAAACTGCTGCCCATTGCCATGGGCATTCATTCAGGCCTGGGCAGCCACCCATTTGGGATGAAAGGCCTTACAATTACACAGAAATGGGACTGTAATTCTGGGGCAGGCTCTGCCCTGCTGTCACAATCAATGTTAACTGGAAGGCTGTGGCAGTGCAGCCCAGCCAGTGAGCACAGAGCTGGGGATCAATAGAAGAACAGACCCTAAAAGAGTTCCCATCCTTCAAAAAGGCAGTGATTTGCCAATGGTGAATTCTGTGAGTGACTGCTTTTAGCTTTAATAAAATCATAACTATGGAGTTTAACTTTTCTGCTGAGACACATCCGGAGTGGGCTGGAAACTAAATCACAGAGGAATCAAACTCCCACTTCAGTGGGGTCAGGACTTCATCTTAGGCAGGTCTTTTAATCATTTCAGAGCAAGGAACTGATGCAAGTCCTTTACATCTCAATCTCTTGCCTTCATCACTCTGGCATCCATCCTCCCAAGGACTCAGCAGGCTGACCTCCATGGAAACCCAGAACAGAGCTTTTTGTTGCATCACTTCACTCAAGTGAACACCAAGGACAAGATCTTTTCCATTCTATTTGTGGATTTACACTTATCCAACCATTTCTGTCTCACTCTAGCACAAGACAATCCATTTGCAAGGTAATATTTTTTTCTGTTATCAGATCTAAGTTTGGGAGAAGTAGGTTTAAAAGAAAAGACACAGAGTAAAGAAAGCTTTCCTGGTTAGAATTTTGGTCAATGGAATATAAAGATTATCATTTACAGCAGGTGGCAGCTATGTAAAAAAATAAATGATGGTATCAATGTAAAATGGACAAAATAAAGACAATATTTTCACAAGCTTTCCCCAATGGCTTTAAAATAAGGTCACTTTGACACTGCAGGAAGAGCTTGGTATCAGCCTCCTGCTCTACAGTTTGACAAACTGGGCTTGACCATTTGTATTAAATGAGACTCTTTTTTATTATAGAATTTCCCTCCCACTTTTGAAACAATGACATTTGAAACACAACTCATGCACATTTAAAAGTTCATCTGTAATTCTCCCCCTCCCACCCCTCAGCTCCCAGGAATACACAAATATTTCCATATGCAATCACATTCCACATAGTTAAAGTGTGCATTCCTGGAAAATGACACCAGAAGCTACATTTTACTCTATTAAAAAAAAAAAAAATCAACACTGAATTGTTACTGGTAACATAGCTATGCATCTAATTTGAAGACATTCTCAAAGTCTGTCGTATATATCAAAAGCTCTCATTGTTATTTAGAGAAAAAAATTAAAATGGGAAATAAAAATTTCTTATACTTTTTTCTCCACAAAAATAAGTGCACCAACAAACTTCACACAGAGAATTCTGCTCCTTTTTGTCTTAAAGGGAACCTATTTCTCAAGTGAATTGCCTTCCCTACCTTATTACTTGAAGAGATTACAGTCAGGGCTGTATATTGCAGCCACCCTGTATTTAGAAGCTGGGTAATAAACCACATAAATAGCACACTGAATAAAACATTAAGACATAAAAGGAGTTAAATAGAACAAAGGGCTAAAGCTTATTGTGCAGTAACCATGCCCGACCCGTGGAAATACAGAAAACTCATAATTCTAGTTAGCAAAATGCAGAGTTGGGATTTAAATCAGGAGGAAGCCGGTGGTGGGTGAGTGCTGGAGCCCCTTGCACAGCCTTGCAGGGCCCTCTGGTGGAAACAGGAATCCATCTCACGGCTGCCCAGCAGCACTGCCGGGAAAAACGATGCTCCAGCCCCAAAATAAAGGGACAGCAAGCAGCATGGGTTTTCCCTGTTTTCTTAAAAGCAGCAATATTTCTAATATAAAGCTGAATTTTTCAGCTCTACTTTAAGGAGATTAAATCCTGGAGCCTGTGTAAGTAAGGGATTTTTCTTCTGACTCCAGTGGGAGCAGAGTCTGTCTATAAAGCCCTGAAAGTAGAGAAAAGAAGTCCTTAAAGTTGTGAAAAACCACAGTAATGTGGAACATTTTGCCCAAAAATTTAGACCCTTCAGCAAAGCTGGAAGCACTGCAGGTGAGCATCACCACATAAATCAGTCTCCAAAAAGCCAGGTAATTCATGGCAGAAACTGCTCAGCTGGCTGTGCCAGCTCAGGGTCTGCAGGGCCAGCCCTCACACGAGCTGACCTGAAAAAATGTCTTCTCAATGCTTCTTCATTTGTGGCTTTGAGCAGTGAGGTGGAAACAAACCTTTTCTGGTGCTAAATGTATGTTGCTTCATCCAGAACAGCATGGAATTGATCATTATATTGGTATTAGGTACTCAAAAAGCCTGAAATACTGCCATTTTTTTTTTTTTTTTTTTTAAAGTAAAACTGGTGCTTATGCTTCCCTTAGTTATTGTCAGGGCAAAAGAGAAACTCTTCAGAAGGCATTCAGAGCAACAAAGTCAGATTAATATTCTCATGTTTCTTCTCCACACAGGTATACATGGGGCTGCTAAAATAATCTGCACAAGCAGCATCTTCAATGATCTAAAAATGGCATTTTTAATGATCTAATGGTGATGAGAAGGAAAATTTCTCCTCTGACTTTTGCCTCTGTCAGTCAGGGCAATCACTGTTCCAATGAAAAACAGGCTGCAGTCTCCAAGCTGAGTTCAAGATCCAAACTGCTCCAGAGCAAGGCAGGATTGAACATTTCTCCTCTGACAGGTATTTCAGGGGGTATTTGCGGTGAATATTTCACAGAGCAAAAGAAAGAACCAGGTCTGTCTTACACTTCATTCCAGGGAAGAGCCTCCATTGTCAAAGGGATTTCTCAATGCCATTCTCTCCCACTTTTCAGGAGCAGGATGGCTCTTGGGTCCATAAGATCCAGTCTCCGTCCCTGCCTGAATAGGGCACACAGCTGCCAAATGTGATTTTTTCAGGCATCATCTAGCATGACCTAGGTCAATAATTGTCTTTTCCCAGATGAGGCTCCTTAAAAATGGCAGCATTTTGAAAAGAAGAAGTCGATTCCCACTTTTCATCTTAAATTCTCTTGTCTGCTCCTAGTTAACAAAGTTTCTTAGCTGTAGTGAGCACACACTTATTTAAAGGTGCTGATGATGTCGAGTAAATTATTTGAAACACACTGATTGTCAGGAGCAGACACAACCTGCTCTCAAAAACCAGCTCCTCTCAGAGCACCCCGGGTTGGGCTCCTCACATCTCCCAGCTCAGCAGTACCTGTCAGGGGACAGATGCTGGACCTAAAGGACAAAGCCCTTGCTGAACCCAAGCCTTGGATTCATCCCTCTAATGTGCTTCAGGACATTTTACTTTGAAAAATGGGAATGCTGCCTATTGACTGCAAAAATTTTATCTCAATTGCTATCCAAGAACATGCTAATTTGTATGAAATAAATGAGGCTAATTATTTGCTTTCCACAAAACAGGCTCTGCTAAAAGCTCTGAATTATTTGTTTTCCTGATGAACAAGGCAGCACCTTGCTCACATAATGGATTCCATCAGAGATTTGATTATCCATTAGAAGGGCAATCTATGTGTTGTGTCAGGCAGCAAAGATAAGATGGGGCTGGGAAATGCAGATCCCTTGAGAACAGATCCCTAAATTCTCTGTGGTGCCAAGAGTCAGATTTAGGGAGCTGGAGAATCAGAAATGGGATCACTGCTTCATTTACCACATGGAATCAAAGAGGGATGGGGGTCACTTCAGTGTGCAAAGGAGGGAAACTCACACTTGGGGAAGAACAGGATATCATGATCTAAAAAGGTGCATGAAGGCTCCAGCTTCAAGGGGGTCCATTTGAAAAACAGCTCCACAGCTGGACCAAGCTATTGATGAGGAGCAGAACCTTCTTTTAGCTCACCAGAGAAGTCACAGCACACAAACATACTTCAAGTCAAGCAACTTGACTGTGTTTGAGGTACCTCTTTGATAAGGTGCAAAGAATTCCTGGTGTCAATTTAAGGTATGCTCTCAAGTAGTCCAAAATTTCATGTAAAAAATATTGTCATGATTCACATAATACACTGTGTTCATCATACAAGCCCACAATACAATATCACTGCTGCCTTATTACAGGTATTTCCCTTAGGTATACAGGCAAAGTGCATCTTGAAAGGACAAAAATAACATTTCTTCTGACATGACCACTCCCCAAATGACAGAAGCTGCTCTTCTCCAGGTTTGTCCAGAGTCAGCTCTGAAATGCTCTGCTATTAACTGGTGATTGTGCACAGACCCCCTTCCTCATAGAAGGGGCACAACTCATTCCCAGAGCAGCCACGTGGGTCATCCTCCACCACTGGCTGCACTGGAGTCACTCCTCAGGCTTTTGCCTCTCAGTCCAGTTACTCTCCACAAACTGTGGCTGTGTTTTACAGCTGCCCAGCCAGGGAAAGCAGAGCTGGTGATGGGGGAAGGCAAGGAGGAGTTTTGTAGCTCTCACAGACACAGCAGCTACGTGCAGGTCAGTCAGTCCTGCCTGCCAGTTCTGGAGATATTTTGGTGAGCACAGGAGGAGCCTTTAGCTCCTGCCCAGACAGCCACTGGAAGCAGCCAGGAGAGAGATCAATAGTTTGTCTCTCCTGGAGGATGGAGCCTCTACCAAATGCATCCTCACTTCCCAGCCCTGAGGGGAGTGGATGCTAACATTAGACCTGGACCCACAGGAGTCTGGCTCAGATCTGAGGACATCACACGTGGATTCGAGGTGTAACACCTGATTTAGGGGCACATCACAGAGAGGAACACTTGCAGAAATCCCCAAGCCATGAAGCTGACTATGGTGCTGAGAACAGACCCATTGTGGGGTTTGCAGCCAGACTTCTGATCTCTCCTGAAGAGCAGGTCTGACAGGGGGTATTTTGTTACCTTACCTCTCTCTAGTGGGATCAAATGTGGCACAGTCTTAGCACAGCTATCCCATTTTATTCAAGACTTGCACTGGTACATCTTCTCTTTTTGCTTTCAAGCTGATGTCTGCAAGATCCTACCAGAGATGTTGCCACAAAAATCCAGGCTGGAAGTCAATCCAGCTTGTTCTGAGCTTTTTCTGGCATTTATAATATGATAACCCATCCTGCCTGGTAGGTATTTCCCTACTACAATAGTCCATCCCTTAAAAGCAAGATCTTTGTTTTCCTCATTATGCCAGTTAGGAAAAGGAGGAGAGTATCAGAGGCTGATCTAAGCACAGGTCAGAATTTGTGTCAGTCAGTGGGAGAAATGGCTAACATGAGTCTGAGGGCTTCGATTTATTGCCCACCACTGCTGTAAAGTCAGTTGATAACAACAGGATTAAGAGGGTGAAGATAAAGATACATTTCAGAATGTTTTTGGATAAGGACAAAGCAAAATGACACAAACAAATGCCAAAGACCTAGCAGTCATGAAGTCACTCCAAAAACCTCCTGGCGAGCTTCAGTACATAAATAACTAGAGAAAAGCCATGAACATTTACAATAACTCTTCTTTTTTTATTATTCCTTGTTGGTGGTGTATTTTTAACCTATTGCACTGATTATAACATGCTGTCAACAGCCTCATCAATTATCCATTGCTAGAAAGTGGGCTCTAACATGCTGCAAGTGGTATTAATTGGTCTCAGTAGCACATAATGAGTTTAAAAGCTCCTACCTGTGTGCCCCCGGGGATGGTGACTAGAGGCGGACAACAATTTACAGCAGACCATTAACACATAGAGCAGAAAGAGCCAGTCAGACAGAAGCATTGATTTGGCACAGAATCTCATCCTGGAGGCAGAAAAGGAAGCAGTTGAGTGAAAGAACAATGCAAGTAGGGAATAACATAAAAACAATGTGGGGAAGGAAAAGCTGAAGGGATGCTGAAGAATAACTGATGTGGGTTATTGCAAGGCAACGCTCACAAAATCATATTCATTACTTGGTTGGGATCAATTCTTTGTTAAGGACATTTTAAAATTAGAAGCAATGTCTATCACACATCACATTACCCACAAACACATGTTTATAATAACACATTATGAGTGCCATGCAGTTGTATGAATCTGAGATAAGGGATGGGTTCTTTTATCTTTTATCAAGATACAGCCAGATTCAAATTTAAACACACACATTTATAAGTTGTGCTACTATTTTTAAACTGCACCTCCCCCAATGACAGAAAAAAAAAAGTCATTTTTACTTAACACTTCTCAGGATATATATTTACTAAATAAATATATAATAATCTACTGTAATATAATATATAATTTACTGTAGCCTTGCACAGTTCTGGGCTGGGTCTCCCCAACACACAATATTTGGGAGATTTCCTGGAGATCACCCAAATATTTACTGAGGGTAAAACCCTCATGAAGCAGCACCTCAGTCAAACGTGCAAGAACTCACTTCTCTGTGTTGGAAACTGCATTTCAGAAAATATTTGCTCTAAAGAAGGTGTTGTTACTCTTATTCATGTTATTCTTAGAACTAAGATCCCAAATCCTCCTTCATTTTTCTGCAAATATCTAGAATTAAATCCCTCAATAGCTTATGTTATGCCATTCATCATACAGAAAGGGAATCTAATCATCTTTTTAAACTGAGTTATGATGATTTATTGCTTGTATGATACATAAATGGGCGTTATGTACTTGAACCCTTAGATACTGTGTTCCACAATTTCAGCAAATTCTGCAAGCAGGAATACATCAAATTAATTAAAGGCAATTTATAGATTTGCATAAATTGAAGCAAATACTGTTTTCATGGTGGTGACGTTAGTCTGCAGCTAATCAGCATGCTGGGATTTGGGCAAGCCTATCATGAGTTTATTTGCACCAAAAAGTCCTTTGGGAACTGCTTTTCCTCTGCAGATTCCAGTTCTGAGTCTTTTCTACAACAAAATAATCTGTATATCTTGAAAATACCTAAGACTACTCAGCTAATCCAATGTTCAAGTGCTGAATTTAAAAAAAGAAATCCCAAGCAACACATGCCTTAGACAGCTCTATTGTCACAGCCAGGTGACACACTTGGATGTTGTTTAAATTTGATAAACATCCACCAATGAAACCAAAACAGAGGCCTTGTTTTCTCTCTTAAAATTGCTCACACAATTTCCCTTTTCACACTTTGCAGAACAATATTTTTTCTCTAATTGCAAATGTTGATAAAGCCAAAAAAAATTTAAAATGGACTTATTGATATCAAAAGTTAAGAGACCAGAAGCCTGCTGCATGTAAATATATTTTAGCAACAAATCCTGGTTTACACTGTAGAAAGATATACATTGGTGCAAACCCCAGCACCATCAGCCTACAATTTATTTTTTTAAAATTACATAAATATTGCAAAAAAAAAATCAGCTCACCATGTCTAGATTTCAGAGAATGAAAATTATATGTGAAGAAGCCACACTTTAAGCACTGACTTGGCAAGAGGGTATCTTTTCTGGCTTTAAGAAGATGCTCTGTTTTGAGCCCAATATATTTCCATGCTGAATACAGGAACAAACACCCTGCTGGCCTTTTACAGCTGTGCATAGGAGACTTCTGTGAGCATGAATCAAGCCCAGCAGATAAAGACATCACTGCTCCTCACCCACCCTGTAAGTGCCCTCTCCTGGAGCACTCCCAGGCTAATTCAGAGCAGCTGAACCAAATTCACCTCTTGCATGCAGCTGAACCCATAATGTCACTGCAGCTAATGGGATTGAGGCACTGTGAAACCAGCATAAATGTCACTATTGCTCTTGGTCCAGTATTAGCCTAGGAAATCTGCCTGGTAAGTTCTAAAATCACTGTACCATTTCACATTTTGGTCATCCAAATCTTTCCCAGGTGACTAAACCCTTTTTTTTTTTCTTTAGGAGAGAGCTGAATTTAACCTTAGTTTTCAAAACACACAGGTTACAGCTCATGAACAGGATGTCATCATCTGCTCAGCTTCCAACCCCATCCCTCTGTTGCTCTAAATGCAAATACTCAGATCTGATCCAAGTTCTGGTGTCACTCTGATGTGTCACCATGAAGACACAAACCTTCCTCCAGCTTTCCTGTGGAATTAAACACCCCTTAAACACTGCTCAGGCATTCTGAATGTGCCATTTCTGCTGGGAGGTGGTGGAAGGGGCAGGTGTGATGATGGACAGGTCCCAAATCATGCATCATATGCTCAACAGCTGCTGTTCCAGCACTTTATTGGACCCAGGTGTTCCCACCACTCCCAGTGCAGCAGCAAAACTGGTCTCAGTGGAAATAGTCTTGTACTATTTCCAAAAGTTTTCCCCAGCTGAGTTTGACTCTTTTGAGACATTAAACAAGGAATGTGAAACCAGGGCTCATCAGGTTAACAGGGTAACCTCAGCCCTGAGTAAGGACATTCAATTCCAGGAAGAAGTGTATCACCACAAAGCATCCACTCGCTCCTATCCAAACTGAAAGGCTGCTAAAAGCATCCAGTGCCATCCAAAGGACACATCTGCAGGCTTTAGTCTGCCTTGCAGGTAGACAGGGCACAAGTTTTCAGCCTGCTAATGTAAAGAAATACAAGAGGATCTTTGAAAAGGCAGGGAAAAAATGAAATTTGGCAGACAGATGCAGCAAGGGGTGCTGAGCCCTTCAGCGTCAGTGGGCTGCTGCTTTCAGAAATGTCAAGCCTTCATTCTCTATTGGATTCAAGTGGATATTGTTGCTAACCAGAACAGAGAATCTTCAGTGTCATTTGAAAGATAAAAAGTGCTCTTACCTTGGGGACTTTGCAAGAATTTTGTTCCAGTCAAACACAATTATTTCAGTGTGTTTTTCATAGTTATTCCAGATTCCCATTTGCAGCAGCAAATAAGCCTTTCTGCATCTCAGAATTTTTTCCTTCACTTCGGGGACCTAGAAAGAAAGCCACATTACACTGCAATTAACGTCTGCAAAGGTGCTGTAAAACACATCTTTGTTCCCAAAATCTTAGTTTCACAGTGCCATCTACAGTGCAATCCGGGACAAAAGGCAGCAGGTTTATTTCTCTTTTCTTCCTGAGAGCACAGAGAGGCTGTGGTGAGGCAGCTTTGGGGTTTCATTACATTAACCAAAGGCAGGGTTTGCTGTTCATGGGGTTGCAAACAGAATGTGAGCAGCTCTCTGGGGTCTCTCCACCCAACACCCAAGAGTTTGAAGCAGAGATTATTAAAAATAGTGGGGAAAATCTGTCATTGTCTTCATAAAAACTTGGCCCAGGCCCTGTGCCTGCCTCAGCAGAGAGGGTCACACCCACAGGACAGTGTCTGGAATTGTGCATTATTGCACCCTCTGACCCTGCTGCCTCTCCTGGTAAGCTCTAAAATCTGTGTACCATTTCAGGTTTTGGTCATCCAAATCTTTCCCAGGTGACTGAACCTTTTTTTTTTTTTTAACCTTAGTTTTCTTGGCCTCTCCACGATAAACACACAGGTTACAGCTGATGCTGTAACCCAGGAGTTACACTTTGAAACCTCCACATGGAAGCACTTTCACAGCAGCTCTGACACATGTTCTGCAGAATGAGGAGCTCAAACACTCCATTTTATAGACACTCAGGCCTCTTTGCTTTTGTTGTTTATATTTGTTCTCCCACTTCCATCTCTGGGCACAACTTGACCTTCTGCTACTGAAAACATGACACAGAGCAATTTGTGAGTGGTAATAATGTGGTCTTCACTAGACAGCAATCCCAACCTTTTCTTGTCTTACCCACCATTCTTTGCATTTCACTCCTCCTTTGATCAATTAGAAATTTGCTTTTATAGACACAAAATTACAGCACCACACTGGAGGGCAGAGCTGTCTGGGGTCATAAAAGCACATAAAACTCCTTTCAGAGCTCAGGACAGGAAAGCCCCTGCACAACACACTCATGGAATCACAGAACCTTCCAATCACAGGTTGGAAGGGACCTTAAAGCCCATCTTGTTCCAAACCTTCCACTGGACCAGGCTGCTCAAAGCCCCATCCAACCTGGCCCTAACAGCTCCTTTTTGTTCAGAATGCCATGAGAAAATAGAGTAATTGCTGGAATTAAAGAGGTGCCAGGCTAGCAATCTATAATTAATCACATTTTGCTCTCTTTGCTTTCCAATGTGGAGTTCCAGGCTGAGCCAAAACCAGCATTTCTATCAAATCAGCAGTAGATATCAAAACAAAATGTAGGCAAAGAGTTGTCTTAAGAAAAAGCACTACCATCCTGCATTCATCCTTTCTTCCACAAATACACATAAAATAAAAATAAAAATAAAACAAGAGTGTGCCTCAAAAGACCTATTAAGAAGGAGCAAACAAACAGGATTTTCAATGCAGCATTGACTGACTGAAACGGTTATGTGGTACATTTTTACCCATTTCATAATAGGACAGGTAGATAAATACACTCTTACAGTGCTCTTGAAGAAATCAATACTGCAGTACACTAACTTGGGGTTTAGTGCTTATCTGTTCCATAATTTTTATTAGAGAGGAAAATAAAACCCCGTGCAGATGCTGCTGCAGGTAAATACAAACATCAGTGGAACCTGCTCTGTAAACACATGTTAAACACTGGTAAAAGGCAAGGGAGTATTGATTAGTCCAACTCATCCTAATTAAGTGGATGCACTGAAAGTGACAGATGATACCTCCACCTGCATATCTCCAGGCTTTCTGATGCCTTCCAGGCAGAGATATTTCTTTAAAAAATAGAGTTGTATTAGGGGAGATTAAGGCAAACTCCTGAAACCAGCTTCAGCTGGTTTATGTCAATAAAGGAGACAGATCAGAACAGAAACAAGAGGCTCACCTGGTTAAGAGCTGTAAAAGGAATTCCAGGCTTTTGATGGCAGAGACATGCTTTGTGTGTGCTCTGTGAACAGTGGGTTTAGCTGCTGGCCCTGTCTTGTCTCAGGGTGACACATTACTCTGGAAAACAGAGCTGTTTGTTTGTTTTTATACAGTGAGCTCTGCCCAGTGAGCAGCTGAACTCCACCTCCATCTCCAGCAAAGATGTACAAAAGAAGGAAGAGGGAATTGGAGAGGAGAAAAGTTCCATTTTGAGTATTTATGCATGGGCTGGCCATGAGCAGCTCCTGCTTTGCACAGGAGTTCCTCAGAGGTTACACCACTCCCCTGGGTCAGTATTTAGGGCAAATGAAGATTGTGGGATCAGGGATTTGGAGGGAATTGCAATGGTCAGGGCTGCTGCACAATCTGCTCCCTGTGCCTCTGCACTTGAGCAAAATGGGTATAAACAGCATTTCCCTGTGCCAGGGAAGAGTTTCAAGAACAGAAACAATAAAGGTCTAAAGTTATTTGAAAACTGTATAGGCACTGTATAATTCCTTTGACAGATGGAATAAGATAACACTTTAAATTAGGTACATTTCCTAACCAATATTTACATGTTGTAAAATACTTTTTATGGCTACTTTCTGCAAAGAATAAATTACCAAACCATTTTGTGCCATCTTTTATAATAAGCTATTAAATAATTTAGAAAACCTCCTTTCATTAAATATTTAAAAGGCCTTAATTTCTCCATTCTGAATAATTCCTCACTTAAAATACAACTGTGCATCTCCTAAAGTCTCCTCTTCTGTAAAGCAAGGGGTGAGAAGGAAAGAAATTTGGGGGCCATGTGCTGTTTAGGGGATTTTCCAGCCTGACTTTAACCCCAATGTCAGCCTGGCCAAACTCTTATCTCACACTGAATAAAGGACAAAGGGAAAATAGAGCAATATCTGACATTTCTTAGAGGAGGGCAGAAAGTACAGCAAGTACACTGTGTGTATTTGAAAACTGCTGCTGTTGAGGGGAGCTAGAGACAAAAGAGAGAGCTAAAGCAAACACCTACACACTGGCTGACCAACCCAGAACACATTTTGGGGCTAAATCACTACACACAGTTATTCAGTGATAGTACTAGAAGGGGGTGTATAAAAAAGAGGAAGAGCAACTTTTTACACAGGTAAGTGTAAAAAAGGGAGATGGTTTTAAATGAAAAGCGGAGAGATTTATATTAGATGTTATATAAAAGTTTTCCTGTGGATGGGGATGCCCTGGCACAGGCTGCCCAGTGCAGCTGTGGCTGCCCCATTCCTGGGCCTGTCCAAGGCCAGGTTGGACAGGACTCAGAGTAACCTGGGACAGCGGAAGGTGTCCCTGCCCACGACAGGGGGTGGAATGGATGGGCTTTGAGGCCCTTCCAACCCAAACCATCCCTGGCTGTGCTGATGCTGCCCCGTGGCCTGGTGCAGCTCCAGGCTGCAGGTGAGCGATGTCAGGTGCAGGGGTCACAGGTGACGGCTCCTGTCAGGATACAGGTGAACAGTGGCCCTGTAGGGGTGCAGGTGAGTGACATCCCTGTCACGAGACAGGTCACTGTCCCTGTCACGATACAGGTCACTGGTGTCCCTGTCAGGACACAGATCACTGATGTCCTGTCATGATACAGATCATCGATCTCCCTGTTGGGACACAGGTCACTAATGTCCCTGTCACCACACAGGTCACTGTCCCTGTCATGACACAGGTCACTGTTGTCCTGTCGGGATACAGGTCTCTGTCACGACCCAGGTCTCCGCTGCCCCTCCCGCGGTGCCGGGGCCGCTCCCGGCGCTTCCCGAGGATCCATCGGGGCGGTGCTGCCCCCTGGCGGCCGCGCGCCTCTCTGCATGCGGCTCCTGCTCATTCCCGACTCCGGCCGCGCTCGGCAATCTCCGCCAGGCCCGCTCCCTGTCCCGGGCCAGGCCTTCTCCCAGCCCCGCTCCCTGTCCCGGGCCAGGCCCGCTCCCTGTCCCGCTCCATGCTCCCCGGAGCCCCCGGCCCGGGCCAGCCCTGCCCTCCGTGCAGCCCCGCTCCCCTGCGCTCCGCAGCGCTCCGGCACAATTAGCGCCCCACATTAACCACACGAACGCGTCGCTGTCGCAGGGTCCGGGCGCTGAGCTGCCCTCGGAGCGTGGGCACGGCAGGAACACGCTGGATTTCAGCCCACAGGGACAGCCCTGTCCTCCAGGTGCCCATGGGGCCCGGCAGTGGGTGGATACAGGGAATAACGCGGCTCACATTCCGGATTTGGTCCCTTAACTCTCACCCAGAAATCTCCACATCAGCTCACGTAACTGCAGCTTGCTCTGAAGGCTTTGAGGGTCAGTAAATCCACCTCGGCCGAGTTATTCCAACAGTTAATTAACCTCACCGTAAGCACTGCACCTTCAGCTTGTACCTCCTCGTACATTCCCGTTGCTTTCCCAGCTGACACATCACACCAGAGTGTGTCAGGACTTCAAAAGCCTCGTTCTGCCAATCCTTACTCACAGCAAGTAAGGGTTACACCAGGTAGGAAGGCACTGAGCAAACTGAGAGAGGATTTAAAGTTACCCATGGAGTACAAACACAGAACAACAGAATCACAGAACTTTTTGGGTTGGATGGGACCTCAAAATCCATCCTATTCCAGCCCCCATCATGGGCAGGGACACCTTCCACTATCCCAGGTGGCTCCAAGCCCCATCCAACCTGGTATTGAACACTTCCAGGGATGGGACAGCCACAGCTTCTATGGGCAACCTGTGCCAGGGCCTCACCACCCTCACAGCAAAGGATTTTTTCTAATATCCAATCTAAATCTACTCTCTATTAGTTTGAATCCATTCCCCCCATCCATCATTTCACACACTTGTAAAAAGTCCCTCACCACCTTTCCTGTAGGCTCCCTTCAGGTACTGGAAAGTAGCACAAGACTAAGCTCACAGTGCAAGAAAATAAAACTTTTCTTGGAACCAATTTCCTCTTCCCTTTTCTCCCAGAGTTGATGTCAGCTCTTCTGCTTCCCTACAGGAATCTCTGAGGGATGGAGGACTGGTCACATCGAGCTCCCCACGGCAAACTGAAGTGAGAGGGCTCTTTGGACCACACAAAAATCATCCAGGCAGGTATCCAAAAAAACCACAGGGTCACTGCAGCAGTGCCCAGTGCTCTCAGACCCCAGCAGGCTCCCTGCACACTGCATGGACAATTTTTGAACTGTTTTTTTATAACATCACGTCCCATTTACGACATCAGTCTCTGCTGGCAGCAGCTCAGTCTGTCACCCCTGGTCAGGCCTTTCCACAGGAATATTTCAAAATCTCACTGAACAGGAACTGGGGGTGCTGGGGAGGGAAAGAAAACAATGCCAGTGAGAGCTGGAGGAAATAAACCCCACATCCTGCTGAGGAGGGAGAGCTGAGCTGCTGTTATATCCACACGACAGGAGGTGTCAACCACACCAGCAGCCAGACCATGCACACACAGACAGACATCCTCTGTGCCATGGGTTTGGAGGGAACCAAGGCTGACTTCAGCAGCATTCTCTAGGGTAAATCTGTCCTCACCACCTCCTTTAAACATGAGAACAAACCTTTTGTCTCTTGAGGGCATGTTAAGATGATGCCCTGGGAGGATATCTTGCAAAACATGCCGAAATCACCTGAATTTTCTAGCCCAGACACCAGAGACTTCATTAGTTAATAGTGCCAGAGTCACAGTGGCCACTTGGGTGGATCATCTGTTGGGAAGGTTTTTCAGCTGCTCTCATTTTAAGTGAGAGTCCAAATTTGAGCCGGCAGAGCTCAGGCCACACAGCAGCAGAAAGGGCAGAGCACAGGATCAGGAGAGAAATTCCAGCAAGGAGCAGAGGGCTGACTGCCAGAACACCCAAAGTCCAGGCAGAGTAAGGAAGAGTTTAAAATCAAAGCTGCTGCTTCCTCTGCTCTCTCAATACAAACTGAGTTCTCATCTTTCCTCCAGGATAAAGTCCACCCAGACCAAGAGGGCTGCTCAAGGGCCAAGTGCAGCTATTCTGTCAAGTGGAGGCAGAATAGACCCTTTTCTCTATACATTATTCATTAATCATCACCACCCCACTAAGGATCATTCTACCAAACTCCAGGAAAGGGAGCTATCACCATCAAGGTTCCATTTCAAGATTGCACAGACGTACCAATGTGGACAGCCAACACAGGAGATCTCATTACAGCACAGGATTTCAACTCTTTCAATTACCCTTATCAGAAAGAATTTTTCCTTGTGATTATCCAGGTTCTTTCAGTTCCCCACTGCAGCTCAAAATCTTCTCCACCCCCTGCACAAGCCCTGCTTAAGGGGTGTGCAGGCTTCAGGCACTTTGTTCAGGGGAGAGCAGGAATTACTCCAGCCCTGTTCAAAAAGGACACAGAGCAGAGACAGTGCCCTGCTCCACTCCCAGAAGCAGAGCAGTTCCCATCTAAAGCAGGCAGCACACCAAAAAGAAAAACCATGGAGATAAATGTCTTTGAAGGAAATCTCTCCAGCAGAATGTTTCAGACACAGCAAAAACACATTTTCCCCTACTGTAAACTTTGCCTGCCAGGTAGCAAAGCATTAAAGTTGCTGCACAGGGTATCTTGAGCCATAAAACACTGTTTTCTATACCCTGAGCTGATGGAGGAATTTAATTTCTCCCATGGAAGGCAAAGATAGCTGACCTGCTGTAGAGCAGGTCACTCACCTTCCTTTCCCCTCACCAGGGATCCACTCAGAGGAGGGAGGAAGGGATGGAAGAGGAAAATTCCTGTCCATTTGTGCCTCTGGATAATGGACTGGGAGGCCCAGACCTACTCTGGGTGTGTGGTGGCTCACAAACCTACTCTGGGTGAGCCCAGGGCTCACATGCAAGAGGTAAATTCCTAAGGCTGGCTGTTCAAATGAAAAACAAGAGGCAATCCAAGGGAAATAACATGAAAATTAAGAGAGTCAGCAAATGCAAGTGGTAAAAAAAAAGTGAAAATAACTGTTTGTTTAGTCAAGAAAAAAAAAGTTAGTTGGAGACATGTCAACTGTGTCCTTGAAGAGGCTTGCCTTTAAAGAAGGGCAGTATTTAAAGTGGCTCTCTGTAGCTGCTGCAAATAGCATAAAAATAAATTCAGTGTCCTGCAAAGATTAATTGTGTGCATGGAGAGAAACTTTCTGTATCTAAGTGGGGGAAACTAGTGGTACAAACTGCTCAGAATCTCATGGAGCCTGGCTCCTGGAGGTTTCTTTAAATTGGATGAGCACTTGTGGGATGATCAAGGCTCCCCTCTCCATCCACAGGGCAGATTACATGTTTGCTCAGGGTATGTAACAGGACAACACATCCTTTATGCCCTGGAGCAAAAAGAAAACAGTGGGATATAAATGGGAGGTAGTCGGTCACTGTTTATGTCATCCTCAATACCCTGAATCAAGTCAGAGGTTACTGAAGGAAAATCCTGGCAGAAACAAACTGAAAATGCCTCCTGCACATGTTGGGTTTCTCATGCAGGCAGAGTCAGGCTGTGTTGTATTTCAACATATTCTTGTGGTTCTTAGGGTCCTCATGCAAACAAATTTGGTTCTTTCTGGTTCTACTGCATTAGAATATTTTATTATCTTGTTATTCCCAAAAACACCTCACTCACAACATGTGAGTGCTTCCCTAAGCTGTGTCAGGCCCTGACAGCAACAGGGCCTGTGCATTTCTCTGTCACCAATGTCACCTGTCCCTGCTTTGGTTTCAATTCCCAAAAGCTGCAAGAGGAAAGCACAGAACAGCCAGCTTTGCTTTTAGAACACAAGCATGTTTTATGAGCCCTGGATGCACGTTGGCTGATGAAGAATCCTCTCTGTCTGGGTATGTGGGATAATTGTTCCACTTGGGACTCATTAGCTAATTATTTAAAGATTCTAAGGAAAAGCATTTCATAAATACAGCACTAAATTTTCAGAAGTGTAATTACAGGCTGAACACACATTTTTTTTTAGCACCTGTGTTATCCACTACATAACCCAACAGCAAATTCCTTGTGCTGTGCTGTGCCTGCTCTCTGGCAGGTGTGGGGCAGGACAGGAAACTGCTGGGAAATTGAAAAGGAGCATATTTGGTATTCCCATTTTGGTAAAAAAACAACACAGTCATCTTGGGGTGGTTTAAAATTCTGCCCCTATCATACAGAATTTCAATAATGAAGGATAAAACTTGCCCACAGTGAGAGAAGCACAGACCAGGCAGCCATAACCCAGATTCTTGATCTGGTTTTGTCACTTGACTTTGATGTTATGGGATCAGCTTCTTACTCAATGTTAGAAAACATTGTTTGCTTATCAGTAACTTCCTCAGGTTACTCTGGAAAAAAACCATTGCTCTACTGAGCAGGAGAATTCCAAAATAGGATTTCTGACCTATCACTTCAGGAATTGTTACCCAAAAGTAAAAGGTGTCACATCCCAGATTGACAAATCCCTCCAGCAGGTCCTGCCTTTCTGCTGGTAACCAGAAAAATTCCAAATCCCAATATGAGCACATAAAGCAACACTCCCAGCTATGTTCGTTTCCAGACACACCAAGAACTGCATTCCCTTATGCAAGAACATTTCAGAAGTCCCATCAATTTTGCTCCTCACTTCCAGAAGGAATTTCCTCCACCCTTTCCTCTTCCTGCCTGGTCCTTCATGCCTCCTTGCCTGTGAATCTCAGCCCTCTGTGTTTCTTGCTTTCACAGCCCCTCTCCCTGCTTGGCAGCAGCCCATGTGTGAATCCCCAAAAAAGGGCTGGGAGGAAGAGGAAGAGACCTCCCTGAGGTACCTATAGATCAATCATGGAAAAGGTCTCCCATGGCAGGTTAATCCTCTGCTGGATGCTGTTTTCATCCCTCCACAGGTTTAAGGAAGTCTCACAGAGCTCTGGGTACGTTTGCAGTGGAAAAGGAGCAAACCTCTAAAAGTCCCAGGCACCTTCCTGTGGATGCACTAGCAGCAGAGGAGAGCAGCAGCCACAAAAACCTGAAACTGCTCTTCAGAAAGAACAAGAGAGGTGATAACTGGTGTTTCCTTCTCAAATACCTGGATTGTCAGAGGATGCTCCTTCCAGCCCCTGTCCCAGCTGAGGGAACGTGTTTCCATGAGTAACACCAGGTCCTCTTCATGGCTAAGGCTGGAAACTTTCTTCTTTATATGGGGTGTTTTGTCTCTCTTTATTTTTTTTCTTTTTTAAATAATTATCCTTTTCACAAAGCTCAGAGAAGCCTGAACTTCAGACTTTCAGTTCCCAATCTGCCTGTGATGGATTTTTCTTTTCCTGCTTTTCATTCATGCAAAAGCCTCTTCATGATCATGTAAGCATGTGCACGATGGGAAGAGCAAGGGGGAGGGTGAATGGTGTAATTTTGATTATGCTTTGAAATGCTCAGGGTTGGAAATGAAGTAAGAGATTCCCCCCACTTCCCCTGCCTCTCTTGAAGGCAATTATGATTGCCTTAAAGATGTGAGATCTGTTGAAAGTAACAAATCATTGATTGTTTATTTTCAGGGTAGACAACAATCAGCTTTTAATCAGCTTCTCATCACCGCTAGAGAGCTATTAACTCTCTTAAAAATAATTAGAAAACAGAAAAGAAAAATCTTCTCCAATTATTTTCATCCAGGAAACTGAGATTTTTATGGAGGAAAAAAAAAAACACCTCAAGATTCACAGAACAAAAAAAAGTTAACATAGTGGCACATTAAATTCTCTCTTTTAGCAATGAGATATCATTTGCCACAAGTTGGATTGTGCTTCCTGAGTTTGTATGAGGTTATGGATATTGACACCTGAATAAAAACAGTATTTTCAGTCATCCTGGGCAGACACTCAGATATTTCTGCTGAATATTTTTACGTAAGGAAATGGATTGCATGAGTCTTCCATTTCTCTGATTTCTGACTGTTCACAGAGCCCTGGCTCTCAGATTCCCACAGCACACATTTTTTTCCATTTTTGAGTAAATAGTCTGTGAATTTCTGTCCTGGGGGAAACAGTATTCAAACTTAACTACTATAAAGACAGCAACCTCCAAATTTCAATTATATTGGAATTAGCAACAGGTACGAAACATCTCAAATATCACTTTTTGTGATTTCAGATGGGCAGCTGAATAGTAATTTCAGCTCGTGTACAACTTTCCAGAAGCTTTTCCTACCAAAAATGCCATTAAAATGTGCTTCATTTACTACTACCACACAGAGTTTAGTAGTACACTGCTTGTAACTCAAATAAAATCAACCATGAGCACTTTGCAGGGTCCTGAGACAGCTGCTATTTGCCTTCCAGGTGATGGCCAGGCAGTTCCTGGCTGTTCCTGGGGTGCAGATGCCCAACAAGGAGCCTTTGGCAAGAGGCTGGGGCACAGACAGGTTTTGTCACTGTCACATTGCAGGGAACCTGCCCTCCAGAAGAGTAATGGACTGCAAATCCTTTATGGACTCTGAGGGAGAGCTCTCTAAAGAGTGTGTGAGAGCTCAGCTAATTAAGTTCTCCCCCACCAGGACCCCAAGGGCTGTGTCTTTTTATTTTACTTTCTCCATTGCCCATTGGAGATGAATTGTGATTACTTTAAAAAGGGATTCCTCTTGTCCATTGATCAGTGCTGTACCCACTTGACCTACTAGTGTCTCTTTAAAGATTGATGAACTGGAACACAAAAGTGGAACTCTCTCAGTTTAACTGTTCCCACCTGAGTTCCCTGCCCTGAGAGAGAGGTTTCTAAAGAGGCCCATGGAGTGCTTGCACCATTGGTTCAAATTATTGCACACAGAATTTCCATGGCCTGGCAGCAGGCAAGGCAGCAAAGACAGTCACAGGACTGGCTTGCATTAAAAACTGCTTTCATTAAAAACGTGCTACATCTCGGAAACAGAGCAGGAATTTAAGTCTTCTGCTTCAGTACTGGTTCATTAATTAGATGAGAAACAGCAACACTAATTTAAAGAAAAATATGGAAAAAATTACTGGATTTCTATTTTCCCCTCACCAACTGAAACACCTCCTTGCAAATGACAAATGTTTTGGCTAAGATTATCAAGAGAGGCTGCAGGCAGCCAAACCTTCACTCACCAGAGGGTACCACCATATCCAAAAAGGAAGATCTATATCTATATATCTATGTATCTATGTATCTATATATCTATATATCTATATATCTATATATCTATATATCTATATATCTATATATCTATATATCTATATGTAATTTAGAGCTGTGCCTTGCACTAAACAAACCCCACATTTTCATGTAGCTATGTACTGCAAATTTAGTCTAATACATCATTTTTAAACCATGATGAAGCCCTGTCCACTTCTATCCTCCCAAAAAATTGACAGACAATGGCAAAAATTCACTTCTCTGCTCACAGAAATTGTCTGGTGAGCCAAACCCAAAGGACATTTTCCAGAGAGTGCCATCACCCTTATTTTACCTTCCTGGTCCTTTTTCTTTCTCTAGGCTGATGGCTTTGAGCAAATAGAATAGCTACTTGGGTATTTATTTGTCCAGCTCCATACAGATTGTATGATTTTGAGGAGTACTTGTGAGTATGAAGTGTCCTGTAGAAGCTGTGTGTCAGAAAGACAGAAGAACGCACTTGGAACACTGATATTGCTGCATAAACCAGAATAAATGGTTTATGCATGCCAGTAGAGAGTATGGTTTATCATTTTAAATTATTTTTACTCTCCAGCCAAAGACAGTTGGTTTCTTAAGCCATGATTTTATCCTTTCTAATTTGACTTCTCAATTGTACCAGAATTCTTAATTATTTCACTGCTTGCAACAGCACCATCCAATTTATCACCTGAGAACAGCAGCATAGCATAAATAATCTATTGCCTTTTCAACCTGAAGGTCTCAGCATTTAGTCTTCAAGAATATGAAAAATTTCTAATTTGATAATGGAATGTTCCTGTGGCTGTCACCCTAAGTGGAAAGCATTGCTGTCTGAAGTTTCCTGTTCTCCTCTCAGGAGAAGCCAGCAGAGCTCTCTGAAGCTCAAGCCCAGCTTAAGCTCCATCCCAACAGCCTGGAAACAGCTGGAGGTTGTCTGGGATCCCCTGGAGATCTCACCCTGGTCCCAAAACACAGAACCACAGCCAGGTCCTGGCTGTGTGTTGAACAGTGTTGAGCCAAAACCATGAGTGAAAGGGGAAATCCAGAGGTTGCTCCCCTGGCACACCAGATCAGGAACAATCTCTGTTGTAAATTTCAGTGATCTTGCAGTAGGAGCAGGATTTAAAAATAAAAAATTCTCTAAGATCTGCCATGTAATAAAAATACAGACAATTAATTTTCCTTGGCTCTTATTTATGTCTTTGATTCTGAAAGTCTTGTTTTGGACAAGAAACACTGACTCCCATCCATTACTCCTAGCAGAGGAAGACCCACAGTGTGGCACAGTGTTTGTTACTCATCTCAGAGACACAAATATTATGTTTACCCAAGAGCTGAAGAAAGATTAATTTAATAAAACAAGGTAAAACAAAGTCAAGCCTGAAGCACCAGAGTATCCCCAGCACTTTGCAGTTTGGCAGGGCATTGCTGGGTGGAGCACAAAGAGTAAAATCTGCTGCCCAAATTACACTTTACTGTCAAACCATCCTGTGGGAGCTCTGCAGAGACATCCTGCTCAAATCATTTCCAAGCAATGCTTTACCAGAGATCTTACAAAGCCTCCCCAGCCCCTTCCCATTACAGGTATGGCCCACCTACCATCTGCCCCTTTTTTCTCAGCACTCAGGACAGCCCTGAGTTAGGAGAAGGCAAAATGCAGATCTCTGTGAAGCATCTCTGTCCTAGCCTAGAAACCCAACAGAGATGTCTAAAAAAGACAGGAATACCTGAACTCCACCCCAGCCATTGGACAATGCATTTGGTACAGAAAGGCAGTGACCCACGGGCCCGAGGCAGAAGCTCAGCCATGCTTGGCAAATGATGCATTTGTAGCTGCACTGAGATTGGAGATTCAAGCTTGAAAACCAGCAGGACTCGTGAGTCCCTCAGAATCCAAGCATGAGGACTGTGAAAGCCAAATTCCAGGTGCAGACCATGCACAGCCTTACCCCCACCACAGAATCACCTGGGGCTGGTGTGGGTGCCTGCTCCATTAACAGGAGACTGAAAAAGCCCTGAGTGTGAGACTCAGAGGAGCCCTTCCAGCACAGGCTGTTTGTCTCCTGCTTTAATAACACCACATCTTAATAGAGCAGCTCCTCCTCCCAGCTCCTCCCCTGCCCTGTGCACCCTGATGGTGCCTCCTGGATATTGGAAGCAGCGTTGGATGAGAGACGGAGGCCCCGAGCCGTCCCTTTTCTCATCATGTATAATTTGTAAAGCTAGTCAAAAAATAGCAAGCAATTTAGCCTGGAATTTTGCCAGCTGGGATATTCATAGCACATGTGATCAAACAGCAGAATTTGCCAGTCACTGGAAAAACAATCAGGCTCTGTAACCTGACTTCACCGCCGAGGACAGAGCTGTAAACATCACTATTGATCAGGGCAGAGCTATTTTCATCAGGCTGCTCTGCTCTGGACATTAAACATCTGCAGAGTCAACACCTACACTGCTGAAGTTAGGGCAGATAGCTCCAAGAATTTAACGTTCTGAGACATGAGCTATTTCCAAAAGAATCAGCAGCCAAAGACACTATGAAATTACACTGAAAATTGGAGAAAAAGATATCATAAATGGATTTTATGTAAAGCTCTGGGTTATGGTACAGCTTATTGACATATACAACAAATTAAAACAGCTAATTCATCTTACTACCTTCCACTGATAATTTTTTAATTAAGTTACTTATCTTTATCTACATATTTAAGAATGTAGGTCTTTCATTATTCATCTCTTAAAGAAAATCAATGTTGTCCTGATTTGCTACAGCTCAAACAAGGGAGCAGTATTATCTATGCTAGAACTGACTAATAGAAAAAAAAATTCATTAACTTTATTATCAAGCCCTAAGAAAATGCTATTGAACACATTTTCATACTCCTAAAAGTCTGAATTATGAGCCAAAACCTTAATAGTGTTCAGTATGACTGAAAGAGGCATCACAATTTTTTTAAAAATGCTTATAAAGATAAAAGGAAAAGGTACAAAATTATTGAAACAGTCTAATGAAATGTTTTAGGAAGTTCAGCCCTAATTCTGGATTACATTATAAAACCACTAGCAAAAAAGCTTTATATTCTCAGGTTTATTATTTATTAATTATTATTCTGTACTTTCTTTATTACTGAAACTGGAAGCTCATCTGTAGCACTCGTTAGATGCAGTGTCTAAGTGCTATCCACTACACAGTTTTGAAATATTTGCACATCAAAACAGACTCTGGTTTTATACTTGGGATTCTAAAGCTTTATAAAAGGCACTGTGAAAGGAGCAAACTTTGAATCTCAATTTCTGGAGCAAACAGACTTTTTCTTGTCATCTCGAGTGTCCTTTTCTTCTCAAGGTGACCTTAAGTTTCCGATTTGTGAAATGGTTTCCCCTTGTGTTCAATCCTACGGTGTAATAAGTTTTAAAAATGACTATTTATCTTCTTTAATATATTAGTCATATACAGCAGGAGAAGCCTCTGTGGGGATTTTTGCTATCGGGTTTGCTCAAGCCCAAGTCAATGCTGATTTACAAAACATAACTTACCCTTAGTAACAAACAATCATGGATATATTTATTGGAATAACATCTTGCCGTTCTCCTCCAGCAGTGTGTTTTGTTTATCAGTTCCAGTGCTGCAGATTGGGGATATTTACAGTGACCAAGGCAATTTGAAAGTAATGCTTTTATGTTGCCCATCTTATTACAATTTTACAAGCCTGAATCGCTGGCATTTGGCAAAACAAATAGATGGTTCTGAAAAATGTTAATGACATGCAAATTAGCCAGGCAGGTATAAGTTATATTTATGTCAGAGATGTGAGAATTGGTGCATTGCTCAGAAACTGCCCATTGCAGAAGTTATATTTAATGAAGTTTAAATTTTTTTAGATTTTGCCTTGCTAATCATGACCTCGGCTGCCTGCACCATGTAATGACAATAATGAATAAACATGCTGTGCTTATGAAGAACTAGAACCTAACAAGCTGATCAATTGTTAATTCTATAAAGTGACTAAAACGTGTCTCCACTATCAATAAGTAAATCAGCTTCTATTTGCAGTACTAATGCACCTTGTACATATCCTCCAGCTATCCTGCCCTTCTCTGTAATAATGTAATTATCAGTTTGGTCATATTTAAGTACAGCCTGAATGAGATTTGATGTTATTTTTGTCTTGAGGGTGGAAAAATAGGAGGAAAAATTGTTTGGGTATTTAAAGAGACACAATACATTTATTTGGAGGATGCAGATTTTCCACTTGCCCTCCAATTAGTTATAGAAAATTATTCGTTTGAAAGCCAATTATTTTACAGCATTATTCTTAAATCATACAGGCTATTATCAGACAGATATTCCAGAGAAGAAGGCCTTTTTTTTATTAAAGCCCTTTTGCTCTAAGCCTCTGTAACAAAGACTTTAAACAAAAGACAACAGTGCTCATTAACTGTAACAGAAGATGTTTCTTCTGTTGGGGAAAAATAGCATTTAAAATAAGACTAATTTGGCTTTATTCAGGCTTTATTTTTCCTCTTACATGAGGAAAGCACAGAAGGTAGATCAGATCTTTAGCCATAATACAATTATGTATATTCCAAATATGCTAATTGCAAAGAGCCGACTGTCTCCACTACATTTCCAAGCAAGATTCAGCAATAATAGTTTATCCACTACTGAAGAACATGTTCAAGAAAAAGGATGTTTAACACATGCAAAACCCAGGAGTTTTGCTTGAATTATCTGTTTTCCTTCCCATTCCTAGAGCTGTCTGCAAATACACTGGGAGGAAGCAGCTCCCTGTTCATCCACCTAAAACCACCCCACACCTCAGTCTGGGGTGCAACCAGTGAGGAAACCTCACCTGGAGCATTTCACAGGTGAGTGATACACACTGGAGGGTGAGTAATTGTATTTAAAGAGGCTGCACTAATTGTATTTGAAGTGGCTGCCCCTTTTTCAGAGTTCTAAACAGTAATTATTCTTAATGCTTACAGATTCTGTGACTATTCTTCTGTTGTTAAACTGAAATATAAGTCACAAAAATACATTAGAAACATTGCAAGGAGGAAATGTTCTGAAAGGGAAATGCTCTTAAGTGTGTGGATAAGCTCAATACACCAATTAATTTCTAACACTTAACCAAGTGTCATTTCTCAGGTGGAAGGTTACACTTCACCCCAGATCCATCTCTCCATGACAATTTGGTGTAGAAAAGGAGGGATAGTCCTTTTTACCTGCTACTCTCATAAATTAAAGAATCAGCACAGTTTTTTAAAAGGTATTTGATCTAACAAAGTTTTGTGCTTTCAGTGGTCCCTGAACAGAAACAGATCTGTTAATAAACAAAAGCAGAATTAATCATTTCAGCAGCACACCAAAAATACAGGGATAGTTTAGTACTAAAATAATTATTTTGCCTTTTCCTCCTTCAGCCCCAGTTAAGCCCATACACCACATAACTGGCAGGTATTTCCACAGTCAAACTCTTACTCCAGTAATGCTTTGCAGTTAAATAACCCAATTTCAATTACTCTGTGATGTGCTTCCAAACAATGAGATTAACTCCGAGGTTCAGAGGCACTGCTTAAGTGGGGAGTGTAACAGGAGTGCACACACATGGCAGTCTCTCTGTATTCCACAAAATAACTATTCTTTTCTGAGACTCAGGGGCCTGGTTTATGTGCAGGCCCTCTCACTGCCGTAGATCTGTGTTTGGGGAAATTTTCATAGCACTTGACTTCTAACCACGGTGCTTCAGAGCCACTGAACTGGCAGTGCTCAGCACAAGCAGTGACACAGCCACACCAGAGAGCCAGGATCAGGCTTTTACACCTGCCTGGATCCAAGCTGGGACAATTCCAGTTGCATCCCAGTTTTCCTTGGGGAGGAAGCAATGCCCCAGAGCAAGGCAGCCACAACACTTCTGTCATTCAGACTATAAAGATTTCCTTCACATTTCTCTTACTTTTGCTAGGAATAAAGCAAATGCGTATCCTGAGTACAGCCCTGGCATTGCCACAGACCCTGGCACTGGCCAGAGGAGGAGATAACAGCAAAGAGGGAGAGATGAGCCCTCCTTCCTCCCTGCCTGCTGAGCACTTGCCAGGAAATGGGAAGGAAACCAGCCAGGAACATGGGCTCCCAAATGCCCAGTGAAGAGAACATCACCAGCAACCAGAGCTTCTCTGTTTTCTTTTCAGAATTATCCTAGAATCATGGAATGGTATGGGCTGAAAGGGACCTTAGAGTTCCAAACCCTACCCCAGCATACCTTCCACTATCCCAGGGATCCATCCAGCCTGGCCTTGGACACCTCCAGGGATGGGGCAGCTTCTCTGGGCAGCCTGTGCCAGGGCCTCACCACCCTTACTGTGAAGAATTCTCAATATTCAAACTAAACCTGTTCTCTTTCATTTTAAAGCCATTCCCCCTTTCCCTGTCACTACAAGCCCTGTAAATTATAGGGAACAGAGTCCCAAAGACTAATTTAAGCACATTCACCACCCTACTTGTGTCATAGAACCATAGTTCCATTAAAGAACTCAACCACACCTGTTTAATAGTTTAAACATAACAAGAAGTTTCATTTAGGAGTCCAAGCTAAGTTAATTTTGCCAGGAAATTGTAATACGAATACATTACATTAAATTCTGAAACGTGACATTTCTCTTCCTGTCTCCAGCATTATTAGCATCTTACAGTGGCTTGAATTAAAAAAGAAACATTTATTTTATCACCCTGATATCAGCCTGCTGCAATATAACATTTTTGAAACAGGGAAATATCACAGCTTGGCATCATAAATTCAACACTGCAACAAGATAAATCCTTCCCATTAATGTAAACCACTGTACTTCCCAATATATCTGCATCTGCAACACACTTGTGTTTGCTGACTATCATAAACACACATAACTCTCAGTGAGTAATGGAAGCAGCAGGAAAATCTGAGGGTAACTGCTCTCCAGACTGAAGCAGCCACAGCCTGGTCCTACAAACAGATTCACTCATGCAGGGATGTTCCTGCTTGTGCTCAACAGCAGAAAATACCATGATCCTCACCCCTGGAATCACACAGCACAGCAAAGGACATCGAGGCACTGCCACCCTTAATTACACATGCACAGAATGGATGCTGGAAGCTTTGTTAACTTGCAATATATATAAATCCCAGAGATGCACAAAGGAGAGGTTGGGTACCCTATCAATTAAGAATTTCTGGATTTCTCACTAAATATTTAAGGTGACAATGAATTGACACAGCAAAAATAAAAGAAGCTCACTTAATTTTGTTGAAAAGAAAAATCACTTAGTGCTTCCTACAACAACTCAATTTCCACCTTTTCCCCTTTACACCGAGATCAACACTCTGAAACTTGCTCCAAATGGGAATTTGGCACGCAGTTTAGGAAATGCAAACACATGAATTAATAACCTGAATTATGCAAATACGAACCTGAAATTTGCAATTTGTTTTAAAAAGCCGAAAGAACTCCTCCTAATTGGTTTATCCATGTCTAGGCATTACTCAAATGATTTTGGTTTAGCAGTTAGCAGCCTCTTGCAGGCTCAGAAAAAAAGCCTACAAATACTTAAAGAGCTAAAGCACTGAGTTCTGCTCTCTCCGCTATAAGGAGGAGGTTTGCTGCTTCCAGAACCAGAAAGTCCAAGCTGATTCCATGTTCTTCATGGAAAGGGATGTAGAACATAGACTGAGTCATGCTTGGCAAGAGGCTGGAGAACAAAAAAGGGGCAAGAGCTCTGCACTGAGGGTTGAGGAGTAAATTCTTTACCCACCTTTTACCATCCTGTAACACCAAGGCTGGGATTGCTGCCCTTTAATGTATTTATCCTTGTTATACCTCACAGCACACGTAGCACAACTGCTGTGGAAGGAGGGAGAAAACTTGTACTGGTGCTGTGCAGAGGGAAATATCCTTCTAGGAGAAAGACCTGACCCCAGAAGAGTTTTTATTCACAGATGTTCCCTGCAAAGTGTAACTGAAATTGAAACACCACATAAAGGGGAATAAAAACAACGGGTCACCTTTGGAGTCACGGAGATACCCGGTGCTACTTTCCCTCATTTGAGCTTTACTCTGCCACTGTTGCACCAAGCCTGAGAAAATCAGCCTTTCAGCTCACAGCCTTTCCAAAATAACTGCTGGAAAATATAAAATAGAGCAAAAGGGGTGAAATCCGCAGCCCTTTGTTCCTCCTCGCAGGCCTCTTCAGAATAGCAAAGAGGCTTCGGAGCGCGGGTCTGACAGAGCGCTGTCCTTGCGAGCACTCGGGATGCTCTGGCACTGCAAAGCAGCTCAGCCCCAGCTGCCTGAGCCCAGGTGAGAGCGAGCTGTGATCTCCTGATCTGCAGGGCTGGCACCGGCTTCAAAGCAGCCGCCTGCGCGATGGTTATCGCATTTTCAAAGGGGAGAAGAGATGCTGAAGGAGTTCTACTAGACCTTGAGAAAAGGAGTCCCAGGGCCATAAACTCTGAGAGAGAGAGGCAAGGAAAATCCAATACCTTGGATGAAAAGTATTTGTATAGGAGAGATCTTTATTCTGAGCGCGCTTCCAAAATCCAGGACAAAACATTATGCTCGAGATTTTCCTCCAGAGAGTGGAATGAGGCTGAGGACTCAAAGGTATCTTGCTGCTCCATATTCATATTGGTTAAAGGAATAAAAGATTGGTCTGAAAGAGTTATAAAATATTGGTAGTCCAAAGAAAACAATTTTTTGCACTCACAAATTCAAGTTTAGTTCTAGATTTAGAGCTCATTTTTTCCATGGCCAACCGAGGTAGGTGGAATTACAAAACCACAATAATTTCAAGATGTCATAAGAAACTTGATTTTTCACAAATTAATTCCTTTCCATCAAATATTTTACTGTTTACTTCTCCATGTACAATTTTTTCCTAACACTGGAGGAGTACTGGCCAAATTCTGCCCTTTTCACTCTCAGCCCAGTCCTTAATTGGGAAGCTTTGCCTGAGAGAGGACAGCAGGTGCTGGCCTTCAATTAATAAAAGATTGGCATGGGGAGATCAGGGGCTGCTCCCAAGTACCACCAACCAGTTGCCAATTCAGATCCAATGCAGAGCAATCACATCTGGAAGGCAGCACAGCTAACACCTGCACCTGAGCTGGGAGACCAGGAGGACTGGTGGATTCTCAGCAATTTGTATAAAACTCAGGGAAGTCAAGGTGAATTTTTTTATGCAATTTAAATAATATTCCCCAATCACCAGAGCTGGAGCAGCCTTCTAAACAGCTGAAAAAAAGCTTCACTTTTCCACCATGGAAAAAGTGGCATGAACCCAGACAATCTCTGCACCCTGGAAAGGCTCTTCAGTGTTGGACTAAAATCTATCACCAAGACTCTTGTTTCCTTTTGCCTGTGTTTTTCTTCAATAATTGGGAGATTTTTAGCCATCAGAGTACGTCAAGCCTGTACCTCCTACAAGCACTGAAGTCACTCAGACAAATATATCAAACATCAATATGAAACTAGAATGGAAAAAAAAATCTGCCACAGCATCATCCAAACATAAGACACTAAGTAATAGCATTTTAAAAAAATCTATTTCACACAGATGAAAATCATTACAGTTCTCTAGAGACCCTCTCTCTCTCTGCAGCTCCCCATGTCATTTCCTAGCTGGTGAAAATGTGCCACAGGATATCAAAAGACGGTTACGTTCTTCTAATTTTAATATTCCTCTAATCCAATAATGGCTTGTTTACTGCTTTCTAATTTAAAGGTAATTCATTAGATGTATCCTGTCACGTCTTGTTGGCAATGAAGGCGTAAGGATCTTGCACAGAGCTCTGAGGCATGTCAGTCATGTTGCTGATATTCTGTGTGGGTCCCTCAATGCAAAGGGCTATCGATGCAATGGCACTGATAAGGGACTCTGTGTGTGTGTGCCTACATACAAAACACAACCAAAAATATTAAAAGACTTCAAGGGTGAAGTCTGGACCCCAGAATTTATGTTTTAGCATCGAGAATTCTAGCAAACAGAAATAGAAGTGATTTGAGTGCAAATATTTGTGATAGTCACAAAAGGGTCTTGCACAGCCTGTGGGGAAGCCCCTGCCTGACCTGCAGGGGAATTGGATGAGGCTGCAGCAAATGATGAAGGTTAAGGAAACATCAGACAGAAGAGGCAGCCTGAACTCCAAAATGAACATTTCAGCAGCCAGACCATGCCAGGCAACATCTGTTGTGATTCTCCAAAAGCTACCCCGAGTTTTTGAGCCACCCTAAGGCAAAGGGACAGGAGCTGAGGCCGAGGGCTTCAGACCTGCTGTTCCTTGGAGGCACCAAGGTGAGGGTGAGAGCACGGCAGGACCATTGGCACAGCAGGACAGGGCTCTTTGCTGCCTCACCAGCATCCCCTGGCTGCTCGGAGCCCCTCCTCACCCCACGAGCCTGTGCCCACCTCCCCGGAGCAGCTCCTCTCCGAGCAATCGGGCAAAGCAGAGCAATTCCCTCCAGGTGACAGCACCGTGTGCTCCAACGCTGCCCAGGCAGCTCTGCAGCCACAAGGCTGGGAACTCTTTGGTGTTTGCACTCTGCCAGCTCAGCCCCAGCAGCTCCCCCTGTGCCAGGGCACTGACATGCCCATTTGCAGTAATCTCTTCCCAAGAAGCGAAACCTTTAACCAGCCAGACTAACCACACACTAAATGAGTTGTTGACTATCTCAGAGCAGCACACAAGGCTGAGAAAACACAGTGACACGGTGCCAGGGCACCTCACCGTTCGCACAGACCGGCGCAATTCCCCAAGAGCAGGGCAGGATCACCAGTTTGGAAGGCAGTTCGGGTCAGGACGTGTCCAAACCCATGCCCTCATTGGCTGTCGGTGATGTCATGCCCGTGCATTAATCCCCGGTGACTGCAGGTTTAACACCACACGTATCACCCCATCTCTGCTAGCCACGATGACCACGCGCCTTGGAGGAAATGACTCGAGCAGAGAACAAAGCAACTTGTTGAAACAGGCAAAGTCGCATCTCTTAAGTGATTATTTCCAGCTTTTCTTTTGTCAGAGTGAAGTTGCTGGGGTCAGGAGATGACACGTGCCGCGCTGAGAGGAGTGAGTATTGTTAGAGCTCTGTTTTAGAGAAAGTAAATCCTCCCACTCAAAAAGGTGGAAGTGCCAGTGGTGGGAAACCGACTGCTCTGGGAAATGAAAGTATCTCAGGAGCTATAAAATCGGTAGCTGAAATTATAAACACTTTTTAAAAAGACAAAGAAGGGGGGAAAGAGTGACATTTAAAGAGCAGTCTTGACCCTTTGCTGGCGGCACCCTGGAGTAACGGGGGCAGTAAATGAATTTGGCGCACACACCCCAGTGCAGAGACAGACTGAACTCCAGGCAGGACCGATCCCTGGAGTGCTCCGGACCGCCGCTCTCCAGCCGCTCTCCCGAGCCTGCCCAGCCCCAGGGCTCGCTCCAGGCGTTCTGGGCACCGCCAACACCGCTGGCACGGCCGGCTCGGGGGTACCCGGCGTGGGGATCCCCCTGCCCCGCCCGGGCAGCCCCTGGGGCCTCTCGGGGAGCCGATCAACCCCTATCAGCCCCACACTGCGCTCCGAAACACGAGTTACCGGGCAGCTGGAGCGATGCTTCTCTCCCAGCTGGAGCGATGCTTCTCTCCCAGTGCCTCCCCCGGGTGCGCATCCCGCACCGCCCGCCCGGGACGCGCAGCCCCGACAGCGGGGGGATCCCGGCTCCAGCCCGGCCCGGCATCCCCCGCAGGGCAGCCTCAGCCCCAGCTCGGTGTACCCGGCACCGAGCACAGCCCGCACCCCGCAGCCCAGCCCTGCCCGCACCCCGCGGTGCCCCAGCCCCGCTCACCTGGCCCCGGAGCGGCTGCGGAGGCAGGAGCAGCGTGCGGGGATGAGGAAATCACCCACGGGGGAGCGGGCACAGCACCGGCGCTCAGGCTGCCAGGAGGATGCACCGCACACACTCCCGCACGTAGCGGCGCAGCGCCCAAAGTGGCTTTGGAACTAACTCCCCTCCCACTCCTTCTCCTCCTCCTCCGAGCCTGGGGAGGAAGCACGGTGTGAGGGCTTGGGCGTCTCTCCCAGCTCGGCGGAGCATCCTCCCCAGGCTCTCCTGACCCAGCGGGAGCGCAGAGCCGGAGCTGTTCGGGCCAGCCGCCCTCTCCTCCTTCCCTCCCTCCGCACCGGGCAGAGCGATCGCGCTGCCTCCCGCAGACACAGCCCTCGCTCAGCCCGGGTTTTTATCGCCTGACCTTATTTCAGCGTCCGAGCTGTCGCTGCTCAGCCGAGGGAAGGAGCGGGAGATGTTTCTGTGCTCGCAGCCGGGCCGGAGTTCGCAGCATCTTTGGGAAAGAGCAGCAACTTGAGAAGGGAGCGGGGCTGAGGCCGTAACCTCCCCGCTCCTCTTATTGCATGTCCACGGTCCTGCGGGTTATCAATAAATCATCATCTTCACAAATTGGGTTTAAATGTTCAAAATGAAAGCCGGTGTTTCCCTGGCTACAAAGTCGGGGTCACTTTGCCTCTCCAGCAGCCCCCAGCAAGCGGAGTCTCCTCCTTGCTCTGCCGCTGGCTCTGCACAACCTTTATCCCCCCACTTTACACCCTCAGGTTCTCCCGTGGCTCTGCTGCTCACCTAAACAGTGACGTCCAAATAAATGCTCGGGGGCTGTCAGCGTTTAAATATGTGCAGAATGGAGTCTCGTTTCTGTGAGAGAGGGCAGTGTCTCACCGTAGGTAAGCACAGGGCTCAGTGCAACAGTAGGTTGATCACGGCTCTGTTGCCTAAATCCTGTTGTGATACAAATCGTCATCCTCCTGGACAAACATTCCTTTAATTGGTAGAATCACTGAAAAAATGCCTTGTGGAACAGAGCAAGCTACTTTTATCACAGGAAAACCCTCCTTGGCTACTGTTGTGGAATGGCAAATTGCCTTTCCGTTGTCTTTGTGCAAGTTCTCTAGTCCACATGCGAAAAGCAGTAAAAATCCCAGCAGCTTCCACACCACCGTTCACAGAAATTTAATAATCCAGAAGCAGACTCTCACATCTTGGAAAAATTCACTTAGCCTGAAAGAAAGGGTCCAAATCCCCAGCCTTAGCTCTCCCTCATCTCATGTTAGCACAATTCAGCTGTGCTCTTTTAATCAGCAGGACTTGCTATATAGTCAAAATAGGAGGGAGCAAGCCCACAGCATGAGACCACATCTCTCCATCTCAATCCTTACCTGAGGAGCTTCTTCACCTGCCACCTTCTTGCCTGCTGTTCCTGACACTTAACACCCTTCCAGACCTTTAGGGAGCCTAGAAAAGGGGAGAGAGAAAAGGCAGAGGCAGGAAGGAGCTCCAAGGTTGCATAAAGAAATGTGAGATGCAGATGTGGGTAAAAGGGAGGGAACTGGATGTACTGATGAGAAATGGAAAGATTTAGAGGACAGGAGACCCAAATTAGCAGGAAGAAAGGTCTCATCTTTCTGTCTGGGGTGCAGTTTGTTGAAAGTAGGCTGGTCAGGACATCAGACAGGGATTACGCAGGATCAACAACCCCCTGATATGTGGATGGAGCAGTTTACCAGCTGTGGGTGCTTCACTGGGCTGCTGAGCCACAGGAGACAGCAGCTCACAGCTCTCCCTGGCCTGGCGCTGTCCTGTGCTCTTAATTCCATCCCATCTCTTAGCCTCAGTTTTCCCATCCAGACAGCAGAGACAGCCCCATTTCTAGCACTGGGTTGCTGTCAAAACGAATTAAGAGGTCCAAAGAGTACTTTGAAATGCAGATATTATGCTCACTAGGTTTAATGTCTCCAAAGCGGCCCCCAGATATCCCTAAATCCTCAACATATCCCTGATCAATTCCTGCTTTGCATAGGAGGAGGGCAGAGGGACAGAGGCTTTAGTCCATCCCTTTTATGTTGTGTTCTGAGGGTCCCCCTGACCTTGCCATCAGTTTCTGTCTGATCCCACCCAAAGCCACGTTTTGCTGGTGCCACAGAGCAAGCTCCATACATGCAGAGCCTCCTCACCTGATTATTAATTACTACCCAATTAGTAATAAATTACTACCCCCCAGACAGCTATTTCCTCTGGCATGTCAATGCCCGGGCTCCAGCTCCCATCCCCTTCCCCACCCTGGATTTACACCCAAAATTTTGGCATCCCCTGAGCCCTGAAAAACCCTCACACAAATCCTGGGCTCTGTGGGGCTGGACTGAATCTCCCCCTGTATTTTCCTTGCCTTTGCAGGTGCACAGGGAGGGAGCAGGACACAGGAGCTTCTGGTGCCCAGGCCTGTGATCAAATTATCTCTCCCTCTGTCACACATCCTAATCATCACAGCTGGCGGCCATGCCAACAATATTAACGCTGCTGAGTAGCTTTCAGTTTTGCAATTAGCAAGGTTTTCTACTTCCCTCAAATAAAAAAAAATAGGCTGGTGCTTCTTAGCACTGCATAAATGATACAGAGACATTCAGGGCCCACGTTCCTGCCTTGCTGAGATGAACCGACATTAGAAGTGCTGGAGATATTTTAAGTCTTCTGAAGATTAAAATGGTTACAAAGCTTATTATTTCTAAACATGTTTATCCTGCCTCTCTTTTTTGTTTGCAAAATTAGGCAAAGCACAGTTTAAACAAACAACTATTGTACTATTAAACATTGATTAAAGAAAAGGGTTGCATTTAAATTATTAAGTGGAGAGATAAAAAGCATCCCTTCTCTTTTGTACGCTACTTTATTCAGAAGTCAAACTTCTGTAGTCTCACTGAATGCTAATGAGCAGCATAATAATGCACAAGGGCAAGAGGGGGCTGAGTAATTAAAAACAGAGGCCAGAAATCAAAGGGCTTGAAATACACTTAAGAAAATAATTCAATTATACATTAGAAACCTGGGATAATCAAGACACATCCCACAGTTTCATTCATCATTATGCCCCAATTTTATATCTCCACTGCTTTGCTGTACACAGGAAGCAGCAATTGGGACTTTGATGTGTGATGCCTCAGCTGGAGAGACAAAGGCAACGTGCACTCAGGTCCCTTCCTCATCTCTGCTCCTTGGAAATGGCTTCACTTGAGTGAGTAGGTTCTCACTTATCTGATTTAGGGAAATATTTTTGGTCGCAAGATAATTCTGTGTTGGTTCCAAATTCCTTTTCTCTGTAGCTTTGCAATTAATTAACACAAATCTCTGCACCCACCATTTTATCTGCCCTACAAATCCATCTCCCACCACTCTCCTTGGCTCCTTCACCTCTTCCCATGGCTTCAGGCTTGCCTGGTCATCCACAAAAACCCCTGCCAAGCAAATCAGTGGGTAGGTTTGTCCAGCAAACCATTTATTTAGCTGGGGTGGCATCAGGAGACTCTGAGGTTTTCATTTTTCACACAACACAAGCTGGGTCAGAAAGTCCTGATGTAGCTTTACAATGTCACCTTTATGGGCCAAGGAATCCCGGCACAGCTCCTGGTCTCCAGGACATTTATAAGGAATTCCTGTGCCATGTAATAAAACAAGGAAAAATGAGACAGTTTAGTCTTGTTCAGTGACTTTGGAGGATTTAAGTGATTTTGCTTTGTGCAGTCTGGATGCAATAAGCAATTATCAAACTTGGGCTCATTGCACTGACTCCAGCTTAAAGGAGGGAACTGTAAGTGATGCATTGTCAGGCACCATGGAAAAAAACGCAGAAAAAGTGAAAACTAGAGTTTCCATCTGACAAAGAGCAGCACTGTGTTCACAAGCTTTGCAGATGCACAAATTGTTACCTCCTTTTGGTACATAATTAAGGCAATGACAGGAAAAAAACCTTGGAAACAACCCAGAAAAGAAAAAAAAAATCAGGAATTTTAACAAAACCAACAGTGAATTGCATATCAGCTTCCTGAGAAATCAGAGTCTGTCTCATTAGAATTTTTAAAGGTTTAAGCATAGAGACTAAGCATAGAGTTGTCTCTAATGAGCAATGGAGTCAAACCAGACACTGCTGTGCCCCACAAGGCCAGAGGAGCCCAGAGTCCAGCACAGGTCACAGCTTTGAACAGTGAGAAAGGGAAACAAGAACATCAGGTCGAGTTTTCCAGAACTGGGGGTCTCAAAATGAAAGTTCTGACTCAGCAGATGGGGACTGTTAGTGGGGACCCACACAGAATATTAGCAATATGACTGACATGCCTCAGAGCTCTCTGTAAGATCCTTATGCCTTCATGGCCAATAGTTCCAACTATTACTGAGCTTTGCTGTGTCTTCCATTCAGGAAAAAACAAAAAGCTGCATGGGAAGGGCCAATTTCAACAGTGTATGACAGCAGCTCATGTGGCTGTCTCAAGATTTCCCCATCCTCATCAGCCACATCTTCCTCAATCAGAAATAAAGAACTTTTTGAGATTATTCAGCTTCTCCACCAAAAAAGATGCACACTCACTTGTTAAATAGGAGATCATTAAGACAAACAAACCAGCTCATAATGTCAGTGGAGCAGTGTTTGCCAAAGGTGGAGAGGGAAATGTTAAGACAGACATTAGATTTCAACCTGCAGGGAGTTAGAGAGCAAAATATGCATTTCCTTCCCATTTTTCTAATGAGGAATTAATTTTTAGAAGAGAAGACACAGTCAGACACGTTGCTAGATTTTGCAGAGGGAGGGAATGGAAGTGGGAGCTGCAGCCAAGGGCAGAGCCCGAGCCACAGAGGAGCCCCAGTGCTCAACATTCATCCCTCAAGTTTGTGGTTGAAATACTCTAGCAGATATCTCAGTGACATCCTTTTCCCAGAAACAGTCTGGGGCAGTAATTCTGACAGGACAAGTCAGCTGTAATGAATCTCTTTCCTCAGCACAGATGGGGCCTCGCTTTACTCACATGCATTGCTCCTTCCACTCCCTAAGACTGCGTGGAGACAAGAGAAAGCAGCTCTGGCCTCTTATCTTACCTGCCTGAAACAATATAGTGGCAATCAATAAATGAACTACATTTTCTTTAAATATGCAATTACATGGAATAGATTATAGAAGTGACAACACCCAGAACAACTCCACAAACACAGAGCTGGGCTCTGATTTCTATCAATACCAGATGAAAGTCGTGTAGTTGCTCATTTACAGCTCAAAGCTGCATTATTTTCCCTAACTCAGGCTCCATTGGTAGTCAGCTGAACACTCTAAAGCAGAAATACCAACTCATCTTGATATTCCTTCCACAGTAAATAATGATTTACAAAGGAGGGGGGGAAATCTCCCTTCCCCTCCCTCTTTCAATTCATTAAGCTCAACTGTGATAACCAGTGAGGCATACAGGAAAGGGTTAGGTATCTCTGCCTCTGAATATTTAATTCAGGACTAAATGTAATGCACAGCATCCTTGCACCCTTGGGAGTTCAGCAGCCAATATGCCAATGAATATATCCTGACAATAGTGATTTTTTCTGCACTTTGGAGGCATGAGTGACATTTGCTCACCACATATGTTACATCGGATGCTGAGGTCTACACTTGTGAGAAATTAATCAGAATCCATCTGTTTCCTTCTCATCCTGGACAATTTCATTACAACTTAACCAAAGATTATAGGATTCCCATGTCTGTGTCCCCAGCCCCCAGCCCAGTCTTGGTGTTTCTATACCAAATGATTAAAGCTGCTTAGTTTAAGTAAGGTCAGAATCAATCTTCCTTCCTGTAGGGAAAGGCATAATGCTCGTGGGCAGGGTCCAAAATCTGCTCTAAATTACATGTAGGTAAATCCAGAATATCCCTACTGAACCAAAGGGTGTTCAGATTTATCATGGAGCAGGTTTTTGGCCTTGATCTACCAGTACAAATTTCTGGTGGCTGACTTTGGTGGCTATCAGGCTCAAAAGGACACAAAGTCACTGCAGGTCCCTCTGTTACATTTTCATTTACCTGTCCAGGTGGTGAAGGGGGAGGGCTCAGCCCTTCTGTGGGGCTCAGAGATACCATGACACTGTTGGGAAAAGAAAGTGATCTGGCTTAAAATACTGCCTGTACTTAGGTGGCTTAGAAAATTCTTTGCTTATTTTGTATTTACTGGTACCTCTTTAATTCATTGGAGTAGCAAGGGAGAACTGGACAAAAACATTGCTTGGACCCAGATTTATAATCATTGTGCTGACATTTGCACAACGATGGATGAAGAGCTTAAAAGTGGGGGATTCTAGGAGTTCTTTGGATAAGGCACAAATGTCTTAACAAGCCCAGAAGCAGAAATATCCATGAGATTCTGGTACCAAATTACTCCATGACAGTTCCAAACATGAATGACAGAGAAGCCAAAGCTGTGAACCAAAAAGAGAGGTTTCCATGACAGAAACTGGGCAGAGTGGGAGGTCTGGGAAAGCCCAGAGAGGAGGAAAAGGAGCTCCAGTGCTCAGGAGCTGAGAGGCAGCTCTGGCACCAGGGCTCTGCAGTGCAGGGAGGCCAAGCTTGGTGCAGAGGGGCCAGGCTGGAGGATGCTGGCTGCACACAGCCATGGCAGGTCCCAAAACCTTCTCACACTCACCTGTGACTGTGGCAGAGAGAACTCAGGCAAAGGAACTCACCCAGCAGTGGGAGGTGGAAGCTGAAGGTGGGTGAGATGGGCAAAGCATAAAACCACCAGCAGCCTGAGAGGGAAGCAGGAGAAGCTCCCTGAGTGCAGCCTCCCCCAGTGCTCCCAGCCATCATTCCAGCTGACTTGCAGACACCTGATATTTATATTTGAAATGAAGGTGTGCTCAGATCAGACTGTCACAGCCTGTCTGTTCAATCAGGAGTTACTTGATCAGGTGGTTTTTTGCTGTAACACAATCACAGGATAGCAGGGCTGGAAACAGGACCTCCACTCTATCTCCAGGGCTGGATCCTTCCTGCCAATGAGATATTGACACATTGGGAGATAGCTGTAAAAGCAAAGGAGGATCTTGCATAAATTAACTTATGCTATTTATAGACATGGAGAGCAGCCTATCCATGGGACCATCTGCTAATCTATGTCCCATGGCAATTAAAGTCAACATTTCACTATATCTTCTCCATCAAGGGCTGAGATTATGCGCTGAACTCCTTTTTTTAGTATAACACTAACCTTGCATCTGTGCTGTTTAGTGTCTCTTTCCTACTTTCCATGTCCATTCTCTGAGTGCCTGCTGCAAGAAAGAAAATCTCTGAAGGATGATATTTATTCATTTATAATGAAGGGGAGAATGTGTTCCTCATGTTTCTGAAGAACCTCTCTGTTTTGAGAACAAGAAAACAGACATTATGTACTAAATTAATGAATTTATATGTTTGATACAAAGTGATCTTCACACAATCAAATTTTATCCATGCTTCTTGTTACTAACAAACCACATAGATTTTCAGAATTTATGATTTTGGACATTATGTTTTTAATGTTCCTACCCAGGATGTTTCCAAAAATTATCAAAAACCTGAGAGCAGACCTCTTTTCTTCAGACCATCTCATTTTCTTCAAGGAAAGCTGGAAGCCAGAAAAGTATGGCATCCAAGTATTCTGCTTTAGAAAAAACATAAAGACAAAATCCAGCTGCAGTTACTGTACCACTTGTCCAGATTATAAATATAGAGAATTTTCTGAAGAAACTTGAAAGCTTGAGTCCTACTGCCTTGTTCTCTATCTTTTTATACACAAGACATTTTTATTACTCCATGTAATTTTAATAATTTATACTGGCACCATCACTTTAGCAATTGCCTTCACTACATTTAGCAATAGGAGTTTCTATAACAGCAAGGAAGAAAATACATAAGATTTGATTAGCAGGAGGGTTTGCAGAAAGGCAACCTTACAGCAGGACTGAAGGGCTCCTGCTCAGGCCAAAGATATTATTTTACAGATATAATTACAGAAATACATGTTTCATGGACAGTAATACATTTGGTTAATTAAAAAAATAATAATAAAGGCTTTTTTTAGCTAGTGAATTGATCAATTACACAAATAAAAACTCAAGTAATGCTCCAGCTCTGTCACAGCTGATATTGCAGAAAGCTTCTCTCTTCCAGCTGCGTGGGGATGTGTGTGAGGGAGGGAAAGAAATGGAAACATGGAGCAGAGACACAACCAATCCTGATCTCATGTTGGGCTGAAACCTCACTGCAGCCACAAGGCAATCAGAATTATGTGAGCACAGATATCAGCACAGTTTGTGCTGGCTGAGCCCCTCTGTGGGCAGTGATCACCTCCCAAATATCCCCTCCCTCCCCTCTCTCTGATTTCCATCACAGGACACAAAACCTGAGCTTTACATCCACAACTGTCCTCCCAAGGGTCCAAACTCCCTGCTCAAAGCCTAAAGGTTATTATGCAAAGTCCTAGAGGAGAAACCTGGTGTAATGCCTTTCCTAGAGGAGAAACCTGCTGTAATGCCTTTCCTAGAGGAGAAACCTGCTGTAATGCCTTCCCCTAGCACCTAAAAAGACACAACAGACCATTACTGCTTTGGATGTAACACACAGAGTGTACCAGGGCAGAGATGTAAGTATTTGTGGAGAGGCTTTAAAACCATTGTTGTCCATTTTTGCACATTAAAACCCACAAAGAGTTTTATTTAGAGCACTAAATCCTTTCATTTCTCTCTGGCTAGATTTTTTTACTGTTAAAATATTCATCATGCACTCCAAGAATCTCGATGCCAAGTATTTGTTTTATTTTTTTATGACCTTTTAAAGTAGTTTCTTTAAAACATCTTCAGGTGTACATATTGCTCTTAAAAAACACTGAAAATAATGGTTAATTGTAGAACAGAAAAGAGAGAAATGAGGCATCAGGCACTGCTGAGACCTCAGTAAAACAAAGGGGGGATTCCACAAAGTTCAGTGCAAAGGGCAAAGAGAAAGGGCATTTTTTTCAAAGCTGGAAGTTTTCAAAGTTAAAAATTTTTTCAGGTTTCACATAAGTAAATGTATCTTTCCATTGCCAGTGGGAGTGGGGGATGGAGAAAGGCTTCTTTAAAGGGGATATTTGTGTCAAAGACTTACATTTACATTTCCCTTCAGATGGACAATATATTTTGTGAGGCGGGTGGCTGGCACTGAGAAAAAAATCTGTATTTCTTGCTTGAAAATTCCCCTCTAATCCTGACACCCTGGGGGCTGAGCCCAGCTCATCCTGTGGCTTTTGGGGTGGTGGCAGATCAGGAGAGACCCTTTGGGTGGAGCCCTTTGGACAGAGCTCAGCCCAGAGCTGTGCTGCTCCCCAGCCAGGCTGCTGTGAGTGATCCAATGCAGTCTGGCAGCTGTGAAGCTCGGTTACAAATGCCTGGGAAGAATTCCCTTCAGCTTCCAGAACATTGCATTTAATCCGAGGAGATGCAGCCGCCTCCCCTCTCCTCCCCGTGAGCCTCTCTGCTTCATGCACAGAGTCAAACTCATTCTCAACACCACAATTTGAGCCATTACGTTCCCTTCTCTGTTCCCACCTGGGATTTAACTTCTTCCACATGGAAACAAAAAAATGTATTTTTACTTCCCTTCTTTCTGTTTCTTCTCACAGAGGAAGGAGTCAGAGTGAGGCACAAACCTGAGAAATTATCCCACAATTTCACCAACTGCTTTGGCACCTCCTCCAGGAGCTCTCTGGCCACTGGTGCTCCTTGGAGGACACAACAGCATCTCTGGGGCCCTGGAAAAATGTTAAAAATAGACTCTGAAAATGTTAAAAATAGACTCTGAAAATGTTAGGCTTTGTGTTTGGCAGATCACATGAAATTGCACCTGCGTAAGCAGTGTGTGATAAATGATATAATTGTTAGATGTGATGATGTTTAGTAATCAAATATAATTATTGTTTAATCGTAAGAAGAATCATGAGAAGCTATGTTAGAAGTTTGAGGGAGGGGGTCACGAGTTTCCCATGCTTGGATGAAGTCTATGTATATAATAGAACAATATAAGTTTAATAATTAACATGAAAGTTATATAACAATAGAATTTAAAAGCCTGTTCATCCCAAACCCATGTCGGAGTCAGATTTGGGTTTGTACCCCTGACACCCAGAGCTCTTCAACAAAAGCACCTACATATAATAATTCTCATGATTATGTGTTTCTGAACACTAACAGTTTCACAGAGAATTTATGCCATTGCTTCTCTGTCCAAAGGGCTTCCATTCTGCATCTATACAAACATAGAAAGAAAAAGTTAATATTTACCAGTGATCATATCCAGGAACAAGGGATGTGCTTGTACATTGTTATTCCACCTGTTTTGTTTTCTCTCCCAGACACTGAGATTAATGAAAAAAAAGGCAAGGCTGCATTTGTAGACACTGACTACACTGTTCCTGAGCACAGAACTTAACACTGAATGTCTGGGTCATTTAAAAAGTGGCCTGAATTCGTGAGAAAAAGCATTTGGTTTATTTATGGACAACAGAGGGATTCACTATATCACAGGCTTCCCAAGCAAAATGCTCCAGTTAAGGCAACATAAAGACATCCCACAACTGGGGAGGGAGCTTATTCTTTTTCAGCAGACTGCTGGTTCTATGGAATATTAGGTATCATTAATGGATTAAATACTTTTATGAAACATGACCTGCTATTTCCACAAACAAGTCTCTTAACTTTACCACAAATATTTCCTCCAAACTCTTTGATTTTCATTTAGTGTCTACCTAAAAGGCTAAAGACCCAGGCACTCCACTCAGTTGCACTGACATTATCTTTTAATTAGCAGAGGTCACTTAATGCTTTTAGTGCAATCAACAGTTGCTTTCTTTCCATGATCAACTACAAGAGCACCACAGTTAATGCAGACTGATTAAAACTTGAAAATCCTCTAGTGCAGAAGTATCTCAGGACAAATATAATCAAGCTACTGCCTGTAGATCATTTTCCTTGACAGCTTTGATTGCAGCACCACCAGGAAGAACAATGCAGGAGCTGTGGGTAAATGCCTCTCTTGTCCCGTGGGTCTCACTGATAAAGCCATGGGTGAGATTAATCCCCAGGGTTATCTCCACCTGCATGTGTTGGACATGCATTGAGTGCTCCCAAAACCTTGTCTCAGTAGGGGGAAAACTAAAATTAGTGCTCACACGTGGTTGATAAATGATAAGCAAAGCTCACACTGGAGAGATTTACACAACTCGCTGCTTGGCACTGCAGCTGAAAACACAACTGGAAAATAAGGACCAACCTTATTATGTCTTGCAAATGTAAGTCAGACGCCCTCAAATGGAGATGAAGCTGGGATCCTTGTCTGATTTCAGTGGAGAAAGACCTATTGGGTATTTGGTAGTGAGGAATTGGTCTGAAGTGAACAAGTTTTTGGGAGTAGAGACCATGTTCAGTTTAAGAGAGTGGCAAGGCTTCTATTTCAGAGTCACCTGCTAAGGGACAGATTACAAAAGGCAGACAGATTGAGCTATTGTCTCCAATATCTAATAATTTTGTTAATCCTTATTATTTTGACCCATGCACAAAGACAATTATTCCAGGAAACCAATAGTAGCCATTCCTTTTTAATCCCAGCGTTATATCTGCTATGGGGGTCACAAAGTCAGTGGAATGAGAAGAGCTCTTCCTATGCCAGTTATAAATTAACCAAGGTTTCTCATCTTGGTTGCTTTTCATTGCTAGACAAGGAGCATATGTCAGAAGACATATCACAAACAACAAAACCAGGATGAGCCAGACCAAAAAAAAAAAAAAATAGAGCAAGCATGTCCATTTAAAAAACAATTACATAGAGCTCCCTTGGAATGGCCATATACATCCCCAGACCCGCTGCTTTCATCTCCTCTGCTGCATTTGGGTTATGAAAGGATTTAGTTTCCCAAGAAAAGAATTTGAGACACAAGGAAGGCAGGGCAATTTTAAATTAAACAGCATGACTATGGCAACATCTGCAATAGATTGGATGCCCTAAACACAGTGCAGGAGAGATCTGTCGTCTTATCTACGGTTTGGTAAATAATTTCTCCTACTTCAAGGGTCATTACATCTTCAGCTCTTTCTGTCATCTGTGATTCCACTGAGGGGCTGGAGAATAAAGTCTCTACAGGTGCTTGTGGTGCAAGTGAGCAGCTATAAATAACATCCTGGAGTTCTCTGTGCAGGGTATAAAAACCTCATTCCCAGCCTGACGTGCCTTCATTAGGCACCGACTCCCAGCCCCACAGATCTCAGCATCTCCCAGCATTGCATTTGGCAGGTGGTCACTAAGCAGCAATATGAGCCATTAGGGAAAAGGCTTTTCTGCTCCCCCACATCCCCATAGGGCTCTCCAGAGAGAAATGGGGGTTTGGGGTGGGAGGAAATCCTGCCGAGTGGCTCGTTCCCAAAAGGGTGATTCAGCACAAAAACCTCCCTCTGCAGTGCTAAAGCCTGAGCTCCTCAGGTGGGGGATGACAGAGCGTGGGGTGGGAGCACATCCCCACCGTGGGGTTGCTCTCACACATCTCTGCCCAGACATTGGCTGCAGCCAAATGGAGCTTGAGGCTCTCTGGGGCCGTGAACTGCCCCAGAGCCACACCAGGGCTCCAGTGCAGGCTGAGAGGAGCTAAAACAGACCCTGAGTGTGCCCTGAGTGCAGGGCTCCAGTGCAGGCTGAGAGGAGCTAAAACAGACCCTGAGTGTGCCCTGAGTGCAGGGCTCCAGTGCAGGCTGAGGGCAGCTAAAACAAACCCCTCACTCTGCCTGGAGACTGCTTCCATCACTGGGAAAGAGATTTAAGGCCAGGGCTGGTGCAGCAGCATCTCCCTGCTGATCCCTGGAGAGACACAAGCTTGGTGCTGTACCAGCACTAAGAGGAGTCATGGAGAACATAAAGACTGTGGAGGGGTTCTCATTGTTGGGGTGCCAAAAACAAGAGTCACCCTAATTAAAGAGAAGGGGGAGAAATCCCAACCAGATTTCATGCACAAGGTATTAAAACTAAAAGAGCTGAGGAGAAGGTGAAGGGGCAGGCAGAGCTAGACACGTAAGCAGTGCACAGAGACCTCATGGGACAAGGTTAGGACAGAAGTGACAGCTGGTCTGAAGAAATAGCATTTTAAGATCCAAAACTCTGTCAGGAAAATCCAACCCGTGCAGCCGATAGAGGAGTTCAATAAAAAATGGGCAGGCACAGAAAGGACACAAGGTACATAAATACATGCTTATTCAATAAAGCAAGAAATGGAACAGCAAAATTGAGCAAACAAGGCTGCCTGGTGGTGGGAGACAGCCTGATTTATTTGCCTTGCTGAGACACAGCAGCGTGGAAAACACAGCAGGGAAACTGTGTTGTCTCGGTAGGAATTATTCAGCAAAGGAGGGTTAGGTCATGGCTGGAGCAGCACAAAAAGCCTCTGCAAGCCAACTTTCCACAGGAAGAAAAATCACACAGACCATGCATAATTGATGCAGATGTACCAGGAGTGCTGAGCGCTCTGGGGACGGGGAGGGAAATTATTTAAAAGGGAAAAAAAAAGTCAACAAAGAGTTAATAATAAAGCAGGAGTGACTTCTAATTACCTGTACAGAACTGCCTACAGCCCGTGCCACAGTGACAAGCTGTTTCTTAGCAACTCAGAGGCAGCTTTTGGAAGGGCTCCTTCCAAGGAGGGAAGCTCCCACCTTCTGGGGACCAAAGTTCAGCAGTGAACTCTGACTGCACCATTAGGTTTTAGGGGCTGTGGGACATGGCAGGGATGCATTTTATGAAAGCAGGCATCAAAAATGAAAGATCTAGGAGTGTGGACAGGAATCAAGCAGCCCTGTAAAGGAGGGTACTGAGCTAATGGGTTTGGCATGAGGGACACCCAGGAGTTCCTGGCAGAGCAGGGGTGCAGCATCACCTGAGTCAGCAGCACAGAGAAAATGCAGATTCTCAGGGCCAGATGGTTTCACCCAAAAGCTCTGCAAGGAGAGAGCAGCAGAGCTGCTAGAGCAGAGATCCTTTCCCATTAACCCCCTTCTTTGAGAAATGCTCAAGACAAATCCATTTCCCAGCCACGATTTTTTCTCCCTTGCCAAAAAAGCTGATTATTTTGGGAAGTCAGCAAAAGTTACACGCACTTTGCTGAACAACACATTTCCACAGAGCAAAACTGCACCTTTCTACAAGCAAATCTGAAAATAATATAAGAAACTCAAAAAAAAAAAAAAATCACATGATCTTTAAAATCATCTCAGGCACAGGCACTGGCAAGGGTCTGTTGATGAGCCAAAATATCCAGGAGAGAGGAAATATTGCCATAGCTCAAGAACTGGTTAGGAGATGGGTGTAGGTGGTTAATTTTTTAGTGGATCAAAGACTTGCATCACCATTGATGTTTAATAAATTAATGAGATGGAAAAGTACACAAAGAATAAATGTCAAATAGCAGAGAGAAGCTCGGAAAATTGCAGGGGTCCAGGAAATCTGCATGAGGAGACATATAGAAAAATAAGCACACCCAGAGCAGCCCTACTCCTCCACAGACATGAGGATTTTAATTCACTGCTTCCAGTGATAATTAATAGTGAAAAAGAACAAAATTATATGGAGCTGCTTATAACAGACCTGCCTAAACTTTCCTCTGTGGTGAGCAGAAGTGTCCCCATCCCCAGTGCCATCAGACCCTTCCTCTCATGCAATCTCAGTGCCACTGAAATCCCTGGAGGGATGAGCTGTGGGTTTCTGTGTGGACAGTGACAGCCACCACTCCCCATCTCAGACTGAGGGCAAAAGTCCAAAGGATAACCAAAAAATAACATCCAAAGCAAGCAATTGGAGTTTTGTTAACTCCAAGAGTAACAGAATATACTGGAGGTTAATTGACACTTGCCCTCAAAGGAGAGAAACTTGGGATTTCTTCTCAGCAATGAGAAAAAGGAAAAAAAAATTTAAAAATCAAAAAATCATTTGGGTGTCAGGAATATAAAAGTGGTGGAAAGATATTCTGGGGGACAAAAAAGCTGCATGGAATGTGCTGTACTTACTTCTCAACATGTCAGTGTCCAGCAAGACTGCCCATGGTGGGATTTGCACAAGGACCTACACAAAATCTGCAGTTACATTCCTTTTGTCCTCCTTCACCTAAATGTTCCAAGCACAAATTTTGGTAAGGAATTGACGGTACTGGTGCATTCAGGAGAAGCCCTTCTCACCCAGCAGTGCTCTGATGTGCATTGCAGTGCAAATATTCTCCTGAAAGACACTTTAATAAAGCGCTCTATTAAAAATAATCTGCCAGCAGAAGAGTATTGACTGTGTAAATATGATACTGGAGAGCTGGGAGAAAGTAAATATGGGAACAAGCAAACACTGTTGTGTCAGGAGGGGGCAACCCCCCAAAGCCACAGAAATAAGCAAATTGTTTATTATTTGCGAAACATGAGGTAGAAGTGTTTAGGCAAGCACTGAGTCAGTGGGATGTGGGATGGCCTCAGCCAAGTCCCTCCTGCTGAACACAAGCTCCTGCCTTGCAGGGATTGTGCCTCCTCCTGCTGCCCCCAAAGTGACAGCAGCATCTTCAGCTGAGGGCATTGCACAAAGCTGATATTAAATGCTTTCAAATCTGATCAAACGCTTTCAAATAAAATGGAACTTACATTAAATGGCCAGAAAGCTGTCAGTTCTGGTTTTTAGTCCTGGGCTCTCTCCTGAGCTCCTGATTCAAAAAGAAAACATTGTGGCTATTAAGTAAGTAAAGCTTGATTTATCACACAGCATTTGAAAGTGTTTTCTTTGAAACATGCACTAACAGGTCAAATATTCCCAACTTTTTCTTTGGCTGGAAGGCTAAAAACATGGAATAGATAATGTCCAGGGCATTTTTGCAACCAAGGCCATAAGAAGGAGGTTTGGAACATCTTTGTTCCTCTCAATTTACTTAACCTTTATTTCTTTTTTCTTAAGGGAGTGTTGTAACACTCTGAACGGAACTATCTATCCAGTTTTGTTTTGTTAGGGAAAGGCAGTGCCAGGAACATGACACCTTCCAGAGCAGGTTCAGGATGCAGGCATTACCCAGGAATCTGTGGGATCACACATTTGGCAGGATGAAAGCATTACCCAAGGAATCTGGGGGATCACACATTTGGCAGGATGAAAACATTACCCCAGGAATTTTGGGGGATCACAGATTTGGCAGGATGCAGGCATTACCCCAGGAATTTTGGGGGATCACACATTTGGCAGGATGCAGGCATTACCCCAGGAATTTTGGGGGATCACACATTTGGCAGCGTTTCAAACGCCGCCCCCAGGGAGCAAACAGATTGCTGCAAGAATTCCAATCAAAGCCTCGCTCACACCTCACAATGCACAGACTCGTTTTTCAGCTGCAAATGCTCCTGTTGACAGCTATCCAAGTTTGTAATTAGTGACAACACAGGGAATACTTGGCACTCCAGGTGCACCTCCATCCAAGGGGTCTCCTGGCTCTCACCAGACACTTCTGCAGGGTGGGATGTGCTGCACAAATGGATTTTCAAAGAGTCCCAGGAGGGGGACTCCAGGTACCAGCAGAAGCAGGGTTCCACCGCACCAAAAGTGGTGGAACCCTCCCTAAAATGCCACTGAACCACTTTCCCTCTCAGGGGAACTTTGAGGTCTCAAAACAGCTCATGGGGCATCACTTCAGCACATCCTCAGGCTTTGCTGGAGCTGCAGCACTCCAGCTCTGGCTGCTCTGCTCCTTTCACTGCCCAGCTCCTCTCCCTGCTCCTCCCCAAGCAGGGGATCTGGGATGGGTGCTCCTGTATTTGCAGGGTTCCCATACAAAGGAAGGAGTGATGAATCTGACTCTATGTTCTTAGAAAACTAATGTATTATTTTATGATATTATATTCAAGAATACTATACTAAACTACTCTAAGGAACTGGAAAGGAGACTTAAGAAGGCTAGAAGATAATAATGGAAACTTGTGACTCCTTCCAAAGTCCTGACACAGCTTGGCCATGATTGGCCATTAAGTCAAAACATTTTACATGAAACCAACAAAACAAGCACCAGTTGGATAAACAATCTCCAACCACATTCCAAAGCACCAAAACACAGGAGTAGCAAATCAGATAATTATTGTTTCCCTTTTTCTCTAGGGCTTCACAGCTTCCCAGGAGCAAAATCCTGGGATTTTTCCAGAAAATTTTCAAAATCCTGAAGGGATTTTTCCAGAAAATGTGACAGTGACAGGTGCAGGAGATGAGGGCTGGGGGATCAGCATCCCACCCTGCTGGAAAGCTGCTGACAGGGATCCACAAATAACTGATGGCATGGAGGTACCAGGGAGGAGGGTGTTTTGTAAAGCAGAACGCAGGCTACTTAAATAATGAATTAAGAGGCATCAAAAATGCCTATGTAAAAGGACAGAGAGGGAAGGGTTGATATTTTAGACTATGCTAGACCACAATGAATAAATTATAAGAAAGGCTGAATACTTTACTAAGTATAAAGATGTCTAGCAAAAGAAACCACTCTTTTCATCCCCCACTGGGTCCCAAATGAAGACAGAGCTGAGCGGGCTCAGCTGGTCTGTGAGGTTTTCTTTCCATGTACATTTTCATCTGGACTGAGGCATTTCCATTTAACAGCATCCACGCTGTCTTTAAGCCTTTCACACCAGAGACAGCCTTGCTTATTTTTCTGACGCCGCTGAAGTTCTCCCAGTCATAACAAACCAAGAACACCCAGGCAGTGTGACAGAGATGAAGTGATGGGTAGGAGGCACATTTCATTGTGCTGTGGAGGCCTGGCTGCAGTAATTGGTGAGGAAACAATTGGGAGCTGTCAGCTCACCACACACACCCTGGTGCTGACTGCTGTGCACAGCCCTGGGTGGGTAATGAGAGATGGTCACCGTGGTCACCAGTGCCCTCTCACTGTGCCAGGCTCTTCCCAGAGGCCTGAGCAGGACAGCCAGCCCTCCCTGTCCCTCCCTGTCCCCTCCTAAGCAGCACAGCCAGCCCTCCTTGCCCCTTACAGCCCCCTCAGTCCCCTCCCTGTCCCTCACTGTCCCCTCAGTCCCCTCCTGCCTCTCCCAAGGGCCAGGGCAGGTTCCTACGCCCGACACGTGAACATGATGAGGATTCTAATTACCTGCAAGATTCACAACAAATCAAATGCCAAACAGGCAGAGCTGCCCACACTTCACTGCACGTTCAGGGTCTGTCCCTGATCCTCACCTGACACAGATCCACGGAGAGTGGCTGAGAGATGATGAATTGTACAGTCATTTACTGACCTTTGCTGTCCATGGCAGCCTTCCTCTTCCCACAGGATCTGCCCACCAGACAGTTCTGGTGTTAGTCAGCATGGAGCTCCTCAGGTTAGAAAAGACCTTTTACATCATTGAGTCCAACCATTAACCCAGCAGTGCATCAGTGAAAGCAAAATGAGAGTTTATGAGTGTTTCCTCACATATGAGGAAACCCCCAAAGCTGACAAGGGACAGCTTGCATCACATCAGCCTTGTTTCAGTGCTTCCATCATGTTACAAACCTCACCTGCTTTCCACCCTTCTTGCAAGGCAACTCAAACAATTCCCACCCTGCATTAACGTGCACAGCTTGTTTTTATTTTGCTCAGCTGCTGAAAGCTGTGGATCAGATGTCAGGCAGACAAATCATCTCCCCTGGCTTGAGCCAAGGCAAAGGGATAATGCTGGACACCACAGCCCTCCCTGGGCAGCCAGAGCCCTCTGTCAGCTCAAACCTTCCCAGAGCTGCAAAGAAAACTCAACCAATCCCATCTTTAGTGACCAGCTGGGGGATAAATTTGGAAAGGGGGCAATCTGCAAAGCTCAAATATTTTTCTTTAAAAACAACTGTCTTCGTGGTGGTTGCTTTTTAAAAATAAACAGAATAACAGCTCCATCATTTTTCAATATTTTCCTACTATTTTTCAAGAGTCTGTGGTCCCATATTTCCATGGCACCAGGTGCATGTGCACACAACCACCCTTCCTAGTGAACTGCACTGGGGAGGTGGTTAGGCAGTGGATGGATGATGTGCTGCATGAGTGAAAATCAAGACTTTGCACCAAAACAGGAATTGCATTAACTACTGAAAGGTGACAGCCTGGCACAAAGTGGTTTTGGAACAAAGCATGAAGCAGGATTTTGTTACAAAAGATTACCTGAAAATTATTTTCCGACACCAACTAAAGAAAAGAAAAACGGAAGAAAAATACACCAATATTACGGAATATGAATCATCCTAGGCTAAAAGCTAAAATCTCCATGGATTAATTTTTTGCTTCTACAAACAGGAAGGAGGAAAAACAAAACCACGACTGCAGGAGCAGTTGCTTTGTCGCCGGTGAGCGGGTTCTGCATGTGGAATGAGATTCCGTGTGCGCGTTGGGAAGGGCTCTAGTGACACCTACTGCACTCTGCCACAATCGGTGCAGAAAGCTCTCCTGCCCTACCTGGCAATGGGAATGCCCCGGGACAGGGTGTCCCTGCGAGGCCAGGGGCATTTCCAGCCTGCAGGGACCCCGAGGTGAGGCTGTGCCCTGCCAGCATGGCTCTGGGGTGACCTTGGGACACCAACACAGCCCCAGCAGCGCCGGGGAGAACGGGGGCAGAGCCAGCAGATTTCAGCTCAGAAATGGGGATGATCAGCGTGGAATTGTGCAGTCTGCAATCAGAACAGAGCTTTTACATCGAGTCCAGCCTGCACCCCAGCATTGCCATGGCCACAGCCATGTCCCCCTGTGCCACACCTGTGTGTCTGTCCAGCCCCCAGGGACTGGGACTCCATCACCTCCCTCCACAGCCCCTTCCAGCATCTGACAGCTTTTGGGTGAAGAAATTGTCCTAATATCCATTCTGATCCTCCACTGGCACAACTTAAAGCTGTTTCTTCTCCTCCTGTTCCCTGGGAGCAGAGCCTGACCCTCCTGTCAGGGACCTGTGCAGAACAAGAAGGTTCTGAGCCTCCTTTCCTCCATCAGTGATCAGCTATATCAGCTTTTCTCCATCAGCTTTACCAGTGGTGATTGATTTGGTAAAAATCTCAGTTTTTCTGTATGTTTTCTTTACTGAGACTCTTTCTCTTCAGCCTCGACTTTATTATCAGCTCAATCTAGAAAATAACTGATGCATTCTCAACTTTCTCTTTTAAAATCCTGGTTGAACGTCATCCTTTGTTCAGTTTTCAACAAACCCAACCCTCAAACACCTGGCAACCAAAATTAACATTTCTGACACTCTTTTGTTCCCAGGTGATGGGGGAGCTGAGCTCCAGACAATTGATTTCTCACCCACTACTCAAAAGCTCTATGCACTTTGTGTACTACATTAATAAGTACTTTTCTAAAGGCCAAAACAAGGTCTGATTTGGGAAAAAAAACCAAGTCAAAAAGAACAATGCCACTGTAGAAGTTATACATATTCAAAACAAATTTTTTCTCAGTAATAGTGCAATTTATTTTTTTTTCTACTCCTCCTCCTTTTTGATTTGCCATGGAATGATTGGAAAGGGGAGGGAAATCAAGAAAACATAAAAGAAATTAAAAGATAATTTGTTATTTGAATTTTATTCATCTATCCAAAAGATAATGGTAATAACAAATACTTAACGTCTATATTATATTATATTATATTATATTATATTATATTATATTATATTATATTATATTATATATATTATATAATATATATTATATTATATTATATTATATTATATTCAAAGGTTATTTTTGTACTTTAGCTATATTATATTTTCATATTATAAAATATTTCAGTGTTCCAAGAGAGGACAGCAGCCAGTAAAAAATTACACTTGTGGATGTGCTGTCAGCTCTACCCAAGCCTGGCAACACCCCTTCCATCCTCCCCTGCCCTTTCCTTCATGTCTCCAGCACAAATCCCAGGTCACCACCCATTTTTCCAGCCCTGTGGTCAGGGATGCTGCTCCCCTCTCCTGGCTCAGACTCAAGGGAGTTCAGGACCTTCCCTTTCCCCCTCCTGTACCTCCCTGCAGTTTGTGACATGAATATTTTCACTCCCCTCGTTTTTGGCTCTGTCCCAACAAGGTTTCCACACATTTCACTTGATTTGCAACCACATTCCCAGAAGGCTCCTGAGCTCCAAGCTTGAGAATGACTCTCTGCCTGTTTTACCCATCTGAAACCTTACACTTGTTCCTCTCTCATCCCCTGGGTGCCTCTCTCTCCCCTCAAACACAAAATGCTGCTTTCAGCTGTGCTGTTGGCACAGTTCAAACTGCAGGGTTTGGGTGAGGCAGCTGGGCTGGGCTGAGCCCTGGCACTGACCCAGGAGGGACCTGACCCATTCTGAGCAGGGCTTGGGGTGGTGCCTTGGTTTGAAAAGACAGGTGTCTGCTAAGGAAGGCAGGAGCCTCTCTTGAAATGCAAAATGTAAACACTCTCCCTCCAAATTATTATAATTTTAATTATTATAATTAATTATTATAATATTATTATAATTTTGACATTAAGGGGTTCTCAGGCAAAGATATGGGAGTAGGAATAACAGTTCTTTACTAGGGAAAGCAAAAATACAAATGTAGTAGCACAAACAATAACAAAAAATACCTTCTGCCAGAGTCAGAACACAACCTGCCCCCTGTGTGTCAGGGGGTGTCCCAGCCCCATCCCATGGGGCTCAGCCCTCCTGCAGTGCCAGCTGTGGCTCTGCTGCAGCAGGGATCCTGCACAAGGGGGGAGTTTTCCTCTGCAGCTCCAGGGCTGCTGCAGATGGGCCTGGGCTCCCTCTGGCCATGCAGGGCAGCAGAAAGCTGCTCCTCTGGCAATGCAGGGGGCAAAGGCTGCTGTGCTGTCCCAAACCTCAGATTGTATCCAAGCAGGAATGCTTGGCTCCTCCCCTGGGCGGAGCATCTCCCCATGGGATGCTGGGATTGGATCAGCCCTGCAGGGACACTCCCTGGCCATGGACAGCAGAGATCTCCTGGAGGGAGGATTCATTTGTGGGAGAGATAAAGCAAACTGCCCCACCTGGTTTTTACAAGTGGCCCATTAACAGCAGATAACTGCCCCATGTCTAGCAGATAATAGAACACACACCAACACACAGCCCCAGCCACACCTTGCATTTGCAGCCTGAGACAAGTGGCTCCCTGGAGCAGAGGCCAGACAATATTAAGGGAATAAAAGCAGGTAATTACTAAAGGCCTTCAACAGCTGCACCTTGGGCAGTCCAAAGCCTTCAAGAGGGGTTATACCCAAGATGGACAATGATTTATGAGTTTGATCCATTTACAGCTTCACGTAATTAATTTGCCCCCAGTTTACTCCTTCCCAATTCACTTTTGGGTGCCCTTGAGTTTCAGGCCTAGAGGAATTATCTGCTGTGAAGACAGTAGCTAACATTCTATATGGAGTTCAGAGTTATACACTAATGCAGTACAGGACTTGAAAAACACAAAAGCTGCAATCCTAAGGCATCAGTAGCACCCTCACACCCAGGCCTGAGGTGAGGATCTGAAATGGAAAAATGAGGAGAGTTCAAGGCTGAGCAACAAACCCCAACCTTCTGTGGCCATGTCAGAGCCAAAGCCAGAGGGGATTCCTTAGCAGTTCATTTATTTCAGGCAAAAAGCCCAATCCATGAGAAACGTGTGTTCAGAGCAGGGGAAGTAAGAGCTCAACTTAAGGCAAACACTGCAAATTGAAACAATTATTCAGTGTTGAAGTCAAACATTTTACCCTTCTGAGCACATAAAGCTCTCAAGGAGAACATTTTCTTCAGTTTATCTCCTTAAAAAAAAATCAGGATTAAGAGATATGCTAAAGCCTGAGTTATCTCATTAATGGTACTGGTAAGATTAACAGCAAGAATTAAATAATTCCATTATTACTTAATGGCCTTTAAAAATGTATTGCCTTAATATTTATAATCAGACCCTTTAAGATTAATAATGCTGACTTGCCACCTCCCCATCACAAGACATTTCTCACACTTACCCACCTTCCACAGAACCCTCCAAAGAAAAAACCTGAAATTTTTACATCTGACAAATTCTGAAGTAAGAAGGAAAGAAACCACATACATCCATAAATTATTTTTTTATTCTGAATCCAGCTCTTGGTTTACATTGCACAGGAAACACAGGCAATCCCAAAAGCATTCAGGACTTGCAACATTACACAAAGTCCCAAAACTGAATTCATCACACTGATGCCAAGCTGACCCTTAGACTCTAAACCTGGGTAAACTGGAGACCAAAAAAAACTTTTTAAAAATCAGAAGTAGCAAGGAACAAGATTCCCATGGTCTGTTAGGAAAACTTAACCCAGAGCTATATCCTGCCTGAAGTCTCATGGATTCCCCCAAATTCCAACTTCCAGACAGACCCAAGATGGTCCAGATGCTCTTCAAGCCACAATCCAGATCTCTGCTGTTGCCCAAACTCCCTCAGGATTTTCTGGCAAAACCCAAAAATCCAACCAAACCTCCTTCTGCTGCCAAGAAAATTTTGCGCTATTTGAAAAATTAATCAACACAAACAGTCTTTTCATCCTAGCAATATTAAACCATAAAGGCTGAATAACATGTTGGCCATCAACTGTTGACCCTGCACTCAAATTTGCTGAAGCTGGTGAATGTTGGCAGGATATTTTGCCCTTGGATGAGGTCCCTGCAGCCTCTCCTCCACACATATGTTCAACCATTTGTTTCAGTGATGACTTGAAAGAGCAGCTCCTCATTAGCTGCTCCTGTGCAGACCCCAGCACTCACCCACGGCCTTCAGCAGCATCACCTGCACCACAGGAACTGAAATATACACAAATGTTTTCACAAACCAAGCTTCCAATGCCCAGCACTAAAGCCAGCAGTGCAGGATGGCAGCATCACCTCTGAAAGATTCCTAAGTAAATAAACCTGAATGTCACTTTGGACCTCAGAACACCAGCCTGTCATGGCAGGAGAAAGCAGAGACACGTGGCTCCATACAATTAACAGTATTTAAAACATTTGCCTCTAAAACCTGGCAAACTACCAAAAATTTTACACTCTTTTTTTAATTAAAAAGCTTTTTATTAAAAAAATTATGTGCACAGTTCATAATTAAATGTCTTCTTTCCTGTGACTTGGTTTCATTCAAACACAGACATTTTACTGGCTTAAGTTTTATACAAATCCCACAAGGTAAAAACCCCAACAGACACATACAAATACAGGAGATGGTATTGCTCAAGGGATTTTTTTGTTCTCTCCCCACCTCATATGAAGAAGTGCAATTTTGCTTCTATGGTCCTTTAAAGTGAAACAGTTTTTTCCCCTCAGTAAAACAACACTCTCCAGGAAGAATTGCACCACATACACAAAATAAAAGAAGGTCTCAGCTCTGCCCAGCTTCCCCATGCACTGATTCAGGTCTGAGAGATCCATATGAAAATTGTGCTTACAGTAACTCATCCCCAGCAGCACAGACAGGGCAGTAAATGCACCCACACTCTGTGAAATTGCTGGGGAAGGGAAGTCAATACCATTCACAATTAGAGCAGTGAAATGTTTGTATTTACCAGAACTCTCCCGCTTTTCCGTACAAATGCGTGCCTGCCCCAGCCACCTGAACTGTGTGGCTGAACTGCAAGTCCAGCATGGGGATCCATTCCCCAGAAATCCATAATTTAACACAGAACTCTGGGGTTTTAACTCAAAGAACTCAATCTTCTAGACATCCTTCTGCCCCCACTTAAGACAAAAGAACTGCTACCTTTATTTTCCTCTCTAGAACATCTCAGCTCCAGGGGGAATTTCAAAAAGAACTCAGCTTTGGTTTAATATTCCCTTCACTGAAAACAGTGAACTGTGCTACTGGCTTTGGAAAGATTTCATTTAAAAAGTTTTCTGGAATAACTCCTCTTCAACGTTTTGAGGAAACAAGAGTATTAAAAATTAGGCTTTTAGTGACTCCAAGAACAAGGTTCCTCATCGGTTCCTCTCCTTTCAGCTGCAGCTGAAAGACACTCTACACATTCTATCATTTGTCCTTAAAAAAACTAGGCCGTTCCCTTTAGAATCCTCAAAAAAAATCAAGTTTCTTTCCAATTTGCTCAAGTTTTCCAATGCAGAGTGCTGGTTTTTGTGAAAAAGTAGGAAACACCCAGATCACCTGAAATTTTAAGTACTCACTTAGGAAAGTATTTACCTGCTCTGAGACAGAAAACTGACTGAGCCTACTGTGCAGACTTCTTGTATTGAAGCATTTATAACTACAGGGACAAGAGTCAAAGTTTATATTTAAATGCAAAATCATAAGACTGTGCTCTCTAATGTGAAAATGTTTCTAAATTTAAAGCAGAAGCTTGCAGTGTCTGCTGACCCTGGACCTACCCCAGAAAACCTTACATGAAATGGGTGGACATACCCTGGTATAAAGAGCATTTCAGAATCTGGAATGAAAAAATACAGTGCAAATAACCAGAAATAGTCTGAAAAATAAGTTTTACATATCAAAACCTCCCAGATTAGAAAGGAATTACAAAGTAGATGTATGGTGCTAAGAAGTTGTCTGACAAATGAACAATGGGTTATTTCCCTCACAGGGCGAAATTTATTTTTTTATGGGCATGTAGTGACAGGACAGGGGGGAATGGCTTCAAACTGACAGGGAGGGGGTTTAGATTGGATACAAGGGATAAATTCTTGGCTGTGAGGGTGCTGAGCCCTGGCACAGGGTGCCCAGAGAAGCTGTGGCTGCCCCTGGAAGTGTCCAAGGATAGTTTGGACAGGGCTTGGAGCAGCCTGGGACAGTGGAAGGTGTCCCTGCCCATGGCAGGGGGTGGAATTAGATTGTCTTTAAAATCCTTTCCAACCCAGGCCACTCTGTGATTAATTAAAAACAGTATTTCAGTCAGAAGTCTAATTTAGAATTCATCGTGTTTTACCCTAAATGGCCACTTTGAATGCTGTGAAACATGATTTGCAGCCAGAAGCACCAAGTACATAAATTCTTCCACATCAAAGGAGTAGTTTGTAAATTTTGGATGTTCTCCCAGTGTTGGGTGGTGTCCCTAGAAAAACAAGATAAGGACTTTTAGACAAAAAGATCAATACATGTTCCATTCAAAAAAGCAAGAAAAAAAATTGAGGATCTGCCATTTTAATTTATTATTTCTGATCCACTGATCTGCTCTGAGGCAAAAGAATCAGCAAAGGAACTGCATAACAGCCATGCTATGAATGGTTCATGGCCAATTAATTTCATTTCTCTTCTTCCCTCAACGATTAATATCAAATGATTTCTTAATCTGACCAGGGAAGTTATTTTGGCCTAAAGAATGAATATCATATTTCAAATACCAGAACACAGGTAGGTGAAGGAGGATAGCTGTGAATTCCTTCAGTTCCAGCACCTCACCCTTGCAGTGTGGCCACCATTACCTGATCCTGAGGGAATACTTTGTTCCTTTTCCTCCAGGTGATGTAATGGATGCCCCTCAGCCTTGCCAAATCCAGGTAACAACGTTCATCCTCACAATTGTATCTAGGGACAGGCAGAAAAAGCTTATTTACCTGCAGAGGTTATGCTGAAGTTACCAGGGTGAAACAGGAAAAATTTGAAATGTCTGTTGTCCAGTTGTAAGGCACCAAATATCATGGACAAATTCTGAACCAGCAAGGGCTGTTGTGGCCTTGGAGGCAGCTGGAGGCACATCTGCACATCAGACATGTCCCTGTCCAGCTGCAGCAGTTCTAGGACATGTGAAAAACAACCCCTGAGTTTCTGAACTTATTTGGAGAATGGACAAAAAACATTCTTAAGCCAAGCCTATGCTGCAAAACACCAGTCCTGCAGAGTTTCCCAGGATGGAGAATTCAGAGCCCTTTAAGAAGCATTCTGGATTTCTGCTTTGTTCTGTAGATTGGAGTGTCTGTTAACAACCCTACTTTGTGATAAAATATGTTTTAAAAAGAAGCTACAAGAGAAATGTAGGCAAAACACAACAACACAAAACTGACCTAGGCCAGCTGGTGCTCGTGTCCTGAGCAGAAAAAGGAGGATATAAAAACCTCCAGGGGGGTGCTAGCACATAATCAATTCATATCAATAATAGCCCTGCACATGCAGATAATCAGCTCACCTGCATCACCAAAACATCCTTAGATCTCAGACTGACCAGGCAGAGCCTGAGCAATGAGGTTTTCTCATTGTTTGCCATTTCCCCATTATATTTATGCCATGGAAGATTAAGAAATCACAGGCTAAGCCTGTATGATATAATTACACTGGATTTTATAATGAAAGCTTTCTCTGTTTTGATCCCCAGGAGAAGAGGCTGCCAAATATGAAATCTAAACAAGGCTGCAAGACAAACACTGGTGGTCAAATACCAGGAAGGGAGAGGCTTCATCAGCACACAGCAACAAACAGGAGCAGCTGTGTGTGAAATAGAGAGGGAAGGACAGACAGACAGACTTACAGCTCAAAGACAACAGCCCAGTCTGGCAGAAAGAGCAGGTGGGTCAGGCCAGCTCCATGTATCCCAATGAAAATATCAGAGTTGTGGGTAATTCTCAATTGCTCGGAAAATTCAAGCTCCCTGCGGACAACACAACAAAAGTGGTTAATAAAAAAAAATACAAAAAAAAAGATGATGTGGCAGCTCTATCCACCCCAGCAGAACATGGGGAAAGCACAAAAGTGGCTGAAGGGAATAATGGGAGAGGGAACTGATTTTTCAAGGAACAAAACTAAGGATCACAAGTGCTGCACCCAGCAGTAACTCAGCATGAAATGAAAGGAAATGCAGGCAGGTTTCAAAACATCACAAGAATTTGTTTCAAAAATACTTTGGTCAACTTAAAGTTTTTGAAAGTTTAAGGGTTTTTCTTTTTACTTGCCTTTAAAAAAATGCATCACTTAAAAAAAAAAAAAACAACACCACAAAACTAAGAACAAAATACCCCAAACAAAACCTAAGAACCCAGCATAAAACACCTGTTTCTGAACTGCACTCAGTGTAATGTAAAATACACAAATAAACATCAGCCCACTGTCTCTGTTTAGTCAAGAACATGGATGTATTAATGCTGATTTCTTTTCAATGTTCCTACATCATTCAGGACAGCTCCAGGTGGAGCTGCTGCCATCTGGGACAGGCATTCATTGTTTGGGAACTTCTCCTTCAGTCCATTTCTTCCTGGCACAGTGCCTGCTACACCTGGCACCACAAACTGACCTCAGCTGGTGTCCTCAGGGGCCACCAGAGCAGCAAATAATCAGAGTTATTATTGATTACCAAACTAAGGCTCATATAAAATTAAACACTGACATCATAGAAGAGAAACCTCTGCTCACACAGTTATTGCAGAGCAAAATGCAAAAACGTGATGGGAACACAGCTGGCTTTGGGAGAGGGAACAAAAGGGATTTCCAGCCTTGTTCATTGTTCATTCAGCTTTAACCTGAGCCTGCTAACCCAAACTAGTGCATTATGGAGTGGGTGTGCTCCACCAGCTCACCCAACACTTTTCCTTCCCAGTGCTGGGGTTTTGCCAGGTTATCCTGGGACAGACAGAGCTGGCAGCAGCCACAGGCAGGGGAGCTCCCTCACAGCTGCCTCCTCCACCAACTCACTTGTACTTGTAGTCCACCACCTTGACCTCCAGCGTTGACACTGTTTTCAAAGCATTCACAAGCTGGGGAGAACAATAAAAACACAAGGATTTGGTGTCCTCCCTCACTTAATTGCTCCCTTGCACTCCTGACCTGGTGAAGATAAAACCAACTTCTATAGGTTTTATCTCCTTCATAAAACCAATGTCTTTGCCATTTTACCAGAACACAAACTATGAGCAGCAGTGGAGGCATCAGCTGAGGACAGCCCAGCAGGAAAAGCACAAATCCTTTGCTCTGTCTGCTCTGCCACTGAGCTGCTGCATCTCACCAGCCTCAGTTTCTCCCTACATAAGGTGGGGATGACAATCCCAATTCATTTTTGTCAGGCTCACAGTAAAGAAAGAAAGCAGGTATGAAAACATTAAATAATATAATTTTACCATGAAAAAAGCTTTTACACAAGTCCATGAAGTTGCATGATTCAAAACCATAAATCAATATGAAAATTCATTATGTTCTGAGTGCACAAACAAGGGCTTGTGCTTTTCAATCTGCAGGCATTACAAAGGGTTTTGTTAGACTTCAACACTGGAGATGCTATAAATAAAAGGAATAATTTGAAAGTGAAATAATTTCATTTTATCAGAGGATCTGCAGTGTCTGTTTGCTCAGAGGAAATACTTTTAGTATTACATTTGTAGTCTTCCACTGGATCTTTAGAAAGGGCAGCAAGGTTCAGTGTCTGGGGTACAGAAATTGAGACTGCCTAGAAGACATTTCAGAACAAATTAATATAAACATTGGACATATTTATCCAAGATTTGCCAGAAAATAGATGTCTTGGCTGTACCTGAACAAAAAAAATCAACCCAATAAGCAAAATTTAACTTCTAATAAATATTTTTAAAGATACAAAGAGCCACACCTCATTCTGGTTTAATATTTTCCGGTAATCTGTGCTGCGGGCGAGGATGGTGACTCGAATTTTCCCATCCTAAAAAGAAAGAAGCAGCAGTGTATTAGCTAAGAGGCAGCCCTCACAAGAAAAACAATCCAAAATTCTTCCATTACTACTTCTGGCAATTATTTGAGCAACTAAATATGCTCCTTCCACATGTAATGGTGTAACCACCTTAAAATGCACATTGTATTTTCTGACAGATTCAAAGCATCAAAAACTTTGTGAAATTTGGATTATTAACCAAGAACTAAATATTTTCTGAAATATTTCTTTTATTCAGTACAAAAGAGCCTTTGTATTACACATTATCTGGCAGTTTTTGAAAGCAGGAAAGCAGCTTTCTGGATGGCTTGCGCACAAGTTCCTTGGGAAAAAAAAATATTTTACTTCTATAACAGCTCCTCCTTTTACCTCTTTTAATTAATTGGACTCACAGGGGCGAGCGCTCCAAGTGAAATAAAGAGATTTAACTGCATGGCTCCCATTAGTGTCAGCAGGAGAAGCATAACTAAATGCCTGTGCAGAGCTCTGAATGTGCCCCTCAGCAATAATTTGTGGGCCTCTCTCCAGCAGAGACTTCAACCAGCCCAGAGCTGCCCTGGCCACCAAGGCAACGTGCAGAAACCATCAGGGTGAGCAGGAGGGAAGCCCAGAGCAGCCAGATGGTGCTGGGCAAGCGTGGAAGGAGCAGGTTCCTGTGTTTCCAGCTCTGATCCCAGCTCAGCAGCATCCTTGATAAAGGGCAAGCTCTGCTCTGCTCTGTGGGATTCCCATTGCTGCCACATGGAACTCGTGTCTGATTTAAATAGGAGGGACACAAAGGCCTCCAGCACAGGGAATGGACACAGGGATGAGACCCTCAGGTTGGAAGGAGAAAGCCCTAAAGTCTGTCCTACAGAAATAAGACATAAGGGCAACTCCCACAAACATACACAAATGTTCTCTGAAGGTGTTTACAGGGAAAACCAAGCCCTGAACATCACAGGAAAGGACAAAAAGTTCACAGGTACACCCCCATTCCCCACTGGGCTCAGTTTGCCACGGCTGTTCTCTGGCAAGAGCCACCAGCTCCACACTGCAGCTGCTTTATGCAGTCATCACACCTTGGGTCCTTCCTGGGTGATATTTAATCTGTGCAGCACATGCTGAGAAAAGGCTCTGAACAGCCCCGTGCCGTGGCAGCCAGAGATCTGAAATTAAAAAAGGAACTGTTAATACACAGGGTTATTTCACTCAGAAAACTGAGCTTTGTGATCAGGTTTTTAACATTCTTGTGGAACAAAAGCCCAGTATCATGCACTGTGCTATTCACTGCAGCACAAGTGGCACTTTCATTTAGAAGGAAATGTAACTCCAGTGCTAGAGCCTGAGTGTGTGAGCTAATGCCCTCAGGGAAGTCTGACTGTGCTGAAGCTCTTGTGCTCTGCAAAAACACCAGTTAGCTCACAGTGCCCACCCATTCAAGGGGAATAATTTGCACCTCCTGAGCTGTGACACAGGAGACTGCCGGGATAACTTTAAAATCCCAATCTTTAGGGAAGATCATTCCATTGGAGCTGGAGCCTTCACTGCAGTGTATTTAATTATATTGGAGGGATTTCCCAGCTCAGATGGGGAGGGAGGGGGGGGATGGATGGATGGATGGATGGATGGATGGATGGATGGATGGGTGGATGGATGGATGGATGGAGGCACTCACCAGAGGGGTGTTATAGAACAATCCATACCGCATCCGAGGCAGCAGAGAGAACACGGCTTCCTTAAAGCACACCTGCAAGGGGATCACCAGGAGTCACCCCCACTGCTCCTCCCCAGCCCATTCCCTGCCAGCCCTGCTCCTAACGAGGCAGCAATCACTGCTCCTGCCAAGGAACAGAACAAAGATCCCAAAGGAGCTCTCCTTCGGGACCTACAAGTGTGGGAAGAGGTGATGAAAGCACCCCCAAGCAGAACAAACATGGACTAAAGAGAAGGAAACCAGTTAGGGAGTTTAGACTAGATTGACGAGGCTGAAATTAGCTCTGAATGGATGCATTTTTTGGTGTAAATTTTTTTTAATGATAAGCAGCAGGAATGCCAAGAGTTACAGAAGGAAATAAACACCTCAGGAGGAATCAGAAGACTTCAGAAAGACTATTTGAAAACCCTTAACTTCAGTTGGGAGTCCTGCAGAAGGACACAAAAGTTAAGTCCATCTATATAAAGGACAGACACATCACAGAATCAGGTTACAGTTCTGTGTCTTGTTTCTAAGGCAGAATACTCATATTACATAAATTAAACATTAATGGAAAAGTATCAATGCTTTCCTCTGGAGCACCCATAACTGCAAGAAGCTTCAGATGTTGTCATGTTTGCTCCCTAGTGACTATGAATTAAAACAAAATATAGAATTCCATACCCTTTTAGAGTCAAAAGTTTTCAAGTGAATTATTTCATAGTCAGTAAATGCCTTCCATGTCTCACTGAACAGGTCACCGTAGCCATATGAGCTCTAGGAAGAAAGCAAAGAAAACAAGGGCACAACAATTACAAAAATGCATATTAGAACCTCTCTTCATGATTTACAGGTCCTGTATATGAGTTTTAATACAGTTAATATGTGCAACACCACCACAGGACTCAAGGCAGCCTAGCACAGAACACAGACATTACCCAGCACCAAACTCTGTGTTTGCACTGGCAGGTAACTCAAATTACCTCTCAGGTGGTTAATTTTTAATAAAAACTTCTACAAATTAGCAAACTAGACAATTTCTTCAGTAGCAGATTATAATTTCTGAGTTAGGAGTGCGAATTACTTTTCCCAGAGTCAACAGAACACAAGTTAAATTTGAAGCAACACAAACACAGGGATGGTGAGAGGCCTAAATCTCAACTCCTGAGATTAAAAAAAAAATAAACCACCAGGGAATTCAAGTGCAGCACTGAAGTCTGAGGTAACAAGTCACAGCAAGCTTGTTTTGCATTTGCCTGTTTTGGGATTGTCACTTGCATAAGGCACCTGTATCACAATCTGATGGCAATGATCTGATTTGATGGAACAAACACCTGGGGGTTTCTATAGAGAGCAGTAAAATCCTTCATTCTGTGGGGAGCTTTTAAAGAGCCATCAGCAGGGCTCCTGCCTTCCATCTGTCACCTTTCCTGCCCATCCCAGGGCTCAGTCACCACCTCTGGCTCTTGCAATGCAATTAAATGTGCCCTCATTAGCCCCGGTGCAGGTTCTCACTAAAGATTCCTTTCAGCTCTGGGGCCAGCTCAGGCTGCTTGGAAAGTTGTGTAGAAACATTCTAAATATGAGATTTGAAAATAGGATTACAAATGATAGCAGGGGAGAAGAGATATCTGGTGAAATGTAAAAGAGTCTAAAGGGCACTAGATTTCCTTTGGTTAAAGAGGCCTTCCTTGTGCTCTGCCATTAGTTATTAATGAATTTTAGAATCCAGACTCCCTTCTGGCCATGTATTACAAGAACTGCTCTCCCAGATTAGAAGTGGAGAAGTGATGAAAGCACCACTCTCTAACCCTCTTTGCTCTCCTTAAAAGTGCTTTATAAACATTTCTTCCCTGCATTCACAGTGATCTGCACATCAACACCCAGTGGAATTCCTACTCATTTTCTGCTTTGTTTAACCTACATCTAAGGGCAATACTCTTTAATAAGAACAGTAGGTAGGAAGTATGGCCAAATCTAATTACATCAAGTTAAAAAAAAAAGAGAGAATGAATAATAAGCTCAAGTGCACCTTTTGATGAGCACAGACAGATCATCAGCAGCTGACTGGTGCCATCACCTGGTTTTACATAGCAATGAACTCCAGCTGCCTGGGCAGGTGATGCTCATTTAAAGTGATAACAGTGTGGCACTGCTTTGAATGGTACAGCTGAAAGAGTTATTTGATTCTGCCATATAAGACAATGAGCTGCTTTTCAAGTAATTTGCAATGCTGTCTGACACCTGATCTTGTCAGAAAGCCACCAGAGCTGGATTAACAGGTCCTGTGCAACATCTGAGAGATGGCACTGATTTTAGTTTTAAAATACAATAGAATTAGAAAAAAAATAGTTTCTTCTAGCCAAACAGGTTTCTCATTAAACAGCAAGCAGGAGATATTTGCAGTTCTCTATTGAAGTTTAGCTGTCCTAGCACTAAATGCTCAGAGAGAAAACTCAACAATTTATGATCACAGAACAGATGTGGTACAGTGATATATTCAAGAACTGTTATTTCTGGACCTAATTATGCACTTTATCTGGCATATTACAAATTGCCCCCTTGTTTTTTATTTAGTTTAAAACCCTCCTACACAACTTAAATACTGTCCAATAAAACTAATATTACTCAAACACAGTAATTAATGGTTTCAACTCAGCAGCACAGCAGAAACAGCCCCACTTAAAAATGTGTTTTATGTTATCATGGCAATGTGAGAGGTGACTGAGGGAAGTAACTGCAAGAAGGCTACTTAAAGGAATTAAATATTAAACTCTGGTTTAATATATATAAGGATTTAATTTAGCTGTTTTCTTTGCTAGAGGCTGCACATTACTGATTTACAAACATGCAAGACTGCATTTCTTTTTAAATATAGAAAAAACAGTTGAGCAAATCTACTTCTATATTCCAAGAGAAAAAAAAAAAAAGATAACAATACCAGTTAAGACTTCAAATTCTACAAATCAGAAATACTGATCAGATTATTTTTGAGGCCACACCAAAAAAAAGCATAACTACATGCTAGCATAGCTGAGCATTCCAACAGCACATGGTTTATCATAGAAAATCTGTTCTCTAACTATTCTCTAATGCACCTGCATTAAAAGAATCCAGAATTTTATCAGTTCCACATGGCTGTGGCCACAAGAGAGCTGAGGATTGGCTACCAAACCTTTCAGAGCCTCTATAAAGCAGAAATACAACCCATCAGAAATACGTTAAAAGCAGAGCAGACTTACAGTGTCCCACATGACTATGTTGACATCAGTACTGAAGGAATTATTGATATGCTGGGTAATGTAAAGATTGACAAAGTCACAGAAGTGATGGTACATATTAACACCTGGAAAAGAAAGAATTGTTAGCAAAACACTGCATTACTTGCTCTATTTTTATTAGTTTATGCAGGTTAGCATCCTGCATTTTATATTAGCTTCCCCTGCTTCTGACTCCTTGAATCCTCCTAATACACCCTAAAAAGAACCTCTAAAAGGAAGGAATCAAGGAAAGAAATCTGAGGTAAAATGTGTTTTTTTAAAAAAACAGAGTTAGAAGAATGGCCAAAAGAAAGAATAAGATGAGCTTCATGTGCTGTTTCTCTTCACAGTCTGCAGCTGAAGGATGTGAAAGGATCTCCTGCTTCAACACAGCCCAGTCAGGCACAGGGAAAATGAGAAGTGGCCTTAGGACAGCTCTGGTTCTGCTTTAGTGGGGCTGGGGAAGCTCTGGGACCACAGGACAAACTTGCACTTTCACAGCAGCCCAAGCCATCCCTCAGGTGCTCTCTTGTTCATTCTTGGTGCACAAAAATGTCCATGAAACAGAGGAGAAACAAAAAAATAAACTAAAGATACCAATTACCTGCATCTAATTTCATGAAGTATGTTGGCTTTTCAATAACAATGTCACACTTCCCATCCTCTAGAGGCCTGAAGTCTAGTGCAGTGAATGTCTGGAGTTCTGCAAACCTAGAGAGATTCAATCACACAGAATATGCTTTGACATCAACACTCTTAAACCAGTGTACTTCCCATGTCTCAGATTTAGCAACTGTCCTTCCTGTCCATTTCAGTTAACAGGACTGCTGGAAACTGATGGAGTCTGACAATTAAAATTATTTGAAATTATAATGGAATGTTCTTCAGGGCTTCTAGAGGTTAAACACTGCCTTTGATCTCAGGAGTGAGCAGCACCTTTGATCTCCAAATCAAGGCAGCAGGGATGTAACAAAGAGCCTCAGAACCTGGATCTGTGGCTTCACTCAACTTGATCTGCCTTGCCAGAGACACTTCAGTGAGATTTCCATGCTTTGGTTGGAATAAAGAATGTAAAGGCAGTATTTATTGTTCCTGCATCTAAACAAGGATGAGCAGCTGTGATGACAATAGCAGGTAGAGGAGAAAATCCTCCTCAGCAGCAGTTCTTGACTTAAATTAAACATCAATGAAAAATGGAGGAAGAAAAAGAAAATACAAACAAAGCATCAGAATGAATTATTGCAAGGATCTTAATGGCTCCAGTTCCTTCATCAATTGACTGGCAAGGCAGCTTTGAAGTGCTAACATGCAAACTGTGATGCTCTGCACTTCCTACTCAGCCTGTGGACTCAGCCCACCCCACATTCCCAGCCCAGGGATCCCCAGCACATCCCCATCATCCTCACCAAGGGGAGAGGATCCCCAGCACATCCCCATCATCCTCACCAAGGGCTGTGGGACCCCCAGCACATCCCCATCATCCTCACCAAGGGGATGGGGAACCCCAGCACATCCCCATCATCCTCACCAAGGGCTGTGGGAACCCACAGAAGGGCACCTAAGCAGAAAACAATCACCCCTCCCACACCCAGATCAGGCACAGCACCAGCACCTGGCCCAGAAAACACCTGAACTTATAAATTACAAGTTACAGCTTCCAATTGCAAGGTGTTTTCACACCTTTTGCTGCTGCAAGTGAGGCAGGACACAATTACACCCAGTGGGGATCAGAGTTTCTGCAGAGATCTAATTGCCAGAGGTTTCCAATGTCAGCTCTCAAACTGACCCCAGAAGGAGCAAGTCTTTCCTCAGTATGAAATCCCCCACACACAGCTGGGAATGCCAATGATAAAAATAAAAAATAATTAGCAAATTAACGTGGAAGCAGCCCTGAGAAGAGATTCTTACCAAGACTGCAGAGGGCTCTTGCGTTGACCTTCAGCCAAAAATGCCTGAACATCGAGGGTACAATGACCACCAATTTCTCCCTTCTGGAAAAAGTCTTCTTTGAATCTAATGCAAATTAGAAAAAGTCCATCAGCCTTTGTGCAACAGTGCCCTGCAATCTCAATTACACACTCAAGCCAGTGCTGCTTAGTCTCAGTTCAGCAAGGCTCTTCACACATATTTAAAACTTGAGTATTTTCCTCAGTGTAAATCAAGAACTTCCCACAACCTCCAAATAACCATAGTGGTGTCCTTGAAGGTGTAGGCATCATCTTAAAAAGCAGCACTAATCCACCCAGAATGTTATTAAGAATTATTTACACATACCCACATAAGTAATTTAATCAAATTTTATTTCATTACAGTGATGCTTCACAGGACCATCAGTTGGAGTTCTTGTTTGTTTCTAAGAATTTCTTACTGAAATTTACCTCAGATTTCACAACCCACTTTGCTACCCAAGGATGTTACATGACATATGAAGAGTGAGATGCAAGAACAAATTTCATGAAAACAAGTTGCCAGGTAAAGGAATTGCCTAAATTAGTTTTCAGGACAGGCTGTGATGATGACAAAACCCATTCTGAAGGGTAATATCAGTCTCAGTCATGAACCAGACCAAGACACTGACTTCAAAGACAAGTCAGAGGGTCACACCAGCACCACTGGTAGGGTTTTTTCATCCAGTTTCCAATATGTAGCTTTTAAATTCAGGATGTAGAAGATTTGGGTTCAGATCTCTCATCAGTCACTCAGTATCTAAAAATGCAGCTCCTGGATCTGCTATAAGGGCACAGGAAATGTCTTGGTTCCTCAGACAAAACCAATTGTATTTTGCACATCATCTGATCAAGGAAGGACATGACTGAAGACACAGAAACATGTTCTCTTCCCTCAGGGAGGATTTCAATCACCAGCAGCAATGAAGAGGGGCAAACCTTTACAGGGCTTCAGCAGCAAGCCTCTGATCAGCAGTGAAACTGCTGGCAGGGAAAAGTAAAACAAGTAAAACCCCTAGCAACAAGGAAACCAGCTTTGTTAAACCAATTCTCAAACCCTTTTCCCTGCCATCCCATTTCTGCTATAACCCAGGCAAACCAGAGACCTGTCGTGGTTTCTCTTCACAGCTCGTAAATCAATGTACAGGTTTGTTGCTCTGCAGTGCTGAAGGTACTGGGAGCAGGTCAGAGATGAATCCCCCTGTTAAGAACAAGTAGAATCCTGTCAACGACAAAAATGATTTTTAAAAACAAGCGCAAAGCATCAGATCTGTCAGAAATACCTACTGTTGCTGCAGGCTTGCAGTGGGTTTTCACTTCACTGAGCCTCTCCTGAACATACCCAAAGTCTGCTTGTTTCCAGAATATCTGCTGGGCTGTCTCAATGTCATTTGCCCTGGTGTGTGAAGGAAAGAGGAAACAAACCAAGGTTGCTCAATTCTAGTAATAACTTCAACAGAACACATTTTTCCACTGAAAGTGGAACAGAGGAACCAGCCAGTTACTTTATTGGCATTTAAGATGCCAAAACAGGAAGCACTTATCAGCTGCATGCAAGAGAAAACATCAATGACAATTTAATTTAAAGTTATTCTCCCCTAAAAGGGTACACATTTTTTTCTACATTTTTTCCTCTGTTTTTAAAGCTAAGAAAGGAAATACAGCTATTTTAGGACTCTGAATTCAAGGCTACATCAGAATAATGAAAACATTCTGGCAGGAAGCATTTCTAGCAGTATTTTCTTCCTTAAAAAGTTAATTTTTTTAAATCATGTTGAAAGGCTCATTATGCATAAATACACACATTATATATATATACACACACAGGTGTCCACAAAAAAAAAATCACACTTTAAATATTACCATAATGCTTGCTTCACTGCCATATCAAAGTGAGCACTACACTATTTTTTTACCACAATGTACAGTAGACATTTAAAATTAAACTTACCACCCAGTTTCAACATAATCACACACTGGGTAACTGAACCTGTTCTCTGATCTGCAAGATTTCTCATAACCCCAGCAGGATTTTAGTTTCTTCAAGTGTTTCTGCAACACAGAATGACTGAATCAGGTTTTGCAACAGGAAGATGGGAAATGACTTAAGTAAGCTGTTAGCTTTTAAATGACATCTTGCTCATAAATCTTGCATAAAAGGGCTTTTGGTTTGGTCTGTTTTCAAACAGAGTTTGAGAAACAACACCCAGATTCCTCATGCACAGCAGAGGCTCCAAAGTGGTCACACATGCACATCAATGTCACTCTTGTCTTTTATAGATTCTAACACAAATCCTTTCCCTGACTAATTGGCAAGGAAACCAATTAAGCACCATCTTTAACTGCTGCAACAAATCACCCCAACAGGACATTTGGACAAACAAACAGGAAAAAGGAAACTTACTTTATATGGGCAAAGAGGGTCCTGCTTGCAGATGTCAGCAACATGCTGGTTATTGTGCAGAAAGTAGGGGATGTGCTCATCTGGCAAGTTGATGGCTTTGTAGCTGTACAATGGCTCTTCCTGGATGTTTGGGAATTCAGTAGGATTTTCAGCTTGGGAATTAGCCAGGATTTCTTGCAGTAGCAATCCAAACACAAGCAACATAAACATGGCAACCTGCGAGTTCTGTGATTTATAAATAAAATAGAAAACAAAAAAGAAATTAACGTTCAAGCACACAGGACAAAATTCAGTCAGAGTCAGACATACAGTCAAAGAATTTGTACTTGCATTTCTGGGGTGGTTTCTTTTTCCTGTGAAGACCAAACTTTCACTGAGAGGCCAGACTGCTCAACCTCAGGATTATCTTTGAATCATTAGTCATTGAGTGTTATTATGCACTACAAACTCCCAGTCAAGCTAAAATGGGTGTGTTTACTTTAGCTAAATGCCAAGGGATCCTGAGAGTTCAGTGTGGAAACCAAGTATAGAGCCTGCAATATCCAGTGAGAAGGGAAAAAAAGTACAAGAGCTGGGGGGGAGGGGTGAGAAAAGAAGGATTTTTAGTTTTAAAATAAGTATAAAAAAACATATTCTCCATTTTGAACTAATAATTGGCAGAGGGAAAAATAGGCAGACACAAATAGACAGTCACGGCTAAGTCTTACAGGATGCCTGTTTTTAGTGCTTAACATCATGTTAAAGAAACTTGACTACAGAGTATATTCTATATATAATTTTATACATAATAGAAGTGTATTTATATATATACACATATACACACACAGGCCCACACATCTGTGTACCCTAAAGCTGATTGCATTCCTTCCTGCTAACACAACCTTCTCATCTAACACCTCTGCTTTGAACCATTAAACTTTCAGAGGAAATGTATGGCCTGTATCTAAACTCCACCTTTTTTGGCGTTATAATTTGCTAAAATTTGCATGCTTGCTTTCAAGTGAAGCCTTTAGCAAAATTCCTGCGATACAAGCAGTTTTACCTGTTTGGTTTGAGAGGAACCGCTTCAGCTTTCCCAGGTACAGAAACCTGGAGCGGGGGAGGAAGGTGGAATTGGGTACGTCCTGAAAAAGGAGATTTGCTCAGTATCCTGCTCCTGGGGACACTGTCCTGCTCCTGGGGACAGTTCCCAGCAAGGAGAGCAGCTGGCACAGCCCGGGCACGGCGCTGACCCCGCTCTCGGGTCCTTTCCCCGCACACAGCCGGGGCTCGGGCTGTTTCACACGCATCCCCTCTCCCATCACCAACCCGGCCGTGGCCGCAAAACACGCGGCCCTTCCCCAACCCTGGGGCTGTCACTCGGGGAAGGTGCCCGGCATCCTGAGCCAGGCCGTGCTGGGTTCTGTGATAGACCCAGAACCAGACCCAGACCCGGCCCGGTCGGACCTGGTGCCTGACCCACGTTTGTCACACCCGCACTGGACCCGACACCGCCGCCCCGCCTTGCGCTCCCCTGCCCCGGCACAGCATCGCATCTCACCGCGTGTTTTACCGCGTATCTCACCGGGTGTTTATCTCCCCGGGTGTCTCAGCCCCGCGGGGCCCGAGGAGCCCCGCGGCCCACGGGACCGGCCGCTGCTCCTGTTGGGCGCTCGCCGCCGGCCTCAATCCTCATGTCCGGGGGCAGCGCTCGACGCGGCCCCGCCGGGCTCCGAGCGGGTGCGAGGGAGGAGCGGGCGGCTCCGCCGGGACCGCCCCGCCCGGGGCGGTGGGAGCCGGGCAAGGAGGGAAGAAGGGAAGGCAGGGAGGGAAGGAGGAGCCGCGGGCCGGGGCGGAGGCGCAGCGCCGGGCGCGGGTCGGGCTCGGGCGGCGCGACTCGGCTCAGGTGGGGCCCGCAGTGAGGGCACCTGCCCGCGGGGAGCAGCGGCGGAGCAGCCGCTCCTTCCTTCTGCTGCCGGAAATTAAGCGCTGCCGGCCGGGGAGCGGCGAGCGCAGGATGCGGAGGAAAAGGGCCTTTTCCTGCCGCGGCCCGGCAGGAAGCGCAGGCTCCGGCACCCCATTGTTGCGGGCGGCCCCCCGAGCCCGGGCCGGCAGCGGCGGGGCTGGGACAGCCGCGGGCACGGCAGAGGCTCGGCGGTGCCTCCCCGCTGCCCCTGGCCCTGCCCGCACCCCGGCCTGACCCAATTCCCGCAGTGACGAGCGCCGGGGGAGGCACAGGCGCCAACACCGAAGAGCTTTGAATCCTCCCCACAGCCCAGACCTCCTCTCCCTCGTTCCCAGGTGGGAAACGAGGAACAAACGCTCAGCCCGAGCCGGAAACCTGCGAGAGATGCTGACCCCGCAGGGACACCGCTTACCTGAATAAAGGAAATTAGTCTGAATTTCACATTATCCACAACCCCATCGCTGCGGTGCATTTAGAAATAAAGCAGCCCCTCGTACATAAATATGCACGGTACCGCAAGACTTCTACTGCCATCTGTACCTGTAGTTCAACTATATCTGCTATCTTCTACCCTAAATAATATTTTCCTTTCACAGTACTGGTTCACACCCATCCACCCACCCTCCCCAGAATTATTTTTAAGTCTTTTCTCAAAGAGAACCAGGCACACTGTTAGCGGAAAATTTTATTTTACGCTGGCCAGTGCTTTATACAGTTTATACATATTTTACAACTAGAAACCAAAGGGTTCAATTTCACTGTGATAACCATTTCACCTCTTATTAAGGATCATTATAGCCCTTAGTAAAATGTAAGCACATAAATTACAACATGGAGCAGGAAAACAAAAACTAACCCTTCTTTCATGTGAATTTGACATGGGATTTTGAACATGAGCTCCTGAGCTCCTAACGTGAGTACCAGAGTAATCTATTCCACATCCACAGAGGCCTTTCCATGAGCAATTCAGCTCCCTCTGAACACTACACTGAGTAATCTTTAAATAACATTTTTCATGCTTGCTTATCCAGTGAAAATGAGAGCTAAATTAGTTATTTTCAAAAGGATATTCTAAAATAATAAATTTAGACAAAAGTGAGTATTAGAATTCTATCCTAATTCCTTTCATTTTGCACATTACTCTCCTAGGCAGTCTCAGTAAGAGCAATGAATTAAGTGTGCCAAGCAGACATTAATGTTTCTTCAAAACAAGCATACAGTTAGATCAAAGATGAGCAAACCAGGATATTTTAAAGTCTATGTTACCTTCCAACAGCCACTTTGTTTTCTAAGGCTTTGATGATTAAGACACAGAAGGCCATCTGATTCTCAGGTGATATTAAAGATTGCACTACAAGGGAATATAGAATCCAAAAATAATCAATACAAATATTTACATCTACTTTAATAAGATTTAAAAATCTAATACCTTTTGTGTTTTTACATCTAAAACAGTTAATGCTGATTGCATGTTAAAATTTCCCTTTTACCTAAGCTCTTGTAAACTAGATAGCCCAAGACATACTCAGAACTGTCAGTCCTTCAGGACTATAAAATAATTTATTTTTCTTTGCTGCATTTGTCTGCCAAGATCATAAAAAAAGGTGAAAACCAGGAAGTTATTGATTCAGTGTAGTAGACAAAACAGAATTTCTAATCTTTGTCCATCACAAAGAGTTGTTTTCTTAAGAAAAGGCTCAACTAACCCTTGTCCATCATAATTCTAAATCAGTAAAATTCCAGCAAGTGTTTTAAAAGAGACTGATTTTTGCTTAGGTTTGATTGGTCTGGGGTTTTCCAGAAATTTGGAGTAACCAACCACACTTTAATATGAAGGTAAAGTGTTAAATTCTGAGGTTTAAATTTTTCTGAGAAGAAAAATTGTACCACCATGGTTTCCAAAACTGAAATGAAGACAAGAGGGTAATTCCCTCCCACCTCCCAATGAAAAAAAAATAAAAGGAAGGGAAAAAAAGTTTTTATTAAAGCAGTTAGAAGTTTCTATGACAGATGGGGAGTTACAACAAATTTAAGTGTTCTGGCTCTATGGTTTTAATGAAATCCTCACAGAGTAACTGCCTGAATCTCAAATCAGACTGGGATTTTCCATGAACATTCCCTTGCTTGTGTAACTTCAGTGAGGAATAAATCCTTAACACCCATAGTAAAATCACATTACCAAGAGGCATTTCTGCAGAAGCAACTCCTCATCCTTCACATCCTTTGTGTGTCAGGCCACCAAATACCCAAGCAGGGAAAGAGTTCCCAAATTACAACGTGCACTGGTCTGGGAAAACAAACCCTGTCCCAACAGAGGCACTGGTGTGATAAGCAAAGAATTTCAACTGCCCAGTATTTCACACGAGTAGGTTCTGAGATGCAGCAAAATATTTGCTCTCTGGAATGCAGAGAGGAAGACACAGCTCCTTCTCAGCATTCCCAAGGGTCCCATTAAACATTTCCTCTGACATTACCAAAAATGCAGCTCAGCTCCAAGTCATGTGAGTGCTGTTTGGCCAATACCTCGCTGAAGGAATGGCATGAGAAATACTCTGCAGCCACTGGAGACTTGCTCTATGATTAAGCCACAGTTCAGTGTTACAAGAAGTCTAACCCTTGCTGCTTATATAAAAGGAACCATGAGATCTGCAGCAATTTATTTTTAAAAAAATCAGTTTCCTGCATTCTTCTGAACTGTTCTAGCTACTGGTAAAAATCAGCTACTAAATCTAGAACAGATATTTAACAGCTGAGATTTCTGGTGTTAAAAGTTGAAGACATTTATTATTACAAGCAGAGCTGCTGTCTCCACACTACTCAAGCAATATACAAGATGAAGCTGTAATTTGAGGTCTCATCTGAGTCTCACACTCTGCTTTAGAGGACTTAGTGTAAAGAAGTCAGACTAATCTGATTTGTCTAAGAATAATCACCCTGACATGTTCAGATGTTGTAAGCACAAATCTAAGATTTTCCTGTCATAAAAATATCCACCAGGTATGCTTCAGACAGCAAGTCCCTGCTACTTAGTTATTAAAAATTACCTGATGAGATTTTAGAAAAACTCATATGAACACTTGAGATAGACTTCTAAAGTGATTTTCACAGGTTTACAGAGATTATGAATCAAGGGCTGCTTTAGTACTACTCATGCCTTCCAGTGCTGTCTCCCAAGGTAACAATCAAAATTTCTGCTGCTTATGTAAAATGACCCACCATTTAGCAAAAACTTAAATAAAGGGATGACTGAAGAAAAAAAATTAAATATTGCACAAATAATTTATGCAGACAGAACAGGACACTTAAAGCATTGATTCTTCTGTCAACATATGAACTCTATTATATAGTCACATTTTCTATAATACAGGGGTTTTTTTACAGGACATTTAAATTCAGCATTTACATAAACAGTTATCTTTACAGTCTGTCACCATACAATGCTAACAGTTCCACCAGGAATTAATTTTGTCTCTGTTTTAAAAGTTCATCTATCTGAGTCTTGTACATGTTTTTCACATCTTCCAGATCCAGCCGGAGCTCCTCAGCCTCCTCTGCCTTCTCCCCATACATCTGGAGAATGGTGTTGTACCTCTGATCCAAGTCCTGCAAGGATTTTAACACACAGTTAAATCACTGCTTCTTATCCTCAGCTTCAAACAAGCTGCTGCTGGACAGTTTTACACTGCCAGGGGAAATAAGGGCAGCACCACCTCAAAGTGTAACCACAGTGAAGCACTCAGTAAACTTCAAAAGTACTTTGTGTTTTGAATACAGCTGGATTTATATTCTAGATGTTAAAGGAAGATATTCCAAAGATCAGAAAGAATTAGTGCTGACTTCAGAGGACATTCTGAAGCACCTTGAAGTTCAGTTGCTATAAGCATTAAAAACAGTTAGAAAACTGCACTGTTTTACTACAGGAATGACCAGTTTGATGAGAAATGAGAAAACTGAACATTCTGCATTCAAAAATTATTCCAAAACTTTTCAAATATTTCAATTTAAATTCTTAACCATCCAATTATTTGTCCTATTTCTATATACATATCTCTACTGGACATATATTCAGCTTCTGCATCAACCTCATCAACCCATGCTATTTATCAAAACCCTTCCTCTACTAAAAAATCCAGTTCCAGCCAAGTTCCTAAATGATAGAAACCATAAAAATGGTTTCTCCCTGGTTTAGCACACAGTCTTATGCTCAGCACATGTTTCCAACAACTGTGTTTTGAAGTGACTCCCTAACCATGGAGTGGGCATTTTTAGATTCTATTATATATAAAATTAAATATAAAAACCATCAAAAGCCAGGCTCTTCAGTCACTTATGCATAGGGACAGATTTGAATATTTTCCTGAACTGACAGGACTACTCCTAAAGAAATGCAATTATCTACATTTTACTATGGATTTACACCAGAAATGCACTTACCTTTAACTGTGTGCGTAATTTGGGTATTTCCTTCACTTTTTCTTCAAGTTCATCATTTTGATTTGTTAATTTAACCAGCTCTTCTGCCATTATTGATCGAGTTTTCTCCAGGTTTCCAATTTCCAGCTAGGGTAAACACACATAACAAGGAGGAGAAGGAAAGAATTTACTGTATTTATAAAACAACATATCAAAATACAGGTAATTAAGGTTTATTCTTAACCAGTCTGTGAAACAGCACATCTCAGATCCACTCTCACTTTCTTCTTAAACCTCAGTATCCTGGATATTTTACTTTTCAGACAGATAGGTTTTCTGGATAGGTCCTTGCCAAAACAAAAAAGGAACCAACAAATTCTTCTTGTGCTCATCCCTACACAGCTGTGCTGGTTCACAGAATTCTTGTAACACACACCAAGATTTCTGAAAAGATACCTGTAGATGTGAAATCTCTCCTTCTCTTAGTTTTAGCTGTGACTGAAGGTTTTCAATTACACTTGAACCTGATCCCATCCTTATTGCATCATAGAGATTGCTGCCACTGGTAGTTATTGGTCCAAACGAGTGATCATGAGGATCATCCTACAAACAGAAGGTTAGAGAAGCTGAAAATTAAGAGAAAAACATGGCCATTTTGGGATCTTCCCTCTCCTAAATATGGCATAACTTAAGATTTAAAATACACTGTGCTAGGCAAGCATTTCAATGCTTAAAGCTTGTTTTCAAGGGCTGTGCCCTAAACCAGGAGTGCAAGTAAAAATAAATCAATTTTAATTGTTTTACAGTCACAGACATCTTGTGAGCAGATTTTAGATGTCTCTGCACAGGATGTTACCTTGTCTAAGGCCAATACACTCTTGAAAAGAGTCATTTTCTGCGTTACTGGAAGTTTTTGAGGAGGAAAGTAAGTGAAGTAAGTGGTCTGTCAAGAAGAAAAAAGCCATTATAGGTGATCTATCCTACCTGGGAGAGGAAGGAGGTCTGCAGACCTGCCATGTCCACCCCACTTATGGAACTGGAGCGGGACATTGACGGTGTACTTGATACAGTTTCAACCGTGAAGGACTTTCGGTCCTTAAAAACAAACAAAGACATCCAATATCACCAGTTAGAAAAAGAAAAAACCTTCACAACAGGCTAAAAGAAATTCTATAAATAGTCTCCTTTTTTCCACCAACAACTACAGAACACACTGTGATAGATTTTTTACTTGCCCCATACCTAAAATATATGAAAGTTCAACAACAAAGAATTTCTGTGCTGTAAAACAGCCTATCTTAAAGATCTTGGACCTTTCAGGAAATTTAGACAGAAGCTGCTAATTACACCAAAAAAAGGTTCTCTTTCAAGTAGCCAAAAGAGACTCAGAGGCAGTTTTGAACATCCAAGTGTATCACAGAAAGAATATCTCACATGCAGAAGAACATTTGTTAGATTGAATTTTAAGGCCTTTTTCTCCTTTTCAAATGAAGTGTATAGATTAAATTCCAGGATTTTTCACATGCTAATAATTTATTGATACCTCTTCAAGACAGACTGGCCCCTTTTTCCAGACAGCACCTACAAGCATGCTAACCACTGAAGGGGAAAGCACTTAGATTTTAGGACTGGAGACAGTAAGAAACAAACAACAGAAATAGTTTTACTGAATACGAACTGCTAATTAGTGGTAATGAATTTAATGACTATTGAGGATTGCTCTGTGACTTGTGACTTCAGTTGGAAAGCATGTGGAACATTGCACACTGAAACAAAACAGGAATTCAGTGGAAGCAATGCTGGTAAGTCTGAGCAAAGGAAACAAATTGCTTCAAAAGACAAAGGATCCAAGAGTGCTCCAAGAACACAGAGGATTAAGACAACAATCCATATTTTACCTCTTCTCAGGTTAAATTGACTATTACTCAAAACTTATTTCAGTGAGTCTAACACAACACCTATTTCACTGGAAAGACACTGCCAGGCATTAAAAGTGTCAGGTTCAGAGGTCTACTAAAATAAAGACAATATTTGTAAGACTTATAAATGTTAGGTTTTGGCACCTTCTCCTTTGCTGCTTCTTGGACAAGAACAGCCTTCTTCCTCTCCTGCTCAACCTTCATCTTCTCCATTTCCAACTGAGTAGCCAGCAGTGCCTGCAAAGAGAAATAAAAGCTGTTAATCTGCTAGCTCAGATTTCAAGCATAACAGAGATTAAAGCTGAACTAGGCAATACCTTTTCTTTCTTTGCATCTTCCAAGGTTTTTGCATATTCATCCTTGAGCCCTTCTAGTTCAACCTCATACCTACACAGAGAGGAAGGAAAGAGGTAAAGTTAATAAATAAGTATTCTCCATTTTATTCCCTGTAGATTCAGATGCTTTAAAAACAAACACAGCAGCAAGGCTACAAAATGTTATCAATGTAACACTGTTTAATCTTTAAAATGAAACAAACTATCCACAAGGGTTTTTTTGTAACATTGTGCCAACACTTGGCACAGTCACATCAACACTCCATTTCCCTACATAAACAGAAATGCTGTTAACCAAAAATGAACTCACCTGCTGTTCTCATGTTCCATTTTCTTTAATTTGTTTCTCTCCACTTCCAGCTGAGCCTGAAGACGGGTATTTTCTTGCCTTAGAAGACTATTTTGAGATTCAGAAGAAGACATCTGAATTTTATTAGCAAGGAGTTCCTCTGTAGCAGCCCGTTCTCTCTCAGCAGCTGCTGCTAGAAGAGTTTGGGACTCCCCTAACAGAAAGAAAAAACATGGAATTTAACCTTTTTTGATCAAATATCTAGAATATCAGCCACTTACTTATATATCAAAATTGAATTTGAGATGTTTTTTTATATGCAACTAATCTTTCTTGAAAAATACATCTTCTTTTCTTTTGTGTGTGGAAATATTTTCCACACACAGAGGATCAAAGCAATGCAGAATGAACAGATTTCAGACTCTTTCAGAATGCAGTATACAACTACACATTGATTCCAGAAAGGAAATAATTTCTTTGGGTTCACCTTTGGGCTTTTAATGTATTTTTCATTTAAAACAATAAGTTACTACTGTATCAAATAATATATGGACCATCAGCTATGCAGGTAAGTGATATGTATAATCACAGAATATATGTACATATATTGGTAATATAATACAATATCATTATAATATGATGATACAATATGTGTATCATCACCTAGTCAGGTAAGTGATTCCAAACTTTACAATTGGGAATCTCAGCATCAGGCTGGAATACTTTCAGTGTCTCAATGCCCTTAGGTGCTGTGAGGACATGTACACCCTCCAGTCTCATGTTACAGAGTGTTTTACCTGCCCAAGAACCTTGGCATAACCCCCCAGACCATTTCCTCACAGGAAAGCATTTGGTGCTCCTCTCTCCTGATCCACCATCTACACTTTGGGCAAGTGCTAATGAAGCCCTTGACATTGACCTTGCCACATCTCACATCCTCACCCAGAGCTCCCACCTTACCCAGCCTGTCAGAAAGGTTCTTCTCCAGTTTCTCCCAAGCAGAGGTCTGGGCTCCCAGCGTGGCCTGCAGGTTCTCGATCTGCCTCAGCAGGGGCCGTGTAGCAGAGGTCACACTTTGGCTCAGCTCTTGGTTCCTGCTCTCTGCTTCCTGGAGTCTCTGAAATCACAAATCAAATATCATTTAAATCATATGATGGACTGAAAGATTCATACAGAGTTCATCTAAATAAATAGCAGCTGCTTTACATTCTAAGATGACTGCTTTACAATCTAACATTCATGTGCTTCAAACTCAAAGTGTGAAATTTCAGGAGAGAAGTAAAACATTTTTAGATACATAATAGAGCAAGGGCCCAAAAATTCCAGAGCTCTGGATATAATTTGAAACATTTTGGCAACCATCTATACTCTGGCCCTTAAGAACAATAAAAATATTCTTAAGAAGCAGATAAAGAGTCATCCACAGTGCATTTGCCAACAATTTTAGACAACTATCAAAAAATTAATGTCTGTATTTTGTCTCATATTAAAAAAGGACAGCATTCTATTAAAGAGACATAACAAAAAACTAAGATAACTTTTTCCACTATGTGATTTAAAAAAACATTCCCATTAATATTTTTATTGCTCCTCTGTAAAGGACAACCAGTGCAGGTAACAAGGAAAACAAAGCCTCTCTTTCAGGCTGCTCATGCACTGGTACCATTTTATTTTTGGGTTTTTAGAAGTCCTCCTTGCAGATGCAAGTGGGCATCATCTGTTTGTTCCAGTACCTGTTGTAGTTCACCAATTTCCTGCCGTAAATAATCTTCTTTTCTTGCTGCCTGCTGCTCTGCACGTTGCAGTGCCAGCCTCAGGTCTGCCACCTAAATCAACAAGAAATTGTTACTAAACTCTTGCCAAAAGTTCTATCATCACCTATTCCTTGCCACAGTCCCACACCATTTTCAAACAGTGGTATGTTTGTCTGCAAGTGAAAGCTTCATTTTTGCACGTACACAAACAGTTGCACTGATTTATTTATCACTAAAAATTCTAACAGGTAAGACCACAAACTTAATATAGAGTCTGTCAAAGTAATTTCATCTAGATAGGTAAAATGATAAATACTTTTAAATAAAATTAGTATTTTAAAGGTTAACACAAGCAATCCATGAATATGGAACAAGTTCCACAGGGAAGAAATCCTCTGGGTATTTGCTAAGTACACAGAAACGAGTTCCACCTGGTGCATTCCATCAGGTGCACACAGCAGGCAGTGCAGTCACCTGTTGATTTACAGAGTTTATTGCTCATTTCAGACCCACCTGGATTGCCAAAGCCTCCTGCTGCTGCCGAGCCTCCTCCTGGGCCTTTTCCAGTGCTAACCCAAGCTCCTCCTTGGCCTTCATCTCCCGACTCAGGGCTGCTTCCTGAGCCTCACTGTCCTTTGTGGCATTAGCTTTATGAAGATCTGCAAGTTCCCTGAGGAGAAAGAACCAGAGAAATAAACAAACTCCCAGTTCGTTTAAATGCCAACAGCAACTTGGAAAGTAACTTTGTTCCATTTAAATATTTCACAAGCATTGCACAAGAAAGAGCCACAATCTGAAGGTGTGATTGCTTTGCTTACTTGTAGGCACTGTCGAGTGCTGCCTGCACACTCCTGTTCCTTTCTTCAAGTTCCTCCACTTGTGCCTGAAGTTTAGTAAGGTCCTTTTCTTGCCTCTCCACAACACTGTTCAGCTGTTTAATGCTGTCTCGATGCTGCTTCTCAAGGTCCTCCTTGCCATCAAGCACCTGGCAGGGCAGACAGGAAAGATGAAACAAACCCCAGCACTGCCTGAGGACAGGGACAACAGTGGCAGCCAGTTTGGGATAAAGTGGCTGAACCATCTAACACCTGACAGAAAGAGAAAGGTTTTGCTTCCCTGCCTTGCCCAGAGGAGGGAGCTGCTCTTCACCACAGCTTCACACAGCTCCACATCCTGGGTCTGAAATTTGTAAAATCTTGACTCAATCACTGAATGTCCAAATTTTGGTGGTGCAGGTTTTCCAGCTCACATGGTAACAGCAGTGCAAGTGCAAACAAACAGCTGAGAGGATCCCTCACTGCAGTTTTACAAGGAATACACACACAAATCACAACTCAGTGCTCCAGTCATGTGAGATGGTGAGGCCCTGGCACAGACTGCCCAGAGAAGCTGGGACTGCCCCATCCCTGGCAGTGTCCAGGGCTGGATGGGGCTTGGAGCAGCCTGGGACAGTGGAAGGTGTCCCTGCCCATGGCAGGGGATGGAACTGGATGGGCTTAAGGGTCCCTCCCAACCCAAACCATTCTGGGATTCTATGAAATAGAGAAGTCTCCAGAAAACAAAAAAAAGTCCATTTATCAAGAGCCTTCCCAAAAGGCAATTTTGCAGCTAACATAAAAACTTTAAAAAAAAAATTTCAACAACTATCTTACCTGTTTTAAATGATGCAACTCCTCTTCCAATTCCTTAATCTTCTTGCTCTGTTTTGTGTTAATATTTTCTCTCTCTTTCTCTTTGGCTCTTAATTTCTTAATAATGTTGGAATTCTGCAGCTGCTGTTTGGAAAGCTTTTCTCCTGTGAAGAAATTGAACATGAAGCCAGTGCATATTGGTGATATTCTATGGATTCTCCCTATTCACACCAGCCTTGCTCTTTAGTCTCATGAAAATAACACTCCAGTAAACATGGAAATACTTATTATTACAATTTTTCATGCAAGTTCTTAAATTTAAATATATCTTATCCTGAGATACCTTTGCTACACTGAGCTACAGTGAGAGAGGATAGGATGTAAAAGGCTTTGAAAATTAAGCAAGTGAGCTCATCATCTCACTCAAAAAAAAAATCTTCTCACTTAGTATCTATATTTCAATTCTAAAATTAAGACGTATTAAAGGAGACACTGTAAAATGCCATGAACAATGCCCTCATTACATTTCTTCTGAATGGAACATGGAATGTTGTTCTGCACATGTTGGTTTTATCCCTCAGCAGCTTTTACTGCATCTTGTAGGAATCACCTCTGCAGCCACCTGCACCTGCCAGACCCCTCCTGTTACACTTTGCTATTCACTAAATGCTTAAAACATTCAGAAACATCCAACATGCTTCAAATTTAGCACTTTTTCCCCACACAAAGAAGGCTGGTGTGCAAGGCCACTACATTTCAAACTGTTCTACATATTTTTACTATCAAAAAAAAGTTAATTCTCACCTTCCTCCATTAATCCTTTGATTTGCTCTTCTTTTTCTTTCAATAATTCAGCAGTTTCATTGGTATTAAGTCTAGTAGCCAATTCCTCTTTAACAGTCTTTACTTCCTAAATAATAGGATAAAATACTTAAGATTGTTTATTAAAATACATGGAGGGAAAAACACAGAGTGAGTTACACTGATCACCTTTTTCTTCTGCCCTTCCTCTCACAAGACTTTGCTTGGAAAACAATTTAGGTTGGAAGGGAACTCTAGAGATTATCTGATCAAAACAGATTGCTCAGAGCCTTATTGCATCAGGTTTTAAAAAACTCCATGGATTGAAACTCTGTAAATCCTCTGTACAATTTGTTCTAACTTCCCCATCAATTCAATTTTCTTGAAACTTTTGCAATAGAGAAAAACCAACCTGTCCTATTCACACGTAGCTACTGAATAATTTTTCTAGTTCAACTCACTGCTGTGTCAACACAGTGACAAACAGCTGAAAAATATTTGTTTTACAGTCAGATTTGAGTTTCCTTTCTGCATTAAGCTACAGAAATTAAATGCTGTGACACCAGGTCAAGAACATTTAAAGCTCAAACTTTGCTGCTGTGTAGATTTCTTTGCTTGTTCCAAATCAATCTGCTATCAGCCCTTAATTTTCCTCCCAGCTAATCCTCTAAAGAAGCCATTCCCATTCTTCACCCCTTCCTCACATCCTCCTCACCAATGCAAATAATTATTTGGTACAAGGTGAATGAGAGCACACATGAAATCTCTTTTTTCCCAATTAAATGAGTTCCCCAAGCTGGTTCACAGCATGGATGCAAGAACACCAAGCAGCCTGGATGGCTGGAAACAGCTCATGCTGGTCACCAACAGCCTCATGCTTCTCCCTGGGTTAATATTCATTGTTTTTTCCTCAAGAAATTCAATTGTCTCATAAACTAATAAATATTAATTTCATGAAAAAAAAGCCAAATCACCTTTTTAGCTGCATCTCTCTCTTTGCAGGCTAGCTGGAGCTTCTTCTCAGCATCTGCAATTCGCTGAGCAAACTCCTCTTTAAGAGATGAAAGGCTGCTGCTCTCTTCTTTCATTCTAAACATTTCACTGCATTTAAAATGAACATTTCAGAACGCTTGCATGGCTATGTGACACTCCAAACAGCTCGCAACAATTTGTCTTAAATGCTTTTCAGAAGTTTTTTTACTTATTTTACACATGATAAGCTAAAGTCAAAAAACCTCACATCTGTATCAGAAGTCCTAATCAAAGATCTTTATCAATTCAGTAGTTTACCCATGAAAACAACTAAATGCCTGATTTAGCTTAAATGTTTTCTCCTTGAAAAAGTCCTTTTTAGTTAACCATAATCTGTATCACATAAAGGGTAAATTATTTCATCTATTTTTTAAGTTATGATCAATTTAGTTATTAAACAACAGCATCATATATCTGTAAATTTTATAACTCAATATTTGATCAATGAGCTGGTAAATACAACTTCCCACTTTTTCCCTTTTTAACTTAACCAAATTAAATAATAATTTCAGGTTTTCCCCTAAACCAGCCCCTCTTCCACACCTTCACTGCCTATATTTTAGTCAACAAAGTTGACTATTTACTTAGTAAATCAAGTTCCTCCCTCTGTATCAGGAAAATCAGTCTCTCCTAATAGCTGAATCCAGTCTTATAATAAAGATCTTTATTAGAGACCAAGACTGATTCTCCACATTTGTCATTCTTACTGCTTGCTTATTGAAAAATCTTTCCTCAGCCCCCTCCCATAAGAGATTATGGCTCCAAAAAATAACAAGTCTTTAAAAAAACCCCATCACAGCACATGCCATCATTATTGCCACCTTTCCCAAACAGTGCACATCCCCTGTAACCTTTGCACCAGTCACAAAGCTCCTTGTTTGATCTATTATCTAACATTTTATTACAGCAAAGTCAATTACAGCACTGGGTGCATTTTCATACTTACTCTTTGAGGTTATCAAAAGCTTCCTCCAAGCGAGCCCTCTCTTTGCTAGTGCTTAATAACTGTATTTCCCTCTTCTCCAGCTTCTCAGTTAATGCATCAATCATCTGGACAAGGTTTTATAGATAGAGAGCAGATTAATGGGACAATTAAAACACAGGAGGGGCAGGCTTTCCCTTCTCCCCACTCCTATTCCCTCACAAGACTATTTAAAATTGAACTGGTCAATGTTCCAGGAATTTGGGGCAGAAGTCAGTGAGGATTACCATGTTTCTGCCACACACCTGAACATAAAGACAACTGTTTTCTCTAGGTGTAGAAATCCTACTAAATCAGCACATGTTGCTGAAGTTCCTGAAAAAAATCATCAGCTGTGATATGGTTTAATTATACATGCATTTTTTAACTAAAGCTGACAGTCTAGAAAACTATGGCCTACATTAAGCATTAAGACTCCTAATGTTCTTTACAGAATAATTTCTGTAGGAAGGTTTCCTCTGTGAAGCATCAGCACAAAGCAGCAGAAGAGCCCCAGCTGAGGGAGGAAAACTTTCACTCAGAGTCAAATGCTCTTAGCTCACATCCTCAAAATAACTTCTTAATATCAAGTTTTGGAAAGTTGAACATAGATAACAAAAATACAAGAAAATATACAAATGTAAACCTCAAAGAAATAAAATAACACATTTGACTTATTAGGCTTCCTGTTTGCCACCCTTACTCACAATTCACAACAATGACAACCAGGTGGGTCAGGTGAAACCCACAAGTATCTGATCAGAAATTTTACCAGTACTGTTCCACTGCAGGGTATCAGGGACAGTTTTGTACAGGGTCAGATAGCTCAGCATCGATTAATTCATTCAAATAAGCTGATCTAAGAGATACAGGACAATGGAAGGGAATGTCAGGAGTCTCATTTGCAATTAAAAGGTGTGTTTGCAATACTTGTTTTATTTACCTTTTTAAGCTCTTGCTTTTCAGTTTCCTCTTCTATCAGTTGTTCCCCAGCATCCTGCTGGGGCTCAGCCTCCTCCTTCACAACCTGTTCTTCAACAGTTTGCACAGCAGCAACCAAAACCACATCTGGCTGCTCAGAATTAACAGGGGTTGCACTTCTCCCACTCTCTTCCATCTCAGCCTCCTCAGCATGCAGCACAGGAGCATCATTCAAGTTCTCAGATTTATTTTTCAGGGCGTCAACCGTTTCTGCCTTTGGCACGGAAGGACTGACAGCGACAGACGCCGAAGCAGAAGCCCTGCCTGATAACTCATCATCTGAATTTATTTCACTGACACTCCTGCTGTCCAAGGACTGCACACTGAATGAATCAATTCTTTCAAAGGCATCCGAGGAGCCACAGCTCTCAGTCATTTTCTGGAAGTCATCTAAGCGATTATAATCGGCGCAGGCAGACGTGGACAGGAGCTGGAACGACGTCTGCATGAGGTGAAGGCTGGATTTGGAATCTGCAGCTTCTTGTCTGGAGCTTACTGAGCTCTCACTGATCACACTCTCATGGTCCAGAACTTCAATATCACTGGTTGTGGAAGTGCCTGAGGAGAAGGTGCTGATGGGAGGTGATGGGGTATTGCTTTGTCTGTCCTCAGTTTTTCTCTCCTTCCCTTCCAAGCCCAGGTCTTTCGTGCCTGCTCCAAGGGGCTGAGCAGTGCCCTCAGGTGCACCTGCTGCTCCATCCCCTCCCACACTGGATTTTTCAGTAGGAGAATCTTCAGGTTCTTCAAAATTTAGAGCAGACACCTTTTTGTCAGTAGCTTCATTTGTGCTTGCTTCATGCTGGCCATCAGATTGAAGCACAGCATTCTCTTCTAATTTCTCCTTGGGAATATCAAGGCTTTTCAAGTCCAGGACAGCTCCAGAGGAATCCTTGACCTCTGTCTCTGCTGCCACTGGCCCTTCCAGCTGACTGGAGTGCTGGGACTCCTTTAAAGTGCTTTTCACCTCCTCTTTGGGTCGCTGTGATTTGGCTGGAGGTTTGGACACCACTGGGTTTTTCTGTATACTCTGAACGTCTGTTGGGGAGAGAAAGGCACTGAAGAAGTTTTCAGATTCATCCACAACCGTCCTCCTCACGGGCTTTGTGATGGCTGTGGGTGATACTGGCTGGTTCTGGGGTTCTGTGGTTGAGTTCAAGCCCCAGGATGATGTGTCCCATCCTCCACTTATGAGAGAATTAGTTCCTAAAAAAAAGGAAAAAAGGGAGACAGACAAATAAACCCCACTTTGAAGGCTACAAGCAAAAGCAAAAATTCCTGCTTCCCTACAGTGAAAGCAGTCCAGGCAAAACAACATGAAAAGCTGTAGTTAAGAGAATTATACTGATTAAAAAAGAGGAAAAAATTACAAGGTCTTAAAAGTTATCTGCAAATAGCACATAAACACACCCTTACAGAAAACAGAGGGGGAAAGCTTTAAGTATTTACAGAATTTTCACTGTAAGAAGGGTTCCTGCCCTTCACTTTCTGACAAGATTTCATTTTTCCTCACACACCAAGCATCAGCATGGAGCTGACAATAAAAATCAGCAGCAGCCCAGCTGAAAATTTTCTTTCTCTGTAGAGAAATACTAAATTGTTCAGTTCTGAAGCTGCCCTAAAACCACATCAACAATTCCAATTATTGTATTTCTTGCAGGATTTCCAGGACTTGTCAACAGCAAGAACAAGAATTTCAGCATCAAATTTCAGAAGCATCTGAAGTAAGAAAGAGAAGTCAAAAAACAGTATCCAATTTTGTACCTAAAATATAATCTGGGTAACATAACTATTTCAGGCTACTTAAAAACAAACTCACTCCATACAGCAGCATCTATTAAAAACACTGAGTTACAATATTTAAAGCTGCCTTCTACTTTCAGAATAGTTGATAGCTGTTGGCCTCAAATCCAGATAATTACTGTTTTCATTGCCCAAAATACTACAAACATGTGATTTATTACTACAAACATCTCACTTATTGCTACCTTGTCCATGATTCAACAGCTTCAGAAAAAGCTGATTTAACTGTAACATTCAGAACATATTTTGACATCTCTTAAGAACAAGAAGGTTTTCCCTCAAAACCAGATGCAGGCTGATCTTTGCTGCTCTTCTTAAGAATTACAGAACTACCATAAATACTAAGACACAAATAAAATTTTTAAAATTTGGACAAGTCTAAAGCTTTGAGAAATTAAGCATGACAGAGTTTTCTATAAATGATTTCTGCATTTTAAGATGACATCAGACCACTTATATGATTGCCAAGACCTCAAAGGGATAAAGACATCCAAGACTGACCTTTGCTGAGCAACCGACCGGGAAAACATTTTCAGTTGCTACAGCTTTCAGTTTCAGAAATCTCACTCTGCTGTGGCTTCACCTGGATATAACCTCCTCCTCCTCCTCCAAATAGGCATAGTTTTTCTAGATATAGTTGTAGCAATGACAGTAATTCCAGATTACTTCATTTCCCATATGTTATTTATTATATTGAATAATAATAATAATAATAATAATAATAATAATAATAATAATAATAATAATAATAATAATAATAATAATAATAATAATAATAATAATATATTCTGGGGGGAGTTTCTAATACAAGGGCTCCTTTTCGCTCTCTCCCTTCCAAACAGCAGCTTAGGGCTGACCATTCCTTCAGGCTCTCCATTAGCATGTGCACAAGTGAGACACTTCCTCATAGCCATGACAACTTTTCCACCAGCACATTCCTTTCGACAGATGTTGGAGGATTATGAATTGGAAGCCACGAAAAGTGGAAATTTCGTTTGGTTCACATGGACCACACTTTCAGCTTCTCCTCTGCCCTCCCTGTTGCAGAGAGCGAATCCAAGCAAGCCTCTGAAAAGATCATGATTTCCCCTTTTATATTACTGAGTTTTTACCAATTATTAGCCCCTCAGAAAACAAATATAAACAAATAACGCCTCGAGAAGCAGGGATATGAAGCTCAGTGCTACCTATGCGATAAAAGCAGGACACTGGTGACACCAGCCAGGCTCTGAGCTGAGCCTGTCCCTGCTTCGTGTCGGTGTCCCCCGGCACGGGAGGGAGCAGAACGTGGATAATTAAACCACAGGGGGCTCTGAATTATAAAACCCGGGGCGGCTTTGGGAGGAGGGCCGGTTAAACCTCCCCAGGGTAAGGGGGAGACAGCGGAGGAGGCGGGCGAGGCTGGGGCCCGAGGCTCGGCACGGCGGCCGGACCGAGCCCTTACCGTCACCGTAGTCGGGGATGACGGCGTCGGGCCAGGGGGTCTCCTCGGCCTGGATGTCCAGCACCCGGTCGATGGACTTCTGCGCCTGCGACAGCGCCTGCTTGGCGAAGCTGGACAGCTGCGAGGCGTTGAACCAGCTCATCCTCGGCGGCTCCGCAGCGCCCGTTCCCCGCGGCTGCCCCCGCTGCCGGCGGGGCCGGCGGGCTGGGCCGGGCCGGGCCGGGCGCGGCGCTGAGGGAGCGGAGCGGAGCGAGGGCCCCGCGCAGGCGCCGCCGGATCCACGTCGCACCCGGGCCCGGCGCAGCCGCGTCCGGCCCGGCACGTCCGGGAGGCGGGGCCGGGGCGCCGTGCCCGCCCTCACAGCGCCTCCGGAGCGGGGAACGCTGAGGCTCAGGGCTGGAAGGGACCTAAACACCGTCCGGTTCCAGTCCCTGCCGTGGGCACAAACACCTTCCGATCCAAGCCCCAACTGACCCGGCCTGGAGCACTTCCAGGGGTGGGGCAGCCGCAGCTCCTCTGGGGAACCTGTGCCAGCCCCTCTCGACCCTCACACGAAAGAATTTCTTCCGAGTACCTAGCCCAAATTTCCCCTTTTCCAATTTGTACCCATTAATTCTTGTCCTATCCCCCTATTTCCCCTTGCTCGATTTGTACCCATTACTCCTTGTCCTATTTCCCCTCTTTCCATTTGTACCCATTACTCCCTGTCCTATTCCCTTATTTCCCCTCATTCAATTTGTACCATTACTCCTTGTCCTATCCCTGTATTTCTCACCTTGTTCAATCTGTACCCATTAATCCTCATCCTTCTAAACTATGCAGTTCATAGTTAAAAAATTATGAACTTCAAACACAGCTAACACATCAGACTAGAATTCACTGGCACTCCTTAAGTCCCTGACTAAAGCAGCCAAATGATGCCCCAGAATTTTTAATGGAGGTTATAAATGCTCTTGAATGTCCACAGAAAAGCCACAGACTGAGGTGTCTTTCTGATTTTTTTATTAATAAATACCTTAACAGCACCAATGATATTTGAACATAATTTTGCAATGCTGTGCATGGTGGCTGCTTGGGGACAGTGAAGAGACACACCTGTATTTTCATGTACAGTTGATAATTTTCTCCTTTTGTGTTTCTTGTAAACAAAACCATCTCTTCCATATTTAACACCTTCCATAACATTGATCAAATCAATACCAAACAAGAGGGAAATCCTCATTTTAATCTACTGCTTCCTTTGGTTTAAGGTGACTCAGTAAGTCTCAGGAGTGCTAAACTTATAACCAGATTGTTGTGGTTCCTTTTAAAAACATCTTTTCTTTGCATATGTGTGTGCACACGTGTTGAAAACAAGACTTTTGGCCACCTTAAAGTTCCATGTGTTTGAAAGTACATTAGCATGAACATTTGGACAACAAAATCTGGGAAAAGTGTATTTCTATACATCAGAGGTCTGTACATGAATAAGCATTTATACAAATATAATCCACCAAATATTGGCTTCTACATACAATTCTGAAATATGGTGATTCATTTAGATTTCCTAACCTTCAACCATGCTGGCACTAACAGGAACATTTCAGGCTGCCTTAACACCCACAGAGTATGTTTATTTTATAAGGTGGGGACAGACTTCTCTTGCTGTATTTGCACTTTACTTATGAATAAGTTAAGTGGTAAAGTGAAGTTTGAACAACATAGTCTGTGGTGTAGTAACATCAGCAACTGCAAGTTCCTGGCCATCCACAAGCCCCAGTTCTGAAACAGAAAGAAAAGCTTAATTAATTTAATTAAACCCATGTGCTTTGCCTTTTCAAGAAGCCCAAAAAAATTAGAATTGCTATCCTCACAAACTGTAAATGTGATTAAATAAAGCTGCAAACAGCTCACTGGATAAATTAATATTAATCTAATTTAACCAGGAAACAGACCTTGAGAAATATATATAAAAAACTCTACTGGAAAGTCTGTAATTTACAGAAGTAAATTCTGTCCATCTGCCTGCACTTCACCTTTAAACAATTAATATACCTGAGAAATGTGAAACTAAAATTCAATGTGTATTGAAAGTAAAAAGACAATGAAGCAAATTCTACTGCATAATGCAAAATAAACCTAAATATCCACACAGAGGGGTGAAACTGACCCTCTAACTTGAAAACTTCTCTAACTTTCTCAACTTCTCCCAACTTTCTCTAACTTGAAAATCAACACCTGACAGCTCCATAATACCTTTTAGTGTCTTGGAAAGATTTGGCCTTGTTCGTTCTTCAATTGAAGCTACTGTCTGCAAACAAAATAAAAAAAAAAGCCAATTTTTTTTTTCAAATTCAGTAAATTTAAGTAAATTCAGAATATTAAGTCAATTATGTATGTTCAGATTACCTGTAAATAAAGTGTTTTATTTCCCCCATACATAGTTGCTGTGATTGCAGGAGATTTCATCTGCCTATATAAAACATTTAAAAAGAAACAAACAGAACAGAACAAAACAAAACCAAGGAATCAGGTTAAAAAACACATTTTAAAATTACCTTTTATAAGCAATAAATCAACAAATTATCAAATTACTCAGAATGGTTCCAACTTACAATGAAGCATTATTTGTTAAGTAATCCAGGATCTCCTGCAATTTAGCTGATGGGGAAATCTCTATGTTTTGGGGAAGCTGGCTGCAGGCTGGACAGTTCTCCTACCACAAAACAGCACAAGAATACACATCATGTTAAAGATGATTTTAGAAATGCTGCTAGTAAGGTCTATAAAGTATTTATGTTGGTTTTTTTTAAATTTTAGCTGTAGAAATATTACTAGTTGTAAATATTAATGACAAAACCCATTTCCTTCTGAAGTCTGTCACTGATTGGCTCCCAACAGCACTTAAGTATTTATGAATGACAAATTTAATCTGACATTAAATCCAATACTACAAACTTTCAGATCAATTTTTGCCATAACCTCTTTTTTAGATCATCTGCCCATGAGTCATCTTAGGTTTGAAAATCTTATTTTGTAGCTCTACTTTGCAGAAATAGCAGACCAGTAACACTGTAGTTTCCATTTTTAAAACTTCAGAAATATTATTATTCAGTGCTAGGGGCCAACTGATTCAATACTGAGGTTCAGAAATACACACAAAGTGCATAAATACAAATCAAGGAAAAATTCCTTCAAGCCTTTAATGGCACTAACCTTTCTTTCAGCTTCAAAACTGTATGTGTATAATCCATCCACATCATTGAACACCAAGTAGTTGTTAAGGGGAACATATGCACTGTAATGGCAAATATGTCAGTGTTGATACATGGCATTCTGCTGGGAATCATGTCTGTAATTAATTAATTAATAAGAAATTAAATACCTTGTGGCTATCTTAAAAACCTCCGTGGCGCAAACAGCTGCAATGAGAAAAAAAAATTTCTTCACCTAGCTCTACCAGACATGCAGACACCACACAGCTGGACAAAAAGTGACAGAAACAACCAAGTATAACAATCTATAAAGAGAAAAATAAACATCTGAATGCAGCTGGTAGTTCTGTGCATTAACACCATAGATTTGGCACTAATCTGAGATATGTCAAGCCTGTGTACTGTATTTTCAATTTTTCTCCCCAGTCTTAAATGCTTTTGCTCTCTCCCAGAGTGACAACATTTATTCAGTCACTTTCAGTTTCTCTATGGAAAACAAAAATACAACTGTAAGAATAAACCAGACACATTTCAAATTTACTATTATCTTCTCCAGGCTCTCAATTCCAAATTGATGTCCCACAAAATTCTCAAGTCAGTAAAGCAGAAGTGAAATGAGTTCTTACAGCATACCTGCAATTACTGCATTTGTAGAAGCTACTGCTGGAATAATTCGTTTAACCACCCCTGTAAAAACAAAACATACAGCTCTGGGTTTTCTAAGAAACTCTATTGAGAGACTAATTTAAGCAGAATAATTTCAAAGGGCGATTCCAAAAGTACTTTCAAGTGTCCAGGAATTTCTGTAACAAACATGTATAATGGGATGCTGCTGCAGTACTTGGGCACTTTTTTATTTTAGGAATGGATCAAGCACATTGAAAAAAAGCAGGTATCAAACAAAGAGAACTACTGAACAAACTCTGAAAGCAAGTGTTTTGTATTTAGCAGGGAAAATTAAAACTGTTCTTTTCCTGTTAAACTGGGAAATGCACAAAGGAAAGAGTTGAGTTTTCTATTTGGTTAGTGTTTGAAATGCTGATGAAATGAGTGTCAGCATACTGCACTTGCCTGTGAACAGAGGCAGGGACAGCAGAGAGGAACAGATGCCACAGACTTAAGCAGCCTGAACTGGCACAAAATGTTGCTAAAAAAGACAATCAAGTCCCTTTGTTTTTACTCTTTGAACCAGCAAGAGTGGTCACTGTGTAATGTAAACTGTGGAGCTGCTCCAAGTTAAAAATAAAATAACAGAAAGAATGTTCAGCTTTATCCCAGATAGGTTCCTCTGATTCATCATGAATGCCTGAACATCTGATTTGTCATAAAAATATTTGTGCTGGCACAGGAAACAAGCTGCTTGTTTCTGTTTCAAGGGTGAGGAGAATTATCCCTGCACAGCTGCCAGCTTAGTCAGAACAAATACAAAGAATGCCAACCCAGCCCAGGTGCAAATGCCACAACTTGGTGAAATGCCATCCCCTTACCTTGGGTGAGTCTGTAGGTAACACCTTTAATATTAAATTGTGATGCTCTTTCTAAAGACTTCTGGTAAATCCACTGTATATGTTCAGGGTCATCTCCATCCAATGCAATACCTTCTACAGTAAAGAATTTACAGATAAATTGCAATTATAAAAGTTCTTCTGAAACACAGCATTCTTCTTTGTCTAAAAAAATCCCTGTTTTAATTTATAATGAATGCCCCATGAAGCTATAGAAACTTGACATTTTAAATAACCATAGTATTATTTGTACAAACATCTTTAGTTTTAACACAAACTATAATCACTGCACAATTTACAGAGCTGTTACAGTTACATTTTAATTCAGGAAAGACACTGTGCAGTGTGAGAAACATGAGCAAATATGGAACTGGAGAGTGAGTTCAAGAAGAGAAAATCCATCTCCAGCTCAGAGGAGGATTAGATTCAATGACAATGAACCACACAAGGTTAAGAGTCAGGATTGTTTTATTAAAAGCATCCACCCAACTCAAGTTAATTAAAAGGAGAAATGTTCATTTAGCACCATTACAATATATTAATTACCTCCAAAAGGCTGTTCCTTTGGCCACTGCAATATCCTGACATACTCAATGCAATGCTCTGGCAGTCTGGGCATGGATGCAATGGTGCACATGGGAAAATTGACCTGGGTGGGCAGGGGAGGAAAACCAGAAGAAACCAAGATACATTAGGTGTAGTACTAAGAAAAGAAGCCAGCAAGGCAGAGGAATATGAAGAGATGGCAATTTCACTGGGGGAGTTACCTGTGGTGGGTAAAGTGCAAGTGTGCATTCAACACACGCTGTCATGCCAGGAATGATCACACGCACATTGCCTTTGAAACCTTCTGTCCCCCCATCTATCAGGGGGATGATGGAACTTGGGTCCAGGACACCATCTTCATAATGCAAAAATGACATCTAACAAAGAAAGGGGGTGGGGGGTTGGTTTTGGTTTGGTTTGGGTTTTTAAACAAGTTGCAGGAAGAAAAAGAATCCTACAATTTTATTCTTAAAGGTACACCCAACTACTGAATGCTTAATGTACAGTTTATTTTAAGGGCATATAAAACACTACTTATTTGTCAGTGCACAAGACTTTATCAACCACCTTCACCCTCTACCTCCTCCCCTTACTCCCCTGATAAATGCTATTATTTGCTATATATGTTCTTATAGTTCATCAGAACAAATGGCTGAAGGTCTGGTTGAAGGTTTGATTCTCGACTTGTTTTGCTTTCGTCTTTTTTATTTTAATACAGGTAGATACTCCAGATCATTGTTTTACAAACAAATTCACAGTGATAAAATTACCAGCTTTCAGGTCACTGAATTCTCTAACAGTGCAACTCCAAATAATGGCATTTACAAGTTGCAGCATAATAAATACTGTTTGGGTAATGAAGAAAAAATTCACAGTGGGAGCATCCAGAGCAGCTCTGGAGCTTTCTGCCTTGATTTTCAAAAGCTGACTGCAGAAGGCCACGAGCAATGTAACCTAACTATGACATTATCCCTGCAGGGCACTGCACAGGTGTTGGCTAACTCTTCTCAAGAAAAGGGCAGGTAAGAGAGCCTGCATTCCATCCTGCTCACAGAAAGAAAACAGGTATACAGACAGCTGTGAGTTTCAACAGCCCTCATTCATTTTCATGACACATTCTACACAAGTATGCTTAATTTTAGTCATCTAAACTCAAGCAATAATCAGGCATTAAGACTGAAAACTTTACCAGCATGCCATTTATCCATCTTCTTGCAATTATGGAGTCCAGCCCACAAACAATAATATGAAACTCTGGGGAGAAAAAAACATTATTCAAAATCTACACTAATGCAGACTTCCCAAGACAAGCAAAGTATTCTGTCCATAAAAGGGAGAGTGACAGTAGCTTAGCTATGTCCCCCACACTGCCTGTATCACAGGGGTATTCAAATTTTGTCTATGTGTTACTTCTGCTTCCAGCATACTGTGGAAGACTAAAATAATTAGCAGCAAAGTACCAGGAAAAGCAGTGAGCAGCAACATCTGCAAGGGTCCCCAAAGCACCTGTGGGTGTTTGTCAGGAAAACAAATGCCACTTACGTCGATAGAAGCTTTCATCCATGTCTTGAATCTTTTTAAAATACCTGAATGGAAGCCCAGTAAAGGAATATATTCATAGTTAAGTTTATTGTTTTCTATTTGCTAACCTAAAGCCAAAGTATTATCTATATCACTGTAATTCTATACAACACCTTCTAAAAAACTATGTGATCTGAGATTAAATTCCCACAGCTGAAGCTGTAACATCTCACAAAACTAGTAAAGGGCACAATGGAATAGTTCTAAACAGCAAAGTTCAGCAGGTGAAATATTTAGGAAGCTCAAAATATGTGCTCTCACAAAGTCCTTTATCAGTAAGTGCTGCTCTGTGTTTATAAACTAATGCCTCCTACCAGTGCTTACTCAAAACTCTCTGGTGAATAATTCCAGTATCTCAGTGAAAATTACAATATTCCACTTGAATAAAAAGACTCAGTGGAAAAATACAAAATAATTTCTGAGCCTTTCCCATGCAGATTCCCTGTATGTTAATAGCAGGGAGAAAGAATTCTCAACTCACCAGCTGAATGAATGTGTCCTTTATTGTATGAGAAACAGGATGGCAGCAAAATACTTCAGATACTCTTACCTCCCACAGAGTTTTCTAGGATACAGAAGCCTTCAGGCCTCTCTGTGAAAGGATACGGAACCACAGCACAGTTGGGAATGCGGCTGTTCAGGAACTCTGCGGCCACTTCTGCTTTCGGCCGCCCCACATCCTTCGCTCTGGGAAAACCCAAGCAATCCAAAGGCTTGATTTTAGCACATTTTGTCTCTCCAATCTATACACATTTCAATACCAAATTGAGTGGCTAATTGTTACTTCAGAACAATGTATTTAATTGGATCATATTATGGCATTCAACCCAAACTATTCCAGAATCCCTGTAAAGCATCACATATGAGAGTCTTAGAATGAACTACGGCTATCAGCACCAAAACCATCCAGTGATTATTTTTTTTTGTTCACTGTACTTGGATGAAAAAGGTACCACAAAAATCTGAAATCTCAATCTGTGTGCATTTATTCCTTGGTGTCACCGTTTCCAATAGTCATTAGCTGTACTGGAATGGCAAGGAACACAGATTGATTTTCTTCATGCCACAGAGCCCAAAAGAAGAAGAAATCATATGCAATTTTTAGTTAATTCTGAGTACTATTGTGACATGAAGGTCCAGTAATCTTTAATGACCTCTTGTCCAACCTAAAAATGAATATATTAACATGTTTTATTTAGGTACATTTTAAAAAACCCAGAAGTTAAACCGGGAAAATGTAAAATATCACTCACCGAAACAAAAACTGTCGATTAAGGTTAGAAACATCTATAGTATCCATGTCAATAACATGGATCTGTCTGAAGCCAGACAGTGCCTGGGAAAAGAGAAGGTCAGCTTCATTTAACAGGAAATGAAATGCTCACAAAGCTCCAGAATTCACTCCACATGCCAAAACAGCAGCCTTTGAAGGAACAATTGTATTTGCTCCTCGTTGCCTGTGCAGACAGGTACAGGGTCATTCTTTGTTCAAAGGGGTTTGTGGGGCTGCTAATGCTGGTATCAGGCAGATGGAATTAATAACAGTCCAAAGGCAAAGACAATGCTCTCCTGAAGGCAATATTGCTTTGGACAACCTAATGCTAACACAGGGAAGCCAACAGTATGCTGATCTATAAGGGGAAACTGCAGTGTTCCTTCATGGCTGGAGTAAATCAAAAGAGCCCACTGAGTTAAAAAAGCACAGAATTTAATCAAATACCATAAGCACTTCCATGCTTGGCAGGAATAGGAAAAACACAGTTTAATTCCTTTAAAAGGCTTTTTAAAAATTCCTGTTGAGGTTTGGGACATTTTCACATAAATGGCATAAATGAGTCTGGCATATTGACCCAGACATCACAGTTCAAAACAAGGCAGCATTCCTCATGGCATTCAGTGCTGAAGGAGATGGCAAACACAAAAATCACCTCTCTGTCTAAGAACACACTGAACTCTGCCTCATCTCCATTTTCATGCAGGCCATCCCTACATCTGGCAAATAACTTTACAGTACAATTGCCTTAAAACTGTATTGTGGGTCTGATCTGGTAAAGTAGCAACAGCAGTCACACACAAAGACACAATAAGAACTGCAGTTAAAGGGAAATAAATGCTTTAAAACATGGAGTTTGGGGAAAAGAAATGAGCTGTGATGTTCTGAAGAGACTAAAAAATTTGAGTCATATACAAAATATGACTTACATTTTCCTTTAAGACTCTACCTTTTAAATGTAAAGACTTTGAAACTTTTCCCTTTACATTTTCTGAACAAAGCTATCTCATGTAACAGAAATCCTTGTTCTTAAATAGAAACATGGGGAAGTACAGTAATAGTCCAAACTACCAAACTCAAATGGGTTCATAACACTGATACACTGAGATAAATATGAGTGCTTGTGAGGATAAAAACCACAGTAACAGGATAATTAAACTTTTGCATTTCAAACACTTTGTAGCATTATAAGCATGATTTGTCTTCATTTAGTTGACTTCATTTCCCTAGATCTGGCAATTATGGAAAATCACCAATATCAGACTGGATAGAAGGCTGCACATGGACTTTTGGCTACTCTTCATACAAAGCAACTTGTTATAACTCAAGACAAGCTTTGAGATAGCTGAATAAATAACATGCAACATATGAAAATACCACCTTTTAAATGCATTCTTCATCTTTATTGTCTGTATCAACATGTATCTTACACATGTTGATTAGAACTTAAAATTCTAGTAGCTATATACAACCAGAACTGCAAAATTAGCTAATTAAAAACGACAGTTTTGTCAAAGAAAAAAAGAAACAGAGTAAATTCGAAGAAGAAAAGGGTTAAAACACAATAATTACCAGGTTTTTCAGGAGTTCACATCCTAACCCTCCTGCTCCAATAACTAGCACTTTACATGTGCTCAACAAAAAATCAAGGGCCTGCAGAAGACATAAAACAAAAAATTAATACAATTTGTGCTTTATTTCATAACCCTTACAAACATGTTACTGTAAATTTTCAGTGCCTAGTGAGTTACAGATAAAGCAGCTTTGCATTTGCAGGAGTAATTACACATTGGACTTTAATCAGTTGTCGAGTTCATGCAGTTCTTGTATCCCCACTTAGAGAGAACCAAGACCTTTGCTGATATCAGTATATTACTTTTATATTACTTTTGACCATGAAAAAAGCAAGGTCCACTCTTATTATTATTTGGTTTAAGGTGATAATGCTTTCCTTCTTCAGATCTTTCACATATATATTATACAAAATAAATCTAAACAGACAGACAACATTGCTGGACAGAAAGAATTGAAAATGTTAAATATATAACTGCTTTCTGTGAACTGTTCTGCTTCACCCCAGTCTCCAACTAGTAAATAATGGAACAATACATTAAAAAGGTAACAGGAAAATACTTTCAACCAAAAGCTCTGAAACAAAATGTACAACCAAAGAAGAAAAGCAGAAGAAATATTTAAAACTCTACCCTACTACACACCTTATCCAGTTCTCAAAGTATTCATATTAACTCTAATTTCTTCTTTAAGTACATTAGATTCCTCACTGTATCAAATTACTTAAAAATGGAGATTCAAATGCTGCTGTTTTTCATGTGAAACTCAAAAACAGCATAAGTCATACATTGCTATATATTCATATATGATAACAGCAAGCTTAAAGTTGACAGTGTACAACTTAAAAATACAAACTTATAAAAAGAATACAACATTATCTCCTAGGACCACAGTGTTCAATTGATAAAAACACAAGCTTTTCATGCAGCTTCAGTACCCACACACTGCTGGTGGTCAATTAATGAACCTGTTCACATTAATTTGCAACACACTCTACAGATATTGGATTGAAATGAAGTCTTTCTCACTTGAGTGCCTGGCTCGAAATCGGGATGTGTGAACGGTCCAGATCGCTCGAGGAACTTCTTTACATGGTTCCAGCGACCTTCCCAGTCTGCAGAGTCCCCACACCCACCATCAACAGCCATTCTGCACAGAACACAGTAAATTCAGCTGCAACATCGCACAGCAAAAGCCACACCTCCAACTTGCTATGCAAACAACACCTCAATTATTGATCATTTGTACAGATGCATCTGCATCCTCTTTATGCCTGTAAGTTACGCATATGAGTATTTGCATGAGTGGGTTTTATTTGTGGAACTAGAAAGCAATAATATAAATATGCACAGAGGGGAAAAACAACCCAGGCATTTCAATAAACCCACTGATTTAACTGTTACTAGTAAAAGTTGACCTGCAGTTTAAAAAGGGCCAAGTCTTATTACTTTTATTTCCCTCCAATTTGAAGAGGAAACACATAAAGAGCTTGTTCCTTTCAATTTCGAGGGTGATTGTTTCTTCATCAGTCAAGTCTTGTATTTTTGTAATTTTTTGACAGACTTATCAGTCTGTAACTGCAACGGTGAGGCTCTGAATAAATTACAGTAACGTGTCCCAACATCATCCTCTGATCTTCAGGGTAGTTTATTTAGACAAATATTTTTTTTAAGACATGAATCTTGAATGTTCTTCACCCTCAGGTGGTACCATGGAATTAGAACTGCCCCATTTTACAGGCATCCTTGAGCCTGTCTGCAGTAACAGTCTCACTTGAAATAAAAAGGAATGTGTGCAGTTATCTTGCTTTAAATTTTCAAGGCAGAATTTTACATCAAATATTCCAATACCCTTTTCTCCTTTTGCAGGTCACTTTTAATAGTACAGAAGTATAGATTTAAATTTTTAAGAGACTCACAGGAATAGTTCAAAATCAGCTCTCAAGTATTTTTCTACTATAAGATCAACACCTACTTCCCTATTAAATAAATAGGGAAGTGAAACTCAATAAATATGATTATGTTCTATGTTAATATAAAATTAAGCTCGTTATAAAAGAGCCAATCCTGAGTAGCACAGGATATGTCACCACTGATAAAGTGTTTTCTCCTATCTTTCTCCACCTGCTTGCTCCTATGAAAAGCACTTGTCTATTAACTCTTGGGTAATGTTCAGAATTTATTATAACTTTCTCATAACTCATCTCAAAATCAAAGGTAAATGTGGTGAAAACATCTGGAATGAGTTCTTTTATTGTCACAGAATTCAGAACTTGGACAACACAGTATGCCAAAGTAAGTGAAGTTAGAGGCAATGGATTTTGCAAAAGATTTTCAGTAACAGGGAAAAACTTCCTTAAACTGCAGCAATTAATAAATTATAATTCACCTGTGATGTCTCTGCCCATGGCAGTGGGTTGGAACAAAATGATCTTTAAGGTCCCTTCCAACCCAAACCATTCCAGGATTCTAGGATAATTTGACTGCAGACTGAACTCCCCTCATTAACTGTTGAGGGAAGTTACTCACTACACGAACAGTTAAATAAAACTTACAATAATTACTTGAATTCATAAGGGTCTTTTGACCTCAGATGCACTTTCGTATCTCCTCTAGTTTTCACAATAATGTGAAAATACACATATTTCACATAATGGGAAATGGTGTAAATAAACAAAACACCCCCTCTGCAGAACTCCCCATCTGCTGTACAACAGATTTCAGGAGGTGCATTAAGCACTTAAAATGGGTCAACAGACATCACAAAAACTGCTTCTATGGGTATTGTAGTTTTTAGCATTTCTGGAAATGAGTGTAGAAGCTGTGTTTGGTGACATTAAGAATAATTTTTTAAATTCTTTTCTATAGTCCCTATAAAAAGCTACTAAACAGCAGCACTCCTTTTCTGTTTAGATGTGTATTTCCCTTCCTAACCGATGAAAATACAAAGATCTAGTTTCACTTTTGCAATTAGCCTACCATTCATTTTTTAGAGGGTTGGACATTGTGGAGATCTGAAAAACATCCGTAACTCAACCTGATATTTTATGTTTTATTTCACAGACAATTTTCTCAAGTGTTTATTTGTTGTGCTGTTACAGCACGACCAGGTATAAGAGCTCAACAACATTCTTATTTATTTCAATGACTTATTTTCATTTTAAATTTTGTTTGAAACATCAGAGCACCACAGTCCTTTAAGCTCAGACTTTTTCCCTTCACATCTCCAAAGCTCCATGCTTTTGGGGACTCGGCATGCAGCCCTCCCACCCCACATGCCCCGGGATGCTGTGGGCCCATCCCCGCACACATGCACTGCCAGAGCCCAGGCAGGCCTGCCTGCTGACCCAGGGCACACAATGGAATGGAATAGTAAGGGATGGAAGCAGATGATGTTGAAGATTTCTCAATTTTCACAGCCTTTAAGGCAGGTGCGTAGATTTTTTAAGAGTTTTAATGCGCAGAGACAACTGTTCTGCAGTCTGGATTTTTAATTTTCAGCCAAAAGCTTAAGTCACCTGCTTCTAGCCTAGAGGCCCTCCCAGGTCCCTGACCGGCCAGGCAGCTTTTCCCCGTCTCCTCACCAAGCTCTTCAGCACACCATGCCAAGCTGCGAGCCCGCCACTCCCGCCCCGCTCCTCTCCCCGGGGGCTTCCTCTCCCCCAGGCCGGGCTGCTCAAGGGCCCTGCCCCACCTACGGCAGCTCCCCCGCGGGCCCCGCAGCCTCCTCCCAGCCCTCAGCTCCTGCGGGGCTGCGGCTCGCCCTCACCTACCCCCGCCCCAGCAAGCGCTGCCCCTGCCCCGCTCGCCCGCAGCCCCGCACTAACCCATCCGCCAGCAGCTCCTCTAGCCTCCTTCTTTTCTTCTCCCTAAAAGAGAGAGAATAAAAGAAGGGTCAGTATCGCGCTACAGAGACCGGGGAGGAGGGAGAGGGGACCCCGGGCCCGGGGCAGGGCCGGCCGAGCACGCACATACAGGGCACTTACGGTTCCTCACCATCCGCCATAGTTCCCTCTGCTTCCCACAGTGCCCCGCGAGCGGCGGGGCGGGCCCGGGCCCGGCGGGCTCAGCGCGGCCCGGGCGGCGGCGATAGCGGCGACAGTGCCGATAGTGGCGATAGTGACGATAACCGGCGCGGACACACGGCGGGGACACCTCCGATCCCTGACGCAGAGACTCCCTCCCGTCCTGCCTGCCCGCACCCGAGGGATCTTCCTGCGCCCGCCTCTCTGATGGTCACAGAGTCCTGGAATGATTTGGCTTCAAAGGGACCTCAAAGCCCATCCAGTTTCACCCCTGCCATGGCAGGGACACCTTCCGCTACCCCAGGTTTCTCCAAGCCTTGTCCAACCTGGCCTTGAACACTTCCAGGGATGGAACAGCCACAGCTTATATGGGTAACCTGTGCCAGGGCCTCACCACCCTCAGAGGGAAGCATTTCTTCCTAATGTTTAATCTAAACCTACTGTCCATCAGTTTGAAGCCACTCCCCTTTGTCCTATCACTCCAGGCCAATGTAAATATTCTCTCTCCATCTTTGTTGCAGCCTCCCTTCAGGTACTGGAAGGCCACAATTAGGTCACCCCAGGCTGAACCATCCCAGTTCCCTCAGCCTTTCCTCACAGCAGAGCTTCCCTGGCCTCCTCCAGACTCAGAACTTCCTGGGAGCCATGGAGAACATCCTCAGGGACAAAGTGTGGAGATCATGATGCCTTAAAGCCTTCAGGAAGGCTGGAACCCAAATGTGATCACTGGGCTGGTCACTGCCTGCCACAATAGCTTTTGTCTTATCAGCATTCCCTGGGCAGGGACCAGGCATAAACCAGAACAGTGTAGTCCAGGAAACTGATGAGCAGGACTAACTTGGGCTGTGCTCAAGTCTTGGGTTCCCAAACTTCAGGGATGTAAATCCTTCACGGATGGAGCTGTGAGAAGCAAGTGCCAGCCAGCCTGCTTACATTTGGAGAAGGATTTTGATGCACAGAAGCGCAGCAAACCCTGGGTGCTGTGTGATGTTCGAGCCATGGTGGCTGAAGTGTGAAAGCCTGAAAACACAAGTGTTCCAACATGGACATGGGGTCAAAACACCACAGCTGCTGGCACCAACCTTTCCCTCCAAAGGCACGGTTGCCCTGTTGCCCATTTTAGGAGCTCTCTAAACACAGAGTCTAGTTTAGAAAGGAGACATTGTTTAATCTGCACAGGCAGAAGTTTCCACAAATCAAACACACCAAGGGGTAAAACGTTCTATCTATTATATAGTAAAATTTACATGAACCCGCCCACATACTACATATTCTCCGCCCTCCTCATGCATATTTATTTAGGTGATGTAATCCGACGCAATGCCTGAAACCCAAAGTTCTTTTTTTAATTAGGCAAATTCTGTTGTAGAAATTATCAGGCGGCATCAGTTACTTTGCAAAAGGTGAGAAAATTCAGCGTGAAGACAGAAAATTCAGCTTGAAGACACCAACCCCACTAGCAGAGCCCCCCTGCCATGGGACAGACACTCCTCAGAGCCTCCTTGGCCGGGGCTGACACTTCTCGTGGTGCCCTCCCCGCTCACCCCTTGTTTCACAGACGATGCCAAGCGGCTTCGCCACGTGAATGCCCTACGTGCATCACCACTCGCTGAAGGAACAATGAATTTACACGGTTATTGACAGCAGCCCCTGTCAGCTGCCAGCCCTGGGCGGTGACACCCGCCTGTCGCTTGTGCTGCTGCTCGTTCGCTCTCGGGTTCAGCAGCGCGGAGCGGCGGGGCCGGAGCGGAGCGGGGCCGCTGTCGGTGCCGGTGCCGCCCCGGTACCGCCGTCGCTGTCGGTGCCGGAGCCGCCCCGGGGCGGTGCCCGGCGCTCCCGAGCCTGCGCGGCGGCGGCGGCGGCCATGGAGGTGCAGGTGGCCCCGCTGCGGGCCTGGGACGATTTCTTCCCCGGCTCGGACCGCTTCGCCCTGCCCGACCTCAAGGACATCTCGAAATGGAACAACCGCGTGGTCAGCAACCTGCTCTACTACCAGACCAACTACCTGATGGTGGCCGCTGCGCTCGTCTCCATCGTGGGGTCAGTGCGCGGCCTCGCGGTGCGGCCGCAGGGCCGGGGCGGGCGGTGCGGTGGCCGCGGTCCCCGGTGCCCGGGTATGGGCTCTGCGACCCGGGCCGGTGCCACGGGAAAGGGCCCGGCCGGGATGTGAGAGTACAGGGGCGGGGGAGCTGCCTTTTCCTTTCCTCCTTTCTCCTTTTCCCCTGTTTTCCCCTTACCCTCTTCCCTCCCCTTTCCCCTTCCCGCCCCTCCTTAAACCCCCGGTGTGGTTTAAAAATGCAGCGGCCTGGTTTGCAGCCTCCCTCGGCGCTCGGTGGCAGCGGGGCTTGCGGTGTGTCGGTGGGGTGTGCCCGGCCCAGGGCTCGCTGTGTGTGTTATCTCCCTTTCCCACGGGCTGCTCCTCCAGCCGGTGCCCGGGGCGGAAGGCAGCGATGCTCGGGGTGCGGGATGGCGCTGCTCGCCGAGCCGCATCCTGCGCAGCGAGCTGTGCTTCCTCCCCAGCCTGCCCAGCGGGGCTGCTCAGGCTGAGACACGCTCAGCTTGGAATTTAAAAAAATGCATCGGTAAATTCTGCTCTCTGTTACTGTTCTAAAGTAATGTTCAGGGCAAGCCGTTCTTATTTCTGATTTAGCTCATACAGAAAAAGTTCGCTATAAAACATATGAAGTACCCCTTCATTTCGTTCTGGTGGGCAGGATTCAGACCTTAGAGGTAGGACCATCTGCTATTGTGTCACACCCAGCATTCCTAAAGGGAATAAGGAAATAACCTTATAATCACCTTCTGAATCAAAGGCTATGTGACCTATGTGACTCTATTTCAGGTACTGCTCTAGGATCTTTGGTCAGAAAGCTATTAAGCAAGACATGCAGCAGAAATGATGATTAAGCTTTTAATATGGAAACTGAAATACTCCGCTCTTCTCAACAAGCAACACACAAATGCTTAATTTGGAGAACTGCCCAGCCACCAGGCCAGAGTGGCTTTGGCTGAAGTACATCTTATCTCTTATGTTGCAGAGGCTTAAAGTGATTCCCCTAAATCAATTTTTTTTTTTGGGGGGGGTAAGCATTCTGCATCCTGTCAGGGCTTCTGAAGCTGTTGACCCAGCATCTAAGTTGATAAAGATTCTGTGGCTCACAAGAGACTTTGACTTGTGCTCAGTGGAAGGATAGGCTCAGAATCTTGCGTTATGTTCCTGATGTATGTGATAGTTTTAGGTTTAGTATAGTGGCATAGGCCTTGTTCTTGTCTATTTTGGTGGGGATATGTCACAGTGATCTTACAGACTACTAGGCTGGCAAAATGAGACTTCCATGGTCTTACTGTTCATTCTAGACTTGTGTGTTCATTACCTCATTAGCAGCACGATGCTGTAGCCAGCTCTCAATGAACAGATAAATCACAGAGTCCCTGGAAAGCAGGGGTGCAGCTCTTCTGCCCAAGAAAGTGGGAAAAGGCTGTAAATAATTTTGGTATCTCCAAACTGGGTATTTCCCTGTAAAACAGGGATGGCAGCAGCTTTTACTCACCCTCCTAAATTCCTGCTTTTGAACTCTGATTGCTTTTCTACAGATGGGGGGAGATTTCTCTCCCACTTGTTTCCTACTAATGTGCTGAGGTGGGAGGTGGAGGAGGAAGAGAGCCACAGAAGATGGAAACTAATATCAGAACTGCAAATATAATATCTTAATGTTGAATGATAATCCTCTGTGTTGAAAACTTATGGGTGAACAAGGCCTGAAGTGGGATCTTTATCTGCCTTTTATTTTTTATTGCTGTCTTAAGAGTCTTTGGTATATGATGAACCGGATTCTTCTAACATAGCAGTAAAATCATATGGGAGAATAATTCTGAAGAAAATGGGATAATACCTCAATAAAGAAAAAGTATCCATTTCTTTTAATAAAAATACTTTTCATTTGGCCAGACTGTGGCTTTGGAAGAAAGGTAAAGAAAGTTCTCCTGATAAATTTAAGTTGATGACTAAGTTGTCTTTCACTTCATTCTGTAATGAGCAGGAACCCCTGATAAATGATGAATCATGGCTTTTTAGGAACTCCAGGGCTGTGTCCAGGCCTAAGGGCAGGATTATTGGAACCACTAATAAAGTGGTCTTCCTGTGATCAAAACTAAACTTAACCTATGACCAACTCTACCTGTTTATAAACCATCAAATTATATAGGCAGACTTGAAATGCAAAGATATTTTCAGCTGTTGCAGTACTGTGGTTGTGCTGGGCTGACACAGAAATTGTAGCCCAGAGCTTTCTTGATACTGGAAATACTTTGTGCCACAGCTTTAGTTTACTGCCCCTCCTACAACAAAGCTGAGCTCTCCAGCCTTTTACCTTCTCTCCACAAGGTGTGGAATAACCTTACCCTGAGCACAGTGGAATTGTAATGATCTTTTCTGCACTGTGTCCCTGCCCCTCTCCTTCCATTTGCCTTCTCCTGTAGCTACTCTTACCTGTAAATTAAATTGTGCTTTGCAGTAATGCAGATTTTACTTTCAGTCTACAGGAGTGGGTAGAAAATAATAAACCAGTGAACAAGAAACCAAACTTTGTGAATTAGTGCCACTCCACAAATACAGGCTGGTGGTAGCAGCCACACTCCCTCCCTGCAAATTCCTTTAAGCAGGACTCTGGACTTGTCTGCCTTTTCTTTTTTTCCCCCCCTACAACTCTGTTGCAGTAGACTGCTGATAAAAAACAAGCTCTTGACAAAATTCTGCCCTTTCTCCTACTTATAGAAGAACTGGACTCCCTGTTCTTACCCTGAGCTAGGGCCCTGTCATTGTGAGTCCTGTATGAATTTTCATTAAAATCAGGGCCTTCAGTGCCTCCCACATCTTGAAACTTCCCTCAAACAGTCAATTTAGTTAATAAGTGAAATTTGTCTGTTCTTCCACCTACTCCAACAAGGCCTCTCTTATCATGTAGTTCAAACTTAACTACTTTAAATTCATGTAATTTCATCTAGGCTTTTGTTGCCATGTACTTGCTAAAAATTAGCTTCAAAATCTGACAGTTTTAAAAAAGCGTGCTGAATTTTGGAATGCTGCATCAGAGTGCTCATTCTGTCTTGGAATAATATTCTCCTTGCAGCCTGAGGTTTGATGTCTCTTTCTTTTGCCACTTTAAAACATCTCTTGTCCATCTGTACAACCCCAGCAGTCAACATCTGTGTCATTTTTTTTTCCATGTCTCTTCCCCAGATCACTGCCTTAGCTGATGTACTTGTAGGGATCCCCTTTGCTGAAACAGACGCTCCAGGGCAGCAAAATGTTTAGTTGCTCTCATGCTTGATGAAAGGCTAAGAATGAGTGAGCAAAACACATAATTTTAAATCATGTTGCATAATAATATTGGTGCATAACTTCTTAAAGGTCTGGCAGTTCTGCAGGCAAGGAATCTGTCTCCCGTTGTCAAAGCCATGCAAGTGAGCAACAGTAGGTACAGAAGCATTGCTAAATCCTTGGATGCTGAGGACAATCCCTCCAGACAATGTGCTATTTATAGTTTTGTATGCTACTTGTAGTTACAGCTGCATAACCTCAGTGAAGCTCAAAGTATGGGGAGAGAGGAGGCAGAACTTCATCTTTCAAGTTATTTAAATTAATACAAATGAGCACATTTTAGTGCTCTGACCTGCCCACTGCTTGGGCCATAGTGGAGCAAAAAGCCTTCTAAGAAGGAATTTTCATGCTTATTTCAGCCTAACTGAGCTGCTCTAAATTAAAAAAATGTTCTCAATAACTGCCAGTCTCATACTCAGTGCCTTTGTTCAAACTTGCCGGTCACATGTGAAAGAAACAGATGTGACAGCAACTGCTGAATAATCACCCCAAGACAGTCATCTAAAATGGAGATGATCTGAGGATGGAGCTATCTTGCTCTTGCTTTTTATGTGGCCTATCCTATTTCTGGGCTTGTGCTGCTGGAGGCTCCTTGCCTTACACAAAGAATGTGCCTTGCCAAGCTGTTCTTTCCCTGTGCTACAGCTGTGTGTCCTCCCCCTCTCCTGCTGTAAGCTGTGCACAAGTGTGCAGGTAGGAAACAACCTGACAAGAAGAGGTGATGTGATAATTCACTGAAAGCAGAGCTTTTTGTGTTTTCCTGCTCCTGTGTGAGAATTCTGACCTGTTTTGTGATGCATGTAGGGCAGTGCCTAGAGATATGAATCTAGTTCAAAAAAAAGAAAGTATTTCATCTTCATCTATTTCTGCTGGCCAGGGGTAGCTGCCAGTACTTCTTCCCACACAAGTGCACCCCCAGCATCCCTGCTGTCCTGAGGCTGCTTCTACCAATGCAAAGTGTTCTGTGGTCCTGCTTGACACAGGACAATGCCCCTGTCCCTGCAGCCATCCAGCATGTTTCTTTTCATGTGTTGTTTTCCCTGTCTCTACTTTGTATCTAGGTGGATGCTGAAGGAAGCCTGGTGTCTGCAGGGAGCAGGAAACTGAATCTGGATGATGGCTTTTCCTGGTCACCTTGTCCCAGCTGTACTGGAGGTCACAGGCTTGTACCCTGTCACCACAGAAAACAAAGGAGATGATCCAGCTGGGGTGCTCTGGGCTGTTGGCACCCCCAAATGCTGTTAGTCCTGCCACACTCACTACTTTTGAGGTCAGAGAAATTAGTGGGTTTTATGTCTAACTTAAAAGAGTTTTTCTTCCCCCAAGTCCTCTGAGCAGTATAAACTCAAGTCACCTTACCCTTGCCATGCTGGTAGTTCTGTGCATTACATTTTTAGGTATTTGAGGTCTCATAAATCCCTGTTAAAGGGAATTATATTTAGAAAGTATCTTGTAACATACTTAATGGCAGGTCACTTACCTTTCCTCTGCATCTCTGAAAGACTTCCAGGCTCCTTGCCTGAGCACAAATTTGTCCTCTTGTGTTCTGACCTCTGTATAAATGTGGCCAATATCAGTGTTAGTGGTTCAACATTAAAGTGACTTCTAGAGCTGTTACACAGCTCTTTTTTCCCAGTCTCTGTTGTTCTAAAATTACATTTCCCTGTTTTTTCCTTTTTAGTTTTTAGCTATTGTGCTATTGAGAGCAGTGTGCCAACAGATCTGAGTGAAACCAGACAATGGAGTTCTGCCTTCCTTAATACTGCCATTGTTGTAGAAGAATTTTCTACATCTGAATGTCTAGGATAATCTTAGATAGTGCTGTCAATTATGCTGTGGGTGAGTCAAGCAGCAAAGGGTGGCTTTGGCAATGACACCCTGTCCAGCAGTGTAATCACCAGCAGTGAAGTCTGTGGACACATGGCTGATGATGTGAATGCTGGTTTTCAGTGGCAACTGTGATCCTCATCTGTGTTCATGTGGCTCTGAATGCCTTCACTTGATACCTCTGCTCACTGTTCCCTTGTACACGTTGGAATGCAGCCCACTTCAGAAAACATGTGATTCAAAGCACTCTCCTCAGAAAAGAGGGATCTTCTGAATGCATTCTCCCCTCACCCCTCTTCATGTCCCTTACAGCCAGGCAGTTACACAGAACCTGGGTAATACCAGAAAGAAATGTGGAGCAGAGAAGTCTTTGTCTCTTCTCATAAATATGGAGGGATGGTTCTTCACCACAAGTTTCTGAAGTTGTAACAAGAGAAACAGGAAATGTAGATAAGGCTTTGAGAGTATTTTCCGGGCACATGGAAAGTATAGAGTGGAGCTCTGTCTAGATCTTTGTTGCTTCCAGGATTATCTTGTCCGTGGATTTTTAGCAACAACAACAACAAAAAAAAAAAGATTGCTGTGAGTTGTGTAAGTTTGGCCATTTCTGCTCCAAGACAGCTGAGGTGTGGAGGTGAATCCTACTTCAAGAATCTCACATGTCCAGTGGTACATATATAACCCAGGCACCAGTGTGGTCCAGTCATGAGTCACCCTCCTCCTGCTGCTAAGGAGCACAAATGAAACTGATTTCTTTCCAGAGCAATGCTGTTCACTTTTTCCAGCCTGGAAACTTTAGATTGACAATTCAGAGCTAAATATAATCTGGCTGGCTGCAGGGAGTGACTCAAATGCAACAAGCAAGTCTGGCCTCTCACCACTTCCAAAAAGCCCGATTGGCTTTTCAGCATGAGTAGCAGAAGCAGGTGGGGAACTACTCTGAATTTTAATCTTTCTCTGTCCAGCTGTCCCATCCCCTGCTGGCACAACTGACTTGAGGAATCAAGAGCCATTCCTTGCTGTGAAATAATTGTTGGGGGTTCTTCCTGCTCCAGGAAAATGCTCCCTAGCACTGCAGGTAGAGTTGGCAGTGCCAGAGCAGATTTCTTCTGCCTGGGCCGGATGTGAAGCACAGACCACAAACCATAACATCCTCCTTGGCAGTGGGGAGGAGTGGTGAGTCACTGGGCACGGTAGCTTTGGAGCAGCAGGATGAGCTGCAAAGTCTGCAACAGTAAACCTTGAGCTTGTCTTGCTTTATTGGGCACTGTCATGCTGCTGCCATAGCTGTAATAGCCCCGAGGCCTCAGCTGCTGTGTAATCAGATCAGTGCATGCCAAAGCCAGAAAATCAGAATACACACGAATTCACATAATACTGCTTAAGTGAAATGCCATAGAGCCTGGACTCTGGGTGAGTTCAGAAACAGGCTCAGCAAAGTCATTGCTGAACACTTGATTCTGAGCAAGCACTAAGTACCTGGGGATGTGGTTTGAGCAGGTGACGTTTCTGCCTTCGTCCAAAAAAGGATTTGCTGTTTATAGTCCAGATCTGATCCACTCCATGGCTTGGTTTGCTTGGAAACTGATAACAATGACAGAACACAAACCTCAGCAGTGACTGCCTTGCCCAGCCTGGCTCTTCTTCCTGTAAGACCTTTATCACATACTCCAGCTCCTTCTGACTCTCAGGCATGCTTGCTTGGGACTGGGCTTCCATCTGTTGTGCTACCAGTGGTGAGCTACTTTTGCAGGTTCATACAATTCTTTTGTTTGACTGTAAACCAATGAGAAGGTTTAGTCAGAAATGAGAAGTAGTGAGGTAACTTCCTTTACTCAGTGTTCTACCTTTCCCATTTTGCAAACCTAGATGAGATAGCAAGAAGAGCCAGTTCATCTGAAGGCCTAGCCTGAGCCTGGTTTTGGTCATGTGTAGGGGAGGATCAGTCAGTGCTGTCTCCATCTACTCTCTGGATATGCTGACTCTGGGTGTGATATTTATCAAATGAGTTGATTGCAGAGGTAGGAGGGGTCCTGGTGGGCAGTGCTTCTATGATGATGTGCTGCAGAAATCCATCAAGTGAACATAAAGACAAAGATTATCCAAATTCAACACTAAGGGTTTCTTCTTCAGTTGTACTTTTTACTTTATTCAGCTCCTGCTAAAGACCTTGGTGAAGATCTTCACAAGAGCATCTTCCTTTTCAATGCCTTACCTCCCTGGCAGCATTACCACTGAGCTGGCTGATCCTCTATGGACACACAAGTCCTGAAGGTTCTAAAACTGAACTCTTTGGTTGTTGTTCCTCTTCTGTCCAGGTTTCTGAGTCCCCTGAACATGCTCATTGGTGGCACTGTGGTGGTGCTGGTGTTCCTGGGCTTTGTGTGGATGTCACACAACAAGGATGTGCTCCGCAAGCTGAAGAAGCAGTACCCAACCACGTTTGTCCTGGCCATCATGCTGTCTAGCTACTTCCTGATCTCCTACCTGGGGGATGTCATGGTGTTCATGTTTGGGATCACGCTTCCTCTCCTCTGTGAGTATTTGTTCTCTTCCCTGGGGCACTGGAGGTGTGTGACCTGAGCTTTCTCAACCAAGTCTGCAGAGTCTAAGTCAGCTGTTAACTTTGCTGTCTGTGTTTAAGTGGTCCCAAAGCAGAGCTGGGGGAGGGGACACAAAGCAGCACAAGCCATCTTTAATGTTATTATTAAATGGATACCTGTGGTTACTTCAGCAGTCATTGATACATCATCATCTTCCAGTGATGTCACGGTGCTGGAATGAGTCTTAAGTGCTGCAAGAACTATGCATTTCTTGGGCATTAGCAATTAATGAGGGTGTTTTTGTCATGCAGTGATGTTTGTCCATGCTTCCCTGAGGCTCAGGAACATACAGAACAAGCTGCAGAACAAGATGGAGGGGATAGGCTTGAAGAAGACCCCGATGGGCTTCATTCTGGATGCTCTAGAACAGCAAGAGGATAGTATCAACAAACTGGCTGACTACATATCTAAAGTGAAGGAGTAAGCAGCTGCAACATGGCCTTTCTGCCTGTTGCAGGAGTGTAGTTGCTATTTACTATTGTTCAAGCTTGCTTTCAGTTTATGTACAAAACAGGAAATGCATGTGGTACAGGTTAATAGTTGCAGGATACAGGTATTCCAAGGTCTTCAGGGCTCCTCTAAGAACATACAAACAGCAACTTTTTTTCTATTGTATAGCAAAATGTTCTGGTGTTTACACAAATACATACTAACTTAACCATGTTTGCTTGTCTCTTCTTCTGGGGGTAGAGGAGGAAGAGGTAGAAACCTATGGAATGCAGTCTCTCAAACTGACTTGTAGTAAATTGGTCTATTAAAGCAGCATCCCTTTGATCTCAGTTCTAAAATATTGCAGTTTAGCCAGGTCATGCTGGGTGACACCTTTGAGGCTGGTGATGCTCAGATGAGCTGGAATGTATCACAGGCAGGTATCTCTTGCATCCTCCAGATCCGTCCCTTGGGTGCTCTGAATTACAGAGACCACATTACCAGCTTAACTGGCACGTAGTAAAACTCTGCAGTGCTTGTACAGTCTGGGTTCCTGTCCTTACCTCACAGCCCTCCTTTAGCAGCCCTGAAAAAATCTAAATAGCTGTAAGCATGAAGAATATACACAGCACTGCCTGCCAGTCCCGGTAACATTTACCTTCAGGCTCTCCAAAATCCTCATCCATAGAGCTGCTCCCCTCTGTAGGAGAGCCAAACTTCCCTGTGTACCAGCTAAACTCTGGCCAAGCATGGGAGAAAAAGAGAGAGGTTGGATGAGCTGAGTTCCTACCCCATGGATGTTTTTAAATACTGCTACTTTAGGACTTACCTGCTTTAGTCTGCACAAGCTGTTTGTAGATGGAGGTGTATGTGTGTTCTTGAGCGTGGGTCATCTTTTTCTTTCTTCTCACCCAGAATGCAAAGATACAGGTCAAACATGCATCTGTTGACTCTGTACTTCCAACACTCCTCAAAGGAATAAACTGGATTTCAGGTTTACAAGTAAAAGCAATAAATGTCAAGATAAAATTTTTGAAAACCCATTCAAATTCATGAAGATATTTGCCTGTTAAAACTCCTGATGTTGAAAGCAGTGTGGGGGATTCTTTTATATATACACAATTTAACTGCCAGCTCTGATGGAATCATCTTGATAACAGGAGCTTACCAACAACAGGGGGGGAAAGTTGTCCAGGTGAGACTCCATTTCAAATATTCTTGCATTTCTCTTTTCTAACCAAGCAATTAATTTAACAAAAAAGCAAGGATCCTTGAAGTTGAAGCTTTTATGTAACTTGCCATGCTGTTTTCATAGTGAACTGTGTAGAACTCTGAACATGTCATTCCATTTAAGTGTTAAGGTGATCAGTATTTATCAAAAATGTCTGTATATTCCAGCTGAAGAGTCGATGGCCTGTTCCTCACTTGTAGCGCATGGTCTTTGTTTTCAAAAACTGTTTCCACACCTAAAGAACATAGTAGCCTATGACTTCATCATTACAGTAGCATTTTAAAAACTGCACAGTTATGAAGAAAAATAAATTCTAATGGTTGGAAACTCGACCTTGTGCCTGTGTCTGTGGTTGGGGTGGTGGGAGATCTGCTGTCACCCTGTGGCTCGTGCCACAAGCCCGTGCTGGGGATTAAGCTGCTGGCTCTGTGCTCTGAGTGCTCTGTGTCAGCTTTGTTGAGGCCCAGGGGACCTCTGAGCTGAAATGTTCCAGCCTTGCTCTTGCATCCTTAAAACAGCTGCTCTACAGAGGTGGAATACTTACTGTATTTCTTCATGCAGCTTTGGTCTCTTACATAACTCAACTCTACTTAACTGGGATTTCAATTCCTGTTAATTACCTGAGAGGGATTTTTGCCTCTAGGATTACTGAGAGCTGTGCCCAGAGCAGTACTGGTAGCAGCTCTGCTGCAGTCAAGCTAATGGTGTGATGTCTGTGTGTGCCTCCCTCCTCCTGTGATCACTGAGAGGCTGCTCAGTGGGAGAACGTGGATCAGAGCAGTTTCACAGGTCATGCTCTATCCACCCTGGAAATTCATGTTTGGCAGCTCCTGGGTGTAGCAGTAATTGGTACCTGGCAGCTTGAATTGGAGATTGTAAAGCACTATATTACATATTCCTTTGTGCTTCCCTGTCCCAACTGCTGCAGTCTGAGCTGCACCAGCCTGGCCTTGAAGCCAGTCTGGAGAGCAGTGTGCTCCAGCAGCTTTCTTGGGCAGTTACCTGGTGCATTTGTCACCTGCTGCTCTGCTCTGTGCAAGGCCTTGGTTGGAAGTACCAAGCTTCCTCCTTTCCTGCTCTTCACCTTGACAAAAAGAGAGAGCTGCAATGAAAATTTTTTTCTTTTTTTAAATCTTACTTCCATGTTATGTGGTGCTTTAAAGCTATTTGCTCTTTCTTGGGCAATACAGAAACCAGCTTTCCCAAGTTTGGGGCATTACATTTGCAAACAGATTCAGAGCTGAGAAGGAGCTTTACAAGTTTGAAAGGTGGAGAGTGGAAAGACGCCAGATCATCAAAGATCAAAAGGACAAGAACAAATGAAAATTTGAACAAGTGACAGCAGAGACTAACTTGGATTTAAGAAGTCTTGGACATTGGTGATACTACAGGACTATTAAAATAAACATGGGAAGGGGGAGCAGGGAGGGACTGGGATTTAGCTGCCAGGGGAAGGTTGCTAAGAGTTACCACTCAGAGATGAACTCACCTGAAGGAAATCCTGCCAGGAGCTACAAAGCTGTGCCTTTGGATCAAGCAGCCACAAGAAGGTGCATTTTAGCACAGGGAAAGCCTTTGCTCTTTCCCTGTGCCTTGTAGCTTTAAAAAACAAAATAGCCCCTAAAACAATTGGTCTCCTGTGGATGTATTTCACAAGAGTGTGACTTACCTGTAGCTGCTATACAAGAAAGGCAGCAGAAGAACTTAATGTGATCATAAAGAGGGAGGAGAAAAAAAAATCACAAAAATATTAAGGGAAAATTGAGTTGTGTGTATACAGGTTTTACCCCTTCAAATCCAGCCCTGCCAGGATGTGACATGCTATTCACACATCATACTAGGAGGAATTAGGAGTTCCCTAACCCCCTGGAATAGTGGTGAGGCTCATCCTCCTGCCACAAAAGCAGTGTGGAGAGAGACCTAAAATGGAATTTCAGTGCTCTCCAAGGTGGCTGCAATTAAGGATTACAGTAAGACCATGGTGAATCACAGGGAATGAACATCACATTTCTCAAGCAGAGCATGGCATCATCTTTTAAATGCTGATGAGGTAAATACCCACTAGACATTGTTCTGAAATAGAAGGAGCTTGGAAGGTGTTTGCTGTACCAGAGCAATTGTTCTGTGAGTGCTTTTTAGCAATGGAAGTGCTGCACACTTCTTACAGAGAGAGCTTTATTTCATTTCTGTTTCCTTAGCCTAAAAAATGAAGCTGTATACATAGAAACCAAATACATTTCTCATGGACAAGAGAGTAATAAAGTAGCATGTGTGTGAAAAGAAAGATAAGATAAAGCACAGCGTGTTCCTGCAGAATCTGGCAGCAGAAGGACAACGTGGAAGCAAAATAGTTTGCTGACAAACTAGAAAGACAAGGTTATTGATGCCTCTGAGAAAATACTCCCACAACAATCTGAAGCCTCAGATCCACTTGGCAGACAGATGGCAGCGGGATTGTTTGATACCTGATGGAAACACTTAGCAGTGACTTTTCCCATGCCAGCCGTTTTCAGCACACTTACACAAGTGTGTATCACAAGCTTTGTTCCCAAAGAGTTGAATACACCACCTGGCTTCTGCAGAAAACATCTGCTGAAAAGCAAAACTTGAGTAGTCCTTATTCCAAGTTGTTTTCTTCAGGTCAGTCTGGTCTCTCACTCCAGCTGCTTTGGCAACGGCACCTGGACAAGGACAAGAAGTATTAGGAGGAGGAAATTTCTCAGCCTTATTTACCAGGCCGGTTTAGTCCAATACAAACCCCCAGAAACTAGAATATAACAGCTGGGAACTCCAAGGAGCTCTGATTGGGAGCTCTCTTTTGTTTGGAATGCCCCACTGGATGTTTGCAATGCTTAAGGTCCAGGAAATCAGTTTGAAGGCCTTGAGTCTCACCACAGAGAGAACAAACACCCAGATCAGCTCAAGCAGCAAAACTGCATTTCAGAAATGAAGCTGAGGGAATTGAGGCAAAAAGGAGTTACCAAGATCATGGAGGATGGGCAGAATAACACCCTAATGCCCCAAATCCAAGCCAGGTGTCTGATGACAGAGGCCAAAACAGAGCCATCCCAAAAAATCCCCAAACATTCCACCAAAACAAACCACCCCAAGCCCCTAGAATGTGTCCACAGTTTCATCTTTCCATGGGCTGGGATAGCAATTGTTATCTGGCATATTTAGGATGCACCATGAATTGATCTGTCTATCTTTAACCCCACAGCTGTCATGGATAAAATCCTCCTGATCATTTTGGGGGAATGGCTGGGGTTCAGCACCACCCCTGGCACATGACAGCACCAAAGTTTCTCAACCATTGCTGTGTAAACAAGGGCTGTGCCTGGCAGAGAACGAGCTCCATTGTCCCCCAGCCTCCTGAGAGCTGGGCAGGCAGCAGCTCCCAGGGCCATGAAGGACCAGCCTTGTCACCAGCACAATCTGTGAGCTGTCCACAAGCAGGTCGTCTTGTCTGGGATGTGGAACTAAAATGCAAACCCTAGACTGACCCAGAAAGGCCAGAAATGCCCTGGGGAGAGGTCTTGGCTGCAGCCAAGTTGGAGTGGCCAGCAGAAACTCAGAACCCCAAACCTTGCCTACGGGACAGAATGTTCAGGGTAATCCTGGACCAGAATCTGAGGTCACTGCAGAACCTGCACCTGCCAAAATATCAGGACAAACTGCTCTGTCTGGAATTACTGAGGAAATAATTATTTCTTTGTAGGTATAAATGGAAGAAAAATTAGGACCGCTATATTAAAATGTCAATATTGAAAGAAATGATAATTACAAAATACTACTTGACTATTTTTAACTACAAGGGATTTTCTGTCCTCTTCCTCAAGCCTTGGCAGCACAAACAGGCATCAAGCTACAAATACATCAGCCAGCTTTTAAGATTTCTTGAATCAATGCAAGGGAATGTAACAGGTCAGGAGAACAAGAGCTTAAATCTGGTGGCCAGCATTTTGAGAAGAAGTCCATTAATTTGGTACCCAAGTGAGACCATACCCAATAGGCAGTTTTCAGTTTTGGACTGGCATTCTAAAGTCAGGATGATCTTGATCTCATTGAATTGCCAATTTTCAGTGGCAAAGTTTTACTTGAAAACAAATATAAAATCCCCTACAGTACCACTACTTTCTTCCCACAACCTTGTTCCATCTTCCCTGCTGGTGAACCTAATTTCTTTTTTCCCGTTAGCACTAGAATTTTACAATTGATCTATATAAGGACAAACGGAAGAATGAGCAGCAAAGGACCACTAAAATAATGCACTCCTTGTTACTGGGTGAGGCAGGCAGGAGCAGGGCTGCAGAGTGTGAGTCCAGGCTGGATTTCAGTGTGCGCCAAGTGCTCTCTTGTGCTAAGAAAAAACACAGCTATTGAAGAGAGAAACATGGGGTTTGTGGGAGACTGATGTGAAAAATAATACCTGTTGTACTCCTGAAATAACAGTCCCATAATACCATGGGTCTGTCATAACTAATACACTATTAGGAGCATAGAAAGGTTGAGTTTCTGTGGGTTTGTTTTCCTCCTGGGTGAATTTCTTTTCTTTTACCCTGTGGATGCAGCCAGGGATGCACAAGGCTGAGTTCCTTGTGCAAGCCATACCTCTGTGCTGCTGGGAAACAACAACCTGCATGCCAGGAGTGGCAGCCTGACACAAAAGGGTGACAATGCCATGTGCAGGTGCATTTGCCATCCCTGCCAAAGCCCAGCATTTCCAGCCAGGGCTCAGAGCACAGCAGGTGAGTGCCTTTCCCCCCTCAGAGGCACCGCTCTGCACGTACCGGCCTGAGATAGGCGACGTTGCTCTGGCGGATGTCGTTGAGGAGCTGATCTCTGGGGGTTATTTCCACCAGGGGAGGAGGTCTTCTCCTGGGAACTGGTTTGAGTGTTTTGATGACGTCCTTGAGGTTGGTTTTCTCAGCAGGCTCCACGTACTCTGGCACGGGGGGTTTGCGCTGAGTTTTCTTCAGCTTGACCACTTTGAAGCTGATGGGTTTCTCCCTGCACGGCTTCTCGGGTGCTGGTGGCCTCGTATTCTCCTGCCTTTTGTTCAGTGACACAGCTGCAGGGATGGGGGGTTTGGGGGCTTGTGGGGGCTCCTGCATCCTCAGCTGGGACAGCGGTACCCCCAGCATCTCCCACATCCCAGGAGGCAACCCAAGTCCATTCTCCAGCATGGCTATCAACTCCTTCTGCTCCTTCATCTGCTGCTGCCTTTGCCCCTCCTGCCTCTTCTGCCTCTGCTTGTCCAGGTTCCTGCTGAGCAGGTTGGTCACCACCATCCTGGGCCCCGGCAGCTCGAAGTGATAGCCCATTTTGAGGAGGGTGTTGTTGGCTTTCAGCAGCCTGGCAATCTCCATCTCTGCCTGGTGGCCCAGCAGGCCGCGCTGGTTGTGGAAGCGGAGCTCGGTCAGCGTCTCGTTGTACTGCAGGCAGCGCATGATGGCCACGATGCCTTTGCCAGAGATGAAGTTGGAGTCAATGTTCAGGGTGGTGATGCTCCTGTTCTCCCTCAGCATGTTGGCCAGCGCGAACGCCACGTTGTCGTCAGCCCCCACGTTGGCCAGGCTGAACGTTTTTACGTTCTTGTTCTTTTTCATGGCGTTGACAAAATCGATCAGCATTTCCTTGGGGACGTTTTCTATGTTGTTCAGGTTGAGCTCCTTCACGTCTGGGTTGTTTTTTCGGACTTTGTCCAAACTGTCCTCTAAATTGGTTTGATTTCCTGAGGGCCTGGCACTTATCTTCATGAAGCTGGTATCCAGCGCTAACTTCTGGGGGATGTTCAATTTCGATATTTTCTTTTCATTTTCCTTAGGCTTTTCTTTGATTTCTCCTGGTTCTGTAACTGGCTTCTGACTTATCTGGTTGATGTGACTGTTCTCATTGGTGTAATTCTCCTTTGTTTCCAATTCAGTCTCATTTTCTTCTTCTTCTTCTTCCTCATCATCATCTTCCTCTTCCTCCTCCTCCTCTGTGTCTTCTTTCTCATCCTCCTCCACCACCCTCTCCTTATCACTTCTATCTGTCTTTGTGTCCCCAGGTTGTGTTCTTGACTCGGACACGTGCTCATTTTGGTAATGTCTCTCTTTTTCCTCTGTTCCTGGCATCCTCCCTCCAGCCACCTCGCCGCCGCTGCTGGCCTCTCCTTCCATCTCCTCCGCAGCACTTCTCTGAGGAAGACAAAACCTCACAGCTGAAATAGTTGCAAAACATCTTAGTTACAATAACTTTCTGCTCAAAGAAACACTCAGCAGCTGGATTCAGATCCCTCTTTGCCCATACAGTAGTGAATAATCCTTAAAAGTGTCACTGCTGTAAATTCAGGCTACACCAGCTTGCTTGGGAACACTGGAACAACTTGTTCCTAAAGAGGCTGCAAACCAGTTTCTCATCTTTGCCTACTAAATTAAGTGCTAACAATTAAATCCTGAACATATTTAATGATATGTTAAGATGGTCTTTGAACCCTTCTGGGGGTTGAGAGTTTCTGATCCAGTGTCTCTTTCTGGATTTAGTGTAATCTTTATAATTTCTTTGACAAGAGAGTTTCCTTTGTACACCACAAAGCACTGGACATCAGGGTGACCTCCTGATGGTTTGCTCAGCCCAAGGAGGAGTGAGGAGGGCACATTGTGACCACTGTGGAATCATCAGCACAAGGGACAACAGGGCCACCTGCCCTGGCAGTCCCAGAGCATCTCACCTAAGGTAGCACCTCACTGAAGATAAAACATTAGCTCAGTTTGAGTCCAGAGATAGAAACCAGCCCCTGCACAAAGAAGGGCAGTGAGGCTTCTAACATCCAAGTAAATTAGCTGCAAACATCGACCAAGTCTAGAGACACTCCTTGCTGAGATTTTTCTTTGTCAAGCATCTTTTTGCAATCGGTTGCTCCATCACAGAGAAATGCTAATAAAGCACTAATAAAATCAAGCTATTTCCCTGAGATTTGCACTCTTCAGGCAGGACAGTGCCATGGCTTGGGCTGCACCCAAAGTCAGTGAAATGGTCCCGGTCACTTCTGCCCTTGGGGCTGTGGTGGTGGATGAGTTTGGGATGGGGATTGATGGACCAGCTGTGAATGCAGCAGCCAGCTCCACACCCAGGTTTCAGATTTAACCTCTGAAGTGTTTACAAAATTGTTTCTTTGAGCATAAGAGTGCAGGAGAAAAAATCCCACAGATTTCTCCTGGTCTCCAAAGGCAGCCCATGAAACCTGCCCTGGGAACTCTGGGATGTGCCACACTGGTGAGTATTAGCAAACCGCTGATATTTAAAACAAAAATAAAATAAATCAGTCACCTCAAATTCACTTCCAGTGAACTTCACATGCAAGTATGGATGTGTTTCATCTGGCCAAGTTTCAATTCTATTAACCTATTTTTAAGTGTAGCCCTCATCCTGAAAGTTATCTAAGTATGACCTTAACTTCATTTAAAAGTCATGGGGATAGTCAAATAAATTTAAGCATTGTATTGAGTATGGTTGAACTAGTTCAAGAGTTTGCATGCTTGGTTGTTAATGTTTCACCCTGTTAAAATACAGTGGTTTGGGATTTTTCTCCAGTACATCATTAAATTCTGTCAATTAATAATTTAATTTGTATGATTAATATAATCTTCCATGGAAAAGCAACATGGTGTTCTTCCATATGCAAAATCAAACTAATTAGAGTTACATCCTCCAAAACTGATCTTGTGACACTTTCTCAGTGATTTGCTTTACTCTAATCAGAATTAGGATTTTTTTTCTGTTAAAAAGCTTAAGTAAATATTTGGGAAAAGCAATTAAAAAATTACAAATCCTGACATCAGTCCAAGCTGGATTCTATCACTGATGAGGCTTTTAGGATTAATCTACATTCGTTTGTACTCTACCTTATGTAAGGGACAGAAGCAGAGGCAGGTTAAGGTATTAAAGCTACAAAACAGATCCCACTGCTGATGCATAATAAATATTTGTGATTTCTGCTTGTTACCTCAGAGGGCAGGAGGGTGACAGGAACTCTCTCATCCTCGAGCATGCGTCTGGATGCCTTCTGCCAGTACAGGTAATCGACCAGGGACCTGTGGTCGAAGCTGCCTGTGGGGGGTTTCTCTGTCTGATCCCTCTGTATCATTCCAGTCGGGATTTCAGGGTCTGGGGCCATGACTTCCATCTCACTCTGCAGCTCCTTCAGCTCCTCAGGGGACAGGTTAGCCAGGATTTCATCTTCATCAATGTCCTCAGGACACACGTCTTCGTCGGAGTTTTGGCCAAGTTCAGACATGTTCATTCTCTCCTTCTTCCTCTAACAGTTCTTAAACCTAAAGAGAAAGATAAATTTCAAAGGATTTTCTTTTTCCCCCCCTCGCTAGCAGTAGTTATCTGGTTAAAATGACCAGTTCATGTTTTGGTCCTGAGCTGTGGCAGCTCCTGGGCTCAGTGCGGAGCACAGCCCGTGCAGCTGAGTCTATATTAAGCTGCACTTGGCTGGATAAAGAGAATTTATGGCGATGCTCCATTTTCAGCAACCTGTCAGCTGTGCAAACCCTTCTGACATTTCAGTGCAGCTGGTGTGTCCCCCACGGAGAGAGGCAGGAGACAGACATGTTCCAGAGGATTCCTGGGACACTGCACTGCTCAGGGTGGAATCACCAGAGCAGGATGAAGGGACATCAGTGGCACCTGTGAGATGGGCAGGTGAAATCTGGCCTCTGAGAGGAATCAGAAAGGTTTCTGAGTCCATAACATCTCCAATTTATCTCAAAAGGACCAAAGACCACAGGCCCTGCACTGCTTTTGGCCAGGCCTAAGCCCTGGCTGACCATCACAGGGGGTTTGGTGTGAGTGCAGCCACCCTCTGTTGGTGACCTCTCCCAGACCTCACATCCTGGTCTGGGAAACTCCTCTGAGGTGGAAAAAGAAGGGTAGAGCTGGTACAACATGCCCCTTGTGCCTGGGGACAGAGGTCCATGCAAGGACAGGGACCAGCCCCTTGGAGCTGGCTGAGGGCAGCATTTCCCATGGCACATCCCTGCTCCAGCCAGGGGCAATGCCACTGCCTGCTTCTCGACTGGCCTGGCCCTGCCATCAGCATCATTTGCACCATCAGCTCTTCTTGGCTGACAGCTCATCTCCAGATCATCCTTCTCCTAATTTTTACCTTTTTTTTTTTTCAGAGTTAATAAGCAACTACAAAGATTTACTTTGTTATATTTGTAGACCTGATGTAACTCTCCCAACTGATTTTTTTTTCAGGTGTCCATTCATCCAAGTGCCTCCTTCTTTCTTCAGAACATTTTATATTATGCATCATATTTAATATGACACATACATATATGATATATATTAAATATCAAATTCACACAGCAAACCTCCAGCATCACCGTGTGCATGGTTTCTTTGTAACAGTAGAGCAGCAAGGGTGGCTCATTTTGCTACTCACAGTTTGGGCCGTTCATTGGATTAGGAAGATTTCCTCTCATAATTTCAAATTTTCTTTGCAGGGGTATCAAATCAAATCCTCACCTTGCAAATGCAGCTTCCATAGGAGCAAAACCATGGGGGAGAGGCTCTGAAACCATGCCCTGCCAATTTTTAAACCATATTTCTCATTACAGTCTCAACCATGCTCTGCTGGAATCTGCCAGCAGCAAAATAGGCTCTGCGTGATGATGGTGTCTCTTTGCCGTATTTTGTAACATGAAACATGGAGCTCTAAGCCCTGTTAACCTCTATTAAAAGTCCATTATCCAAAGGTCCTCATTTGATTCATGCTGTTACACAGCAGGGAAGCGGGCAAAAATTTAGGAACAGCATAAGTGGCAAAGGAAAGATAATAAATGTTTCTCACTTAAACAAGCCAAGAATGCAATGGCTCCATTTGCCCCTTTGGTATTTCAGGGATGTCCTTACCCTTGTTTTATTTTATGCAGTGGCAAGCACAACAACAGACCCACACATCAATCTATCTGCTCCAGCAGCTCTAACCCCCAGTGATTGCTGCCCATAGTAGAACCCATAAATGGTTTCCTGGTGTTCTCAAATAAATCAGTGCTCCTCAGCAGCCTGCATGCTGCTCTCCCAAACCATGCAGTTTGGGCCCCAGAAGCTGTCTGTTCAGTGCTTGCTTCTCACTTGCTGATTGCTTGCCTGTAAATAAAGCCCCATGCCACCTGCTTGGGTTTCCATGATCTTCAGCCAGGCCATCTTGGGCCATGGTCTTATCAGATCATCCAAGTTAAGCAGGGTCAAACCCATGAATTCCTCTTGAGAAGGAAAACAGAGGTACTGAGAACACTATCAGGTGTTTGAAAACCACTTTTTCTCTTAAGCAGAAATATATCACTTGTCAATACCACCATTAGGAAACTCTAAACTGGGAATGATGCCTTCTCCTTCACATGCAGAGCAAGGGGCTGCCTGGTGACACCTCTCCTGGTGACATGGGTGCTAATCCCACAGATTTCCAAGGTGGGTATCAGATTTTGCCTACTTTAGGTCTCTCCTCCATAAATTATGTTTCCAGGATGTACTTCCTTTCCTAACACACTGATTAGTGTTTGGTGTTCTGGTAACAGCACATTAGAGCAACAAACAACACCCTGGAGGTGAGGACACGCTCACAGTGGGTCTAAAACACTTTTCCAAGTCTAAACTCCCACCTTCTTCCCAAAGACATTTGTTGGTGCTCCCCTCAGAGCTTTCCAAAACAATCACACATTTCTCAACCTTCATTAAGACAGGAAAGCCACTTCCACTGGTGACACTTGCTATTTCCACACCAATCTGACACTTGTTCAGGAATCCCTGGACTAACAAGCTGCTGCACTGGTACCAGAGGGCAGAGCTGTGCCAGAGCAGCACTCAAAGCCCCAGCAGAAGACAAGAGAAGGAAAACAGGGGTGCTGAGAACTCTATCAGGTGTTTGAAAACCACTTGTGATGGTGCAGCAATCACAGAGCAATTCCTACAGGTAGTAGCAGCTCAAAACTCACACTAAGCAGGTACCCAACAAGCATTAAACAAAAGCACTTCAGACAGAGGATGAGGTCTGCCCTGGGTAATGAACCATTCTACCTCACTGCTCACTGTTTGTAAGGCAGGTACTCACATATGGATGAACTCTGCAGCCTCTCCTGCAGGATTGCTTCACCTCATTGATTTTTTTCCTCATTTAAACATTCTCTTCAAAAATTCCAATCTAGCCCTCTTGAAAGCCAAAATGTTGTCAAGTTCTTCACTTGAATATCAGCAAGGCCTGACTGCTGTGTCACCCCTTGACAGGAGGCAGCCCATGTTTCAAGTGCCTAAAACTGTTCTATTTTTAAGGTAATTGATGCTTGCCACATGCTGTGGCCAAATATTGGAGAGCAATTTCTATAATGTTTGCTTTCATTTTTTTTTGTTATAAATCCCCCCACATTCACTCCCCTCTATTACCAATCCATGGCATTCCCCAGTGCCACTGGAAGGAGTCAGGAATGTGCCCATGTAACATAACCTTGCATTACTTTTAAGAAACTCTTAGTCTAAAATTGAAAATCAGCAGCATACAGCAAGCATGTCCAGCAATGCAGTGTAACCCAATACAGGGATTATAAAGGGTCAGATGATGGGGTCTGAACAATAACAACCACTGAGCAATGGGAGCAGTCATAGAGAGACACCCTGTGGGAAAAAATCACCCACCACACCTCCAAACTCTTCCAGATATAAACATATCAGATTAAGTTTGTTGCTTAAATAGAGTAAGGACACCTGACTTTGGAGGTATTTGCCCAAGTTGTTTGACAGGGAGCTGCAAAGGCAAACCCTGTGAGAAGCAGCAGGCACAGCAGGCTGGGTCAGGGCAGGAGGGGGCAGAGGGATGGGGATCTGAGCCCTCCACTGCTGCCCCAGCTCAACCAGCCCCATGTCCCTGTGCTGAGATCCCTCATCATCTCCCATGATCTCTCCCATCATCACTGTGTTGATGTCTTGTGATTTCCTCTGCCTCTAGAGAAACAAGCAGAGCTGCATCTCCTGTTTCAGTGGGACCTGGATGCTTCTAATTTGCCCCCCCCAAAAAAGAGCTTGGTGATTTATTTATTTATTTTAGTTTCCATTTTTAGAGAAATCTGAGAGCAGCTGCAGTACCTGTGCAATAGAAAACAACCTCTGTCATCATCCACCTTCTTGATTACAGCAAAAGAAAACATCAACAAGAGTAGGAAGAAAAGGGGAGCAGGGAGAAGACTTTGGTCATGACAGAAATCAAGGACAGAACATTTCAGCCTGGGACAGGGCACTGACCACTCACAGTAGCCTGTCCAAAGCAATCCTGTAGGGAAATGCATTGGCAAGTCAGATGTGCATGTCTAGGTTTGTATGAAAAAGGGTTAAATAATCAGCAAATGGATTTCTAAATCATTTCAACTGTTTAAAAACATTTAAAAATATCAAAATCCCCATGGTTTTGGGGTAGCAGACAGCCCCACATATGAATGTTGACACTGAGATGTTGCTGGTGGGGGTCTGGAGATGACACAAAAGGCAACTGAGCTGCTCCTGGCAGTCTGGGCTGACCCAGGACAAACCTTTGCCCCATTCAGAGCCAAAACCTGTTCCAAATCTGACCCCCAAAGACTGATTTTCTGGGCCTGCTTGCCACTGAACAGCACCACACCTCCCCTGCAATTTCCCAGATCATTTTTTACTGACCACATTCTGAAGTGGCTGGAGCACAGCCAGGGGGGCTGCTCTGCACAGGTTCTGTTACCCAGAGCAGTTCTGTGGCTACAGGAGGGAGTTTCTGCTCCCAGATGTCATTTATAGCACAAACATGGGCAAAATGCTGAAACACACAGCCCTGGTTTCTGCTCACTTGGTATTTTCCTTTCCCAGCTTGTGATTTATGTGACCTTGGTGAAGCTCTTGTAAATACCTGAATGTTTTCATCCCTGGGTGGTGGTTTGTTACCTCTTCTTCCCAAAGCACAGTGCTAACAGCTGCCAAAAGGAGGAGAAAACCAGCCTGTGGTGAATAAAACCAGGTCTGTGAGAGACCAAGAGTAATTTTGTTATTTTATGGGGAGCAGGCAATTCATGATGTTTGTTACCTGACCACGACTTCAGGGACTGAGCTATGGCTCTACCTGGGGCTCCTCACCCATGGGCAAACCCAGAAGGTGTCTGAGCTGCCTCAGTGTGGCTTTGCTTGCTTGGGGACAGAGCTGAGGCTGTTATGGGGACACTGAGCCCTGCACAGGGACTGCCTGGGGCAGCACTGGCTCCTGTCTGATGGGCACAGCTGGGCTGGGCACGAGGCACACACGGTGCTGAACCTCACACTGCCCATGGGCACTGCACAGGGCATTCACCCAAATGTTTACTGCTACTAACAGAGGGCTTGCCATTCCAAATCTTTGTGCAAAACAGGCTCAGAGATTCAATACTTGCATCAGAAATGCGAGCTCAGACCTTGAGACAAGACATTCATCTCCTTGAGAACTGTGTGAGAACCTGTCTGTGACAGCATGTGCAATTCAGCAGCTATTTACTGCTAACTCTACCGTTATTCTCACAATTTATCTGTGCTCTGGGTTTGCAGGGAAAAAAAACCACAAAAACCAAAACCTAGGAATGACAAAAGCCTCATGCTAAAAGCAGTGGCTAGAATTAAATGTTAAAATATACCCTTTCTTTTAGGCCAAATCTCTATTTTCACTCTCAATGTTGCCTGGCAGCACTATTAAATCAGAACTGCAATAACACAATGTCAAGGATTCTTCAAAAAGCAACAACAAAACCTTTGCAAGGAGCAATCACCTCCACATTTATATGAAACACTGAATTCAGCATAAGCAGATCAGATGAGAAACAGAGTCATCTGTTACAGACACTTTTTCATAAAAATATTTTCTTTAGGATTTTCCTTTCTGGGAAGCTGAGGCTTCAGAAAAAAGAATGTAAACAATGGTTATCTGCTGCTGTGGAATGCAACAGGTGCATCTGTGATTGGCCCATGTTGGATGTGTATAATTAATGGCCAATCAAAGATCGAGCTCTCTCTGGGACAGAGTTGGAGAGAGCTCCTTTATTATTCATTCTTTTCTATTCTTAGCTTAGCTAGCCTTCTGAGAACTTTTCCTTCTATTTCTTTTAGTAGAGTTATAATGTAGCATATATATAATAAAATAATAAATCAAGCCTTCTGAACATGAGGTCAACATTCTCGTCTCTCTCTTCATCCTGCAACCCTTGTGACCACCGTCACAATGATCCTAGGAAACAATGTCACCCTTCACACCGAAATAGGGTGTATCTTTCTTTTACAGCATCCAAACCTATCCCAGCCTCACACCTCGTGCCCTCCTGCCACCAGGATGTGCCCACAGGCAGGGATGCTGCAAAGGCCACGTGGGCACCTTGTCCTGCACACATGGGGCACGTCCTGCCCTAACCTCAGGCTGCAGCAGGTGCAAGGATTTCTTCTAGAGTTACTCCAGCTGAGCCCTGGCTGGCTGCAAACTCCATCTGCAGCTCTTTGGTGGCACTCTAATGATGCAACAGAAACTGAGACTCCTCCCTGCTGTGCTGAACAGGGCAGGAGGTGCCCAGGGAGGCAGAGCACATCCCTCTGCAGCCAAGCACCTGCTGAAGGATTTATGGTGATGCCCTTCATCACAGGGGACAGGCAGGGTTAACCAAGGATGGATGGCAAGGAGCTGCTGCTTGTCAGGAGTCTTGCTTCTGTGTCATTGGAACCCTGACCTGTGAGCCGTGTGTCCTCCTGGGCCACCAGCACTGACCACAACTCACTCTGCCCCTTGTCCAAGCAGGAAATGTCACCTCAGCCTTCATGTGCTCCAGCAGAGCACAGGGTTAAAAACTTTGATGATAAAAAAAGAGATTTCACTACTCAGCAGGTGAGTGTGACGGTGTTCACAGGGGTTTTCAGGATGAGGGAAGAGATGGAGATCTGATTCCATATTTCAGAAGGCTTGATTTATTATTTTATGATATATATATATATTACATTAAAACTATACTAAAAAGAACAGAAGGAAAAGTTTCATCTCAGAAAGCTAGCTAAGCTAAGAATAGAAAAGAATAAATAACAAAAGTTTGTGTCTTGGACAGAGAGTCCAAGCTAACTGGGCTGTGGTTGGCCATTAATTGCAAACATCTAAGCTGGGCCAAACACAGATGCACCTGTTGCATTCCACAGCAGCAGATAACCATTGTTTACATTTTGTTCCTGAGGCCTCTCAGCTTCTCAGCAGGAAAAATCCTAGTGAAAGGATTTTCATGAAAAGACATCTGTGACAGGTGAGTCCCTGCTGTAGCTGAGACTGTCAGTTTTATACCTTAAAAATGTATTAAATATGACAGAAAAGTACAAAGGAGATGGAAGAAGAGTGTAGAATGCAGAAACCTTCCCAGGAGTAGTGTGAACATATCCAGACAGTGCCAGGCAAGCACAGGGAGCTGCTCCCCAGGCTGAGGAGCTCTCCTGCAATGATCCCAAAGCCCAGAAGATGGAGCAAACCTTCAGTGATTACAGGATTTCCTACACACGTTTTGGGATGGGCTGGGTCATGGTGGAGGCCTTTAACCCACCCAGGAGCTACAAACATTGCTGCTGCATTCTTCACACTTACTTGAGCAAGTCCAAGGTCACAAAGGAGAAGTCAGCAGAAACCTGCAAGAGTCACCTTGGCCAGAAAGTTTCACATAAGTATACTCAGGTGAATTTTAAAGATTAGTGGTGTTAAAAGAATTTCCTGTGTTGGAGAAGGGACTCCTGGTCTGAGCCCCATCCCTCCTGGTCCCTGCACTGGAGGAATGTCCAGCACCAGCCTCCCACAGGGCTCTGGTAACTCCCATCAGTGCTTGTCCTCCCTTATCTCAGTGTTTTTGTTCAAAACAGCAGAGAAGCAGCAGACAGTAATTAAAAATATCAGGCATGGCTTGTTTTAGCCTAGTGCCCAAATTCCTTTTTAAGGATTCCTGGCAAGGAGTGGGTCTTCTTTTTAACTCAAAGCACTCCAAAGCACTCCATTACACACAGATTTAAGTGGGGTTTTATTTCCCCTCCACACTCCCATCAGCAGCATCTACCTTCTGAAGAGAAAGATGTTTGTAAAATCAAACCCTGTGGGTCTGGTGTTTCACCTTGTTCACCTCCTGGCTTTGTTCTGATATTACCAAATAAGAATTTCTGATATTTCTTCACACTGGAAGGGTGAGGGAGGATTCCAGAGGAGCACAAGAGGCAGGACTGCTCCTCTCTCCAACTCTGCTGTCAGGCACTAGATGTCCTCAGTTATCCTGGAGAGGCAGGCTGTGGTTAAACAGCTCCACACAGATGAGATCGGAATTCAAACAAAGCACAGGCAATTTGTATTTCAGCTGTGAACAAATAAGATCATGATTACAAGTATGTCTTTATGACCTTTTCAGCTGCAGTTGTTTCTGTGAACAGTTGTACACCTGCATCAAAAGATCACTCCAGAAATGCAACAAAGCAAGCTGGGAATCTGCCAAGGCCAAAGTTAAAAGTCCTGGGGAACAACTGGGTGCAGCAGCAGCTCCCCTGATAGGCAGGAGATGCCACAGAGACATCGTGGTCTCCCTTTCTCTCCCTGTGCCACCCAAGACTGACCCTAAGCAACACCTGAGAAAAGCTGGATATTCTTATTCTCTTCTTCTGGGCCTCCTTCTTCACTTTGTGTTTCCACCCGTCACAGAAGTTCCTAAAAACAAAGCCCTTGTAAAGCCAGGCATGTGGAGAATGACAAGAGGGGCTTGAGAGCCACAGCTCCACCACCCCTGTTCCATTTCCAGCTCCTCTGCTCGGCTCTTGCTAACTGGAAACTGCAACCAGGCTCTGAGCTCAACCCAAACCCACCTCAAATCCCCATCTTCTCAACAACTGCACCCAAAATCACCCTGGTGCTGTCCCAGCAAGCCAGGCTGAGTGCCAGGGCTGTGCCAACACGGATGTGCTGGGCTGAGCTAAATCCTGAAAGCTGTCAGAAAAACCAACACAGAACTCTGTGGGTGCAGCATTAAAACAAAAGATTGCAAACAAAGCTTTAAACGGGGAACAAGCCTTGTTACACATCTCATTTCCTTTTTGCAGGAAAGGCTTTGATAGTGCCGATTCCATGAGCTCTGGGTAAGGAACTGGAGACTTGGGACCACTCAGCTTCCTGCTCCAAGCACTGTGGTTTGTAGCAGCAGGGAGCAGTCAGGGCATGAAGAACTTGCCAGCAGACAAACCTCACATGCTGCTTGGAGAAATGCAAAAGTACAGCATCATGGGGGTAATTTTAATGGGCACACCTGCAGGTTTTTTAAAACACCTATTTTCACCAGCAACCTGGAACAAAGAATAACATTCAGTGGTGGTTGTGAAATTTATGGACACCTCAAAAAGTAGGTAATGACAACTCTGAAGAGAGTAAAACTGAATAACCTCAGCTACTGGGTGCCCAGGCTGCAGAAGCAGTTGTACATCTGAAACCCAAGTCACTCTTACAGACAGGGGGTGTCTCAGCGGGCACAAACTCCAAACAGGACCCAGCAGGTGAGCAACCCAAACCCTAAAAGCCACGTTCCAAATGGGAAAGGCTGTGGCAATTCCTAAGTGCAAGGAGAGATGAGTGAAAAGCATTTTCAACAACACAAGGACACCTCTGTGTCTGTATCACTGGAGGGATGCTGACAGAGCCCAGCTTGGCTTCCTCAGTACAGCTGACAGAGAAGCAGAAATTCTGACCTGATATTCTGATGTTTTGGGATCTCTGACCTGCCTGGGGCCAGCCTTCCTTCAGATGAGACCACTGACCCTCTGCAGCCCAGCCAACACCACCGGCCAAAAGACATCAGACCACGGTGATTTGCTTCAAAGCCCTGCAATAACACACACTGCACATTCCCAAGCACTCAAGGAGAAACAGGAGGAATGCTGAAGTGGTTTTGGTAGCACACTTTTCAGTTTATTGACCTATACAAAATAATAGGTCTAAAAAATTCAGGAGTAGTAAAAGAATAAGCAAAAAGAGCTCTCGCATTTCTAGAAGGCTATACAAATATGCAAAACCAAGGAAATAAGTTATTTTTTATTTTGTTTTTGTTCGTTTAATTCCAAATTGCGACTCTAATAATACAAACAACTAAGTACCAGCTTAACAAGTGTGTCCTTCTGTATATATTACATGCTCTGGAATACTGGTAAAAAAGGTCAAAAAAGTTTATCAGAAACCTTTCTATTCACAATATGAACAAGGAGTAACTAATCTTCTGTATAAAAGAACAAAAGAGCACCATTTCTGGAATCCTGAAGCACAGTACAGCTGAGAAACGAGAGAGATTTTACCATATGCAGACGAGTCATCAGGAATCAGGCAGGATAACCCCGTGCCAGTTTGTTCCTACAGATGGATGACCTGAGGTAGGTTTATCCCTCTTAAATCCAGACTGCAGTCATGTGTTTTTTTCCTACACAAATGGTTCTGTGAAAAGGTTCTGTTCTGCCACTCAGTGACTCTGCAACGCACCTGGCAGTTCAGGTGACTCCTGGTACAATCCTAATGCCCCTCATTTTAAGGCACCCACTTGGCTGTTTGTGTTTGCATCCACCTTAGAACACTGGCCACTGCTACCAAATCGTTCCTGGGGCTCCCCACTGCAGATGCTTGACCCACTGTGGCACAGCAACCTGTCATTGTCACCACTGAACAGGGGTCACTGTGCAGCCACGGTGAAAATTTGCCTACTCCTCCACACAGTGAGGCTGTACCATGGAAAGGTCATTAAATGGGCCATAATTAATTATGTTTTATCATGGAAAAGAGAATTCAAAGTTCACTGCTTCTGTTTCCAAATCCACAACTAGCTATTAGTTTTACACGATGTATGCGTCAGCAAATTTTTTTTCTTTCCAGAACTTGCTTGTGGTGCTAACAAACACTCTTAACAACACCCCAAAAACTAGACAGACTCATTCAAACCTCCATAATAAAAAAACTCCAGCCTTCCTTCAAGTAATGTTCCAATACTGATTCAGTCACCCTTTGCCTCACTCACACACACACATCTATCCTTCATAAGCCTATGAAACCTCTTCCAGGTCCTCATAAGCCATGGCAGAATAAATTTTCATTTTTTCTTCTTCTTTCAGACATCAGACTTGTGCTCTTATAAATCCCGGTTTTTCCATAAGAGTCTCCTTTTCACATTTTTATTTTTTTTCTCTGAGGTTTGCCTTCAACACCTTCCAATCTTCCCAAAAAGTGCTTGCTAAATATAAATACTTCAACCAAGTGCTGCAGCTGCTCGTAGATGAACTGTGGCTTGCCCTGGGCTGTACGGATTCACAAAGAGACGCCATTCGTGGTAAGACTTTGTCAGTTTGCTACAGTCCCTCTGAATGCTGAATTCCACCTTTCCCAGCAGGACAAACAGCCTCTGCTTCCTCTTTTTGTTCCTTTTGCAAAGTTCCACCCGAGGCCGGGTGCGGCGTTCTGTGCAAGGCACGCGGGGGTAGAGGGAGGGAGGGAGTGAGTGAGGGGCTGCACGGGGGCTACACCAGCGTCCCGGGCTTGGAGTCCTCGTGCCAGAACAGCCTCTGCTCACTGCTGGGCAGCTCTGCCTCCAGGCCATCCTCCTCGTCCCCTCCCAGCTGGCTCGGCTCCACGTAGGTCCTGCAACACAGACAGGGCACCAGCGTCAGCCGAGGGTCCTCCCCATGCACCTCCCTTGGGCTCAGAGCGATGCTGGATATTTTGAGTTTGCCTCCAAGCACAAACTCATTTTTGTGCTGTAATCAGTAAAGCTGTCTGCCAGAGTAATCCCAACTGCTCCAAACTGTCATAGTATCACAGACTGGTTTGGCTTGGAGGGATTTTAAAGCTCACCTTGTTCCAACATCCCTGCCCTGGGCAGGGACACCTTCCACTACACCACATTGCTCCAAGCCCCATCCAACCTGCCTTGAGCTCTGTCAAGGCTGTTGGGTGTACTGATTGCTTGTTTGCCATAATCACATTAAAGTAGAAAATAAAGCAGATGAACAATCAGACAAGTGATTAAGAATGTGGAAAATTAATAGCTAATGAACCTCATTTAGATAAAGCTGCTAATACAAGCAGAATTTTCAAAGCTCAATTATGAGAAATTAAAAAATTAGTAGAAACAGTATTTTTAAACACTGTTGCCATAGATATTTTAAATCACTTCAGTAAAACAGCCCATAGCACTTAGCTTAGAAAAAAAAGATCTAGCAGCAGCTTTTATGTATTCCCTTACACTTTCATTTATTTTAAAACAAACAGAATTAAAAATTCAGTATTTTCACACAAGTCGGTCTGGCAGCAAGCACAAACTGCAACCCACAAAGCAGGAGGCACACGTGGGGTACTTATTACACTGAGCATAAGTGCATTTCAATGTGATGGCATTTGTGGGGGCAGAGCCATTCCCCAGGGCAGGAGCTTTCTGTCCTCACAGCCAAGTGCTCTGCAGTGCGGGGCGACAAATCCAAACACAAAACTGCCCTCACAACACCAATTTTCTAAATACCCTTCATCCTGGCTCTTTGAAATCAAGCTGATTTGCTCAGATTTAAGAGGCAGTGACATGCAGGAGGAAGGGCAGGAAAATCTTCAGGTATTCCACTCACCTGCTCTGCAAAGGAAGGTTGCCATAAACATTCCCGTAACAGCTGGCGTAGGAGGAATGAGACAACGTATCGTAGTCTGAAAGTCCCAGTGCAACGGGGGTTCTCCAGTTCCCAGCAGTGTTTGTAGAAGATGCTGGAATTAAAAAAAGGATTACAACAAATTATACCTTTCTTAGAACAAATTACACCTTTCTTTAGCTAAATCAGCTGAGGCAAACAAATCTCATCAATGATCTGTATGGGGTTTTGCAGGACACAGGCAGACAATGCAAACACAAAATATGATTTACAAGACCTGTAAAGGTGGTATTCTGGAGCTCTTAAAGTGCTTGCTGACACATTCAGTGATGCTCACTAGGCTTTATTTTGGAAGCCATCACAGCCACTGCATTTACATGGCATGAAGCTTTGTACACTGCTTCTAGTTGCTAAAAATACCTGTTTGAAACTCAAATGCTCTTTGTCCTTCTCTGGGTTACTGTGCTTGCACAAAGAGCAAAAGGCTGATTTACCCTTAGGAGAAGATAACAAGCAAGACTTTCCATCCAAGAACAGAACAAGATCCTACTTGGCTCCTCATGCACCTTTCAGGACAGAGCTCTGCTGACTCCGAGGCAGTGATGGGGCAGAGCTGACAGCACAGCAGGGACTTACAAAACCACTGGGCACAGATGAAATCAGACCTTACCCGAAGAGAAAGATGACACCCGACTGCTGGGTGAGCACGGCGTCTGCAGAGCAGCAAAGCCCAAACTCCTCTGAGACCCTCGGTCAGACTCAAAGCCCGCCTGCAGGCCGTGACCCTGCTCCTTCTGGCTGGAGGCACGCTGGTACCAGCCCCGGAGATGCTCTGCTACTAAGGCCTTGTGAATGTTTTTGGTTATGTGCTCCGTTTTAGCCACCTGCTTCCTGGGGAGCCTGAGGGTGGCGTAGGGGTTGTGTGGGACTCTGTCCACCTCGTCCTCGTGGTAGGAGCGGAATTCCCGGTACCGCTCGTAGCCGTAGTGCGCCGAGGAGCGGTACGAGGGGTTCACGCTGTACTGCCCCTCCGTGTCACTCTCATAAACGTACCCCCCGTTGTAATAAACGTCAGGCTCAGTGTAAGGGGAGTACCCAGGAATGTAGTAATTAGAGGAAGGCTGCTCCTGGTTTTTGTGGAAGACAGCGCTGCGGGCGTCCTTGTGCGCCAGGTTCGGCATGCTCCCCGAACTCGCGGCGGAAATGTTGTGTTTCTTGGAGCGCCTCCGGCCCCTGGTCCTGTTGTCGAGGGTCTGGGTGGTGTAATAGGGGTTGGGAGTGGGTGTCACGCAGTAATACTCTGCACTGGACTGGCTGGTGTAGGATGATCCGTCGTCCAGGATCTCTGTGCTGCTGCTCCGCTGGGACTTGCAGAGCGAGAAGGCGGGCTTGTCAGCGGGAGCCTCGGACAGCAGGTGGGTCTGGGACTCCAGGCTCCCGCTGCGCTGCCGGCAGTGGCGCGGGGAAACATCTGGCCTGCAACAACGCAGATGTTGGCTGGTTAAAGGCAAGTCTCACACAAATAAACACTCAGAGCATGCAAGGACAGGTCAGCTGCCTCCCCAGCCCAAGCACAACGCAAATCCAGCCTTATGTTTCCACACAGAGTATTTGCAATGCACAGAACTCAGTTTGGCTGAATTTTGTATTGGCTGCAACAGCAGGAGATCTGCCTTATAATAATCTGTCAGGCTGAGCAAGGTTAATCTGTGACAGGGACACACTGAGCTAAGGTCACAAACACACATTTGGTAATGATTTACGGGAGGGCTCCCTCAATCACCTGCAAACCTGCTGCTATTGATGTGCTCCATGGAGCTGTTCTAGCTCAAAGTGTCCAAATGCCATAGATACACACAGCCAACACTGATAATGGAAGCTGTCTGAATCCCAGTAGCTCTGCTTGTAAACAGAGAACTCTTCATCAGTAAACATAAGGTAAACATCAGAACTCTCCATCTCCATTCCTTTATAAAAGGAATAGCTTAGACAAGTAACAAGCTTGGAGCACAACATGCAAAGATGGGTTTCCTTTGGATCTGCCTCTCAAGGCTGCATTACCCCACCAAACACACCTTGAGCTCTTGATAACATTCTGAGAGATGCTTAGCATCTCTCCTTCTCCACCATGGACTGGCTTCCCACAGTAATACCTCCACCCAACATTCAGAAAGCAGTGGGAATCCTTACACTGGGTACAGCTGCTAGCACCAGATCTGACATGATCACACACGACATGACCACACAATCATCTGCAAACCTACTGCTCTTGATGTACTCCAGGGAGCTGTTATAGCTCATAAAGTGCTCAAATCCCATAGATTTGGGATGGACACACAGCTGACACTAACGATGGGAGCTGTCTGAATCCCAGTAACTCTGCTTGTAAACAGAGAACTCTCCATCAGGCCTCACATGAATTATATCAGCTCTGACAAAGCACCTGCTGAAACACAGATACCCCGCCGTGGCAAAACCGCCCAGCCATCAACCCTCTGCCCTCTTAACACCGTTTGCTTTCACTCCTGTGCCTCCCCAGCCAGGTGTGGCACCCAAAGCAGAGGTTCCTTACTGCAGGTGGCTGCTGCTGTAGGCGTTGCGGGTCAGCACGGGGGTGGTGGGCATGCTCCTGCCGCCCTGCGGCGGCGCCGGCCGCTCCAGCGCGCGGAACGGGCTGCTGTGCGTCGAGAGCGTGTCCCTGCAGCAAAGGGGACACACACAGTGAGGTTAAACATCCCCCCACAAGTCACAGCACACCCACTACAGGCACCTGAGGTCTTGGAGAAGCAAAAGGAAGGGTGGAATGTCGCCCTGATTTTTTTAAGTTTTTCTAAGCCTTCTGATGTTGATGTTCTTGTAACGAACTTTCTCACGCACTTTCTGTAAATAGCTCATTGTTCTGCATTCTTTTATGGAGGAGGAGAAATCTGATGGACTGTTGGTTTGTCCAGTGTCATTGGAGAGGTGGGCACTGTCACCTCCAATCCACTGTCACTTGTGGAAAACTGTAAATGTTGGAGTTAGAAAATAAACTTCCCTTTTCTTCTTCACCTTGAGAGCAGCAGTGTGAGCTTGTGTTCGTGTCCTACAGTGACAGTGAAACAAACGTAAGTGGATGTGTGACAAAGAGAGTTGGTAAATAGGAAGAAAAATGTAATCCCTTCCTGTGGTTAAAGGGAGGTGTTCACAGGATCAGCAGCAGGACAAGCTGCTGCCAAAGGAGAGAACCACAGAGGAGAGACAGAGCAGGTAACAGAGCAGCAAAAAAATGAGGCTTTCAAATGAAGCACATGGGTATATATGGCTATAATTTGACTTCTGAACTTCATGCAGAGGAGTGTTCTGCCAGTCTTGAGGGACAGATGAGAAAAAAAGCAAGACATGGCATTGCTCAAAACTCTAAAACATTTTTAATTGTCTCTTCAACAGCCTGTTCACCCAAGACGGTCCAAGAAATCTCAGGATCAGTAGGAATCCCTACACTGGGTACAGCTGTATGCACCAGATCTCACATGATCACACAATCACCTGCTAACCTACTGCTCTTGATGTGCTCCATGGAGCTGTTCTAGCTAATAAAGTGCTCAAATCCCATAGATTTAGGCTGGAGACACAGCTGACACCAATGATGGGAGCTGTCTGAATTCCGGTAACTCTGCTTATAAACAGAGAATTCTCCATCAGGCCTCACATGAATGATGTCTGCTCTGATAATGTACCTGCTGAAACACTGATACCATCAGGAGGGATGGGGAGGGTTTGGTGCTGTCTGAATCCACTAAGCACAGCCATCAGGAAAATGACAAGTTGTTAAATGAACACTGAAAAAACCCCAGAAACTGACACAAAGAATGACAGCACCAGCAACTCCTTAAATGCAGCCCTTGCTATTATATTTCTCACCCATCTCAAACCTCTTCACAAAAATTATAGTACTCTTTGGTGTGAGATACTGTGTCAACTGCTTATGCACATTTTGGGGAGCTCAATTTGAAACTTCAGCTCCCATCTCCAAACCCTGTAATCCCAGAGGAGCAAGGAGCAGTGGGCTCTGCTGGGATGCTCAGCAGGGACAGGAGCAGCTCATGGCAGCAGGTGCAGAGCGCAGCAGCAGTGAGATTTGCCTACCTGGAGTGTCTGCTTTCCAAGAGCTGCTCGTTTATGGATGACTTCCTGAGGTGAATTCTCTCCACGCCAAGGGACTTTGGTGGGGGAAGCCTTGGAGAAAGCTGTGCAGAGCTGGGTCTCTGTGCTGCTGCAGGAAGGGATTCACTGACTGTTGGAAAGGAATAGGCACTCTGTTAGAGCAAAATCCCTGATATTTCTGCCCTGTGTGCAAATCTGTGGCCCCTAAGGAGAAGCACTTTGCAGTGCAGAGACAATGACAGGAGCTGTGGGTCTAGAAGAGATTTCCTGCCTGCACTGAGCTCTCTGCACACAGACAGGACATTGTGGAGGCTCCTACAGATCCCAGCAGCACTGGGACTACACCCAGCTTGGGGCTGTGCCAGATCACAGAATGGGAAAACATCTGTTTGCAGAGCAATCCTTCCCAGAGCCAAGCAGACAAGCTCAGCCTCTGCAAAGGCCAGTTCCTCTCCCTCAGCTTCCAGCTCTTGAAAATGACATTTTAAGAATTAGTTTTGAAACACAACCTGAAAGAGACTGACTTCAAAAGCGACTGAATGAGCAAAGGGAACTGACAGACACATTTGGCTGAAGGCAATTGGGAAGGTGCTGGTTTGATCCTTGTTCTCACTTTGCTTAGGGCACAACCAGGTCCCGACAGAGCCAACAGGAAACTCCAACTAATACATATAAATGCAGGACCAGCACCACAGAGAACACCTTCACAAGCCTGGCTGCACTTCTACTTGTACAAGCAGGAATCAGGTGTAAATTCATTTTATGGCACCACCTGGTTTGTACAAGTCTAAAACTGGGACAAAGTGAGATCAGAATCAGGCCCAAACCGAAAAGTGAGTAATAATTTAGATAATGTTTGTCCCCAAATGATGATTATCCAGTTTAAGGGAGAGGCAGGCCAAGTCCTTTCCACCTTGTGGAACAGGGTGTGAGTGTGTCTGTGGGTGTGTGTGTGAAATGAGTAAGCTGAGCAAACACCAACCCATGCAAGATGCAAGCTCACCAGGGAGCAGATAAACGTAAATAGAGCGTTAGTATCTGTGACTATTGCACCTTTCTCTAAGTTTTATGGTGGCTGTGAGGGCAGAAGGGCTGGGCTAATTCTCCCAATTTGTAAGTCCTTCAGTTCTAGGCCAGGCCCTAGGGACAACAGATTTGACACTCACAGTGTCCTCAGCTTGCAGGTTGGTCATGTTAAAACCAACTTCCTTCTCTGAAGATGACTCAGGCCAGCTCACAGAGCAGAACCCTTCAGAAACTAACCCATTAAGAGGAAGGACATTCCTGAGTAGCTATTTTTTCCTCTGCTATAAAGTAATTTATCATCAAAAGCCATCAAAATTAGAAAATAATATAATGACTGGAAGGGACAGGGAGTTTCATTCCAACTCCCTGTCATGGGCAGGGACACCTTCCTCTAAAAGGTTTTGCTCAAAGTCCTGTCCAGCCTGGCCTTGAACATTCCCAGGGATGGGACATGCTAAAGGACATGAAGTCAAAGAAACATCTCTGAATTGACAAACTTCTTGGGGAAAAAAAAAGGATAAGCATCATACCATCATCATAGGTGGTTGTGTCTGACAGGGAGCTGCTCTCGGATGGAATTATGTCATCTGTGAATAAAAACAAACACTTTAAGCATAAAAGAGCCAACATCAACTTACAAACAACTTAATACAGTTTATTTTCTAGAGTTTCAGAGCCAGCTGATACTTGTAACACTGCAATCCTTACTCTTTAGCCTAAAGACAGTCCTGGTGCATCATCACTGTGTGTGCTCACTGCAGTTCAGCAAGCGACCCAGGTAATTATCAAAGGAGATTTTTTTTTTCTTTTTTTAATCTGCAGCAGGAATCAGGCCAAGATTTACAAAGGTGTTTTCCACCCCACTTCCAACAGATCTCACAGGGTGTTTTGGTGCTTCAGTAGGAGTCAGGAGCCTACACAGACATGCAGATCTTGGCTGTTAGCAGCTAATCTCCTCTAGGTACACCTGAAACCCCACCAGGTAGGTACAAAAAAGCCTTTTAAAATTTGGCACTCACTTTTGAGTGTTTCATCAGCACACAGATCCTGTTTCAATTAAAATAAGATCAATCCAGAGTAGTTCCACTGATTTCTATCAAGGTATTGCAAATTCCAGCAACACAGAAAACAGGAACTGTTGCATGGGCGTACTAATTTTTTGGTTTTTTTTACATTTTGTTGTTTATTCACAGCGCTTGACTGTACCTGTCTCACCTTGATGCTACACAATGAGAAGCAGCCTGTCCTCACTCAGGTTTGGAGCAGACCACCAGCAGCAGAGAAATGAGGCTGAACTAGAGATAATTAACCCATGGACAGCTCAATCCCTAGGCTGGTTCTGACAAGATATGGCACAAAATCTCCATGAATCTTCAAGCATGGGAGAAAGGAAGCAATAAAAAATGAGAGTGGCAGCCACTTTGTGCATGACACCTGCCTGTGCCCCCAGTGCAATGTGCACTGCTGCTGCTGTCACAGCTTGCTGCCAGCAAAGCTCTGGTTACAAGAATGCAGCAAAGAGAGCAGCTGCTCAAAAACAGCAAAAACCAGCACTGGCCCCTGCCCTGGGGGGATTGTCAGACCACCGAGGATGGGCTGCAGCTCTGCTTGCAACCTGACACTGGGAAACAGCTCCAGGGGAGCTGATTAATGTGGGTTTGACCACAGGGTGGTAAAACAAGGAACTGGGCCCAGAGTGGGGAGGAACAAAGGCTGCTGAGGGAAAGAAAAAAGCCAGCCTAAAGCTACAGGGCTGGGCTCAGGGGGGTGTGCAGTGCTGACATACTCAGACATGGTGACATATCTGAATTGAAATCCCAGGTCTGTGAAACTCCCTGCAAAGGAGGAAGAAACTCTGGGCTAGAGAGGGAGGAAAAGGAAGAGAAAGTGGAACACGGAAAGCAGTCCAGTATGTCCTTCACCTCCTATCCCTTGGGGCTGGAAACGGCTATGGCTTGGTTCAATAAATCAGTGGGACTGTTTAACATATTGCTTCCAACAAGTAATTCCCCGAACTCACAGACTCGAGTGACTCATCACTGCTGAGCCTCCTGAAACCCAGACCTGGAGCTCGAGAGCACTGCTGGTGACGGTGACAAGGTTACACATAAAAATCAATTATTGAGCAGGGCACAGCTCTGCTCCAGGTAAACAAACACACACTGCAGGCTGAGAGCCTGGCACTGGAAGGGAATGCAGTGCTTATTGCTGGCTTGGACAACAGAGGAAAACACTGCCAACAACAACAGTGGCACCCAACAACAACAATGGATGGATGGATCTCTGCTCACCAGCCTTCCTGGTCATTGCCACACACCAGGTGCCCCAGGAAATACAGGACCTTCCACAATCAGTATCCACACTGGTGAGCAAGGGACTGGAAAAACAGATGTCTCCCTCCCCTCTGTCAATCAGGAACAAGCTGGGCCACATTAAATGCTGATTATCAGCCTTTCAGAATAATCATTTGTGATGATGGATAGCCCAGTGATGCCGTGGTGTGTCAGGGGTAAGGATCCAAAACTCCTTCAACTGGCTTGGATACCAACAGGTTTTCATACATTATCAACAAAGCAGCAAGAATCTCACTTCCCTTAGGAGAAACACACTAAGAATGGAGGGGCCAGGAGTATCTGCTTTTGCTGTGCTCATCAGTGGCAACTGGGTTTAGTAAAAAAACCTGTTTGCTACTAACTGCATTCATAAACTCCTGAAGTTTTCTGGGAAAGGAGGAATTTTGAATCAAGAAGCAATGTCCTCCATCCTGCAGAGAACCCTGCCTGCTCTGGTTCTGCTGGAACTGCAGCACCACAGGAGGGATGGCAGAGATGTTCCATGTGGCATCTCAGATGCACAACTGCACTCATCCCACCAGGAATTCAGGCATCAGAAAAGCTTCACCCAAGGTGCTGCTGGAGCCTTTCTGTGCACAGCACCTTCAGCCCATAGCTGTGCTTGCTCCTAAAACTGTGGCCACTCTGCCCCCAGCCTACACCAGTGCACTGAACCTATCAGATGCAGCAGTTTCATCTCCTTTTTCTTATTTAACTGCCTTGGAGAAGATAAAAACCATACAGAAAAAACGTACACAAAGTTTCTAAGTAAGCCAAATTGCTCTTTTCCCCTCCTGTTTGCATCAGAACTTGAGGAATTCTCTCACCTGGTAGCGCCAGAGTTGACTTCTGGGTTGGTTTTTTGCCACACTTGATTCTGTATTCATTTATGGAGTTTTCTATCTCTTGCAGCTTTTTTACAGCATCAGCATACTCTTGCTTTCTTTTCTTCTTCACGTTTTTGCAGAGGTCTGGCTCGCTGGCAAGTTTCTTTGCAGCTTCCACCAGCTTTTGGTGTATGATAAAATTGCTCTCCAAGTCCTGCAAAGTAGGATCCTGCAAATTCATGAGAGAAGTTATTTGCTTGTACTCCACAGAGAAATGATCAATGAAAGTCATTAATATAAAGATCTATCTTTGTGGTGATGAAGTGAAATTTTGAGCACAAAATGCAGAAATAGCAAAGTTTATACACAAGACAATCTCAGCATATGAAAATCTTAGATCTTATTTCTGACTAGAGTACAGTTTTGAGATCTCTTGGCCAAGGTCCAAAGTTCTGAAGCCCAGGTGACATAACACATACTCTTAAATTCAGGTTTAGGCTGCTAAACCTCCTGCTATGAGTCCAACCCTGAAAACATCACTCAAAATCTCTCCCTACTTCAGACAATACAAAAATGGAAATTGGTATCACCATACCTACGTAAGAGGGAGTTTCAGGCTTTAATTAATTGTTTGTAAACTACTTTGAGAAGCTCAGATGAAAGGCACTGCAGAAGTGCTAAGCAACAGGTTATTAAATCTGGTCAGCAGGATTTTGGTTTAATAGCATTTAAGCAGTCCACAAAATCACTTTGCTGCAGACAAGGAGCACAGCAGCCCTGAGAGGCAGGGCAGTGAGTTTCTGGTGAAAGACAGATGCCAAGTGCCCAACACCTACTTATTTGGATGATACAGCTTGTTAACAAATCTCACAAGGAATGAGGGGGAATGGAGTGTGTCCAGAAACTGCAAACATCTGAATTATCCTATCACTTGAGTCAGTCCCTGCCAGCAAAGTTCATTTTAGCCTCTTGAGCAATGCAGGGAGGTTTTACTCAGGTGGAACCTTCATTAAGCCACAGATAAAACTCCTCCTCCTGTCACCTGTCACAAAACTATGCTCACAGAGAGATGATTTTGCAAGGGGGACAGAGCACACCCTTGCCATGTTCTGGGTTCAAACACCATCCCAACACAACACAAATCAACGCTCCAGAAATGCCACAGGCTGCCAAATGGCATTATGCACCTGATCTTCTCTAATTAGCAGCAAAACATCCATTAAAATTCATGCAGGGATTCAGCTTGGGTGAACTTCAGGCCTTTAGCAACAGCCAATTTCCTGGTCAGTTCAAAGCGTGGCTGAAAGAAGGGCAGAACCCACCAAAACTTCCCACTCCACACAAACAACTGCCCCAGCTGCCTCCCCTCAAAGCCCCAGGGAAGAGCTGGATGATCTCCAAGGGCTCTGGGCCCTGGTGTGGGCAGCCCAGCCCTGTGTGCACACAAGGCGCTGTGCTCACCTCCTCGCTGGGGAGCAGGTTGTCGTCCAGCTTGAACGCGGTGCCCACGCGCCTCCTCACCTGGGGAGGCTCCTCCCCTGCCCCCAGGGGATACTCCTTGGGCATCTTCCCCGTCAGCTCCTGGTGGGGAACAACACACAGGGCTCCAGGTGAGGCCCAGGGGGAGGGAAGGGCTCCCACCTGCCCGAGCCCAGGGTGGGGTGCAGCTCTCTCACCGCCTCGCGCAGGCAGATCTTCTTCAGCTCCTCAACCTTCTGAAGGAGTTTCTCCTGAAGGAGTTTCTCCTTCTTCTTTAGTTCCATAATTTTCTCCTTCTTTTGTTCTTCACTGACCTCTGAGTCCTGAGAGCCTGGAAAACACATTCTGTTATCAGAGGATTTCCAGGTAAAGGCCATTTTAATTGGCTGATAGTCTCATTTCCCTTTTTACAAACAAGCCCCATTAAACCTGGCTACTTCACATTTATGTGCACTGTTACCTGATGAGATCAAACTGCCATTGCTGGCCATGATAAGCTGGTTCTTGGCCTCCAAGGTCACCAGCTTTGACACTTTTGGAGTTCCCATCTCTGTCAGATCCATGGCTATATCATCCAAACTTCTGGCTGACGGAATTTTTGCCTGAAGGAGTTAAAAAAAAAAAACCCAACAGCCTCATTGAGTTACCTCTAATTAACTTCAGAACACATCACAGAAGATGACATTTCACACATCATCTCCCACAAAATTAAGGGCTAAAGCAACAGCATCACACAGGTGCTTGTGGTATTTAAGGTCTGCTTGGCATTCCCTTCCCCTCTCCCCAAAAACCTGAACCATCTCCCAGCTCAAAATCTCTGCAGCTTTCAAAACAAACACAGGAAAGGAGACAAAAGAAAAGGCAGATTAGACACCCAGACTTGGGAATTCCCTCCTCCATGATTACACTTCCATAGGCCTTAACTGCAGGCAGGCTAAAATGGATCAAGTAGCAATACCACCACTAAGAGACTGCTCAAAAAGCTGACGAAAACAATCTGTAGTTTTTCTCTGGAGAGTAGTTCACCCGTGGAAGAACACATGCTGAAAGGTGTTGAAACCCATGCTTGCAGTAAAATGCCTCATAACTTACTTTGCTTTGCTTCCTGTCCAAGTAAAACTGGTGCTGACTGATTGCCATCACCCAGATGGACTTGATCAGGGAAGTGTTTGCATACCAGGTCTGCACCACCAGCCCACTCTGACCAAAGGTCCTTCTTGACACTGAAATCCTGAGGAGGTGAAAAGAAATGCAATTTCAAGACAGGTCTTTGAGGTTTAAAGTCCACAATGCCTCTCTCTTAACCAGGTGAGGCTCAGCCTTTATTTCAGGGATGCAAAAATTCAGATTTCCTCCATCCCATCACCCAGGGCTGCTGCAGATTTGGCCATGACAGAGTCCTCCCCCTGCAACTCCCTGAATGGATACACAGGGATCTGAGAGGACACCCAGAGCTGTGACAGCCCCAGTCTGCCCCACCAAAAAGCTGGATCAGGATCAGTCCCAAAGCCCAGAGGAAACTCAGGGGTCAGCTCTGAGGCACCTCCCACCCCATCCACCAACAGGTGATGATGAGTCCTCACCGTGGGCAAAGATGAACCCCGATGGCAGAACCCCCTCAGCCTCACCTGCGGGGATCGTGCACCTCCACAGCAAACTTCTTCTCACGGAAATACAGATTTTCCAGCTGCTTCCATTGAAATAGCTGCAAGAATTGGGAGAGAGAAGCAGAACACGGTCACTAAATCTCCAAACCTCTCACCCCCCCAGGTGATATCATTTCAGCAAATTAAAATTTCTGAGTATCCCCAGCTATGGCATGGACTGAGCAGTAACTACATTCATAACATCAATTAAAAGAAGCACATAAGTATAGGATGCCCCCTCAGTAATTTCACACTCTTACAGACAATGTGTTGCAAATTGAGGATTTTGCCAGTGACAACATCTGCCTCCATCAATAGCACATTTAATTTCACTGCTAGAAGTTTCCAGAGATCTTGGCAGGGCAGCTAAAGTAATTTTCTCTCTGATTAAACGCAAAAATCCCTTTACAAAGTAATTGTATAGACAACTATGGTCTACTTCCCTAGTCAGAACATCCCCAGGGAATGGCAGCAGCTTGGAAAAACCAAAATTTTTTTCTTGTGAAGACACTGTGTGAGACACTCAGCGTGACATTTTGGAGCACAGGTACAGCATGTACAGAACAACAGCAGCTACAGGAGGAAGCCACCCCCAGCACATCCTCCTGCTAGAAACCCACGTATTTCCTGCAAAGTGCCAGCTGGGAGAAGAGATCAAAGTCAGTTGGGGCTTGGCAGCTGCACCCGTGGGATCAGAATTTCATCTCAATTCGCTCTCCTTTTGCAGCAGCAGCATCAGCCCTGCTGATCCCCCTGGGGATGGATGAGCCACCGGGGGCTGCATCTTCCCAGCCCAGCCTCGCAGGTTTGGGCAGCAGCACCTTCTCCAGCAGTGCCAGGGTGCCTGGATGTACATGGCATGTCCCCAGGGATGTCCCCCTGACCATGGAGGGCACACAGGTGTGGCAGCATGACGGAGTTCACATCAGCTGCTCACACGGAGATACTGGGGGTGCTTCCTCCCAGCTGGGCAGGCAGGGACAGGGTTCAGTGAGAGATCAGCCCTGGACACCAGGGATCCAGCCAAGGCCCTCACCGCAGCTCCCTCCTTCCCCCACTGGAGCTTTTCCAAAGCCTCCAAGGTGCAGCCGCCACACCAGAAACCCCCAGGACACACAACATCCCCGCTGGCCTTGCCAAAACCTGACATTCCATGCTACCTCCCGCTACAGAAACACTTCAGGTTTTGTAAAAGACGACATGTTAGGCTGTGATGCATCTGAAGCATTTCTAACACCATGAAACATAGCCCAGCACATTTGTGTTTCAGGGGAAAAGTGGCTCTTTCAGCAGCCTTTCCCTCTGTTTAATTAAAACTTTCCTAGGACTACAACTGCCTATTAGAACCTGCCATAGAAAAAGCAAAGCCAAGTGGAAATGCAATTTACTAGAATTAATAAGTTATTTTCTCAACGGTTGTAGAAGTTTCCCTCTGCTGCTTAAATAAGTTTATGTTTGTCTCACAGCCCTCCTGCCCAGCCACACCGCTGTCAGAAACACCTCTTTACAACTCCGTGTGAACTTTGAAAACAAATACATTTACAAAAACGCCAAAGGAAACAACCCAAGCAATGTGCCAGGACACTGAGCAATAGGTGCCCGTGGGTGCCGATCCCAGCCGGGATCCTGGTACTGCTCCCCGCGCCCTGCACTCACCTGGCCGCACGAAAATAAAGACATTTACAAAAAGGAGAGAGGAAACAACCCGAGCAATGTGCCAGGACATTGAGCAATAGGTGCCCATGGGTGCCGATCCCAGCCGGGATCCCGGCACAGCTCTGGCTGTTCCCCGCACTCACCTGGCCGCATGAAAATAAATACATTTACACAAACGCGAAAGGAAACAACCCAAGCAGTCTGCCAGGACATTGAGCAATAGGTGCCGATCCCAGCCGGGATCCTGGCACTGCCCCCTGCGTCCCGCACTCACCTGGCCGCATGAAAATAAATACATTTACAAAAACGCGAGCGGAAACAACCCAAGCGGTGTGACAGGACATTGAGCAACAGGTGCCCGTGGGTGCTTCAGCAGCGATCCCGGCTGGGATCCTGGTACTGCTCCCGCGTCCCGCACTCACCTGCCCGCAGCCCCGATCCCGATCGCGGCTCCCCGGCCCCGCCGGGCAGTGCCAGGGCTGGCATGGGCAGGGCACAGCCGTGCTGTCTGTCTGTCCGTCCGTCCCGCCGCTGTGCTGCGGCAGCCTCGCCTCCCAGTGCTGACACACGCCTGACATCACCGCCCACCCGCTCCGCGCCGCGCCTCCCACACCCCGCTGTTCCCCAGATCCAGGGAAAACCCAACGGCGAGCGAACAACGAGGATTCCACCGAGGGGCTGCACCCCTGGGAGCCCCTCCCCGGGTTCCTGTGAGCCCCAGGGCCGTGGGGGCTGCCCGGGGTCCCCGCGGAGCCGGGTCCTGCCCCGGCAGCCCTGACTCACACCCAGAGGCAGCAGCAGGTTCCACCAGCAGCATCATCCCGGCCGCCGCTCCCACGCCCGTAAAAACCATGGGCGTGCTTCAAACATGACCTCTGCAGAAAAAAACTGCCTCTTATCGTGGCGGGGGATGATTCCCCGTCCCCTTTTTATCACTTCCTTTGGGGTTTTCCCCCTCTCCGGATGCGCTCGGCGTTCCAAAGGGTTGCGGGAAAACGGAGCACCTGTCCCAAGGTGAGGAGGGGCGCGTTTGGCAGCAGGGCAAAATGCAGCAGCCCCAGCCCCTGGAGCAGCCTCCTGCCCTGGCAGAGGGACAGAGGGACACGGGGGTCTGCGCTAATCTGACACTTCCAGTACCAAGAAAAAAAAAAAAAAGGCGTTTGCATTTTTAAGAAAACCTGCATGGAACTGCCTCAGGATGTGGGTAGAGCTTTTCTCCATTTCCTCCCCACCCTGTGAGATCCATCCCAGCCCAAAAGGAGCTGACGGGCGCCCCAAGCATTCACAGCTGGGTACATTCAGCACAAAGACATCTCTGCCTCCTTGCACAAAGTCTGGGATAACTGCAGCTCCCCCCTCTGCTGCTCCCATCCCATCCCACAGATGGGAATTGTACCCAAGACACATCTTTGCTCTTGAGGACTCAAAAAGTGCCCTGTCCTCAGACTATCTCGCTTAAGAACAATATAAGCTCCTTAGCTATCACTTCATCTGACAAACCCTCCTAACTCAGGTCCTTGTAAAAAAAAGCTGGTGATTAAATGAATGGCTTCAGAGTAAGTTGTGAGCCAGTAATATTTATACAGATGCAAATAAAATAATCCTGAATGAAAGTATTACACTTTCCTGCCTAGCACACTTGGATTCATGAAAGGCAAGAGGGAAAAAACGGACTCAGTACAAATAAGGACAAAGCAATAAAGTAATAAACTTTCTTCAACTGAAATTTTTCTAACTCGTGGTCAAAAGGCAACACTCAGGAAACCGTCAGTGCTCTAGAGATATCCTGCTCCCTTCAAATACTCTCTATCCTGTACAGACATGTTCCTAAATAATTCCTAATTTCAATCTTACCTAAACTAAATGCATATTTAAAGACAAAAGAGTGGTAAAAAAAAAAAAAAACCCTGGAAATCTGGAACTGGTTTTTGAGGGCTGGAAGAACAATTAGGAATAATTAAAATGTTTTTGTGGAAGTTTTGCAATGTATGTTCCCTTTAACCAGATGATTAAGTCCACCTGAGCTAATTAATGTTTTCTTAATAGCCTTCCCATCCATGTAGGTTGTCAGATCCTTAAATGCTCCTGAAAACTACTGAGCATCCCAGGGGCTGCCTGTCTGACTGAGCAGAACTTGGCCTGGTCAAGGTTGTTTTTCTGATTTTTTTTTTTGGTAGAAGGCGGAGGTGCAGCTCTGATCACATCTCATTACCCAGGCACCTCTGTGCACCAGCCAGACTCCTACCACCCACCCAGCTGCTGCTTCTCCAGCCCACGAGTTTAGGCTTCCCTGTATTTCTGCTGGGATTCAATCGCAGATACCAGGGAGCACTGAACAAAAAGAACCATAATAGTTAAGGCAGCCCAAAGGCACATAGCAGGGCTAAGTGCTGAAACACCTTAAAAGCAGCAGCTGGTTTTTCACCTGGCTGATCTGGTATTCAGTTTTGAATAAAATGCAGGTTTGTCCCGGCCTGACAGCAGGAGCAAACTGGCTCAGAAGAACGGCCCTGTCAGGATTGCAGGCAGGAGCTGCCAGGGACCCTGCCCAAAGAGCTGCTCAGGCTCCTGGCTCAGTATCACTGTGAGCCTGATGGATTTTGTTTAAAAAACAATATTTTAGTATTTTTTACAAGGTTTCTTTTTGCACCCAGGTGTAAATGTGGAGAGCAGCTCAGTGCAGGGGCTGTGTGGCCACAAGCTGCTGCACCAGCCCACTGTGCCAGAACTGTTCCCAAGGTTAGTGACAAATTCTGACCAAGAGCTAAATGACCCAAACCTCAGGTTTTCCACCCAAAGGGTCCTTGAGTAAGGTCAGCATGAAGTGCAAGCCATGGCACAGTGTTTGCAGCAGCCTTTCCCTCGGGAAGCACTTCCAAAGCACCTCGTGGTACGTGCGGTGCCCAGCAAGCAGCACCTCAGGAACCGGCTGGGAACAGCAATCTGCAGACAAATCTGGCAATTCAGAGCAAGGAAACATAAAAGATTTCTGCCCACAGGAATGCACCCCACCCGAGGAGGGAAATTACCACCCTGGCAGCGCGGGCTGTGCTTCAGCCCCTCCGCTGCTCTCAGCTGTCTGGCACCCTGCCTTCAGCTGGAATCCTGGGTCCCACTGCTGCTCTGCCTGCCCGTGGAGAGAGGCACCTGAGGAGATGGCAGCAGAGCCAAACTGCCCCACCTGCAGCAACTTCTGAGGGAGGGAGGCAGGCAGCTCCCTCCTGTGCCAGCACAACTCGGCAGAGCTCACCTGCACGCATCCTTCATCCCTTAAATATTAAACCAGTCCTCTAAAAACCTTTTCAGTCATGTATTTTTCTAATAGCTTATGATGCTTTTGTGTCTGGTCCTCACTACCACTGGCCTCATAAGACTGAGAGATGTCTCAACATCAAAATACCCCAAAACATTTGTGTTTTGCAGCAGGTGACGTTCAAGCAACTTTTTGCACATCTGGAAAGATCTGAATTTCAGAGCAGCCTCATAAAACCCCTGTGTTTTTTTTTAAGTAATTGTGTGAGCTTAGTATCTTCTATCTAAATCAATGGCTTGGTGAGAAATAAACACCATAAAAGAAATCTCTGCCTAATTAGAGCTGCCTGCTGAGAAGGCTGTTCCAATGCTGCTGTGTTCTCAACTATTCAGCAAAGCAGGACAGCAAATTTACATGAAGTCAATGTTCTGCAAGGGAAAACTTTCAGCATCAACTCCTAGCATATGTTGATTTAAGAAAGAAGTATCACAATACCTCCTCCTCAGAGCTCAGGAGCAATGCATCCCAACAAAGAGAAAGTAATGAAAAAGTGTCAGGACGCTTGCAAGGATGAACAAAGAGCTCCTGGACAAACCCAGTCACCAAAAGACCCCCAAAGAGGGTGGGAGAAATACAGAGAAATTGTCTGAGCAGCCAGGGGTCTGGTTTGGAAAGCTAAAGCCCTCAAAGTATTAAATCCAGCCAGGGATATTGTGAAGGTGATGAGGCACTGGCACAGGATCCCTGGGAGTGTCCAAGGCCAGGCTGGATGGGGTTTGGAGCACCCTGGCATAGTGGAAGGTGTCCCTGCCACGGCAGGAGGGTTGAAATGAGATGATCTTTCAGCCCACACCATCCTGTGATAAACATACCCCATCATTTCAAAACGAGTACATGCTAATAAAAACACTTCTGAGAACACAGTGCAGTCAAGACATCAAGCAGTAGAAATTATATTCTTGGACATTTGAAACAATGCCACAGCAAGATCAGTTCTACTCTTCAGATAACAGAGTTAATTTATCACGAGGGAGTCGCCCACAGAAACACAATGAAGTGGGAGAACAAGTCAGAGAGCCAGCAAGCTGCCTTCTCCAGCCCTCAGAGGATCCTCACGTATTGGCTGAACGCAGAATAAACTCAACTCATGCCTTAATACACCCTCCATTAACAAGACTTGCATTGTTTATCTCACCAGTGAGAAGAATGGGGTAGAGATAAAGGGAGATCTATTCTGGCTTGAAATGACAAACCAAGTCCTCGGACCTGTTTTATACTTTTCCTAATTGATTCAGAGGATGCTGGGGACAGGATCTTGGCATGCCACCTCACAGCAAGCAGAGGCACTTCTCCAAGCAGGAGGTGACTCTCAATATTAACTGCAACTGAATGAGAATATGTTTGCAAAGCAGCAGGACTGCAGAGCTAATCCCAGGTCTGAGCTCAAATCTGAACAAGAGTTGCCAAACCCAGTCTGTTTTAATGCCCTGTGAGACTTCAGGATGATAATCAAGTGAGCTCAGTATAACCTCCAGCCAGAATGGAGCCGCTGCTTTTATCTACAGAGACAATTTTCATAAATGACACAGAAAATAATTCTCCCTTTTCAGTCTTTTACAGAGCTGGAGCCCAGTGCTTCCCTCAGTGCCTCAGCTGGCACTCCTGGTGATGGGGAACACTTGGGCTTTTCTAGAAACTGCTCCTGAAGCAACACAACCTCCCAGGAGTGACTTGGAGCAACAAAACTCCCTTGTCCAAACCATCTCAGGTCAACCAGCAGAATATTAATAGCTGGAGACAAACCTCCCCAGCCAGCCGTGCACAGACAGACAGACAGACAGCCAGGGCAGGTTCTCCAGGTCCAGCCCCGAGTCACACACTGGGCTCCCCTCAGCCCTGGCTGATAGGGATCTGGGGATTGCTTCACCCAGGCCTCTCCTGCAAGTTCCTTCCTGTGAGCAGCTCTCAGCCTTGGACTCCATGCACTGGTGTTGATCCAATAACAAAACCTTGGGATAACCACTGTGCTCCAAGGCTCGGATTTAGGTGTCTTGGCCTGAAGACCTACTTGGATAAAGCCAAAGGATTTCACTTTTTTAAGAGGGTGGTTATGTTTCTTTGGATTTAACTGAGCCTCCATTAATGGGTGCAACTAATGTAGACTTTATTTCTATTAATAGTAAAATTTTATTCTAAATATGGACTTGGCTCTTGCAGGATGCCTGTGATTCTGTGGTGAAGCAAACACACCTGACAGCACTGCAGAAAAGACAAGAGGAGCAGAATAAATCTCCCTGGTGTGAATTCACTGCAGCACAAGCATCAATTCCATATAAAAAGCTCCCATCCAAAATGTTGCAGCTTTCCCACCACAACCAGTGTCAGAGGGGTTTGCACACTCAGAGATCCCCTGTAGCTTTAAAATTCAGGAAGGCCAACTTGATTTTCATTAGACTTGGACTCAGCTTTTCCATCTTATTATTCTCTATTTATCTATCAGCTGCATGTATATTTAAACATCACCAACTGGAGAAGGGGAGCACAATGAGGATGCTCTTTCCCAGATGGCTGGGGATAAACACAACAGCAGTTTTGATCCATGGTATAAACAGCTGGATAACACCAGCACACGGCAGTTGTGAGTTTGGCTCCATTCCCAAAAAGCAAAGCAAGGAAATTCTGCTAAATCCAGCAAAACTAGCACTGCTGCTCCAAAAGACAGGAATAGTTCACATGCCAATTCCCCTCCTGCCTGCTGCTCCAGAGAGACTCCTGGGAGATTCAGGCAAGCTGTCCATACTCTTCTGTCTCTGAATTAAATTCTGATACATTCATAAATATGAACAAACAACAACACTGATTAAAAGGAATTTCTGCTTGCTGCATCACAGGCAGCTGGGCTGTAGCTACACTGAAGTATTATCTCAGCATTTTAACTCCAAACCCAAGTCTGGGTGTGGGTGCCCCTCTAGACCTGATGTCTGCTTTTCCTCCCAAAAGTGATCCAATTCCAATCACTAACCCAAAGTGCTCTTTGTATTTCAAACTCTGAAACATTTTTCATATAAAGAAACTGTCTGTATATTTACCAACTTGTTAAAGGCAATCATGGCTCAGGACAAGCTGTGGCTTACATCATTTTTGTCCCTTTGCACTGACACCAGGAAAATCCATACAGCCCCACAGTTTCAATGAGATTACTGTAATTAAACCTTCCACCTGCATTTAGGCTCCTCTCTCTCCCCTTTAAATCTCTATGCTCTGTGGTATAATTATAATTTCAGTGAAGCCAACAACTATTCTCATTTCCATTGTCATGCTTCCACTGCAGAGATGACCTCTGGTTTTTATTTTATTTTTCTTAAGCACAACTCCTGCTGCATTCAAAGGCAACGCCTCGTAACTAACTGTAGCAGGGTGTGACTTGGTATCTGGGCCCTGCTGACCTTAAAAAATTTTCTTAATCTGCCTGGTTGATGTTGTAAACTGAAATCCCACAAGCACAAGAAATGCTTGGCGAAGCAATGCTTTCAGCCAGGCAGGCTCCATTTTCTTGGAGAGCATTGCTGGTCACAGCTGGACATCTTGGCTGCAGAATGAACTTTTCCTGGCTGGAAAATCTTATGGATGTTGCCTAAAATCAGGGAAGTGCTTAAGGGCAAGAGGACCTCCTTGATGCTCTCCTTTGACATTCAATAGCTTCAAGTTGACTTGATTTACAGAGGGTTCCTCCTGTGTCTTTCAGTGCAAGCATGGGAAGAGACACTTGGGATAAAACTCTGTATTTTACTAAACAAAGTGAAGGAGGACATGAGAGCTCGCCCTTGGACACACAGGTACATAAATACACCAAAAGAAACCAAGTCATAGCCTGCTCTGGAAAAAGACAAGAACAAGTTGGAAGCTTGAAGGGGGGGATTACTCTTTAACAAGGAAGTTTTGTTAAGCTGTGCTTTTTGGCACCAATACACTAAACAATATCATTTTGCAAATGTAAAAATTCCCTGGCGGGGAGCACAGCTTCATGTGAACTCCTGCCCAGATCATTCCTGGGGAAAGAACAGCCAACTCCCAGGTCTCCATCCCCTCATGGCTTAGATGTTTCTAGTAAAGACACACCGGGAAGCAGTGGGTTGGAAAAGGAGAAGAATGAACTCCAGTACTTGGCATTTATTCTCAATTTCCCCTTAGAATTTATGGAAGCACACACTTCAACAAGCCTTCGATTTCACACAGTTCCTCTTGTATTCTGCCTGTATCAGTGGAGCCTTTAATGTTCCATGCACAAAAAAAACCCCACCTACAAAAGTGAAGTGAAAACACTGCCCGAGCACAAGGCCTTGCAGAAACACAACTGCCTCATATTTCTGTAGTTATCCCTGGGGGCTGCCAAAATCCCCATCCTGAGACCACCAAACTCAAGACACACGAGCCAAAGCTCCCAAAGGGAGTTTCCACTATCTAGGAGAGGCAGAGATTTGCTGCCTCAGTGCCAGCAGAACTCTCCTTCTGCCTCCAGCCTTTGGTCTTTTGCCCACCACTCTAATAAGCAACAGCTTAAAAGAGTAAATCCTGACATGCAACACCACACCATGTTCCCCCCACAAAAAAATCAGATGCAAAAAACTTACTTTTCTGGGCTTCACTTTATCTTGTAAGTCGTACTGGCCGATTCCTTTGTAACTTATTCCAAGCCACCACGGGATTCCTTGTTTATCCTGAAAAATGGGACGTCTACGTCAACCAAGAGCTACTTAAGAATGAGGCAATTCCAGGATTAGAGCCCTTTTCACTCTGTGACAAGCACAAGTAGGTACAGAGCAAGGATTTTTCTGGCAAACAAATTGAGGTGAAGTGGATTGCTGGGGTGAAGGTGGAAACTTTCTCCCAGAGGCACAAACCCAGGTGGTGGCTGTGCAACGTGGGCAGAAAAGCAAGAGTGCTGCTGGAACAACAGGGTGTCACTGCTGGAGGAGTGGCTGTGAAGGGGAAGGACAGGGGACAGAAAAAAACCTGTGGCCAATGACTGCCAATACCCCTAAATTCAGGCATGGGCAGCCACAGGAGGAGACACCAGCACAAAACAGCAGCTTCTCAGGTACCACAGTCATGGCCATGACTCAAAAGCAAGGAGACATCATCTCTGCTGAGCTCTTCTGCACAAAGCACTTTGGCCCCGGCTCTGCTCTACAAGTGGGAATAAATGGGGTATTTCCATCACTCTCCAAAAGTATTTCTCAGCATTTCCCCACTCCAAGCACGCACCACTAATCACCTGCCACTTAGGAGGAGTCTTTTCCACATTCTATTTTTCTAATCTTGATTAATGTCTCTGGGGAAACTATTAGCTGCTTCAATTCTAGAAGTGATATCCAGTTTAATTAAGATGATAGGAATTTAGCTGCTGATAGGATTACATAAAGGTTTTACAAAGATTCCTTTCTGCTGTCTGGAAACAATTTTTAAAGTACATTGAAAGGGAAAAAATTACAGAGGTTGAAAAATGTGGGGTTCCATACTGATAGAAGGGCACTGAATCATGCAACTGCTCCTTTAGGAATGCAATCCCTCATAATAAGCTCAGCAATCACATTATCTGTAGTCAGTTACTGACCTTTACTCCATAGTAATGAACTCCATATGTTGGCAAAGCTTCTACCACTTTCATGTACCTGCAGACAGATTTATAGCATATCAGATTATTTTCTCTGGAGGAAGTAATATCTATTAACATATTTTTTTCACACATACATCCAGGACACGTCATTTATCATCTGCATATTTTGAAGGCCTTAATAGCTGAAGGCCCATATTTTCAGGAAAAAACTTAGCATCTTGGCTTGGGGAAAGATGGGGTATTTTGGCCCAGCTAAAGCAAAAGGAAAATTTCTCATACAACAGAAAATTCAATCTTTTATCAGAAGGTCATAGAACTGAAAGCAAAAATTCTGAACTGAACATGTGAGCCTTTTGGGAAATGCTGGCAATAAAGACCTGCCTATAATTATTCCATTATGAAGCTCTGGTTACAAAGGACAGGCTCCAAATGAATATGTTTATGCCATTGTACAACTGTTTCATGAGGCAATTCAGAAAACCACTGAACAGACCATTTTTCCCTTGTTTCTATTGAGAAAAGACCACAAATTATTGAGACAGATTTACAGGCATTGAGGCACGTGAGAAAAACCGCAAGGAGTCTGCACTGTGCAGCCATGGCCATCATCTCAAACATCTCATAACACATCCTACTGCATCTGCTGCTAGGAGGAACACTAAATATTAATGGTAAATGAAAAATACAATTCCACAGGCTCAGTGGGCAGCTTGGAAGACCTTGATGTTTTGAAAACCAAATTCTGAACATTTCAGACTTTCTTACAGGACTTAGGGTAATATGCACCCTTAAGAGTTTGGAGTGAAAATTAATTGATGGCAAGCAAGGTATGGCAAAGAGTCTTCAATAAAGTAAATTTCAAACAATTTCTTTTGTCTTTGAGGTACCCAAATGGCTACACAAATGCTGAACTGCAAGCTTGTGAAATGTGAGACTTCAATAATTCCACTTTGCAATGTAACTCAATAAAAAGAGAATCTGACAGATACAAACCACATCATTTGCAGGCAATAATGACCCAAAGAGTCTGCCTTGCCACATCTCAACCAAAAAAGAACAGGAGAAAAGTAAAAAATATCATCTTCACAAATTAACAAATGTCATACTCACTGAACAATGGCTTGTCCTCTGGTCAGACCTTTAATTTGTGTATAATGCTCAATTACTCTGTCCTCACTGCAAACCAAGCACAAAACCCAATTTAGAGGCTCAGTGACTTTGTTCATGTGCCGAAGCTCAGCCACCTGCTCAGCATGCAGAGAAGGGTCCCCCTGCCCATTTCTTGCTCTGGTTTACATTCTGGTTCTTGCAGATTTCTTTCCCACCCTTCATTAGGCAGCGTGGAGCTGCCTGGCTGGTCCCCACCATCACATCCTGCCTTCCAGACTCATTAACAAACCATTTCAGATCAGCCTGTTCTGCTGCAGATGCTGCTGCAGAAGAATGGTGCTAATTGTGGAAATTCATCTTAACGTTCTAAAGGACCCAAACTTCAAAGCCTGGTTAATGCTCCATATGCAAGACAGAAGAAGTTCAACCAGAGCTGTTTTCATTCCTGTCTATTTTCTCCCCCCTGACATTTCATAGGTGATGAAAACCACACATTTGTCAGCAATGACCTTTTTGCATTTTTCCCTGTTACATATTTCAACATTTTTGTTTTGGAGGAATGTGAAATAAAATATGCATTTCTGTGTCAAGACACTTGAAAGCAAAGAAAAACCCAGCAGTATTCATTCAGAGACAAACAAATAATAAGCAAGCACGGTACACTTGAAAATCCATCACGTACACATCAAGCCTAAAAAACCAAAACAAACGAGGAGGTTGAATTTGCACAAAGGGCATAAATTCCAAGGAAACAATATCACTGATTCATCCTAAATGCTGTATTCTTTTTACAGCAAATTCAAGCCCCATAATTTAAAATGTCTTTCCCTTTCCAGCCTTTCTAGATTATTTTCTTCCCCTGTCCTGTCCAGAGGAGCTGGGTGGGCAGCTGGCAGCCAGCAAAGGTCACCCACCACAAAGGCTCCACTGTGTGACAGATGAAAACTGAGGTGCTCTCTGCAAACCCAGGCCTGGCTGGAGTTCAGAATTCATCTCCTTCTATTACAGGGTCCCCACATACTCTGATCCAGCAGTTTCTGACACAGCAATTTAATTTGAGCAAACTTTCAAGGAGGAATTTCCATCAGATCTTGCATAATTTACATCCTTCTGAAAACTGGAAATGCTTGAACATGAGCAATCAGCTCCATGTCCTGGGCTGAAAACTTTTAGAGGAGTTTGCAGACTGCTTAAAAGTGATCTTCTTGTTATCATTCATGGCAATAATTTACATTTTAAATTAACAGCTCACCAGTAAGCAAGTGATGGATGCTCCTGCAGTGTCTTGGTAGGAAAGACAGGCAGTGTCTTCAAGTCTTTTCTGGTGTTCTCATCACTGAAAAAGCAAAAACGGCCCAGAGTCAGTGCTAGTGAATCAGAGATGGACTCATCAGTTTGGGCAGAAGGAAGGGCTGCATTTGCTGCTCACAAACGTGGAGTGCAGCCCCATGTCAGGCTGTCATAGCAACGTAACTCGAGATGTCCTCTCACATGACAGTGATGGATATGGTGTCATGCTCATTATACACACGCGTGATGCTCAGGCCACCACCGTATCAATATTTATTCTGCACACCCTCACTCTATTTGCCGAGTGCAGAATGAGCCCTGAAACAGCTGCAGGAAAGCCCAAAAGTAAGGCTTGCAGTGCTAAGTTTTGCTCTGCCTTTAACAATACATTTCATGAAGCAGTATGGTATTTGTTAAATCACAGAAGTTTCACAGTGATCTGATTCAAAACAAAGGGTTTCAGTTCACACATTTTCAGTGAAAACAGTTCTCCTGGACTGCCCATCGTACAGAAAGTTCAAATACTCTGGACTCTAGGCCCAACCTGAAATGAAATACTGAAGTATTCAGTATGTGAATACTGAAGTATGTGAATGCAATTTGTCACGACAGAACCCCGGCAGAATATTTAAAACCTATTTACAGGCATCAGTAAAATGGTTCATATTTTCTCCTCACACGGTCCATTAGTTAATCAGCTGAAACCTGCACGCCCCATCTGGGCAGGATTTCTGCATGCCTTCAGCACCAGCAAGCACCAACACGACTTTTCTATGCAAAGAATGCACCAGTCCCGTCCATCAGCATCTGCCTCAACTTTGCCCAGGCTTTCCTTGAAGGTGTTTTTTCTGCTCCCAACCTCTGTTGTCATCAGATTGAGCCGTCAGAGTTTCCACCAGAGCTACGTCCCCCTTTGCCATGGGCACTGAGGATGGAGCTCTGCATATGGAGCAACCCTCCCTCCCACGACTCCATCTCCCAGATGCCACATGGAAAACGCAGGGGTTGAAAGGTTTTTTTGTTTTGTTTTTTTGTTCCTTGGGAGCCCAGGCTAATGGCTCTGCAAGGCTCTTCCCCAGCGCTGACAATGAGCCTCAGCCCTGAGTAAAGGGGACCACCTCTGGGGACAAGGGAACACTTCAATCAACAGCCTATTTATTCTTCAGCGTCTTTGATGAGGCTGCCAAGAAGGGGTCAATTAGCACCGAGGAGTGCTGCTTGCTGCACTCTTCTGCCAGGAATATCCATTTTTCTTTGCGAGCTGGCCAGCACCCAAACGCCACAAACGGGGACAGCTGGGTAGAAAATCAGGATTTCTCCTTCCAGCCCTCTAATACAGCCAATGCTCACAAAGGCTGAGTTTTATTCACCCCTTGCAGGCCTATTTTGATGGGATCAAAAGGCTGCAGGAAATCTCAGCTTGCAGAGAGAAGGTAGATTTCCAGGGGTTTGTAGGGTTACATGGAAATGCAGACACAGAGCACACTCTTCTGAAGCCATCAGAAACCAGAGCAAAGAATAAAATAAAAAAACCCAAAAAACCACCAAATAATAATAATTAAAAAAAAAACAACAAAAACCCCCAAAACCAACCAACCAAAAAAAAAAAAAAAAAAAAACAAACAAACTGAAAAACACACACACATAAAAAAAACCCAAAAAAACAAACCCACAATCCAAAAACTCCCAAAACAAAAAACAGCAACAAAAAAATACAACATGGCCTGAACTCCCTCTTAAAGCTGGATGGCTTGGCCCTCCAAGGTCCTGTCCAACTTCAATCATGGATTCACAGGATAATTGATAATTATGATACTTAAACCACAATTTTCCTCCTATTTTTAAACCTGATTTATCACTGCAATGGCTGCTCCAGCAGGCAGAGTTGGCAGGGAACTACAGTGAAGTAGGAGAGGTTTTGGAAGGAAGTACTAACAAAATAGCTCATTTTTGCCAAACAAAAGGGCTGTTTCTGTAAATGTCAATTCTCAGCCTCGTATTCATAATCAGAGGTTTAATGGGTGGTCATTAAACCCTTATTTAGTAACCTGGTTTTAAGGGCTGAGGAAATAAGGAGGCTGATGCTGGGGAGCCAGGGCAGAGCAGGGGACAGCTGACACCCAGCTGTCACCACTACACACGGGTGGAGAGGTCCCAAACTCTCCTTCCCCAACCATCACAGGGCCAGCAGCCTCCCCATCACTGAGAAATGCCACAAATCCTGGCAGCTGCATCTCCCATGCTCTGAAATGCCACCTTCTGCAACATTTGGGGCCTCCAACAGCACTACTCCCCTTTCTGTTTGGTTTTTGGGCCTCCTGACTATCTAAATCTGGCTAAATAGCAACTTTATCCTCATCAATGCCAAAAGGAGGGTGCTAGTTAAGCCCGAGTGATGAGTAGCAGCTCATCAATATGAAAATGTCTACCACTGAATTTAAATTTTGAGGGCTGGCCAGCAGAGCTGGCTCCAAGCAGGGCCCGTGGGCTCTGAGCTGGGACACGCAGTGATCAAAGGGCTGTCACCACGTCTGTGCCATGACAGGGGGCACGTCCCTGCAGCACTGACCCAGAACACTGTCAGCAGCAGAGCCCACGGGGCTGGGACAGCTCACAGCAGAGCTGGGCCTCCTCTCTTCTTCTGCCAACCTACAAACCCATCCAATTTCTCGCAATAACACTGATTTTATGAGGCAAATTTGGCTCCTGGGACTTGCCTTCCTCACAGGACCCAACCTCACACCCCAGGTTCAGACACCATCCCATCCACAAGCACTGGGAGAAGCCCATCCAAATGGACTTATAAGGGCTGAAACTCTCTGAGAAGCAACATGATTTTTTTTCTCCCTGCATAATTGTAAGATCAAGCATGAAACAATCCTAGAAAAATGTAAAAGACCTGGGAGAGACAGGGCACAGCTCCTTGCAGGCTGGATGCCTTCAGAGAGTGCAGGCTGGCACGCAGCAGCCTGGATCTGCTGACTGCACGCCCCAGGATTAGGGATGATTCACGGCTTCAGGGATAATAAAAGCCTCAAATGGTCCTCCCCCTCCTTCACAGAGTCCATTATCACTTCATCTGCACCAAGCAAGTCTCCCCTTGACCTTCAGGATCACTTTCCCAAGCCCTCTGAGCGCCAGCTGTTCCCCAGAGGTGACAACTCCCGATAGCAGGAGCGGCGCTTTGAATGATGGCCTGTTCCTGTTTGGTTTCACAAGGACCACGAGATGATAGAGCAATCCCAGGGCAGACAGCCCTGGCTCCAGATGTCCCACCATCCCCATTATCTGCCAGCCCAACACCCAGAGCTGTATCTGGCACGTCCATGGTGGGTTCCCACCAGGAGGAGGACGTGGCTGTCAGGACAGGGAGGCCCAACCTGCCTTTAATCTGACCCCTGCACCAGAGGGGGTTTCTGGACTGGTGGTTTTTGGCATAATTTCAATATATAAACTGCCCAGAGTCAATGGGACTGAACATTTTTTGGCAGAAGGTTTGTTTATTCCCCAGGAGGAGAATATAGGAAACTCTCAACCCAAGTATTTTTCCACTATGGAGAAGAATTAAACAAAGGCAGCAGACAGACCCTTTCCTTCCTATTCCACCCTCTAAACAGGAGTTTTCTCTCTGGCAGATACAAAGCAGAACTTGAATCAATCTGGGCAATGCAAATGGAAATAATGAAAATCTGCATCAGAGCCTACTCACACTGAACCTCAACTTGCACTCCTGGTACTGCCCATAATTAATTCTCTGTCCCAACATGATCAAACATTGGGCAAGATGCTGTCCCCAGCACGCCCTGCTCGTCAGTGCTAGCTCTATGGAGAGGGAGCTTGACTCTAAAACAACCAGGTAACATGATTAAAAATATTTAACATGTACCATACTATCAACAGGACTTCCCACTTGAAACTCCAGCAGCAAAACAGGACCAATCTCATGAGTTTCCTATACCCTGCTGATGTTACAGTGAGATTTCAGGCATCTTGCTAAAACCCCCACCAGAAATCCACAAAGGAACCAAGCCAGGCCATCGTGGCATGCACTGCCTAGAGCAGAAAATTACTGAAAATTAAAAAAGAGTTACATATTTATGCCCCCAGAAAGTGCATCTTGACAGCTTGTAATGGAGTGATACAACACTCCCTGCCAGGCAGAGATTTACAGAACTGTGCTAATTAGGACCATTTGTCAATGAGTTTCCCTGCACCCACTGTCAAAAACCAGCTTATGCCCCTTGCTAAGCAGGTAAGAGCTTAGATGGGGTAAGATGTGGTTAATGAGAGTAACAAAACGTGAAGAGCAAGCAACACACCCAGCAGCAAAAGCCATATATTGGACTGCAGCATAGAAGCTTATCAGCCCACAGATTCTTTGTAAATATTAACAACTCGATGAGGACAGGACTTCAGACAACTCTTAACTGACTAAAGCAAGGGCAGGTGTGCCTGAATTGTGTTTATAACATGTTATAAGGTACAAATTTATCACTAGGGAAAGTGCACTGTATAGCAACTTTATTCTTGGAGTTCCTTGACCTCACACAAATACTTTCATGTTGCTAGAGGATCACTGGAATAAGTCACTCCCAGGTTCTCCTAAACGTCACTATCTTAAGTTCAGTTAATTCTTGAAATGAATTTTAGGCATAGCACAGGTAGAATTTAGAGTGGCCTTGCCAGCAGAAAATGTCAATCAGCCTCTCAAAATTAACCTGAAAGTAATTTCATGGACACCCAAATATCAGCAAATTTGAGAATTACATATGAAATTCAGGGACATGTGCAGCTGCACAGCAAAAGTACGATACACTATTACCCTACATCATGAAGATGATTCAAAGCATTTCCATTAGGACTTGTCACCTCACTCTCTTCAAGATTTTTAGAGCTAGCAAAATAAATACTCCAAAACAGCACAAAATTAGAGCAGATGCTTCAAGGCTTGACAATCAAGGCTTTCAGAGGGTCAGATTATTCAGCTGATGTCAGTAACAGCCCTATTTCTTTAGAAGGACCACCGAATTCCTTTGCACCAAATTGTACAAGAACATCCTGCGCTGCTGCCCACACCCCAGTCTGGTCCTAAAGTGACTTTCTCAAGGTCCTAGTGACTTTCTCAGGGTCGTAGTGACTTTCTCAGCTTGGTGCAGACTCAGGGAAACATGACCAAGGTTTCCAAGGTTCTCCCATTCTTTACACCAAGAGATGAGAACCAGTAACATGGGACCATTCCTTTTTAGCTGGGCTGCTTCAGCAACAGGTGCCTGCTCTGTATGTTTTGGGTTTGTTGTAAAATAAAGAGCAAGGCAACCTCAGGCCCCTTGGAGGCTGCTCTGCCCTTTGAGGGACCACAAGAAACAGGTGTGAGGAGCAAGCAGTGAGGCAATGGAGGGGGAAAAATGAGCAGGGTGAAAAGTGCAGGAGAAAAAAGGCAGGAGGGAAGGAAGAGAGAGCAGGGGAGGTGCAGGGAGACACGATGGATTGAGCAGCTTTTGAGTATGCCAGAGCAGCAGGATCTTGGCAGCAGGATTTTTGAAATGCGCTCTCCGACAAATCCTCTTTTGTGACAAATGCCAGACGTTTCCCATCATTTCCCAACCCTTTCAGTTCATGGTCTGCTGGCCCACTCAAGAAAGTTATTTTTCTATTGAGGGGAGCCCAGGATGTGGAAAGGCCATGAACAAGGGGCTCCCGTTGGTACAGGGCTGCAGAGCCTGGCTGGGGCAGGGTGCAGAGGCTGCCACTTGAGCAGCAGACAGCAGCTGCCTGCTCAGAGAGGTATGTGAAGGGGCATTTAAGAGCCTTCCAACCCCATCCGTGAGAAGGACCCTGATAAGCAGCGCACATGGCTTTTCCAACCCCAGCTTGTTGGACATTCAGGCTGTGCTGCGAGTTCCCACCTTGTGCAGCTGCAACAGCTTTGGTTTCACAGCTCAAGGAGGAGCTGCACCAAACACAAAGGGTGGCTGGGACTGGATGACTATTCCCCATACTTGGAGCAGAGCCTTGGACTCCCAGGCCTGACCTTGAGCTCCAGTCCTGTTTCCTGTGCCAAATTTCTCTGCTTCCCAAGCACTGCCCAACTCCTGGGCAGAGCAGCAGCACCTCCTGATCTGCAGGGGTTTGGTGACTCCATACATTGGCTTTTGGAAGATGGGCCAGGGGCACACCAAGGAAAATGCAACATTTCTCCCATCAGCTGTGAGCACCCACCTCTCCATATGAGGACATGGTGAGCAGACAAACAGGGACATGAGCTGCTCCCAGAGCCACCTTGCCAGGTGAGACAATGCCACAACTTCCACTTTGCAGACAAGGAACAGGATGCCAAGGAAGCAGCTCTTCATGGCTAGAGAAAATCTGTGACCTGCAGCTGCCCTAAATCTTCAGGTCTTCTTTTACAGCTCTTGATGTAAAACATGAATATTGTGAAGACAAACCTGTTTGGTCCTTGGACCTACCACCTACAATGAGTGGTAGATGCCATCCCACAGCCCTGCTATGAAATATCCATATTTAAAGAGCTGCTTGCTCTTTAAGCATCACCCTTAGCAGTCCTCCCCTAACAGACCAGACAAAAGCAGAATGGCTCAGCTTTACCTGAGGATTTACTGCCAAGCAAAAATGGATATTCACAGTTAATACAATGCTTGAAGGACCCAAGCCCTTCCTCACAAAGCAGACTGTTATTTCTAACATTCACACTTTCTTCCTGCTCACACAAAGGTCAGCTTAGCCATATTAGCTGTGGGTTTTTAGCATGTCTGAGTACAGTAGCAAAGTTTAAAGCTTGTTATCACAGCCTGGCTGATACATGGAGATACATGGAACCACAAGAAAAATAAAGTGTCCAAATAATGATAAAGACCTGACAAATCTGCAAAAGCAAAAAAAGCTGACGTTGAAAAGCTGTCGCTCCATTTCCTCAAAGCACAAAGCACACCTCATGTGACAGATCTCAGCCACCATGGGAAGGAAAAGCAAAAGATTTATTTCTGCTTTTCTAGAGTGAGGATGTTGTTAGGACTCAGACCAGACCCCAAACTCCTGCTCAGAGCTGAGGCTGCAAGACTGGAAAAAAATCCCTGTAGACCTCACAAAGTTTTTCAGCTATTAGAAAAAATTGAGGTGAAATGTGATTTTTACAATAGAAAAGGCCACATGTTTTAATACTGAACTTGTACTTAAGGGAATTTCTAGGACAAGGGAAAAGCACCTTTTACCTGTGGCTGTGGATGTCATGATGCTGCCCCATGTGACAGCTTCTCCCCTGCATGGGGGGATGCTGAATTTCCTTGCACCTTGCTTGCCTTGTCTCTCATCTGTTTTGCATGCAGAGCACACACAAAAGACCTCTCTAGGTGGCTGGGTTGTGCCCACTCTAGCTCTGCTCTCTGAGTTAGAAATAATTAAAAAAAAAAAGAAAAAAAATAAAAGAAAGTATTGTGGAGGGACTATTAAAGAGGACAAAACACAGTAACCCCTTTTCTGCCCCTATGGAAACTGTACAAACATCACGCACATGAAATCTAAAAATTACTGTTCCTTACCAAACTGCCATAACTGTGTGTGAATATTAAGAGTTACATTGCTATATACAAGTAGTAAATCCCATGAGATCAGGTTATTAAATTACTGCAAACATTCTTTTTTCCTCCCTCTTCATCTAATCCTTTTTGCTCATTTCCACCCACAGTGCTTCCACCTAATTAATCTGCTCCATAATAAGCATTCTATACGAATTCCCTGAGAGTCCTCACAGAACTGCTTTAAAATAGGAAATTGTAAAAAACCATTACAATGACATCATTGCAGACTGCATATGCTTTAGTCTGCCCTGAACTGGATGAATCTACAAGCAGCACCAGTGGAAAAAAACCCTGTTGCTATGAAAAGTCTACACAAGAAATGGCATCTTAAGTACTTTTTCTTTGTATTTGCACCTGGTTTGCATGAAAAATAAAACTCTAGGAGAAAATGTTTTTATTTCATAATTAATTAATTCAATTCAAATTCAGTGTTCAGGGAGATGGAGCTCAGCAGTTCCCTGCCTGCCTCCCCTCAGCTCCTGTTCCTTATGGCAGACCTGCATGGATTCACCAAGGAAAGCAAAATTTTTACCCTGCCAGAGAAAAACTACTGTAGTCTTCAACCAGCTTTCTTTAAAAGGGTATAAAATTCAATTAAGCTCTTGGGAAAGTGGGTATCTGATACCTGTCAGCAGGGTGAGCATCATCATTATATGAAATAGATATGAAACATGACTTTTCCTAAACGTGCTTATTTACTACCTTGGTTCATCAGATGCTCCCAAAGAAAGCAAAATAAATAATCAACCCCCTCAACTAACAGGCTCTGAGTAAGCAGATCTTTGCTCATCTTGTCCTGAATCAGCTGTTTATTGAAAAAGAGGGAGCTGAGGAAAGCACACAGCTGGGTTTGACCGAGACAGAGTTAATGGTTCAGAGCCAGCGCCTCACCAGGTATTTAAAGAAAAAGTGCTGGGAGTCACAGCTGAAAGGCAAAGCACACAATGAGTCACTTGGCAAACAAGGGCCAGGAGCACAAGGGGCACAAGGCAGCGCCAGGGCTGAGCACTGATTTACAGCCAGGCAGACACAGCCTGCAAAAAGGCTCAGGGTATCAGTGCACAGGCATTTAAAAAGTGCATTTGCATGGAAAAGAACATCAGAAACTGAACTACAGTGCTGCTACAGGCACCAGATGGGTGTTCTGAGAGTGAATCCTCTGGTGACCCACCAGCTCTTTTGTAGCACCCAGGTGTGAGGAAATGGCTGGGGCTGAAGCAGGATCCAGACCGGGCTCTGGCCAGATGAGATGTGCCCTTATCCCCAAACTTGTCCTCCTGCTCCAACCCCAGTCCTGGGTGTGGCCACACCTGGAATCTTGGTCACATAAACCTGGCAAAAGTCCCAGAAACAGGCTGGACAAGCCACCTCCAACAGACCTCAGGTGTGTCCTGTTCCTGAGGGTACCTTCCTTAATCTTGGGGTTAGCGGTAGAGTGAGCAGGTGCTTTGCTATCAGACAATTATTAACTTCTTTCCAACAGCTATTTTCTAGCATTGCCCATGTTGTCTTTCCCACATTCTTTTCCACCAAGAGATCTTCCTGTTTGCCTGGCAAAATATTCAGCTCCCCAACAAAAGACTACCCAAAAATCTCACTCTGACCACTCTTAATTAAAAGCAAATTGTTAATACTACTTTCTGCACCTAGATCAATAACTTCACTTTTTTTCCAAGCACGATTTTAAAATTCAGGACTTCTGAACCAATTACTCCACAGCCTCAGTTGCAGGGCTATCTCTCACCCAAACCTTTCCCTTTTCCAAACTCCTTTATCACCCCCAGAACGATAAACCCCGGTGCCTCGCACATGTCAGCTATCAGGAATTCATTATTTTGTCTGTGTTATGTTATACCAGTCGGGAGTTATCTTTGCAGCCCACAGGCCAGAATCAAAAACGAATGTGTCAGCTATTTAAAGAAAATAGAAGCCCTCCTCCAGCAATTTAATTAACTTCCAGGGAGCAGGGCTGGGTTTCAGTCCTGGAAATGGTACTGGGGGAAATACAGTCCAAGATTACCAGTCAGAAAGTAAACTTCTTTTTTTTTTCCCCCAAGTTGCTTTCCTTATATAGTCCCTGTAGCTAATCTGATTTTGATAAACATTTTTCCAGTGCTAGGACAGCATTTAAGACTTCTCAGTTATAAACTGTCTCTCTCATCAAGCTACAAAGGAAAATAAAAGTATATAATATTTTACAGGATTTTTGAGGGCAGATGCTTAATTTGTAAACTAAATACAGCTACATGATTTATTTCCCGAGGAGGCCAGGCTTTATATGTTGTATATTTACAAAGTGAATAATTAACAGACTGCCAAAACATTGTCTCTTTAAAATTCAAATAAAATTTCCAAAATAAACAGAGTATGTACGTTTTCCCCCCAAAACTGAGCCATGCAAGAAGCTGCAATTTGAATCACATTATCTTTCCAAAACCTTTACATAGAGTTTAAAACCCAAGACTTTATAAAACCAGGCCTGCAGATTTTTCTGTTTCATTTGCAAATAGGAGAGTGGAGAAACGCAATTAACTCACACAGAGTTTCAAAACTCCAATCAATGACTAATGCCTGCTTGGGGTTCCTATTGCAGGAGGAGCTGGGTAAAAAGTGCTGGGAACTCAGCTGAAACACAGGAGCAGTCAACTGGAAGCCGTGCATGAGTCGTGAAAAGCAAACATGAGCCAGCGTTACATCCTTCCTCTTGAGCAAAGCGCGCCCAGGGCTGCTCAGGGAGGCAGAGGGGCAGAATCTGCAGCATCCCAGCCCTGCAGGACTGTCCTGCAGCCCCTCCTGGGGACAGCAGAGCCCAAGGACTGTCCTGCTCTGCCCAGGGCAGCCCTGACCCCATCCCAGGTAGGGGAAGAGGGACAACTCACTGAGCATCCCTGTGACATCCTCTTCATCACACACAGCAGGGAATTATCTTGGCTGGGATCACCAGTTGGGTAAACAGGAAAAGGAAATGGTACATGGTGGCCTGCTGCCACCTCTGCTCCTCATTCCTCCTGTGTCCCAAAGGCAGTTGTGGCTTTTGAGAATCTTGAGTTGTCCAAATCAGGACATGCTGGGGGTGCAATTTTGAAGCATGCAGTTTAGTTTTATAAAGATGTCTTCAAAACCAGGGTCCTCTCAAAGTGGGATTGGGATGGTTCATCTTACATAAAGTCTCTTCCCAGATTATAAACATGTCTTCAAAACCAGGGTCCTCTCAAAGTGGGATTTGGGTGGTTCTTACATGAAGTCTCTCCCCAGATAACAAACTACATGATCTTTAAGATCCCTTCCAACCCAAACCATTCCATGATTCTGTGAAACCCCTGTCCTCTAAGAGCCCAGCTCAGGACCTTGGGGTCCTGCAAAGCACCTGCAAGGACCAAACCCCAAAATCCTTGCTATTCCCATGCTGCCTGTGCTACCAGACCGTGAAGCCCCTCCAGAGTGACCCTGGTGGTGCAGAAATCAAAAGTTTTTTACTTTCTCCAAGCACCCACGTGTCAGGTTTGCTCACTGAAAAGAAACAGATTTCCAAGGAATGTGCTCACCCACTCAGCATGGGGCAGGGGAGGGTGTTTCTCAGCAGGCTGCTGCTCCCTGCCATCAGGGTGTTATCTGGGAATTTGAGCAGAGGATTGGGAAAGAGGTTCCTGTAGAACCACGGGAGAGAAACACAGCAGTGTTCGGGCCCTGGTACGGAGCTGACATCAGTGGGAATGCCACATGGTGACCCCACCACAGGATGTGTCTCCATGGAAAAGCTGCCTAGGGGATGTGTGTGAAAAAAAGCACACAGGAAGAGATCCCCAGCATTGCCTGGACTGGCCCAATCCTCACTTCCACAGAGCTAATCTCCAGGACTTCAGGCAATTCCTGTATTTGCCGGCGTTCATTCAGCACTAATCCAGCACCAGAAAAATCAACCTGCATGTTCTCACGGAGGCGGTGCAAGAGCCACATTCCAGAAGGTGATTCAAAGCAGAATGTCCAAATGACAGCGAGCAGAGAACACTCTAAAGGCACTGCACAGGGACACAGTCTGTGCAGCACAGCAAGCTGTGCAGCAGAGGACAGTCTTCCAGTATCCTCGTTAAGATATGCTGGTAATTAAGCCAGTGCTTTATCAGCACTGGCCCAAAGGGCCACTTGTGATATGTGACATGGAATTCCCTCACTCCTGGTGTGCTCACTGGGACAGCTGGCTGGGCTCATTTGCCACAGGGGTATAACATATGTTCAGTTTAACAGAGGGAACAATTGCTGCAGCTATTTCCATGGGACTCTTAGCTGCATTTGGAAATCACTCTTGTAGCAGAGTGCTCTTCCCTACAATTTTCTTTAAATACTTCTGAAGGTAACCAAGGGCAATCCACTCCTTGCAACATGTCCATGGAAAACAGCCACGGTTCCTGGGCTTGTGAAGCCATACTTACAAACCTATTTATGGCAAATGATAAGGAGGCTGTGTTAAGTTTAAACCACATAAGGGAGGTTTTCACCACCAAGGTGGTTTTTAACATTAACCCCTGTTCTTGAGAATCAAGAAAATTGTGCCACCAGTTGCTTCAGCTTAACAAGTTACTTATTGTGGAGTCAGCAGTGATTTTCTAGTTATCCGTGCCTAGCTGAGCTAAGCTTAGGGCATCCCTGTAGGGATCAGGCAAGATAAGGGGTCTTTCTAGAGAAAAATGCAGCATATTGCAGGTGTAAGCAGTGTACTGGGGGTCACAGAGCAGGTCTGCAGCATGAACAGGAACAGAAATGGTCTGCACAGCCAGCCCACCCAGCTGACCAAAACCACCTTTTTCTCCCTGCAGGTGTGACAGCATGCCAATGAACAGCAGGAGGGGGTCTGATGGACTTCACAGAGCGTGTCCTCTGGCAGAGAACAGACAGGCCTTTGAAGGGAAGGGGTCTGGGGATTGGCACTGGCATTTACTTGACAACTGCCCCCTCGAGGGAAAGCAGAGCCACTCAGGCAGTCAAACGAGACTTGCTCCCTGCGTTTGGGCACACAGGTCTGTACTGAGCCCTCTACAAAGCTGTTGCAGCTAAAGTGTAAAACACACTTCTCCCCCACATGGAAACTCAGCAAGCAGTAAAATATTAACGTGACCAAAGCCAATCTTCTGGATCTCTATTTGCTCAGCGAGCTGTTTCTAATGGAAGGTCTTTCCCCGTGGCTCCAGCAGGTCCAGGTGACCCCACCAGCTCCCCTCAGCCCCTTATCACAATCAGAGCTGGGTAAGCAGCACCTCCAAGGGGAAGGCAGGCCTGATGATGAAGCTTTAAACAGAGCAAGGGGGATGCACATCAGCCAGAACACAAGTGTTGGGTCAAGTGTGGGGAGGGAGAGGCCCCGGGGCAGCTGCAGGAGAACATGGCTCATTGATCCCAGGGCAGCTGATGGCTCAGGGCTGTGGGCAAGGTCACCCACAGGGACCCAAACACAGGCCAGCAGAAGCACAGGCAATGGTTTGCTTGGCAAAAGTTTGGCAAAGCACAGGTTTTCCCAGCAGGGAGGTGTGGGAGCTTCCCCTTCTCCCACTGCGGCACCCACACTCGGGAGGGGAGCACAGCGTGGTGGCCTCAAACACTGTTTTGACTCAGAGCTTGCTCACAAAAGGCATTACTCACCCTGCAGACTCAGATTTTATCCAGCCCAGCAGCACATTTCACTTTCTTCGGGCACTGCTCGCAGCTGGACTTTACCCCCATTCGTGATTGTTTGCAGTACAATGCCAACACAGAAAAACACATCCATCAAACACACCAGTATTAGAAAGGAAAATGTTATTACCTGGAATAGTCCCCTTTAGCTTCCTACAATTGAAAAACAGTGACAGAATTAAAACACGATCTCTTCAAAACCCTCGGTTTTCCCAGCATTGTTCACTTCCCCACTCCCACAGCTCTGCAGGCAGATCCTGACCCCCACCACACTCCCTGCATGTGCTCAGGAGCTGGACTTGGCCCCTCGTGCTCCCAGCTGCAGACAATCCACCCACGGCACAAATAAAACTGCTTCCAAAACGGGGATGAGTTTCACATTGCAAATCAAATGCTGCTTTTAGTGCACAAGGAGTGAAATACAATTCTCCCTCCTCTCCCATCCAGGCAAAGGTTGGCTGTACAGTCAGGTCAGCACTTGGGAGGAATTGTGCTCACTCGAGATGAAAACAACTGTTCAGGCAGATCAGGCTGCTGCTGCTTTGCTGTGGCACTTTGTCGGTGACAATGCAATGGGGGAAAAACCCCAATTTTTTAAAGGCAGAATTTTATTTCATAGAAAGTGGCAAATAACTGAAGTTTAAGTCTCATTAGAGCAAAACTAGATTAATGAGAGGGAAAACTAACACTGTATATTTTAACATAACAGAGGCATTAAAACCATATGCTTGGAAAAGAAGATTCCCAGGCATAACAGAGCTGATTGAGCTACAATATTTACACTTTTCTTCCCAGATCTCTGGAATGCATTTAAATTACAGTTAAGTGATAAAATGAATGGAAACCTGCCCAGATAAATGACTTCCCTTGATTAGCTTTTACTCTTTCCATTTAAAACTCCTCAAACAAACATTTCAAAAACAACTCCTGCGTGTTCCAGCTTCCTCTGCCGCGGAGAGCACAAACAACCCTGCGGGGGCTCCGTACGGAGCGGGGAGGGAAAAACTCCGGGAAGGGAATAAACTGAGCCAAACCGAGCCGGGGGCAAACACTCACCTGGAGCACCAGGGCGGCCAACTTGAACACGGTCTCGCTGTCCACCTCGATGTGTCCCTGTGCGGAGAGAGCGGAGCGTGAGCGGGCAGCAGGGAGGGAAGGGAAGGAGGGGGCTCGGCGGAGGCGGCGCTGCCGGAGCAGCGCTCCCGCCCCGTGTCCCCGCTGCCACCGACACACACACAGAGCCCGTCCTGCCCAGCCCCAGCCCGAGCCCTGCCCTCCGTACGAACGCTGCTGCTGCATTGCACGGGATGCTGCCCCGTGCTGCTGCGCCCCAACCTGCCAGACATCACCCCAAGGATGTTAACGCACACCCCATCCTCAGGGAGAGGGTCACAGCATCACAGACTGGCTCTCACACACTGCAATCTGTGGAATTACAGACTGGCTGGGTTTGGGACCTTAATGACCATCCCATCCCGAGCCCCCTGCCCTGGGAAGGGACACCTCCTGTTGGCGTTCAAAAACACATAATCACGGGGGATTATATGCGGTGCTTTTTATTAAAGCGCTCTGGGAATCGGGGTATTACCCAAATCTGATTCCGACCATACATCCGAAATGATCATGTCTTTATACTCTATCTAACGATATTTTATATCGCTATATAACTTTCATGTTAATTATTAAACTTATATTGTTCTATTGTATACATAAATTTAGCCCCTCTGAATTTCCAACATAGTTTCTCATTATTCCTCTTATGGTTATATAATAATTATATTGAATTACTAAACAATCATCACATCTAACAATTATATAATTTATCATACTGCTTATGCAGGTGCAGTTGATCTGGGAAAGCACAAAGCCTAACATTTTAGATTCTGTCTTTAACTTTTTCCAGGGCTCCACTATCACTTCCACCAGGCCAGGTCGCTCCATCCCTGCAAGTGTTGCGATTCCACTGTTATCCCTGGGGGAGCTTGGTCCATTGATCAATTGTATTGGGTCTGGGTGCTATTAGCATGTTGAGGGGTTGCTCTCAGTCTAGAGGTGTGGTCTAATTTTTGGAGGTTTTATTTTGCTCCAAGGTCACCCCAACCAAAAAATGCAGAGCAGTGGCTTATGTGTCAGTGAACCCGGTGGGTGAGTATGTGTTTGAAGGTGGTTGCTGGTTTTGAAGTTCCACTTGCAGGGATGGGGCATGGCAGATACACAGTTGGATGGCACCCAGGAGCACCTATCAGCTCCACAAACAGCAGTATTTGACAAGATCTAAACCCCTGACAAGAAAAGTATTTATTCCCCAGCTCATTTCTGTGCTCTCCACTCATTTGGGTGCATGTATCCCCTGGGATAGGCCTGGCCCAGCCAAAAGAAAACCAAGGAACTACATCCACCTCTCCATAAAGAGTTTTATTGCTTACAGTTTTAGGGCCATTCCTTGTTAGCTGTGACTGTGGTACACAGCCCCCTGATGCTAAACCAGCCATACTGATTAATCACAGGGACAGCATCACTGAGTCCTTTGTCCTGCTCAGTCTGCATCCTACAGCTTTCCTTTCCTCCAACTCCACTGGAGCTCTAGAGCAATGTTCAGAAAAACTGCATGGACCCCATGGTGAAAATATCCTGTGCCTTGAGCCCACCCCAAAACCAGCCCTGTCCTAACAGCACTGTGTACTCAGAAACTCCACAGGTGCCAAAGCATCAAAAATACACAAGAATCCTTTTTTTTTCTCCTGCTTACAAGCTTAAGTACAAACTTTCCACATTAGTTTCTTACCAGGAAAACCCCTGGCCTTGGTTGTACTCAGGGACCAGCAGTGACACTGGAAGAGCAAAGGAGATGCACTGACAGTGGCACTCTTTACTCCTCCTGCACCCTGCAAACAGTGGGTAAAGCACAAACCTGAGCCTATGGAGCAGCCCAGGAACTCAGATTTTTCTTATTGACCTTCTGCAAATGCAGGTAGTGGACATGATGCCTGCCTCATGTCACTGAGATCCCAACACACCCTTAGCCCCCAGGATCTGTTGGCTGAATGAGGAGACAAAGCAGACCAAAAGCTGAAATAATGCCAAAACCAGGGCAGCAGCAAGATCTACAGAATCACATACAGATACAGGGAAATGACATCTCAAAATATATTAGGGCACATCTGGAGCTGAGCTAATTTACCCCAGCTGCAGGTCTGGCCCACAGAGACTAAATTCAAAAGTTGAACAAACAAATAATTCAATTTTCATGGAAAGGAAGTGTTTTTGCCAGCTTTGTCAATAAAACATTCCAGCAGCAGCACTCCCCCAGGCCTCTCTGACAGGCAGACCAGGAGGAATTTCCCCTTTCCCAACAGGTGTGGCACCAGCTATGCAGGAGAAGCCCCCAAAGCATTCCCAGACATATTTTATTAGAAGGAGAGGAGGGGCACATCAGAAGTTCAGAGAAAAAAAATAGCTTGAAGTGCATCCTTCCTTCAGATCTCTTTCATGTTGGTGCTTAAGAAAAGAGGCAAGATTGCAGCCCAAAAACTCCTCATGTAGGTGCAATTTTAAGGCACTTTGTTACTTCCAGGTCTGTATCAGGTTAGTCTTTGTCATGCACATCTGAGCTGGCTTTTTGAAAGCTTAAATTGCATCTGGCAAGCAACCTCTGATGCCAGCTGTGGTGGTGAGAGGATTACAGGAGATCAGGTCACCCCAGCACCACGGTGTCCTTCACCAGCACACAAAGAACTCAGATATGAGAAAATGCCATCTCAGGGAACCCCAGCTCAGCAGGGAAGGTGAGATCTGGCTCAGCAAAGCTGCCCTGGATCACAAAATCAGGGAAAACAGGGACAGAAGGGGCTTTAAAAGCTCACCAGGAGCACAGCTCTGCCCCAGGGCAGAGTCAGCTACATGGGGCTCGTTGCCTTTTAAGCCTACAAGAAACTCAAGGAGATTTAACTCTCCAAAGCCCTCTTGATTTACTGCTGGCTCCCAGATAAGCTCAGAGCACTCAGAGCTGCTGCAGCAGAGTCTGCTGACCCACAGCAGGAGCTGCTGCTGGCCTCACAGGGGTGTTTGGGACTTCATAACCAAGCACCTCCTCACTTCTCATCTTCACAGCACCTCACAGCCATTAACTAATTAGCAAGAGTAATTATGAGGCCGCTCTTCTGCGTTTGTTTGCTTTTTCCTAGACACTGGCCTTAAGAAACTCTGGTCACTTTACTGGCTGCCATGGCACGGCCACAAGTGTTAACAGTGATGCCACAAACCACTTCATTTAGGGTTTTAGGAGACCAAAGGGAGCATGAAGGGGGACTGGCTTCTCCAGGTGAGGAAGTTTCAATCTTTGCTTTGAGTGAGGGATTTGCTGTGCCAGTGCTCTCAGCTTCAAATGCATTTGCTTAGAAGCTGTAAAGAGTGAAGAGGCAAGAGGATCCTCCCTAAATTGACCTCCTGAAGATGTTGCAGGTGTCTTGACCAAGCAAAGGGGACAATCAGATCACCCCAGGGGCAGGGCTGCCATCATTCTCTCCAGCTGCTGCAAACCTCACAAGAGGGTGGACCAGCCAAGTTATTGTCACCACAGTTATTGCCACCACACAGTAACAGTGGCAGGAGACTGGGGCCACTCTAAGCAAGGCTCAGGAGAAAAAAAAAACCAAAAAAAACCCAACCAACCAACATAAAGAACAACCCACCCTTTAAAGGGATTAAAGATCACGGAAAAGGTGCAGGGAAGTGAGGGGACTGTCCTGAAGTGCTGCAGTAGCTAAGCAGCAGAGCAAGGATTTGAAGCCAAGGATGCCAAAGCCCAGCTCAGCCTGTGTTTGACAGACTAATGCTCTCCAAGTGACAGTCTTGTCCTGGGCAATTCCCTCTGAGCCTGCAAGTACTTTTTCATCATAATGTAACATTATTTGCCATCTGGCTCACCAATTGGCCATTGCTGTGATGTAATCCAGCTCTGCCCTGGGCTGTCATGGAGTTTGGACAGCCCTTGGCTTGACACAAATCCAGACAGTGATATGTGCTGTTCTGCAGTGCAGGACCATGACTCTTCTCAGTCACTCAGGCAATATTTTGATTTTATAATCATCCTTCAGCCTGGAGGTTGGCAGATGGGGGTTTCTGTCTTAGTATTGCTTTATCAGCAAGGTCATATTTCAAAAATAGATGAGGAAAATGACTGTAAGAAGATTAATTTTTATTGCCTGCCATTGCCGGGGTAATTCCAGCAGAGACTTCAGTGAGCAAGTGAGGGGGCCCTGAGAGCCAGGGCAGCCAGGGTTCCCAGAGCCACATGTTGAAGATGAAGATTTTCCTAAATTTATCCAAGTGGGAACAAGGTCAGCAGCACGAGGTTAAGCAGATGTATGTCATTCAGATAATGGAATCTGACTCTTCTACATTTGAGATGTAAATGAGTTTAAACAGACTGGTGACTGCAGCCCCAGGGAGGGGATGAAACTGATATTTTTCAATTAGAGTCTGCACAGGGGCTGATCATTTTAACCAGTGAGATAGATTCAGCCAGGAGACCACTGGCGTATCTAAACACTGAACTCGGTCCAGCGGATTCAGGTGCTGGCTTTTGTCATCCTGATAAACATCAGAGCAATAAAAGGCTGCAGCAGGTGTCCAAACTGGTTGGCAATTACTGTAGAGCAGGAGTGGGTCACTATCTCAGCATTTGGTTAAGAACAACTCAACCTTCAGTGCCCATGGGCAGAATTCAGCCCCCAGTTCAGATAGGAGCTCTTGCTACACAGACATAGACTTAGAATGTGATAAAAATCACAAGCTTAGTCATGAATAGAGCACTGAACCCTCATTAGACACAGCAACCACACTAGAATTTACTGCCATAGAGACACAAGTTTGAAATCCTGATGAAAACTCAGATCAAGAGTGATGATAGTCAGATGAGCATTAACTGTGTTAGGCAAATCTTTAGGCTGTAAACTCAGATTAAAGCAGATTTAAAAAAATAAGCACACTCAGGAACTGTCATGTTTAACTCTTTAGAGCAACAAGTGGAAATGGACATGGTTTGTTCAGACCACATGTAACCTCCAGAGGTTAAAGGCTGACAACAAAATCATTTCACCAGCAGATCTGAGATACCAACACACTTGTTCCCTCAAACTAATTCCTTAAAAAATTGTGTTAGCCAAAGACACCCCCAAAAATGCACACACCATGATTGAATAGCCTCGAGACAGCCACAAGACTGAATATAATTACCAGTGATTACTGAAAGGTGCTTTAAAAAAAGCTGAAAGAAGGGTGCAATTAGCAGAGGGAAAGAAAGGACCCAAACCGAGGCAGGCAATTAGCTGGGTGTGGAGCCAGCACAAGGGAACAAAGCCGTGGCAGCACCCCGTGCCCTGATCCAGCACGGAGGTGATTCCCACCAGGGATGCAGATCCCTGCTCTGTGTCCTGAGATGGGCTGGCACGGCCCAGCAGTGCAGAAAGCTGAGCAGCTTTTCAGTGTTTTTAAGGCTTTTTTGTGCCAGGCTGGGGAGGGCAGTGGGTGTTGGCCACAACCTGTTCCACCACACAGGCTGTGCAGGAGGAACTGGGTCAGGCAGATGCTGCCACTCACCCTGCCTGTGCTGGGGAATTAATTACTGCACAGAGACAAACACATGGATAACTCCAGCTTTCAACTGCCTGTCCCAATTACCAGCACTCACACCTACATGTGAGCCCTGGTGCTGTCACCTGCTGTTCTCACTGCCCTGCAGGGCACTGGGGGCACCATCCCATCCCTCCTGCAGCAGCTGCTCCAGGCTTTGCTGAGCACCTGAGCTGGGACTCGGCTCCAAGGACACAAACTGAGCTGAGAAAAAGCACAGCAAAGCAAGTGTCAGCCTCCAGCACGTCAGGGAGGTAAAGCAAAGCACAAAAGCAGCGGAATACGAGCTGCTAGAGGAGCAAATGGCACTCTGCTCCTCCTGACCTTCCTGGGAGAAACACTTCAGACTTCCACTTGTGCTGCATTTCCCCCATGGGCCCTGCAGCCTGGGTGGCTCAGAAAGCCTCACAGCTGCTCCACAGCATTGAGATGGTCGATGGTATCTTCTATTTCGTGTATGGAACCCCACAGCCCCTCACACCAAGCACAGGCTGAGACCAAGCACAGCTCAGTGTGCAGAGGCTGATGCTGCTCCTCCCTGGCCATTCCTGCTGCTTCCCACCCCAGGGGCTGAGGCCAACCCAGCTCAAAAATAAAAGCTGTTAATGGTAAGGGACAGGTTCAGGTTTCCCTGTTACACCCTTTATTTTGCTGTCTCTGCCAGCCACTCTCATTCATTTCCTTCTGCCTTTTTTGTGCCTCAGCAAACACTTAGGTGAAACTCCAGGGACAGGAGCAGCTACTCCAGGACTCACCTGCACAGTGCAACAGGAACACATTTACTGCTGCTTTCTTAATACAAGAGTAAAAGCAGAGAATGGGGAAAGGCCTGAAGACTTCTCTGGTTTCCAAACCAGGGCACACAGCAAGTATCATTAGCCTTAACATATAATCACAGCCTTTTGCTTTCCTACCCCACCATCACGGTGAGATATCAACACACACAACAGAACTGGCTGAGCTGTCACAGCACCTTTGCTCTGTGGCCAGGACATCAAAGGTGCAGGACTCTCCATGGCAATTAACCCAGTTGTCAGTCCCAGGAGGAGGTGACTACATCCAGAGATGTGAGGAACAGAACTCTGGCTGCAAATCAATTGAATATTCATATTCAATGTGCCAGCCCAGCTGGGACACAACCTGCACCTCCCCAGGAGCCCCACAGGTCCCTGGGGCACCTTTTAGAGCAGGACTTGGATCAACCTCAGCACTCGCAGGAGGCCCTGGACTGTCCCCACACCATGGCCAAAGCCACCAGCACAGCCCCAGGTGAGGTCTCTGGGGGTACAATGGGGGCCCCATGGACATCTGCCAAGCTACATCACAGTGGGGTCCTGTCACATGTTATTCACAGGCTCCATCCTCCTCACCTGCTGACACGAAGGCTGGGCCATGGAGGTGGTGCCATGGCAGAACCCACAGCAGAGAACAGCCCTGGAGGAGCAAAAAGCCAACTGCTCCTGCTGAACCTCAACCTGGGCTTCACATGTGCTGCCTTTGGGAGCAGAACAGCCGACTCAGGCAAGGGACAGAGGGTGTTTAATGGCCTTGGCTAGGATCAGACTGCACTGTGTTACAGGGCTACATGGGAACCTTCCCCTCTCCCTGGAGGTGGGGGAGAATTAGGAAATGTCCATTATAAAACTTTCGAGAGCTCTCTGATATATGACCACTGTGCTCCCCAGGAGCTGGGAGCCAGCCAGGCTTTATGCTCACACCAGGGGTCTGTTTCAACAGCTCTTCTTGGTAAGCACTGGTCCCCAGGCTGCCAAGTGCTCACAAGCATTGCTGTTCATGGAGCGAGCACAGACTGCCCTGAAAACTTACATTTCCTTTAACTTTTCCCTTTTTTTAGGCAATTCTTACAAGTCCTTGAAACAAATGGGAATTTAAATAAACCCCCCAACACCCAGAGATACAGAGGAAATGGGGAACACCGCCAACTTGACCAAGATCTTAGTTTACAGAACATATTTTAAGGCCTGGCAAAGACTCAACCATACGACTGCAGAGCTATATGGAGGTTGGCCCTAATGCATAATAAACTTGACAGTGCTTTGCTAGCCAAGTAGGGTGTTATTTTTCCAAACTTGGCTGTTTCAGAAGAAGAAAAGACTAATTTATCTTTCCAAATTTATCACCAGCATGTGCGTGACCAGCTCTGACCCACCTCCCTGCAAGCATCCCAGCTATGGTCATGGGCTGTGCAATAACACACTGAACACTTTACATTTACAGAGCTCCCTGTGCAAACACAGCCATTCCAGATACCCACTGCACCAGGCTGCCCCTCTCCTGAATTCCAGCAGGTTTCAGACAGCTATAAATCTTAACCCAGCTTCTTGAAGTCAATGGTGGGTGAGAAGGCTTTTAAAGTGAAGTTGTCACCACTGAAGGCTCTCAGGCAGCGATACTCAAAGGCTTGGAAAAGAGAGCCCAGATGTACACAAAGCAACTCCAGCCTTTGCATTCTCCCAAAATACATGTGGATAAACGAGTTTTTAACCAAGTGACTGGAAAGCACTTGCACAGACCTGGATATATAATTACCACCAGCTCCCACCTCGGTGGTCCAAGCTGTTCCTGGCAATGGAAGTGAGTTCTCCAAGCTCCAAGAGCGTGGATGCTGGAGAGCAGGAGCCAGCCAGCTGCTGGGACCACACAGCACTGAGAGGGACCAGACCAGGGGGAAAATGGGCAGCTTGGCATGGCAGAGGGCAGGGTGAGAGCTCTGGCAGCATTTGCTGTCTCAGCTGGATGCCAAGCTCTGTGCAGTGAGGGGGCACGAAGTGCAGCAGCACACATTGTGCTCTGTTCACATGCAAAGGGGGCTTCACAAAAGTTAAAATGAGGTCTCAGCCCTCTTGCCTCAGGCAAAGGGGTCTCCCCCAGCTCCCCACAGGCAGAGGAGACTGCACAGAGAGCAGCACAGGCCACAGAGGATGCACAAACCTGGCACGTGCCAGCAAAGGTCCCAGAGGCACAAAGCAGCTTTGACAGTAGAGGAGCACAGAGGTGGGGGAGTGGGTGGGGAGTAGAAAGAAATGCATTTTTGGCAGCTGAGATTTTATTGTCTATCCTGTCCCTTCCTTGCCAAAATGTCTACAGAGATTGCAAAATGCACAAGGCCCAGATTCCTCCAAGTCCTGGCAGGGTGAAGCAGTACCTGATTTGCAGAAAGGAGCAGAGAGACTTGCAAGAAGGAATGTGGGGTTGAAAGGTGAGGAAGAGAATCATGGCTGTGCACTGCAGAACACCAAGCAAGCCTTCACCCTTTTCAGAGCTGTCATGCAGGTTTTGATTTCATTATTTATTACTCATGATCATATTTTGTAATATATTATGTAACTAAGAATATAAAATGGTATAGTGTTTACCCTAAGTTTTTATTCAGCTGTTACAAGACAGCCAGCACACACTGCCCAGCAGCTCCAGCCTGACCCCAGAGGTGCTGGACTTTCTTAGGAGGATTCCATTCTCTTTGATTAGAAACAGCCCCTTACAGGATTTCACACACAGACATCTCAAAGAATACTGTAAATACATTTCTGCTGCAGCCTCTGCACCTTGCAAGCCAAGGATAAATCCCCTGCACAGGAAGGGCTGGCACAGAGCTTTGCCATTGTGCTGGCTGTGCCTGGCTCTCCTGGTGTGCCCCACGTGCCAGCAGGAGCACTGGCATCCCCATGGCACACACAGGGCAGCATCACCCCCGCCCCCGCTCACAAAAACATCCCTGTCCCCTAAAGACAAGGGAGCACAGGTACCCACACTCTGCTGTGCTGTCAACACATGCCAGTGCTCAGGAATGTCACAAGAGCACTCAAGCATCAGGCACTTGCACCACCCTGGATTTGGGTTTTCCCTATAGGGAAAAGCTGCAGTGAAAACTTTGGAAACACCTTTGTGAAAGCAAAGAAACACAACTGACTTTGAAGCAATCTCATCCACGCAGGGCTTAGCACAGCCCAGGTGTTGCAGCATCTCTCCCAAACCACATTCCTGGCCCACACAGAGCACAGGCTTCCTGCAGAGATCCAGGTTAGGATATTGCCCTGGCAGGGCATCCTCTGGCACTGGGAGCTGTCCTGGACACATGGGCTGGGTGTGAGCTCCTGCTTTTGTCACACTGGGGGTTCCTCACTCTAAGAATACAACAAGGAAAGGGAAAAAAAGGCAAAATCAAAAAGCCAAGCTGAGGCAGGCTAACCTCCTGGAGCTGGATTAAGGACTGAGAAATGGCAGGGAACATTCCTGGCTGTCATCAGTGAGCATCAGCCACTTCCCTCATGGAGCTGGGGATGCTCCTATTCAGACACCCCTGGCTCCTTCCCTGCCCAACAAAGGAGCCAGCAGCACCAGGGGAGAGCACAGGCTGTGGGAGCACATCTGAGGGGCCTCTGTGCATCCTCCTGCCCCATCCCAGGGCTCAGGATGAGGGCTGGCCCCACGTGCCCTTCCTGACTGCCTGGGGACTGACCCGAGGTTTGTCACGTAGAACAGAATATTTTTACAGGAGTTAATTGGAAGGTTAAAAGCTGCTTGGGAGTAGAGGAACTGGCTCCTGCTGGAGGAGCCACAGGCTTGAGCTGGGCTGTGAAACTGCACAGAGAGGGCTGCAGGCAGAGCCAGGCCTCCCCAGCTGTCCCTGTGTGCTGAATCACCCAGAGCTGCACAGAGATCTCTCAGGAGGAAGGGATGCTCCTCATCCTCATCCCCCTGCTGCCCACAGAAACTGGACACAGCAGACATCCCCTGCTTCTGCCAGTTTTGCCTGCAGGAACAGGGATGCCACACTTTGGGTTGCTACAATTAGAGCACATATACCTTGCAAACCATAGGGAAACAGAAAGAGCCAGCCTGCCTCCAAACTTCTTTTTTTATGCTTCTCTCCTCCTTTGCTTTCTGATATGTCTTATACCTACACATAAACACATATACTGGCACCCAAATGTGTTAATATTGGGTAAGGTTTGTTCCAACAGCAGTGGCATTTCCCACATTGCATCCCAAAACCAGACCCATTTTCCAATTCCAAAATTATTTGTTAAGCTGCTCCAGTTAAGGAGCAATTTAAGGATGGTTACAAGCTGCCAAGACCCTTCATTTTAAGTGGCAGATATGTCAAATGCAGATTTGCTTTTTAATAACCATAACCAGTGAGGCCCCAAGTTCTTTGAGCATCTTTCAAACTTCAGCATGTTGTAAAAATGCACCAATTTCCTTCACTCTTCCAGAAAGCAATTCCTGTACAGAGCACAGCCACAGCTCTGCCATCAACCACTTTGAGGTTTCTGTATTCTTTCATAAAACAATCAACACTGGATTCTGAATAAGAATTCTCCAAAATCTGAAGCATACTGAAGGTGAAAGCTTTGGCTGGCTACACTGAGCTCCACCACCAGTCAGTGACACAGGATTGTGTCCCAAGGAAAGGTTGTAAGCACCAAGTGACCCTCTCAGACTGACTGAACCATGAGTGAAAACAAAAGGCACCAGAGTTTGACATTAACTGGAAAATCCCAGAAGCACCAGAGTAAAGTTCACAGAACTGCAGCTGCATGTAGGGACATGGCAAAGTTGGCTGTCACACCACTCTTATTCCTGACCAAGATGTACCTGCAGCAAATCAACTTTATTGTTTAAGATTTCCATTACCACATCCTGATGTGCCTTTTAAAAACATGTATTTTACTAATTGGAGTATTTTAAGAAAACAGTGGAAACTTTTCAACCAGAAAGTAAACACAGAAAATATTCCAACAAGTGGCTGTGATTGCTACTTTATAAGATTTGCTATTGCTATTACTTGACAATCTCACTGAATTAAGGCAGAAAGTAAAGGAATTAGGGACCAAACCCACAACACAGGACCTTCCTCACAGGCCTTTTCTTCCTAAGACAAGTTTGATTAAAGGTCAGTAAAGAGACACTTGCACTGAGTGTTTGCTATGCAGACTGCAGGAGGATGTGCCACTGAGCAGAGCCTACCTGGGAAGTTACAACCCAGATTTCAAGTAACTTAAAAGCTTTTGAGTATTTCAGACTCATTGCAGAGCACTGAGCACACAGCAGGGCTGGGAAACCATCATCAGCCTCATTCATGAACCATCAGCATTCAAGGCAAGGAGGGAGTCAGCATGCTGAGATCTTAATACTTCAATTAGCTCTAGAAATCAGACACAGCTCCTACCAAGTTCTCAGGACTGAGCATGTGGCAAAGCAGCAATAGAAGAAAAATGCACAGAAAAGCTCCAAGTCTTACCTGGTGTACACAGGACTTGGCATTCAGAAAAAACAGCTCCACCGTAGTTTTGTCCTTGAGAAAGGAAATGCTTTCAATGTAGAACCTGAAAATTAAAAAAAGAACCAAAAACCATGAGTGACTCTCTTGAATAGGTTTCATCTTCCTCCCAAGTCATTTTATTTCCTCAGTGTTTTGTTCTCCAGCAATAAAATAGCACAGAGGAACTATGAGCTACTGCACTTAATTTCCTGCCTTTTAGGAGGGAACAAGCAGAAAATCACAGCCTGACAGAACACAGGGACTCCTGGTTCAACAGATCCTGGATATCTGATGGCTTTTCAAATTAGATGAAAACTCTGAATGCTACAGGAGCAAAGCCCATCTCTCCTGTGCAGGGAAAGTCACAGCAGTGGAAAAAGCCACTCCAGGCATGTGGGGAGGTCAGTCCAGCACTCTGCTGGAGGACAGGGGATGGAGCAGAGATCTAAGAACCCCTAACTTCACTCCAGCTCCCACTAAATGCCAGGCAGGAGACACAACCTTCTCCCAGCCAGGCAAAGACCTGGCCCACCAGTGCCTCAGCAATGCACATCACCCAGGGCTTCCCCATGTCCTGTCCTGGAGAGCAGGGGGCTCAGTGACCCACACAGGGCAGTCAGAGCCAGACCAATCCCTGCCATGGCCCCAGGCTGCTCCTGACAAGCTCCTCAAGCTCCATCCCCTGGATTTTGACCGATGATCAGGGCATGGATGGTTTGTAGGACACTTGAACAAGCAGCACAGAGCTCGTGCTAGGCAGCAGTGAAGCTGGGACCTGCCACAGGTGTCAGGAATGCTTGCAGTGTTTATGCTGTGACTTCAGGAAAGTGATGCATTAAATAGTAATTGCTTTAATATTTCACATTCCTGCAGCGTGTCCCACTGAATTAATTTTAAAGCACTCTCCAGAATGCCTCTGCAGATGATTTACCCATTTCACAGGCATGCAGCCTGGCCAAGGGGCAGCCCCAGCCATCTGAAAAGCTGCTCTACATTTCCATGACTCACCTTTCCCCGTGAACTCTATGAACCACAGGTATTTCCACCTTCTCTTGATCTCACCCGATATATTTTTTTCCCCCAACAGCTTTGCTAAATTTTACTTTAAACACCCTTGAGTGCTTCTCTTCAGAAATGCAGAGCAGAGGGCAGGACCCACACTCTTCCTCCCTACCCATCCTCCTGCCAGACCACCCTTCCCAGAGTGGACCTTCCTCAGCCTGCTGAAGCCTTCCCTGCACCCTGAAGTGATTTTCCTCAGCTGATGGCCTCATTTGCACTTCCAGGTTCTTTCAGCCAGGCTCAGGTGTGGCTCAGGAGCAGGACAGCTCTGGTTCTGAGGAGAGGCAGCTCCCAGCCACTCCTGTACAAAGCAGGAAGCTGTGGGATCTATGGATTTAGGGTGAGGGCACGGGGGGCACTGCCCCAATCCCAGCTCCATTTCATGGTCCAAGCTGCACCTTCTCATCACCCCAGGACAGATAAGGATGTTCAGGGCATGGCAGGCACATTTGGGAACACCACAAAGCGCACATTCTGCTTCTACTTCCCGTGCTGTCAGCATCCTTGAAACTAAAATGACATTTCTGAAAGTCCTCAATCTGCATCAGAGCCCTTCAGCTGAGTGTGCCATCCAAAAACCTCTGACTGGATTGACTTTATGCCAGCTGGCAATAATTAAAATCTCAAAGGATTATCATGTTTCCTTATTGAACAGTAAATTTCAGGGATGAGATGAAGAAAAACCAGCAATCTGGAGATTCCTCCATTTTCAGTAATGCAACTGGAAACTGCAGGTTTTGAAGTGGCTTTTCTGCTGGAATACCTATTTTCTATGGATCAGGCAGTTTCTGCAGTGCTAATTATTTCTGTATCTTCCTCCTCCTGCTCTGCATCTCACTGCCCACCTCCTTGGGTACCTGCTTTGGATCTCATGACCCCAGAGTGGTCAGGCTTAAAATTCCCTTTTGAAATTTGATTTTTCCAAGCCCACTCCTCACACATTAACTCCTGCCCAAGTCTCTGCACGCCCTGTCCTGTTGAGAACCATCTTGCAACAGAGAGGGCCAAAATGAGCAAAGAGCCTAAATTCCAACCAAAAGAATGCTCAAGTTATAATGGGATTGCCTTCACAGCTTTCTTGGGCAGCCACAGGTTTTGGCCTCCCAGATCCTGATCATTGCAAACACAGTGAAGAGCCCATCACCCCTTTATAAATGGAGCTTTTTCTCTCTGCTAAGTGTGGAAGAGGAGCTCTGCACACCATCACACCCCAGCACGTATTCAGGCAGAACAAAGTGCCACTTGTTTGTCCCATTCCCTGGTGACAGTGGGGGACATGGGGAGGCACCAGTGCCAACTGACCCAGCTACACAAGAGGCTCTGCTTTGGAAGTGCTTCAAATAATTAAGCACAACAGGCATAAATTTACCCAGATCTGAAAAGCAAATGAGGTCAGTCTGCTCTCACGTTCCCTCACAGACTGCAAGGAAAACAAAGACTCCAGCAATATTAAGAATATGATGCTTGATCTCTTCTGCCAGCACAGCTCTGTTTCATAGGATGTGGATTTTTTTCAGGCCCTTAACCAGCACAGCTTTGCCAGCAACAGCCCTAAAGTAATGCAATTACATTGGCCAAAATCATCATTTTGCCAGGGATTTTATTCTTTCCTGGGGACTGGTTAAGCTGTGAGCAAAACTGCCATCAGCAATCCCTTTAAAGTACAGACAGCCCTTAAGTAAACAGAAGGAAAAAAGTCAGTTAAATTTTTGAATAAACTGTATTGAAATTTAGCACACTCAAAGACACGTCAGGCAAAGAAGATATTTAAAAAATGAGGTTTTAAATAAAAAACAAAACCCAAACCCACCCCAGGAATCATGTCCTAATACGAGTTTAAAAAGTAGCAGGTTCCAACCTACTTTATTTCATAGTTGCATACAAAAGAGTGCAGCACTTAGCCAGGCCCTATCTCTTCTAAAAATAACACATTGCTTTAACATTTATTTCCTTTATCAAATCTGTAATCAGCTCCTTTAAACAAAACCCCCTGGTGACAAATAAACCCAAGTTAGATGTTTGCTTGGTGGAAACAATTACTCACCTAACGGCAAAGTACAAAGTAGCTGGGCCTGGTTTCTTGGGCAAGTCATGGTCCAGGACACGGTGATCCAGCTGCAGCCAGACACTCTGACCTCTGTGGAAACAGGACGGGGAGAGGGTTAAAAACTGGGATGGAAAAACACAGAAATTGGTTCTTTTCAGTGCCCCCGATTACTCCAAGTGTTACTTTAAAAAGTTCAAGCCTCAGCCCCAAGGCAGGCAAACACTTCATGGAATGATTTTCTTTTTTTTACCTAAGCCTTAACCCTGCAAGGCTGAGCCATGGGTGCCCTCCAGAGGCCAACACTCCCTCCAAGCACCCAGCCCTGTGCACACACACCAAGGCAGGCCCTGCAATCCCACTGCAGTTTCTGGGGAATCCAGCAGCTTTCAGATAATCCCCTGGCAGCGCTTTAAACCTCACCGCGACTCGGTGCCAGCAACCAAAAACATCCAGAAGGATTTCATGGCAGCTCTTCTGGGGGAAAAAAACAAGCCAAGTACAAACAGTATGCTCAAGGGATTTACAGAAGAGCTGGGGGTAATATTTTCCAGCAAGTGAAAGGACAAGGATGTGGCAAAAATATTCCAGGGATAGCCCCAGATGTGAGTGGCTGGTAAAAATAACAGAGGGCTGGGGTCAGGGCCCCAGAGGGAGCAGCTCCACGAGCTCCAGGGTGTCCCACATGGATGTGCCTCAGCAGAGGCAAAAACATGGCCCCAAACACGGCTCTGATGGGATCTGTAGGTGGAGGCTTCCATCCAGGGCTGCTTAAAAAGTGGGAATGGAGAGCAGCAGGAAGCAATGTTATATCACAGACATATTTTCATAAAAATCCTTTCTTTAGGATTTTTCTCTCTTCTGAGAAGCTGTGGCCTCAGCAACACAGCGTAAACAGTGGTTATCTGCTGCTGTGGAATGCAACAGGTGGATCCGTGATTGGTCTCCTGTGGATGTTTGGATTTACTGACCACTCACAGCAAGGCTGAGTCTCGCTCTCTGCTGAGACACAGACCTTGGTTATTCATTCTTTTCTATTCTATCCTTAGCTAGCCTTCTGAAAATGTTTCCTTCTATTTCTTTTTAGTATAGTCATAATGTTATAAATGTATCATAAAATAATAAATCAAGCTTTCTGAACATTCTTGTCTCTCTCGTCATCCTGCAAGCCTTGTGACCACTGTCACAACGTTATTCCCATTAGACAAAAGGTTTATTTAGGGGCTGTTTTAGTGCACAGCTCCACGTCCCCACTGCCCTGAGCACCTCTGCTCCAGCTTTTTGGGGGAGCTGAAGGTAACTCCTCTAGAGACACTGCCAGCAGATGTGGGGAAGCATTTCAGTGCCCTGCTGGGAGATGAGCACCAGGTGAGACTGCAGGTAATGAACAGCTGACTCTGGGTTAATGCCATGGAACACATCTCCCACAGCATCACAGCCAGGCTCAGAGAGAGCAAAGTGGTCCCTGGGCAGAACTGACCTCACAGCTCACTCTGCTCGGGAAATTTGGGGTTAAAAAGCTCAATAACACATTTGAAATTCAGGTGCAAAGTAATTCATTTTGAAGATAAATGCAAAACCTTTTTGTTATTACTAAAAGTGCAGAGGAGGAAAGCTGAGGGTGTTCATATGAGAAAATATCCCTGAATCAGTTTTTTCACTGTGTGAGACAAATATGAAATGTGAAATCATCAGGAAAATATTTTACAAGGATTCTCTGGTTTGGGCCCAGAAGCTATTTTCCAAATATTTTCTATTTTGTGCCTTCCCCTCTCCCCAGCCAAGCAGCACAAGCACAAAGTAGGAAACTCTTTCTTCTTTGAAAGAAAAAGAAATTTTTCCATCATGCCAAGCTGCCACAGTATCAGAGGATTTACACTGCAGTAATGACACAGCTGTTTAAATAAATAAACACACTCACGTGTCATCAATAAATGTTATCCCAAAATATTCCTTTTCTTTCAGGTTGAAGTGTGAGGCCACCAGATCCAGCAACTCCCGAGACAAAAGTTTGGGCTGTTGAAAGAATCAAATTTATTTTATTCATTTCAGTCCAGGCTTCTAACAAAAAAAAAAAAAATTTCTGTACAAATACTGACATTTGAGTGCACATGGCCATGCTAAAACCCTGTTGTACAAGTGAATACAGAAGTGATATATCAGACTCAGGGTGTCTCAGTGGAGCTGTGTGGAGCATGGAGAGGCAATTCTGTGCTTAATCCATGACATTAAGCTGAAGGGCACAGACTGAGTGCTGCTTTCCTCTTGCTGGGGGAGAAGGCAGCATCCAGGCTTTCCTGCACTTAGGGCAGGAAGGATTTTTCAATTAAGAAACCATTGTGTAGTGGAGGATCTCGTGCTTTGAGTTCTGTTATGGGAAAAAAAACATCCTCAAACGCACAGAGTTTTCTTCCCATCTAAATAACAAAAAAAACCCCAAAACCAAAACAAAAACATCCACAAAAATAAAACAGCACAAGAGGTGTGTTTAATATCCTGTATGAATTTTGGTGAAAGCAAAAAGTGAATGCAGAACTGATGGCAGGGGAAATCCTTCAGCCAATCCAAGTGTCAGGAGAAGCACACATTGCCTCAGCACACCTATTCCACTCTCTGAGTTATTCTAGTATAATTTGTCTTCAACCCTCACTTCAGCCCCCAAAGGAAAACAAGCAGAGAAGCCTGGCCCTGGCTGCCAGTCCCCAAAAGAGCGAGGTCAGTACCTGAACCAGCAGCTCCAAGTTCCTGTCATCGAGGAGATGCACCTGGCAGTGCCGGCCCTCGGTCATCTGCAACGACAGCAGCACAGCATGTCAGCAAGGACAGCATTCCTGCTTGCACCAGAGCATGGGAGCCTTGGGGACAAGGGCAGGGTGAAACCAGTGTCTGATTTTGATGGATAAGGGAATTGACTGTGTACCTGAGCTGAGTCCTTCTCCAAGGACTCCATGTGGGAGCTGCCTCAGCACTGGCAGTTCCTGTCAACCCCACGCTGGAATTAAGGGTGCTTAGCAGCACTCAGGATCAGATTAAAAAACCCATAAATGCTGTGAGAATTAAATGTGAGGATGAACCAGCCTGGCCAGTGCAACAGCCTTGGGCTTTTGCTCTGGTGAGGAGATGACAGGGACTCAGGAAACCCAGATCCATCCAACCCTCACTGCAGATGGGTCAGCCCAGATCTGGTCCATTCACCTGTCTGTAGAACAGATGGAGCAACATTTTCACTTGGGCAGCTACTGAAAACCATCACCTCCATGGGATTATTACACAGGAGCTGCACACATCAAGAAGGTGCTTGAACTGCATCACTAAGAATGGGATGATGCTATATCTGAGCCACCTCTTTCATGTCACATTTATCTCCTGCAAACTAAGTCTCTTCCCCTCTTTAGCAGATGAGCAATTCAGAAATAGCTGCCCATTATGCCCTTTTAGTATCTGCACTTTGAAATCTAATACATTTCAATGAAAGCTTTTACATTATTTAATATCTGTTCTAATTCTGGGCCTTTCAGCAGCTCCAGTGAGGACTGGCTTTGCAACACTCTCCGGGTGAGAGCTGGTGAAGGAAACCTGGCTTTCATATTTGTTCTCCCAGCCTCAAAGTAGCTCATTTTCCTGACAGCACACCATAAATTGTGAGCTGTGAGCAGAGGCCGGGGGTGTTTGCTTAGACAGCGGCTCCCGGTGGGATTAAACAGCAACACACAGTGGTTTCCCCTTTCACATCCCTCTGGCTCTGCAGGGACAGGGACAAGGACAGGGCTGAGCTGTGGTGCCATCAGCCCCTCTCATCACCTCCTGCCCCTGTGCACACTGCAGAGACCTAAAAATAAACAGAATTTCTGTGTGATCACAGTGGGGCCGCAGAGAGCTCGCAGCTCTGCCCCCGTTTGCACAGCCAGGGCTGCCCGGACACAGCCGCCCCTGTCACCAGCCAGCCTCTGCCCCCAGCTCCCACAGCAACAAAGCTCCATTGTCCCACTCACTGAGCTCGTCTGGACCAGAAGGCGAGAGGGAGTGCCCTCCTGAGCTCTGCAGGCAGGTCAGAGAGGAGCATCTGCAGGCACAACTCCCCAAGTGTCCTGGAAAACTGGGCTGCAGCAACTCTGGGCACTGCTGAGCATCACATTGCCCACCAAAACAGCAACACTGGTACAAGGACAGCAATCCCTTCTTTTCTCTGTATTGCTGCTGCAATCATGAACTTGTGCAGAAGAGCCAGGTGAGCAGTGACACACGGTGAGCAGCAGCTCCACCCCGGAGCCAGCAGTGATCTCACAGCTGCATCCCCTGCTGCTGCTCCCTGCACAGCATCATCCCCAGGCCCAAGGCAGCACCTCCAGCAATCCATCCCTCAGTTCTGGAAGCAGAGCTGCACCACCCCAACTCCAGCTTGCAGCAGGCTCCCTGAGATTTCCCTGCTGCCCAAACAGCACCCAGGGCCCTTAAACCCACCATGATCCACTCCCAGCTCCATTTGTGCCCCAGAGCTGAAGGGCTGCCAGGGCAGGCTCATAACTAAGTTGCCCATTACCATCAATTAATCATTTCATCAGCACACCCTTCAAGGTGCAGCAGATTTCTGGCTCTGACACACTGTTACCAATCTGCCCCTGTTGGGAAGTGTCGGATCCAATATTGTTTTTAAATCATTCCCCATCTGTTGCTTTGAGATAGCACGAGGGCTGCCATTATTTAATTGTGAGCTGCTTCAGTTTTCACCCAGTGAAATCACATCAATCACTTCTGACTGTTTTAATTGCCTCAGTTGTCTGTTGTTAAGCAAAAAAGGTTTCTGTTAGAGCAAACACGTCCACAAAGCCTCATGCTGAGGAGAAAGAAAGGTATCTGGAAGGATTAAAATATAAAATAAATACCAAGCATCATCTGTGCTTCAATTCAGCTATCCAAGGTAACTGCAAAGCACCTCAAAAGTAAATAAAACTCCTAACAGCCCTGAAAATAGGCAGGATATAATTATTCCTAATTTTATTGATGAGACAACAGAAGGAAACAGTTTAGAAGTCTCATTTACAAATATACACACAGAAAACATTTGAAACCTGAGACACCAGCAATCTTTGCTCAGAAATCACACATCCACTTCCCAGAGTGCTGGGAAGCTCAGTGAAGGGGTTGCAGAAGATGCCAAGGTGCCCATGGCAAAGCAGTGTGAAATGCCTTTGCTGGGACAAACCTGCAGCCCCCACCTGCACCCCCAGAGCTCTGTGGCCACAGGCTTATGGCACCCCAGGAACAACTGGGGACAATCACAAAGCCACAGTAATGTCCAGAGCCATGAAATACCTGGGGCTGCAGCTCCAACAAGAGCTGCTTGCACCCCTCTGCCCACCCAGCCCATTCCTGAACACCTGAGGGCCAAATTCCTGCTAAGACACCTCCTCCAGCCAGGATGAGACACAGGGATACTCACTGTGTGCCACCACAGCCTGCTCCAGGAGCACAGATCTGCTGGTGAGACCATCAGCTCTGCATCTGCAGGCTCCAATCCCCAAACAAAGCCTGGACTGAGCCCTTCTCCTCCTGCACCCTGGTTCCTGCAGCTGTGCAGGAGCTCACTCCAACATCCCCACCCCATTCCTGGTGGGGCAGAGAGCACAGCACTTGGCTCACCCTGTCCTTGCAATCAGAGGGAAATCACTCCAAATGGCCACCACAGGGGAGCACAAGCCCATCCTACAGCAGGAATGTCGCCCACCAGAGAGGTCAGATCCAGGAGACAGCTCTCCCCTCGCATCCAGCCCTGTGCACACAGGGCTCTGAGAGACAGGGCAGCACTCATTCCACTACCCTTTTCTGTACAGGAGATAGAACCAACAGCTTTGGAAGCTGTGGCAGCTGCAAGCTCACCTCAAAGGCTGTGACATGACTGTGGCACAGCAATGCCACAGCACTGTCACAGGTACCAATAACCTGGTCACATCCTCCTGCATGGAGAAAAGCTGAGGAGCTTCTTGAAGAGGCTTCCGTCACTTTCATCCATGGATTTTGGCCAGGGAAAGGTGCCACCAGCTCAGCAGCTAAAGACTCTGAGCTCCTGGAGCCACAGCAGCAAAGGACTCCTCTTTAACTCCCGCAATGACACTGGTGTGATTTATTTGATTTATTCCCCACAGCACATCCGCTTGCAGGTCTGTTTCCTCAGGCTGTGGGAAGGGACTTGTGCTGTGTCCCAATTCCCAGGGCACCAAGATCCTCAAAACCTCAAAGCCCTGGACCCCTTACTAATATATTTTCTTTCACCTTTAATTCAGGACACCCTGCTAATCTGAACAATATAATTGATTTTCTATGTGTTGGACCAATCCATCAGGAGATGAGCACAGCTGTCTGCCTCAGTCAAGAGCTGCTGTGAACAGTCTTGAGATATTTATACACACACACATCTGTTTTCAGCTTATTCTCATTGATTTGGCATTGTCTGTACAAATGAACAATTTTTGCAACATGCCCCCAAATTGGTCATCTTAGCAGTTATTTTTAAAAGCCTGCTAATATTTGAGCTATTATCCAGTAAAAGAAGTAGCAACATAAAATTCATGAAGCATCTCCGTGTCTCATCTCATTCCCAACAGGAAATTAGGAGAGAGACATTACACAGCCCTATTTTTGGCAAAACCATACTGAGAGACTTGGAAACAACAAAAATCCAGCATTCCAAATTCACTTATATTCTCTGTACACAAGTAAGCAGCAAAACCTCAAAAACTGAGAGGATTGAAAGGAGACCAACACTTTCCACTGTAGAAATACAGTTACATCAAAATACTGCAGCTCTCCTAATTTACAGGCTGTCAGCAAGAATCTGATTCACCCAAATCTTCAGTAAAAAAAGGCAGATAATGAAGGGAAACAAACAATTCTCAGAATATTCATGTGTGGAAATTAAAGCATATGGTGAGATTGTACCTCTACATAGAAAATTAGCATTATCATAAAGGTTTCAATAGCTGGGAGGAAACAACATGTTGCCCTCCATTTTTGTCACAAAAAAAAGACAAATTCTCCACCTAAAATCAAAGCAGATTTTCCAGAACATCCATACTTTAAAAAGAAAATCAGCAGAGAAGGCAGAGAATAAAAACCTACTTCTTGGCTACTCAGAAAAATTCCCTACAATATCCTAAGCCTGAATGTTTATTTGGGAAAAAAAGTACATGCAGGATATTTATGCTATTTCTCTTGGACAGAAACATCCTCCTTATGCAAAGCTGGTTGTTACATGCAATATTTTTAGACATCCATGTGTGTCATCCCGTTAGGGAAAAAATAAGAAAAAGAGTAATTAGACAGGGTGTAAACAGGAAATCTCAAAAAAACACCCTTAAGCCAAAAAAGAAAAAAAAAAAGCTGTCAGAATAACACATCTCCTGAAGGGAAGCTCAGGAATGGAGAATCATGGAGGGTCTGGGGTCAGGAGCAAACCCCAACGTTCTGTATTCCCTCCAGGTCAGATTTCTCCCTCCCAGAACTGGGCAAGTTACAAAGAAGTCACTTGGCCTATTGACACTGACTTCTATTTTTAAGCCTTTTTTGTTTTAAGGTCTAGAGAAAGAAAATTTAAAAAAAAAATCAAGAAAAGGAGCCAACAAAATCCAAAGCCTACAAACTCTCCGGCCAAAGAAGAGAGGATTACACGTAAGCTGCACATAATTAAGACAAAACTGGGAGCTGTGTCTGCCAGTGACAGGCTCAGAGCCCTGTCCTGCAGCCACCTAAATACTCATCAGCAGAGCTTTAAAACCACCCACATCCAGCAAGGCTTCACACCTCTAATGCTCTGAATTCCATGAGAACTATTTTGGACTCTCCCCCCAGTTCTCCTCTTTCCTTCCTCCCAGGATAAACCCCTTTGTTCAGGCCTGGGTGCCCCTGGAAACATCCCAGGTGACACCAGGAATTTGGTCCCAAGTGCACTGAACTGTGCATGTTATTTCCATGAGCTCCTGGCAGGGTAACTGTGTGAAATTCAACTTCACTGGCAGATGGATAGCTCCAAAAGAAGGAAAAAAACACCTGTACTGATGCATCCAGTGATGAGAGAGAAAGAGGAACCATTTTCACTACATAAATGGCCAGCACACAGCCTTAAACCTGCAGTTGGAAAAGTGAGGAATTGGACTGTGGCACATCATTACTACATAGATTATAAAAACTGGCTCATTTATTCCTGAAACAGGCACAGCACAGTGGCTCAGGCAGTCAGAGCACCGTAGAATAATACAGGTATGAAAAAGCAGAATTCCCTCTCTCACAAGGCAACGCTGTCCCTTTGCACAGTGACTTCACAAAGGGCATCCCAAAATGCCTCCATCCTGCTTTTGGCAGTGGCACAGAGGCAGCACCTCTGCTTTCCAGGTGCACTAAAGAACCAGCCTGGATCTTTAAAGGATTCCATGTCCAAATCCTTATCTGAGCTGCACTTTACCACCCATTAAAGCATCACCAGTAATTTCTTGTAAAGGTTCTTGGTTTTTAATCCAAACGTCTCTTCTGTAACTCATAAGCCTCTAAGAGATTTCAAAGCTTAATACTGAAGCCCCCGCACTCCAGGTTTTCATTGGCATTGAGGTGGGTTTTTCCTTTGGTTCTGAAGGCATTTAGGATCAGCTCCTCAGATCAGCGCTGCTTCCATTGACTTTGGTACAACCAGCCAGCTGATGTCTGGCCCTGAACGTGCACAGCCTGATCAAAATGTGAAATCACACGCAAGAATGTCTTGCCATAAGGAGCTGCCCCAGCCAGGCACATCTCAGGAAAATAAAAAGCCTTTGCCTGTCCTTGTGGAAGGAAGGGGCCTGCTTGCAGCTGGGGGGAAGAGGGAAAAAGTTATAATGGCTGGAATGACCTCAGAGTTTCCTGGTGTGTCTGTGGGGAGAGCAAAGCTTCATCGTGTTCCAGCACTTGGAGTCACTCAGAGCTTGAAGGAACAAGCAGGAAAATAACAGACAGAACTTTGGGGCCATACCAGCATTGCTGTGGAAGCTTTTTAAGCTTTTTCAATCTGCACAGATCTCCAGAAGCACCCTGATGCACATTTTGGGGAGCCTGGCTGCTCTGACCAGTGTGGGTGCCACCACTCAGTGTCCCGTGGTGGGAGGTGAAACTGATGGATGAGGATTGGAAATGCTCCACTCTGCCACGAGTGAAGATCTGAGGAGGGGAAGCATTGCCCCAAGCCACTGTGCCTCTCCAGCAGCCTCAGATCAGAGCAGAGCCCCTCTGGACTCACTGACAGCTCCTGCAGTGCCCAGTGGGGCAGCTCTGGCTCCCAAACTCCAGTGCCCCCACTCTCTGCTCACACCAGCCAGTGTGGTGCCACAACACCACAGTCTGGCTCACAGACACAACAAACCTGCACTGATCCCTTCCAGGGCAGGGGCAGAGCTCCCACCAGCTTCATGGGGGCAGACCATGTCTCCAGACATACTGCCTCTCCTTCCTAATCTTCAAGCCATCAAGAAGCCTTTGGCTGGAGTCCTGTCTCCAGTGTAGTCAATTAATTTTGCCATTAATTTTAGTAGGGTCAGGGTTTTGCCTTAAATCATTTGTTATCTCACCATTAACCTTTAACAGAAGCCACTATCTGCCTAATGCTCAATACCAGCGATGCTGCACAGTGGCTGGCTGCATCTTTCATCCTCTGTGCTCTGGCAAACCCTCCTGTAGGACCAACCAGGTGACTCCAGGTGACATCCCCATCCCTCCCAAGGGCCCCAGAGGCCACCTGGGCTCTGCACATAAATCAGATGTTTACCCACAGCACTCAGGGACTGTGCAGAGCCATTCCCAGGCCTCAGGATATTCTCTTTCCCAGCACCAGCCAGGCAGGGACAGACACTTATAACTGAATGACAGGCACAGGAATGTTTTAAGATGAGACAGGCTGTAGAAAAGTGCAAAGCTTTGCACTTTGGAGCCCCTTTGATGATGCTCTACATGGAAATGTTGGCTGTGCTGAAGTTTGGCAACGAGCTGGAGATAAAGCAGTGCCTGGAACAGAGAGGCTGCCTGGGTTGCATGGCACCTTCCTAAAATAGCCATGAGAGCTGGAGATAGGATGAAAAAACTGGCTCCTGCAGAGCATCAAGTGACTTTCATGTAAGCCCCACCAGCTGAGCCAGTGAAAAGTCTGGCACAGGAACAGCCCAAGTGCTCTCCCTCACTGCAGGACTGGGGCTCTGCAGGGCCACGTGCCAACAGACTTGCCATGCAACCCTCCTTTCCCCATTTATTTTATTATTCCTCATTGCAGGGGATGGCAGATCTACAGGACTCTTTGATTCACTGCATTGATGGCTTGTACAGGATGACAGGCACGGCCTCTTGGGGTTATTAGAAAGATCCCACTCACCAGAGCAGGTCGTGGGGATCTAAATCTCATGAGTATGCTGTAATAAGACCCCCAAAAACTGAACAAAACCAAAGAACAGCGATAAATTAAAATCCAGGAAACCAATTAATTCAATCTTACTCAAAATGATAAATCCAGCAACCCAGCCAGGAGTTAAAGCCCTTTGCCAAGAGCAAAATATAAACAGCAGAATTGCAGCTTTATGCTCCCACCCAGGAGTGTGCAGTGTAAAGAACTCACTCCTCTCCTCCCCATGAAGAAACCCTGCAGTGTGGCTGCCTTTCCTGATGGCTTTTTCCTGTTCTTGCCTTTGCTCCATCCCATGGGGGTGCAGGGGCTGCTCACTGTGCACCAGCACAGGATAAAAGCACTCAAGTGCAGGAGGCAGAGGGAAGAACTGCTGCTAAAGTCTGCTCTGCAGCACCCAGGCAGCATTTCACCTCTCGTGGCACTGCCCAAGGCCACAGGATCTCTGTGGCAGCGTTATCACAGATGCTGCTTAGTCCCTCTGACAGAGGGGAGAGGTTTGCTATCCTCTGAAGGATCAGCACCTTTATTGCAGGAGCATTCTTTTTAAAGGTGTCTCAAGCTGAAAACTGAATAGGTCATGTCATTCCAGAAGTGCTGATAGACCATTCTTGCCACTCTGCAGTGTATTTAAAACAACAGTGAGAAAAGAAGAGGCAGGCAACTCTACACTAATGCTACTAAAAAAAAAAAACTATCTGGAAAATTAATAGGAAACAATCAGCAGAAATCTCAAGTCAATGAAATCCAACATCTGCTTTCCTTGGCAGCACATAGGCAGTAAATTGGTGTCTGCTGGAGACAAACTTATCACCAGTGCTGAGACACTGCAAGCAGGTCATTACTGCACACAGCCCGCTGGGGTGCTTTGTTCCAGTCCAATCTCCTGGGAATTCAGGGGAAAAAGGTCTCCTGTGGGATCACAGTGCTTTCCTGCTGCTACCTGACACAACAAATGCTGCCCATGAGGGAGCAGCATCCTCCATATCCCTGAATGAAAAGTGCCACAGTGGGGCAGGAATGGCCACCTGCCCTCCTGTGCCCTGTCCTGACCTCTGCTCCTCAGCCAGGACACAAAGCAGTTAAGCTCCAGCTTCTTTGCTTAAGTCTCCACAACAGGAATCTCAGGGTTTATTCTGTGCAGAGCTTCTGGTAACCCCTGAGTTTTACCCCACCCCAGAAACCATCCCTGACCCACTGGAACAAACTCGGCTTTCCCTGTTACAGGCATAGTTACAGAACATGAAAAAATACCCTTAGAGAAGAGTAGTTTCACATCCCTGGAGCCCCACACCCTGCCCTTGATGCCTGTTTGCCTCTCCCCAGCCCTGAAGCTCTCCCCATTTCTGATGGCTTTTCACAGGATGCTCCTCTGTCCCCTGCTCACCCCTGAGTTGGGTTTTTGAGGGAAGGCTCCCAAAGCAGGAGACACATGCAGAGCAAGCCCTGACCAAATAACTGCCATCCCCTCCAGGCAGCATCTCATCCTCTAAAGTCATCTGGAATCTCTTCTTCTCCTGTCCCATGCAGGTCCCTGCACCCAGCATTTTCCCCTTGGACTTTTCCAGCCACTCAGCAACCCAGATGCCAGCACTGGACTGACATCAGGTAAGGAGGAGATGAAAAATAAATTAAAAAGAAGGCTAAAGCACAAGTCCTTTAAATCTGCAACTCTTTAAAAGAACTGCAGAGAGCAAATAATTAAAGCAAGAGAAGTCACAGTAGTGGGAATGGGCTGGAGCAGGCAGCGAGCAGTGTTTCTGTGGAGGCAAATAGCCAACACTGCCAGTGCCAGCAGCTTGCCAGGCACTCAGGGGCTGATCCAGATGGTTCCACATTTCACTTTTAAAGCAAAACAAGTGCCTTGGATCAAAGGCTCTTTCTCAGCAGCCGTTACCCCAGCTCTGTGTGCACTGCTGCATCTCCAGGCCACTCTTCCCAAGGGATTTTCAGGGGGTGAGAGAGGAGGGGACCTCATGAGGAGATATTTAACAGTTGCATGCTGAAAGGAGTTACTGTACCAGGCACTGACTGCCTTTTCTCATGAATCTGTGCTTTGTTCAGGTTAAATCATATCTCAGGGCAGCCCATAGGGGTAATCTCTGAAAAGAGGTTTCTCTCTAACCAGAAGTTAGAGATCTTTGCTCCAGCTGCAGCAAAGTTAGAAGAATCCAGCTTGGATTTAGCTGAAGTAGCCAAGGCAGCATTTCCAACAAAGGCAGGAAAAAGCAGCTGTAAATGCAGGGATAAACAAACAGCCCCTTATCTCCTCAATGGAGTGCAAAAGACGCAAAGAAAATTTTATGGACTGATCCTCCAAGGCAAAGAGAAGAGCAAGCAGAAAGGTTTCAACCCACCCCACCCCAAACTTTCTCTGCTCTGTGCTGCTTCCTGGCTCTCTGGGGCTCACAGCTCTGAGCTCTGCATGATGTTTAACTCACGACACACTGCAGGAGCACTAAATAACATTATCTGTCACTGCTAAGCATCAGAAATTAAAATACAGCCTCTTACCTCCACATTGCACAGCCTGCTTGTTTAAATGGACTGGAGAAATCCAAGGAGTATCCCCAGCATGCATGCCTGCACTAAGCCTTCATGTTTTCTGTGCATGTGAGCTGGGGGAAGAAGGGAGACACGATCCGGACTCCTTCCGTTGCCATACAGTCTGAAGGAAGTGACCTTAGTGTTTGCTGCTTTGATTACATTCAGAAACAAAAGCCCTTCCAGAGTGAGTCAGGGGACACAAGGGGTTGAAACGGGATTGTTAAAAATGGGAAAGCATTACAATTGTGGGCTGGCTGGTTTTGTTGTTTTTTTTTTTTTTTTCCTGTCTGTGATATTAACCCCTTTATTATAAAACAAAACAGAATGAACAAGCAGGAGTTAGTGACCAAAGGCACAGCACAGGTGGCAGTCCTGGGGCAGGGAGACACCTCGGTGTGGGATAACGGTCCCTGTGTCACAGAGTGCCCCATGCTGGCAGCTCTCTGCTTGTTGGGAATTGTCATCTCCCCTCCCAGCTCCTCCACCCCACACACTCCTATCCAGGCACAGGAGGGGCCTTTGTGTAAAAACTTGGCACTAAAACTTCAAGCCAGCCCCAGTCTGAACCCCTTGGAGCAAGGCTGAGCCCTGTGGCAGCATCTGCAGGGATACAGAGACAACCAGGGCTTTCTGCTCAGCACAGCCACCCTCACCCCATCCATAAACTGATACCTGCACTGTCCCTCCCTGCAGCAGACAGCCCCAGGCACAGCATTGCACTGGGCTGCCCAAACTGCTCCCCAAAGCACAGCTCTGCTGCTCTGAGCTGGCTGCTGCACTCTGGGGAGGGAACTGAGACATGGACACAGCTCACAGCCTTGGCCATCACTGTGAACCTGCTCCTGCTCCCCAGGAGTGCACTTGGCTGCTGGCAGAGGAGTAAATCACCAGCCTGCTGTTCTCTGTGTGCCCAACACTGAGCTCTGCCTTGATTCCCTGACTCCTTCCCCACTGGCACATCAACCCACCAGAGTGCACAAACTGTGGAACTGGGTCAGGCACAGCACAGGTGTCACACTAAAACAGCTCTCCTCAGAGAAAACTCAAAGAACTGACACTGCTTTCACTGAAAATGGGAAAACCAGAACAACAGAGCTGTGCACCCAAATCCAGGAAGCTGCACCTTCCAGAGTTCCAAGCTGACCTTCAGGCAGGTACAGAAGAGGCACAAAGTCTCACATTTACACATGCAGTTACTTAAGAAATCTGACTGCTCTTACTCAGTTATTTATGCTCTCAACTGAGCAGTCAGAGGACAAACTATGAAGACTCTCCCAACCCAATTTTTAAAATCCAGGGATTTATTTTAATAGAAAAAAAATTAAGTTCAATTTTTTTTGGAACAAACTACCTTGCTTTTCCCAGAATGAAAACAGGTCAAACTTTGGACAGCAACACCTCAGATGTGGCTCCCTCTTCTCAGAGGTCCTAAAGCCCCTTGGCCAAGCTGAAGTGCCCCAAACAGGAGGCTCTGTGCCCAGTGTTTGAGGCCAAGAACAGGTTCCATGAAGCTGCAGAGCACTGTGTAAGGACAGAGCCTTCCCAACAATGCAGGGAGAGCATTCTCTCACATTCTCCCTAAATAACATCAATCCAGACACCTCCAGGGGCAGCTACCCCAGACACCAGCATGCAATGAGGTGCCAGAGGTGTCTCACCCTCCTTGTTTAATTCAGAAGAACCAGCTTTGATCAAATATCCACCCCTTCAATAGCTGCAGACAAAAGAGCTGCCTTTTTTCCCAAAGTTACTTTGTAAAAGCCAACATTCTCACAGTCATGAGACTACAAAAGCTTTCCACCCTGTGCTCAATATCACAGGTTTCATGAAAAAACCATAAGCTGGCCCCACATCAGGCAGGAGGGTGCCAGGTCAGGTCCAGCCAGCTGGTCCAGACTGCACCAGCAAACTTAGAGACAGTTTTGGGAAGGGATTTCAGAGCAACCAGCTTGCATCTGTCTCCAAAACAGACTCCAAAGCCCCAAAAATAAGATGGAAAATAGACAGTGAGTCATGTTTCCTTAGAGACATGATGTGAAGGTTACCTGGGTGGTGCCAGCTCCTGCCCTGCTGGGATAACCACAATGACAGGAATAGCTGGAGGAGGCAGAGCTCAGCTCCTGGGAGGATCCGTGCCTTCCAAACACACACAGAGCAGGGCTGCATAATTCAGCTGCACAGAGAACTTATTTTAACTGAGAAAAATTAGAGTTTAAAAGAAATACAGCACACCTGTAAGAGGTAGGAAGCTGTTGGGAGTTGAGCACAGGAAAACTCTGCAACTCTGAGGCACGAATGAGCTGGGTTTGGGGACAGCAGTGCCACAACCCTTCAGTGAAGGGTGACCCTACAGGGAATGAAGCACACCCTGGCCCCCTCAGCAAGGTGAACAGATGCACTGAGCTTGATATGGGAGAGGAATTACTGCCACTTTCACTATGGCTTAACAAACACCAGCCTGCCCCCAAAGCTTCCACCCACTGTCCAGAAACCACTGGGCCAAGCAAAGGTGGAGCCAGGATGCTCAGGAAGCAGCACAGCACCAGCAGTCCCAAACAAAAACATCACAGTCTTAATCCTAGCATTGCCTGGGCTGTCAAAGATGACTTTTAATGACTTTTAAATCCAGCACATTCAAACTTTTCTCAGCTTTTTGGTGACACTTGTTCTCCCCATCTCCTTCCCCAACACACCACTGCTGCATGTTTAAATGAATGACAGATCAAATAGTGGGGAAAAGTGTACATGTGTATTTGTGTGTGGGAGGGTATTTAAGCTAATATATTCCAGCACTGATAGCTTTATCCTCTTTGCAGTCTCTGAGAATGAACTGGCCTCCATCTGCACAGAAGATTAGTAGAATCACTAATCACTAATTATGACTCAGAGGTTTTAAGAGCAATGCAGACTGTACAAGGGGTGGCCTGATTTTCAGAAAATGAGGGGACAAAGATAGCACAGTGTTATTTTAAGCACATGGACAGTCCATCCAAGATCACAAAGTGCTGCCAGCTAAAGGGGTGACAGAGACACAACCACACAGGAGGATGAAAATGAAGCTTGGAAAAACCAGCACGTGCCTGGAATACTTTTAAATTTACCTTTCCATACAGTTTGTGTCCAGTCAGAGCAAGCTGGCCAGCTTCTCTGCAAGGGCCAGAAGGGAGATTTATCCAGGCAAGCCCATACAGGGACACCTTTGTGCAGGAGCTGCTGCCTCTGGGAAGCGGCGCCAGCGACATTCGAAATCCAACGTTCTCTGTGAGCTGCGTCACATCCAGGGGGAAAATATTTACACAGGCCCAAGTGGTGTGTGAATGGAAGGCACTGTTTGAAACTGGCACCATCACACCCCGAAGGAAATGAGATGGAGTTCACAGTCTGGTTGTGAAGTTTGTCAGCGAGGGAAGAGGGAGAAGCCATAAAAAAGAAATGATATTTTTGTTTGAATCAGCTCTCTCGAACAGAAAACGCTGTATCATGAGCTCAGATGGAAATGGATCTGGCAGAGAGCTCTGGAAAGCTGCTGTTGGGAGTGTGCAGAGCCAAGTTTAACTCTAAGCTGTCAGGAGGCAGTGCCTCAAGGTCCCAGCCATGGGGACACCTTTGGACATGATGGAGTTTCAGCAGGTGACACAGGAGCAGCACCACTGCATTAGACCAGACCCCTTCCAAAAGAAAAACAGCGGGATGGATGAAAGCAGCCAGAGCAAAGCTTTCCCAGGGTAACCAGTAATCCCCAGTTGAAGGAACACAGACACATATTCAGTGTCCTCTAACAAGGTTTTCAAGCTCCCTTTGAAAAGCCCTGAACTGTAAGAACACCTGATATGCTTCTTCTGAGCATCACTCTTGGTGTGGAACAAAGTCCTGCCCTGACAGCACAGCCCCAGCTCTATGCCCTCCCTCACCACTCCAGCACTGCTTTTCATCATGGTGAAAAGAGAAAGGAGAAAAGGCACCTCAATCTGTTGTCAGCACTTTTCATAATGGAAAGTTAAGGTGTGGCAGCAGAGGAAGCATGGTGCTCACTATCCAAACCAACTACGTTAGCTCTGGAGGAAACACAAGGCAGCCACTTCCTCTCCCACCCCAGGTACCAGGGCCAGACACGCGGACAAAGCTGATTTCTTGTGCTTCATCAGCAACATTTTTCACTTCATGCAGAGGAAATGACCTTTCAGAGGTTAAAAAGCACTTTGTCCAAAAGACCCATGTGAAAAGTTTACACCGGTATGCCATAATTTATCAGCTAATTACTGTGCAATTGGTAATTTCAGTTACTCCTAAACTGCTTCATCACAGAGATGCTCCCATATCTGGCTGCACATCCAGCAGATCAATCTCAACCTGCCATTGTATTCTGCAGGGAGTTTGGGAACAGTTTTCCCCATTTTTTTACCACTTTGTGTGGAGCAGACTGACTGATACACACTCAACCTTGATCCTAAACCATTCACTTGACCAGTTTTTAATTTTTAAGAGTTGGCTGCATCATTAAATAGACTTTGATGCCGTGTCCCATTCCTGCTTAACCCCAATGAGGAATCACTGTGCTGTGGGATGTACTGGTGGCAACTGGCATTGATATCTCAGAGGAAAACTTCATGTCAGTGGTAATCTAGGTAACTAAACACAGGATAAATGTTGATTCTGGAAGTCTTTGGCCTTGCAGCTGCTTATTAACCTCATTTATATAAAAATTTCACTTTGTTTTACTGCCCTATAATTAAATCTAAGACAGGTGGCCTATAAACCCAGCACATGGAGGGTCCTGCAGAAAGCTTTCTTTGGGAATAGCATCAGGACACCTAGAAATGCCATGTTGTCCCATCTCAGGCATCAGGAGGGGCTCTGGGAAGACCCCTAAAAGCCACAGCACTATGTGCCAGAGCTCCACAACAAAATACAGCCCTCAGTCCTTTCTCTGGTAGGAAATGGGAACCCTTGAATAAAGGTTTCTATGCCAAATTCTCCTCCAGGAATTTTCCCTAACAGCCCCAATAATTCACACTGACTCGCTGCTGTTAGAAAAACAACCTGTGCCAGCTTTTCCATCAGCTGTCTCTGCAAATCTGTTATTTCTAGGACAGGCTTTCAATGCTCCCTGCCACGGACAAGACAATGTTCCCTGGCACAGAAGCCAAGGGCTCAGAGAATCAGCTCTCACACTGCGCAGCCTCTCCCCTCCTGGGGGTTTGGGGTTATTTCAGAGGGAAATGGGAAACCCCAGCAGTGCTTTGGCTCACAGCCTCCTCCAGATGAGTGGGCTCTGGGCAAGCAGGACATCCCTTCTGACTGATGATGGGAAGGATCCTTGAGCAAGGATCAGCTTGGGGAAGTGCCCAGGCTGGAGTGAAGTCGCTGTGCCCAGGTGAGACAACAGGTGAAACCTTTGGAAAAGGTTTCCCACATCCACATGCCAGAAACACAAAGGCCAAGGAGAAGGTGACTGACAAAGGCTGGTTTGTGCTTGTTGGGGTGGGTTTTAGTTGTGCTTAAAGCTGCTAAGGCAGGTAAGGGCTTTATGCTGGCAGAGAGGATTGGAGCCTGCCCCGTGACCACCTCCGCACCTGCCAGCTCCCAAACACAGCTGGGACCCTGCTCAGACACACAGAGGAGTTTGGGGCTTCTCTGTGCTGCAGCTCCAGCTCAGCTCTCCCACCAGCCTACCAAATATTTCATAATTTAAAAAGACTAAAAATCCCCCTCACCACAGCAACACACGTGCCACCCCAAGGAGAAGGAATCCTGTTTGCTTTCCTTTCTCCACAAAAATGTACTGGTGACTAAATAGAGACTTACTGGCAGCACCCAACTCACACAAAAACAGCCAGTGGCCCACAAAATGTGATGCCCAAATATTAATCAAAGCAAACTGAGGCTTCCAGGGCTGATCAGCAGCACAAGTGCCTGTCACCTCACCTCACCCTGCTCATCCCTTGCACGCAGCTCAGTGCTCCGAGTTCTGCCTGGTGTCCTGCTCTGTCACACCATGCACAGTCCAGGGAGCCCTCAGAGAGGGGAAAAGCCCATGTTGAACCACAAAAACCTCTGTATGATACCCATGGCATTTTTCACATCTGGAATATGAATGCAAAGGAGCCACACAAATATGAGCATTCTCCATGAAGCCAAGGTGGGAAATGTTAAGCACCTGTCCAGGAGTTAATTTTAATAAGAACACAGAGCAAAAAGGTATTTTCATGGTGCTGCAATAACTACAGGACTTCTGGGGAAAAAATCTGAGAGGACAACCAGCATCCCTGGCAGGAAGGAGTGCTGCTATACCCTTTCCACAAAGAACAGGGGAACAGAGGAAAACAATTTGCTCAGGACAATGCAGGATCTGTGATAATGATGGGACACAAAATCTCACACTCAAAATTACAGCCCTGTCCCACAGACACTGCAACATCCACTTCCTCAGAGAAACAGCCCCATGGAGTGCTCTGCACTGCTTCTGTTGTTCCACTGAGCCTGAGGTGAAGAAATGCAACCCAGGGTGGCTCAGAGTGCCTCCCTGTAAGCAGGGGTCACTGTCTCTAGCTGTTTCCATAGCTTGAAGTGCTCGAAAAATTAAGAAAACCAACTTGATTCCTGCAAGGCTCTGATATCTGAGCAGTTGGGTGACCTTTAGCACTGTGTGCTCAGTCCTGCACTCACTGGACTCAGCCAGAGGCTTGAGCAGCTGAGAGCCAAGACCAGCACAAAAAGCAGAGTGTTACACAACCCAGCAAGGAAGGGCTGCAGGGCTTTCCTTCAGCCATCTCACTTTAACACACCCCAAATTGCCACTGGCAAATTCCTGATGTTAAAATGTGAGCGTTGCTTTGCCCCTGCCAGGTTTCACCTCCCAGGGAGGGCTCTCAGAGCAGTAGGTGAGGAGCAACAGGTCCCTGCCTGTCTGTCCCCAGCAGGACAAGCTGTGGGCAGAGGGGAAGGGCACTCCCTGTCCACTTCCCTGGCTCAAGGTTGAGAGAAGAATCAATCTCCTCTTTTCACCCTTTGTCATATCCCCAATCTCCTCTTTTTACGCATTTTCACACTTTCAGACACTGGCACACAATGCTTTTCATAAAGAAAAGACAAGACAAAGCAGCCACTAGGACACAGTAAGTTTGGGCAGAGATACAGCTACACTGTGTATGGAGAAAAAAAAAAAAAATCTCTTTTCACCTCAAGCCAGCCATCGGAGTATGATGAACAGGGTGAATACAGCTGTTGTCTGAGCTGGTGCTCACTGAGTCTTTATTCCAGCCCTGGAGGGATGGGGTTTTAGCTCCATGGGGATGCAGTGGTGAGGGAAGGCAGTCTAAGCTGCATGCTCTGTATGTGAATGGACCCTGAAAATAACACCCACACAGCACAGGTGCAGCTAGAGAGGAAGAAAAGAGTCAAGGCTGCATCCCACCACATCCCTACAGGTCAGTAAAGGTGGGCAAAGGACGAGCAATGACACCTTTACTCCTGCATTCCCTAACCAATCATGATCCATATATGGATCCCTATCCACAGTGACACCTGTGTCAGACACACCCCACAGTGCTTCCACACATAATCTGCCCAAGGTACAGCCAAGCACTGGTACATTTACCACTGCAAAGCTGCTCTCCCACTCCTGAGCCCTCCCTAAAGCTAAATACCAGCAGATCACCTTAGGATTAAACAGGCACAGATGTCCTCTTAGCATGAGGACTTTCCCATGGAAGTTGCATCCCGGTGGCTCTGGAGAGCTGTTTGCTACGAGCTGTGCCACTCTCTGTATTGCAACACACCAGGGAGAGGGGAGAAGCTGCTTTGAAACATTCACCCGGGTGTAGCAAACACACACAGTGAGGCTGAGAGCAGGCAGCACAAGTTCACATGCGAAACAGAAATACAGACACACAGAAATAAATAATGCCAGCAAAAACAGACTGGAGAAGGAGTGACACCACCCTCACTGCAACTGGACACCACAGTGACTGCAAGTACAGGGCTGTGCTTGAGGGGAGCCCCCCAGTTGCCATTCCAGGACCCACTGCATCCCCCCCAGGCAGCAATCCCTCTGTTCCAGGACCCACTGCATCCCTCCCGAGCAGCAATCCCTCTGCCATGCACAGGACTATCACGTTACAAGCTGCCGCTATTCAGTGACACAAACACAGCAAGAAAAGCCACAGCCAGGCTCTCCCATGGGAGAGGGCACAGGCAGAGAGGAGCTCCCAGAGCTCTGCCCCAAAATCCCGAGGGCACGGATGGTGACAGCAGCAAGAAGGGCTCCCAGGGTGTGTTATATGGGGGGCAGCTGGCCAAAACACCTGTGGATTGACTGACAAAACACACTTGGCACAGAAAGCATCCCCCCAACCCCTGAACGCCAGCACTTGCAGAGCAACACCGGGACCAGCTCAGAGCCAGTTCGGGACCCTCCGAGCACCTTCCCAGCACCGCCTCGATGCTCCTCAGCCCATCGGAGAGAGAACACGCACGGGGGCAGGTGCCGGGATGCTGCTGGAAGGAAAAGCCGGGACGCTGCTGCGGGGAAAAGCCGGGACGCTGAGCTGGATATATTGATTTTTACCTGGTAGACATCGCGGAGGCCGCACCAGGCTCGCAGCGCCTGGCGTGCCGCCCGCAGCCGGGCCGAGTAGCAGCGGCGCAGCGCGGCCACGGTGACGGTCCAGAGCAGGCGGCCGCCGCTGAACAGCACATCCTCCACGCCGCACATCAGCACCGGAGCCATGGGCTGGGCGCCGCGCTGCTCACACGCCTGGCATGAGGCTGCTGCCCGGCTTTATGCTGCCGCTCAGAGCCGGGGTCGAGCCTTCAAACAAACTCCTCTTTCACGGCGCTTCCTGGGCAGATTCCCAGGCATGCCCCGGCTCCTGACGCCCAGCCAGCGGCTGCAGTAGCTCGGCGCGACCAGCAGCTCACACAGCAGCCTTGTCCTCAGCAGCTTATATAAAGCTCCGTTAAGCTCCGCTAGCTAGCACTGTGTTTCCTAATTAAATGTTAACCCTTTTGCCATATGCCCCGACAAGGAGCCCGTTTAGATGCTGCGGGAGGAGAGGAGGGCACTGAGCGATGCCGCACTCCGGTGAGCTGGGCAGGCGCTGCACACGCGAATCCCGAGCTGTCTGCCTCCAACACCTCATTATCCGCTATACAGGGAACAAAGCTGTCATCGTCTTCTCGCGGCGGAGCCCGTGCTCAAATTATACAGCAGAAATCCCACTTGAAAAAGGCACTTCGGGAAACCAGCAAGCGCAGGGAAGCAGGGAGGGGTAGGAGGGGAGGGTGGCGAATCAGTCCTGCAGAAATAGAATAGCTTGGGAGAGACCTTAAAGTTCATATTGTCCCAAACCTCCTGCTACTATGGGCAGGGACACATTCCACTAGATCAGGTTACTCAGAGCCCCATCCAAGCTGGCTCTGAACACAACTTGTGCCAGTGCCTCGCAGTAAAACAGATGTACCAACTTCTCCAGCTCTGACAGCACAGAGCCATCCCTCTGTTCAACACTTCCCCCCGGCTGTTGCATCATATGGGTAAAACACCCCAAACGAGCTGAAGAGATGATTAAACTCTACTCTTCACCTAACTCCATTAACAGAGCACTTGCTGCATGAGAAAAACAAAGCTGGGCATTGTAGCCGAGCTCTTCACAACAGCCCGCAGCAAATAAACACTGCAATAATCACCCTCGAGAGACTCCAGCCTTGCCCCGAGCCAGTTTACAATTAAACAGCACCCTGCCCTCCTGAGGTTAAAGTGTTAAAGCTCCCAAACCTTCCATTTGAGCCCTTTTCCCTATTACAAGCTAAGGGAAGGTGGAAGACAAAAGATGATTAATCTTTTTAAACCCCTCCTCAAAGGATTTGACATTTTCTAAGCTTTTTTGGGACAGAAGCCACCATCAGCACCTTGTTGAAGAATCGATTCAAGGATTTTTGGCTAAAATCATCAGCGAGGCTGACCTGTAAGAGCAAGCTCTTGTGCAGTGCAATGAATGGAAAGGAGCAGGAACAGCCGGCACACGGGCTGGGTGGGAGAGCTACATCCCACCAAACCTCCCCATGGGCACTGCCTGCCTGTCCTGAATGCCCTCAGGGAGGAGCACACCTGTGTGCCCACAGCACAGTTCGTGAAGCATTCACAAACCCCACTGCATCCCTTATTCATCAGCCTGCTCCCAACTGCAGGAGCTCGCACACGGTGAGCGCTGCCGTGGCAGCTGGGTGATGTAATTCTGCAGGCAGATGCCTGCCTGCCTGTCTGAGACAGGCTGGGGACCTGTGTCTCCGAGATCTCCCTCTTCCCTTTCATGCATGGCACAGTGAAAGCAGCCCTGGTGCTCTCGGTGCTGGTGTCCCCTGGCTGTGCTGTTGCCAGGGGGTTTTGGTCACTCCAAGCTTTGCTTTTACACAGGGAAAACAACGACCACATTTCAAATGGGTAATAAGCTGCTGCAAAGTGAGCCCAAGCAGAGGAGGATACGGCTGCTTGTAACAAGAGACAAGCAAAGATTTGGGTTCTACATTGAAATCTAGCATCCATATTCCCACTCCACGGGTTTTATCATCTCCTGGAATTACTCAGAGCCTGTAGCCACAAAAAATTTTTCCTCCTCCAGTGTTGCCCACCACTGTGTTTGGAGGACTTTGACAGCAATCCACAGGTACTAAATAGAAAAGGTTTCCCTCTTCCACTGGGAGAGAGTGGTGACAAACATCCATGGGGTTATTCCAATAACCCGAGCCAGCAGCAGTGCCAGGCTGGGCAGCAGGGAATTGCCATTCCCTCTCAGAACACAGCTCTGGAGAGGAACCAGCCAGGAAAATCTCCAATGGCATCCGCTCACTGCGGTCAAGTCATACCCAAATTTAAACAGAGATTAAAAAAAAGATTCAGTTTTCAAGTGCCATTTCTAAAAGAAAAGAAAAGGACCTTTGTAGCTAAAGAAACAGTGCAGGGAACTGTCCTGTGCCAGGAAAATCCAACCAGCCCACTAGGAAAAGTTTACGTGGTTTTGTGCTGTGCCTGCTGCCCTCAGTGCCTTTTTGTTTTGCTTGTTTTCCCCCATTACCTAACTAGATTGAAAAATAAGGATGATGACTCTCTCTTTTAACAGAGCACAGCAGATTTGTGCTAGGATTTTTGGTTTTGGGTTTCTTGGCATGGTTTTTTTCAATAGTTCTATGATCCGTGGTATCTTTACACTGAACCTGCATTTCTGCACAATTTTTTATATGCTTCACAAGCTCCTGTGAGCCTGAGCAATGGCCTCAGATGCTCCATCTCAGAGGGCAGAGCCAGAGGTACTCAGCCTTCTCTCCTCAGTGCTCCCAGCTGCTTTTCCATCAATATTCCCATCACCTTGCGCAGGCTTTATGCTCCTACAGCAAAGTTACAGCTCCATGGGTTTGCTGGAGCAAGGCAAGAACCTTCTCTCCACCCTCATTCAGGGCACACAGACTTCAAGTCCAGTCTCACAAACAGGAACTTCACCCATTTTTTCATCCCTAGGTGATAAAACAAGAATTAAGTCCCACCCAGTGTTCACCTTCCCAGCTGACCCAAGAGCAGGAGTGCACTGTCCCTTGAACCTGGGCAGTGTTAAACACACACAGAAATAAAAAGCAAAAGAAGTTTGTGATGCAAACAGCAGCTAAATGCAATTCAGGATAATTTGGGTGGAGTTATATGCAGCTGATGAATTATCCATTCACATCAGTCTGAGTCTTTTATTGACTTCCACTCTAAGAACCTGACTGCATGTGGGTTAGTCTGAAATACCTAAATAATACCCAGGCTCCTTAGAGTCAGAACAGAAAACAACATTCAGCAAGGGAAAGGCAGCAGGATAAATACCCAGGTGGTTTCCAAAGGCTGTACCATCCAGATTTCTATTCTGTGAGGGGAAGGAGGGGGAGAGAGCCCTCAGAAAATGTCTTTGTAGATCCATGTACCACTGTCAGGGGAGCACAGGAGACAGCTACTGCAGATGTGTTTGATGTGCACTCATATGAACAACACAGCACTCACTGCTGATAAGGAATGAGCCTACACAACAGTGATCTAAGGAGAATGTCACTTGAAAAGGCAACAGAAAACTTGATGTGTGGCAGACTCATGCTTCTCCTCACATTATTGACTGCAGATCCAGAATAATGAGTAATAAAAAGAACAAAGGTTTGCTACCAACATAATAGGAAAAGATGATCCCAAGTGGATTCTCAGGCTTCCTTGCATGTTATCTTCTATGCCAAAATTAATGGAATGAGGCTTAACTGAATTGCTGCTCCTCTTTTCAAAGTTGCTCATATTGAAGTCAAGAATAAAGATGAATAAAGAATTCATCTGCCTGTGAGGACAAGAGGACAAGAGCATCAATGTGCTTTTAAATCTACAATGCAGTATTGCTCCTAGACAGGACTTTTGATTAGGCATACAGGAAAGGACACACACACACAAAGTCCCTGGTGACAGCAAATGAAATTAAAGCTTTGATCATTTTCAGTCTCTGAACCTTCCACAAAAAAAAAGGTGAGTTATTGTGCAGATGCATAAAATGTCTAATAATTCTGCAGGCTCACAGATGTCTGTCCTGACCAGAGCTTGCAAACATGCTCTAATCCATACTCTGCACTCATATTGATTACCCTGATTGCAGCCAGTATTTGTAACATTCTGTACAGTGAGCAGTAAAGTTCAGGGAACACAAAAATAAACCCACAAGGAGCCCTCACAAAGTTATGAGAGACAATTCTGTTCATGGCACACACCACTATTGACATCTGCTGTTACCTGCACTCCAAGGGCTCCAGCCCTGAAGCCCTGAGCCCACCCAGGAAAATGAGAAGCATCACTGAGATCTGTGCTAGAACCCCAAAACCTCCTTGTCCTCTGAATTGCCACCAGGAACCAGCTGCAGCCCCACTTCATCCTCCTTCACCCAGACGTGCTTCTCCTTTCTGTACAAACCTCTGTGCAAATCTGCATGAAAATCTTCCCATTTTGCTCAAGTTAGAAGCCAACAGCACACAATTGCACTGCCTTTAAAAATAAACTTAAGCACTGCTCAAAGGTGCTGTTTTGTAGGCGGTTTCATGAGCATGAACAACAGGATTACTTGGGAATTAGGACTTTCAGACAATGCTGAAGGCTGCATATCCCCTACAATTTTATTTTTTAAATTCCTGTCATGAACCAAGCCTGTCAAGCTGTGAGCATTAATGCAATTAACCCCAAATAAAGATGAAGTGACTTTTCAAAAATCGGTTTTGCTACACTCTGGCCCTCAATTACCAACTTAAATATAAAGTGAAATGCAGACACTGGGCACCCTCTCTTTGATGTTCTAACCTCTCAGTACATAAGATGCTTAAGCAGCAGCACCAGTGCACAGGATAAATCTGTAATCCAGCCTGCCCTGCTCGAGAGCTTCTGATGGAAGATTCAACTTCTGGTAAAAGTGTTTCCAAACCAGTTTTGTTCCTTGAGATTATCAAAAAGAATTAATCATAATGTGCCTCTAAGTAACCTACTTAATCCTTTGTATAGCACTAATTTGGGGATCTCTCAGAAACTAAGGCTACACTTCCTCAAAGATTTATTTACTGTCATTCACATAATCAAAATTTAATTTAGAAAGAATGAAAGGGCCATGCTACTCTACTTTAAGGCTAACAACAGCATCCAGTGTAGCTATTTATTTATCAGATTCTACACCAGGAATTTAAACTCCCAGTTTTTGCCCACTGAACTGCACCTGTGTCAAGTGCCTGATGTAGCTGAAAGCCACAACTACACCCAAAATAATGCACAGCTCCAGAGGGAGGCTGATGCCCATTTGGATGAGGCAGCCTCTAATAAGCTAATTTAACAGCAGCCTTACATATTTCTAAAGGAGGTGCTGCTGTTTTCCCTCCTCTCACAGAGCCTGGGCTGTACTATATTGCTCTACACTAATAATATAAACACAACACCGTGATGAACACACTTTCAAAGATGAACAGCCACTGTGCCAGAAACACAAATTTCCTGCAGTCTGGATTCCACAGTAAACTAATTAGCACTTCCATCAGAAATGAAGTGCCACAGTCTTTTAACTTCATAAATGATTAAGCAGCTGCTGTCTGATTCCTCAAACAGCAAATTTCATACCTGCCATAGCCAGAAGTACAAAATCAGGTCAGGTTCAAAACAAGCAGCAGATGCTCCAGTTTCAGAGTCAGGGTTTATCACCTTGCACTGCCACACTATCACCAGCAGAACAACATCACCCAGTTCCCAGATCATAAACCCAGTTCCTCCACAGCCTGTGGCCAGTGCAGCAGGGCTGTAATTTAGCACAGCTCCACTGGCTTCACTGAAACCTCACGTGTCCAAACACCATCAGGTGGGGATGCTCGAGGAGGCTACGTGACATCTGGCAGCAGGACTTCAACACAGGTCACTATTAACATGTAGCTACACACAAATTGTATTTAAATGTTTGTAAATTTAAATTTTTCTAATTTATAAATTTAAATTTGTATTTTTAAGGTGGGAGAACTTTACAGCCTCAAAGTCAGTTTGTAACAAAAAGATACCAAGCAGGAACAAACACCAGACCTGTGGGGAAAGTAGGGTGAGGAAATGGGAGAAAAGAGTTTGATCTCCAGCTGAAATAAGATTTGTCTCTGTCACACACAACACAGCCTGGGAATGGTTTCTAAATACAGGTTTCTGTCCTTTCTCAGCTGCATGGTGATGGCCAGCAGAGCAGGATGGGGACCAGCAGGGAGGCTGCCACCAACCCAGCCACCAGCACTGTGTGCACCTCTGTGGGCACAGAGACCTGCCCAGGGACACAGCTCAGGATGTGACACTGCCCTCCCTGCTCCAGGATGGGGCAGGATGCTGGAAAACCACCCTCCTGTTCTTGTGGGAAGGGTTTCCTTCTCAAAGAAAGCTCCCTCAGGAGGGCACAGTCATCACCAGCGACATGGGAAACCATCCTGCTCTTGGTTCTGCTCCCAGGTCACATCTGGAGGAAACCAGAGATCAAATGGCACAGGGTGGAACCGTGGAGCATCCTCAGAGCTGCAGAGGTTGGCACCACCAAGAGAGAGGGCTCACCCAGAGCTTCCCTGAGGAAATGATTCAGCCCAGCAGCCCCTGTGAGAGGGAGGACACTCTAACCCCCAGATCAGGGCTGTTCTTTTGGGAAACATCCACGGGAAGGGACAGCACAGGGGGACAGACTGTGGCTGCCTTTGCAAGCTGGGGCAGGAAAAGCAATTCCTCTCCAAGCTTCTGATTGCACCTACCTGAAGGTGCTGAACTCACCTCAGTGTTCCCTAACTAGGTCCCAGCCCAGCAGCAGGTCACTGTCACTGCCATGCAGGCTGTGCTGTGCCTCCCAACCCAATACCAGCCCTCAGAGATGGTCCCCAAGCCTGAGAAGGAACAAAGAGCCTCCAAAGAGGGACTGAGACCCTGCAGAGCAAAGGGCAAGCGAACCTTTGAAAACAAATTATGCCTCGTGAAAATAAATTACACCCCATGAAAATAAATGACAGAGAGACAGAACACCCTCTGCACTTCCAATCTCAGTAGTCTTGTACCCCTACCTCCCCCAGACTGGCAGGGGGGAGAAATAAAGCGCACAAAATACTTCCAACATCCTAGTTTTGGAGGCAAAACTGTAACATCTGCTATGCACTCACACACCATGCTGACAAAATTCCACCTCCTGTGCCCAATTACTCAGGTGAGTCATTCCAGTCCCTTCACCTCCCAGCAGCTGCAGCAGGGCCAGGTCCCTCTCTCTCTGTGGCTGGACACTCCCCTGCCCATCACCTCTCTGGAGCCATGAAGTGCTTCAGGGTCCTATCAGAGACCTGGCAGGTCCCAAGTCTGCAGGACCAAAGGGTTCCAGGCAGGTGACACATCCAGCCCCACCGGTTTGTCCCCGGCTGCAGGAGGGGCTCCTCCCCAGCTCTGGTCACTCAGGTGGACACCCTGAGTGCCACACCTGCCCAGCTTCCCCCAGGCACCACCCTGGATGCTGCCACTGCCCTGATAATGTCCCAGACAAACATGGGGCAGCAGCGTCTCCCTCATTTCGGGCATTAAAGGGAGCTTGGAGAAGCCAGGTAATTACTGCTGGGTGAAGCATTTCACAGGAGATGGAAGCACGTGAGGAGCGTGGAAAAGCAGGGCTGCCCCAGCTTTATGATGATTTTATAGCCTCGTTAATCTGTGGCAAATGGGGCAGAATTAGTGCATAAATAAATACTGGGCAGAGATCTACAGCTCTGTAAGAGGAAGCATAAATGAGATAGTAAAGTTGCAGCATTCTGCATGATATATATGGACACAGACAAAAATAAGAGCCTAAACCTACCAGTTTCCTGACAAGAATCTTTTAAAGAGTGAGAATAAGTGATATCTAACTCTCATAATTATATCCTCAGTGCATTCATTCTCTTAGCATGAGTAACTCAGGATGCTGTAGCCTCCAGAAAAATCATGACTCAGAGCAAGGCTCTGCCCTTGATTAGGCTTTATGGGTCATGCCCAGCCCAGGGAAGGTGCACCCAGGAAAGGACTTGCCCTTCCCTGTGTAGCAGATGACAGAGCTCAGATCACTGCACTCCATCAAACACGAACCAAGACAACATCTTGGATGCCTTTGTGCTTCCTCTCCCCATCCCCAGTTCTAGACCACAAACCCAGGGCAGGATTCACTTCTGTGGCCATTCAGCATCTGGCACAGCAGAGCACCAATGCTGATACCATCAAAATCCTTATTTAAAGTAGTCCATCCCCAGGGCTGCTGGCTAGCAGGGATGAGGGCAGCAGCACAGCATAAAAGCTGATGCTCTCCAGGACCACCAGCATGTCGCAGACATCTTTTTATGAAAAATCCTTTCCTTAGGATTTTTCCTCCTGACAAGCTGAGAGGCCTCAGGAACAAAATGTAAACATTGATTATCTGCTGCTGTGGAATGCAACAGGTGCATCTGTGATTGGCCCATGTTGGTTGTTTCTAATTAATGGCCAATCACAGCCCAGCTGGCTCGGACACAGAATCCAAGCCACAAACCTTTGTTATCATTCTTTCCTATTCTATTCTTAGCTAGCCTTCTGATGAAATGCTTTCTCTTCTTTTAGTATAATTTTAATGTAATATATATCATAAAATAATAAATCAGCCTTCTGAAAAATGGAGTCAAATCCTTGTCTCTTCCCTCATCCTGAGACCCCTGTGAACACGGTCACACCAGCATCCACTCCACCTGCCCCAGGCCCCAGCCCCACCACTCCAGCACGCCCAAGAGAATGGTCCTGTGGACGTTTTCATCTGGGATTTGATCCTGTACAACCTGAAAACAACAGATCTTGCTGCACCTGCTGCAGGTGAGCTCAGTTCACATCCTTTGAGGCAGAGCTGTGCATTTTCCCAGCCAGGGGACAATCACTGACCAGGGAAAAGAGAGAGCACTTGTTAATAGAAGAGGCAAAAATAAATTAGTGCTGTAAGTCCATATAATAAATTGCCAGCACTTTTGGTGCTGTGGACTGATGTTTTCTGTGAGCACAGGTCTGCTGCAATTGCACTTCCAGAGCTAGAAAACATAAAAACAACATTTCACAATGTCTCATCTGTTGCTACAACAATTAGTGCCTCATTTTATTAACAAAGTACCTGTAAAGTGCTCATTTGCCAGCTCTGGACAAATCAACGGGCAATAACCATCTAAAATTTGAAAGGAGGCAGGTTGGGACGTCTTGTTGTTAGACCAGATGAGCTCTGGTGCAAAGCATCTCTTGAAGGTGAGCCTGGCTGAATTTGGCTGTGGAGAAGGAAACAAGCTGAGCAGCTCATGGCATTTTCCCAAATCGGGGTCACTGTGTGGCAGTGGGGTGCAAGGAGCAGCTGGTCCACAGGAGGAGGAGAAAGAGCAGCCATTGAAAGGATGTTTTCATCCTCACAAGGCATCCAAAACAAACAAGCAGCATGCCATGGGCTCCATCCAAAGCCCATTGAGAGCAGTGGAAAGCCTCCAGCTGCCCTCAATAGGCTCCTGGGGAGGCTGGGCATGCCTTGGGAGCCCCATGAGCTGCCCCACCAACAAACACAGTGACCCCAGTGGGGACTCCTCACCTCCTGCAGCTCCTCCTGCCACTGCTCTGTTCTCCTCAGTCCCAGCAGGCACTCTGCAGTCATCAGCTATTCAAGCCACCCAAGCTATTCAAGCCACCCTTATATTAAATATACTTATATAAAAATAATTTTTTTCTATGGAGTCCCAGGAACTCATACAGGTCATGAACCCACTGCTGATGTAGCTGTCGTCAACAAAACCTGCATTAAAAACCTGAATTCTGCCTCTGTGCTCCACAAGGTTCCTTCTGGAGCCACCACACAGTTCAATCCTCATCCAGTTGCCACCCTCATGTTTGCCCAGGAGCTTTCAGGAGTTGGACAAGAAATCTGCACTGATGCTACAGAAATTGCAAGTTCTTCTCACCAAGACAGGTGAAGTTTAGACTGAGCAAACCTCCTTTGAAAGCATCTAGTCCTGATGCAATTCTCCCTCTTTTTTTAAGAAGGAATCCCCAAGAGAAAGGCCTGACGCCAGCAGCTCTATCAGACGCTGCAGGGTGGGAGCAGTGACGTGGGGAAATGTCAGAAACACAAACAATGAGAGAGGAAGAGGGAGGGAAAGGCTGAGGGCACAGCTGGGGTGGCCACGGGGGCTGTGGCAGCCCATGGAGGTCAGCAGGACCTCACCCTGCAGGAAACAGGGTGAGGAGCTGGGTATGGAGCCCTGTCCCTGCTAGGTGGGGTTCACCCACACCTCACCCCCTTCTCACAAGCCCCACCAAACACAGGGGGCACAGCAAGTCCCCCCTTGCCAGCACATCTGTCCCCACAGCTGGTGGCCATGGCCAAAACCACAGGAAAAACTGTTGTGTGGGTGTTTTTTTTTTGTTGGTTTTATTTTTTTTTACTTATCCCAGCACTTGTGGAGGGATGAAGGATGAGGATGCAGAGGCAGGGGTGTCACCTCAGCCCACAGTCACTCATTTCGTAGCTAACTGGGGAGAGGCAATGGTAAAGCCCATTCTCCTGTTTTGCCAAAGGACTGTTGATAAAACAGGCTGTTAAAACTCAATATACTTCAGATCCAGTGTTTTCTTCTGGCTTTTATCTCCTTTTAGCTTTTCCCTCCTCATCACCTTGGCAAAAAGGGAAGCACAGCAGACTTGCTGTGAGGGGGCTTTAGCCCAGCCAGGCTCCCCACAGCTCCCTAATCTCTCTTTGGCCATCCTGCAACAGCATGAACTCCCCAATGGGGGTCAATCTGAGACTTTTAAAGTTATTCCTGCTTTAACGGGCACAAATGAGAATTCTGCATTTGTTAACAATTATCCCAGGCAATAACTTCAGTTCCCCCCTCACTTCCAATGGAAACAATGCAGGCTGAGCACTGAGCAGTACCTGTTGGCAGAGAAACTTTTAAATTAATGGATAAGAGGGGCTAAAAATGGCTTCCCAAAGAAGAATTCTTTTCTTCCTAAAAGAAGAAATCCCATTGCTTCCCTCTCCCTGCCCCCTTGGGATGTAAAGCAGACTTGAAAACTGCCCTTGTCATTATCGGAGCTGTGATTCAATCAGCTTCTCATGGCCCTAATTAGCGGCTATTTGTCTTCATGGGTGTGATTCCTCACTTGGCCAAGAGTGCAGAATTATAATGAATTTTCCCCTTCCTCCTTGGAGAGGACATGAGACCTTAGCCAAGGAAAAAGGAAGCCATTTGGAGCAGGAAGAGGATGCTTGGAGGTAGAGCTGGGGTGCTTATATTAGGCCCGGTCAGAGGATCAAACTGACTTTTTTTTTAAAAGCCTGCTGTTCTCATTCACATTAATGGGCAGAATTGTAGCACAAAGGGCCCTTTGCCTGGCTGTTTGAGCAGGTCACTCTGTCCTGCCCAGCTGGTCTTGGAGGATGCTCCCAGAAACTCAATTCCCATCCTGTGCGTGTGGATTGAGGGGGACAGGGGACATCCAGAGCACCTCGTCCTCCTCTCCCTACAGTTCCACATCAGGAGGAAGGAGAACTTCCAGAGACTTCTGGCTGGACATTCTACACCCAGTTTCATTCCCTCCTCCTCCCCATATACCTGTTCCTCAAGGCAGGCAGGAGCTTTTGGGTGGGAACAACCCCAGGACTGGGGTTTGGGAGGGTAAAGAAAGCCCAGCTGAAGGCTGAAAGGGGCTCCAATGTCCCACAGGCTGCCTGCAGAGACAGTGACATTGCTCCTGAGGGGCACAGGTAGAGGGGACTGTCCTCCCATCACAGCCCTGTCCTTCCCACCCTCCCCAGGCACCCAGTGGCCTTGGCAGGGACATGGGGATGGACATCTGTCCCTTCTGCACAGAACTAACTCATGGCTAGAATTCACACAGGAAGGGAAAATAAATTCTGGGCTTCAAAACCAAATCTAGCTGGTGCTACATTTTCAAATCCTCATGGAGTTAAAAAAAATAATATAAAAAGAGTTAAACTGGATATCCTTTCCCCCTTCCCCTGCTGCTGAAATCAAATTATGCCTCCCCCCACCAGGAACACAGCAGCCACGGGACTGCAACTCCAGTTTCTGCATTGCTGAGTGATGCACTGGCCCTACAGCAGGTAAAATTGTAGCACAGCACCATCTGTTTCCCAATCTGCTTGCTGCCAGCTTCCATGGCAGGGATTCACTCCCACAGCAGAGCTGAGCTGCTGGGCAGAGCATCTGTCACAAGAGAAAGGGATCTGTCACCTCCCCACTGCCCACTGGGGACACAACCACTGAAAGGTGGGGACAGAACATTTATTTTCTGTCACACAGCACAGGCTCACAGTGCCAGCTCCAGTGAATAGCCCTTGATGATGCTACACATCCTTAACACATTGCAGGGGAAGGCACATTTTCCAGCTGTTGGTGCCTTGTGCCAGAGCACATTTACATCAGCAGTTTCTCTTCTAAATATTCCGGGGGTTGCTGCAAATTTTCCACTATGATTAAGGAGGAGGAGAAAAGCAGCCAACAGTTCCACATCTTTAGATTGAAATTCAAGGGACTGGTACACAAGTGCTTGTGAGAGCCTCAGATGTCAGTCGGGCAGCTCCCAATCTCTTGTGTAATTGGTTTCAGATGCCAAACAGTGACCAAAGCCCAGCACAGAGCTGACCCCAAGGGTGACAGCCCCATGGGGAGCTCAGGGGGTGCCAGGCCCCAGTGCTGGGGTGCAGAGCCCATCTGCAGCTCCCTTGAGCTGCTGCTGGACAGACCGGCAGTACAGAGCAAAGCCCTCACTCCATCTGGCCCCAAATTGCTGCTGTTCTGCTGCAGAGCAGCTGGTGGGGCTCTGTGCTCAGCTGGAGCAGCACTGAGTGTTCTGGGGCTGTGAGCCTCCATCCCCTCACACCCATGGGCAACATCATTGCCAGCTGAGCTACCAACCAGCCCAGCCTCAGGAACCACACCAGGAGCAGCTCTGCCATGAGCAACACCCAAAATAAACCTGGGAGAAGCCTCTGGATACCCTTCATGCTCTGTCCCTTCTGCCCCAAGCTCCAGGAGCGCCTCCAACAACCACATCCCCCCAACTCCTATGGTGTAACAGCCCCCCAGGTTCAACTAACATCAGCTCAAAGCTGCTCTCACCTGAGCCTCAGCAGTCAGTCAGGCACCTCCTGGAAGGAAAAGCTGCTTGCACTCCTCACCCTCTGCCACACGCCATAAAACTCCTGGATCCGTGTGCTGATGCTCCTCTCAGTGTCCCCACCTCGTCCTGGCCGTCCTGCACAGGTTCCCCAGGTGGCTGTGGCTGGCCAGAGCTGCTGGGCACGGAGCTGTGGCTGCAGGCAGGGCAATTCCTGCAGCACCTCCCAGGGCAGGCGGGACAGCAGGGAGAGCGCCTGTCAGCACACAAAGCAGGGAGCAAACTGGTTCAGCCTGTTGCTGCTGCCTCTGCTCAGGGCCAGCTCGGCACGGGAGGGGTGCAGGTCATGTGTTCGCTCCTGCCCCAGCTTGGAGGAAAAAAAACCAAACCCAAAAAATCAAGTGGTTTCGCAGGATTTAAGGCTTGCACCTAATTACGCTCAAAGAGGTGATTTGATGACTGAAATAAGGGCAAAACAAGACCTAGAATTTCAATGCCAAAGTTGTAGCAAAACAAAGCCTTTCTCCTCCCAGATTTTGTTTTACATATAAGCACCTCCTCTTCTACAGCCCTAATTTTACTGTTCAGTCAGGAACGGGGAGTCTTGTTCCCACTTCTCTTCCCTCCAGCCCCATCTATGTCACAGGCTGTAAGAAAGCCAGACAAAAGCATCACTTTACAAACAACCTGCCTTATCTCCCATGGAAGGAAAAGAGAGGATCCACCAAAAAGGTCCAGTTGATCTGAAAGGACAACCTGTTATATTCTCCTTACACCTTGAATATCTCAACTCCCATGGCTGCAGGTTTCAGCAGCTGCTTTGTTGCCTAAGGGATGCACACATAAATGCACCAGAACAGCTCTGAGCCAGCAGAGAGCAAGGGAAAGGCTGGTTCCAGCCAAGCCAGCCTGGAACAGGAGCCACTGGCCCACCTGTGCCTGTGGTACTCCCCCTTGATGCCATCAGAGACAAAATCTCACTTCAGTTCCTCAAGAGAGCCCAATGAGCTCAGACCTTGGGATGCTTTTTCTCACTTCTCCCAATAAAATGACTTCCTCGGGAGAAATCACTGGACACCTCATCCTTCTTCACTGCAGCACTGTTGGTGCCTGTGCTTTGCTGCATTTCAGCTTTCTAATAGAGACCTTTTTGGGGAGAGACTGACCTGCTTCACTGTGCATCCCAGAGGTGTGTGCAAAATCAGCACCCCCAAAGGAGGCACTGCCCTGCCTGCAGCAACCAGAACGCTCCACTTGGAGATTCTGACACTCAGGATTTAAAGCATCTGTGCTTCTGGCCTGTTATGGACTGCTCTGCTGGGAGAACCCTGATCAATTTATCCTCAGAGTTCTCAATCCTCATGTATGGATTTCATCCTTTTCATTTCTTCACTATTTTTGCAGCGTCTTTATGAGACACTACAAGGCAGAACATCTATTTTCCCTTGCAAAAATCCCATGCATCCTAAATAGAAACATTTTCCCAGATTTTTACCCACAGTCACACAGAGCAAGCTCCATGTCCCAGCCTGTAACAGCAGACAGAAAACACCAGGGACACAGCCAAGACCCCCTGGCACTCACAGCACAGCCCCATGGTGACATTGCTGTGTCCCCCAGCCCAGCAGCCACTCCTGCTGCACGCCTTGGCTCAGGCCAATGCAAACCCCTCCTTGCTTGGCATCTTTCAGGTTCACCTCTGCATAATCCTCCCTCCATTAGCCTAATGAATGAAATGTTTCCAAGGAGCAGAAACACACTCGTTACCAAATTACAGGAGTCAGGCTGGAGCAGATCCTTTAAACAAACACATCCTGACTAAGCTCTTCTAACCCTGTTTGCCCAATCTCCCTCCTGCAGCCCTTGGGTATCCCCAAAAAGCAGCAGCAGGACCGGTCTCTCCATGGCCCAGGGCGCTGGTGAGGGTTTCAAGCTTGGTTTTATGCAAGGAATCTGTCCAATTCCCCTGCTGGGTGAATTCTGCTGGGCTCTCCTCCTGCATCCACACACCTGCTCTTAGACAGGGCAGCTCCAGCATTAAAAACACCCAGCCCTGCCAAAATCTCCTGCTCTCCCTGGCTTTTCTCCTCAGCAGCTGCAGCATGCATGGATCACAGTTTTGGGGGCCCTCACACATAAAACTCAAGCCTAGGGGAGCTTCCCACATTTCTTGGGGAGTCCAAACCCCAAGGACTCCAGGATTGCCAACCTCACATCCAAAACTGCATTTTTAATCCCAATGATCACAATGATGATGGTGGCAGGACTTGCACTCTCCCCACATCACGATTACTACAATGTGCAAACAGCCAGGGAAATGCAGGATTAAAAAAAGCCCATCCCGAGGTATTTCAGCCCTATGGACACAAAGCAAAACCTTTCCCAGTGGCGTGGCTGGCACAGAGGGATGCCAGCACACCGAGAGGAACAGGGGGCTCCCAGCCATCCAAAGCCTCCCAAAAGTTTATTAAATTTTATGATATGGATACCACGTCCCCACAGACACCTTGCACCCCCTGCAGTGGTGATGCTCTTGAGGAAAATCGAATTTTCCCCTCTCATTTAACACCCACTAATGGGCTGAGAGCAGATTCCCACCGGGAAGGCAGAGCAGGACCAGGTTGAGGTTCCAGGGATGGATCAAAACCTCGGGGATGCCACAGATGGAGAGCAGGATGGCCGGGCAGGGATCTCTGCATTTATTCATTCATTCATTCTTTATTTATTCCTGCTGGGCAGTGCCTCACTAGAGGGCAGCCAGCACCAAACCTCTGCAGCTCCCAGAGCTCAGCACACACAGCACTGAGCGACTTCAGGAGGGACAGTGGGGTGAGGGAGGAATAAATATATTTTATTTGTAATAAATATTGAGGGCCAGTTAATAAAATACTTTATTAACTGTTCTGTGCCTGTGGTGTGGCACTGACAGGCACTCTCAGAGGCACATCCCTTGCTCCCAGCGCCCTGACTGCTCAAATCCCCTCACCAGCTCCAGTATTAAAACCAGCTTTTGATAGTTTTCCCCATGAAAGTGCATTTAATATTTACTGGACAAGTCAGGTTTTTCAACAGAACCTCTAAATTTATCTCCACAATGCCAGGAGAGAGAGGCAGAGAGTTATTTGGCTATGTACAGAGGGGAAACACTCAAATTCATGAAGAATCCTAGCAATTCACACACACACACCAAAAACAACAACAACAAAAACCCCAGCAAAAAACAACAAAAACCCCAAACAACAAAAAACCCAAAAAAACCCCAACAAAATCCCAAAAAAAATCCCCAAAACAACAAAATCCCAAAAAAACCCCAAAACAACAACAAAACCCAAAAACCCCAACAAAACCCCCAAAAAACAACAACAAAAATCCCCAAAAACTAACAAAAAAAGCCCAAACAAAAAACCAAACATACAAAAAAAAATCTAGGCCCTAATTTTGTTTTACATACCTGACAAATATAAATCAATGAACCAACAGCAGCACAGGCAAGCTCCCCTTTCCCATGGGAATACCCTGGACCTCACCAGCTGAATTCCTTCATGCCAGAAACAGTGAGATCAAACCCCAGTGCTGGGAGAGCTGCTCTGCATTTTGGGTATTTACAGTAAATGCTCACCATGGTGTAATTGCCTTTGTATGGCAACAATACCATGTCCTAGTAGGAAATATCACGGGAACAGGGATTCAAGGCAGATAGTGAAAGTTCTCACCAGGATTTAATAACCTCCACTGGGACTGATTTGCTTAGAACAACAGTTAAACAGATCAGATATTCCCAGGGGACCCTTTTGTGATCAGCAATCTGAGCCAAAACTTCCTGGAGTCTTCCCAGGCTGGGTCAGCCCCTCCAGAGCCAGCATTTGGTTCTGGAGGGGCCTGAACCCAGCACAGCCCCCTGGATGACCCCATCTCAGCAGGGACTGCCCTTCAGTCAGTTCTGCTCCACCTTTTAACCAACCAAATTTAGTTTTATTGGAGATAAAAGTCTTCAAAAATTCATCTCTCTTAGAAGAAAATTGGTCTCGGGCTAGAAAGGAACATAATTTAAGATATAGTGCCAAAAAGAACATAGTTTTTTAAGAAATGGATAATTTTCCTCCTGGTAAGTTGCTGTCAGCACTTCAAGACCATCATGGTCCCAATTCCATACCCAGATCCCAAATGTCTTCTTCCTTTAAGGAATGAAACAAACCATATCCAAGAATTCCCCTGTGAGAAATCGGCCTTGCCCATAGCCAGCACGTAATTAATGTTTTCCTGCTCTGTGTATTCTAAGAGCACACTGGCAAGCTGGAATTCGTTTCATACACGTTTTTTCCAGTCTGTCCCTTAATCCACCTGAACTGCAAGCAAGATGACAGCACAGAGGTCACCCTGCACTCTGTTACTGGAAAGTGAGCCACTGTGGGAAAGGGCAGCACATGAAGTCACTGCCTGAGACACCTGCAGCAGCTTAGAAACTTGGACAGAACGAAGAATTAGCCCTTCTCCAGGATTGCTGAATATTATTATTACTCCTTTCCTTGAACAGGGATTTTCACTTATGGACTCTTATGTATACACCAGAAATGAGAAAGCAAGATGGCTTGTATTAAAGACCATCCTAGGATTTTATAAGCCATACTTACATGCCAAAATCTCATATTGGATTTTTTTTTATTTTATTCTCCAACTCCAGTAATTTAGCAGCACATATTGATTTTGAAAGACTAGGCAAAGCTCAATGAGCAGGATGCAGGGGCAGCCAGGAGTAACTGCTGAGCCAGAGAAAGACCAAAAGGAATAGGAAAAAAAATATTATCACTTAATCAAAAAAGATTAAAGAGAGCCCACATTTCCTTCTATTGGAATGGCAGACTTCCCATCAGATTAAAGAGACCACTTAAAACCAGAATGTCTTCCATCAGAAGACTGGGTACAAAAAGGAAACCAGCTCATATTATCCAGAGGCTCAAATATTCTTTCAGATTATTCTAAAAAGAGAAATGTATAGAAAAAAATGTACGATCATATTTTCTTTTTCATCAATTAAATAATTTTCTGGCAGTGCCTTTCTGCCCATTGCAGGAGCAGAAGCACTGCTGGGACTGACAGGGGGCTCCTGACCCACTGGAAGGAAATTCCCTCCCAGCAGTGCCAGCTCCACTGGGATTCACTGGATCAGCCCCTTCACCCTGCCCTGGGGACTCACATCAGGACAGGCTGCAGCTCAGGCTCAGGGTGTCCTTTAAGGTGAATTTTAAATTCTCCATGCTCTGGGAAAGCTCCCACCTTCCCAAAAGTGAGCTGCAGCACAGGCTTAGGGAAAACCTCCCCACAGCACAAGCTGCCCCTCCTCTCCTTGAGCAGAACTGTGCTCTACATTCTAAAACCAGGAGAAACAGTGTATGGGGAACAGGATTAGTGTTCAAAATTAATTAACAGATAATGCCCCAACAAATGAGTTCCATCCCAGTTTATTCCCTCCACCCCGGAGGGAGAACATCCTCCTTATCAGAGCAGCAGAGAAAGTGAGGACAAGCCTAATAAAAAGACAAGCTGTACTTGTGAGAGTTGTTATTTTTAATTCTCCCTGTTTTGTTCCATGTTACTTTAATTAAAGAGCTGAGATTGTGGTAAGAGCCCAATCTTGCCCCAGCACTGATCTGCAGTGCCCCACAAGGCAATGAGGGGCTTGGCTTGAGCTGCTGAGCCCAATTTCTCAAGAGGCTGTTATGATACAGCACAACTGGGAGTCCAGACTATATTACCCCAGGAGAGGAAGAATCCCTGTCCCTGGGATTGCTCTGTGTGCCAGGGGTGTTACATTCTCCAGGTGATGCCTCCTAACCAGGCACCTGTGCAGCAATGGGGAGGTCAGCAGCTCTTCATTTCTTCTGGTCTGTGACATCTCCAGGGGTAGGGGTTGGGCGATTTCTTTTGGGGTTTTGGAAGGGGCGTTTTAAAAGAAATTTTCTTATATTTTTCCATCTAGAAGCACTCCAACCAAAGCACTGGTTAGCATCTGATGTAGTTAAATAAAAGCTCAGGCTGTACTCAAGATTAGATTTAGCAAAGACTCAGCAAGAGAAGCTGTTCCTAAAAACCCATCAGACACAGCCAGGACCAGGATTGTGAGAAGATGGCAGCAGGGTCCCTCATCATCCATATGTACCCAATGATGGGCCAGTTTGCAGGTACCACACCCAAACTCACAATTACCGGGGCAAAAGGAAGGAAAGCATTTTGAGAGGAGTGCAGAGGTTCAGCTGGCAGCACTTTCCACACCCAGGCTCCCACAGCATCAGGCACTTCAGGATTAGAGGCACTTTCCCCTCCAAACGTGAATCCAGCAATTTCACTTCATCCCTGCACCAGCCAAACGAATCCCTGATGGAATCCCACGGGATTCCTTGTGCTTGTGGTTTTCCAAGGAGCAGGGCTGGTGAATGCCCAGCCCTGAGAGCCTGCAGGACCCTCTGCAGCACTGAGCAAGAGTCAGGGGCACCTTGCTGCAGAAATGACCCTGTGCTAAGGGGTCTCAGGTTAGAGACTTCTGTCTCCAGTTTGGATTCTGGTAAATGATGTTCTCAGGCAATAATCACTAATTCTGCAAGAGGAGACCTGGATGACAGCAGCACTGAGTCATCCCCCTTGCATATCAGCCCCAACGCCTTCCACTCCCCCTTGCAGGATTTGATTCAAAACAGTCCCATCTGTTTTCAAAGCTTCTTATCTGTTTGCTTTAGCCTGCAGCTCACAGGTTTGCTCTTTTCCCCTCTCCTTAGGGAAAGGCCACGTCCCAGCATGGGCAGCACTGAGGGATGAATGGATGTGGCCTCTGTAATCACTGCTCTCTGCACCCTGAACCACACTGCTGAGCCACTCTCTGCAAGGGTTGTCCTACACAGCTGCAGCTGAATTCAGCCTGGAAAACATCTATTCCCTTCACCACCTATGAAAGTTTATTTTCCTTTAGTATGAACCATAACACATAATGCAACCTAGAAGAAAATCACAAGCAAAAACAATTGGACATGTTTTAAATGCCCATTAAGTTCAAAATACATTTAAAAAAATGCCAGCTGTTGATTCTGCTCATCTTCTGGGACAGGTATGGTAACAGAAAAGGATCTTGGAGGAATGCATTCAAAGCTGAAAGGGAAGGTGGCAGGGGAAGGAACCCCCTCCAGCAGTGAATTACTCAACCATATCACAAATGCAAATGTGGACAATCCTGCTAAACAGGCTCAAAGCAATTAAGTCTCATAGCGAAGTTCACTGAAACTACAGGAATTTGCCCTGGAAACCTTCCTTCAAGTACCCATGTCTGCACTCAGAGATCATAGGAGGCATCTAATAGATAAAATTATCGACCTTTGGAAAGCTCACTTTAAGCTGCCTACAGGGAATCACAATTATGGGATGAAAGATAAAGCTTTGTCTGGGATAAGACAGCATAAAGCAGTGAGAAATGCATTATACAGCTATCATCATCTGGGCTCCTTTCCATCTGCTTTCTGAGGTTCCTGTTTCCAGCATCTCCTCAGCTGCCCTGAGATTCACACACCAGCCAAGGGGAGAGCAGCTACTGCAGTATCAACACTCCAGGAGTCTGGACTTTGGGATTTAAGAAAAGAAATCAAAAGCAAAGGGCCGCAACATGATGGAAATCATCATCCCCCATCATCTGTGATCTGTCATTCTGGGATTACCAGGAAGGGCTAAAATCTAAAAACACCATGGGCAGACAGTAAGGGAGCAGAAACCTTCATTCTTAGGGCACAGAACAACCACTAAATGACAGGGGTTAGGGTAAAAGCTTCCTCCAAGGACTGGCTCACCCACAGTTGTTCAGAATCAAGATGCAACTGTCAGCTGGCTCCTGTCCCTTGAAATTACTTCCATCTGCCTTCACCCAGCCAAGCTCCTGGCATCAACAAAGCCCTCAGAACCAAACATGCTCTCCCTCCACACCCCACTGTGCATTCCTTTCTGGGGAGAGCAGATCCCATGCTGACCTGCAGCTCTGCAGACAAGCTTCAACACTGCTGGCCTGGTTTCTTTTGGGAGAGACTGGGGGCAGCTGTCTCCCAGCAGAACCTTTCTTGTTGCAGGGGAACAAGTAGAGAGGCTGGTGGCTCCCTGTGTCCTACCACCTTCACCAAGAGACAAAAGGATATAACCCACAGCAAAATTTGCAGCAAAGCTACCAGCACCTAGCAAAGCCCCAGGCTTTTTCCATGTTGGACCTGCTTCCATCCCATCCCATCTTCTATCAGTCCCTGGGAGAGGGGAGATTTGCCCACAAGGCCTCCTAATGCACCCCAGGACTGGGTGTTTTGAAGCACTCAACAGCCAGATTCAGAAGAATAAAATCCATTCTGCTCCAGGATGGCAGTGCTGGAGTGCTGGACTTAACATGCATTGGGCTGAACACAGTGATATTCACTGCTTCAATGCAGAAGACCACATTAAACTTGATAGATTTTGCCATCTCCTCACAGACCCCACTCCTTTATTGTAAAGGAAGTGAAGCACAGACATGGCTGCACACAAAAAGCCATTTCCAGAACTTGGAGCACAGCTACATCCCAGCCTCACCCAGAGCTGCATCCCCTCTACCAAACAGTCCACTGCACTGTCCGTAAGCATGCAAAATAAATAAACCCTGCAGTAATCCTTCTTTTGCCTCTTTTTGTTTTGGTTTTGTTTTGTTACTGTATGCTCCAGTTGCTGTTGGAAAGCAATTTCTGATTCAGGCTCTAGGTCCATTTAACAATTCAACTAATAATTGTATTTTATTTCTCAGACTATTAGCATGTAATGGAGCAGCAGCAGCCTTGGCTCCTGCAGTCTGGGAAGAGAGAGAATTTGTGCCAAGGGCTAAGTGCATTGCCTTGGGTCAGCTGGTCCCTCCAAATCCCAGAGTACATTATCTTGGGAGTGGGAATTCACCCCACTCTGCTCTCAGCAGGAACTGGAGCTTCCAGCTGCTTTTCAGAAGATGAAGAAATATCATGTATTTCCTAGTACCTTCTCCCCTTCTGGTCTCCTCCCAAATAATAGAAAGCTGCTTAAATGAGATGTGCACACTCACAGAACAAGTTAATTAATGGTCTCAGCCTGAATTGGTGAAACCAGCATGCCTTGAGCAGTGATTTAGCACTTCAACACCGCTGCCAGACTTTCACCTTCCAAGCAGTCTTTAATCCCTCACATTAACATTTAGCTCCCTGCTGAGGGGCCTCTTCCAGAACCAGCTCTTGGGGAGCCTGTTCTCCAGACAGCAGCGTCCCAGGTTCCCAGAGAGCTCAGGAGCTGCAGAGGGAGCTGGCATTGCAGGGGGATGAACATCTGCAACATCTGCCCAGCCCACAGCAAACCGGCAGGAGAGCGTGCACGAGATGAGCTCAGACCAGCAAAGAGCCTCAAAGTGAAAATTAAAATTCCTTCCTGCTGAATGAAACCTGGTCTGATTCTGCTTCATCCTGCCAGCATCTTCTCCTGCAAGATGTATTTTCGTATATGATAGAAGAGAGCCAATAGAAAAGGAAACATTTCTAGTATGCTGTGTTTATGCAGCACGCTCGGGTTCTGGTTTGCAGCAATCACTGCTGCACACCCTGGAGCGGCCTGGGACTGCTCTGAAGCCCCAGCCAGGGTCAGTGACAGCCAGGGAGAGCATCACTTCTGCCTGGGACAGGCTCCACAGAGCAGAGGTGACAAGGACAGAGCTCTGAGCTCTGCACCAGTCTCAGGTCTCCCTCCACACAGGCTGAGACCAGGCTGAGCTTGTAGGCAGCAGGCAGAGAGAAAATCCAGGAAAGTGGTGGAGTCCTCATCCCTGGAAATGCTCAGAAAACATGTGGGTGTGTGCTTAGGGATGTGGTTCAGTGCTGGAGCTGGGACAATGGTGGGACTCAATGGTCCTGGAGGGCTTTTCCAGCCTCAGTGATTCTGAGATCAGACCCAGGGAGCAGACTGGAGCACAGCCAGGTCCTGCTCAGCCCACCAAGGGGAGAGCACCTTCCCCTCTTGCACAAGACATGTCTGAGCCCTGAAGATGCAGAAAGAGGTGGGGAAGATGAAAACCAAGGCTCTCCCACCCACCCAGCCCCAGTGTTTCTCCAGGAAAGGCAGAGCAGGCACAGCCCTGCTCTCTGCCCATCCTTGCTGGGACACACCCAGGGGACATGGGGACAGCAAAGCCCAAAGAGCATCCTGGCACCTCTGAGCAAAGCCAGGCAGGCAGGCACATAGAGAAACCTGCTCCTGCACTCCCCAGTTCTTATCCAATTATGACATAATTCTTTCCTTCTCCTGAAGGATTAAAGCAACAAAGAGGGAGCACAAAGGGAGAGGTGGGAGGACTGCAGCAGCATGAGGGAGATGAGAAACCAGGGGCTCCTGCCTTTGATGTTTGGATGATCACATCATTGCAATTACTATGTCAAGGGCTCTGCAGTGTCACTGGTAAATAAATCATCCAGGAAAATGAAATGTGCAGGGATAGCATGCACCACTAGTTACAGCAGGTAAAAATCAGAACAGAGAAGTCAAAGCATTTCAAACAGAGGAAAAACTCCACAAAGCTAAGGAAACAAAGTAACATTTCACTTATGAATGAAGTTCATTACTTCATTCTTATTATTTCCAATAAGAAACAATTATTTCTTATTTTCTATAAGAAAATATGTATTATTTCGATATAATTATTTCAATTATAGAAAAAATTATTTCTATAGCAAATATAAAATCTGTGTAGGTGCCTGTACAGGGAAGATAGAAACTTTAGATTCATCAACTGTTCTTTGGGAAATGAAACCATTATTTAATCATGTATAGTCTTATTACAGACAGAGAGAGAGGATAAAGAACTCATTTGTCTTGAACAAGAGAGAATCTGGCACTTGATGTCTGTCATGATACAGCATTAAAAACTATGCAATACACTAATTATTCTCCTTCATCACAAAAAACACCTGAGTTCTCTCTTCCCCTCCCCTGCTGTCACAGTGAGGTGATTTATGCCACACCACAGTAACACAGAATCTCACACCTCACTCTATTTCAGGAGTGATCCAAAGTAAAATTCCGTCCCAAGCGCCCGATGCTCAGTTGATTTGAGTTCCCTGCTGTGGCTGATGCTCATTTCCCAGATGAGCAAACAGAACCATACAAAGATGTTTCCTCAAGATCACTGGAGCAGGCAGAGCTTCCCCCCACCCTGAGCCACAGCTCCTGAGAGAAACACCCCAAACCCCCTGAGCAAACGGAGCGCTGCAAACATCACTGGCAGCACCTGAGAAGGGATGGGATGGAGCAGGGGGCAAAGCCTGACAGATATTCAGCCATTCTCTTTCCTCTCATTCAGGCTCTCCAAGCTCAGCCAAGTCCAGTTCCTTCTGGGTTTGCCCTCAGCTGCCTCACCCTGCCCTCCATGCTCTCCCAGCCCAGAGGAGCAGCTCCAGAAATGCTTTCTAAATGCCTGGTTTGCAATTCAGAACATCCCTAAACTGTTCCACCAGCTCAGTATCTGCCTGTAATCCCCCTTGGATCTCAAGTGTTTATACAGTATTACTTGCAAGATTTAACTCAAAGATAATTAATTCAGTTCTGTGATTTTTGGCTTCATTTTGATTTTAGGGCACCAAAAGGAAACCTTTGCTTGATTCAAAGCACTTAGAAATCGGACAAACTGATTTACAGCCCTGAAGAGAACTTTTTTTTTTTAAATACAAATTGTTTCCACTTTTACCCATCCTCATTTTTGTTTAAACCCACCTACCAATGGTGGGAGCACAGATTCTATAATCACATGCCTAACTGCTGTATCATGTTTATTTTAATCAGAGCCCATCCCATTCCAGCTGCAAGTATTTAAAGCCCAGAGCTGGAGTGGGAGAGCAAATTAAAATGAGAAAAGCAGTAGAAGTGATGGCACCCCCCATGGCCTCTGCTCTGGCGAGGGCAGGGAAAGGCTGCTGACTTACACAGGGCAGGGCTGGATGGGATATTGAGGAGAAATCCTTCCCTGTGAGGGTGCTGAGGCCCTGGCACAGGTGCCCAGAGCAGCTGTGGCTGCCCCTGCATCCCTGGCAGTGCCCGAGGCCAGGCTGGACAGGGTTTGGAGCAGCCTGGGATAGTGGAAGGGGTCCCTGCCCATTGGAACCGGATGATCTCTATGTCCCTTCCAGCCCAAACCATTCTGTAACCACAAACCCACTATTTATTGGCTGAATTTGCGTGAACAACACACAACAGAAACAGTTCCCTTTCGTTTGAATTTGCCAATTGAGCTTCTGATCATTCAAGCCATGCTTTGGTGTCTCCAGCAGCATCAGTGAAATGCTCCAAGGCAATCTTTACCTCTTTACCTGCTGCCAGGTTGAAGCACCTCTCACTGAGCCCCAACCTCCCTCAGTCCCCTGCTGCCCTTTCACATGAAACCTGACACTGAAATGACATCTAAAGGGTCTCAACCTGACACTCAAATGACTTCTAAAGGGTCTCAAACTGCCCTTCAGCAAGAGCCACCAGCTAACACCACTCCTTCCCCGCAAGGACTGTTTAAAATCGCTGCACCTCTCATTTCTCAGACTGATGCAGCAGCAGAGTTGTGAGTCTTCCCACCCACACGACCCCGTGTAACAGAATACTCCTAGAAAGTAATTTATCCTCAGAACAGAGTCAGGAAAAGCTTGCCTGACAGAAGCCTTATTGCTTTTAAACTCAACACCAGTTACATTTTCACAGCTATAAGACAACATGATTTCATCTGAGTAATAGATCACAGACTGCTTTACAAACAATCAGTGAATCCTCACAGATCAAGCTACAACAAGATAATGATCCATTCAAGTCTATAAGAGTAAAACATACCTGACACAGGCAAAGGGAGGGTGTTTCAGATTACTCCTGGAAGAAATGGGTGGGAAGTTACTCACAGATTTCTCCAGTTCTTTGCCAAAGATGTGACACAAACCAAGCCCCTGACTAATTTTACAGGGTGACCACACTGCACTGAGGCTGTGTCACACCAACTGAGAGCAGCTCAGCTTGAGGACCAGCACAGCAGACAAAGCATCCCAGCTGGAAAACACATTAAAAGCTCCAAAACCCTGCAAATGGCCTTGATCAGTTTTCCCCAATGGGACTACTTTTGCAGCAAAAAATAGATTCATTATTTATAGCAGAAAAGAAGGTGGCTGACTGCAGCTGAGGATGCCACTTTGGATTTAGCAGATATCCTGATATGGTGCATTATGTAAACAACACCTACACACATGAGGCTCCTTCACCACAGTAAGAAGTTCTCCCTGTTTTTTGTAAGGAACAAAAGCTTCTCCCTTTTAATTTCAATGGAATCAGATTCTGAACTAAGTTTGATGGGTGACAGCCAACTTTGGTCCCCTCCATCTGAAGCTCTCCACACTTCCCTGTCTGGCCACTTTCCAGTCAGTGACCATGACTTGAATTTTTCACACTGTGGTGGCCAAAGTCCTCAATTTGCACTCCCACACTATTTACAGTCAAGGGACACAAATTCAGAGCACACACTGTGAGAAGGGGCTGCCTGAAGTAGGGCTTTGTTGAATAGTTTAAAAAACTGGGCACTTTAACCTCTCTAGGACTTGACACAGAGTTCAAGCTGTTTATCTGCCATTAGCAGGCACCAAGCCTTGGCTGCTGTCCTGCCTATCCTGGTATTTTTAACACATTCTTTGTTGGGTGACCAAAAGCAATTCCCCCAATCCCCAGAGATGCCTGACCTGATGCTGCTGCACTTCCAACATCACAGCTCAAAGTCTCTACAAAGCTTGTAAACTAAAAGTTCAGGAAAAAGGACATTAAAAGAAATGAAAGAAAAATTTAAAGAAATGAAAAGAAATTTAAATGTAGCTTTAATTTCTTGCTTTTAACTGCATGCCACAATTAGGGTAACACAAATAGAATTGCAGTACAATGCTCCTGTAGGCAGTCTTTGGGAAGGGAATGCTCTGAGCTCAATCTCCATTTTCTGTCCCAAGTGGGACAGAAATCAAACCAGGTACTGTGCACAGCCAGATAACTGCAGTCAGGCTCAATACTTCCTCCCAAATGTTTTAAATGCTTGCCCCAGTGAGAAATATGGCATATGAATTCAACACAGTGCTTCTCCTATTCCTCTGCCAGAGGAAGAAAACCCAGAGAAGAGCTCGCTCCCTGTATTGCTTTTATGCATCACTGTCAGCAACTGCATGGTGAGACAAAGTCCTTTCAAAAGGGAAAAAATCCAAATGTCTATTTTGGGAAATTCTCATCCATCACGCAGCATTAGCGATACTCAAGGGACTCTGGCTTTATGTGATTTAACATGGAGATTTGCACCCCACCCCACCTCCTTATTTTAGAGTCTTTGGTGGCATTATGCTCTGAGGTTCAGTAGCTCCAAGTGGGACTTCTATTTAAAACCATCTTTACTGCAGGAAATTTTGTTACATGACCTTTTTTTAAAAATATGTTTTTGGGGAAAAAAGGTATCAGATGACTTGCTGACTTAGGAGACATGCAGATTCAAAGAGCAAAAAGTCCCAATCCTGCTGGTTTGACTCAGAAAAAGGCAGCCTCTTAAAGTTTAGAAATACAGAACATCAAATTGTAGAGATGAAAGAATAGATTAAATGAAAATATTAAAAATTCACATCTACTGGCAAAGGAGCAGAAGGAAAAAGACAAGCTTGACACGTGGTAGCAAAAAGTGGGAAATTCTTCCTTTTAGCTTAAGTGGGTAGCATTAAAATACACACACACACATAATTACTCAGATTTTCCCCTGGGAACCCCAAATTTATGCCTGGTCTGTACCAGAGGACAACACAGCTGTGACAGAGAACAGACCTGTAATTACATCTCTGTTGTGCCATCAACAAGCCCAGCACTCTCAAACACATCCCCAGGGACAGGGATCCCCGCAGACACAGCTGAAAGCTCAGGTACCTCCTATTGCAGCCTCACCTTCCCACGCAGTTTATTCTGGGCTTGGTTATTAGATGCCCACAAGCACCTATTAAATAGACAGGAGAAATCCTGGCAGAGCAAATCCCAGCCCTGCTGTCAGACAGTTCCAATAACCCAGGAACAAAGAGCGAGGCTGCGCTCGCTCCCTGCACTCATCTGAGGCATGCAGGGATCAGGAGCAGGGATCCTGCAGGAAATGGCACTTCCTGAGCTGTTGTCATCTTATAGCAAAAGTTCCATACCTTTCCAGTGACTTCTCATGGGCAGCTCCTCACAGCACTGACTCCTTCACAGCACAGCCAACAAACTCCAACTCCCTTCTCACCCAGCTAACCCACTCTTTTGTAGCACCCTTGTTATTGGACACAGCTGTGGCTTGTTAAGGGCAGGGCTGTTCCTAATCTTTGGTGATTGGCACAGCTGCAGCTCCTCAGGTGTGAGATTACTTTCTGCACTATTTTCTTTCATTCTATCCCCCCACACTGACCCATATAGGGATCCAGGAGCAGGGATCCTGTAGGAAATGGCACTTGCTGAGCTGTTGTCATCTAATTGCAAAATTCCCATACCTTCTTGGTGATTTCTCACGGTCAACTCCTCACAGCACTGACTCCTTCTTCACAGCACAATCAACAAACTCCAGCTCTCTCCTCACCCAGCCAACCCACTCTTTTGTAGCACCCTTGTTATTGGACACAGCTGTGGCCTGTTAAGGGCAGGCCTGTTCCTAATCTTTGGTGATTGGCACAGCTGCAACTCCTCAGGTGTGAGATTACCTTCTGCACTATCTTCATTTTCTTACATTCTGTCCCTCTACACTGAGCCATGCAGAGATCCAGGAGCAGGGATCCTGCAGGAAATGGCCCTTGATGGGATCCAGGAGCAGGGATCCTGCAGGGATCCTGCTGGAAATGGCACTTGCTGGCCTTGGTGGCACACTGTCACTTCAGTGGCACTTGTTCCCCACTGTGTACAAAGCGTGGGGCTGCTGTTGTGGTGGGAGGTGCAGCACCCATGGCAGTGTCTATTCAACAAGGGAAGTTTAAGGGATAGCCCAGGCAAACCAGTTCTCCTGAGGTCTCTTTGGAAAGGAAAACAAAAATCCACCCCTTTGGAATCAGAGGCAGGAAAGCAGCACTGCCATAGGGAGCTGGAGAGCAGGGCCAGCAGCAGGTGAATGTCACAAACTGCCCAGAGCAGGGGGATTCCCACTGTCCCCAGGGGCTCTGTGGGAGCAGGAGTGGCCAACACCTGGTGCCTGGCAAGTTGCTCATCCACCTGGGCCAGGCACTCACCCCCAGGGAAAAGGGACTGTCCTGAAATGTTAATCCCCAGGGCAGAGCGCCACAGACATCACAAGACACCACAAAAACAAGAAATACAATTTGTATTTTCCACAGCACCATCATATTCCTAATTTCTTGCCACAGTGACCTACCTGTGCAGGCAAAGATCCCCCCACTACCAACAAATCAGAGCAGTAATGAGCTTTCTGTCCCAAAACCCAAATCTAGCCATTCAACAAACACCCAGCTGCAACATTTCTCTGCTGCTTCTATTCCTTACCCTATCCTAAATGAAGGAAAAGACTATGAAATGCTTTTCTGGATATGCCCTGCAATATGCACTGACACTGCTCCTGGGCCAAGATGTCACTGCTGTTCATATCCACTGACATTGGCAGCACATGTGCCACAAACATCCTCATAAAACAAAACCCTTTTGGGAAAACCAGTGCTTGCTGCTCCTGCCTGCCAGCAGAATATATCTTACATACCCCTGCTGGTTCCCAGTGCACGGCTATAAAGTTTCACATCCTGTAAATACACAGCTAGACATGAAAATATCAACTCACTTTGTGTGTCTTCTCACTCCTCCCTTTACAGCCAGAGCCAGCACCATGGTAATTCAAACACCCTGACTTGGGATTCCTTCCCGGCAAGTGCCCACATTAAATTTAAATAAAGCTGGCTTGGCCTGAGGCCAGCCTACAGAAGGTGGGTTTTCCTTTGTCTCAGAAATGTAGGAAGCAAAACAGCCATAAAGAGAGCCAGAGACCACATCATGATGAGGATGAGGAGGCTGCAGGGGGAGAAGGGAGAAGGATTAATCTGAAAATACCTTGTGACAGTTTCCAAAACAGAGAGCCTTAAACAAGGAGGGGAAAGTTGGCTTGAGAGCAAAGATTGTGTGCAGCAAGTGAAATAAATGGGAAGATTTCCAGAGAGTGGATCACTGCAGAGCAGCAGAGCCATTAAGGAATCTGTATCCCCAGAGCTGCACTCGCCATGCCCAGCAGCACCAGGATAATGTGGCTGTAACTCAGACAAGCATCAACAAACAGCATTTTCCTCTCCCTGTATAATTTAGCAAAGGCACAGACACTGCTCTGTCATATTTCTCCTCCCCCAAAGCAGCAGCATTGCTTCTTCTGGGCTTATTTTGATTTTGGTTTCGAGTTTTTTTTCTTTAAGAGAGATCTCTGGATGAAGCAACCTTTTTATTCAAATAGCAGCCCAGGTTCATTGGTTCAGAGCAACCCTGAAAGCCAGATAGCTCCAAAGAGTGTCAGATTTCAGAGACAGCTGGAATGAGAACACCTTGGCACACATCCCTGCACAACAGCATCGATGTGCCTGGAAAGCCTTGAGAATTTATATCCCATTGAACACTACCAGGAATTTAGTGGTCAGTTTTCAGAAATGCAGGGACATGAGAAGATGACAGGCTCCCTACACACAAGGCTGTGCCACCAGCACAACCACAAAAGGAGCTGAATTTATGGGGATTCCAGGAGAGCAGCTGTGCAGTTATCCCTGCACACCCATGTGAACTGGGCACCTTCACCTGGGACACAGCAACAGCAGAAAGGAGAAATTGCTTTTAAAGTGAGGCAGTGAGAGATATTGTTAGAAAGTTCAGGTTTAATCCTGGCTCAGGGCCTACATTTACACCCCTTTTTGGAAGGGGAGGACTGAGATCAGTGGGTCTGCAGCTACAGAGCAGCACTGGGCAAGTACCTGCCTGTCAGCTCCCCACAGCCACGGGGATTCCTCCTCCTTCTCCTCTGCTATTTGCATTCATTTCATGCAGCACCAATTCACCCAAACCCCCTGCTTTACCACACTCTGCTCTGGGAGCTGCACCCATCCCAAGGCCACCTTCTCCCAGGCCAGGTAAGAGCTGCCAGCACCTCAGGAGCAGCAGGCCAAGGCTTGCCTGCCAGCTCAGAGCCATGGAGGAGGCCGTGCGCCCAAAATCCTGGAAACACCTCTGGGTTAGCTCCCATCTAATCCTCAGCAAGCAGGAGAGCTGCAGAAAGAGTGAGCTCAGGGGCAGCACTGCCTGACAGTGCCCATGTGGGCAGCCCAGGCTTTCACGCAGACACAGAAACAGGTTTTTACCCAGAAACACCCTTCAGAACAAGGGGCAGAAGTTGTGTGCACTGCAGGGCTCTGCATGCATCCCATACACAGCCAGCTTGATGGTAGCACTTTTTCTTCTTTACATGGATCTTGAACATCCACCTTTCTGCCCAGCTGTTGTTTTAAACCAGACCCTCCCTGCTCACAACATAAAACCCAAATAACCTGCACAGCAAAAATGAGAAGGTACCCAAGGCTGTTTTCCAGAAGTGGAGCCTCAAACCCTTCCATAGACAGGCAGCTGCTTTCTGGGCACACATCCCAAATGAGCTCTCATGCATAGAGCTCCCCTTCCCTCCTGTGCATGCACCAATTTCATCCTTCTTGTGTGCACAGACAGGAATCCAAGAGCAAGATAAGAATGCCCTGGCAGGGATATTGCCTGCTTTAGTTATTCTATAGCTCTGTGAGCCAACTTGGGCTTTGTTTGCTAAGCAATGACAGAGTATTCAAATTATGCTGATTAAAACCATTCAGTCAAGACATCATGCCTTTAGAAATACTGTTTGGTTTATGTTACAGCTATTTTTTTTTCTCCCTCCCTGAATTCAGCAATTCAGATTGTTCCTCCAGCAAGCCAAACACACAGATGATTAAATTCTTGCACCTCTAAAGAATAAAGACATGAGAATATTTGGCCTTTTCCAGAGCAAGGTCTGAATAAACTGGAGTTTTACCAGGACTCAAAGCCACTTGGATACTTTGGACACAAGCCAGTTTCTAACCAAGATGAGAAAAAATTTCTTGGGAAAAACAATCCCAACACACAGAGAACTTTTGAAAACCAGCTCATGAAGGAGCTGGTGCTGCCAGGAGATGGGTATTAATCAACCCAATTTATTCAGATAATTTCTACAGGCTTCACTTGAGAGTTTACATTTTGTATAAAGCTTTCATCACCTTCACAGGGGCAAAGCTGAAAGGGCATTTAACACAAGAATTTCATGGTAGTGAACAGCAGCACAGGGGCACTAAATCACAAACATCACAAAGCTGTTAACCCTCCCAGGCAATTGCACCCAGTTAAAGGTGCTGTTACTCTCATTCAAACAACCCCTGTGGTTTTATTGTCTGGGAAGAGCAGTACCTTGCTTTGGGACAGCAATTCCTTGGGAAGGAGTTTCTCTGCCTGGCTCTGTCCCACAGGTAAAGCCACCCAGATCCTTCTCAGCACGGGATCTTTGTTTTTCCACACTTGCCCTCCAGCCACCCCACTCCTGTTCCCAGCGAGCTGCTGGATTATATGCATTAATACACACCATAAATGCCCTGGTGGCAGTGTGCTCATCCCTCTGAGCAGCAGCTGAGGGGACACATCCATCTACAGCCCTGGAGCAGGGACTGAAGCACAGCACAGCCCTGGCTGAGGGAAAGCCCCATTTGGGTTCTCCAGCACCAACAGAACCATCTGTCAAGGCTTTATCTTGGGAACAAAGTCAATTTAGTCCCAAACTATGGAATTATCCACTGCTTTATAACAGCTTCCCATTTTCTATCACTCAACTAGCTGTTAATAAGGGATGTCCAGCAATCCAGGACACAAGTAATTTAAAATATTTATAATATTTATAATGGAGTACCTGGCCTGGGACCTGTACAACCATGACAGGCACATCCTGCCTGCACCAGAGCCTCTGACCAGCTTGGAGGGTGTCGCAGACATCTTTTTATGAAAATCCTTTCCTTAGGATTTTTTTCCTATTGAGAAGCTAAGAGCCCTCAGGAACAAAATGTAAACAATGGTTATCTGCTGCTGTGGGATGCAACAGGTGCATCTGTGATTGGTCTCATGTGGTTGTTTGTAATTAATGGCCAATCACAGTCAGCTGGCTCGGACAGAGTCTGGGACAGCTGCCTCTATTATTCATTCTATTCTATCCTTAGCTTAACTACCCTTCTGAGAAACTTTTTCTTCTATTCTTTTAGTATGGTTTTAATGCAATATATATAATAAAATAATAAACCAAGCCTTCTGAAATATGGAGACAAATCCTCAACTCTTCCCTCTCCAAAGACCCCTGTGAAAACCATCACAGAGGGGATTCCTGGAGACAGCAAGAGAACAGCCCAACAGGAGCAGGGCAAAGAGCTTCTGGAAATGTTTTGACAACAGCTGAGACGCACCACACTCTTGTTTTACCTTTAACAAGTTTTTCTGAGTCAGCTCCATCCCTTCAGCCCGGAGCAATCCTCACAGCTTTTTTTCCTTAAACACAGCATTCCCTATAGGCTGGAGCTAATTTATGGCAATTCATTAGGCTGTTCTAACTTGGGCAACAACAATTCATGCTGTAACTTTCTCAAATGAATTCCTCTCAAAAACACCACCCCACCCTGGCAAAAAGTTAATTAAGGATCCTTTTACCTGCTCTCTGAAGATCACAGGGCAGATGCTGTCAGACAGGTTTGCTTTCTGTTATTACCAATTTCAGCAGCAATTCACCTCTCCTAATCCCATTCTGAGTATCAGGCACTCACACAGACATTAAAATGAAATAAAGAGGATTACTGTAACCACCCAGGTAGCAGCATGGGTTGGGACAGAGCTTGCAAGGCACAACAATGTGTGAGGATGAGTTGCCGTCCCTAAAATCTGGGGGATGTGCTGTTCCTCTGAAGCCCTCCTGGACTTCCAAATATTTGCTTGAGGTTTCCCTTAAATGCAGAGTTTCCTGGAGGAATGGTGAGCATGCAGAGCACATTCCTCTGCTAAGTGTCTTCTTCAAAATTGGGGTAAATACCAGCAGCGCATTCCTGCCCAGCTCACACAAACAGTTTGGATTCTCATGTCTGCAAGCACAGCTATGGCCTTGCTGCTGGTTTCCACCAAAAGCAAAGACACAACTGATTTTGTGCTCTGTTAATCAATAGCATTAATCTCCCCCAGTGAACACATTTATCCCAGTAAATGGTTGCTCTAAACTGTATTATTTAGACAAAAGGGGAGTTGTAGCCATGCCAGAAGGTTCTTACAGGTAAAAAAAGTGTCCTGCATGAAAAAAAGCAATGGTTTGTGGTAATGAAGCCATTGCTAATGTTATATTAGTGTCACATTAGTCCTGAGAATCTACTGGAGAGTGCCAAATTTGAATTTAATTAAATTTTTCTTCCTGTCTTTCCCCATCCTCCCTTTGGACATGGGTGTCACAGCTGCAGAGAAATTACTGGCTTGAAATAATTGCCCAGTGAAAAGGCAAATGCAAAACTTTCAAAACCTTTTGTCCTTGAGAAAGGCACAAAGCAATTCCAAATCCCTTGGAATCCTTCCTTCCACCAGGGTAAGGTGCTATGCTTTACCCAACATCCTGCTTTGTCACAAAAAACAAACCAAAAAAAACAGTTTTGAGCAAAAGAAAGCTAAGTGACACATGGACACTGTTACAAATACAAATATATTTCTTACAGCCCAAGACAGTCATTAGGACAGAGATGCTAATGTTGAGGAACTGCATTAAAATTACAAAAAAATCCCCCCTTGGATCCTGTCAGTGTGGCGGGGCCAAGATTAATCTGCCTCAAAGCCTCTGCTCTGCCCTGCTGGTTTTTCAAGGCAAAACCATGTTTCCTTCAGGCCATCCTGGGGCCTGGCAGAGATTTCTATCTATGAATTCCCCAGCAGAGCACCCCCAAAGCTGGCTTGGAACTCTTCCTCATCTCTCAGTGCTATCACTCCTCCTCACCCAGAGCAAGGAGCTCTCCTCCCTGCAGCTTTGCCCCATCCAACTTCTGTCATGGGTTTTCTGCACTGCCCTCTGCAAATCCCCCCTTTCTTTGATGTTCATCTGCAGCCCCAGCCTGTGCTGTAAAGAGCCCCTCAACTCAGAACTGCAGCCCTTAAATTCATTTACTGAGTTACTACACAAGCTACAAGAACCTGCTCTCATAAGAGACCACAAAACCAAGGGAACATTTCAAGTAGATCTTTTCAACTCCTCAAAAAGGTTTTTAACTTTCCATGGTTTTGCTCCTGATGCACAAATATCTTTCATATTCCATGCAGAATTAACCTCTGAATTTAAAGTCACAAGCCTTGGGGGACCACATCTCACATTCCACAATCCAAGGTAAGGTTGGCAAACTTGCAGAATTTCTCAGGATAAAAAAAGAACATCCCAGAATTAAGATGAGCTCATTCCAAAGGCCTTCCCTTCTTTTTCTGGGGAGTAGATGATGCTAAAGCAATATGATAACCAGCATCAGGACTGACCCTGAGAGCTCCAGCACCCAGAAAAAACTCAGCAAGAGCCAGGGATGTCAGAGACTGAATGGGACATGAAAAATCTCCCCAGCCTGAGGTGATGGGCACTGCTGCTGAAAGCAAACCTTCCACCTGTTCTAGCCCCAGAGGAAGAAAACAGACTACACACAGGTGTTATCATTCATCTACTACAAACTTCCTCATCAGACACCACCCTCCTCCTCCTCCTCCCAAACCTTTCATTCTTCTCCAAAAGCATTATCAGCTGCTTTGGGCAGAGCAGTGCCTGGAGTGTTATCAGACATCTTTGTCTCTACAACAGGAATTTCCACTCCTGGCTGCTCTGGGAGGTGCAGCAGCCCTGAACCCCCTCCCCAGGCTTGGGAGAGGCGCTGTGGTTTGCTGGCCCCAGGGCACAGGACTGGGAACTGCTGGGTGGGACTGGAGCTGGAGCTGATGCCAGGCTGAGACCCCCCTGCCCTCCATCCAGAGCTCTCACACAGCACAAACCTGGAGCACAAACCCTGCAGGAGCACAAACCTGGCACCTCCTGAGGCTCAGCACTGCTCTCACATGGTGCCCAGAGTGGGGATTTTACCCCAACAACTTTTGCAGAGGGAGGTGACAGGCACGAGTGATAAACAGCCAGGAAAATCCATTTTAACCACAGAATGATCTTGGCACCCTGGTGAAGCAGAACCAACAGCCCTTTAGTATCAAATACAGCACAAGCACACGTGGGTGTAAAATACACCCTGTGCCCTGCTGTCCTGTAGGATGCTCAGAGGAAACAAATATCACATTTTCCCCTTATTCTCTCCAGTTAATTGTGTAAAATAATCTATTTGACTACTTCATTCAGTTGGGGGAACAGGCTGCTGCAGGAACAGCCCCCCAGCACAGGCAGTGGCACCTCCAGCAGATGCTGTGTTGGACCCACCAGGGGTTCCAAATGGAGTTCACACCCTGGGCTCCATCTCCTCCTCCCGATTTCCATATTAATCCTGTGAGAAAGGAACCAGGATCTGCATTTTTGCAAATACTTTACTGGCCATTTCCTTTTGACTTCTGGCAATTCTGTACAGCCCCACTCTGCAGCCTGAGGATACAAACTCATGTGGGAAAAGGGGAGCTCATACCTAAAATTTGGGCCAGATTCCAGTGCTCTGCAGCTGGGCAGGTGTGGGGACAGCACAGCTGGGTCAGGCTGTAGTTTCTGACCTTCCTCCCACCTCCCTGCTGTCCACTGAGGGCACTTACCTGCTCCAGCACTGAGTAAAGTATGCCCACTGTTGTTTAAGATTAGCTGCTACAACACACCTGGCTAGCCAACACACCTCAGTTAGTTAATCAGGGACTCCAAGCATCCAAGATTTAAAAGGCTGGACTGCAGCTGTAGAAATTACTGACACATTCAAAAAAAAAAAAGAAAAGAAAAGAAAATTAAATGCAACTTCTGGCACCTGAAAGCAGAGGTTTGAGCCTGCAACCTTCAAAAGGCACATCTCTGGAAGACTCATCATAGACTCATCATGCAGGAGTTGTGCTGGAAAACTCTCAGGAGTCCAGTCCCAGGCTGCAGCCTCCCACCCTGGGCAGCCCCATCTCTCCCTGCAGCTCCCCCAGCTGAGGGAACAGAGCACATCTCCCAAGCTCATCCTCCTGTTTCTGCACAAGTAAGGGCAAGGAATGACACATCTTTCTTTCTGATACAAAGAGCCATAAAGCAAACACCTCTCTTCTCCCCAAGCCTGCAGCAGGACTGCATCCACTCAGCACAGCAATGGCCAGACTAGAATCTCAGGTTATCCTTCACTCACCTGGACTCCCTGGGTGATTCCTAAGGGTGCAGAGCCAGGCACTTCATTCCCTGCATCATTTCCACCCTGCTGCTCCCCACTGAACCCTGCCTGCTTTGCTCCCTCCTCTGCCTGCTCTCCCCAGCTCAGTCCCACCCATGGCTCTTCTCACTCCATTGGCTTTTGTTGTGTTCTTTCTTTTTTACTTTTTTTCTCCTTCCACCACAATTTATTTTAGGAGGCCAAGACTAGAGAGCACCACCAGCATGCAAAAACAAAACCAAACAAGCAGAGCGGTGCAGAGGAAGTGGCAGACACACAGTCTGGCACACAGCACAGCCTGCCACGCTCTGCTCCAACAGCAGAGCTGGAGACAACAACTGCTACAGCAAGCTGCAGTCTGACTCCTGGTGCCACTGCCATCCCACACAGCCCTGCTGGAGAGGACAGCAAAGATGACACACTCAAATCTATCGGAATAAACATTTGTGTCTCAGCTGCTGCACAGCCCAGGCTCCATTCGAGTATTTTGGAGGAGTTTGGAGCAGGCAAAGGGATTCCTCGGGCAGGGAGAAGAGGTGTAGCTTGCCCCAACAGGCATGTGATGCTCTGACAGGGTGTAACTACTGAAAGACAAGATGTTAATGCACTGCTAACAGAACTTTCTGTCATTAAGCATCAAAGCTGCTCGCACTGGGTTAAAAAAAAAGAGGTTCAGGCTGAGAATGAGGAGGTTAAAATTAGTCTAAACACCAGCTCCCCTGTGTTTAAAGTGGAAAGAACCAAGTCAGCAGCCAAGTTAACTCCAGACAGCAAGAAACCTTCAAAGTACTCCAAGACAGAGTTAAAGATGGATTTATGCACACACAGCAAAGACCCTTGTCCTCCCTTCCAAACTCACCACATGGCTCTGACCCACATCCTCCCTTGACTAGGGGTGAACAATCAAGACATCTCCATCCCTAAGGAACACTCCTAGTGCATCCAAAACCAACACTGCTGAGTGTGGTACTAAAGCAGGGGTCACTAAAACCCTTAAAGGTGAGCAAGGGTTGCACAGGAGAAGCAAGGGCTTGTCTCATCCCAGTAACCCCCAGTATGCCCACACCCCTGCTCTCCTCCCTCCCTGCACTGTCAGGTTGCCTTGATGAAGCCCATGGTGTCCTCTCCTTCCCCACTGAAAACGAGGGATCATCTAAGGGGCAAACTGAACAAGCCTTGACTCTGGTGTGTTTATCAGGTTCATATCATTACCTACAGCAACAGCTGGCCAAGTTTCCTGGTGTCTCCTGAATGCCCCAAACTAACACAACATAATTACACCTCAACTTCATTTCACCCTCTGATTCATGGAAACCCATCATTAGGTGACTCCTCTCTCATTTCCAGCAGATACTCACAGTGATTTTCTTGTGAGTGCAATGAAGGCAAAAGCACAGCAAAGGAGTTCTGCTGCTGCCAAGAGAGGCAGGCTCACGGTCAGCACTGGGAAATACTGACAGATAAGCACATAACTCTGTGCCAGATAATGCATCAGCCTCCAGGCTGCCAAGCACACACCTCCTTGGAGCTTCCCACTTCTGCCTCCCATGTAAGAAAATCAGGTGGGGCTGGAGAAGGGTTTAGGAAAGGTTACTTCTCCAAACTTTCTCTTCTGCACAACAGTACAGACCATTAAATCAGAAAAAGACGCAACTGATTTTCAAGATGTTTGAGACAGCAGCAAAGTCAGAAGAAATTCTGTTGCCTTGGTTTAAAAAAAAAATTTTTTGGAAGTGAGGAGGATGAACCAAGTCCAGGCATTCAGAATCTGCATTAGCTACACAATACACACACATCCCTCCAACCCACCAACAAGGATGCTCACAATCAATGCCAGTTGTGTTTCAGCTGCTAAAACGTTAGATTCTGTGAGCTCTCTGCTAAGCTTTTTTGACAGTGGAGGAGAAACAAGCAATTTGAAACACTTGGTCTATTTTACCATAAAATTGAGGAATATGGTCCCCATTAGAAGGATTCCTACTGCAGCACATCCCTGTTCCCACGCTTCTCAGTTCTGCTCCATGTGCAGCTATCCTGTGTGGTGTAGTCATGTTACTGAGAAAGTTTATTAAGATTTTGGTCATTTAAAATTTGCTTTTAGCCAGGCCCTGCTGTCAGGCAGCATTCCTGCAAACAAAGACACTTCCTTGGTATTATGCACAAGAGGGAACTGTGTCTGGGGAGTTAAATATGCTTAAATTGCTGGATCTGCAATCCAGAGGGGTTTGCAGTTTGTTTTCTAAACGAGGAGCAGAAGTCTAAACTAAGACAGAGTAGGGATAAAGTGTGAGAAGAAAGCAAGAAGCTCTCTCCATGCACTAGAGACAGCCTGGAGATCCTCCTAAGCTCCAGACACACATTTTTCCATCATTATCACCTTCAGAAACAAACACCACGATAGAGCATGTCAGTGTTTAATCTTAAACATGCACACCCCGACTTTTTTTCTCCCCCTCTTTTGAGATATACGACATTTTACCTTCACAAGAACTGCTTTCTTGCCTGGTTGGACTCAGCCCCTTGCACAACAGCTACCAGATGTGTACATCTGCTTTCCATAACATCCAAGCAGGACTGTGAAGATGGATGCAGGACCTGTGTTCCCATAACCTACACATTCAGCACTGCAATGCCTCCAGGGAATTCTGTCACACAAAACCCCTCAGTGTGCCGTGGTCTCAGCCCAAGGCTGCATTTCAGATGGCAGCCTCCTTATGTGCCATGCCCAGTCCATAATAATGACTCTGCCTGGCTATTGTATTTGCAGGGAAATGCCTCAATGAAGGCAGGAATGATGTACCTGATTCCATGTTCTTCAGAAGGCTAATTTATTACTTTATAATACTATATTATGTTACAGAATATTATATTAAACTGTACTAAAGAATACAGAAAATATACTTATTGAATGCTAAAAAGATAATAATGAAAACTCATTACTTTTTTTCCAGTCTTGACACAGCTTGGCCCCAATTGGCCAATGAGTCAAAACAGCTCACACCAGAACACAATGAAACAATCACCCGTGGGTAAACAATCTCTAAACACAATCCAAAGGAGCAAAACACAGGAGAAGCAAATGAAATAAGAATTGCTTTCCTTTTCTCTGAGGCTTCCCAGCTTCTCAGGAAGAAAATCCTGAGCAGAGATTTTTTCAGAGAATGTGAATGCTACACCTAGCTGCTCTCCTCTCCTTTCCTCCTGTTTGTTTGTCTAGACCCTTCTCCATCCTTCCAACCTGAGTTTTCCTCCTGTTCTAAAGCATTCTCCCTCTATATCATCCTTACATTAAACCCAAGCACAGAGTGCAATGAGCATGACCAGGCAAAATTATTCCACAGGTTCTGACTGCAAAGCAACAACCTCTGCTCTTGTGTTCTGTGTGTTGGGTTCTCAGGGCCAAGGCAGGCTGACTACAGTGAAAACACTCCCCCATAATATCCACTGATTATTTTTATTACTTTCAGGCTGCTTTCTAAACTAGACAAAGTGGTCTCTGTCCCCAAGTACTTCTAATGCTTCTCGGGCTGGCTGGGAAAGAAGGGAAAGGACGTCCAACTTCTGCTGATCTGTTTAACATACTAGTTAAAAATAATTGAATATTCCAGGCATCTGTTCCCTAATCTTATCCTTCACTTCAAAGAGAGAAAAAATCAGCCAGATCATTTATTCATAAAGCTGGAACACCTGGCAAATGGTATTTCAGTAAAACTGCAATTTCATATCTCTAAAAGCACATTAAATATAGTATTCCAGTGAGGTACTTCCTTAAAACTCCCGGCCAAATTCTGGCTTTAAGATTCTTATTCACTTCATGAGGGTGAAGATTTTGTCAATTTTGCATCTTTTGTTGCTTGATTCTCCATAGGAATTTTCAGGACTGAAAGCCTTGAAAGCAATCTTTCTTGGGAAGTTCTTTGCAGACAGAAACATTCTATGAGATCTTTTATTTTGACACCACACAGCAATAATAACCAAGACCATGCAGAAAAATGTGTCTGTGTAGGTGCTTTGTTTCTGCTCTCAAGTACACTGGGTTTGTTTCCAATGCAACACAAGGTAAATGGATTTGTGTCTAAACCATCTCTCCCCTACACTGGGATCTGAAAAAAAAATAAAGGATTAATTGTATGAAAGAGATTTATATACAGGGAGATTAACCAGCCTATGGAACTCTCTTTCAAAGGAACTAAAGATAGCTCAGGCATTAGCATGAGAAAAACTGTAGGGCTACATTTCTTACATATATTAATGGTCTTTACATGCCCATCTCCCACTGGGAAGGCACGGCCACACAGCAGAGCCTGCCCAGGCTGTGACCACTGGCACTGATCACTGCTGATCAGTAACTGCAGTAATTGATCACCTGCAACCTCCAAAGCCAACAAGCAGCAGCTGAAATTATTATTTTGGTTCAATAACTCCACCACACCACCTCAACACATACCTAAAGGGTCTGAAAAAGTTCAATTTCAAACTTGAGGAGTGTAGCAGTGATCAATCCTGTCCTGGAGGAGGAATAAAGGGCCTGGCTGGTTCAGGCCTTCATACATTTGAGTTCTGGGGCATCTTGGCAAACACTCTGGGACAATAGTTTTTATAATAACTTGTTAAACTGACAGATAACCCCAGTAGAACTGTATTTTCTTCTACCCCTTCAGCATCCCCCTTCTTCTGCATTGAAGTTTTGACAACTGCAGAAAATCTGAAGCTCTTGTCAGGTCTACATACAGCTGACCTACTGAGAGTTTAGGCTCTAAGCAAAGAGGCCATCACATGAAAGAATTTCCTTTCCTGACACTGCCCTGTAAATAGTCTACACAGAAAACAAAGCACCAAAATTACAGCTTGCATGTATTCAATGTGCACTCTATGTTTTTCAAAAATTACTAGAATTCTGAAGGAATTGTGGTTTAAATGTTTGTTGTGTTGCCTTAAATAGCCAAAGAAAACAAAAATCCCTCTTTTCTCTAACCTATATCATTTAAGCACAGAACTGTTAACCACTGCTGAAAGCACTGATGCATTATGACTTGGGGCAAGAGGAAAGCTTAATGCTTTGAAATGGCTGCAACCAAACAATGGCAGCTTTGCCCCTGGGCTTTCAACATTACATTGGAGGCAAATTGCTCAGCCTGTTCAAAAAATAAGATATGCACCTCCAAACTGGCCAAGGAATTGTTCCTACAACCAAGCACTGTCACACTACTGGTGACATACACAAGATAAGGATGTAAAGGACGTCCAGTGACCTATTTCCTGCCCTGACTCTTGACTGAGTCATTCTCAGCAAATAGTTTTAAGTATTGCCCAATCTTGCAGCATATGGCATGAGCTGGTTTATCTGAAGCCTGATTACAAATGTCAAGGTGCCAAGCCCAGGCCTCCCATCAGGGATCCTCCTTGTGATGATATGGTGGTCTAAAAACCTTGATCTTCCTTTATCTCCCTTGCAGTGGGGTGTGCTCTGCAGCTGTTCTCAGCTGCTCAGAAACCCTTAAATCAAAATACAGCTGCTTTATGAAAGCTGTTGTCTGCAGGCAACTCTTCACAGTCACTCTGCAATCAGTTTCCATGTTAAGCACTAAAACTGTTCCACTGTGATAATCCAGTTTGAAATAAACACAACAGGAGTCAAAACACAGTATCAGCCCCTTAGAGAATCTGCTATTTTGTTCTTTATGTTTTGGTATATAATCCAAGGGGAAAGGTCTGAAATGTGATTTAACCACATGGTACTCACAGCAAACAAACTCAAGAAGAGCTGTAACTGCTGTTGTCACACAACAAAACACACAATGCCTTTCCTTTTCCTTGGAAGGGGTGGACAAAGCTGGCTCCTGTCCTGGTGTGCCACCCAGCCCAGACCTCAGACAGAGCCTGGTGCTGCTCCTGAGCTGGACCTGTCCCTGGAACCAGCACAGAGCAGAGGGGCTCTGGGCAGCACCAGCATTGTCCAGGAGCCAAGGGAGCAGGAAGGATCTCAGCCCCTCTCACCATGGAACTGGACTGGCTCCAACCACTAACTCAAATATATTCCAAACAGGAATGAAAATCTACACAGAAAAGTCCAAAACTTAGTGGCCTGAGCAGGATCTCATTGTTAAGTCAGATGAATAAGTCAACATTCCCTTCAGCTTTGTTCCTCTGGATATTCCAGCCAGGCCAGGCTTATAGAAAGTGGTGCCACCCTCCTGGGGATGCCACCTGACAACCTCAGCACCCAGAAATCATTTAACACAAATCATAGCTCCAAAAACCATTTAACACAAATCATAGCTCCTCTCCTAGTGGTTTTCCCAGGTTGGCCTGTGCAACACCACATCTAAATAGAAGTATTCTCTGAACCCTGGATTGAGCAGCTCTGCACTACAGCCAGGGCACTCTGCTGTGCCAGGCTCAGTGATCACCAAGCCCATGGTGCCCAGTCCCAGAAGGCACAGGAGTGCAGGGTGCTAATTCAGAGCTACCTTCTGTGCCCAAAAATCACACATCAGCCCACTCTGGGGAGTACAACCAAGGTTTCCAAACAGCCACGACTCCCCCCTCCCTTTTTGCTACTCTTCATATTCCTGTAACTGCTGTAACACAGCATCCTGGGAGGGGGAAAAAAGCAAACAAAAGACATTATAGCCAATTTGTATGGAAAATCAATTAAGTCCAGACATCTCATTAACCTTCTAACCTGCTTATCCCCCAGCTTTAATTTACACTACTGCTTGCAAATGGATTTGACACATAGGCCCACCACTTCCCTGGGAAGGTGCAACAGGCACGAACAGAGCTCTTGGATCCCAGAATACTCCATTTATCCAGGTCCTTCCCTCCCTCCTCCCTGCCATTCACTCAATGCTAAAAAGCATTGGAGGAAGAAAATAGGATACAGAAAATATGCAAGAGCCCTTTCAGAATCATGTGAGCCCTGCAGTGGGCCTCCTTTTTTACCTTCTGTTGCTTTAATTACCAGAAACTACGAGCAGAATTGCCTGAACCAAGAATGCCCAGCCACGGCCACATCAGCAGAGTCCCACAGGGGTGGCAAAGCCACTCACAGGAGTCTCCTCACACCACACTTCACTTCCACACTGTCACAAGACTGAGCCAGGTAACACACATTAAAAACCAGTCATAGGTGGAGTTCTGTTTTTTTTTTATGTTATAGCACAAAGTCTAGGAAAGAGCACCAATTTCTGTAGCTGAGGTGCATTTACAGCCTTCACTCTGGGGATCTCTACAGCAATTTCATCTCACTGCCCAGAAAACACCCAGCTCCAGAGAGCACAACCCCAGCATTCCCACAGGAGGAAAGCACAGGAAAATTTCACCTGCATCTTAGACCTCAGCAATTCATTCACTCCTCTCGTGTTTTCATGATTATGGAATTCCAGGGCTTGTTAACACACTGAAAGGTTTCTGTACAATCTCTTTGGACTATGACATGCATATTTCTAATGGGCTGAGAAGCAAATTTCCAAGGCTTTCTACATGTTCAGTACAGCAGAATCAAACTAAAAGGATCAAGTTCTGATGTGGCTGCACCCATGCAAGTCCAAGGGAATCAGCAAGATCAATCTCCCTGTAAAACAGCCCAATCCTTGAAATCCATGCTGTGGCAGGAAAGATAAATCTTTCCAAGGCAAGCACTGGTAACTTCTGTAAATAAGCTCTTCAAAAGGAGGAAAAGGGGCAGCTCCAAGAAAGTAATTTTTAAAAAGCAGAGAACACAAGGGAAAATACATACATTTTTCTAAACATATGTTCCTGCCTCTGTATGAGGCAGGCATAACTAAAGCACTGCAGTCCTCCCCAACTCTCCAGCCAGTGCCCCCGAGGCTGCTCAAAGATTTCCCAAGTTATAGCCAAGTAAAAATTGATTAAAGCCTTGACTGCCTCACTGCAGCTATTGGGAATCCAGCAAAAGTTACAAGAATGAGCTCAGCTGCTCTTTGCTTCCCATTAGGCAAAACTCTAAATAAAGGCAGTGCTTAAAGAACACAATCCCCTAAAGGAAAAATCAACAGCCCCCCTGGCAGCAGCTGTGCTCTGCCCTGCTCCAGCAGAGACACGAACACTTTCCTATGGATCTGTGCCTGAAAACCAGCAGAGCACACAAGGTGAGGGCTGGACCCTGTTGGATATGCTGTTCTAACAAGCTCCTAACCTGCTCTCTCCCTGCATCTCACCCTCTGGCACTCTCCAACTTGTTTCCGAGAGCCATGTTCAACATTAACAGTTCAACAGTTCAGCATTAACTGTTCAACATTAACAGTTTTTCAGCTGCATTCAGCAGGGCTGTGCTCATTTAGCCAAGGACCCACCCAGTCCCACCTATACAAAAAAAGCAGCAGCGAGGTCAAAGGTAAAGTATTACCTTATTTTATATCATAGCAATGATAGGTTAGAAAGCCCAGTCTGAAAGCACACAGTGCTCAGTGCAATTGAAACTGATATAAAGTGCCCGGCAGCCAGAAATCTCATCCTTGTTATGCAGCAAGTCCGAAGTGAAGTTAATTTCAATTTAGTTCAAACTCGTGGAATGCAAGTCAAATTTAAACACTCAAGAGGAAAAAAAAAAAAAAGGAGAGTTTTCTCAAAATAGGTAGATCTGGACTTAAAAATGCCGTAGGGGAGAGGGAAGATGCCTGTCAGGGCATCAGGTCTGCAGAGAGCCCGCGGGCGGAAGAAGGAGGCGAGAGGAAACACACGGAGAACAATACTGGGAAAGGGGCTATTCTGGGCAAGAGGGAGAACGCGAGGCCAAGCCGGGCAGGCAAACAAGTGTAACAAAGGCAGAGGAAAGGCTTCCACCCCCCCAGGCAGGGATTCCTGTCCGACTGCCCCCCCGCATCCCTGGCGGACCCTGTGCTGAGCCCAGCGCTGCTCCACTCCTTTGCCCAGAGCAGTGAAGGGGCAGAGATGCCCAGACCGCTGTGTCTGCGCTGCCCGGCACAGTCAGAGAGGCTGGGGATGCTCTCAGGTCGGTACTGATCATCGCCCCAGCGAGAGCAGCTCCCCGGGCGATTCTCAGCCCATCACAGCATCCCATGGGGAATTCCACCCTCCCCGAGAGACTCCGGCTTGGCTTTCCCTGGTGGTGCCAAGCTCCTGCAGATCCCCAACTTGAACCGGGCGGTCCGCACGGGGATGCGGAGACCCTGAGACATCGCTCCCCATGCATCCGTCCCCCGCCGGACCCGCACCCCGCTCGCAGAACAATGGTATGGAACACAGGTATTTGCTGCACCGCCCTCCCCGGCCTTACCTTGGCGGGGGCTCCTCGCTGCGGGCAGCCCGGGCGGGGGCAGCCGGCCGAGCCCAGCCCGGCCCCGCCGCTCCCCGCGCATCCACACCCGGCGGGGCCGGGCTGGGCAGGGCTCAGCGCCGGCCCCGCTGCACCCAGGGCAGGGCAGGGCAGGGGCAGCTCCGCCCCGGGCAGGGCAGCGCTCCCCGCCCGCCCGGTGTCCCTGTGCCCCCCGCCCTCAGCCCTCCCCGCAGCGCAGGGACACAGCAACTCAGAGCATCCCGGTCCTCAACTTCAGCAGCAGCCCGCACGGGGAGGGATGGATGGATGGACGGATGGATGGATGGACGGAGCAGCCCCGCTGGCCGCAAACACGAGTGGTCAGCAGCGGCAGTTCCCTGGGAAAGCTCCCCCCGAGCCGCCGTGGATCCTCCCCTGCCTTTGTTGTGCTCCCAGCCGCAAGCCACAATACCGACACAAGCCGTGTGTCATGTCCTCCCGAGGTGATGGATGGTGATTTCTCCAGGGCAGTGCTAAAAGGGTTGGATCTGCCCAAACGCGGCTACCTCTGCTCGTAAGGAGCCTTTGTCATCCTCGCGAACAATGAGATGAGTTCAGGAATACCCATGCTGGTATGTTACAGACGGGCTCCTAATTACCATATGGAAATGAGCTGCCTAAAGTAATGAATCGCAGCCTGGCTATTGTTTGGGGGGTGTCGGATCGGCTGGAGGTGCTGGCAAGCGCTGCTATAAACCAGGCTCGCCGTTTGCAATAAACAGCAGCACAGCGAGTTCTGTGTGTGCCACAAAACAAATCACTGCAGCTAAAACAGCACTTGTGTAGCAAAGAAATTCACTCTAACATTTTGCAATGAATGAGTATTCTACTGTTCTTGGAGAAATCACACAAGTCTTTGTTCATTCATTTGACCAAAATTAAGAGGCTTACAATAGCCTCCTAGGAAAACGAGAATTTTTTTCCATGGCAATTGAATTATATCAAATAATGGTTATTAGCCCCAGAAACACAGGGTCTTCCTATTTATCACATCTACAGACTGCAGTGCCAGACTACCTGGTGCTTTTCTGAAAGCAGAGCAATAAACACAGCTTGACTCTCGAATGTATTTTGCATTCATCTCCATCTCCACGCACAGCATTCCCTGGCTGTGTCTCACCCATGCCATTTTCCAGCAATGATCTCTCCGTGCTCTGCTGCTACTCACTGCATCAATCATGATAATGATGCTCATTCTCCTGCCTCTCCTCCCTCATCACTGCTTGCACCCCAACGCCTGGGCTTTGCTGCCATCTGACTTTTCTGGGCTTTTCCTTCCCTTAAGCTCCTCTGGGGTTGTGGTTTGGGCACTGCAAAGTGATCCCAGGTATTTCCCACTGCCAGGAAGGTGACAACGTTTGCCTCTTCTGCTCCGAAGTGGCACAAGGCAAGAGCAATGCAAGAACAGCTTTAGGTCATCAGGTACTGTACATCACCATCCACAGCTTTCTCCTGTATTTTCTGCACATTGCAGCTCCCTTCTGCCTGTTTTACTACAAGTTTCCTGCACATTCACATGATAGAAAGTTTATCTTCTCCCTTATTTTAGCAGATTATTTTAGCTACATATACCTCTGTATCAGTACTCTCATCCCTATCTGATTTCTAGATACCATCAACCACCAACTCCCAGCGGGCTCTGTACTGCAGAGGATGAACAACTACTATGCAGTATCCCTAAAAAGATTGTTCTACATCACAAGAAATCACTGCTCACCACTTCAGCCATCCCCTCCTTCCTGCAGCTAATACTTCGTTAGGGGAAATTACACTGACAGATATTTTTGATGTGATGTATGCATCCATTTGCTCTCCACAAATAACCCTAAATCAAAATCTAGAAGCAGAGGAGCAGGCTTCCTCCGAGGAGAAAAGGTCAGCCAATATTTATAGTGGCTGAAATAAAGGCTCTTTATCTGGTTTATAGCTGTGTTATAATAAAATCAAGAGCTTGTAGAAAATAGTGCTGCTGCACCTGAACAAAGTACCTGCAGAAAATGAGTGATAGCAGTGCACAGCAGCAGAGGAGACCTTCCAGTGTGATGGATGAAGGAATGCAGGGCAAAATTCTCCAGCTGAGTGACCTCTGCTGGCTTTGCACTCAGCCCTGAGACACCAACCCACACCAGGGTCTCACTGTGGAGGTGTCTGACAAACCCACAGCAGCTCTTGCCCTCAGGAGCAGAGAGCAGAGACGTGAAGGACAGAGAGAGATAAACCTGAAAATGGGGTTTTGCGTCACAGCAAGGCACAAAGAATTTCTTCTACTCTCAACCAAGCCAGCTCAGACCACAGCTCACAAGAGATGCCTCAGGTTTGGTGAGAAATTCCACTTCTGGTCCGTAACGGGGAGCTGAACTCAAAGTAAGACTCAACAACAAAGTCCTTTTGCCTTCCTTGTCCAACAGCTATTTACAGAGTTCAACACTCCAGAGACTGAATGCTGTGCAGCACAATTAGTCAACACATGTATGTGTCTGCTTCCTGAGGGTTTGCAGTGTGAAACAGAATCCCTGCATTCCTAGCCCTGAAACATTTTTTTTTGACTATCAACTCCCTAGGTAAATCTCTAAAGGGTATGGGCATGAGTCAGATTGGGAAAAGCTGAATTTATGCTACCTTCCTTATGTGAAAGGCACACCCAGCTCTGACCATGCTTCTTTCCACAATCCCTTCACAGCAAGGAAGGAATATTAATGTTTTAAAAGGTACTTTGCCTCTCTGCCGAGACCCTGCACTGCTGCTAATCTGTACAAACTGCCAGAGTGGGTATCATTTATTATTTAGGATGAGCAGTGCAATGCCAGGCTAAATGAACAGCTAGTCCAACCCATCACAGCGTTCTTCTGGGAGACAAAAAAGTCAAGACAGGCTGTTTATGTAGCCTGGCACTGACTTACACAGATCCTGAAATGAGGAATCACTTGAGGAATGGTGAGGCACAAACTTGCTGTATTTCATGGCCTCTGCACAGCCAACATTCAGCCACCAGGTACCCAGTTTTTGGGGGATCTAGGAGGAAGAACTGCTGTTTGCTGACACCAAAAATCATCTTTCAGGTTCCTCTGGAGCTGGAAAAAGATGATAATCACTCCAGCAATAAACCACTTGCCATGACTGGAGGTCCCTCTTTGCAGCCCAACTGAAAAAGCAGAATATACTCACAGACAAAATCATCCTGCTTAGCTCCAAATGCTTTTATTGCTGATTTCAGCTAAGCTGGCTGATTTTATCCTAACACCAAGATGAGCACTCACATGCTGGAGCTGTGCTGAGGTGGAGCAGAAACCTCCAGAAGAGGATGAGAGCAAACAGCTTGGATGGGATATGGGATTCAAGTGGTGGCATTTTAAATACATTCAAAAACCTTTACAGTTTGGACACAAAACATGTTAGGAACAACTCAAGGTAGACTGTGGTCAGCTCCAAATTCCCACTGGCACCTCACAGGAGCTCCAGGAGTGCCACAACGCACCTGCTGTATTACAAATCTAAACCAGAATGTGACAATCCTAAAAGCTGCTCAAGCCTTAATAAAAATTTGCATGCTCTAATCTAAGACATTTTTCCAATTGTGAGGTTTTTCCCTCCCTGCCTTTCAGAACAGGTTCTGCTGAGCTGGTCAGTGAAGTCTCAGTTTTACACATTTCACTTTCCCATTTGTCTGCCCCCAGAGCTTCAGTGGCTGCACAGAGCTCAGTGAGGATGGCAGCCCGGTCACTCCTGAGCAAAACCTCCCTCCAGAACAAAAGGAGATTAAAGGAAAGCAGGAAGGATGGGAGGGGATTTCCTCTGCCTCTCCAAAATATCTTTGGGTCTGTTCCTCATCAAGACCTTCTGCAAGCAGAATCTGTTTGTGGGGTGTGATGTGGTTTAAGTGAACACTGTAGGAGACAAGGGGTTGCTGGCTTTTCTCTGTTTTCAGATTCATATCACTGAGTAGTCCAATTTGTGTATTTTTAGAACAGGAAATGAGGTAAATAAAATGCAGAAAGATAGAGAAAAATGATGTCATTTACCTTAACTGCCAAAGCACACAAAGTGGTGTTATAAAAATACACCAGAAACTCCAAGTCCTGAGAAGCTCTTTGTAAAGCCAACTTTAGATGTCATGATTCAAGTCCAAGGTCCAAATTCAGCAAACACATTTGTTAGATGCTTAATCTCAGCCTTCACTGGGGCACCAGTGCAATCCTGATATTTGCACCAGCCAGGTTTACAGAGCCTGGCACAGCTCAAATGTCTTCCTCTATGTCTGCACCATTATCCTGCTCTGTTTTCAGGTGTAGGTTTTTGTGTATTGTCCACAATAATTAACCACATTTTCCTGATTGCTTCCTTTTGGTGCTTTAAACACTCCTTGATCAAACTCACATATATTAAATTATTATAAATTCAATATATTAAATTAATTTTTGAGTTATCCTCTGCCTTAAACTTACATGCATTGATGTCATTCTAAGGTATTAAACTACATAAATACATTACTTAAACATGGGAAAAAATAGGGTTGCTAATTATGTCCAACAGTAAACCTCTTAAATATTGCTGCACAAGCTTTATTTTTCATTTAAATGTGGCTCTGTTCACAGATATTCCTCTCAAATCCTATAAAGGCAATTAGAATTGGTAATGACTGTAAACACCATTAGTCCTGGTAATTTGCTCTCTCCTGCAAGGTTGACACACCCGAGGTCCCACTGCCAGTTTTTGTCTCCCATGTTACAGAGAGAGACTTGTGATGGTCTTTTCTGGCCTTCACCCAACTTTAAGGACCTAAAATTAAGGACCTAAAAGGTGAAGACCAGGCTGGATGGAGCTCTGAGCATCCTGGTCTAGAAAAAGGTGGAATAGAGGGTGGAATGAGTGAATTTTTCAGCTCCCTTCCAACCAAACTTTTCTATGATTCAATGAAAATTAGCTGAGTGAGCCTGAGCTTTACCCATGCCACCACCCTGCACCTCCATTCTTTGAGCTCTCCATAACCTGTTCCATCTCCCCATTTTTTCTGTTTGTATTGCAAATGAGATCCTGTCTCCTACACACAGAATTGAGAATAGCTGAGCTCAGACACTGCAGATAAGCTCTGCAGAAGGAGACAAAGATTTTTCCAAAGTTTAGATTTCTAGGCTCCTGATTTCTCCAGTGTTCCTCAACAACAGGCAGTTCAGCAGGAGAAAAAGACAAGAAACACAGCCAGGTCCTACACATGCTCTCAGAGCCCTTTATGTTCAGCAGTAATACCCTCATTGGAGGCATGGATGCTGCTCCTGTTATCCCTAAAACTGTTCTGACAGAAATGTTGCTTATTCTGATGGCTGACAGCACAATCTGCTGGGCTTTTCTTGCATTTCTCCCACTTCATTATTGAGCAATCCTATTCCAGTTTCCATAGAATTAAAGGCAGGTTACCAAAGGGAAAGAAACACAAAGTGGCTCCTTACAGCCCTTCAGTCCAGCCACCCTGCACTCCCATCCAGCAGTTCCTGAGATTCTGCTGCTGAGCATTCCTCTGCAGCTCTGTGTACTTATTTCCAAATGGTATAAAGATTTTACACTGATATTCCTGATAAACATGTGCATTCAGAATAATTTGAAGTATTCATTAGTTTTTTAAAATATACACTTAAAAAACAATTCCCCAATTTGTTCCCTATCCAAACAGTTTAAAATCTGGCCTTCTAGTTCCAAGGGGATGTAGAGACATCACCATGTATTTAAAAAAAAAAAAAAAGCACTACTCATTTTCTCCTCAGGAGATCCAGAAGCACATTACTAACATTATACATTAGTATTAGCAGCTTCCCTTATTTTTATAAATAAGGTTCTGGGATGCAGGGCAGAAAGGATGCTTCCAAAACGCTCTTTATGCCCTCAGCACTTCACCTCTTAACTTCTCTTCCTACAGAATATTTTTAAATGTTCTCCACCACTTTATTGTCCTGTGATTTTGTTTGATCACCAGGGAAGGGCTGTCAGGTTTTTTTCCTGATGCTTCAAGAAAAGAATTGTTTTACCCTTATTTTGGCTTTCATATATCAGAGACAGAGCTTAAGGCTTCTACAGAAGGGACATTTGAACTTGTATCTCCAGGCACATTTGCCAGCCATAAAATAAAATAAAAAACCAGAAGCACAGGGACTCTGCTGGGTGTCAGACACATCTTGATGCCTACATGGAGGGTTTATGTGAGGGCTTTTGTTTTGCCTTTCCACCAGCCAGTCTAGGAAGACACATTAACATGGAAAACAGCGTAACACTAGAGGCATTTAACCAGCTAAAAATATTACCAGAGGTCAATGGACATAATTCTGACAAACAGAATCCTGCTTGTTGGATCCTGTTTATTTGATCATAAGAGCTGAAACTGCTCCAAAGGGTTTTGTTATGGTGGTGTCAAGGAGAAATAATGACATTGAGCCCATGAGATTTGCTCTGTCTCTTCAGAAATGCAACGCAGCCCAGACTGTGACCCATTGAAAATGAACTTGCTGACCTTCCATCAGCCCTCCCAGCCTCCAGAGTGCTCTTCAGGGCCACTCTGAAATGACTCCTGGTGAATGAGTGAACTACACAATTACACTCACACACAGTCTCAGCCTCTCCACATACCAAGGGACAGAGCCCACAGACGTGGCCATCATGCAGCTCAGCTGGGATTCTATGTCATGTAGCTCCATGAAGACAAAGCCATATATTAAATGTAAAAAAACAGTAAAAATGACTATGGTAAAGCTCTCTTAAACAAAAAAAAAACCAAAAAAACACAAAACACCAAAGCAGTAAAAATGAGAATGGTAAAGCTCCCATAACTCCCAAAAAACCCCAGTAAAAATGACTATGGTAAAGCTCCCATAAACAAACAAGCAAACAAAAAAAACCCATTAAAAATGACTATGGCAAAACTCCCGTAACTCCCAAAAAACCCCAGTAAAAATGACTATGGTAAAGCTCCCATAACTCCCCCAAAAAACAGTAAAAATGACTATGAAAAAGCTCCCATAACTCCCCAAGAAAAACAGTAAAAATTACTATGGTAAAGCTCCCATAACTCCCAAAAAAACCCCAGTAAAAATGACTATGGTAAAGCTCCTATAACTCCCAAAAAACCCCAGTAAAAATTACTATGGTAAAGCTCCTATAACCCCAAAAAACCATGGTAAAGCTCCCATATGCCACTTCAGCACCATATTTATCCTCTGAACCAAATCTTACCCACAAAACCCACACAACCTCAAAAACCAAAGCTTGCCAAAGAAGCTGAGCTCCTTGATGTCTGCTAACACTGCATCAGTAAGACACAGTCAAAATTTCATTTCTGCATTGCAATGATGGTAAAAACGCTCTACAGAGGCAAAAAGAATAAATTAGGAAAGTGTTTGCTATGGAAGAACATGGAACAGGTGGTCTTACCTTTGGCAGAGAGAACATCAGGGAGCAGAGAGGGCCAGCAGGTCCCTAAGGATGGTGCAGAGCATCACAGCACAGGAGCAGGAGCAGCCAGGGCTCTGCCCTTGGGTACCAGAGCAAGGCAGGGCCACAGCCAGAGCTCAGGCAGCCAATTCACAGAGGATTTGGAGCCATGGCCAAACAGGGAGCTGATTCCCTGTGGCAGAATCCAGGCACAGCTTTGTTCTTCCAGCATGACTGAGGAAAAAGCCTGACCACTCCAGGCTGGGCTTAAATGGGCTCCTGGCCCATGGGAATGGGTGGAACCCTGGGTGGGGCTGCTCTGGGAGGTTAAGGCTCATCAGAGCCCTGCCAGAGACCCTTTAAAGCAGTTCTGTATGATTTTCTACAGGGATTTTAAAGCCTGTTCCACAGCAGGAATAAAGTCTGCGCTTTCTGCACATATTCATCTCCACTTCATGATAGTGTAGGCATGCCCAGGTCCAGCAGGTTGACAGGAGAGGTCAGAACAGTGCTTGGCAGGGAGGATTTAGACAATAGAAGGTGTCTGTGTATGGAAAGGGCAGGGGAACAGGAGACTGCATCAGGCAAAACCCTTAAAGCCAGCTCTGATTCTTCACCTCTGACTTGAGGGCACTGCAAGTGCTTCTCAGAGCTGGGAGGCAGCGCAGTGAGTGAGGCCACTTGAGTCACTCAGCCTTCTTTTCTTCCCTTCCTGCAATTGAGAATAGTGCTTAAAGCCAGAGGGAAGTTTGTGTTGTTTTCTGGCTTGTGCAAGTTAGCACAGAAGAGTGGTTTTGATGGATTTTTATGTCTGCATTTACACCTGTACACCTTATACTGTGTAAACAAACAAAATCTGTGATTAGACCACAACGTGTCAGGGCATCCAGAAATTATCCACAAGTGTTTGCCTCATTAAAACTTGAGTTACCTGGGCTCCTACACCTGTAAATTGTAAATTTTGTAAATCCCACTCTACAGATTCAGGAAACTTTATCCACTACCAGTATAAAATTTGTCTGGGAAGGTACAAAGGTACAAAAGGTACACAGGATCTCACAGCAGCAAGCCTTTAATTACCACTTGGTAATCACCACAGTGATTAAATTGTCATCAGTTCTTTGCTGGTTCCTCTTTAACCTCCTTTATCTGCCCCATCGTGGAAGAAACCTGGATCAAAGGACTAAAAATGAGATAGTGACTCACTGTCCTTCATTTCAGGGCTACAGTTGTATTACATCAGCTTTAATTCTTAGGTGAACTTAAAGTGTTACAGTTTAGAAAACAATAATTTCATGTGAAAGCTTTAGAACAGTTTGGGTTGTGTTTAGTGAATGGCATCTTAGATCTACATTTCCTGCATTCTATAAAAGGTTCCCAAATCCAGTGTTCTTCACCTGTGTGCCACTTGGCTACTTCTTTCCCATTAATAATGATTCACTCTCCAGATATGGAAATTGTTGTATCTTGATCTTAACTGCAACTTGATTTGTATTCACCAGAGCAAGTGGATAATCCACAGGAGCTTGTGTTTAAAAATTGCTGCTAAAATCAGGGCAGCCAATGCAGAGGGCTGCAGAGCAAGGGTAATCTCTGGGTGGGATTCATCCATTGCCCAGTTACAGAACATCCACTCCCACAGGAACCAGCAGGCCAAGAGGGGCATAAACAAACAAACAAACACAATAAATTGGATACCCAGCCCGCCAGCAGATTAAGTCAAGAAGGAGTATTAAGTTGTTTGGGTTCTCATTTAAAAATAAATAAATCGACTCTCCCGGTCAATCTGCTTAATGTCTGATTGACATTAAGTAGATAAGCAGTGATTTAACCTTATGGGGTAGATTTCTTCCCATGATGCAGAGGTCGTGCCACACTTGGAAGATGACAAAGTGAATTTTTTAATTTCCTGTCCTACCACAGGCCAGCTCTGTCTGTGTTTGCTGGGAGATGAGGGTGCTCCTTGTTTTTATGTTCCAGATGCTCCTGGGGCGTTCTGACAGGGACCAGCAGAGTGGAAACAATGCTGTCAAATGGCACAGCAGTGCTGTAAATAATTCCATGCAGGAGAAATTCGCCTCATTTCAGGCAACATAGAAAGGTTTAATGTGGGATATATTCATCTGGTCATTCAGCATTTCCCATTCCTGGGAGCCACTCCCCACAGCTGCTTGTACAGCACACCCTCAGTGGCTCCAGGGGTGCCAGCAGAGCCCAGAATGCCAAATGATCCAATGCCCCAGGAGCCCCCAGGTTTTCTGCGCCGTGCTTTGTTGTGTTGATTTATCTCTCCATTTCTTACAGACTGATTGAGCTCAAATTGGCTCGCACAGCTGAGCTTCCCCAGCCCCTTGCCAAGCAGCTCTGCAAGAGGTGATTTTTCATTTGTGTTCAGATGTCAGGGCAGGTCCCTGCACCCCCTCCTGCCTTAACCCCTGGTCCCAGGGGTGCCCACTCTCAATTCCTGCCAGGACTGGGCATCTCCTCTACCATCCCCTTGGCCCTCCATGCAAGATTAACCCATGCAATGCCCTTTTCTCATTAGTTTTGCCCTCTAACTTCTCCCCTCTCCCCTCACTCCTGAAATAAATAAGTGCTAAACCCAAACAATCATTCCAACCTCTCCAGTTTGGCCTTAGCACTTCTTTATTTGAGAGGTTGGAATGGTTGTTATGGCCTTTGAGCATTTTTGTTTCCTGGGGCACAATTTTCTAATTTTGTGACAGAAGGTGTTTTCTTAGCGCTGTTGACAGCTCTACCCACAAAATCAAAGCACCTTAAATACGTGGTTAAGATTTTCCGTTGTTGACAGCTGATGGCCCACAATGCCAATATAAAGGGATCAGCCCAATCCAGCTCAATCCATTAATTTATTTAAATCGTCTCTGGGGCGGATGTCAGGCAGGCCAGGCACCCTCAATGCCTGATGAGGGAACTGCCAGGTGCTGCTAATAATCCAGCTGTGCTAATAATTCTATGAATTACTAGATTGAAGCAGGTTGGTATTTCCATACCTTCCAAAGTTTGAGCCAGACCAAAGCTGCTGATGCCCCTGCCTGTGCTGGGCACTGAGCTGCAGCATCTCCCTCCTCCTGCACCAGCACTGACAGCAGCCCAGTGGCAGCAGGCTGAATCTTATGGTAGAATTCCATTAAAAACATTGGAGTTAGGTTACCTTATAGTGGAGAAACATCTCTGTGTTTCTCCCCCACCTCCCTGGAAAGCATTCCTGCAGGAATCCCCAGCATGGCCTCTGCTGTGCTGCTATCTTTCCTCCACAGAGCAGTTTTCCATGGCATTGAGGAGCCCTCCTGCTCTCAGCATCCCCCAAGCTTTGCTGGCTGATGTAAACACCCTTCTCCTTCCATCCTGCCTTCCTGGCTCAGCTGCCACTTTCCATCTTATCTTAAAGCCTTTTAATTCCAGTGTTATTCCCTCAGTCTCTCCTGTAATTCATTCAGCACACAGCTGCAGAGATATGAGTCCCTGCTCTCCCCTCTCTCTTGGCTCTGCAGACAGTAAAGGTGTTTTACATCCTCACGTTTGTCACCAGGGAATGTCTCTGATTCACTGCCAGGTCACCTCTGCAGCCCCCCAAGGTCCCCCATGCTTGTAAACCAGCTCCTGGGAGGCTGTGGCTGCTAACACAGCACTGTGGAAACCCAGAGCATTGAGAATATTTCTGTGTCTGCTCTGGGGTGCCCTGACCCCCAGGGCAGCACTGACTCTGACCCTCATTCATGGATAAAGTCTCCCAGACTTCAAGATAGACTGGAATCCATAAAAGTGTGAAATAGATTATAGAGAGCAGTGCAGGTGTGTCACTTGGTGAGAAATTGAGGTTCTGGGGTTTTTAGTGTGTTGTGGATGGGAGCAAGATGGAGGGCACAGGGTGTCATCCTGGGTTTCTTCTTCATGCTTCTTCTTCCTTCCTCTCCATGGGTTTGGGTGGCATTTTGTAATTGGGCAGAAAAGTCCCCATTGCAGCTCTTTGGGATCAGTTATTGGGTTAAAAGGGGAAATAACCCAGGTGTCAGTTCTTAACTGGATAGTTTAGTCTTAGGAGACCTTGTACCAAGAGATTGTTGGCCATTTTGTGTCTTCTAATGAAAAGCTGCTGAACTCATGGTTGTAAGGCTGTTTTATTGATAAGAAATAATAAACACTTGAATCTGAACATGAACTGCTGCCTCAAGTGCCTTCAATCCAGACCCAGAGAAACCCACAGCTGGTACCCCCACGCAGCACCTCAGGGTGCATCAGGAGCCTTTGGGCTGCCCCAAAAGTGGTGATTTAGGAGCTGGTTAAAAGATCTTCTGCGCCTACACTGCAAAGGGAAGCAGCATGTTGGGGTATGCTGTTGCTTCTCATCCCAAGGAGCCCCAAAATCCTCATTTCTCATGGGGCAGGGGTTGCCCCTGCAATTCCCAGCCCTCCAAACACCACACATTTGGGTCAGTGAGGTTCTGAACCTCACACAGCCTGCACACACACCTAAACACTCCAGCCTACACACATGGAGAGGCAGAGACATTCAGTGACAGGGGACAAGGAGCTCTGGGGTGTGGAGAGCACAGGAATCACTGTGGAGCTGCTTTGCTTTAAGAGGCAGTGATGGAAAATCTGGGAGAGGGCAAAAGTTGTTGTAAAAAGAGTTCATTGAGGCCTCATAGGAACAAAAGTAATAGAAAATAGAATAATTTAGGACCAGAAGTGCCTAATTTGGGGAGGGACAGCAGTGCACACGCCTGCAGCATCAGCTGGATTCCTTTGGAATGGTTTGGGTTCCATCAGGACCACTGCAGCAGGAACCCGAGGTGTGCTCAGCCATGCTCTGCTCCTGCCATCTGTGAATCCCCTCAGAAGGGCTTGGAATTTGAATTTCAAATGTCAAATGTCTACAGTGACTGGGTCACCAGGAAATCACCAAGCAAGAAACATTTGTGAAAATAATTTTGTAATGTTTTAAAAATCACTATAACATTTGGGTAAGAACTCAACCTGTTGTCAGGCAATTTGCAGGTGGAAAGGGATGAATAAATTATTCCTAGGTAATTTTTTTTTCCCAGACTATTTCACAGCTGTTAGCTGAAATTCCAAACCACTTATTTTTGTTTAACATCCTAACAAAAGAAATATAATTCAGACTTAATGCCTCTAGGAAATGTGTCCTGTGATGAACCTCTTTTGCTGAAAAGCATGTGATGAGTGTTCAATCACAAAGTCTTTGAATGAAGAACTTTTGCTTCCCAGTAACTGCAAATATCAAGAGGAGAATTTACTCTGGATGTTGTGTTTCTAAACTTAGCAAATCAGGGATGAATTTCTTTTTCTGCACCAAAAATCCCCCTTTCTTCCTGTAAAAATTCAATTGTTTATAATGTCATGAAAGCAGCAAAGCCACAATAAAGAGCAAGAAAGAAAGCAAGGCAAGTGTGGAAATTTCCATCAGAGAGACAGGTTCCCTTGGACAGCCAAGGACATGATTTGTGGCTGGTTGAAAAAAAAAATTCTTTGAGAGGCATCACAAAAGCTCTCGACTTGCATGCTTGAGGAGCTGAAATTGCCCCTTTCTCCTCCCTCTTCTCCACACTGTACTTCATACAGTGTTTAATTTCAAAGGTCCTGCGGGGCCTGGCCTCTGGCACCGTGACTAAAATGAAATGTTCTGGCTGGGAGCTGGGGAGGGGGAGCAGGGGAACAAAGCCCATGGGGAGAGGCTCCCAGGCTGTCACAGACTGGCTGCAGACAGCTAATTAACAGTAGACTGAGTAATTAACAGCCAGGGAGCCAGACAGCGCTGCCTGGGGAGCTCTGAGGAGCTCAGAGTGGGGTCTGTGGGTGCGTGGCCAATGCTCATCCCAAATGATCCAAACTCTGCTCCTGCCAGGATGCTCATCACCAGCACAGGCCAGCGTGGTTTGTGTGGGCACCAAAGCTGGTGGAGATGGCACAAAGCTGTGCTGCCCTTCTTGTGTTTTCTCTGTTAGGTCCCTGCACAGGTTTAGGAGGCAGAAATTCCTTCACTGGTGCAAACAGGGAGTGGGTTTTGCTCGTGGCAAAGAGTAACACAGGAAAACCTGTGATTTGTCCCCAAAAGTCAGGCATGGTTTATCAGTGACCACCTGAGCCTGTTGGTGGCTGTGTCCCTTCCACACACCCAAGTGCTTCAGCAGATGGGGCTTTCTGTGTGACTTTGATAGTGCGATGCTTTGGTGAGGAATTTAAATAAATGACAGCCCTGTAAAAGAGATGATGTTTAGTTTTGATGCTCCATAATGTGAAGTTGTGTCCTTAAAGCTTTGTTCATCCCAGGGGATGGAAGCTCTGTCCCTGGGAGGGCACCCAGCAGGTTCAGCCCTCCATGGAGCTGCTCATCCTCAAATCCCAGCGTGGGGCCCAGGCCTTTCCCTGCACTCTCCAGAGCAGGACAGGACTGTGATAAAGCCACTTTGCTGCCTGATCACCTGGCATGGCTACAAGGGTGTGTGGCTGGGGCTGAACAAGCTGAGACCCTCCTGGTTCACATCCCTGTCCTTGGCTGGCTGTGCTGGACACAGAGACACACAAGGTGTGTGCTCAGCATCCTCAGGGACAGACAGACAGACTTCAAAGCCACAGCTGTACCCTGCAGAGCAGCTACAAAATAGGGACAGCCCATCAATGCAGACAGTTCAGCTAGGGAAAGGGATGCTACCTTTAAAATTCCCTTGGGACTGACTGGAAATGCAGCCTTCCTCCAGAAATCTTCATATATTCATTTATCTCTTTGCCAGGGGCAGCACAGCTCAGGGTGGGACTAAATATGGACTCTGCAAATCACACAGGGCTGCTGAGCCCTGGCAGGGCTGATAAAACAGACACTGAAATCAGAAATCCCCATTGAAGTACAAATTGCTCTTTACATGCTCCATGATCATATAATGCAGAAAAGTTCATTTTCATTAGTTTGCAAATAGCTTGTAAGAGCAGACATTTCCTCTTGCATACAGAATACTTGGAATATTTGCATATTTAGGTAATGACAATATTTTTTTTATGCTGTAGCTTTGCTTGTGGTCATAAATCCATAATCCACTTCAAGGCTTTATCGTCCCCCAAAATGTGATGTGCTTGAGTTTTTCCAAGTTATGAGCATGCATCTGCAATTCATTAAGCAACTGAGCAACACATTTTCCATTTCACAGTCACTATCTTTGTATGACCTCTTTGGTCTGATGACTCAAACATATTTCATAAATTATTAACGGAGATTACATTATTGAGAGAGGAGCTGTGTAATTACTTGAAGGAGTGCTCAGAACTGGGGTTGTGGGGATCTGCTGAAATCAGAGAGGGAAGGCTGTCAGGAAGACTTCACAGGAGGAGGAAAAAGAGCACAGGAAATTTAAACCCAGAATATTTTCAGATAACTCCCCTCACATTTTCAGGAAAAAAAAATGAGCTTTGCTTGCAGCTCATGACTCTTTCTGTGAATTTTAAATGTCAGATGCTTTAGAGACACAAACCTCCATCCCTCTCTGGCCCTCTATAGGGCTCCATCTCTCTCTGGCCCTTGGAAATACAAGTTTTGAGGCAGCTGGGACTTCTCTGTCCAATGCTGTGAAGATGCTCCCTGTGCATGGGTGCAGAGGTGGCAGATGAGTCTGAAGGACTGGCAGGTCAGTCTGAAGGACAGGTACCCCAGTTTGGGATTATCTGGTCCAGGAAGGACCTGCTGTCTCTGCCCTGGTGTCTGCATTTCAGAGTTATCTCAGTAGCTGATTTTCTTTCTATGCAGTTTTCACACACTTTGCCTTGCCCAGCAGCTTTAAATGTCTCAGAGCAAAAGGGTTTGCTGAGCCCATGCAGCCTCAGTTTTGTCTAAATCTAAGCAGCCAGCTGTAACTCTTAAAGTAATAAACATTATTGGTGTTCTGATAAACGGGAGCAGTGTGGCAGAAAAAGCTGTCCTTTCTAATCCATGGAAGGGCTCAGCTGCCATCATATCTGATTACCTTCAGTGTATTCAATCTTCATCTCCAATCATTCAGTGGCAGTTTAATCAATACATCAAAATCGTGCCCAATTCCTGCTGCTTAGGGAACAGCTCACATCAGAAGTGGTTTCTGGGTTGTGTTCTGGAATCAGGCAAATAATTAAATCAAAGAATGAGTGATAGAAACACTCCTGAAGGAACCTCATTGTTTTCTCTATGATTTATCTGCATTTCCTGGCCTCAGTTTGTACATAACACTGAACTCCAAATAATCCTTCAAATCCTCTCCACACATTAATTCTGAAGGCATCACTGCAGGCCAGTTAAGTGCTACAGATATGTCTCAGAGCAGGTAATCAGAGCAGGGAGAATGCTCTGGTCACTGCTTTATTGCTTTTGCTGATTTAAGACTGTAAAATCTTACCTGAAATTCAGGTTTTAGCTCTTAGCTTATTCAAAATCATAAATCAATGGGCTGCTTTGAAAAAGGTGTCATTAAAAACATGTCTGAGTTCCAACACTAAGTTGTAAATGGTCCTGGACTCCAGAATCCTTTTTCCTTTTGATCAAAATTATACCATGCCTTTCTCCCAGCACTCTTCAGGGATATTTTCTCAAATCCTGATTTCATCATAGTCAAAATATCAATTTTGCTGTCTTCTTAAACTTTTTTTTCTTGCTTGCCTCTTTCTTTTAAGCAAACTGAAGGTTAGAAGCCCTTTTTATTTTATGTAAGGGTCAAAACGAATGTAATCAGTTGTGGGAAATAGTTATTTGGAATAAAATAAATAATTATTTATTTATGAATCTTATTTATTTTAAAATATTTATTAACATTTTAATGAAATAAATAAATAGTTATTTGTGATGAAATAAAGGGGCTTTTTATTTCATGTATTCATTATTCTCCTTTCTTAGAGGAGAGGAGAGGAGAGGAGAGGAGAGGAGAGGAGAGGAGAGGAGAGGAGAGGAGAGGAGAGGAGAGGAGAGGAGAGGAGAGGAGAGGAGAGGAGAGGAGAGGAGAGGAGAGGAGAGGAGAGGAGAGGAGAGGAGAGGAGAGGAGAGGAGAGGAGAGGAGAGGAGAGTGTGCCCTATGCCCGTCCCAGGAGCACCTTCCAGCTCAGACCTGTGCCTCTCCCTATTGAAGTGAAGGAAGACGACCCACCTTTGTTGATCAGCATCGACTTTGTTTATTGATTCAATCAGTCACTTTCTATAACCGTGTTAATTAAGTTCATGCATATTGCAAAATCCGAGCTCATCATAGGTCAGAGATAACACACCAACCCCTCCTTTTGTTTTCAATACCAAGACTTGTGTTCTCAAAACTTACTTTTACTTTCCCAAAACAGCCAAAGATAGAATATGTACCTGTTATGAGAAAACTGCCTGAGAACCCTGGTATGAAAGGTTCTCAAGGCCTTCATGTTTGTCACTTTTGCTTTCCCATACCTTATCCAAGGATAAGATATTTGCTTGTTATTAAAAACAACCTGAGAACTCCTGCTGTTTACAGAAACAGGCTGTGAGAATTTGCTCCTCACAGCTGCCTTTTAAGCCATTTCTGAAAAAATCTCCAACATCTCCCCAGCTCCAGCCCTTCCATGGAATTCATGGAGCTGTCACAGCCTCAGTGAAACTGCCAGCTTGCAATGGCTTCAGAGAGAGATGGGCTGGGGCCAGCCTTCAGGTTACCATCAAATTACAATAATCCCATTCTTCTTTTGATCAGATTTCCTCCTGTGTTTTCAAACACAAGTACCTGAATTCTTCTGAGGTCAGGTCACTTGCTTGAAGTAATTTTTTTTCTGCACTCTGTGCATTTTTTCTTTTCATCCTCAAGGAAGGGCGCTGACTTTTTTTTTCTTTTCCCCCCAATATGTTACCTGTTTTTTTTACACATCAAGTTATGCATCCTAAGGAAGCTTAGCAATAGACCTCATGTGTGAGGCACAGGTTGGCCTCCAGCTGTGACAGCATGTGTTAGATTCTATATTATAATTGTTTTCTGCTCTGATGTATTACATAGAGAAAGATGGGGCCTATCTCAGAAGCACTGATGTGGCTGTAATGTGCTTAAATTGTTTTTTGAGGACAACAAGGCTGCTGGGGCAAGGGGGTTGGTGTATTTGGGGCTCTGCTTTTGACTCACAGCAAACCCTCAGCACCCACTGAGAGCACAGGAGGAGGAATTGATGGCAAGGAAATGCATATTTTGGGACTACAAGATTGTTTTTAACCTTGTCAAAGGAAACCACCAAAACTGAGAGGAGCACAATGAAGAGCTGCACAGCTCCCAGCCCCACAGATTATGTATGGCCACTTTGGCCATGCATTATTTATCACATCTACATTATTCTGGCTTTCTGTGTTTTGCACAAGTCTGGCTTGCAAAAGGCTGGCATAGAAGAGCACTTTTTGTTCCCTGGGCATTGCTGTGGGGAGAGAAAATGGTAACATGTGGTGGGATCCTGCATAAAACACTGATGAAAAATGAGCAAGCTTGTCACTGGAGTCCGAGCATTGCTTTTTAAATGGAAACCAATTGAGTAGTTAATTTTTAAGTAAATTGCCCTTGTTTCTCATAGTAAGCCATTTTGACAGTTGTGTTGACAGTTACCCAATTAAATGTGAATATTTTGGTGGCATTTGAGTGCAAACCAAGCCAGGTGTTTCAATGGCTGCACAGATCTAATTTCCATGAAGGAGGACAGTCCATTCCCCTCCAGGCACTGAGTGGCAGAATTCCATTATGTTTTGTAGAGGAAACCTGCACTGCAAGCAGCAGCTCATGATGTTGCCAGAGGTGGTGTGTGATGTGCACCAAGGAAAAAGGTTATCTGCTCCTGCTGTAATCTTTTTATGGCACAAAAGCAATAAAATTTGCTTTGAGCACTTTGTGAGGATTTTCAAGCCTCCTCCTTGGCCAGAGGGAGGGTGGGAGCACAGGGACATGGATCCTCTCTGCTCTAAGCTGCACCAGGGGGGAAAATCCAACCAGAGAATCCAAATAGGAGGAAAAATACACTAAATGGGGAAGGTGTGGGAGGAGGTTTTTGCTTTAATATGTGAACTTTAAATGATAATTCCCCTCACTGGAAAGCCTCAGGAAGGTGTGGGCTGAGGGGAGTTGGCATTCCTGGCTGCAGAAATGCTCCTCTGCTTTGTGTTCACACAGGTCTCCAGCACTATGGGTGCTCCAGCACAGCAGGACCTCTGCTATCTCTCACATAATGCTCAAAAAATCCTCATCTTGGGAAGCTGCCTGCCTTTGTCAGCCCCTTTCAGTGGAAACAACCTCTTTTTTTTTAAATTTCAAAACATAAGAAACAACTGGAATATTAAGTCCGTTTGCTCAAGATGCCAGGAAATATCTGTCCAACTTTTTATTCCTGCTTAAGCCAAGAGGATTTCTTGCAAATGCAGCACAAATATGTACAAGCAATAATTTTGACTCATGTGGGGCCCTCTGGCTTATCCACTTTCCTGGACTTTGGCATCCCATGTGGGAGTGAGAAAGGAAACAAAGCTGTTCCTCTTTGGGGGAAGGGAAACTGAGGCACCAAACCCTGATCTCTGCCTCTGACTTGAATCCTGCAGGGTGCAGAACCTGAACCTCGTGCACCATCAGCCTCCCACCATCTCTGCTTGGGTTTATTTAGATTTTGGGAATTATTCTTACAGAATAATGCAGAAAGTTGAAATAATGGGACAAGAGACTGTTTTTTCCTGTTGGCCAGTTGCTATAGGAGATTTCAGCTCTCCCCTGCTCTGCTGGCAGAGATCTTTTCATGTGCCCGAGGGATGCATAAAGGATTTGACTTTCCAGGCACAGTTTTGTGCTTAAAATCTCTCCTAGCACAGATTAAAGTACTTCTTTCTGATTTAGCAGAGACCCCTTGAAAGGCTGGATGGAACACATCGTGGTTTTCATCCAGCTTCAGCTGCCAGGCTCAATTAGGGGAGAATTAGGAGTTTGCCTGATGGGAATTGTGCTGACTTAAAGGCTGATTTTCCCTCTTCCACTGATGGCTGGTGGATGCTCAGCCCCCATCCCGCTCAGATATACTTGAAATACAGGAGGAGAAAATAGCATCAAGCCCAGCTGGAGAGTTCCACTTCTGTGGCTTTGCCATTTGGAGGGGAAGTGGCTCCATCCACTGGGGTTTCCTCCCTCCCTGGGTCACCTGGGAGGAGCAGAATTCACAAGAAATCCTGGTGTGAGCCAGAGTGTCTCAGCCTGCCTGGAGCCAGGGGCTGGCCTGGGGCCACACTGCTGAGTCTGCAGCTTGGGGAGAGTAAATAGACATTAATGTGGCACGTATCTATATAAAAATATCCAGAAGGATGAGTATTCTTTGCTTAAAATCTCTTTGAAAATTACTTCTGTAATGCAGAGGCATTCCCAGCTGGCCCAAAGGCCTTTACATCAATGCAGCCACACTTTGAACTACACCAGGAGCTCTTCTGCTTTCATAGCAGGGTATTGAAAACCATCCTCCAAAATGTAAGTGAAGGAGAAATAAATGATTTATTACTTAAAAAAAAAAAACTTAGCTTCTTCTTGCTCTGTGAAACCTGTCTGCTAATGTGTTTAAGCACTGTATCAGCACCCTCAGATTGTATGAGATTTTCTCAAGCAAACCATAACCCCCAATCTTGCAATACATTATAACTGAGCATTTTAATGAAAGAAATGTAGAAATTATAACATTTTAGGGTGAATAAGTAACTTAGTTGTCCACCTTGAATTCCTAGATGCTTCAGGAATAAGGCTCCTCATTCCTCTGTTTCTCCTTTGTTGGGATCATCTTGTTCTGGCAAAAGCAAAAGGAAATGTTACTGAAGAAATGATTTGGTACCTTTGATGCCAAAGTGAAGGAAGCTTTGGCTGTGGTTAAAAGTGTTGCTGCAATGTAGAAGGTGCAGATCTTACCTTATCTTGTATCACTGCTAGATGGCCTAAACCAGCCACTTTTATCCACTGGGAAATTTTGAATTAATTAATTATTACTTGCAGAATAGGATAATGGAGAGACAGAAAAATAAGGTGAGAATAAATTATAAAAACTATAGAAAATAAACTATAGAAAATAAGAATGGAGTACAGGAACACATCTTGCAGGTCACAGGTAATTTATAGCTTTAAATGGTATTTTAATTTTATGAAATTCCTGGCTGATTTATTCCTCTGGGTGAAACAGCTTTTCCCAAGCAACTCCAAGTTATCAGTAGCATGAGAGGTAATACAAATTCTTTTGGCAGGAGCATCCAGTGATGGAATAGCAAACATTGCATTACTAACCCCAATAATGCAGGGAAAACATCTTTCTATTGTGCAAGCAGACAGCAACAGAACACAGAATTTCCCCTCAGGAATAGATCGAGCTCTTACAACAAAAGCTTGTAAAAGCCTTTGTTCTGATCCCTAAGGATTTTATGATTGTCACACAATCTATGTAGATCAGCCATTCACTCTGAGAAGCAGACTTTGCATTTCTGTGATAGCTGGCTGCTGTTTGAATAGCAGGAAAAAAAAATAAAATAAATAAAAAATGAAATGAAATGAAGTGAAAATAAAATAAAATAAAATAAAATAAAATAAAATAAAATAGAGGTGCTTTGGCCATTTTGAGAAACATAAATTTTGTTTCTTTTTTTTTTTTTTGAGAGCAGAAGCAAGAAGATGTCTGAAATGCCCACCTGGATAGTGTGTCCCTGACTGACTGCAGCTAGACCTCAAGGAGGTGTAATACCCTGAGTAGTCTCTAAATATCTATATACAGCTTTTGGTAGTGGGTTTTGTGCTCCAAATCCACTCTGTCCTTAGTTGAATTTTTACATGAACCCATGTCCTGATTAGGTTTTGCTGAGATATGTATCAGCATCCCAAATACTTGTCACACATTCAATGATCCCCATCTGATTGAGATGTTTTCCCTCTCCAAAAAGAGAACAGAGGGATGTTGCTGATGCTGCGTGTGGTTGTTTTAGAGCACTGAGTGTGTGTATAATGTTCATTCCATGCAAGGAGCCTGCACATGACCATGGCCAGAACTACTGGAGCTACCATCACATTTTTCAAGTGATATTTGCCAAAGACGTTTTTATAAAACTCAAAAACCAAGACATGAGAGACACAGCACTCAGCAAGTAGTGTCCTTAGATTATAATAATTCATAAGTGATGGCTTGCTGATCATTGGGAGAGTGATCTGAGGTCATATTTGTTCAACTCAACGTGATTTCCTTCAATCATATTTATTCAACTAAACCTGATTTCCGTCACAAACAGGCTGCACCCTACAATGGTTTAATTCATTAAATTAATACTTAAATGTGTTTTACCCCAATCAGTAGCCCACATTTGGGCCAAAATAGTAGACTCTAAATGGGAAAAGAAACCATCAGGATTTATACTTGTCTACATCCAGGTTACCCCTCCTTGCCATCTTTATGAAGTGCAGGGCTGGTGTTTGCACTGCTGCTCCCTCCCCTCTCCCCTTGTCATTAGCATTCCCCTCCCTGCCAGCTCCAGAGGGGAGCTGTAATTAAAATTCAATCTGACAGAGCATGTCAAATGCAAAGGGTCCCTTTGGCACAGAGTCTTTGCACAGAGCCCCTGCTCATTCTGTGGTTGCTCAGTTCAGTGTGCTGCTTTCTAAGAACAAATGGGCAGGAGGAGGTCGGGCTCCCACAATATCCTACAGCAATTTTGTTTAGGTCATTTTCTTGACCATTAAATGCCATGCATTTATTGGTTCTTTCTTGCTTATAAAAGCAAAGCAATAATCCATGAATTATTTCTCTTCAGAGCCTGGATGTGCTCAGTGTAACAGAATATTGTCCCTGGAGCAAGGGCAGCTCTCTCAAGGCTGGCTCTTTTCAGCTGCCACTCCTTGGGGATGTGCAGGGAGGGATGAAAGAAACCAGTCCAGAGCAGAGCTTCCCAGTGTGGAACATCTCCCCCAGCTTCACCTGGATGATCTAGAAAACAAGAAATACATGGCAATGCTTCAGCAAGGGGGCCTTGAGGTGAGGTTTGTGTTTGGGAAGTGTGACAGTGCTCACAGGGGTTTTCAGGATGAGGGGAGAGACGTAGATCTGACTCCATATTTCAGAAGGCTTGATTTATTATTTTATTATATATATTACATTATAACTATACTAAAGAATAAAAGGAAAAGTTTCATCTCAGAAGGCTGGCTAAGCTAAGAATAGAAAGGAAAGAATGATAACAAAGGTCTGTGGCTCGGACAGAGAGAGAGAGCCAGCTCTGCTGTGAGTGGTCACTAATTCTAAACATCCACACGAGACCAGTCACAGATCCACCCATTGCATTCCACAGCAGCAGATAACCATTGTTTACATTTTGTCTCTGAGGCCTCTCAGCTTCTCAGAAAGGAAAAAACCCTAAGAAAGGATTTTCATAAAAAGATGTCTGCGACAGAGAAGGGCTTGCCAAAGGTGTCTGGGGGTCTGATGGATATGGGGCTTGGATGAATGAGAGGAATTGAAGACTGGCAGTGGCCCTGCACCAGCTCAGCTCCCCCTGACCACTGAAAGTCAGGAGATCACCCAGAGGACACACAGGACATCCCAGCAGGACAGGGATGAGCTGTGGAGGATGAGGAGGATGGAGCAAGGACCAACAGGGCTTTTCCCTGGCAACAAGGACAGGACTCAAGGGTCTTGTTCCATCAGGGAATTCTTTACACCAACTTTGCCAGTCAATTCCATTTGCTGATGAACCTCAGTGAATCCCACTCTTCCCAGTGAGCAGAGGGTCTGCTATTATGTATTAACGATGGAAAATATAACCTCACTTTCTTCTGAGGTGTGGGAACTCTGGTAGCTGGCATTGTTGAGCACAGAATTTGTTCCTGGGAGGATTTCTTGACACTTGGAGCTCATTGAAATCTATGAGCATGAGTCCAATGACTTAAATGTTGGTTTTAATTTATCCCTGGGCTGCTGCGGGCTCTGAGCAGGAGCTCTGTTTCTGTGTTAGTTACAGTGCCCTGCCTGGGCTGTGAGGGGGAACACCAGCACCTTCCCCAGCTTATCCATGAATCCATTCTGGGATTTCCTTCTCTGGTCTCTCCCCTTGTTCCTGCCCAGCTTTCCTGTGGTACTTCCAAAGAGCAGCTCCATGCCTGCTGTGCCATGGCTGTTGGCACACACTTGGTCTCAGCTTTGTGTCCCTAGATGTGTCTGTTTGTACTGTGACTTACCCCACCTCTCTTAGGACTGGAATATTCACCAAATGCCATCCAAAATCAATGGTAGGGAGGTTAAAGTTTTAGAAATTTTAGCCAAGTTTTAATTACAGCTGCTGTAATTAGCACTTGGGCTCTGAGAGCACACACACGGAGCTGGTGGTGAAAGCTCCTTCTATCATCAGTATAAAGGAAAGAGACTTGCTCTCAGCTATCAGCCTTAGTCAGCAATGACCTTTTCTTCTTTGACACTTAGCTTATGATTTTTTACCATGTTTGTGCATGTGAAGCACAGAAAAAGGCCCAAGAAGCAGGTGGGGTTGTAAATTGGGTGTGTGAATCCCTTGATGGGAAGAAGGCTCTTCCCCCTCTGGTTTCCCTCCTCTTGTGATTTACCAGCAAGGCTGTAGAGCACAGGAGAGCTTCCAGCTTGTCCTGTTTGATTTCAGGTGCCTTGGTCCTGACTGAGGCCAGGGAGCACTGAAGGAGAGTGCTGGAGTGTGAAAGGCATGTGCACTGCCCTCCCCAAAGCTTCTTTGTTAAACTGAAAAAATGATGTTAACTCTCATATTAACTCTGCTTGATGCTTCTCTGAATATGATCCAGCATCATTCTGCAGGCAATAAAATTTGGTGTCAAAGCACCAAAGTAATTTATTTTACCCATTCCATCCACGCCCTCCTACTCAGGATGGAATAATGCACACCAGCTGTACTTTAGAGCCTAGCTGGCTTTGAACATTACAAAGATATAAGCTAAATTCAGGAAATTACCTTGCTAAGGGCTCATTGAAGATTTCCATATATGGTGCTTATTACTGTTATTGCAAATGAATTCATGGGAAATTTAATTAAGTTCTCAAAAAGAAATAAATGGGTTTCTATCTATTAAGAACACTGGCCAAGCTTACTTTTGGCATATTTCCTTGTCCCATAAAGGTTTTCAGAACATTGCTTTTCTCTGAGTAATCTTGTTACTAATTTAAGCCTTGGGGTCAGCACCAGCTCTCTGTCTAACATGGGAAATGTTGATAACTGCAATGAGCTGCACCTGTAGCCAGGGATGCTTTAAATATTGAGCTCACTGCTCTCAAATAACACTCTCAGAGGCCTCACATTGACTTTTCCTGCCTGTGGCTCCTCTGTATTTCAGTGTGGATATGTGAAAACAGCATCTTCAGTTCTAGAAGGAGGGGATGCTGTGTTATGTCACCAGATGATGCCATATGTGATGGTGATTATACACACATATATATACATATAATTACATTGCCCAAATTAACCTTGTGCCAGAGAGTTTGGTGGAGGGGATCAGCCTGGGGTGAGACTTGGTTCCTGGAGTACTGAAGCTAATTTAAAATAACATATTTCATACATTTGCTGCCGATCTCTGAGGACATGAGACAGCCATCCTGAGCTGGAGTTACACCACAGAAAAGTGGGATTTGCTGATTGGTTGTAAGGTAAGGCTTTTTATGAATTTAGCAACAGACAGGAAATTATGTAATGCTTGGTCTCTTTGGTCTTTCTAAACCAGCTGTACACTTCTACCTCATTTATTATTTAGAGCTGATATGTTGCTTTATGTGGTGAGGAATTTATGCTGTCAGATATTGATTTGGTGAAAAATCATAGAGCCACTTTGGTATTTCTATTTGAGCTTGGAAAAATAAGCTATTGTCAACTGTGTGGAGGCTGCAGCTGCCCCAGGACATGATCTGATCTTGGGGTGATGGAGCAGGCCAATAATATTATTTCTAATAACAATAGGAATGAAAATGAGAGAGAGGAGTAAAACTCAATCACTCAAACTACAATTGCTCATCACTCACTGGTCAATACCCAGCCCATTGCTGAGCAGTGATCGATCAATGGCTTCCAGTTTGTGTCCTGAGTGTGACATTCTCTGGTTTGGAGCATTCCTTTGGCCTCTTTGGGACAGCTGTCCCTGCTCTTTGTGTTCCTGCTCACTGGCAAAGCATGGGAACCTGAAAAGTGCCTGACTGTGTCAGGCCTGCTCAGCAACAACTAAACCACCAGTGTGTTACCAATGTTGTTCTCACCCTAAATCCAAAACACAGCACTGTACCAATTACTTTGAGGAGCATTAACTCTGTCCCTGCCCAAACCAGGACATTATGGATACCCAGCCCATCCCCTCCCATGGGACAGGGATTCAGCTCAGGTGGTGTCAGAAAGAAAATCAGCTTCTCTTGTGGCATTCCTGAAAGACCTCAACCTCTGCTTTCACTGGGGAGAAAGGGGTGCCATAATGAATTTTGGGCAAAATCTCTGACTGGGAATTGGAGTTAGGACAAAAATAAGTATTTTATTTAGGGTGAGATCCTAGGCATACTTATATCCATGTAAGATTTTTTTTTCACTCCCAAAACTGATTATACACATCAGCAAATAAAAGGTTGTGCGTATTTTCATTGACTTATCCTAAAACTTACCTGTGCCCAGCCTGCTTTCTAGTTGGAGTCTGGTAGGGGTGTAGCAAGTGCTGGACAGGTTTTGGAGGGTGAGAAGCACAGGGAAGGGAGAAGGGTGTGCTCTGGGCCCTTTCCCCAGCAGGACTGGCTCCTGATGGGTGCCTGGACCTCCAGGCAGGGTGGAAGCGAGTCAGCAGCACCATCTGCTGCAGACAGCCAGAACGGCAGCAGTGGGAATTAAATGTGGATTTCAGGGCTCAGATGCTGACTGCAGACCGCGCTGTAAATCACAAACATCGGGCTGAAGTTGCCCAGTGAACAGCAATGGGCTCAGCTGGTGCTCCAATATGAACACGAACTCCGATGTAAATCTGCCTTGCTAAAATAAGAAATGGCAAGTTTGTACAGAGCCTTTGAGGCATTTCAGATGGAAAGGAGTCAGGGGAAGTAAGCCCTCCCTAATTATAGAAGTTGGTCAAAACCTCTGATTTAATCCCAGAAAAGGAGAAGTTCAGCAGTGACCTCTGTATCTGAGGGCTATAGGACACAGCAGTTTTGGGACAGTGGTGGCACTTGGTGAGGTCATTAAATGAGAGGACTGAGAGCTGTTTGGAAACCTCTCTGCTGCCCTTTTCCACCCTATAATTGGTAAACTGTTTTCCTGCAAAGAATGGAAAATTGAGCAATGTGCTGAAGGCTTGATCCAAAGCATATTGGTTTCGAAGCCCATCCCAAAACTTGAGCTGCAGGGGAATTCAGAGTGTACTCATCCCAATAAATCTTCACTCAGAGCAGTAGAGAACAAATTTATTTTTCAGCAAACATATAGGAGGTGCCAGATAGATGCACCAATCACCTGAAAATGTGGGTAGCACATTTTGAACTGATCTCAGCAACTGGAAATCCTGTGGAAATGGTGTTGAACAGGGGCATTTCACCTCAGGGACCTGTAAATATGAATAACCTAAAAAGTGCTTGTAGGTCTATATGGTGTCCTTGAAATTTTTTCTCTGGGAGGAGTGGAGGTGCCCAATACCAGGTCCTTGTCAGACTGATAAGCAGATGAGGGATTTTGAGGGAGCTCCCCTGGGCATGGCAGGATCTCTGACTGAGGCTGGGGATGCTCTGGGGCCCTTGGCCCTGCTCCATCTTGCTCAATGCCCAAGAGCAAAGCACAGAGGACTGTAAGGAGACTCCCCAAACAGCCTGGCTGTTGCATCTGTTTCCCAACAAGGCTCATTCTGCACCCAGCAAGGGCAGCCCAGGGCTGTTTGTCCTATCCAGGAATGTGTGTTTCCAGTAAGCTCCTCTCATGAGAGGAAGGCATGTTCAGGAAACCCAGAGCAATTTTATTTCCTCATTTCTAGACACACAAACAAAAAAAACCCCAGCAAAACCCAAAAATGTTGTCAGAAACTCCCAGCAGGATAAAAAATTCTGGTGGGTGGAGGGCATTGGTGAGGAGGGGCTTTGAATTGGTCCTGTGGGACTTGGGCCAAGGAACCCCCAAAGCACCCCAGTACCAGGAGAGTGCTTGGATGCCCACCACAATATTGTGCTACTACCCCTGAGCCAGAGAGTGCAGTCAGCCTTCTGCTGGGGCTTTGGAAAACAGTGTCCAAAGCTAGGATGAGAATTGCCTGAATTACTCTTAGTTTAAAGAGCTGCATCATAAATAAGGGGCAAAAGTAATTTTAAATGCAAAGTTCTGCCTTAGCCCTGTACTTTGCAAAGCCCTGTTGATAGTAGAAGTTTTACTTCAATCTCAGTCCCACCCCTGATGACTGTGCTGGAAGCAGGGCTCTACCTTATCCTCCAAGTGGAAGGTACACAGACCTGTTTGAGAAAGCCCCAAGTTCACCCTCTATATTTATTTTGGGGACAGGCTAAGGAAGGATCTAAGATCCTGACCTACAGTTACATCAGCTTATTCAGCTTCAGCAGCCAGAGCACGTGGCTATTAGTAATCTAGTGAAAAATGTAACAGCACTTGCTTAAAAATAAACAGCCTACTCAAAAAAGGAAGTTACAATAAATAATCTGCATGAGAGGTAGCAATAAAAACTTCATGGCTGGAGTCATAATTGGCTGTAGAAATAAATGTCTGCAGAGAAGGAGGTATTGAATATTTCCCTCCATACATCTTGCCACTGAAATTTCCCCAAGTGGAAGAAAGCAAAAGCTCCCAAGCCTGAGTGCCTGGGAAGGAGACATCACTGTATTTAGAGTCACCTCAGTGCCTCTGCCCACACAACTTCCTTTCTTCAAGTCACGCTGGAGAGAGAAAATGTTTCCCCTCCACTTGCTCAACAGAGCATGGTGAGCTCATGAGCAGGAGACTTCAACTTTCAAAGGTTGAACTCGGCCAAGGGCTGGTTTCCCTCGTTATTTATGTTTTCTTCAGCAGCTCCCCTGAACTGAGGCACTCTCTGCTAAACTCATATTCACCAGCTTTCACTCCTCCTTGTCTGGAAAAGTTGTTGCCAGTGGCTGTGGTCGGCCTGTGAGTAATCCTCCAGAATTACTGCAATCCCAGATAATCGGGACTTGCCAGATGAGACAGGGACAGCCCAGCAGGGGGGTAGGAGAGATTGCTGCTTACATCTTCTTTCTGCTAGTTTTGAGTGATTTCAGCTTGAAAATGAATTGCTTAAGAACTGCTCTAAAATAGAGTGGTAAAAACAGACGAACTCCCACCTGGCTTTGTACCACCAGATCCCCAGTCAGAGAAAGGACCCAAATCCCATTTCCAGGGAAGAGACTGATCCAGACCCCAATAAAGCCATGGCAATGCTGCCAATCTACTGCAGCTCTGACCTGACAGAGTTCAGAGAGTTGTTCTTAACTACAACATCCCACCCTGTGTTGCAGAGATGATATCCTCCCACACATGTTGATATTGTTCTCCAGAAGGCGTGTGGTTTTTTTATTGTGCTGGTAGAGTTAGATGAAACTAATGAGTCAATGGTCCCACATTTTTTAACAGATGGTTGAGATACAGCACTTTTGGTTTTAGTCAGCTGATGTGCTCCAGTGCCTCTGTGTTTTGGACTGCTTGGGATTACACCTGTAGGGAAAAGAGGCTTAAAATGTCTGTGGATGCAGATTGTGGAGTGATGGTCCTTGCTGCAGGAAGCCCTCCATGGGTTTTAAGAACCCTTCAAGGGGAGTGGTGTCCTTGAAAAAGAATAAAATGGTGTCCTGAGAGTGGCATCCTAATTAGCCCCACACCAAGAGCAAGTTGATTGCCACTGGTGTCAGCCAGATTTCATTGCACACCTTCTCTCAAGCCATGGTGTTCTTATTCATGCTGGGCAGTACCACTCTGAGGAAGCAGTCACTGGTTACAACAGGGCTACTCATGGCAGGCACCAATACTCAACATGAGTAAACAGCTGTACGTGTGTGATGGGGTGTACAGAGCTCTTCAGGGGCCTCTGGTTTGCAGCTCCAGGAATGCATGCACACTAATGCCAAATTGCAGATAAATGCCCTCAAGGTTGTGCTGGCATTTCTGCAGAGCCAGAAAAACAAAGGGGTTTCAGTGATTTGAGTTGGAAAGATTTCTCCTCTATTCTGAACTGATTTCCTTCCTGTCATTTTCTGGGTTCTGTTGACTGAGCTGAGAAGCAATGTGTGTAAAAAATAGGGTTTACAGACCTCATGGTACTTGAATTCCTGCTTTAGAGTGCCCATACTGGCAGCTCAGAGCATGGCAACCAGCTTGAAGATAGCAAAAGTTGTCAAGCACATTGCAATGCTTAGTTTTGCCACTCTATGGATGATTCTATTTGTAGCTTCCTGTGTTGACTGTGTAGAAAAGCCATCAAAAAAGAGCTGCTTGACATCTTGGACCCATTGTGCAGTTTGGTCCTTGTACCTCCATGGCCTCCAGGGCAGAGATGTTGGGCTGCCAAGTATGATGGCAGCTCTCAACACCAGGGATTTTGGGCTCCTCTGGCACTCAGTCCACAGGTATTTCAATAAATCTCACTCTGAAACGTTTCAGAGGAGCTGGGAATGGGCGAAAGGAAAAACTTTGTTTAGAGAATGGAAAAATCCCATTGCCTGTGCCCTCTCCATAGACTCCTGGAGGTGGGAGGGTGCTTTGAGTGGCATTCGTAGAGGCTGCCAGTCCCACGTAATTCACGTAGGAAGTTTCTCACTGTTACAGGCTTCAGGGACATTTCTTCCCCCTTAGTGACCTAATTTTGGTGAGTGAGCAACTGTTTGGAAGGACTTTCCTGCCTTTCTGACTGCAGCTCAGAGCCAGAAAGGCAGGACCCAGGTTCAGAAGTTCCTGGTGGCACTCCACAGTTCTGCCCAGGAGCCCCTGGTGTCCACAAGGTGACATTCAATGGACAGAATGTGACAGTGTTGCTAGAATAAATAGAACCTTAAGATATTAAAGCAGCAAAAAGCAAGCTTCAGATCCCACTGAGAGTAACTGGATGTGGCTGACTGAACTTTCACAGGGCTTTGCCAAAAGAAAGTAACTTTTTTTTTTTACACAAGGCACATGATTTTCCTTTGAAAATATGTTTACAGAATAGAGCCCATTGCTTCATCAGTCAGTGAATCCTTGATATTTTCATTTATGTGGTTTCTTATTCAACACGTGTTTGAATCATAAGACTTCTGCCCCTTTATCTGAATTTATCTACTGGGAGCATTTTTAAGAGTGAAATGTCAGTCAGGTGCATGCCAGACATGCAACAGTTTTTTCTCTGCCTCCCCGACTCAGTTCTCTGGAATTCCCCTCTGCTTCCTTCTCATTTTTCATGTCCTCTTTCTAGCAGAGAACAGACACAGGGTTTTCTCTGACCAAGGGAGCACACTGAGGTCCTAGGACCAGCTCCTTGCTTAGCATCTTCAATCCATTGACATCACACCAGGAGATGCTTTTGTTTCCCAGATGAGAGTCTTTGAAGACTCCTCGTATTTTTTTAGCTGATCTGTTCTGGTTTGGTACTGGAAGGTTCCTGCAAGCTTTTGATGGGTCCAGAACCAGACAGCAGCTGGTTGTGCTGCTGAAGTGTTTTTCAGGTGGGTTTTTCCTTGGCTTTATTGACATAGCAAAGGAAGGGACAACCAAACGAGTCAGGAGCATGGGAAGCTGTGGGTGCACAGCCAGACCTGTCAGCAGGTGAAGCACTTCTTGTCATCTGGATGTCTCTTGTTTCTGATCTCTTGTGCTGCAGCTGCATGGAGATCTGAGGATGTGGGCAAAGCTGGAATGGGAACAGAATGTCATTACTTGTGGTGAATTATTTCTTCATGCTGAGTGTAGGAGAAACCGTAAATATATGCAATGGCACGGCATTAGCATACTTCCCTCTTCACAATAATAATGCAATTTTCTAGAAAATATCATAGAAATCCTGGCCAGAATTTGAATAAGTGAAATAGATATTTATTTTTCCCACATTTAGTTTTTCACTTAAAATAATACACCTAGGTGTCACCAACAGCATGATGCATGGGCAAGAATGACAAAGAATAAACATGGGGGTGGTGTGATGCTGAGCAGAGGCAGCTTGATGTTTGGTGGTTTAGGCAAGGCATGTTTAGGACCAAAACACTGTATCTAAAATACATGATCTTGCATGTGTGCCCCTGTTAGCTGCCCCAGAATGTTCTCCTGGCTGGTGTGTGCACTGATAGCACAGGCAAATGGAGCTGCTGGCATTGATGCCTGTGTCACATGCACTGTATGAGAACAGGGCAACATCTGGCATTAAGTATTTCAGGCCCCCAATCAGAAAATTGAGTGTAAGAGGAAATGTGGTGGTTCTGTTGTCTCCTGGGTGCTTTAAAAAACAAGACAGACTCAAGAATAAAACTATTTCTTAATGAGGCCTACATGATCTTTCCAGTATTAAGACTGCAATGAGCTCAGACAGCATCTCCCCAGAGTGCTGACGTGGGGTTTCAGATGTGTCTGCAGTCAGCAAAGGCATCACCCTGCTGCTGAGGTCCAGGGCAGAGCCCTCTCCATCACCCAGGGAGCTGAGGGACAGGGTGGCTTTATTCAGCTCAGCCTCACAGCAAACCTGGGAAGGGGACACAGCACACCTGGCAAGGTCAGCACATGGTGGTATCTTGTTTCCTTACATTTGGATGTGCTGAATTTTACTGGTGATGCCCAAGCTGGGCAAGAATCCTGCTCACTCACCAGCAGTGGAAGAGGAGTTGCAGTGCTAACGGGGCCTGTGATTTCCCAATAATTACAAGGTGCTGTGATTGCACATTTACATTTGCTGCTGATGATGGTGTCTTTCAGAAAAAGGTATAGAGGATTTTACATGACTTTCAGCTGGAACACAGTGTCACCAACACTCCCCCTCCCAGGCTGGTGGAGCAGTTCTGATTGCCTGCAACACTTTATTAATAGACTTGCCAACATCAAGGAAAGGTTGATGAACACTTAGGATACAGGGAAGTGCCAGTGACTGCACCTTGTGCTGCTTCTGCTAATAATGTGTAGAAATGATAAATAATGTATTTATTTTCTGCCTGAGACAAGTTAGTGTCATCAATAGGTGGCCTTTCCTTGGCCTTTCACAACGGCATTCAGCAGCCCTGACCTCTGATGCTCACACCAGGGCAGGGACAGGGAACTGTGTACTTCTTGCTCCATGGTTTAGCAAGAGTCAGTTTCTGGTAGGAGAAAACTGAGGGCTTTCATGCCTCACACAGAAAGAAGCATGACTTTCTTTACCCAAAGAAACCCTTATTCCAGAGGTTATATCTGACCTTGGGTGCATTGCTCTGGAGAGGGTGATGAGAGCTGGTCTCAACCACATATTTGATTCTATCTCAGCAAGGTCCATCAAGGCTGTCCTCAGCAAGGACATCACTGTGGTTTGAGTGGTGCTTTTTGCACTTGCAGTGGATGGGTAATGCAGCTGGTTAAAAACCCTTCTTCATGGCGAGGAAGATGATTTTCCATGAAATGACAGACAGATATTGAAGTGCCTTGTAATCACCTAGCATGAACAGGGCAAAATTTAGCTCTTTAGAAGAAGCAGAACTTGAGTTCCTGGGCTTGGACAGCACCTTCTCCAGGTGCTCTGATCCTTTGGTGCTTGTAGCTCCCAGTACACCCCATATCCAGTAAATCCAGCCACTGCTGGGGAAAATTCAGTGAGATAGGCTTTATCAGCTCCAGACAGAACAATCTGCTTCAGAAATACCTCTCTCCTGATAGGGATCAGGCCTAACTGATACAGGAACTCCCACTGGTGTGTATCAGAGCATCTGTGAGCCACAACGTGGAGCCTCCTCTTTGCCTTTATTGAAATGTAAAAGATTTCCGGGGGTTCTGACAACAATCAGACTAATTAGTGGGTGCAGACAGGGGTGTGAGGTTCCTGGATACTCAAGGCTGCTCTGCACTGCTTGGATGCCACAGGCAGGCAGGTCTGTAGCAAGGGCAGCCCAGGTGAGCATGGGAAGGTGGATTTCAGGTAACTTTGGCTAGTTTAGACTCAACCCTTGGCTGGCTGCTGAGCAAGGCCTTTGTGCAGCAATAACTTCTCCTCGAGGCCTGCTGTGCAATGGCTTTCCATGGATATCACTAGAGAGTTTCCTCCATTCCCCCACAGCTGTACAGAGTGAACTTTTTACTTCATTTTACCCAGTAATGGCACTAACTGCTGGGAAAGCAGACTAGATCAGCTCCAGGTCTGGCTTTGTGACTGACCAGCTCCTTAGAGAAGGGTCAGCTCACTTCAGCCATATCCATGGAAGCTGCTCTGCCAGGTTATTGAGGCCACTGAAGCAGTTTGAGCACCCAGCTCTCAGCACTGCATCTTGGGCAGGGTGTGGAAGGCTGAGCCGTGTGTCTGCTCATGGAGTCACTGAGCTCTGTGCAGTTTGATCCAGGCTCTGCTATTCTATATCAGCTCTCCCCACACAGAAAGGGGCACTGGTGCTTCCCAAAGGCCTGGCAAAATGGAAAGAAGCAGTGAGTGGTTGGAGCTGCACTGCTGGGGCCATGCACTGCACATGGCTGGCATGTGTGTCTGGGGACACTGATGCTCCTCCCAGAGCATTTTCCCCATCTTCCTCACAGGCTGGCACTGATGGGAATGTGTTGGATGAGCACAGAACTAAGGGAAATGTGGGGGAACAGCTGATGGAGGGATGCAAACAGAGGGGCAAAACCACAAAGGCATTTTGCTGGGCAAGCTGCCTCTTTTTTTGCTTCTTGTGCACACATATTTGAAGTAAACATTTAAACTCCTCCCTGGATTTGCACTAAGGGAAGGGCCATCCCTTCTTTGTGGCTGAGTGGCCTTTCTTCACAAGCAGGACATGGGTTCACATTCAGCATGTTGGGTTGGGCTCACAGGCCTTTAACTGCCCTTTTCTTAATGAAGCCTCGTTAAAGAAAAAGAATCCTCTGGCAAATGATCCTTTCCAGGTGGATGGAGGCAATGCCATGGCCTCACAAAGCCTGTTCAGATCAAATGGCAGCCTGCTGAGACAATAAGGGGAAAAAAGAGTATTACATCCCTGTGGGGATCTGAAGTAGGCACACGTTCTGAGCAAAGCATTTTATGATCACTCAAGAAGAGTTTTGGGAAGCTTTTTTTTTATATATGGGCAGTTTTGATCTCAACTATACATAGTTTTGGCCCTTGATGCTGCCAATTACCTCTGTATAATACGGATTTAAAATACTTGCCACACTGTCTTGCTAGCTGAAGGCATCCTTTTTGTACATCCAAGAGTGTGAAAAGTAGCCCGAAAAATTCAGCAAATTGGCCTTTATCCTTTAAATCCTCTGCTTCAAAAACCCCACAAGTCTCAGCAGGCTTTATGTACTAAAGACTTTTTTATTTTGCTTTGGATTTGCGATTCTCTCACTGCTTAATTTTTGACTGAAGACAAACTCTTTAGGTGGTGACATAGAAATGTAGAAATATAGTAGATGAGGGAAAAAAAGGGATTCTGATTTCAGGTGGAGAATATTTTAGTATTAATTAGAATAATATTTGATATTCTGATTTCAGGTGAATAATTGAAGACATTTGAGGAGGGTTTAGTTTGATGATGTGTGTGTCAAGGCCTGTTGGGAAGCAGAAATATGAAAATCTTGGTATTTGAACTCATTGTGGCTACTAATATTCGTATTTCTAATGTTAAAAAAGTCTCGTTCTTTTCAGATAGTGCTTGTAATGAAATATCTCAAAAGGCACATAAAGCACAGGAATCATTCATGGGATTGTATAGAAACAGCCTGAGAAAGTTTTCACTGAAAATCTTTACTTTTTCCATGCAAAACTATTATTAGACAGTGGGAAAGGAAATAAACACCTTCCCTCTGAATTGATGAGATTGTGTATTTTAAAAATGGGCTGTGATTTAATCTCACCTTTTATAACAGGATTTTTTGGGAAGCAGATTTAGACCTGAGTGTTGTTGATGTGAAGATAGCTCAGTTTCTCAGGAAAGCTGAGGAGAATAAGGCACCAGAGACCAGGGCTGCTGGGCCAAGTGCCCTGTTCTCAGTGCTCTTTGCTCCTGGTTAAAAGCAGTTTCTCACATGTCTCTACAGGTTGTGCTGGTTTAAATACAACAGGGGAAGTTTGGCAGAAGTCTACAGTTTGCTTTTCACTTTAAAGCAGTCCAGTTAAACCAGTGCCAGTACTTAGGGCAAATGCATTTAAACCAGTTAACTCTCTAATCAGTTTAACTACCACTGATGCTGTACTGAATTACATTAAATCAGCATAAGTGAGAGTTTAACCTGGTTTATCTACGTCTGCTCTGGCCTTTGCACCAGTTTAATTAACTGGATTTGCAATGCCTGTTGGCCACATGAGGTTTGGCCTCACAAACTTTATTCCACAGAGGTTTGCTGAGTTTCCAGCCCTTGCTGCCAGCTTGTCATGGCTGTTCCAAGTGCCAGTCTGTGATACCTGCTGGGATCCTTCCCTGCCCACTAGGGCTCAGCAGGATGAGCCTTGAGAAGCAAGACACAAATGATTTCCCACTGGAGGAAAAACTGGTCCCCAGGAGTAGCTGGTGACACGCAGCCTGCTGCCAGCTCTTCTGACCCTGTCCTTGGCCTTGGATTTGTCATTCTCAAGGCAGTAGTTCTTAGAGCTGTTCTAGCCCAGGAGAACCTCAGCTTTCACTCAAAGAAAAGGCCAACTCCCTGCTTCTCCCCTTGCAAATGCACAGTCACCACTTCTGAGCTGACTGGGTGTTGCTGGCTGGAAGCCCAGCTCAGAGCTGGTCAGATCCTGCTCTCCAGGTCAGGCACTGAAGGCAGGAGTCCCCAGACTCCATCCTGCAAGTCCTGTCCCTTGAATACCTCCCCAAACCATGCAGGACTGACCATTTGTCCCTGCAGAGGCAGCTGTGATCCCCCCACACCCTCTGTTTGAACCCAGGAACATCTGCCTCGAGCACCAGGCTCAGTCTCTGGCGTGGAAATCATGAAGGCAATTCTTTTGATGAAGAACCAAAGGGAATGACTTAATCCCAGTCTAGGCTCTTTTTTTTTTTTTCTGCCCTAAAGCCAAGTCAGAATGACATTGCTCTTCCAGCTTCTGTTTGTGCCACCACTGCTGTTGCTAACCAGTGTCATGAGTTAGCATCTGGAAAGAGGAACATGTGAAAATCAAAACAAGGATATTGAACAAGAGAGATTGTCCAGTTCCCCCTTGAAATCTTCTGTTACCTATCCAAATATGGCAGAGATGAAGAAAGGGAGGACTAGGAATTAGTGAATGATTCATTAGAGTAACATAATTCATTCAGGAGCCCCAGCTGCAGAATTAATCTCCTTCAGTTCTGCTGATAAAACCACCCTGGGACTGACAGGGTTTCAGACTTTGTTCCAAACTGATGACACATTCTTAGAAACTATATTTTAAAATATGAACTCTCCTTATTTCTCCTGGTGTATTCATGTAACAAGGGGGCCCATTTTCAATCTGTGAACTCCAAACTTTTTTCTAAGAGAAGCAAATGCAAACTTTGCAGGGGAATTATTAGACCTGGCACTAGCATCTTGTGTGGGGCAGGCTCTGGAGAGCAGGCCTGTCCTGCTGAGACATGGGGTAGCTGACCTGTTGTTTTCCCTCATAAAATGAGTTTTTGGATTCCTTCTCAAAACATCTGGTTGTTTCTGGCTGTCTAGCAAAGCCCTGCCTGAAAACTTACCAAGCTTGGAAAAATTATCTTGCTGTATGTGGCTGCTGGTTTTCATGTATGTCAGAGATATGTCATGTCCTGCTCTTGTGACAATCAGGCTAAATTATAATTCTTTGCAAAACTCTATCTGGTATATTCACAGCTAAGCAGCAGCTAAATGTCCATGAGTTTCATCCCTCTTAGGCATTTTCTACCCTAAATGGAAGCAGGATTTCCTGTCTGTTACACTTCTGAGGTCCTGTCTGTAGGGAGCTGAGAGGAGATTGTTTGGTTTCTTTTCCTGAGAGGGGAAAAGAAAACCCTTGATTGGAAAGCAGAAAGGGTGAAAAACTGAACCTTATTGGAGAAAAAACAAACAGCACTCAGGGTAGGCAGAAACTGTGATTAAATAAAAGTGTGTGGGTATCACTGGGAGGTGGAGGGAGCTGAAGTCCAAACAAGGGAAAATGTGTCTTGCCTGGGCAAAGAGATGGGATGGAAAGAGATGGGTGACAGGCTGGGGGTCCCCAGTGTGGCTGGAGAAAAAGGAACTGGGACAAGAAAAGAGATATTGGAGATGGGAGATTTTAACTGGCATTATATGTGCTTGGTGGAGCAAAGGAATGGGACAGGGATGTTCCTGTGAGACTCACAGAACCTCTCCATGGCTACTGGAAGCTCTCACTTAAATGCGCCCTTTCTTCCATACTCGATACTGAAAGCTTTTACCAAGTCTTATTCCTTGTAGGGAGATAAAGAATGATAACTTTTTGTCTTTTAGTCTGCAGGGGTACATTGCATTCTCTTCATGAATTTCACAGTGTACAATGCAGAGTATGAATGCAAAAGTCTGGGAACTTTCTTCACCATTAAATCACATGTCTGTTTATTTTTTATTTTGAATAGCAGCATTGACTGCTTCCTTTCCTCTTCACATGAATGCACAAATAGTTGGTGCGGGGGAATTCTTGCAAACTGGGAACTCTGCTGAGTTGTGTGTCAATTTTTTGCCTACTTATAGAGATATCAATCTATGTTGTTGCTCCCTGCTGTCAACTAGAGATCCCCAGACTGTGACTGGAGTAACATTGCTGATGGGAGAATAATTTTAAATGGTACTTGGAAGAAAAATACAAATGATGAGAATTATAAGTGAGGATGTTACAAATAAGGGAATTACAAAGAGTAATGGGGAGGGGGAAAAGCAGCAGCTCTGCTCAATGTGCTTGCTGCACATTAAATTTTTATCCCATGGTATCTGAAAAGCATTGCTGAAATCACAGGAAATGTTGGTTCAGAATGAGGGAGAGCTGTGTCTCCTGATAAATTTTTCTCAGGAGCTGCACAACCAAAGTCCTTCAGTCTCCTGAACCTTTGTGGTGCTTTCTCCGTCTTGATGGGAATTCACTCTGAAAAGGAGAATTTGCCCAATAAGTTGAACACACTTTAATGGTTTTAGCAAAATCAGACCCATCATTTGAAGAATAACTGAACAATGCTGACCCAGTACCTACATGGCACTGGGGAGCCCAGACACAAGTGCTCGTGGCTTTTGAGGGAGTTGAGTTAGTTTGGGTGAAAAATGAGACAGAAGTGTCACATAAACACTGAGACTGCCTTTATTGCTGGGTTCATTTCCAACTCTGGAAAGGACTTAGCAAGAACTTGCTTTCAAGCAATAGAAAAATCCAGCTGATCATTCCCTGTGAGCCCTAAATCTGAATACAAGGCTATCCCTTATGAAACCTGACTGTACCTCCTAGAGAGTGTTTGGGACTTGCTTATAGGCCAGTGTCCTTTTTGGAGTGACAATTCTACAGAAATATTCCTAGTGACAGTCTTAGTAGGGTTATGCCCATGATGTGAACGCTAGATTGAAGTTCATGTTCTGCCACTGATTTGATGTTTTGACAAGTGACCCTTCTGTGTTTTGTTTTTCACTGCTAAACTGGATAATTGTTCTTGCTCACCTCCCTAAAGCAGTCTGACATTCATAACTGGAAAGCAATCAACAGAGCTGTACAGAATTCCAGCTATAGAGAGTAACTATAGAAATCTGAACCCTGCAGCAACACAATAGTCACTTAATCTTAAATTTTACCTGATATATATTTTGGGGTTAATTTAATTTTCTTTATAGCAATTTAATTATAATATTGACATACTAAGATTCATTTTTAAGCATTTTTGTTTTGGGGCATGCTTACGGATTAGTATCCTGCTTAGGCACAGTGGAAGTATTGTTCTTTCACCCTGAAAGATGAACTCTAAAATGATGATATAAACATGGATGATTTCTATTATGAATAGAATGCTTTGTATGACTCAGCAAAGCAGTGTCAAGGTCCCAGCTAGCCCAGGTGCAATGAGAAATTGCCTTGATCTGAACACCAGATAAAACTTTACATTGCACAGAGGTTGCAAGACAGAAACAAAAGATTCATGGTCTGATGAGAAGTAAACCAGATTCCTTTCTCCCTGGGAGCTGCACACACAGCTCCTGCTGAAGCTGTGGTAACTCAAGTGAGGCAGCATTGCCTGGGATATGTATTTGCATAAGAGATCTTTGCTCTTTAGAACTAGTGCTATAATTAAAGCAGAGCTGAAGGCTCATAAGCTGTACATTTCAAACAGCAGAAGAGAATATCTCATTTTTACACCTGGAAAAATAGAAACAAAATCATTGCAAAGAGATGAGTCCTGCTGTTTACTGCCTTCATCAAATCATGGAGTGATTCCTCACTTGTGAAAACACAGCTTCTCAGCAACACCCCCTAACCCACAGAGGCTCAGGCTGTAAATGTAGCTAGCAGTGGGTTTATTCTAAGTTGTTTTTAATTGTTTGTTGGTTGCCTTTTTTTTTTATCCCCAAAGCACTGTTAGCAAGCCTACTCCTCTGTCGAGCCATCCCAGCCATCTGCCAATGTGGGCTCAAAAGAACATTCTTCAGGGCATTATCCAATTTGTTGTATCTGATTCATTAAAGTAATTACACTTGCTATTAAGTCATTGCTTGGAGTTTGGCAGCTGCATAATAATCTGAGACTTAAATTTCTGAAGCAAGTTAAAATTCTTGCGTTTATTTTATCAAATCCTCTATATTGCCTGAAATGAGCAGGAGTCCTGGCTGCCCAGGTGTGAGCAGTCCCTGGTGCAGCACTGAGCAGCTTTGGCAGTTGTGAGGGAGGAAAAGGATGTGTAGAAAAAACACTTTTTCTGGCTTTTCTAGTGTGTTAGAGTCACTGGTGTTCCAGTGGTGTGATTTTAGCTGTGATATGATGGCACCACAGTTATTAGGCATCAGTTATCCACAGCGTTCTCAAGTGTCCCGGGCCTCTGAGTTGTGCTATCACTTCATTAGGTGAAGCCAACGCTGTGGGAAAATGCCATGGATGAAATTCTCTATGGAATTTCTGTACTGAGGGTGGTCCCTGCTGTCCTAATGTCACCGCAGGAAAGGGGACAGGACAGAGCTGGGGAAGGTTTCTTGCCATCCCTGTTGTAAAGGGAGATTAGAGATGTCCTGAGTCAGTCAGTGCTGGTAGAAGGCCCCTTGTGAGCACAGGGACAGAGCCCCATTCCTGAAATCCATCTTCCTGCAGCACCAAGATGAGATGGCATTGAAACATTTCTGCTGGAAATAACTGATTTGCCAGCATAACTGCTGATTTCCTTAGAAGCCCAGCTGGCTTCAAAGGTTCCTTTCTACTGAACTTTTCTTTGCCATGTTGATGAGCTTTGGACTCTTTATGAAGGCAGATAAAGTTCAAAGGAAGCCACTTAGAGCTGTCAATTCTTGTGCTGGGAACTTAACTGGAGAAGTGCAAAGTCCTGGCATGCAAACGCTCATTGCTTTTGTACCTGTCAAAGTAAGTTACAGTAAATGTCCCACGCTCTGCTGTGGGCATTCAAGCCCATCACTGGGTTTGACCTCTTGGGTTTTAACTGAACCCCTGGCAGGGCTGATTGCATGTCTGCAGCAGTGCGGGAATGCTGTTTGCAGCTGGTCCCTTCCAGTACCTGAAGGGAGCCCACAAAAAGAGAGGGACTTTTTACGAGCCTGTAGTGACAGGATGAGGGAGCATGGACTCAAACTGAGAGCGAGCACGTTAGATTGTGTATGAAGGGGACACTGTTCCCTCGTGGGGAGGCGCTGGCACAGAGCAGCTGTGATTGCTGCATCCCTGGCAGTGCCCAAGGCCAGGTTGGCCTTGGAGGGCTCTGGGGCTTGGAGCAGCCTGGGGCAGTGGAAGGTGTCCCTGCCATGGCAGGAGATGAAGGAGATGTGCTTTGAGGTCCCCTCCAGCCCAAACGACCCCGCGGTTTTAGGGACACCCGCAGCGCTTTGCGGAGGGCCCAGGCCCGGCCGCCGCCGCTGCGGGCAGCGTGACGTCACGCGCGGCACCTGTGCCGTCAGAGCCGCGTGACGTCACGGCGCGGGCGGGGCGGCGCGGGGAGGGGGCGGCAGGTGGCGCGCACGGCCGGGCCGGGCTGGGAATGGCAGCGGGCTGGGAATGGGCTGGGAATGGGGCGGGAGGGACGGACCGGGCGGGCGGCCCCGCGCTCCGGCTGACAGCGGCGGCCCGGCCCGGCCCTGCCCTCCCGGCGCGGCGCGGCGGGACTTGTAGTGCGCGGCGGGCGGAGGCGGCCGGGCCGGCCCCGGGGCGGACTACAAGTCCCAGGCGGGGCGGGCGGCGCTGTGTGTGAGCCGAGCCAGCGGCGCGGAGCGGGGCGGGCGGCGCGGCGGGGCTCGCTCGGCGCCGCAGCCGTAACCTCCCGTCTCTCCCTCTCGCAGCGGCCGCGGCGACGATGCAGGCGGAGTCGGGGATCGTGCCGGACTTCGAGGTGGGCGAGGAGTTCCACGAGGAGCCCAAGACGTACTACGAGCTGAAGAGCCAGCCCCTCAAGAGCAGGTGGGGCGCGGGTCCCGGGCGGGCGCGGAGCATCCCCCGGCCGGCGCTGCGCAGCGGGGCGGCCGCCGAGCGCTCCGTGCCATAATAGCGGCGTTGTTGGCGGAGGGCGGGCCGGGCCCGCGTTATGTAAAGGGCATTGTTGGCCGTGCGGGCCCGGCTGACAGCCGGGGCAGCCCCGCCGGGAGCGGGGGCGAGGCCGGGGCCGCGCCTGCCCCGCTGAGCGCCGCGGCCGAGAGCCCGTCCGAGCGCGGAGCTGCGCGCGGTCTGGGAGCTGCAAGGTCTCGTAGCGTCTAAGGTTGTTCTGGATTGTTTGGCTTTTGGTTGTTTGTTTGGTTTATTTTTGCGTGTGTTTGTTTTTCTTTTTTGAGCCTCAGCGGGTTTGTTACTTGCTTGGGGACTGAAAAGTTTTGCTAGGTAGGTCACTTTCTTCCTAGAGTGGTTCTTCCCTGAAATAGACTCTGTTTGCTTATCTGGAGCGGCTGCATCGCGTAGATACGCTCTGTAAAGGGAAATAAGGCGGTCTATGAGTGTTTCCCTCCCTTGAGGGCTGTTAGCGACCCGTTGTCCGTCCTACTGCTGGAAGAAGAAAGTCAGTGCTCTCCCGCGCCTGGAGCATCCTCCTTGTCAGCTGTGGCACGTTTCTACCTCTGTTTTTTCATTCAAGGAACTCTCAATTTCACCCCAACACTCTTCTTAGCAGCACTCTGCTTAGTATAAGGTCATTGCTGCGAGTGTGTCGTGTTTGTCATCAGGTCTGTCGCAAGCCTGTCTCTATATTCACATTTTAGTTTTGAACGCTGCTCTTCGTATGTCTGTGTGTAGTGGAAAAATAAACAAGAATGTAAATGTTAAAAAAATAAGTGCTAGAATGAGTTTGGATTATACAGCCTGTCAGACAAACTTCAAAGTAAATAAATGATTTTTTGATCATTTTCTGAATGTTTCAGAAACACTGAAGGTTTGTAGTAAAAGGCGTTAAAAATTCTGTTGCTGTGACAAGGGCTGACAGATGTGGGGCCACCTCCTGTGGCCTGTTTTCACAGCAGCCCTGTCTCACACTGTACCCCTGGTCTGGCTCAGAAATGGTGCAGGTCGTGCTGGTGATGTGCAGCCTGACAGGCCATCCAACCAAACTGAAGTTGCCAGAACTCCTTTGCTCCCTGAGGTTATGCAGGGAAATTGCCATTACCCAGGTAATTATCTGAGAGCCAGGCTAATGTGCAGAGCAGATGGGGTTCAGCAGCACTGTTGGGTTCCAGCTGTGATGGAGGCAGCTGAGAGACACACAGAGCTTTGGGTTTAGTGCTTGTGTTGCCAGTGGAGTGCAGCAGTGATGAGTGCTGTGCTGTGGCCCAGTAGCCCTGTTTGTACCAGCTGTGTGTCCTAACTGGTGTGCAGGAGTTGTCCCTTTGTGGCTGTCCTCTCTGCAGTCAGCAGTTTGTCTGTGCTTTCCTGGTGTGAGCATGGAGAGCAGGTCTGCACTGGAGCTTAGGTGGCAGGTCTGCATTTGACATTGCACTGATGCTGCAACTGCTTTTGGTTCCTGTGACTTGGTGCTTTGGGACCCAAATGCAGCCTTGCATTGTTCACCTCTCTCAGGGAGGAGTGAATAAACTCTCTAATGAAACGCTGGAGTATTTTACTGTCTTCTAAATGTTGTCACTTCAGACTTCCCTGGAGTGAATTTCCCCAGTTCATCCTTACCTGATACTCCTGCAGAGACAGCACTGCCCACCCTTTGGGTTTAAAGGGGTCTGTCCTCCTGACACCCTGGTGGTGCCTCAGGCCAACATCTGCCCTGGTGCTGTCCTCCAGGATTTCCAGCTTTTGGAGCAGTGACCAGCTCGACCCAGCCTGCCTTGTGCCCCTCCACATGTAGCCATGTGTGAGAGAAGAGGCAGCCCCGAGGGTGGAAGAGCAATCCATGGTTTTTCTGGCAGATAGTGAGCTGTCATGTTAACCTCGGTGTGGAGCCTGCCCAGCTCACGTACCGCTCGTACCTCGAGGGAGAGTCTCAGCTGTCTTCCTGGTATTGTGGGAGATGAAGATGCAAAGGAGTCAGGGGCCCTGCCAGGTCCATATAAACCTGTCCCTGGAGCCAGGCTGATAAAACTTGACGATAACAGGAGGCAGAAGTTGCTCCCAAACCTGTTTGTTTCATGATCCTATCTCAGAGGACTTCTGTAGCCCTTCAGCTTTGCTCAGGCCTGGAACCAGTCTGGCTGATGATTATCGAGGGTATCAGCATCACCCTGCTGCTTTCTCCTGTGGATGTAAATCAGGGGTAATTGCATAGCAGTGAGTGGAGCAGCAGCAGGTCAGCGTGGTGTAGTTGTGGGACTGTGGCCATGGGAATTGCTTTCTTACCCTCTCCACAGCCTGGCTCTGGAAGGGTGCCTGGGGAGCAGGCAAACCAGAGCTGATGTGAGGAGCCGAGTCTAAACAGCAATCTGCTCTTTTCCCTGGTGAGAACTGCTGATTTCCTAGCAACATTCAGGGCTTTCTCTCATCTTTTAAACCATAAGAGTTGAGAAGCATCTTGGCTTACTCATAGCAGCTCAAATTGTGAGTACACAGAAAATTTCATCCTGCTCAGAAATAGGTAAGAATGTCAGTGCTCTGAACCAAGAAGAAGCAGTTTTGTTGACCATTTTAGCTCAGCCCTGCTGATACTGCCATCCTTCTCCCAGTAAAACTCTCCCATTTGCTTCCTCCCAGATTGCTTGTTTTTCAATATGTGACATCCAGTTAAAGATTTCTCCTCTCCAGTGTGCTCTCACAGTTACTCCATCCCTGTTTCATAATTCAAGTCTGCAATCCAAAGCCACAAGGGGTCCAATAATAAAAGCTTTTTGCAGTAAATACTGTACTAACTTAGGCCAAGCCACAATTGAGTGCTAGAGGCCAAGTTAAAATCTAAGCCCAGCAAAAGCTTTAATCACAGGGGGTGGAGAGGATGCATGGGGCTGAGATAGATCAGTCAAACCCATACTTCCCAAACCCTCCCGACTCATGAGGAGCTGGATCCTTGGGCAAAGTAATACCTACATTCGTGGGATCTCTGGAATTTGCCATGGCCAAATGTCTTTGAAAACTGAGATGATGTTTCAGTTGCTTTGGTTTCTCCAGAGTCACTTTTCTCTGTGGGAGGAAAATGGGCTTTCAGGCTACCCCAGCAAGACAATGAGATCTATTTTTTCCCCCCTCATATTCATATTTTATTCCTCTCCTGCCATATTCACAAAGTATAATAGCTTTAATCTACAAGTACATACACTTAAATATGTATGTGTTTATGTAATGAACAAGCAAATAAGATTTGTTTCCTGGTACAAGCAATGTACAGTGAAATCGATGGAGTTTTATTACTAAAAGTAAACACAGGTCCTGACGTGTCTGCCTGCAGTCAACAGGGCACTGGAGGATTGAGTTACATCTTCAATGTGGACACTTTAAATCATTTGGCAATGTTTTGGATGTCAGCCTTGGTATCTGGAGGTAAAGGCTCTACAGCCTGCCATTGCACAGGGCACTCTAAACTAACCCAGATGTGGCAAATGCAGCAAAATTTTCTGTCTTAAGTTGATTTTCTCCATATTTTTTTTGTTGTCTGCAGTGTGTTTCCATTTGGATGGTCTGTGTGACATGGCAAGCACCAGCAAATTATTGTCAGCTGTTGTAATTTACTACCATGCTCTTAATAAAACCTGCAGATAAATTACTGCTATTTGTGCCCTTTTCTGTTGGCTGTGTTTTCAGACTGGTTAAAAAGCACCTGAATGATGCAGTTACTGAAGTATTTTTAGTGGAAGAAAATATTAGGAAATGCATTTAATTTGCATGATAGTTTCTTAGGAGGCTTATTTTTGTTTTATGAGCAATAACATTGGGATGTAGAGTTTGTCATTATTAAAGCAGTGATGTCTTTATAAAATTCTCATCATTCCTGCTGTCCAAAAACCTTTTCCTTTGTGCAAACCTTCAATATTTTACTCATATCAGATGGTACCTCATCTCTCTACAGTTAGGATCCTCTGTAAAGCATTCCTTTTTTGTTTTTTCCTCTTATCTGCTCAATGTTGGAGTTTCCATTTACTTAAAGCTTCCCTTTTAATACACAGTTATTGTTGAGGAAATATTAATTTCACCATATAGACACACGTTTTTTAAATGCGTGCTTACTCTGGAGCCAAAGAGGACTCTTCTGAAGTGCCCTAGTGCCTTAGCCTGCAGATGATCAAATTTAATTTTGTAAATGAACTTTGCAGCGTGATTGAATTTGAACTTGATTACATTAGGCTTAACATTGAGTTTGTGCCTTATTGGAGGTAGTCTTTTCATATTACTGCTATTTATGGATCTTGTTCAAGTGTTTTATATTCTGGTTGGGTTCTGCAATGCAGTTTGTTCAAGCTACTGCTTATATCTGTTCCAGTTGTGCAAGAAGTGGAAAATATCCTTTATTTAGAACAGGTCACATGTTCTTGCATCCAGGAACCGTGTCTCAGTGTGATTAAAAAAAAAATCAAAATGTATCTTGGAGGAACAGATTTAAAAAGTTCCTGAAATATTTTTCCGTCTGTTACAGAGGAACATTACATATTTTAAACTAAAAGGTAATAATAGCTGAGCTGGAAGTGCTACGTAGGCCAGCACTGCCTGAAATCAGTGGTAGAAGTCTGAACCGACGTCAGTGGGAGTAGAGCTAAGCCAGAAGTATGTCTCTGAAATCTCTCCGGTAACATTTTTGCGACTGAGTCAATAATTCCATGTTTATTCTGCACCTCAAATTCGCTGCTCTGGGAAGGAAACCCTCACCACAGCTTTTTGTGCTTTTTTATTTTTGAAAACAGTCTTAAAAGGAAAGGCTGCTGTTGGAGTGTCTGTGGTATAAACATGTGGAGACAATAAGTGGTATTTCCGTATATTTCCTTACACAGGGAGCTGGTGCTGCTCCCTGTCTGTAGCACAGCATTTGCCATGGTGAGAGATCCTGAGTGACCTTTTCTCTCCTGCAAAACTCTCACTCTGTTATTTGCAGTAGGCCTTTGCTATTTAGCAAGGAAACAGAAATAGCCCATGAAATTCAGTTCAGCATTTGCTTTGATACGAACTATTGAGCGTCACCTTTTTGCTTCCCTGGCCTGCTTTCCTCGGGAGGGTTTTGTGTGGCTGCCAAGCTGATCAGAGAGGGCACAGATATTTTGAGGCTGAGCTGGCTGCACTGACTGTGCATCTTTTAGCGAGCACATGTGTTTGCTTTTTATTTATTGAACTGCTGGCTGCATTAGTTGTGTACAAGTACATATGCATTCTGCTTGAAATAAACCCATACTTTTCTGGTGAGCTGGAAACTTCCCTAGCTGGCTGCTGTCGGTTTGCAGATTCCAGGTGATAATTTGAATCAATATATTATGTCTCTTAAAAGGCTGAAAATAAGCCTGTGCAGCCCCTGCTGATGGAGAGCTGGGCTGCCCCTGGTACTGCTCATTTCCCCACATAGAGTGGAGGTCATTTCACAAGCTTCTGGTACAGAATTTGTGAGGCTGTTGTGAATCTGTCCACTGCCATTAACAAGTAATTGCAGAGCCTCTTGTGCACTGTGTATGTTTTTATTTGGCACTTAGGGCAATGTATCAGAGTCCTTCCCAGCACGGTGGTAGGCAGCATGACTAATTCCTGCTGTACAGCCTGGTCAGGATCTAGAAGAAAACTGCAAGTGAGAGCAGAAGAGATTTGCAGATGTACTATTTTGCAAGCAAATTCAGCCTCTTAAACTTGTTCTCTGATTAAAAGTTGATTGGGAAAAATCAGTACAGCTGCTTAAAAATGAGGCTACAGGAGAAACCTGTTCTGACTTAACGATGCTGTCCTGTTTCTGCGTTTGCTTTTAAAAGCAACATGCTTTAAGACTTGGAAAATGAAACAGAAGGAGTAATTTTCTGTTTACTTTTCTGCAAAAAAAAATTGAAATTGTGTGTTGGCTGTTAATTGTGTTCTGTGAACAATCTGCTGCTTCAGTGTTGGGAACAAAATGAGAGTCCAACTTCCATTAAGCTGGTCAGGCTCTTGGCCATTATTGTCTGTCTCGTTCTATTTTGGATTCAAAAAGTTTTTGAAATACACAGGCTGTAACATTTTTGCTTGGAAAAATTAACTGTCTTTTAATATTATTTTTTGCTGGAACAAAGACAACATGATTAAGCAGCCCGGCATGGCAGATTTTGCTGGACAGTTAACTGTTGCATCACTATCATATTATACAAGAACTGTGATGATGTATTTTTTCTAATCTCTGGTTAAACAGTAACAGCACAACTGATGGCTTGTGTGTAGTTTTACACTTCATTTCATACTGGTGACAAAAAAAAACCTAGCACAGGAAAATGAATTTTATTGCATATTCACAATATAACTATGCCACTGCTTTATCTGCAACAGCTGTGAAAAAGCCGATGCTGTTTTGAGTGTCAAGATTGAAATATTCAGGTTTACTGTAGCCAAAGTCTTGGAAGAGGTCGTCCTGTTCTCCAGTCCATCTAAGGCAGGAGTTAAGTGCAGTTTTCAGTGTTAGGCACCCCAAGGCTCTGCTTGCTGTGGGTGGGCACAAACAGTTTTGGGTGCCTTTTGAAAGGCTCTGTCTCAGTGTCTTTGCCCAGAAATTCACCTTGTGACTTGCATAGGTTTTAGTCACTGCTACCTGTGGGCTTCACCTGAGAACAGATGTTTCAGAGAGGCCACAGTAGTGTCCAGGTGAAACAGGATAGTGTGGGTACCACTGGTACAGGCACAAAAAAGGTGACAATTACTAAGGAGGGCTTGCACTGCAGCTCTCAGATAGTACTTCAACACTGACAGTGCCCTTGGATGGAGCTCACTTTTTCTGGTAACATCCCTGCTGCAAGGCCTGCTGTAGTGTTTGTGTTAGCAGCTTTCTGCCAAGCATGCAAGCCAGGGGCTGGTGGTTTTTAGCTTTTTTCCTTCAGTGGTAAGTGATTATGTAGAAATACTCTGTAGACTCCCCCCACCCTGACCTGCTGCTCGCAGCTGCTGCATGGACTGGACTGGCAGGTTGAAGGGCAAAATTGTGTTGCTGTGATATATAATTACTTCTTGCAGCATGAGCCAACAGAGCAGCTTGCTGTGATGATTGTTACGTGTACTGCTATGTAAAACAGAATGCAAGTGTAATGTGGGGTTCGGGCTAGTATTTTAATGTTGTAATTAGCAGCCTCTAACTGTAAACAAGTTTTTTTTTAAATCAGTTCCCATGAAGATTATTCCTTTACAATGCAGGCAGACATACATTTGCAGATGTGGGGTTTATGGATTCTGTGTTCTGTGCAGAAATGAGCATCAAGAACAAACAATTGTCTTTATTTTAGACCCTTTTTCTCTTACTCTAGAGCACCTCAGGTGCAGTGTCAGGTGGCTGGAGCCCAGTCCTGCAGTTGGTATTTCATAGGGATATTACAACTCAGGGAAACAGTTGCTTTGGGGACGATGCTGCAGCTGCTGCCTCTGGGAAGACTTGGATTCATCCTCCTCAACTGCTCCCTGAAAAACACTGATCTAAATTCTCAGGTACGTTGCACCTTCCTTTGTGCTACTCTTCTGGCACAAAATGGGCATAAACCCACCTGAACCTGCTGTTTGGGCTGGTGTGGCCAGGGGGTGCATTTTGGGGGTCTGGTCTTCTCAGACCACCCTGTGAGGCTGCTTCTGAAGAGAGCACTGAAGTTTTGGAGAGTTGGAAGGATGTCTGTGTCTGTTTAAAACTACAAAAGCAATCTCTGTGTGCAAGGATTACGTGCCTGGTTTGGCCTACTGTTACATTAAAGAATTTATTTGTGGTGAATTCTGAGAAAATCCAGGTGAATATTGGTATTGGGTTCCTGGAAAGATGTTGATAATCTCTGAGATATTTAGGTGATGGAATCTTGCCAGTTTTAATGTGTTTAAAGCAGAATGATGATAACATAGTATATTGTTAAAGCTTGCCTGTAACCCAAATGCTGAGATGCTGTCTCTTTTCTTTGCAAATATGTGACAGCACAAACTGCTGGAGGAATGGGAGAAACAAGTAGAGCAGGGGAATTGGGTTCCAGAGGTGAGAGAAAAGTAACAAGAAATGAGAACAATGAGAATGTCCCAAGTGAAGGATGCTTTGTAGGATGGAGGTCGGAGCAATCTTACTGCCAGCTGTCCTGTTGTAACATATAAACACATAAAACAGGAACTGCTGTGATCCTCCCTGGAAGAGAAGCAGCCAGCTAGGAAACTTGGGCTGGAGGTACTGTTTCAGGGTGAGAAGGTGGGAGCAGACTTAGGAAGCTGTCAGATGGTGAGAAATTGGGAATATGGGCAAGGGGAACATGTGGTTCTGGGGCTTCAAACTGGGAGGTCGGAATAATGCCATAGAAGTGGAAAAGGATCTGAGTGGGAGAGCCTAGCTGAGCATGTTTTGTGCACATGTACTATTTCCTTTCAGGATTCTTTGGGTTTTTCTCTAAATAAAGCAGAAAGCTTGTATAAAGTATGACTTTGGAAATGCTTTTTCTGGATGTGTTGCTGCATGGTAATATGCATCTGTAAAGCCAAATTAGGAATACAAACCCTTTCTGTAATGTTTGTGAATTTCGGTGTGGATAAAAGTTGCAACGTGAGAGAGTGAAATAGAATGGAATTGACATGTGTACACATGCAGGAGGGAATGATCTTAGAGAAAAGCAAAGGAAAACAAAATTAGGGGCTGTTCATTGGAAGTTGGAAGGAGTTCAGGGGCCTGTGGGTCTCTTGCAGTGTGTCCCTTGGATGCCATTAACTACTGTGTTTGGGTTTCTGCTCAGTCTAGCAAGCTTTATTTTATTTGTAGCAAATATTTACAACTCTGCCCAAGCTCACCCAGCTAAATGCACATTCCAGCTGTCAGTCTGTCTAGTGAAGCCACAGGCATGGTTCACAAGAGTTGCTGGGATCATTTATTTATTTATTGCTGTTGTATCACGAAGGTTGCTATCAGATAAATAATTATTCCACCCTTGGAGAAGGTACGTTGTAAATCTGCTAAGCTGCTCCTTTGTTTGTTAGGCTTGTGCATAATGAGTTTGGAATTTAAGATGAGTAGTGTGCAGTGCAAAGTGCTCATTTTGTGACCTCATCTCGGCCGGGCTGGCCTGCCCCTGCACCTGTCACATCCTGTGGGACACTCGGGGCTGTGCTCATTAGGGGAGCTCCGGCTTAGCCTTGCGTCATCTCATTTCTGTGCTTCTGCTGCCTAGTGGAATTTACAGAAACCCCACAAGGTGGGTGTCTGGGTTCCTCAAAGAACTCAGGGTGGCTTCAGGGTGAGCTGGTGAGCGCTGGCCTGGAGCTGGGGAATGCTGAGCTGGCCAGGGCAGGCTGTGAGAGGCTGTGTTGGGTGCAGGGGAGCTGTTGCTAAACCCTCCTGGCAGTGACGTGCCCAGGGCAGGTGTGCTCTGACAGAAATGAGGAAGAGCAGGTAGTGTGACATCCCCCTGCCCCAGCTTTGCCCACTCAGCACATAGAAGTTTTGAGTTCCAGTCCTGACCGTGACTCAAGACACAGGATTTTAAGTGCCCACTGTCCTTGGGAGTGCCCAAACATAAACCATGGGCTTTGTGAGGTGTCTTTTTTTTTTGCAGAAGCTACTCCATTTTGCATTGTATAATCTTGTTTGAGCCTGGTAGGGGCAGGAGTGACTTGGTGTAACACAAAGGAGAGAATTACTTGCATTGGATGTTCTGACTTTGCTCCAGAAAATAGTTACTGGTGCAAAGTGGAACAGCTCTACCAGGAAGCAAAATGTGCTCAGAAATGGTTTTCAGCTCCATCTTAAAGGTAGTTGTCCAAATTTCTGTACTTGAGGTCACAGCATGACATACGGGGACATGCTCAAAATAAGAGTGGCGATATATGGGGCAGAGAGAGTTGGATGAAGGGAAGGAGTCCTGAAATGTTGCAGGAAGGTAAGGGAATTGGAGGATGGTGTGGGCTCTGGTGCCCAAAGGCCGCTCAGAGTGTGTTGGTGTGTGTTGGTGAAGCAGCTTCAGGCAAAGGTGGATATTAAGAGTGACGACAAACATGCGTTAGTTCTTAGCAGTGCTTAATTTTTTAGGAATGTGAAGTCGTTTGTGGTACAGCAAAAGGAGCTTGAATCTGTGTAGAAACAAGTTACAAAGGAGTGAGGTGAGTAAGGCAGGAGCTGAATTAAGATTGTCTGTATCACAAACTTGTTTTTTAATTTAGCTGGTTGCACAATTTACAGTTTCAATCTAATTGCAAAACTACTGTGCAAGTGATAATTTGGTTCCCAGCTAATGCAACTTTTGATACTGTACAAAGCTGTAAGGGCTGTTAGCCCTGAAGATGCTGTGGGCCAGCAAAGACTTTGTGTTTTTCAAGCGTGTCCAGTAATGTAGAAAAGTGTGAAATGGGTCTGCCTGTTATGAGGCTCTCAAAGGTGCTGGAGCTGCCCCTACAACAAAACCAGGGTTGGCTGGAAGGGGCCTGGACATTTTCAGAGCTGGGGAGGGAGGTCTTCCTTGCAGCTTTTTTGGTATTTCCCAAGGAATTGGCTGCCCTACCTTTACAGCAGCCTCCTGCTTTCTGGGAGAGATCCCTCCGAGCAGTAATTGCTGTCTTTCCAAAGCAGTCCTCCTTTGTGGAGGAGTCATAATTATCCCTCACTTAGCCTTTCTAATGAAGGTGCTTGTAAGAGTTGTGCTGGGGTGCAAAGATGTCCATAAGGCAAAGTTTCCCTGTCTGTGCCTGCAGTGGTCTTGCCCCAGTCTGGGGTGTGTTCCTGGTTCTCAGGTGGGATCTTCAGGCTCTTTGGAACTGGGGACCATTTGGCTTTTTGCCTTGCAGCACCGTCTGAGATTATAAACAGACCTGCAGAGAAACAGGTCCAGTGATCTTGTGCTCCTGAATGCTCTGCTGTGCTGAGAGCAGTCTGGGCACCAGCTCTGTGAAAGGAAGCTGCTGAGAAAAGGTGGCTCTTGCAGTGAGCTTCAACCAGGGGCACCTTATGGTGGCTTTATCAGCTGCTGATCCCACCATTTCCATGCTCAGAGCTTTTCCTGGCAGCCTGGAGAGCTGTTTTAGGGAGGCCCAGAGGGCAGCTGGCAGGGTCCTGCTCTCCCCAAGGAGTGCGAGAGCATCGCTGCGCTGCAGGGCTGGGGGTGAGCCCAGCCAGCAGCACTGCATGAGAAAACATGCTAATGATCTGAAGAAAAAATACTTCAGGGATTTCTTCCTGTGTGAGAAACTCAGTTTAAGTACTGAGTTTGCTCACTGGCCTGTGCTCTCCTCTCAGTTTTGGGGTGTACTCAGCAGGATGGTGCTGCTTTGTGTGATAACCAGTCCCATTCCCTGCTGTGGGATAGCTCCTGCCCCGTTGCTATGAAACATTTTAGTTAGATGCCATGTAAAAGCGATGAATATCCATCTCTGACTGCAGAGAGGTTTTTTTTCGTGGCTCATCTCTTGCTGATCAGTTTTTTGATTCTGATGGTGATGGATTTGAATGATTTCAGGTGTTATGTAATTATATAGATGCTTGTTTCCCTATCTGTAATTGAATTCCTTTGCATTGAGATTTATTAAATAGCACAGCACAGAAAATTGCAGTATCTCTCCTCATCCCTTCTCAGTGGGTTTATTTTCTGTGGCAAGGACTTTCACAGCTCTTGAAATTCTAAATCTGTAATCACTATTTAATCTAAGACAGTTTTCCCTGTATTTAAGAGCTGCAGAATCAGGCTGTGCTTTGGAGAAAATAGCAAATTTGCTAAATTTGGCTGCTTGCAGAGTCATTCAAAGTACATAGGTTGTTCAGCAGGTGCTCTTTGGCTTCTTGTGCTGTAGGAATGCTGGGTTTTGGAGGTTAAGTGGGTGGGAATGCAGTTCCTCATTTCTGCATGTAGCACAGGAAAAATGAAGTGGTTGAACTGCGTGCAGTTGATTTGGTGGTGCTTACAGCTGCAGAGCACCCCTGGCAGCAGAAAGCTGGGTCCTTTAGAACTGCAAGATTGTATTGATTGTGCTGCATTTCTGCTGGAACAAAAATATAATGGGCTCAGCATTTGCACTTTGCACTTGTGCATTGTTTTCTCTTTATTTTGTGTATTTAGAAAACGCTATGCTTTGCAGACTGCTGGTTTAGTATTTTCTGTGGAATGAAAACCATCTGGATAATTTAACTGAATTTTATCGAAATTTTTGGGAACAGGCTCTTTTCTGTTTCCTGGCATCCTGTTAGAAAAAGATGAGAATTTGAGTTAAACTTCAGGGAGGTGTCTGACATGCTGGAATTTTAGCAACAATTTGGGCTTGTTTGAGGTTTTAGAAGCAATTGAAATATTGAAATGATGTATAGTGTCTCCCAAAAGCATTCTCACTGAACAAATGCCTGCATAGACTGTCCTCCCCCCTAAATTTACTTTAAATCCTTGGCATAGTGGGAGCTGCAAGCTAAGAAAGCATCCAGTGTTCAGGATGAGGCTTCTTTGAAAGAGATCAGACTTAAATGCCAGCTGAAGTTAAGCATATGTTTAAAGATCTGCCTCAATCAGACCTTTGTTCAGCACAACACTTCTGTGTAGTCTTTATTTCAGAATCCTAAATAATTCAAATGGTTTTGTACTGGAAGGTTTCATCTTGTTGCAGCCCCAGGCCTGTAACAAACACAGGAGGGATCCACCAAGCTGAAGCATGTGAGCTGTGCTGCTCAGAACTATTTGTGCTTCAGTTTCAGCTCATGGTTTGAGCTCAAATCCATGTTGTTGGATTGGGAGAAGAGTGTTCAGCATATGGCAAGATCCTAAATCCGATGTACTTTCCAGCCTGACACTGTGATTTTAATATGTTCCACTTTCACTGAAATACTACTTAGAAAAGTGAAAAATCCCACTAGAAAAAAGATAAATTCATAATCTTTTCAACATGAGATGCAGAATTAACTGAATTTTGGTATATAGTCTGTTTAGCAGAGGATGATAAGTATCAGCTGGTTTTTATTTTCTTTCTTTTTTTTTTTTTTTCCCCAAAAGACTTAACTGCCCATTTAGTTTTTGATGTCCTGATGATAATGTGTGAGATGAGTATTTAGATCTGCACATGCTTATATCACAGAACAGTTGCTCCAGCCCCCACATGTGTGTTTGCCTGCTGTGACAGGGAGGGTTTGTGTGGCTTCCCTGGAAAAGGAGCTCGAAATGACCACAGTTTTCTGATCCAAAACTGGGTTGTTCTCAAAGCCAGCCACAATGTTAAATCTGATGCTGGGTGTCAGAGGGACAGGATCTGAAAGTTGGGAATACACTTGTTTCCAGCATTCTGAAGCTTTTCCAGTGGCTGGACAGACTCTCAGTCACGGAGATGATCTGCAGATCATCTTGTCCATCTCCACTGCTCAGAGACATGTCACACTGGGTTTTGAGTATCTCCAAAGACAGACTTCAACACTTCTCTGGATGACTTCTTCCAGTACTGATAACACTCACAGTGTAAAAAAGGTGTGGAGCTTTTTTTGTGTGTTTTGGGTTATTTTTTGAGCTATATATAAACTGTTTCCTGAGTTCTTTGTCTCAGTGCACACAAGATGGGCTATGCAGGAGGCTGCACATCTCCCCAAGCTGCACTCCCTCAGCTTTGCTTTTGGAAGTAAAACAAGGGGCTGCATTTCTTATGTAAACTATTGCATTTTGCCCTTAAAAGAGTGGATTGTACAGGTCAAGCTTAAAACCTGGTGAGCAAAACTTCTGCACCCTTCAGTCGTGGCTCAGGGGCTGAGTTTTCTTCCTCATCTTGATTCAGCCCTGTTTAGTTTTTAGCTCTGCCATTGCCCTTTGTGGATGGATGCAAAGCACCCTACAACATAACCTTGCATTTAATGAGCAGTTCAGCCTCAGAGCAGAGGTTGTGTCCAGTGCTGCAGAGCTGTGCCTTGGTGTTGTTTGTGCAGAATACTTGACAGATGCTCATCGCTCGCGATGTTATCTGGACTCTTTAGCATGTATAATAATTCCACCAGGCTGTTGACTAAAATATTCCTGTTCTTTGATGCACCAGCACTGACTTGTCTGCTATGAATTCATACACTGAAGTTGAAATTAGTTCCAAAATAGTAAACATGAACTTTGGCCATTTCTTGCTCTGGGATAATTCTGGAATCGGTTCCTTGGTGAGTTGTGTACAAAGTGGCTTTCTGTAACCTGTAGCTGTTTCTGTTCATCAGGACAGCATACAGTGCACTTTGGCCAAGCTATATTAAATATATATCACATGGAATTGAGCATTTAATCTTTAGCTGGGACTGATCTTGTCTTGACTCTATAGGACTATGCTTCAGTTTCATGCAGATTATTTTTGGCAGCTTCAAGGGCCAATAAACTGGAGATTTTAAAGAATATGTTCCTTAGCATAAAGCAAATTCTATTGGAATTACTGGAAAAGTTTATTTCAGAGATGTCTTCCAGGATAAAATGAAGTGTAGCAATTAAATAAAAATTTTCAATGATACTGTGAATAACAAGGAAGAATACAGTGCTATGTCCTGCCATAGCAGTCTCACTTGATTTACTTGGTATCAGCCATCAAGGTGACCATGGTCAGTCTCCAGTCTGTGTTTTCTGAGGCTGCCTTCATTTCTGTGTGTTCTCCAGCTCTGACATGTTTGGATAATTGCAGTTGACTGGCAACAGCATAACATCAAATCTAGAAAATAAGCCATGTTTACTGTTCCAGACTTAGTTAATTTTGCATTTCCAATAACTGTTGAGAAATAAGCAGAAAGTTACTGGTGATTTCCCAAAGCAGCGTTTTTTGGGGAAGAGACAAGATTTCTTAATGCCATCTAGAAGCTCCAAAGGAACCTGAGTCCCTGTAGGTTCAGTGGTCCTTCTTACTTCACAATTTTAGATGAGAATGATACTATCATTTATGCAATCCTTTTGGGCTTTTCTTGTGTAGATTAGAGTGTCTGTGGATGGTTAACAGTGAGCATCAATACCTGTGTAAGTCAGGATACTTAGGGCATGGTTAGCTGTTCAGTGCTTTGGTGACAGAGCTAACACCATGTGAATGCTGGATGTTGGCAGATCTTGGTAGCAGTTCTTGCATCTACCTGTAATTCATGAAGTGAGAGCTCTTTTTACCCATTGCTGTTCATTGTCTCCCCATGTTTATCCCAAGGCTCAGTGGTGTGGATGAGGCAGGTGAGAAGCAGGTGGGGAGAGGTCTGGACATCTGCTCACAAAGCCATCACAAAATGCCACTTGAGTGGCTCACTGCAAATGCAAGATTTGGGGTCAGGAGTCCTGTCCCCTGTCATCTCTGTAAAATGTGGGATCCTGGGAGGTCTTAATGTGTGAGCTGAGACTTGAGTAAAGCTGTTGGGGCAGTTTAACTCTGCAATGCCTAACTTCAATTAAGTTGTCAAGTTTAGCATTGCTTTAGGCATTAATAGAGTTTTACTCTCACTTAAAAATCTGGTTTAGTAATTAACCTCCATTTTATTCTGGAGTTCAGAAGGTGCTCATTTAGTGCAGCAAATCTAATGTCATGTGAATTAAAACATGAAAGATATGCAGTAATGAGAAACCGAAACAGGGTAGTGCAGAAATTTGATTATATGCAGTTTACAGGGAGCTGAGTTCCTAATGAGAAGTGTGTTAAAGGCACAGTCTTGCCTCTGCACTTGCAAGGTTAAGGGATGTTCTGAATTAAATTGGGAGTTAGTAGTGGAGCTGGTATTTGTCACGTTGCACACTGAGTTTTTGTTTCACTGAGGTTTTATTGTACAGCTTTTTTTGAAATCTGGATGTGGGATGGCTCTGACTGTACAGCTACCAAAAGGTGTGAGGCATTTGCAGGGGCTGGGAGAGGTGTATAAAGATGTAGATCCTCTCTTCTGTTCTAATGGAAGTTTGAACCCCAACTCCAGCATATTCTGCAGAGTTTATTGTTGGAGAGAGGCACAGAAGGTGGTACATGAAGGAGAATTACACCTGCAGGCAGCAGAGTTGCTCCACAGAAATTGGCCTGGTCTTTGCGATGCAGTTGGTAGAGTTTTCCATGCTGCTGTGTCTGTATTTTACATCCTACCACAGCCATTAGTGTTAGAAAGAAAAGTCCCCAGCTCCTTTGACAAGGGGACTGTTTAACTACTCCCAGCACTGAGTGCAGATGTGTTTAATTTTCTTCAGAAAGTGTCAGTTTATTGCATGTGTGATGTGTGGAGTATGTGCCAGCTGTAAGTCTTGGATTTTTCAGGGCTGGACTGTTGGCATCACACTGGTTCATACAGTCTGACTTGCCTTTGGATAGAAGGTACAGGCTCTCAGACTGGAAACCTGCACCAGTTTGTGCTGCCCAAGAGTTCTGGGTGACTGCAAGGATAAAACACAGGTTTCCCCATTTATACTGGACATTGCATGCACAAAATGCTGATTACACATCTCTTTCTGGTCTGGGAACCAGAGACTGTGTAACAGATCCAGTTCAGAACATGAATATTTGCGAAGCAATGCTGTCCATCATGCTTTTGCCCTGTAATGTGCATTCTCACATGAAAGTGCACTTTTACCAATTCTTTGTCATTGTCTACTTCAGAAAATGTTGGCAGCAAAGATGGACAAGGCTCAGTGTTTTCCAACCATCTCCTCTCTAACTTAGATATGTGAAATCAGAGGCTTTGTCTTTGCTATCATTTGAGTTATTTAAGGTAAAAAACAGCTTCTTATCACTTCCTTAGCTACTTGATTTCAAGGCAGTAATGTGGGGTAAAAGTTCACCTCACGCGTGTCAGGAGGACTCTGCACTACACGGGTGTGGCTTTGTGCTACACCTGGTCTCTGAAGGTATGGCTGTGCTCAGTCCTGGGCTGCTGAATGGATGTAAGGAGAATTGGTTTATCTCACTGATTCAGTAGGAAGGGACCACACATGTTCAAAAATAAAAGGTTTTCTATCTGTTGATAGAACTGACTTGTGCTATGGCCACAGAGTTACAAGACCCAACCCAAGGGAGGATTGAGAACCAGACTGTGGGTCAGACTCCTCCTGCTGTGGCAGCTTGCAGTTATGCTGGGTTGGATGGAACTTAAAATTGTTGCTGACCTTATAAAAACATGTTAGAAGTCATGTGTGAGTTGCATGGTTGCTGGCCTGTGGTTGTTTCTTTGTATTAGGTTGAATTTTGCTGTCTTAAAACGAGCATTCCAATAGAATGTGTGGCAAGTACCACACAGCCAGTGACACCTTCACCACTGAATCCAGTTTGAGGACTTTGTGTCTGATTTTTGACATATTGAATTTCTGAAATGAACAAGAAGGATATGCCAGTGGTCTGTTAACCTGCCAGGGCTCTCTTCTTGAGCTTTATGCTTACTCCAGAGGAACCGTGACCCAAAAATACAGGCTCACCGAGCTAATCATCTTACAGCTCAAGCATAGTTGAGTTAATTCTGTGTAATAATTTACTGCTGTCAGCTCTACAGCAGGAGTTATCTGTGTGCAAAGTCCTGGTTCACAGCGAATACCACGTAGTGCAGGTTAACACTAACCCCTCTGACTACAGACTAAGCTGAGCTGTCTTAGAACACGCTGGCTGTTGTCTAAGCACACACTTGGCTGCTCTGTCTGCTCTGCTGCTGGATGGTGACTGGTTTAGCCAAGGAATTTTGAGATACTGCTGCAGTCCTCCTGCCACCTTGGAGGCCTGGGACCATTTGTGTTGGCTGAGGCTGTGATGGCCAAGGTGTCCTGTGTTAATCCATTTTCCTTGGAAGACAAAAAGTGTAGATAAAGGATGAAATGGGGTTAAATTCTTCCCGTGAGTAGCTGCTGCTGGTAACTGTGGACTAGTTTGACAGGGTTCACATCTGTGTTAACTTTCAGAAGACAACATGAAGCTATTATGCAGTTACTACCCACTCCAGGATCTGCACATCAATTAGGAGAGGCTGCTTACTCATGCTCCTCAAAAGTTGTGCCAAAATAGCTATTACATTATGTCAGAGCCCATATTTTCATCCTGAACAATTAATCAGAATATAAACCTTGTTTCTCCTCAGCAGCTTTGAATATAGACCTATACCTTTGATACACGGTGCTTTCAGCTGCACTGGCTGAAGAGGGCTCCTCTGCTGCTGACACACATCAGGGAAACTGTGATGAAATGTGATATTATTTTGTCAGCAGTATATCTGGGAAGTATATCCAACAACAGCATGTTCTGTAAACAGCTTTAGTTCCATGTGTTATGACTTATTCTACTGTAACACTTCGGGTCCCTGCTCGGGACACAGCATCCCGTGCTGCTGGTAGGTGCTGTGTGAGCATGAGGGGAGGTGGTGGGCTGCTTCACAGCAGCTCTGCCATCTCAGAATAAGGCACAAGAAGCAGATGGCTGCAGGGGGAAACAATGAGGCAGAGCTGTCAGCGTGATGGGATGGAGTCCTAGCACACCCACTGCCTTGCTGCTGGTAGAACCCTGCTCCGTGTCCTGCCCTGGAGGGAGCTCTTGGTGGACTTGGTTGGGGCAGGGACACTTGGAGGTACCTCTGAGGATCTTCCTTTGTGAGTGGGATAAAGCACTGAGCAGGTGTTGTTAGAGAAATGTGGCGTTGTTGGTGATCAGCTTCCAGTTTTCCTTCTTGAGAATCAGGAACCTGGAGCTCTGGATCCCAGCCCTGTCCCCTGGGGTATTTGTGGTGGTTTATTACAGCCCAGAGATTGATGGCAGCAGGGCCTTGGACAGGTGTAGGGTGTCAGGTAAGATGTGACATGCCAAGGAAGTAATGCCTGTGGTGAAGTGACAAAACCTGTTGTAACGAAAGCAGAATATTTGCTTTACTGATGCTTCTGGTTTTAGACATGGAGAAACATGGAGACACATTTGTCTCCTCATTTTCCAGGCTGTCCTCCTGTAAGAGCTGCATGATAATGCTGTTCAGGAGCTCCTCTTGTGAGAATATTTGTATTGTGCAACACAAGACTTGAATGAGGATTCCATACAGAAAACAGTACCATCATGCTGATGGCCAGACTAAGCTTTGTGCTGTAATTCTTGATCCTAATTCACAATTTTCTGGGTTTTTTTGTCTTTTGCCAAATACCTTTAATGCAGAGAACATTATAACTCAGAAGAGATGGTGTATGATAAAAATAGAAGCACTTGCTCCAGTTCTTCCATATGTTAATGGCTGGATTTTCAGAGATTCCAGTAAGGTGTGCCAGCAGTCTGCATACCTGCATGTGCTGTGGCCCTCTTTCCATGAAAAAGCTGTTTGGGTTGGAGACAAGGGTGAGGTCATTGGGAGTTTGGTATCTCTAAATCGGATCCAATTTTGTGTGATTTTATTAGAAGAAATGAAGTACTGTAATTCCTGAGGTACGCGCAAGGTTCTTGCTTTGGAAATTCTGTCTTGCTTCCATTTATTTCTTCTCCGTTGTAAAATCGTGAGTGCATAACTGCAACACCCTGGAGGCCATCTGGAAATAGCTGGAGCAGGCTCAATTACACATTACATTTGATAAAAACTTTTCAAAGACCCTTTCTCAGGGGAAGGGGAATGGTGGAAGCCTGGAAAAAACTTCAATAGGAAAAACAGACAGAGATTAGGGTCCAATAAATAGGAAATTATGGTAATGTTTTCATTCAAAGAAAATGCACAGGCAGAGATATTAGATGATGATTGAGTACAAATGTTGAACCATCAAAGTGGTCCCTTGCCAGTGGCTGTTCTCTTGGTTTATTCTTCTACCAGCTAATATATATGACTTCAAGATGCAAACCACTTTTCCATCATTTCACGAGTTACCTACCAGGATTAAAATAAAAGTAAACTCATTAAATTAAATAATACAGGCTTGTAGGGAAAGTAATAATCTTCAGCAGGTAGTTAACACATGGATTTGGTTGTTAGGGAGGCTGTGGAGGTAGATTGTGCTGGAAGGCTCAAAAAGATTGAGCAGTTTCATGGACAAACAGGCACTGAGGGCAGCTGGGCTGGGGTTGCTCTGTCCCTCAGTTAATGGCTGTGGATGCTGCAGAGGAGCAGAGCACAGAGTAGCTGGTTTGTTCCCTTTCCCACTGGAGACAGGGTGCTGACCAGGACAGAGTGTGACTCTGCCATGCCCTTGGCCAGCACCTGGGTCTGGGCACCACTCAGCCAAGCTCTGGCAGCTTGGATGTCTCGTTCCTCCTTTCTCTTGTTGTTTCCAACCCAGGAACAACTCGTCAAAGTGTGGACTAATGAATCATTGCAAGTGCTTGATGTGTTGGCAGCTCCTTGCCACCCAGCTTCACACTCTGTTCTGCTGCCGTAATTTTAAGAAACTATTGGAACAGTGCCCTCCTCCCCCAAAAAGAGTCTATCCAGAGATCTGGGAAGTAATGTATGCAGCCCTCCCCCAGTTTATTTGTTCCAAGCCATTTGGGTAGGCCTTGGTGTTAGTTTTAGCAGCAGAGCAGGTTCCAGTCAAGGAATCAAAATCTTGCATGTAGTTTACCCTGAGAAGGTAATTGAGTGAGTTATTCTAGTATTGGTGAAAACAAACTCATCTGAGTTGGGAGAATCCAGTCCAAGACACCAAAATCTCCCAAGTCCATAAGAAAGAGTTTTGCTTTGCATGGGGTATTAGTCATTATCCTGCCAGTTGTGTTTGCTAGTTTGATTTAGAATTTATGTAGCAGTCTCTCACGCCAAGCTGTGTTCTCTGTTCATTTTGCATGTACAGGAGACTTGTTTGTTCTCCCAGTGTCTTGGCTTAGTTGAAAAACTGAAGTCTGTACTTTCATCAGCTATCTGTCATATTTTATTTGACTCACAAAGTCCATATCATGATGTACTTCAGTGTACATGTTAAAAGAACTTAGTCCAGAGTTTCTAAAAGTCTCTGGGGAGCAGATGCCTTCCCTTGGCTTGGCTGTGGGGTCAGTGGGTTGTATTTGTGCTTTCAGCAGAGAAGAAATAGGGAGTTATGGAAGTCTGTGGTCCTCTCCTGACTGAGTACTCAATGAATCTTTGAGCTTTCACCCCACATCCCTGTAAAACCTTGACCCTTTGCTTTCTGAAGCAAACCACAAGTCACGTTGGAGGTGAGCCTGGGCAGAGGAAGAGTTTCCATTTTAGAGAGGGGTGAAATCAGGGACAGTGTTTCATCTGGAAGCTGGGAATTGGGCCTTTCCTTCAAATGCAGAGGAACAGTCCCCTTCTCCAAGAGCTTAAACCCTTTTCCAGTATTTGAAAAGTTGCCTGCTCGCCTCTGCTAGTGTTCCTGCCTTTTATTTTCCTCCATTTCTGCAGTGTCAGGAAGAAAAAAATAAATCTGTAATCCAAGTAACATCCTAAATATAGAAGTGCTAGTTTACAAATGAGAAGTCTTTCTGATGGCTTCAAAATGGTTTTGTAATAAAAGGAAATGTATTTGACACTGCCAGAATTTACAGTCCCACCAGAGACTTGTGAAAGAACTGCTATACCAAACAGCCTGGGCTGGAATGGAGCTTGTTGACACGTAGGGGTTACTGAAGGGTATTTCTGGCTGTTGCCATGAGGATGGCTTAGCAAGAAAAAATACCTTCTCTGCAACTACTGTAGAGCCTGCCTGTACCATCAGCTTTAAGAAAAAGTATTTTAATGGATGGTGGTTAAAGGGGGAGGCTGCTTTTCAAAATTGGTACCAAGATATGGGCCCTGAGAGCCAGGAGGAAGGGGTTCTGAGCAAACCTGGTGTGGGTGGTACAATCTAATACTGCTTTTGGCTGTTTGACCAAGTAAGAAACACTTTTTCTGGAGTCCCTGAAACTTCAGACTTTATTTTTTTTTTCTCCCTCTCTTTCTTTCTCCAAAATATTAAGCTTTGAGTCTCTCATGTGTTCAGTTATGATTGCAGGAAGGTGTCACAGTGGTCTTTGGGTGCTGTCATGCACAGAGACCATTCTCAGCCGTTTGATGAGATTTCAGCTATGGGTTTAGAGGTGAATGGTCTTATTTCATTTGACAGCAAATATTTGCAGCTGCATCCAGGGGTCCAGTTCGGTTTGGCACTTAGAGGCATAACCACAAAGGAGTTAACAAAAATGGGTAATTTGCCATGGTTGCTGCTTGGTCTGCCTTTGGAGGCACTGTCAATGTGTTGGGGAGAGAGGAACCTTCTACCCAGCTTCTGAGAGTGTCCAAAAATAAAATGGGAGGACTTTAAAAAGTGGCTGGTGATAGAAAGGAATAAATAGTCTGTAATGAAGTTTTGCCCTGTCAAAATAGTTTGCAGGGTGAAATAAGATGGCTAAAACAAGTATTGGAAGCTTGATCAAAATAATTGTCTGTAAAACTTGGGATCTAATGCTTCATTGTCTTCAGATGAAGTTCCTATCTTATTCACTGTCCCACACGAGGTTTGCACTATATTATTTTCATCTGCAGGCCTCTTAAAGGCTTTATGGCTTGTTTGTGAATCCTGTGTTGCTGCACAATCAAAAAATGGAATGCCGTGGAATACTGAACATCAAGGATTTGCTTAAATGTTTTGCTGAAGATCAGTTCCCTGTGCTGAGTGGCAGCATTTTAAACAGCATAACCCCAGTTTTAAAGCCTTAGTTTTCATCCACGTTTAGGCCTGTGGTTGTATAACCTGTTCCTGTGGGTGCTGGGGCTTTGCTCTGCTTTCTGCTGTGATTTTAACTTGAAGGCTTCTGCTGCCCTCACAGCTCTGGCTCTTGTTTGAGGCCCCACTGTGCTGGGACCACCAGGCTCTGCTCCTCCTTGGTACGCAGTGAAAATACCTCCATGAGCTCTCTGAGATGTTTCAGGTTACATAAACCAGGATTTAAAATAGTATCTTTTTCACAACATTTGGAACACGTGTTCATGAAGATAAATTTTCAGCGCAGTGCCAACAGAGTTAGTTTAACAGATGCAGAACTCTGTTACTAAGTATAGTTTCTGCAGTTATCTCCCCACACAAATTTCTCCCTGGGCATTTGCTATGTGCTTATCAACACTGCAGAAGATCATATGCATGTTCTTCTTTTTTCAGAAAAGAGTCTGCAAGCTTTCTGCTTTCAGAAGCTATTGAAAGCACATTCTTCTGAAGCCACATTGAGTTTCAACTGATGAATCAGAATTCTGCATGGAAAGATTTGGGTACAAACACAATAAGAAAATTTAGCAATACTTTTTTTTTCTTGTGGTTTTTCCCCCCCATTCTTGCTTTCCCTTGGTAAACAGCAACACTTGCTGGCAAGAATGGGAATAACAGATCAATCTGCTTATTTTGAGTTGTCGGATTCCTGTGTCAGTCATCCAGCTCTTTTCCAGCTGGTACCCAGTGAGAATTTACCTGGTAGAGAGGAAGATTTAATGTCTTGGCAAAAGATCAGACTCCTCCCTAGTGACATTAAGCCCACAAGAGAATCTGAAGTTTTTATTTGAATCAGATTTTATTTGAAAAGAAGCCGAATTCTTTGAGTTTTCCCACCAAAATAAAATGCTCTCCTGAGTTAGGCAAACGGGATTTGTTCACCAGTGATCTCAGGAAACTATATTCAAACAAGAAAGGAGTTAATTGAAGGTTGCCTGTTCCTCTTTTGCCAAGCAGCAGGACTTTTGTAGGGTGTGAAACTGTGGTTATTAGCCAGGGCTAATGGGGATTGTCTCATTCATTACCATGCACTGTTAAGAGTAACTGTTGGTTCCTCTGTTCAAGCAGTGCCTCTGTTGCCAGTGCTGTCAGGAGATCTGCTTCATTTAAAAAAAACAAAGTCCTGGGCTTGGTATGTTAGTAGCCATTGAAGGGGAACATAAAAGGAATACAATAGGAACAACATACTGAAAAGAAACACGGCTTTTAAGGTTGTTGAGTGCTTAATTCTTTTGTAATCAAAGAGAATTCAAGTGCCCACACACAGTAAAAATAGGGCTGGGGAAAAGAAAGAATCAAAACTAGCAAAAAGGCTTTGGGTTTGCTGAAGTAAAAGGGAAAAAAGTATCAAAAAACTTTGGGGGGAAGTATCAAAAACCCCTAAAACGAATGAATCAAAACAAAAAAGAAAACCCCTAACCAGACAGAAACCCTACTTTGATTTGGTGGAGGTTGAGAGACATAACTTAATTTGCTATGATGTACTTTTTGTGTCCCATCACATCTGACAGGTGGCAGTGGAACATGGAGGTTCTGCATCAGGTGTGAGCACTGCAGAATTACTTGAGTTCTGTCTGCTTTGATGTCCAGTAACTTATCAATGGATATAATTTTAGAGAAACGTTGGTGTTGAGGTTTTACATCTCTATTTTTGTGCGTGTTTTAGGTTTTGTTATTGAGATTGCAATGTTTCTTGTATGTGCGACAGCACAGTCCTAAATCTTTAAGGAAAAAAAAAAAGAGTTTCTATGAAGGTGTGTGGAATGAAGTGTGTGGCTTTGCTTGGGAGAGGGAGCCCTTTGCCTGGGTCCTGTGAACATCCCTGCTCTTGGGCTGTTGCTGGGGAATTGGCAGGGTTGGATGTGCTTGGATAGCTCTGAGGCCAGTGAGCATCCCCTAGAGTGGACACAGCTCTGTGCTTTGGGAGTAGCAGGGGAAAACTTCCCTAATAACTGTGTTTTGTACCTTCTTTTATTGAACTTGATACTAGCTGTTGAGAAGGTTGCTTCACAAGGATTGGTGGTGTGGTCTGTAGTGTCAATTCTCATCTTGCTAATTCAGAGTTCAGTTTGTTGGCACCACTGGCTGTGGTAGGTCCAACCTCCCTAGTTGTCCCTTCCCCACCCCAGTGGTTTCAATGAAAAATTGATTTTTCAGCAATTTAAAACTTTTTCCATAGGTTCTGTTTCTTTCTGCTTGGCTTTTTCAGGCTTCAACATTTGTGGTGCAAAAAATCTGTGCTGGGGTATTTGCAGGATTCCCTAAACAAGGAACTACTGCTCCAGGTCTGCCTCTTTACTGTCCCTTTCCTTGCATAAAGACCACCTGTGTGGTTGGATTTTGCATGGATTCATCTCCCAAAAGTGACTTCAGGGGCTGCTCTTGGGAGAATAAAACATAGCTGGGCCAAGGAATCTGGAGCCTGCTGTCATGTGCTTTACTTGTCTGCACCTGGGGGCAAAACTGATTCCTGAAGTTGTGTAGGACTTCCCCCTTCAAACAGGGAGTAGGAATATGGGGAGGCAAAGGAAAGCTTGGGATTTTCCATATCCTTGTGCTTAATTTAAGGCAGTGATTCAGCCAGCCAAGGGAGACAGTTTATCTGCTCAGCTCTGGTACAGGCGTTGCCACTTCTTGTGCCAAATACCTTTGAGGATGGGAAGAGACAACGTGGTCCTTCTGGAAGCCTGAGAAGAATTTTGGTGGTTAAAAAGAAATAAAATAAACTTGAATCTGCGGAGTTTGTGCTGCCATTTAGAAGAGAGTAGAGATTACAGCAGAGTTCAAGAAAAGGGCCTTGAATCTATGAGTATGTAATATTAAGGAAGCCTTTTATTTCTGACTGATCTGTGTACCTTGGCATTTTCATGTCTCCTGGAGAAGGCTACTGTGTGTGGTTTGTCCATCCGACAGCTGTGGTAACCCATAACTCTAAAGTGCTGTGCTGTAGGTCTGAGATTAGTGTTGAAATCTGCACGTTTATTTCTGAAACACGATACAAATGTAACAACTTCTGCAGATCGGCTATAGATTAGCAAATACTTGGTGAGTCATACCTTCCCCTTGCTGCCTTTTAAATTTTTTTTCTTAAGCATGTCATAAACGTTTAGGAAAGCTCATTCATCCCAGATAGGTGTGAAATCAATCTTTGATGCACAGGGCTGTGACTCAGGGAGTGGAAACAAAAAGGCTACTTGGTGTAATGTCTGCTGCTGTGCTCTTGCCAAATGCCATGAGCAGAGGGGGAAATCTCTCCTGCTCCAGTTTGTTTGGGAGATGCTTTGAAGATTATGGATCTCTTCCATGTAGCAGACACCCAATTAACTGTGATTAGGAGCGTTGTAGGTAATAGCTCTGCTATGAGGATGAAGAGAAGATGAGAAAGATGAATAGCACAGGATGTGCAGGTATTGGCTGGATGTGTGAGGGGAGGTGATGGGGTAGTGGGAGTCTTGTTCCCCGTGGAACAAGACAGCAGGAGAAGGGAACAAGACAGCAGGGGAGCCTGAGACATTCTGGCCTGGAGGGAGCTTTTTCAGGAGGGTTTCTGGGGCAGGTGTCAGCAGCCTGGCTGGGAGCTGATGTCAAGGTGAGTTTCTGCTTCATCTCCTCTCTCTGGCTTCAGTCCTTCTCTTTGTTGTGTATGTGCCTTTGGCCCTTCTGATGGAATAAGTGGGACTGCATCCCCACAAGATCCTTAGGTCTTTTATGCAGCACAAAGAGGAACTCAAAGCCTTTAGAATCTGTCTCTTGCCCATCCTTTCTGGCTTGAAATTAAGTATGTCAAATATATCTTTAGCTGTGAGAACTTTCCTTATCCTTCCATGTCCATCTTCTGTCCCCAGGATGCTCCCCATCCCTTTATTCTCGTACTTGCTCTTTCAGCATGGAGGTGGTTTTGTCTGTTGGTAAAGGGAGCTGGCTGCCATAATTTCCTACATTTTCTTCACCTTCTTCCTTCCCATCTTGGAAGTCACTATTCCAGGTTTATCTTGTGTTACACCACATCTGCTTCCTTTTCCCAAAGCTTTTGTTGTGTCCAACAGATCGTGTTCCATGATTGTTATCTTTGTGAGCCATTTAAAATGATTTTATTAGGGAACTGTGCTGTGAGTTGAGAGATGGCAGAGAGTGGGTGTAATATTTTTACAGCTCTTGGTGGCACACAGGAGCCTCTGCACTGTTCCCAGTGGGTGCCATGTACTCTAGAGCCTGCTGTCCCAGGCACAGACTCTGTCCAGCCTCCTGCACTCGGGTAGCCGAGGCTGATGGAGCAGATCTCAGGGCTCTCTGCCATGCTGAGTGTGTTTGAGCAGTGTTGCTGTTCCTGTAATTGCACTGGGTGGACAAACAGGCTGCTTATTGCTCCTGTGATTGCCCAGGAAATGTTCTGTCAACTCCACCCTTTTTTTCCTGATGTGTAGCACATCCCTCTGATCCAGTGTTGAGCTAAGCTGGAGAGGGGAGCAGAGCACGGGGTGAGTCATCTCACAAAGCTTTTGCAGCAGGTGTCTGGCTGATTCTGCCTACCTGCCTTTCTTTCCTCATGGTCTTTTTTTGCTCCATCTCTCCAGTTTCTTTGGGTTGTTGTTTAACAAGGTGCTCCTAATAGAAAGAGATTTATTAGCTTATTTTTTGCCATCTGTCTTCCATTCTTTCCGTTGAGATCTTCAGCTTGCAGGGGATAAACTGGTAGGTAAAGATGATGTTGAGATAGTATTTGCTGCAAAACTTCTATGACAACTTCATTCAAAGAAAGTGAAGAGGAAAGATCAGCAGAGCAGCACTGGGGGAGGAAGGAGAGGGAGGACTCACAGCTACAATGCTGTTTCAAGTTAAACTTTGTGTTGGCTCTGTTGCATCAAAATGAATTGACCATTTCACATGGAAAAGATATTTTTCCTTCCTTCAAAGGGAAGAAGAGATCCAAATTATGAAGTGGTTTGGCTTTTTTGTCATTATTAAAAAAGACAAACAAACCCTTTGGCTAGCATCTATTGTAAGGACTGCTGCTGTCTCCTGGCACTCTTCTGTCTCCCCTCATGTTTCTTATGTTGTCTGTCTAATATAATTAAAGTTTTTCAGGACATGAGTGGTCATGTTTGCTATTTGTGTGGTGCTGTTTGTACAAGATGCTGATTGATGTTGACTGCTCCTGTGCTCTGTGGCAGTGCAAACAAGTAATTAAGTAGCAGATAGAGATTTTCTGTGTGTATGAGTGGATGTGCATAACCCCCCTGATATGCTAATATGGAGGGGGAAATACAGAGATTTAGGTTTTGTGACTTTGATAAATAAATTGTTTTCAGGTACCCAGTGTGCTCAAGGGAATGTGGCAAAATAGAAGCCTCTGAGTACAGGAAGCTGTCAGGAATTGCAGACACGACTCATTCAGCAGCTGCTTTATTTAATACTTTTAAATGCTATTGTAAATTTTAATGCAGATGGACAAACCTTTACTCATTTAAATATGTAATTTTGTTCAAATATCTGTAATAGAGTGTATTAATGCTTTTGGTCCTCATCACTTTTTTACCAGTCAGAAAGAGAAAGCTATAATGGGGTCCTCACTAAATCCATTTTGATATAAGTCCACTCTTCAACTCCTCTGTCACTGTTTAAATGCTGTATGGTTTCTTTTCGCAACATAAATATTTAAAGGGAACATAACTTGTTGGTGGAAACCATCTAATTAAAAGTATTAGGAGCTGTGTTTATTTATAACATGTATGAATAATTATTACTCAAAGTCTGGGTATTATTTTCTTGGGAAGTCCCTCATTAGAAACTCTGCATCATCAAGGGTGAACTGCACTGTTACTTAACCAGTTTCGGTTCGCATCTGGGCAGAGGCACCAGAAGGAAACTGCAGAGGCAAAAGGAACATGCTGTGAATATGCAAGCAAATTTTCCAGCATCCCAGCATTTTTTGTAATTATTTTTATATATGTGTCTGGAGCTCAAACGCTCTCAGTGCTGAGCTGCCTGAGCAGTGCAGTGCTGTGTGTTCGAGTGTTGTTCTGGGTGGTGCAGGGAGGAAAGGGGAGAGCACTCAGGGAGAAGGGAGGTGTTTCCTCCCCTAATGCCAGTGCTGCTGAGCGTCTCTGGGCTGCCATGCACCTTCTGCCAGACTGCACTCCCCTGGTGCAGCTCTGCTTGGAATATACATCCAAGCATTTGGCCCCTCTCCATTTCCTTTAGAACAGGGACCATTGTTTGTGCTTGGACAACAGTGGCTGTGTTTTCTAATTCAAAAAATGCCTTATAGAAGAGGCCTTTATCATCATCCCTGCCTTGCAAATGGGGAAATAAAGAGAGAAGGGAGCAGCTTACCCTCAGGTGATGGAGATGAGCAGCAATGAGGAGCAGGATTCTTGTCCTTGCCAAGTCCTGGAGTTATTTTATCTGATGTTAGTGCCATCAAGTAAAACACTCCTGTGAGCTTGTAAAATAAGAGTTTATTGCAAAGTATTTCAGAACATGAACAACCTTTCCCTCCATGCAGCCAGAGCTGGATTAGTTGCAATTACTGGTAATCATGGCCTTAAGCTACTGGCAGCTATATTGTTTGACAGGTAGGGATAGCTCAATAGTCAGTGCTGGCTTTGAGTTGGAGAGGCCTGGCAGACAATAACAGCAAGAGCAGGCTGCTTCTCATCCTTCAGGTTCCTGGGAAGGGAAGTTTCTGTACTTTGTGCTCATGGCTGGGGCTGGGAATTGCTCTTCTCATGGTCCCATGCATGGACAGTGAACTCTGACCAGCTCACTTTGTGAAGCTGCTCCTTAGATGTTGTTACACAACACTTGTCCTTTCCTTAAACAGAACAAAACCAAAAGCCTTGGGGTTTCTTGTCCTTATTTTCTCAATTCTTCAATGCTGTTTTTTTTTTTTCTACATTACTTCCCTTTTTTTGAGATCTGATGGTTAAGTTCTTCCTGAGCCTACAAATACTCATCTCCTGTCCCATCTATCTCTCCATACACCCTGACAGCTATTCTTCCATCTTTACTACAGTGATACTCACTTGTGCTCTCCACACTTTCCTGGCCCTTTTTTTGCCTCTTACCTCTCCTGCCCCATCTCCTACCTTTCTTGTGCTGCTGATGCTTCAGACTCCACCTGTGCCACATCCCTTGGGATTGTTCCTCACATGTTGACTCTGTCCTGACAGCTTCTTCTCTCCATCTCTTTTTTCTTGCATTTTCCTGTACCCTTTTCTCTTGAAGGAGAAGGCTTCTTGTGCTACACTCTTCCTTTTGTGTTATGTTTTCTTTTCTTCACTTTTTTCTCTGCCCTCTCTTTCTACTATTGAAGAAATGAAATTTCTGTACTTTGTGCCTAATAGCCAGATCTTTGAATTTTCACATTATAAAGGAATCCCAGCAATACCTCTCTTCTGTATAGTGTTTTTTACAGCACAAACCCAAGGGTGCTTCCCACAGCTCTTGTTTTGTGAACTTACTTAATTTGGGGAGCAAAGGGTAGGAAAATAATACAAAAACAAAGAATGGTGGTAGTAGATAGAAATTCAGCTTGCAGGACAAGAAGAGGCTGCTCTCTGTATTAAAAACTTTTTGTTTAAAAGTGAAATTTGTAAGGATTTTGCTAACTGTCCACTTTTGAGACCAGGCTAGGGTGGAGAGCAAGCACTTGTGGCAGGACATGAGTTTGTTTTGTATTCAGGGTAGGGTGACAAGTGATTCTGACCTCTCCGTCACTTTTTTTCTTTTATCCTCTGTTTGCTATCCATTAATCCCTATATCCATGACCCAAACTACCATAATGTGTGCTTTGTAGCTGTCATCTCACTGTGATTTATTTCTGCCTGTTTGCTCAGAGCTGTTTGCATCTGTGGCTGGAAGTGGGGTAACCAGGATCTAGCATGAGGGCTGTGCTGCATGATGCCAGTGATGTTAAAGCCTTGCTGTGCTTCTGTCATGGAAGAGGAGAAATTCAGCCTTGAGTTTGCATGTTCCCAGCATACAGCAAAGGAAAACTGAATTGGAAGCTGAGGCTTGATTGCATTTTTTAATTCTGTTCATAAACTATTATTTCCTGTCCACCCACCCTCTCCCTCCTCAAGGCTAATAGAATTTAAGCAGTCAGCTTTGCATCTAAGAACTGGGCTCCAGAAAAAATGCAGTGGAAATGAATCAATTAATGCCTTAAGAACTTTACCATAGAAACATCTCAGTTCTTCCACAATAGCAGCATTTTTCTTGGTTTATGCAACCAGTAGCATGTGAAAAAACTCTGTGTTGCTAAAGATGATCCACATGTTGACATGCTATTGGAACAGTAATACATTTCATGGTATTTTAGATTTGGTCAGCCATCAAGCGAAGTGTTTTCTGATAATTTGGTAGTTTTCCTTAATCATGTGACATTATAGGTGCTGGAACTGGAACATAAGCATGCAGAGCTCACAGGAGAGAAATGGCTTTGTCCTGTGCCCTCCTTCTGTCTTGTGTGAGAAGTACCATAACCAAAAAGGTGTGTTTTGGAGCCTGGTAGTGCTGTGAGCACCAGGAAGCCTAATGAAGAATTTGTCTGCTAAAAGCTTGTGCCTTCCCCTCCAAGTGTTGCTGTTGATCTAAAGACGCAGTCTCCTTGCAAACTCTGGAATTGTTCATGCCCTGTGATTGTTGTGGCTGACAGCACATCCCTTTTTGTTATTATAGGAATATAACTTTTCATGTCTTGGCTGAACGTGTTTGTTCATCTGCTGCTCTCAACAAGTGCTTTGTGGATCTGCATCCTGCAGGCATCTGTCCTGGTTTTCTTTATATTTAGGCAAGGCAGAGGAGCTGTACTGAATACTGTCAAGATTGACCAAGGGTGGTCTGGGCCATCTCCTTTGAGCCTTGGAGTTGTGGCCCAGGATCTGTAAACAGTGACTTTGCTGTGTGGGTGCCTTGGTCCAGCTCATGGTATTTGCAGCCTGTCATCCTGAGTGTGGGGTGAGAGTAAGAAGGAGCAAGCTAGGAGGAGGAAAAGAGGATAGAGACAGGCAACTTTCTGTCTTGAAGCTCAAATCCTCAGTTAGGGAGATGTGAGAAGTGGGGCCTTCTGTCGGGTTTGCTGGTTTGTCTGTTTTCTACATAGACATTAATACAGTGACAATGCAGCTGGAATCAGAGGCAAGTTCTGGGTTATTGGGGTCTCTCCTCTCCCCACCAGTGCTCTGTGCTGTGCAGAAGCTGGAGAGATCATGAGTGTTTCCTTGAGGAGTTTTGGGAAGAGTTGCTGTGTCAAGATGTCTGTGCTGCAGCGTCTGGTGGCGTGAGTGACACTGCCAGATGGACTCTGTGCTCGAGTGGCTCTGACCACTGGCCAGATCTTCACATGTCTGAAGCCTTAGTCACCTATTAGATGATGGTTTTGAAATATTTTTATTTTAGCTTATCGAACAAGGCTTTCTCAATTATTCCAAAGCCTATGGAATATTGTTTGTTCTTAGTCCAATAGAAACAGTCATTTTAAAGTGTTTGGAGAAAGTGTTTCCCAAGATATGCTCTGGAATTTCTGTTGACTGAAATTGCTTATTAACTTGGTGATGCAGCAAGGTTGCTGTCTGGAATAGATCATCCAATACACCCTCTCCTGCTCTGCTCAGTCAGTGTGTGTGTTTCCTTAAAAGTGCTACAAGAAGCACAAATATAGCTGGAGCACCTAGTCTGGAGTCAGGAACAAAAATAAACATGACATTATTATATTAGACTTGGCCACAGTTCTGACTGGTGGTGAGCTTTGATAACTTTGACATCTAATATTTTTAAGCAGACTTTAAGGTTCACAGCCTTTGCTAGTTTGGTGGATAAGCCTTTCTCAGTCAGTTTTTTCCTTTGATGTTCTTGTTTTGGTGTTTGTATCCTTCTCTTAGGCTGCAATTACAGCAAGCCAGGGTTGTGCTTTTCCCTGCTCATACCAGAGTGGCACTTGGACACGATGCCCCAGCTGCCAGCTGCAAATGCTTTTTTTTGGTACAGCAAGGTCAAAATTACACAGACCTGCAATCAGCTCGCTCTGCTACCTTACTAAAGCATGTTTTGTGGCTCTCTTACCTCCCTTCCTGCACTGAAACTCCTAAATTTAGAAATGTTGAAGCCCAAGGGTTAGGTTGTGCTGTGAATTTGCCACAACTCATTTGGTGTGCATTGTGCCCATTCAGACAGTTCAGTGGCAGTTCCCTTTCTCCTGCTTGTGTTTTGGGAAGCCACGGGCTGCTTGCCAGCAGAGTTTGGCCACTGAGCTGCTCTGGGTCCGTGTCACTGCTGTTACTCCCACTGCTATAGCAATAGCTGTATTTATGTTTGCAGTATCACCAGCTACAGCCCTTCTATTTTGAGAATCCCTGGCATGCTGTAGCCTTTCCAGAACATGATTTGCACTCTTAGGGAGAATGAAAGATGCATCCAACAGAAAGGAGCAAGCTTGCAGAAGTTTGGATGTACATCAAGTTTCCTTGGGGTGTACCTTAAGAGAAGTGATGGCTGGTAATGAATTATGACTGCTAGAAGATTTCTGCCACTTACAGAAATCTAACAAGGAGAGATTCTGACTGATTCTGATTAATTTTTTCCCATGCATATACACTGGTTGAGTACTTCTTGTTTTCAGTTCTGAATAACTATTAACTCAGTGTTGTGGATTTGTCACTGAAGCTGATGTTCAGTAAAAAAGGTGCTTCTCCAAGCCATTATCTTTTCCTAAACTTCCTTAAAGGTGACAAAAAGTGCTCTGGAACACTGGCACTGGTGTGGAATATCAATATGCTGAACAACCTCTGTGTGTACACATGTTGGGTTTGAGCAGGAACAATGCTGCAGGTTCACTGTTGTTTCAGGGGAAGAAGGGGAATTCAGCCACTCAGAGCACTCAAGATTTGATCCATTGGTGTTTAAGAAGGCAGCCAGGAAATTTGCTGCCTCCACATGAAGTTCTGTGCTTGATGAGGAGAGGAGAGCATGTGTAAGAGGTTTCAGTGGTTTCTTGTTGGCTCAGCTAACTGAATTTTAGTAGTTGTCAACATTGTTAAAAGCTTACATGATATCTCTGGTTAATTCTATTAAAAGGGTTTGGCTGGGATGAGCATTCAATCTCCAAATCTCTTAAAATTACTGCAGGTCAACAGACAAACTTACAAGGATTAATGAAGAATTTAACAACAAGGGCCCAGAGAGTAAATGACTTGTGTAAGGCCTGTGTAGCAATACATGCACAGAGGAGTTACTGAAGAGTATCAAGAGGCTTGTTGCAACTATAAATGTTCTTATTAATCTTTGCAGTGGGTGATGCAGTGCCTGGGCCACGTCATTCTTCATCCTGTAGCTGAAACCTTTCTAATGTGGATGAATGAAATATTTTTAAGTATATGATAAGTAAATTAAGAGGCAAGGATTGAATGTCGCTGTTTCTGGACCAGAGATAATTTGGGTTGGAATGGACCTCAAAGGTTTTCTGGACCAACTTCCTTTGCCCTTTTAACAGCCCCAGCTCTAAACCATCTTGGCAGTGAGCGGCCAGCCAAGGAACCAATGCAGGCCACTGATTTCTAATGTATTTCCTTTTTGTCAGAGGGCTCAGCAGTGCCAGGGCTGTGGGCTGCTGCCTTTCCTTCCTAGTGCCAGTGCTGGGCACTTCCCAATGCACTTCACAGCCTGCATGTTCCAGGTTTCAGAACATTCTCAGCTGCACTGATAGGTACATCGTGGGTGGGAAGAGTTTGTTTCCTATTGAAGAAATTAATTGCTGGTAACTTCCCACATTCTTCTTTCTCGGTTTTGTCACTGAATATTTTCCAGGACCTGGCTTTTTTTTCCGGTAGCAGTTTTGGCTGGAAAAGCTATAGGCTGTTTCTCAGTGCTGTTCACTAAAAGCAGCTAATATTAAGAGGAAAGCTCATTTGCATTTTCAGAACTTGTGGATGATTAATTTTTTGGTAGCAGATTTTTTTTTTCTTTATTTAAGTGCTAACAAAATATGTGCATGTACAAAAGCTGTGTTTGAGTGCACAGAGATTAAGCCAGCTAAAAATAGAGACTTCTGTGACCCTGCTGGAATTTTCTTTAAGCTTGGAAACACTGAAGTGTGTGTTTTGTCAGATTTGAATCATGAACCTTGAAGAAGAGCTAATGACTTCTTATTTCTCACCCCTAATCTTCAACTGGAGCATTCTTTATATGAACAGCAGATCAGTCTGAGACTGTACCTCAGGCTTCACTTACCTTATTTAACTTTGCTTACTTGCTTTGTTCGTTGTAACATCTTTTTCTGCTCCAGTGAGTGTGTTTATGAAAATCATTATTTTCAGCCCTTATTGTCAGACCCATGCAAGCTGTGCAATTGTTGCTGGGGATGACAGTTCCCCAAATCTGCCTTGTTTTCTGTTGTACTTAAAACCAAGCTTTTCCTCTTGAACATCTTCTAACTCTTACCCTGATGAAATGTGTGGCTTTCTCAGTTACTCCCTCTTGTCTTCCTGGCAAATTAATGAAGATTTTTAAACTGGTTTTTTAGCTAAATTATCAACTTTTGGGACAAAAGCTGTATTCTCTGCTACCTGTGGTGGTGGATCTGGTTGTAAGTAAGGGATGGCAAAACTCTCGTTTGCTATTGGGGCTGAAGTTCAGTTCTGGCCTTCAAAAGTGCTCCCAGGATGTGCTGCACCCAGAGTGGCTGGGGTGCAATTAGCATTACCATTAATTATGTTTTACCAACAAAAGGACAAAAAGTGATTGAAACACCTCAGTTCAGTTTAAATTGAAATGTTCTGGTAGCAAGTAATCACAAAGCCTTGCACAGCCCCTTTTGATGCAGATTTTCTTTCAGATGTATTATTATTTAAACTATAATAGATGTTTTAGTAATTGGTTGAATCCTTGCTTCAAAAAGTCTTTTCTTTAAATTTGTCTCTGTTTCTGTGTAGAACAGAATTGCAAAAAATAAATTCCAGTGCTTGACTAGCTCTTGTTTGGCATGAAGTTGTAGAGCACTTAAAATTCCTCATACAACAGCTTTAATTGCTTGCTAATCTTGCCTAAAGATTGGCTGAGAATGTCAGCTCAGTTCTCCTGTTGCTTATTCTCAGCAGCACAGACTGCAAACGCTTGGGTAAAATGTACTGGGAGGATTTACTGTAGTACATGGGTGAAGGGGTATGGAAACACTTGCCTAGAGGTCAAACCGTTGACGTTTCAGTAGTTGGTTATTGATCTCTATCAGCAGCCTGACAGTTGTATGGCTTTTGTAGGATGAGTTAATAATTTCTTGGTGTGATGCAAAATCAACACCCAATTGACCCGAGCCCCTGAGTGTGACCCTGTGGAAGGGGATGGTGTGAGATGCTGCTCCCAGCACGTCTGCTCAATGAGCTGCTCCTTGGACAAAGCCTGCCCGAGAGCTGCGCCTTCCTCTTTCCTTCCCACGTTGTGCTGGGCTTTGATGAATGTGTTAGTGCTCATGTTGGTGGCTGTTCCCTTTTTTTAGAAACAAATCTTGCCCACAGTAACTCTATATCCACAGTGAGTAATGGAGAAATCATTGCTCGTTAATGATTCACTTGCAGGTTCCTGTATTGCTCTTGCTCAGTCACTGGTGTTGCTCTTGGCTCCAAAGTGTTGCTCAGCCCAGCACTTAGACCTGATTTTCATAGTTTCAGCAGGGTTGTTGTAATGGCAGGGTGGTGGGTGGCTGCCCTTGGTTACTGGTCCAAAATATATCCCTCCAGAGCTGGTCCTGAAGATGCTCTTGGCAGGATTGAAGAATTTCTGTGCTGTTGAACCTTTAAACTGCTTGAAAACCACTTCTACCAGTTAGTTTTTGTTAGTTTGCAGAAACTGTTGTTTGGTGTTTGCTTAAAGACTACCTCATGATTTACCTCTCCTGCTGTGTGAATCCCCTCTGTGCTCTAAGGTTAAATACTAAACTTGGAATTTCCATTTTGAACCTTATTTTCAGGTAGAGTTCTCACCCCAGCCTCTCCAAAGTGTTTGTTTTCTCTGTGCACACCTGGTGATGGACTTTCTTGGGAAATGCCCGTGTCTTGCTGCTGCTATTATAGGAATGGTGCCTCTAATCAAGGAGCAAAAAGCAAACTTCAGCTTTTAATAACTCAGAGAATTCTGAAGGATGCCTGGGGTCACAGAGTCCAGTCCTTTGTCTTGGTGGTGCCTGTCATATCCTCCCTAGGCTGATTGAGTTACGCAGACAGAGCTTGCCTAATAATTCAGCTTCCTATTTTGTAACAGTCATTATTGTAGGCTGTTTCATGGTGCTATTGTTCAAATAAACTAAGGAGAAAAAAATAATAGAAAAGGGCTCACACAAGAACAAGAGGATGCTTTCGCTGCTTTTGGCTTGGTTACTTCCTGTGAAAAAAAACATTCACCATGCAATGCTTGGGATCATTCAGCAGCAGTCAGCCCAATAACAGAAATTAATAAGCTAAGATGCCCTAGAAGCTTTAGATGGAAAAATGCTGTGGCTTGACTTTTGAATATTCAGCATCTCTTTTTTGTCTTGATGTCTACTCACCTTCCAGCATGGACAGCCATAGCAGAGTCATTTTCCAGCACCATTTGTAGCATAACGGAGGCCTTGGGCTTGATTGTGCTACATTTCAATCCATGATTGGTGTAAAACCTGCACCCCAAAAAAAGGAAGGGGAGAGAATGGCCTTTGCTTGGCCAGGGGCATGAGCATGGGAGGAGCAGGAGGCCACAGCAGACCCCAGGCCAAAGGGGGTGTGTGGAGGGAGGCTTCATCAAATAAAGCATGGCAGACTTGGGGTGATTTGGGACCCTGTTATTTTTAGTGCTTTCAGAAGTTCCTGTAATTGATTTGATTGCAGAGAGGAAAAGCAGAATTGTTTACCGACAGTAGTTCTTGTGGCTTTTCTTGTTTCTTTTTCTCACACAAGGGAAGGCTTTCCTGCGGTCGTTCTCGCACTGTCACTTCACAGCAATGGCTTCATCCCCTCTCTGTTTTCTTCCTCTCTTGTTGCCCTTCTCCACTTTCTCTTCCCCACATGCTGCCCTTTCCCTGTGTGCCACCTGTTTGCTCCTGGCACAGTTGGGGCTGGGAGCTGCTGGAGCTCCTCTGTCTCCCTGAATCCATCAGCTCTCCTGCCAGGGAGCTCTGACCTGCCTCTGCCTTCCAGTTTGTGCAAGAATGTCTCATTCAGATTTATTTTTTAACTGATCTCCCAATGTCTCAAATGAAGGAGCGCAAAATGTGATTTTAATTTTTTTTTCCTGAGATCACTCCACATCGTGTTGATCACAGAAATTGTTCCAGAGTCCTGGGCCTAAGCTCATTTGGGGAAACAGCCCTGGATCAATGAAAGAAAACATTCAGCAATGTGCATTTTATACAAGCATTTAAACTTTTTTTTTTTTTTTTTGGTTTTGTTTAGTAATAAAAGGAACAAAGCTATTATTAGTGACCATGGGCTTGGGAGTTTGCTAAAGCAGCAATAGTTACTCATCTGTTTTCATTTGCAGAAGTGTTCTAACAAAGGCAGCCACAAATGCAGCAGCGGGGTTAGGAGGTGGATGGTAGGAGTGGAAGTGCAGTTTCTGGAAGCCAGTGCTTGCTGAGACCTTTCTGTTTGGTCTTGGCTCTGTGGCCACCAGGAGCTCAGGTCCCAGGGAGCTCTTGCCTTGCCTTGGATTGAAGGGTGAAAGGATGCATCCCCTGGGTAAGTCCTTGGTCCTTTTTCTTCTCTGAGCTGCAGCAGAGCTCCACAGAGCAGCTGTCCCTCCTGGTGCCAGCCTGGGGTTGTGCCTGCACGTCAGCTCCTGCAGCTGGCTGGCAGAGATGGAGAAGAAGCAGTGATATATAATAATTTTGTTTTAGTTTTCCCTCTCTCCTCCTGGCCCAGGTAGGAATGAAATAGAGAAATTACCTGACTTGGAACCACAAGAAACTCCAATATTTTCTCACTCATTTCTTTTTCTTTTTTAAACCAGCTGAACAAGCGTGCACAAGACCTTTTGCATGTGCTTTCATGTGCAGCCAGCTGGGTCAGGGCTTGCTCCGTGGCAGATGCTGTGGACTGCAGAGCTGGCTCTGTACGTGGGGGGATCCACGCTGCCTGCAAGGGCAGTTTCCTCAGGTGCTGAAAGGCAGGCAGGTTTTTGGCTCAAAATGCTGTGCCGTGCCCAAAGATTCTATGGGAAATCAAAATTAAATTCTCCTGTTGATTTCCCTGGGTTTGGGACCATGTTCTACCTGAGTTTGGCTGTGATGTGCTGAGTACGTGCCTGAATTTAATGCTGGAATTAAATGCTCCATGAGCATTGCTGTCTAATAATCTCAACCAGCCTCTTTTTCTCCCCAATCCTGCAGCAGTTGAAAGTCTAATTTGCAATTTGAGTTTACATCCTGAGGGTGGTATGACAAATACCACGAGAAATATCTTGAATACGTAACAAATTTCAGGAATTGCTGTTTGCCCACATATCTGTGTGCTGAAGGTACAAACTTAAAACCAAGGAATTGCAGAAGACCTAACTGGAAAGGAGAGATGCAGAAGGAAAACTCTTGTTAGTGCACAGGGATCTGTTGGGGCAGCTGAGCCACAGCCTAGAAAGTTGCAATTATTTTTCTGGTGTCAGAAATGATACTGGGATAACAGATAAGCAGGGGAGGAGTTATTGAGCTGCTTTATCGTGCTGCTTACAGAAATGTGAAATTTAGCACGATAATTGAATAAAAGGTCTTATCTGTAGCTACGGTTGTTAATGACCAGAAACTGACATCTAAGGGGACAGATTATGTAATTTGCACCAACGTTGTAAATACATCTTTTTTTTCCTGGATTTCATGCAAACATTTTTTTTATAAAAACAAACCTCTCTGCACTGTGTGAATAATATTTTGGTTTCAAAGATGCAAAACTTATGGAAGTAGACTGATAGAATAAGAAAGATGTCAAATTTGGTAATATCTTCCAGCATTTTTACACATGTCATCTTGGAAGGCTTTTTTGGTTTTTAAGAGTGGGTTATTAACATTTTTCATGTTCTAGTATTCTTTCTTTTTATTGTTTTGAAGGTTTTGCAAGCATAATAAAGTATGTAGGCACAAAAGTTTCAAGTGACCTGGCACTAGAGGGAACAAAGAAACCTTCACCCTCTTGAAACAGGATTCTGCACACAGAACTCCAGTTTGCTCGGTTTTCCTCCGTGGCAAACAAATTTTTGAAGTTTACTTTGGCAGGAATTCCCACCACCATTATGTTAAACAGAAATGGGTGTTTCCAAGCAGCGTGTTTCTTTGTTGCCATGCGGAAATACAGTTTTAAATCTGTTTTATGTAGGCACTTTGTTTTGCTTTTCATTTCCTTGTCTTCTTCCCATGCATCTATAGCTTCCCAACACCACTGGGAATCCTGGAATAATAGATTGGTTTGGGTTGGAAGGGACCTTAAAGACCATCCAGTTCCAACCCCCTGCCATGGGAAGGGACAGCTTCCACTAGACCAGGTTGCTCAAACTATTTTAAGATAAATAGTTATATTCATGTTTTTAATTGAAATGAGGAAAGAACTTCGTTCTGGCTTGGACTTCACTGTTTACATTTTTTTGCATGTGAAATGTTAACTGATAAAAAATGCCTGCAGGTCGGGATCCACCTTAGATTTGTGATTTGTTTTTTTAGTCCTAAGGAACTTTATTACGTTTAAATGAAAAATTACAGAGGAACTTTGCTGTAGAAAACCTATCAGTTTTCTGCCAGCATTTTTTTTTTTGGTGCTCTAGTGATTATGGAAAACCTTACAGAAAACCCCTCATGTATTGCTTCTTAGAGGATGGTAATTGAGGGGTTGATAAAATGATGCTGCTTTTGCATAATGCAATGAGAAAATGATAAATCCAGGAGGTTTTGTGCTTAAAACCTGTTTTTTCACCAGGCTCAGGCTATTCAGTCCATCCCTGCCATCTCTGTTACTTGCATGTGGACATGGAAAGGGCTCAAACATTCACTGGAATCACAGTAGCCTTCTATTGCCTTTTTTATTTTTTATGTCAGTATATTGAGGTTTTCTTAACTAAGGAGTGGTACAGTTTACCTGAAGAAGTAACTGTCAGGCTGGTTTTGGTGTCGGCACCTCCCTTCTGGCACTTGCTAATGCTTCATCTGCATTTTTTGTCCTGGGCCACCACAGTACCAAGGTCTTGGACCTGCTTGAAAGCCCTTTGGCCTGGGAACTGCTTTATTCTGGCTGACTCTGCAATCCCCAATTTACCTGATGCTGGTTCTGCAGAGGCATGTGGTGGGATGGGCGGAGAAAATTGATTATTATGGTTTTTTGCCTAGGGCTTTTTTCCTCTTGTTTCAGGGAATTTCTCAATCCCAGGCTGTAAAGATTTAATGTGCTGGTTTTTTAGTAGTACTTAACACTTGTAAGATTTTTAAAAACATACATAATCACTCAAATATTAAAGACTTCAGTTTGAAACAACTTGGATATGGACTTAATTTAATCACAAGAATATATTAATGCATTCGATCTGCTTTGGGTTTTTTTTCAGTGTAACTTTTTCACCTTAGCACTGCTGTGTATTTTTGAGATCATCTTTGCTTTTCCTGGGTTACTTTTAATAAATGATTTTAGCAGCAGGAGCTAGTGTAAGTGTCCTTAGAAAATGCTTGCTCTGCCAGACAGGAAGGTGTTTTTCAGGTTCCGTACTTTGGTTTTGTGTACTTAATTATTACTTTTTTCAGAATAAATTAGCCTGTATTAAAAGCGCACCGGAGGCTGGAGTTCTTTGTTCCCAGGCTGGAAATAACATGGTCAGTGAAGGTGTTTTCATTATGCTCCACTCTTGAACTTCAGGGGAAATTTTGGATGGCATGTTCAGGATGTTGAACGGTTTGGGCTGTCAAAGGTTTGGGTTTTCATGCTGCTGTGACAAAGTGAAAGGTTCTTCTCTGCTAAGCCTGTGAGCAGGTGTTGTAAGAGCCTGGCAGCTTCAGTGCTGTGTTGCTGAGTAGGATAACAGGACATGGCTACAGAGGATGGAGCTTTCTGGGATTTAGAGATTTTCCCTTCTGTCTGTACTGCCCAGGCTGTGTGTCCCCAAGGGGCTCTGCTCTAAAGCCTTGTGTTGGAAGTCATTATGGGTGATGGTGGCTCTTGGACCCTCCAGCTGCAGTCTTGCTTTCAAAAGATATCCCTCTTAGTCTGCTCTGGATGAAACCTCCTGCTCTGCATGCCTTCTGTATACTTTAGAATGTCTCTTTTTGTAGTAGATATTTCTTGAGTTTGTTTGTTATGAGGGAACCTCTAATCTTTACTTTAGAAACGAGGGGTTGCATTTTGAGGTATTATTCACTGCTTTAATCCAGCATGATGTATATGAAGGCAGGAGCTCCTGTTGTGTGCAATATTCCAGCACTTCTTCAGGTCCATCTGCTCTGCCAAAGAGTTTGCTTTGCTCTGTATCTGTCCTTTTTGAGCCTCTGGGTGCAGGGCATCTTCTGTGTGCAGGAAATGGCTGGACATGGCACTCAGTGCTCTGCTCTGGTTCACAAGGTGGTGGTTGGTCAAAGGTTGGGCTTGATGATCTTCTCCAACCTTATTGATTCTGTGATTCTGTTTCCTGCAATTCATTGCTGGCTGCTTTATTCCACAGTGACCTACTTTGATTAGGCAACCAGTCTTTATTTGCAGAGGAGCATGTTGTTCCTTCTCCAGTCCTCCAGCTGGAAATGGTTTCAGGTCTGAACTTCTCAGAATGAGACTGTTGATACCAATTTAATCTTGTTCATGGCTGGTTTATATCGCTTGGTGACGTGCCAGGGTTGTTCTCTCCTGGGTGTTTGTTTCTCTGCTGTATTTATAGACAGCAACACTCACTCCTGCCAACCTCCAAACTTTTCTTTAGCTTCCCACTATAATGTGGGCTTGTTTCCCTTGCCCCCTCAATTTTAGCTCCGTGTTCTTGAGCACATTGCCCAAGCAGGAGCCCTTGCCCACAAGGCACACACAGGTTTTGCTCTTGGAACACGGTGCTTCTCCATCCTCCCTGGCATTGCCTTGTCTGATACAGCCCCAGGCTGCTGCTTTTTGTGCTTTGCAGTGCTTGGCCACTTGTGACATCGGCAGTGACTCATTCCCCTGGGCTCCTCTCAGTCCCATTGAGTTTAAATTCATCAGGGAAATACAGATGATGTACCATATCCTGTTGTGCTTTCAAAGATCCTGATGGAGTTGTGGCAGCTCACCAGAAGGATGAGCTGTTTCTCTTGACCTGTGGTCTGAAACAATACAGACCAAATCCAGCAGATACAAATCAAGGGGAATTTTATCCATGAGTTGCTTCCCCGAAGTGTCAGTGGATTCAAGGCTGGAGCCTGAGCAGAGGCATTTGGAACAGATGTTTCAGGTTCATAGAGAAGAGATTGAAGAGCTTATTTTGAAAGAAAATAACTGGGAATATGAAGAGGGATACAGAAAACCCAGTGAGCAATTCAGGTGTGTGATCTGGTAATAAGCTTAAATGCTGTCCCTTTATAAGGGGAGGAGAAGAAGTGTAATTTGACTGTAGTGCTGGCTCAGGCAGTGCCTTGCAGCCATGGTAAAGGCTGGTAGGAGCTCAGCATGGATTGGGACTTGGAATTGTTGAAATCTTCCATTCTTCAAAAATGGCAGAACAGGGCTGTGTTAAAATCAGAGAGCCAGGAGGGCAGGGTGAGAGCCCAGGTCCTCGCTGGTATCTTGCTGTTCCTGAAGCCACTGCTGTTTATTTGGGGTGATGCTGCCGTTTCACCCTTTGCCTCTTTACCTTTTTTATCCCAGCTCAGGGCTCTGCCAGACGCTGGGGAAGAGGGGACAAAGCTCCATCTAGTGTGGAAAGGGAGATGTCTGGGAGCTGGCCAAATGAGAAGTCCTACAGAAGCTGCCTTCCCCTAGTCCAGGCATAGGGGTTGCTTTTTTGGCTGTTTTTGTTTTGGGGTTTGTTTTGGCAGCCTGTGTATAGGACTGCAAAGTTCTTTGGCTGTGCAAGAGTTAACTGAATAACTGTGGCACTGACAGCAAATGTTCATTTTTGGTACTCTGAAAGTGTGTGCAGGGTAATACTGGCTTTAATGCAACTTTAAGTAGTATGTAGTGTCAATTCAAGGCAAATTTAAATATATATCCTTCTATTAAGATTAGGAATTCTGTAGCCAGGTTGTAGCTGTGTGAAGGGAAGTGGCACAGAAGTATAACACTTAAGGAAGAATATCTTAGTTTAAGATGAAGTTCAAGATTTGTACAAAAATAAACTATAGTAAGATAGATGATAAAAGCTGTTATCCATTTATACTTGCATTATGTGCTTTTAGAAACAAGAAAGAATAGAAAAGAATCTTGTTTGTTCTGGAGTTTGTAAAATATATTTTTTCCCTCTGCTGAATACCTGTAAAGCCAGTTGCAGTTCCTGAATGTGGAAGGGAAAAATATTTTCAGTGTATTAGATATATATTGGCAACTAAGCATCAGGGAGCCACTAAATTCCTGAATTCAATAATGGTTGTATGGAAAAAAAAAACAAAACAAAACAAAAAAAAAAACCCACTACTGCAGGTTAATCCAGATTTCTTATGTGGGTTATGAAGGAAACATTTTTTATTTTCCTTAATCCACCTGTGATGTCCCATTCTTACCCAAGCAGATGCTGCTTGTTCTCCTGCCTGCAGTTCCACAGTGCCAAAGACCCCTGGGCAGAATTGGTCCCTGCCTAAAGTGGTAGATCAATGTAATCTGTGGGAACTTGGGATCAAACTCCTCTGGGGGTTTTCATTGTTGTTTTGGGGGTTTTCATGTTTTCCACCTTGTTGGGAATATTGGCCTGCCTTTTGTTTCCAGCTGGTTGGGAATACTGGGGGTTGTTCCTGCTGGAGCAGTATCATGAGGAATGGAAGGTGGTGAGTGCAGAGAAGGTGAAGTTTCCTTCCACAGCAATAGCCTGAGGTGCAGGCAGGGTTTGCAGCACTGACTTTTCTGAGCCAAGAAGTTGAAGAAGTGGCAGGGTCACTTTGCTCCAGCAGCACATTTGCCCCCAAGGTGCAGCTGCAGGTGCTGACTGAGAGCTGCCACCATCCTGCTTTTTGGGGACAGCAGTACAGCTGGCTGCTGGGCTCCAGCAAGTCTGGAGCTGCACATCATTTCCAGGTGACTTTGCTGCATGTTTATGAACCTGGCTCACTAATGTAGCACTGTACAGTCGCCTGCTGAAGCCTAAAATAACAGAAGGTGTGAAATGCTGCTCCACACCAGTGGTGGGTGCTCCAGCAGGTACTTTGCCAAGGTCACAAATGCTAAGTAAACCAGATTAAACAAAACCCTGTTGCAGGAATGCATGATTAATTGTAGTCTTTGCAGGATTTATTGGTTATAAGCTAAGCCCTGCCTTTATTTTTTTGTCCTGGTAACTAAGGCAGATGTGAACTTCAAGTCCAGTGAAACATTTTTTTGGCTCTTGCCTCTGTTTACATGATTCAGGGGTTTGCAGTAGTTCCACAACAAATATAGCTTTGAACAGAAATAGCTATTCAAGTGCTGTGCTTCTGGCAGTGCAGAACAGATTAGGAGGGTCTGACAGAAAGGCTTGTAAATAGTTTTGAGTTGACTGCTCTTTTTTCAAAAGTAAACTAAAGGCTGTAATGTATTATGAAAAGTAAGAAGTGGTGTTCCTGCTACAAGTGGCATGGACAACATGGCTTAGTTGTCACTGAACTGTGCAGAACATGGGCTGTGCCCAACAGTTTTCTTTGAGAAAATCCCATTTTCTAGAAACTCAGCAGCTGTGTTAATCTTTGAGATTGTATTTGGTTGCATAAAGTTATTTCTGAAGATTTTCCTGATATCTGCTATTTGAGATGTGCTTGGGCATTTTAGATGCAACAGAAGATATGCAAAGCAGAAGGGTGATTGCAAAATTGAATTAAGGCTGTGTATTAGCAGGGCCATATTTGAGGTGTTAAAAGACCTATAAATAGGTTAGGGTGGATCTTTTTGTACATACTTTTGACTTTGTAAAATCAAGAAGTATAAATGTTGCTTGCATGTTTTTATTTTGAATGAGACTTCATTCTGTACCATGGCTTTCATTTGGTATTTCTTTTATTTACATGTCACCCCATGTTTAAGTAATTATTTTCCTCATTCCCTCTCTGATGTTCATGAGCAGTTTCTGGCTTGAAACAAGATGCAGAATTATTTTGATGAGGGAGGAGGAGGAATTACCATAATAGTCCTTGGAGATGCAGTTCCCCAGTGCTGAAGGCTTTAAATCAATGCCAGATATTTCTGTGAATTACTGCAGTTCCTGCAAATGTGACAAATTTAAAACAGAATTTACAGCTGTCAGATAGCAGATGAAAAGGTCCCTCCAAATAATGTTTGCACTGTCCTGAGTGTGCAACAGTGCACACTCTGAGGTTGTAAGCACACAGAAACTGTACCCAACTTTGGGAATCCCCAAACTTGGGATTTGGGAGAGGTACCTGGTGACAGAGGGCTCTTTACTGGGTGTGCCTCTACTGAGGATGCTGCTGACAGCATAGCAATGATGCCTGATGAACTGAGGAGGTTTGCTTCCTCCAGGAGCCTTGGTTTGGGATTCTCCCACGTCAGGGATGTTGTGGGGGCATTGAGTGGCCTAAGCAGAGAATTGAAGGCTGCCTATCTTCAGTTGTTTGCAGTTGGATTCCTCCATTTTGCCTTGCCTCAATTAGCAAGTTTGTAAACATCACTAATGCTTCCTTACATGGACAGCTGGAGCTTATCCCACCTTCCTGTCTGTGCTGTGAAAACCCAAGGCAGCAAGTCTGGCACATCTGTCCTGCAATTGCAAATCCTAATTGCAGTGTAAATATCCAAGCGGTTGGTAAAGTAACTTGTTGCTGAATTTTTACCCCACCCCAAGTAGTTCAGCTTGCACAATCCTCTTTGCCCCAATAACTTTTCCACAAATAGATAAAAAGGTAGAAGAAACATGAGCAATGCTTAAGGGACTCTAAAATTGGAGTTTGTTCCAAGCGTGGGGATGCTGAGGAATTGGTTTATGCAGCCTGGGGAGTTGCTTTGCTAGAAAGAAGAGTTGCTAAACACATTTGCTGATCTGATCAGGTCCAGTAATGAACAGCTAGTGCTGTGGCTAGAGACTGAAGTGAGAGTTTGCATAATATCTGTCCAAGACTGGTTTAATGTTAAAATCATTGCAGTGGTGGGTTGTTTGTTCCCTTGCATGTTGTTTTTAGTGTTGTGAGCAAGTCCTACGTGCTGATAATGCCAACATACCGAGCACAGAATTCACTGTGTTGTTCTCATCATGACTGTTTGGGATTCTTAATCATTTGAAGCAAATCTTCCATAAACACTTTCCCTTTTGCTCCTCAAGATCCTGTTTGCTCAGCATGCCAGAGTGAGGATGTCATCTGCAGGAGATGAGGCTTCCAGCTGCCTCATCCTCTTTGGAAGGCTTTGAATAGTGCTGTGACAGTGGAGTCAATAAGCAGAAAGCCTTGGATGAATGGAAGGGTTTAGGCTGGGAATTGCTGGTCCTGGAAAGCCTTGAGGGACACCATGGCTTTTTGGCTGGGAAGGAGTCTGGGCATGTAAATTATGGATACAAGCTGTGGGCACTACTTGGTTGAGCCATATCTTCTGCTGAAAGCTGCCTCTGTGAATAAACTTGCTATCCAGCTGTGGAAGTTATAATTTCTAAACCAGGATAAGATGGAAAGGTGCTGTGAAGCCAGAGCTGGGCGCTGTGTAGTTGTAAAGTATCAAAAAGTGTGGTGGTCATACGTCATCTTCTGTCAGCGACAGTGTTATCATCGCTGTTTACCCAGATAAAAAAAGGTAAATTCTGCATTACAAAATCAAAAACTACAGAGATTGCTCGTGGAACCTTATCTCCTCGCCTTTTCTTTTATCACCTTTTGGTTGTTTTACCAATCTGGCTTTTTGTTTTGCAAATTTGTGTAGAGCCCTTTAGAGAGGGAAGTGCCCATAGATGTGGTGTCTGAAAAATCGTTTAAAAAGCCTTTAACAAGGTCAGACTTTTAAGTGAAAGGCAAATCTGCGTCATGCCTTTTTTTCCTCTTTTATTTTTTGGCAATATTTTTTCTGAGTTTGTGATGGAAACTTCAAAAGTTTGAGGAAAAAGATGAAACCAATATCAGGTAATGCCGTCAGCTACATTTAAATTCCTTTAGCCCTTCATGGGACAATTTTGGGAGCTTGAGGTATTTGTGTATCTGCGTGTTCTTTTCCAGCCTGTTTGAGCAGAGGTGGGCTGGGGAAATGTTGTGTGCATTGTCACATCGACTCTGTGCCATTACAGGTGTAGTTCAGGCTCTTGAGAGATGCATGTCCAGCGGTTCCTAGGTGGAGGTTCGCCTAGGTGAACCTTGAATGCCAAGTTACATCCCAGAAAACAAATTTGTCTTGCACCCACCCTTTCCCTTCATCTTTTTGGCGATAAAGATCGTGAGAAAAAGGTGCTGTTACAGACAGCCCTTATCCACTGATGGTGTTAATGGCCTGATCACACCCCTTTTAATTAATGAATGGGAGAATGCCAGCCCGTGTCTTCGGTTTCTCCCATTCCTTGCGGGGCGGTGAGGGTGGTGCAGCCCCTGGGATCCTCTCAGCCCACGGAGGTGCCGGGAATTTACCCCAAACCCTGCGGATCCAGGTGCCCATCAGGAGGCTGCGCGGCGCTCCCATGCAGGTGAGGCAGGATGCAGCAAGATGCTGCCTCCAGACTCCTGCGCAGTTTTGGAGCCTTTTCATGGTACCCCCTGGCCGTGCTGCCTCAAGCCCGTGGTTTTCTCCTCGGTAGGTGCTGGATTGCACAGGTCTGCAGTGCCGGAGCTGCTGCTCCCTGGGGATTGGAGTTGCCAGGTCCTTATCTGGAGCCTCCCCTGGAGACACAGCCGGCCCGGACGCTGCTTGGCTTTCACCCGGGGGTGCTCAGCACAAGCCCTTGGACACCAGATTTGGGGGGGAAGATGGAAGCTGTTCAGATGGTCATGCCCTGCTCCTTTGACAGCCTGTGTCTGTGAGTGATGCTTTGCCGGGGCACCGTGAGCGGATGATTGTGGGGTTGGTTTGTGGTGGAGGTTGTGCTCTGGGAATTGAGGATTGCTGTGCTCTGGACTGGCCACTGTCCTCTGCAGAGCCACAACAGCTGGGCTGATGGGGACTTTCAGGAGGGGAAGACTCTGTGTTCAAATATATATACATATATATGTCTCTTGTTCTGAAACTTGATGGTAAAAATGCAGATTTGGGTTAACAGAGGTTCAGTTTCTGTGTAAAAAGACTCAGTCTATTATCACTGTTATAATATGGAAGTCATTGAGGATACTTTAAGTTTGCAATTTAGGTACTTAAGATTTGCAGTTTTTCATCTCCCCTTTATCAGCAGTAGTAGTAAAGGATTGTAAAATGTGACCTTTGCAGCTTTTGGATTGAACCTCTTAATTTTACCTTGTTCCTTAACCTGGACAAGATCAAGCTTTCCAGGCTATACTGCAAGCTGGGTCTCCAAGTAAATGGGCATTCAAGCAGATCAACTTACGGCATTTTATTAAGTCAACACTCATGCAAAAGCCACCTCCAGAGCTTAATAATTATTTACTGAGTGCTCCTGGGTCATGAGAGAGGTTTTCATTAAGTTCAGAAAGCATTATGTTCAGCCACTTGTGAAGGTGTGTTTTAAAGACAGGAAGAAAAATGGAAAACTACTACATGGTGTACAACAACTTAAAAAAAATTTGAGGCTTGAATATTTTTGTTTGTGGGGTTGGGTTTTGTTGGAGGGGTTTTGTGTATGTGTGTTTTCAAATGTTTTTTTCCAAGCAGGTTGGTCCTCTGAATTAATTTGATTTGGCATTTAACCCTTATCGCTGTAGTATAGTCGATAGTAGGTGTGCATGGTGGATGGATGGTGCAGGGTTTTGCCTTCCCTCCCCAACCATGTGCCCTCAGTGCATCCAGGCAGGTGAGTGGGTGCCTTTTGGGCTGTGTTCTGTTCTGTGGGTGCAGCCCATGGTGCAGGGCAAGCAGTGCAGGGCAGGATACAAAAGCATTGTAGGAGGCACAGAAAACATTTACCTTGATGATGGAGCAGAGACAGGCAGCCTATTTCTTTAAACGTGTAACCTTCAAGTGCGGAAACCTTTCATGTAGGAGCCTGAAACACAGTCCTGGCTTTATTATGAAGGCTGATAAAGGTCTCCACACCGTTTTTGTAACTGCTTTGTCCTTGGCAAGCCAGGACGTAGGAGGGTGCCAAATCCTGAGCTTGTTTTTTTTTGCATTGATACTTCAAGCAGCGCCAGGCAGTTGGCGGTGAGCGGAGCGTCGCTGTAACCCACAATCAATTATTAAATGTTAGGAATGAGGTACAAAGTGCTCCAGGGAAAATGCTGTAGTAGTTGGAGTCCCTTACCTTGGCTGAAGGGGAAAAGGGATTGTGTAGGGTTCTTTTATTTTTTGTGGACTTTTTGTGTTTTGTTTTAGACTTTTTTTTTGGAGTGGTGGTGGTGTGTGCAATCTGGCTCCTCCTTGCATTTATTTTGTTTTCTTTTGCTATTCACTTTTCTGTCACTTCTTTCTGAGGCAAACAGCATTGCTGGCTAGCAGGTCAGAAGCTAATACAGACATTGTTGCTTCAGCCACAGTACAGGGAACAAAAAGTTTCTTGAGGTTTTACTGCTTGGTAGTAAAGAATTTGTAGAGATCAACTTTAATTTTCAAGGAACTCTAGTAATTTTCTACAAGTGATGTTGGGAGCTGAGTGGTGGTCTCCTCTGAAAACGTCTTCTGGAGGTCAAGTATTTAAGTAGCCATCATTATAGCTTAATCTTTAAAGCAAGGGGATGAGAGGTTGCCAACATTACAACTCAAATGTGGGTACCTTTATTTTATTTATGAATAATTATGAATGGGATAAGGGTAAGACATAAACAAAAGCGTTTAAATCCGGTGTTATTTCTTACCTCTGATATCTGGTGCAGCTCAGTGGATTTCTTGAGGTGCTAAATCTGCTTTTCTTGGCTGATTTCTCTGTAGACTAACCCATTAACAAACATTTGGCATGAATGGAGGGAAGAGAGCAGCAGCCTCCCTCTTATGTGCCATTTCTCAGTTAAGAGCAGGGAAGTCCATCCTGCCCAGAACAAGTGGCTTTGAAGGCTCTTTGTCTAATTTGTATAAGAAACATTGCATTGGAGACTTTTTTTTTCTTAAAAATATTCAAAAGTAGTTAAAGTTTCCAAAGTAGTTAAAAAGCAAAGTTGAGTTAATTATATTTTTTCCAGTTCAGAGTCTCCAGAGAAGTTTCTTAATCAATGCATAGATAGTGCAAAATAATGCATGTACATCAGATAACTCATAACTAATGCATGTGAACCAGAGCATTTGTTTGATCAGTTTATAGAATCTGAAAACAAAGCTATCCAACGAAAGATGAGTTTGTGTTTTTGCCTAAAGGGACAGATAAAATAATCAGTAAACATCTGGGAAGGTTATGGTCTCTGTGGGTCGATGGCAACAAAATCAAACTTGATTTTAATGTGATCAGTTGCCTTTTATTATGTAATGGCTACCTGCATAATAATTCATGTATGCAGTAGCTAACATTTCCCAGGCATCTGTGCAAAGGATATGTAATTTAAACTATTTAATAAAGCTTTATCACTTCGTGATTAATTGGATTGGCTCATGACACATAACTAATAACTCCCAGTCTCTATTGCACTGTGCTTATTAGAGTGCTAATGGATAACTGGTTTAATCATGTGTCAATTAAAAGGATGAGTCGGTTTCATTTATTGCAATTAGATGGTTTCCATAAACTGTTTGCAGGAAGTATCTGAATTGCATCGTGTATTAGCTGTGTGTGGGCTCTGCTGCTGGCTCCACGTAATCTGGGGGTGAATCAGTTCGTGGAGGGGAGTTTTGGATCCACGTGTCCACCCTGGATGGTTCTGTGGTACATGGCACCGAGCGTGGTCACGGGACATGTGCCTCTGCACCAGCATGGAAGGGTCAAGAAGCTTTAAAAATGGCCATTTTCAAAACTCTCTGGATGAAATTTTAGAAAATAGCAAGTTTTTAATGGCTTCTTTGGTTGGAAAAGTGAGTTTCCGACAACATGGTCATGGAACCCAAACCATCTTCTGTTCATTCTATTCTGTGCTTGAGATGAGCAGACGTGGTGCAGAAGGGAAGCTGGATGGGAGAGTGACCTGTGTGATGCATGGGACAGACTTAGAGGATGAGATACCAAAGTTTCAAAGTGTTTTCCATGTTTGATCAGTGCCACTCATGGCGGGTGGAAGGAATGCTGGTATGGGAGACTGTCATGCACACAGGGGGAGCTTTGCAGACACCTGGGAATAAATAACAGGAAATCTGTCCATGTTCCTTCCCAGTGTTTGTGACAGAAGCATCTGGTTAGGCAGGCAGGTGTTGTGCAGCAGCTTTTATCCCAGAGCAAGCATTATTTGAACTCACCTGCACTGATGGTGTGATGGTTGGGTGCCCATCTCCCTTTCCCAGTTAGTAATGGGTAGGATAAGAGGAGATGGCCCCAAGTTGTGCCAGAGGAAGTTTAGATTGAACATTAAAAAGAATTTCTCACTGAAAGAGTTGCCAAGCACTGGAACAGCCTGTCAGGGAGATGATTGAGTCACCATTGCTGGAGGTATTTAAAAGACACGTAGATGTGGCACTTGGGGACATGGTTTAGTGGTGGGCTTGGCAGTGCTGGGTTAAGGGTTGGACCTGATGATCCTGGGGATCTCTTCCAACCTGAACAATTCCATGATGCTGTGGCAGTAGCTGCAGTCTGGCAGCACGTGGCTGTCCACACTCTGTACGTTTGGGGATCACCTGCCTCTTTGCCATGTGAAATACTGAGCAGAATTGCAGAGGAAATAAAGCCTGGGAGCATCTTCACCCTTTGGGGAAGAAGTTGGCAGAACAGCATTTTCTGGGACTGTTATCTCATTAAAAGTCACAATACTTGAAGCTTTTGTTTACAGTTTTTGATCAACAGTAGAGCCTTGAATCACCTGCAGGAAGATGGAAGTACACTTGGTGCAAGTAGCTAAAGTAGTTGTGTGAGCAAGATGAGGTTCCTGGCAGGAGCTGTTTGAAATGCTGTGGAAATAATTTCTCCTTCCTGCTCCCTCTCTTTCCCCAACATTTTTGTATATGGAAAGGTTCTTCTGAGATGGTTTCCAGCACACTTGGCTTTGGTAGGCGGAGAAACAGTTCAAAATGAAAGAAGGTGGGAGGAACTGCTGGGTTACCAATTTTGCAACATTAGGTATCTGTAAAAATTGCCAGTAGCACACAAATGAGAATGCTGACAAGTGTGGTACAAAACTGGCCTTTTTCCAACATGAGGAGAATGAATCCTTCCCTGAATGCAGCATTTGGGTGGATTTTTTTGCTCATGTATTACAGTGGTCTCTGAGGTGGGATGCACAGTGTTGTTAGTGGGCAGAAAGAAAATGTGAGCACTTCAGCGATACATGTATATAGTTCATAAATAAATAAGTAAACATTTTGAGGATGCATGTTCAGACATTCCTGGTAGGAATGCATAATCAAAACAATTGGGAGGCCACTCATCTATAACTATCTTGGTCATGGAAATAAAGCATCTCTTTGGTTTAGAAATGTGAAAGTGGTTCAGATGTGCAGCCAGGAAACAAGCTGCTGGATTTAGATGTGAGAATGCTTCACCCTTAATTGAAAAGGGAGTGTTTTTTACAAGTATCACAGTCAATGACTTGTCTTGAGCAGCTAATTAGTACGATTATTCCACAGCTGCATTAGTTTCACCACAAAGGTTTTCTCTTGTTTTATCAAAAGGATCAGTGTCTCTGTGAATGTTTCAACATGACAGGTCTTAAATAGCAGGATGGTCCCCTGCCTCCCTGCCCCCAAAATGTGTGCTCTGGAAGAGCAGGGTTTGATCTCTTGGGGCAGTAAGCGTGGGTTCTCTTTTTTTTTTGTTGTTTCTGCCCTGAACTGTGTTTAACATCAGTCCTAAACAAAGCCAGAAAACTTCCAGCAGTGCTGGCTCTGGCTGTCGCAGCACAAGCAGCAAGACCTGGAAGGGATGCTGGCTCCCAGACTTGCGTGTCCTGCCAGCATCCCACAGGTATCCGCACTGGAGCCAGAGGTGGGAATTTCAAGAGCAGCTTCCTCCTAGCGCCAGGAGGGTTACTGCTGGCTTGCCAAGGCATGGCCCATGGATTTTGGTTGTGCAGGCTAAGAAAATGATGAGTTGCTCTAGAAAGTGTCCGTGGTGAAGTCCTATGATCTGTTTGCCAATGGTGTAGAAATGTCTCTTAGGTGGTAAAGCTGAGCTGTGTGCTGGCTTGGGCCAGCATGTTACTCTTTGTGAAGTATGACTGGAATAAAGCTGTTACTGTTGTTTATTTTGCCTGGCTTTTGTATCTGGAAGTGCTCAGAAGATGGTAATAGGCCTGGGGTGGGAGTTGAGTTTTTGGTAGAGATCTTCTTTCTAATGCTGAAAAGTCACTGCCAGCAAGCCCAACCCTAAAGTAGCATTATGCAGGAAATACCTGAACTATGTTTTGTTGTGTTTTCATGGGAGAGGTAGATTTACTTTACTTTGAGTTAGTTCATTGGATTGGAGTATTATCCATACCAATCATTAGACTTGCTTCAGCTCTTTATTATTAATGAAAAAGGAATAAATGTGCCTACTACTGCCTATAAAAGCATTTGTTTTTCTCGTGGGCGGTTGCTGTAAAATTTGAAAGAGCAAATGGCTCTTTACAGCTGGATGTTGGCGTTTGGGGAATGGTTTGGCTGCAGTCAGGTTAAGGCAGCCTAAGATGGCCGCTGAGTACCTGCAGTAGGTCAGCTCCAAATTCCCTTTGCGCGGAGCCGCGGATCCTCACCCATCGCACCCCACGTTCCCCCGTAACTGCACCAGCTCTGGCCCCCAGAGCTGCCATCCCGCTTGGTGGAAGCTGAGCTGTCTTTCTCTGGTCTTCCCACAGCAATTCCGAGCATCCTGGCGCTTCCAAGCCTCCCTTAAGCTCCTCCAGCATGACCTCACGAATCCTGCTCCGACAGCAGCTCATGCGTGAGCAGATGCAGGAGCAGGAGCGTCGGGAGCAGCAGCAGAAGCAGCAGGCAGCCCAGTTCATGCAGCAGCGAGTGCCCGTGAGCCAGACACCTGCCATCAACGTCAGCGTGCCCACCAGCCTGCCCCCTGCCACCCAGGTGCCCATGGAGGTCCTCAAGGTACGCACCTTTCCGCTCAGGAGCTCCTCAAAACCCGCTTTGTTTAACTGGGACGTGGTTCTAAGCGTTTTTGGCGACCAAGTTTTGCAAATAAGCTGCTCTCTGGCTCAGTTTGCAGCTTGTTTTGTTGGCCTGGTAGCAAAGAATGGAAGAAGTGTTTTAAAAAGTTTGTATAACTTGTTTTCTTTCAACTTTGAGATCGCCGGAGGGAGGTTTTGTAACAAAACTGAGTTTTCCGTCATTTTCCGTTTGGAAAACGCTTCTCCATCTTTCTAGTGCTTAATTACTTTCAATATGAAGAAATTGTTAGTAGATAACAAATCAGTGTTTTGGTTTATAAAGGAAAACAACAAAATAGTTTTGTAAGATGGAGTCAAAACTCTTTACAAAAGAGTTCCTCAGAAAGCCTTAATCTGAAATATGGGTGAGTTTCCAGCTACTTGCAATGAGTCTTTGTAATCCTTTTTTTGTTTAAATGACTTGTTTGCTGTTAGTAGCTTTGGATTCCTTGTCCCACTGGAAACTGTAGGAGCTTGTTAGTGTCCCTCTGTCAAAGGGCATGTAGCTTGCTAATTACTCAGGGAAAAACGTGCACAGCTATAAGAAAAGAGATAATTTCACGCACTGCTTCAATTCAAGTAGGCTGAAGCACCGTGAAATGTGTGAGTAAAACAATGTCAAATGTTTTGGAGAAGTTTGCTGACATATTTCACGAAAATATGATTTTCAGCAGTTTTCTAGAGTTTGCCCTGCATTATTGCTGGATCTTTTTATTACAGTTTGTTGTTTAGTCAGTGAGCATATTCTTACCACATAAGTTAGCTGAGCTTGGTGACAAACCGCTCATGTTGTGCTTTTTGCTGTTGTATACCGATGATATGCAGTCAGAAATTCAGTTTTAAAAGCCAGACTTGCTGGCTCAGGATTTTGAGGGGGTCTGTGTGACAGGTTTATGGGGAAAATATAAGATAATTTTATTTATTGAATCTGCATTATGATGTTGTGTTGCCAGCACTAAAACTAACACTTGATTTGGGATAGTAGAGTCATAATCCAGTATGTGATCTAGGAGCAAAAAGGCAGCAGTTGCATTTTGAATTCTTTCTCCATACACACACATTTCCATTAAAAATTAAATATAATATTCTTTGAGCACGTGAGCATATGTCTATAGTGAGGAATCTGAAATTGTCTGGGAAGAATTGTTTTGTCTAATGTTTGTGTATTACTCACGATATTTGTGTATAACAATTTCTTCAGCTTGTTTCCAGGTTATGCCTGTAGTTATAATTCAGGTCCAGCAGATGTGTAGGTGCTATGAAATAGGGGGTTTTTTGTGATGCACCTAGCTAAATAAACATCTATTACTTATATATAAGTTTATTACATATATTACATATATACTTACATTACATTTTTTATATCCTTTCATCCTAATCTGGTAAAATATGAGTTTTAGGGTATTTTTTAAGTACTGTGAAAATTTGTAGGAAAGTGTTTATTTTTTGATGATATTTTACTGATAAGGAAGGAGTATAACATCTTGAAGAAGCATTAGCAGTTGTCATTATTGTTCATTTTGCAAATGCCTCTTTCTCTATGGGAGAGGAGGGAAGGCAGCCCTTGATTTCTGAGGGACAAACTTCAGAAATCTCTGCAGCCAAAAGGTGATGCAAATGGGGTTCCAGGGACCTGGCTTGTCACAGGATCTGTGTGCAAAGCTGTAACCTGCTGAAGCATTTCTAGCAAACTTCACCCACAGGACTTGAACCTGAACCCTTGTCCCTTAGGATTCCAATAAAGGTATTTGTTCCCCATTTCCCTCTGATGGAGAAGGATCTCCTGGAAAGAGTTAGGACACTTCTCCTCCTCTTTAGCCCAAATAAGAGTGCATGACCATGTATAATAAAACATTAGGAGAATGTGTCCTTAAGCAGTTTGTAAAATAAAACTAGTTACTGGCAACAGGTACCTTTTGGCAATGGAATTCCATTTTGAAGGTGGTAGTTGTGGAAATATCAGCAACCCGATGTCTGTCTTCTCATCACCTACATTTCCATAAGTAACACTCAAAATCAGCAAAACCAAGTCCTCTGGGGCTCTGCCCTTGAGAGGAGAGAAAAACTGCAAAAGTGAGGAAAACAGCAAAGCTGCTTTGCATGGCTTTGCTGCTTGTGTTTTTGGTGGAGGAAAGCAGTGAAAGATTCACCCATTTATCCTTACTCGTAACAGTGGGCCAGTTCTGTACAAAAAGAAATTAGTACAAAATGCCAGGTTTGAAGTCATGATCTTCCTGAAAATTACCACAGAGGCTTCAGTGAGAGTAAGATTTGGCAATACATCCCTATAGTTTTCTTTGTGGTTTTTGGGGGGATTGTTTTGGGGTTTATTTTTTTTGATTTGTTTTTCCAAATAGGATATTTGGCTCAAAAGCTGAGATTAACAATAACTCAGGATCTTCCTGGTGCCAGTGTGCTGACAGCCAGCTCTGGCTGCAGTGACATCATTTCCCTGCAGCTGCTTTTTACACTTCAGTTGTTTTTTAGCTGTAGACAAATTTTCCATATGAGCTGTACAGAAGTTTTAATAGATAAATAGGGAGCTAAGTTGCTAACTTTACTATCCATATGGTCTGAATTTAGTGACCTTAAACAATGAGATAGAAAAAAAGGGATTTTTTACACTTTCAGGAATTTTAACCTGCAAGGCAACTTTGTTTAAAAGTGATCTTTTTCAATGTTACTTCACAAACAACACCAAATCTAGCACCTGGTTTTGTTGTGTTTGCTTGTTTGTTTGTTTTGGTACTTTGCATCAAAAAATCCCACTCTAAGCCTGTTGAATTTGTCAGTGTTTAGTGGTTTTAATTATGTTGTGTGACTTGCCCTTTCACCCATATCTCACAGTGTGAGAAGGAGAATAATACTTGCATATCTGAGGATGGTAATTCAGAATGACTGGTTTAAAAAGAAGCCAGAGGTGTTAATGAGCTTGGATTTTATATTTGTTTTCAAGATGTCCATTTAGAAACAATACAGAAAGAGAAATATGTACTAATCTATGTCACGTTGCATAGGCATCTCCAAATTGCATAACATTTTATGCTCAAGGCCATGTGAATAAATTGGATTTCATTTTCTTGAGTAATGACTTCTCATTGCATCACTCTTCTGCCAAGTAATGTAACTTGGCAAGGTAGGAGATGACCTGCTGGAATTCAAATTTTGCATTGCTTTGTGCTGCCTAATTAAGAGATGGTCTGGGAGTACGTTTGATGCTTTTGGAACAGTATCCCTTCAACTCTAATAGCAAAAGGAAGATTTGTTACAGCTTGTGGTTATCCTTCTGCAGAGCTGGGGTTGGCTTTGAGCACCTTCTCATCCATTGGAGATGAACTACAGAGAGATGTCACCAGCAATTCTTTGCCTCTGCATAATTCACCTTCTTTCTTTGCCTTGGAAATAGGAATATAACATAAAAAATTATTTATTGGAGTAGTTTCAAGCCGTAGTAAATCTCATTAAGGATGGGATCCCATAAGGACCCATTCCTTATGTTTTTATTTATTTATATTTAAAAGGTTTAGCACCTTTGCAAAGAGTTCATCTTAAAACTCAATTGTTGTTGTGCTGTGTGACTGATTTCTGGATCAAGCTTACTGTATAGAAGTATGACACAATCCCCTAAATCCTTTGAACCTACCTGTCCAAAAGCCAATGTGGCACTGCAGAAGCTGTGGCTGGTGTGTGTCCCCTCCATGGGGGCAGCAGCACAGGAGCATCCTCAGGAGGCAGCACAGGCTGGTGTGTGTGTGTCCCATGGGGCTGGTGTGTGTGCGTCCCACAGGAGCATCCTCAGGAGGCAGCACAGGCTCTGTGTGTGTGTGTCCCATGGGGCTGGTGTGTGTGTGTCCCACAGGAGCATCCTCAGGAGGCAGCACAGGCTGGTGTGTGTGTGTCCCATGGGAGCAGGAGCACAGGAGCATCCTCAGGAGGCAGCACAGGCTGGTGTGTGTGTGTCCCATGGGGCCTGGTGTGTGTGTGTCCCACAGGAGCATCCTCAGGAGGCAGAACAGGCGGCTCAGGGCCAGCACCGGCCCACGGAATTGCAAATCAGTTCCACTGAAAATATTACCAGTTCTTGCAGGATTGAAAACATTTCTGGTGGGCAGCTGACACCCAGCCCTCTGCATGTCTCACTAAGCAGATGGAAGGTGGAAAGTGAAGGGTGAACATTTCTTCCCTCTGGCCCTCCATGGTGCTTGTTGGCGTTCCTCGGTGCGTGGATGTGACACTTGCTGTCATGTTTCTGATGTGATGCACCAGGTCACAGGCTGATGGAACCTAAACTGGGGATGTGCTCTGGGTTCCTGTCCCTGCTGCTGCATGCAAATGCTCCCAGGCATGAGGTTGCTGCACATCCCCTTCCTCCTGAGTGTTGTCACACCAAGTACATAGCATGACAGAAATCTGCTGGACTTCTTACACCTCTCTCTCCTTCTTTGTCTGCCTTTGGGGTTTGAAGAATGTAACTTTTCTTTGGCACAGATGGGAGATGTGCCAAAGATACTACTGCCAATATCAGCCTCCAGGGCTGCAGTGGGAACCTGCAGTGGTACAGATATCTTTGGAGAGCTGCATAAATACTTTGCAGGTGATAAGGTAAAAGCAGGTCTCCTCACCAGCAGGTGATGTAGCAGGTCCATTTCATCCCCTTTTAGCTTGTTTTTGGAGAATGAGAAAACAATTCCCTTGCTCCAGGGTCCTGCTTTGGGACTCTACAGGTTGAGGTCACTGCTTTCTGGGAAAAAAATCTCTACTTGTGCATATGCTGCATTGCTAATAGGGCAGTTCACCCCAAAATATGCACATGTATATTTTATATATATATATATATATATATATGTATCTAAAACATATGTATGGAAGCATAGACCACAAGCTCATTTTTATGTTTGTCCTTAAGGTATTTTAATAGTCTGTCTCCATACAACAATGCTTATAATATGCGAAACATTCAAAAATTTGTCTGCTCCTAAAGCTCTCACTTTGGATTCCCCCTGCTAAACTGCCTGAGTTTGTGTCTTCATGGTAGGTATTAGTTGCTCTTTTGGTGCCAGAATTTCATCATGGCCTTTCTTTCTTGTCCTAAGCAAGGTGAAACCTTTCCAAAGTCTAGAACTCGATCCTGTGTACTGGATTCCCTCTCTTGCTTTTTTATTCCAACATCTTTGCCCGCCTTATGGCAGTACTGTGGGCTGATCACTGCTGATACCAGAGTGGGTGTGGTTGTGTTCTGCTCAGGGCCATCCCATTGCTGCAGTTTGTGCTCGTCTTTTCCTGTTCCCCCTTTTTCTGAGTGGACAGGAGTGCAGGCAGCCAGCCTTGCCTCTCTCCTTCACCCTCATGTCATTACTCACTCAGACTTTAAACGTGCCACCACGGTAATCTCTGCATTAGAAACCCTGTATTTCTTCATTTTTGAAATGCCAAGCATTTCTTCCATTTGATGTTAATCACTATTGGACATATATATAAAAAAATACCTCTTCCTATTCTATTTCCAAGGTGCTTTTTCCAGAGTGACCTGTGGAAGCTCTGCCTGGCAGGGAAGGCTCAGCAGCTGGCACTTGTGTTCTTGGTGTAATAATTACCATAAGACTTCATTGTGTGGAGGACTTATCTCACAGTTCTGAAGAACAGAACAATGGGATGGCAAGATAAATGTGTGGTACTGCCTGCCCCAGCAAATGTGTGTTTGTGGACGTGCTTATCTGATTAAAAGTTAATTTAATCTCACCTGACAATGGTAGATAGTAGTGTGTGCTGGTGTGTATTTGCAATCAAGAACTTAGACAAGTGATTTGCCAGACTGAGTCTTGGTGAGCTGCAGATAAAACATTTAAACTAAGGTTACTTACACTTGGTGACATACTGTAAGTCATCAGCAGAGAAGAACTTGCATTTAGCTACAGAACCACTAAAGTCTGCCTTGCCTCTTCAGCCTTCATGTAAGTAAAAGTATCTCTCAGGCTTTAAATCTTTTGCTTGCTCAGTGGGTTGAAAGCTATTTTAAAACAAGCACTGGTGCTTGTGGTCTGCATCAGTAATAGAGGTAAAATGTAAACTCTTGCTTAACACCCAGGGTATTAGACATTAAAAATGCATGGAATTCGAGGGGGCAACATACTTCTGTGTACACGTATCTGATGGTTGACTGCTAGTGCAAAACACTGCTCTCACCCTTCGTCCCAAATGCCCTTTTCCTATGCATGCAACACGTGTGCACTTGGCTCTTGAGAGAAATGGTTGTTGCTGATGAAGGTGTCTGATTTTCCATCTTGTTTCTTCAGCTGTGGCACAAAAATGCAGCTCCCAAAGCTGGGGGACAAACCGTGCTGCTGCTGGGGTTGAGAGGATTTCTTGGGAAAATGATGTGAGCAGAGTAGCAAAATAGGTGAGAAACTGCTCCTCATCACAGAGCTCTTGCCTTGCAAGTTCACAGTAGTTGCCTGGAAGTTTGAAATAACTTACTTGCCATGGAGGAAATCAGGATATACTCAGACAAAATGATGCAGACAGCTGGAGGTCCAAGCTCTGATTGCTTCTTGGAAATTCTTGTTGGTTTATATCCTAGTTGGTGGTCTTGAGGATTTGCTGTCTTCCCACTGGCAGGGGAACATCCACAAAATTACGAAGAGCTTGCTGAGTTCGGTCTGTTACAGCTTCAAAGCACTCTTTTTTTTATGGTCTAGACATATTATCTGCTGGCTGAGTTACCAGACCTTGGGAAAATGATGGTTCACCACGTGTCAGTGGCTGTTTTGGACCTGCAGAAGATGAGTTAATCTTGTGCAGATTAAGATTTGTAGGTGCCCATAGTTGTGGGTATTAAGAGCATTGATGAGGCTCCACAGCCCCCAGGTTTTAGCAGCCGGTACCAAGTCCTTTGTCAGGCAACATGAATTTAATAACCACGTACTCCTGGAGCCAAGGCTGTGAGAGGAGGGTGAGTGCTGGTCACTGCAGTTGTGTTTGCTGAAGCCACAGCTTAATTTAGCAGAAAATAATGCCCAGAGCCACACACAGTGCTGGCAAATGTGGGAGCTGGGGGGAGATCCAGGGGGGCCTCTGCTGACACCTTTGATAGGCCTTAAATTTTAAATGTGAAAACTCAGATCTGCTTAAAGTAATCGTTGGGTATTAGGTATACTCACAAATATTTCAGTTCTTCAGCTGGTTTGGCAGCATTATTCTCTGAGATGCTGAACCTGTGTAGTGAATGAATTCAAAGTGACAAGCTGGAGGCATTCCTGCCATTCAAGAGAGGCTTAAGGAATTTCTTATTGGCTAAATTACAAATATGTAGCATTTTGCCCAGCACTGCATGGCAATTTCAACCTGCCTGACCGTGACAAGATTAGTACTTTTCCTCCCTCTCCCCAGCAGTAATTTTTTTTTTTAAATTAGATTAAGAAGTACCAGGCAGAGATGCAAAAGCTTGAAAGAGTGAAAACCAGCCTTACCTTGAATGATTCTGTCTGTCATTGGATTGGTTCCTTAATTAGCCCCATGTCCTTTAACCTCTTGAGAAATAAGTAAGGGATAAATTTGGGGATAAAGACAAAGACGCCTGGAGATTTACCACACACCGCTAGGTAATTCATCAAGGAATGTTGGTAATTAGCCCTGCCTCTTTCCTTTCTGGCTCATTTAATAAAACTGGTTGATTTAAAATAATGCCTGCTGGTTCATTATCAACTACTTTAAGAGCCAAGTTATGAACTTGAAACAAAACCCAGTATTGTGTTGTCTGCAAAGGACCTGGCAAGCGTTTGTTTTGTTTTTTATAAAAAAGAAATTGCTCTGTCTGGTCATCAGTCTCCCCAGCTTGATAATTAAATATTACTTTGTTTGGATTATCATTTGGCTTTTTGGGTGTATTTATTCCTGGTGTCTACTGCTGAGAGGCAGAGAAGAGGGGAAAAAATCCAAGATTTTGAAAAGGTACATGTCAGATTGTGTTAAGAAAGCATGGCCTGATGGAATTCAGCTGAATAAGGACTTTACAATAGTAGTAGTTGTCCAGTTGAGGAAATGGGCAGCTTTTTTAACCCTTTATCTCTCAGAAGTGAGTGCCAGCTAAGTGCCTTGTTCTTTGAGCAAAATTATCTATTTTATTAACCTCTTTAGTGCTTGTTGTGGAAATTTTAGTGCTTGTAGTGGAAATTTTCCCCGAGCTGAGGACAGAACTCATCTAGTTTGTATTTATTTGGGAAACCATGCACCAGTCTCTCTTTTTCTTTATAGATGGGAATAGCATTACTTGGAAGTTAAATGAGAGGCTCAGGCCAGCACTGGATCAGCACTGCTGCCTTTGCAGTGTCTGAGAGAATTTCTCCACTTGGAGTTTGTTACAGCAACACTTGCTGGCCAGGGGATCTGGTTGGGTCAGTCAGCCTGAATGAAAGAATGAACTTACTGTAAATCTTCCTTTAATAATTAATGTCAGACTTAGGTTGCAACACCTCTTGAAACTGTTGTGGGCTAGAGGAAAAGCTGGCAGTGCTGGCCGCCTGCTGATGGAATCCTCTGTAAGACTTTCTGAGCATGGAACCTCTCAGTATCATTTGGAGCAGGATTGGATGTAGTGTTTCAGTGTGAATAAGGGAGAACATCCTCCTGCTCATCTTCCATCCATCTCTTTTCCATCCCCTGGGGTAGTGCTTATTCTTGGAATCTTGTGTTCCATAGGTGCTTTTGTGATCCAGCAAAAGTACGTGTCTGCTTTTATATACTTGGCAGATTAATAAATAAAAAAAGATATTAAATGTGATGGCCTCTGTGGAAATAGAACTCTGCCGGTGATTCTTTTGTCACCAATGATAAAAATAACTTGCTCCTGCAAACAGTTGCAGAGGCCTCTGGGGTGTTGGGGTAACAGCTCAACCCTGCAGGTTGTCACTGGAAATTCTGCCACTGGATGCCAGTAACCTACTTATTTATTATTTTGAGACCTACTTATTTATTATTTTGTTAATAAACTCTGATAGTTTAAATTTATTTTAAACTAGGTTTGTTTTTTCCAGCTTGTAAAGATGTCAAACAGAAAATCAAATATCTTTTAACCAAAATAACCCCCAACTAACAAAACTCTAATACGAGTTTTTGTAAAGTTAGAATGTGCATGCCAAATTAATAGTTTGGGTTTTACACATCATACTGTTATAACATATTGGAACAATATTTATTATGGACCTCTGTGACTTTGAGTCCTAGACTTACTGAATATCAGTAGCTGAAGCTGCTGTCAGTTGTTTGAAAATTCTTGTGTAAGTTATATAGTGCAAACAGATTGTTTTTGAGTTGATCCCCAGCAGCAGGCCCTTTGACATCAGCATTACAGTAATTAAACAGTAATTCATAGTGCTGCACTTCCATAATTTCTCAGCAGATGGCATTACGGTTTCCAGGACTGTGTATTCCTTGGGAAAGCTCTCAGCTGCTAGGGAATTCATCATTCTGAACTATTCCCTTCACCAATGAGGGCTAATACTCAGCTGTTAAGCCTGTTTTGACACATTGTATTAATCGTGTTGTTTGGTTGTGTTGTTGTATTTTATTTTCCCAGCGATGCCTTTAAGCCATTAACCAGGTAAAAAGCTGTATGTGATAGTTACTGCATTTGAAAACTAAAGCAAGCTGCCTGTTTTTGAGTAAAATTGCTACTGATGTCCAGCAGAAGAAATATAAACTTTTTCAGCAGGTAAGACTAGAACATTAAAAAAGGTTAAAAACCAGTGTTTTCTATTGAACATTCCCAATCCTCAAAGCCATGTGAGACACAACTGTTCTGTGTTAAATTCTACCCCCTTCCTGCTTTTTCCTGCAAGTCCTGATTTTTGTAGAAAATGTCAGCCAGTGAAAGAGAAATCATTTGGAGCAGAATTTGATGCCATTGTGGAAACAGTAACAAGTATTAGTGTGTTCCTAAATAAACGGGGCTTGCAGAGCACAGAAGGCATCAGCTGTTTTTGGGCACCCCTCCTGTGTGCATCCCTGGCTTCTGAGGGTGTTTTTGTCACTGACCTGGCTGGAATCCGTGTCCTGTCCCCCATGGACGCTCTGACATCAGCAGGAGCGTGTCTTGCGTGTCTGAAGAAACCAAAGTTTCAAAGAGCTGGTTTTCTGTCTGGGAACAATGTGCTCCTTGTGTCTGTCTGTGTGTCCATCCTCCCTCTCCTCCTGGGTGCAGAGAGGGGCAGATCTGCTCACCAGGGAGCATCACAGGCCATGCCATGGATCCAGAATGAGCTTGGGGCACCTGGAGTTATCCTGACCTACAGTCCCAACCACTCCTTTAATCTCAGAGCAAAGTTGGAAACTAAGCAAGGCAAATGAAAGTTTGTATTTCAGGATGCCTTCCTAAAACTCACCCAGAAGTTCCTGGTTGAAACCAAAACTAAATTTTCTTAGTGGACGTAATGGCTGGCTGTGAATTAAATCTTTTTGTTCTGTCAGAGGAAAATAACAGTTTTGTTCTTGGAAATGAGTCCCTTCCTTGAAGACATTTGAAGGCTGAGGTGTAGCAAACAGCCTGTCTGCCTCTCTCAGGTCTTCATAAAGCTCATGCCAAGACCTGCAGGCAACACTAAATGTTGTGTTTAAGACTACTTCTGACTTCCTCAGGCTGGACTTCTCTGCTTGTGTTTTTTTTCTATAGGTGTGTGGATTTTTCTTTTTTTTTTTTTTTTTTTGTGGATTTGGGCAACTCTGTGGGTAATATCGTTAGGAAAAACTTTTTCCAGTTTACCAATATCAGTGATCCAGGGTGCCTTTGCCCTTAACCAGCATATCTGTCCTGATAACACCTAAGTGATAAACCTGCTTTTGGGGAGACAGCTTGTTTTTACTGGGGAGAGAAAACCTGCTGTTAGTTCTGCTACAGCCTCATGTGAATTAGGGCTGTTCTGTTGAGCAATTTTAACATTTCAGAAGCTGCTTTAAAATTAATTATAACAGTGCTTTAAAGTTCATTTTTGTCTTGTTAAACAGAAAATTCTGAGGAGTGAAACTTCTGTTTAAAAAATTGTGGCAATCATCTATATTATCATAAGTTACTGATTGAAAAGTTGTCCATTGAGCTGTCTGAAAGCATTTTTTTCTGTAGTGCTATACACAGTTCTGCTTCCTGACTGCCACCAAAACCATACTTTGCTGAAGTATTTGTGAAACTGTTTAGGGAGGGAATAAAATGACCTTGAATGAGTCAGCACTTGTGTGTAGCAATCGTAGGCCTTCCGTGCTCCTTGCTTTCCAAAAGGAAATGAATTCTGGACCACAGGCACCATTCATTGCTGGGCACTTAATGGGCTCCATTCACATCAAAGTTCATATATTCCTTAAGGCTTCAGCCCTGTATGGTTTGCTGTGTAAAAGGAAAAATACTATTTAATCATGCTACTTTGGCTTTTCAAAAGAGTTTATCCTTTTTGTACACTGGCTTTTTGAGGGAAGGAGTGATTCCTTCTGCTCTGGAGTGCTGCTTATGCAATTAGTGGTGGCTCTGTGCAAAGTGCCACTTCCTCCATGGGTCACTGTTCCAAATTGCCTTCTGCCTTTCCCTGCACTGTTTGATCTAAGACATGAGGAGAAAGCTTCCAGCCAGGGCTTCTGTGGGATTGTTCTTCTCTCTGAACTTGCACTTTCCCCAAGGAAATGTGTTAATTCCATTTGTCTGCCTTGGTTAAAGGCTGCAAGGACTGAGCTGGGTCTCAGTGGCTCTGCATGATCTCAGCACAGCCTGGATGCTCCTCCTTGGATGCAGAGTGAGGAATGTGCTGATTGCTGCTGGAGCCAGGGAACAATGGCAGATAACTGTTAAAGGAACACAATTCAACTTTGTGTTTTCTTCTCTGGTAGCTGCAATTCCAGAAAGCATGCCCAGGTAGCTATTCCTGCCAACTGTACATAGTCAGCTCAGAAAAAAATCAAAAGCAACTTTACTGTTACTCAGGCATAGAATCCTGGAATGATTTGGGTTGGAAGGAACCTTAAACATCATCTAGGCCAATCCTCCTGCCATAGAAAGGTGACTTTTAAAAAATCACTTTAGTGGTTTTCTTTACCTGGGTTGTTGTTGTGGTCCTGTAGACATTTGTACCTGTGTCACAGGGAGCTGCTGTGGCAGGGCGAGAACAAACAGTTGGACATCAGCCCTGGCACCTTCTGGGGCTGACTCTGCCTTTAGTGTGGAGCAGAAACACGGCTCTGAAGTCAATTCCCAGTTGTCCCCAAGTATTACATATTAGCTTGTTTTTTGCCAGTGCTGTTGATGAGTATTAATTAGATTCTTGTCAGAGGAAATTAAATCAGGAGACCTCATGTTGTGCAGCCACTCCTGGGAGTTCAGTCTGAGAGCAGGCTGGAGCTGGTCTGACACCAATGGCTTGAAACTCATCATAGTGTTCTGAACCATTCACCTGTGGGTCCCACGTCTCAGACCACATTGTTGGCTATGGTGGATATAGTGGCATCTTCTTGGCTCCAGCAGATGTTAAAATATCCTAAATTTTCATTTTTCATCTGTTGAAACTTCTTTTAAAATAAACTCTACAGTGTGAGCTTATTTGTATTTTTAAAGCAAATTAAAAACAATTTGTTCCGTCCTGTATAGTGTTATGTTTAAATGGGTTTATTCTTGAGATTTAAAAAAGGACAAGGGAGGTGGGGAAGTCTGAGTTAAGATCTAGTTAATCTCCATCTAGTCTCTAATTGCATCCCTAGCATCTGGTTGCCTTGAATTGTGTCATGTCCCATACAGTTCCTTGGGCAGCTACAACCTCGTGTGTGTTGTCAGTCAATGATCTGAGGTATGTTGTGAAGTACATGTCATGTTTATATTTTTCAGCGTTAAAAGGAGATGCACAGTTTTTTGCATAAATACAACTTTAGTGGAAGACACTCTGCCAGTTTCTCCTTGTGAACATCAAGCTGTTCTTGCAATAGCACTTCAAGGGTTGCGTTAGTGTGGGTCAAGTGCGGTTTAAAATAGGATTCTTCTGAGACCAAGCCCTGCAGGCCCTGAATTTCTTTCTCAAAAGACATTTTGATCTTCTGACAAACTATTGCTTCTGAATTTCTTGGTGCTTCATATTTGCAGCTAACCTTTGGAGAACTGGAATGATAACACACACTTCTCTTTGTGTTTTGTGAATGTGCCTCCCCTGGTGAGTCGATGGCTTGTGCTTTTTGAAGTTCAGATGAAATCATTAAAAAGAGTTTTCTGTAAGATGTTTGGCAAGATGGAATTTTTCTGGTGTCATGTAATAAAATGTGTTTCCAGTCCTGCAGAAAGAGCCCTAACCCTTACCTTGACAGGATTTCACACAGGAGAGAAACAAGAGCTTGCAGTCCCTTGCAAGCAGGAGGTTTTATATTTGCTCACATGCTGCAAATGCTGCTCTGACAGGTTTGTGCATATGTTGGAAAAACACCATGGCAGAATTTCAAACTATCTCTTTATATAACCTGTTTTTCAGTCCTAAAATTTTTGTGATAAGGAACATGCTTGTGCAACATCTGTTGAAGTAATCAACCTGAGCGCAGTTCTTCATTACAACTGCAATATAAACAGGGCTCCTGACAGCTGACTGGGGTTTTGTCGAAGATTTCACTCCTTCAGTTGATGGTCCTGCCAGTGCCCCATCCTTTGGCCTCATTGAGGGTCACTTATATGGACAGCAGCTTCTCATTTCACAGGGTAAATAATTATTTGCCTGCCATATGTGAAATACCACGAGGAGGAGGATTTTCAACAGCTCATCTCAGGGAAGACGTGGAGGGGCAGGTGTGGGGAAGGTTAAAAAATCAGCCAGGGGATGTATCTTGTTTTTGTAGGTATAAAATAGATTGTGATGTCATGGCTTCATGCATGTAAAGCTTGAGATCTTAAAGGGCTGAATTGTTGGCATCCTTAATAAATGAGCCCATGTTACTCTTGGTTTTTTGGGAGCCAGATGATAGCTACTGTCTGACTGTTGTGGGAATAAGATCATGGGGTGCAGAGGTGAGGTCATGCAGCCTAATGCCTATTTGTCCTAAATATGTCTTTCTGTTACAGAATTATTGTGGTGACATGCCTTTAGCTAAGAGATAACTAAAACACTAAATTCCATTGTGGTTTCTGGGTTTAAAATGAAGAGTGAAATAAGCTTACTTAATTTCTTGCTCTTGTTACTTTTAATCTCTTGTGGCTGCTCTGGTGTCTGCTCTGGCATCTACTTTGTGAGTGACATGTCAGGAAAGAAAAGATGTGATGTTGCTTAATGGAAGTGTTGGACTTAAGCACTCCAATCCCAAGGAAGAGCCACCATCATTGAAAAGTAACCCTGACACTGTGGCTTTCAATTTGAATGTTCTCTGTGGCATCAATTTGGCCCCCTGAGTTAATTCTCCTCCAGAGAGATGTCATGCTACTCCACACAAGGGATGACCCACCTTTCTGGCTTGCCAAAGTCCTCAAAAAAATCTCTGTTCTGGTATTTAGCAGAATACTTCACATCAGAGCCAGTTGAGTTTGCATGAAGGTGACTTGGATTATCTTACCTTAGCAAACATGATGATCAAGCACTCTGAGGGACTGAAACTCTTTTATTATAACTCAGTAAGTTTTAATACAGTAATAAATAACAGCACAGCTCGTTGAGCAGAAGGATAAAAATCAAGGAGTTCAGTGGTAAGCCAGCTTGCATTTCCTTCGTGTAAGTGAAGTCAGCGATTTATTATTATTTTAGGCTGTGTCTAATGGTCATATTAGTGGTGTGAATAAAATGGATGTATCTGGAGTGCTTTATTCTTCTGATTGTTCAAGCCTTCCATATTGGGGCTGACATGAGACATCATCAGCTGTAGGCAAAGTGGTATAGAGCCCAGCTAAGTCCTTCTATTTCTTTATTAGCTGTAACATGTAGAAGCTCAGGGCATGTTACCAGTGTAAAACTATTTTGGATTAACACCATCTTCATTCTCTCGCTTCTTCTGGTGGCTCTGTGTGTTTGCTGTAAAGCAGAACCCCTCCAAACAGGCATGCTCCAGGACCAGTGGCCTTTGTGCTTGTAGCCAGTGTGTTGCCAAGTGCTTTGTTAAAATAAATGGTCCTTTCAGAATTATTTTCACTCATGTTTTGGGATGCTTCTTTGAAAGTTTTGTAGGAAGACTTTCCAGCTGATGTTGAAAGCTGTTCCAGCAAGCTGTTTGGGTTTTGGTGTGTTTGTATTTTCAAATTGGGCTCATGATTGGTGGCATACTCTTGGTATGTGCTGTGTAAGCGACCTTGACAGCAACCCAACATGTCCTGTGGAATTATGTGAACAGTGAATGGAGCAGTCTTTCACTTGATCTTTTCCAGACAAGTAGGTCAGAAGTGTAGATGTCTTTGGACAAGTAAGCAACAAGATGTGGAGGTTGCACTTGATGACCTTTAAAGGTCCCTTCAGCCCCAGCTATTCTGTGACGTCCTGCTGATATACAGTGTGCCCCCAAAAAGAGATTCTTTTCTGTGATAACCCAAGAGTTGCATTTGAGTTTACAAATGGCTTTTATTTAAAAAAGAGAAGGATACAACTGTTTCTGTGTGTGGCATTTGGGTGTTTGATAGATTTTGATCTGGTGCCATCTTTACGTCTCTTGTGTTTCAGTGCTGAATGTTGAAGTTTTGTAAATAAATACTTCGGTAGCCCACAGGCAATATTCTGAACACCAATTCAATTCTTACAGGCTAATGCTGTGGATATGAAAGACATGTAAATCAATCTCTCTTCTTGCTTTGCCCCAAAATGCCAACAATTGCACTCCTCAATACTGGAAGTTATCTTGGCACAGGTGTGTGTCCATGTGCTACAGATTTGAGCAACCCTTCACAAACCTTATAGTGACAAATGAGACCAGGTTTAAGGGTAGCAAGTTCTAAGATTTATGAAAGCAACAGTTTGGGTGCTTTTCCCACTCTTACACTTTTTATTAATGGTTTGGGCAAAATAGCCAATTTTCAGTTAATTTTCACCTGTGAAAATCAGTATTGCATGGCACTTTAAGAGATCATACAGGGGCAAAGCAGATTTACTGCATTAAAATTTTGAAGCTACTTGAATTTTATTTCTTAAGTCTGGACAAGCAAATAACCATTCTGTACATGGATAGCTCTACATCACTAGGAAGTTGATAATAAGGAGTTTCATTTAAAAGTCAGCATGTGCTGTCTCTCCTGCTGTTTTAAGCTTAGCTCTGGTTACTTTTTACCCAACATCTTTTATAAGACTTGTTTCAATTTTCACCATTATTCATTTTGTTCAAAAGATGCCATTATCTTTACCCAGTCCCATTTGCGTTCTTCACATTTGACAAATGAGTGATGGATGAGCAACCTGAGCAAAACCAGGTATGCAGAAAGATGTCAGTTCTCTCTTGTGAAAGCTGCATACTGAGCTGAGGGTAAACTCATGTTCCTCCTTTTTCATAGCAGAGTGCATGCTTTCTCAGGTTTGGGGCTCCAGAAATACACCCAGAATCTCCAAATCCTGTGCACATGTGAAGGTTGATGTGATTTAAGCAGCACTCTGTTCTGGGTAGAGGATGAGCGTTCTGCACCTCTTCCCTGCCATGGGAAATGGAGTGAAGTCATTGAAACGCCCATTTTTGCAGCTGTCTTACAGACACTGGAGACCTGGGGGCTCCCATGCTCTGTCCCTCAGGTCTGTCAGGGGTTACTGTGGGCTGGAGCAGTGCCAGGGTCAGTCACCCCTGGGAAATGTCACTGACCTGCCCAGGCTGCCAGGACGTGACTGCTGCTCCGAGCTGGCCTGGCCAGCACCGTGCTTGGCAGCCCCTCAAGGAAGATAAGGTTGGGCAAATTGTTTTACCCCTCTAATGTGACTCTTTTAAGCCAGTAGTGATCTGAGCTAGAGGGCTCTGGTAATTCTTGTGTTGGTGCTGCTTGGGCTGTAGCAGGGGTGGGGGATTATGCTCGGGCTGTGGAAGGCTTTGCAAGGGGAAGCTGGCAGAATAGGTGGCTCCAGACCATCTGCCTGAAGTGGTTTTGGGCTTCCAGGCTGCTGAAATGTCTGTAGTCCTGTGACTATGCTCCCTCTTGAATTCACATCTCCATGCCAAGTCTTGCAAGAGATTTTGGAAGCAGCTTTATGTCTATCTTTGACAATTCCTGTGAGGAGGAGTCATCGGTGTCCTACTGTGAGTTATCTCAAACCCCTCTAGTGCTGATGCAAGTGCTCCCAGCTTCCTTCTGAGAGAGAAGGGTGGCAGAAGTGGACCTAAATATGTGGTGCATGAATTAAGCTTTTCACCGTGGTGGTACCATAACTCAAACTTGTGTGTCAGGTGTCGTTGTGTGGCTGCTGTTGTTGCCTGTGAAGTCAAAATATTTGCCCTCTGAAGCACCTGGGGTAGGTAAAATCATTGCAAAATATTTGTGCCTGACATTTTATGGAGTCAGTTGCTTGTCTGTTCTTAAATGTTGCAGTGTTTTTTGGTATCTTCTCAGAAACCGTATAAAATAAAAATTTATGGCATGTGTGTTGGGAACAGCTGAAATGTTGGTTTCCTAACAGAAAAGTAGCAGGACTTCAAAGGACCTAATTCTGATTGAAAGCCACACTTGTAGAATGGCAGCCAGCAGGCCACTAACTTGCAAATTACATCAGTTCCTATCTCCATGAGTACATGTAATTTCCTTAGATACCATTGTCATGTGCTTCTATAGCTAAAGCACAGTTTTTAAATACTAATCTACAAAAACTTTATTCTTGTTTGCTTCGTGGCTTTCCCTTGGATGAGAAGTCACATTACGCAGAGGAATTTTTGGTGATGGGCTAAACAATCCCTGGTTGTGTAAATGATGATAATTCTGTACAATGTGCCTTTTCTTTTTCATAACTCTGTGCTTGAAGATGAGTGTTGGATTCACTTACTTAGACTGCAATCATGATGGCAGATCTTAAATAACTTTCTCCTATCTGCTTTGGTTTTCAAGTTCCGAGGGATTTGGGGTGAATTAGGTAACCAGAGAGTTTTGTTTGCTGACTGATGGAGTTTCCTTGTGCTTGCTGTGTCCTAAGGTGAAATGATGGAATCAGCTCACCATGGTTGTCATTGCTCAGTCAGTACAAGTTACTTTGCATCTTTTTCTTACTCTTGGGCTTTCAGGTCAGTGTTGTTCTGGCCATTTTTCCTGGGTAGTAGGCTAAAAGAAAGGGGAGCAAATGTACTGGAGAAAATTTGGCATTAAGGGGAGAATGGCAGCTGGAGAAGTCACTGAAAAGGTTTATCTGTTACTAAATTCACAGTTGGCCCTATGGGGAATCACAACCCAGTGAACTTAATTTTGATGACGTTGTAAATGAGGTGACTGTTCCATCTTGGAGGACTGGGAAGGTCTCAGAAAGCAAGAGGACTGAACTTCTCATGTGAAGCTTCTTCAGGCCACTGACGTCTGTAGGGGGGGAAATGTGATGTTGTTTTTTAATGTTTGAATGCAGCATGTGAGGAGATGTCTTTGAGGATGAGTTAAACCATTGTCTGGTTGTTTGGATTGCTCCAAGTTTCATGGTAGGAGGGCACTTCCTGGCATTGCAGTGAAACCCATGATCAATAATTAACGAACTTAATTGAGGGGGTTTTATGGTCTTTAAGATTCTCTGACTTAGTGACCAACCTATGGTGAATATAATTTTACAGATCAACAGAACCTTGAACCTCTACTGGAAAACTTAAGGAGAATAAATCACTCTTACTCTAAGTGGCACTAATTGATTATCTTTCTCAGATATCATTCTCCTATTTCTTTTCCCTAGCAACAAAGAACAGACAGTTATTGATACAGCTCCCTATTTTTATTCAAAGTCCTAGAAAATAGCTTGTTCCTGCTGTTGTTGGGTCTTTATACTTGGAAATGATGGGTTGAAGCAGCTTTGAAGCCCAGGACTAGCATGGTTAACAGGCACGGTTGTGCAGTGGACACAGCTGAAGCCTGGAGCCCTTGCAGAACACATCAGTGGATGTGGTTTTGTATCGTTTTTCTTTGGGTACCATTAATTTTTAAATGACACAGAATTTTAACCTTTCTTAAAAATCCCATGACATTTAGCTGTCTAGGCAACAAAAAGTTCTATTGAACTGAGAAAACTGACCCAAAAGTATTTTACTTGTAATTGTAAACTGTAAGTCCTAAGGCAATTTGCTTGAAACAAATGGTCTTTTTAATTAAAAAAAAAAGAAAAAAAAAGGTGGGGGGAGTGGGGTGGGGAGAAGAGTCTTCCTCCCCCTTGGTTCACTGTCCTCTGGACATCTCTGGTATGTCCCTGCTTAAATAAAGCATTGAGTGCTTCAGCTCTGCTGTCACAGGAAGCTTCGGGGATGTTTTTGGTGAGAAAAATCTTCTGTGTGGTTTTGGAACAGGGATATGCTCCTTCCTTCCCAGCTCGTGGGGGCCACAACAGTGGGGCAGCCTGGAGCTGCTGGCATTGTCATGGCCTTGGGTCACTTGTGTTGCCCCAACAGAGGATTTTGGGCATCTTCAGCTTTGCTTTGAAAGCAGCAGTGCTTGGAGATGTGACGAGTAAGATTATGTGATTTGAAGCAGTAACTGCAATGGGAAAAGCAATTCTTGGTGTTCCACCTTCAAGAAGTACTCTCAGCACAAGACCTGCTGGGTTTGTGCTTGCTTCCAGAATTCACCCATTGCAGAGAAATCAAACCTGTGCAAGGACAAATTCAGGAGAGCATAAATAACCCAGACCAACTCCCTGAGCCTGGTTACCTGATGTACCAGAGACTCAGAGCTTGAGCCTACAGTAATTAATTGACTCCCAGCTATGGCTGAACTTGATGGTCTTAGAGGTCTTTTCCATCCTAAATATTTCTGTGATTCTGTGACCTTGAAGCTTTCCTAGAGGACAAGTGGTAGTAATGCCACAGTTCATTAAATATTTTTATTCTAGTGTAAGTCCCGTTAGTTTTTATTGTTAGCCATTTAATTTCTGGATGACACTGTGCAAAACACATTTGCCAAGCCATTAGGCTGCCCTGGCCTGTGCCTGGCCAGGAGTGAGCTCTCCTGGGTGCCTCTCCAGAAGGAATTTGGTTACTGCAGCACTGTTCCAAGTTCTTGCCATCATTAGCAAGTCATTAGTAAATTTAAGTCTGAGTGATTCCCAGCAAGACTCGACAGAAGGAGCAAGTATCAGCAGTATTGTTTCAGTTGTTTGTGTTGGCTTCATGCAGAGGAACTACTTGAGCCATGTGCTTTGTGCTTAAGCACACAGCTATGCTTTGTGTTTAAATTCCTGAGTCCTTGATCACTTAACAGGAAATATTTTTACTTTTGGAAACTGAAGGAAGTGTGTGGGTCTGCTCAGAGGTTCTGTCATTTATGTGTAATGTAATGTGGATTCTGAAGAATGTCATCTGACATACACCTAAAATTCCCACTGATATGGTTTGTGTGCTTAAAGCTAGTGAAAATCATTGATTAAATGTTTGCTTGATTGATACCAGACTCAAGGGCTGGGAAATTTGCTCTATTTATATGGATTATTACTGTTCTTTCCATGATGTGGAAGAAAATAGGCAGCTACTCAGATACTTGAACTGGATGTACGTGCTGGAATTGGCAGTCAGATTTCAAGATGAGTGAAGGTATGGGAAAGCGTTTCCCCTGCTCCAGATAATGTTGTTCTCCAGGGTATTCCAGAGTGTGAGGGATGAGTGCTGAGTAATCAGCGTGGCCCCATCCAACCCTTTTCTAACCCAGCTCAGCCTTGTAGGCCTGAGCTGGGTTACACCTGGGTGCAGTCAAGCTGGTTTCTTTCTAGTGCCTTTCTCTGTGCTTCATGTGAAGAAAAGAGATCATCCTCAGTGCCAGCATGGCAGAGCAGATGGAGCTTGAGTGGCTGACAGAGAGACTCAGTGCAGCAGTGCCTGATGCTGGGGCCAGCCCATGGAGAAGGGGAGATGCTGCTGAGCTGGCATTGAGGGCTCTTCTGGAACTGAACCACATTTGGGGCTCTGCTTCTGAGCAGTGTTCTACTCTTGTAGCCAAATTCTTGTGTTACTATGCTGGGATAAATTTATCTTTTTTGCCATCCTGTCTTAACTCATTTCTGAAGTTCTGCAGATGATAATAATAATTCTTACATTACTTCTTGTTTGTCAATACCAAAATGCCCAAAACCCAGTGTTCTGCTCAATTGAATAACATTACAGCAACACTTTGGTTGAGATTGCTGGAGATAGAGGGTTGGAGATCCAGATGATTTGGTTTCAAGTGGGTTTATTTTTCCTTTAATGTCCTTATTCAGTCACATTTCTTCGGAAGTGTATCCAAACCAATAATTTGTCATCTTGCACTTTGTATCTTATGAATTTGGACGAACAACAGGAACTATTCTTCACCCAAAATGCTAGAAGGGACTGAGGACCAAAATTAGATCTTAATTCAAAGCTTTTATTCATGGTTTCAAGTTCAGGGTTGTGGAATTTCATTGTAGGGTTTCTGGGGGTTTTTTGCAGCTCTTTGCTCATGGGATATTTTGTCAAAAAGGAAGAGTGCTTTATGGCTTATCTAAAGAGTGACTCTGGGGCATTTTGGGGAGTTTGCCCAAGAGGGCACATTTAGGTTGTCTTTGATGTAGAATCTGCAGAATAGGATGCTCTAGGCCAAAGACAAATTCTCAACAAACAGCATGGAGTCCATTAGGGTAATCCCCACCAGATTTCCATGATGGAACTCCTAAGGAAACTCAAGAGAGCAGCCAGTGACAAAACAGAGAATCAAAAATCTTCTTCATGTCATTTTGGAGCAACTTCATGGCAGAAAATGCAGTTCTCTGTGTTCTTTGGTTCGTTACTAGACTTGTGTGAGCTTGTGACACGTGAACTCAGAATTTACCTTCCCTGGCATGCCGAGAGCATCGCAGACCATTAAAACATTAATTATTAATTGAGAAACAAAATAAAATATTTTAATGTAGAATAGCACAACAAAATCACAGGGAGAGTATGTTCTTGTGAAATAAGTTTGTGTTTCACCAACAGAAATCCTGCCAATTAGGCAGTGTGTGTGTCAAAACTTGACATGTAGTGGATTCAGTTAAATGTGTTGGTATATATTATAAATAATGTAGTATTTGATGATACAGGATTGAGATGTAGATTTTGGGTCTCTCCTGGGAGTGTGAAGGATGGACAAGTGATGGGTGCAGAGAGGAGAGACTGTTCCATCCTGGGATGGAGAACAGCAGAGATACCTGATGCCTGCAGAGGAAAAGGAATGTGCAGACTCTGTCAGGCAGTTCGATTTTAAAATAACATATTCAAAGATTAGTGTTACAAAGAACAGTTGTTTACTGGCAACTTCATCTACTTGGAAGAGGAAAATTTAGTGAAAAATAGACTTACCTGGATAGTGTAACTCTTAGCACTGATGGTAGGAAAATTGATAATGCAGTTTGGGACTGACAGAGAAAGTGCTGCACTTATCACAGTACAGTGTTGTCTGTTGATACAAGTGCAACAAGCAAATTAAACATTGTAGAAATGCTATCTTAATGTGCTTCCCTGTGAGCTCAGACTTCAGAAAATAAGGCCATTTGGGCAGTTTTTGTGTGTTTGAGTACAGACTTCTTCAAGGAGCTGGATAGAAAGACAAAGTAAGTTCTGGAAGGTGTAGGGACTGTGCCCAAGTGCAGATAAGTGCAGTTGGAACATGCATTAGCCCTTTGTCAGCCATTCCTGAATGGGAAAACTTCTTGCAACTCTAGATTGAGACAGAAGTAATGGCTTTGAAGCACCAGGGAAGCTGAGGATGGGGTTGAGCTTTTTCAGGTGCTTCACGTTCTGCTGCAGGTCCTGGGTTGTGCTGGGAAGCTGAGGACAGGACTGCAGAGCCCTGTGGGTTTATCCAGGGCACCCACTGCCAGGGAATATGTGTTAGACTCATAGGGCATTTATTCAGTTATTTCTTACTCTGTACTTAAAAACTTTTAACCTTACTGCTAAAGAAAACTACCATTGTGTGTTAGTAGGACTGGAACGAAAGCTGAATGGCGAATTAGCCTTGAGCGAACTGTCAATCTGACTTTGATAGCCCATCACTTTAAAAGGTCCTTTTATGTTTATGAAAAAGCATGACATCAAAGCCGGGGGAAAAAAAATACCAATACTTAGAGCTTAACTTAAACTTGCATAACTTCCAAGAGGAGGCCTTGTGTGAACTGTTTGTTTGTCCACTTGCATGGCTAATTAGCGTAGGTTACTAAAAGTCTGAGCAGTGGCCATCAAGTTTCTTCTGCTCTTCTGGGGTTTGTTGTGCTTCCATATGTGGATCCCTCAAACTGGAGTAGCATAGACAGAGGATATTGCAGTCGCTTCTCTTGCAACCTCTAGGTAGCATGCTGGAAATGCTTGAGTATAACCATTATCAGGTGAGTTGTTATTGGAGACTTATTTTAAAACCTGTTGCTAAGAAGGTGTACAGGAAACCCTTTTCCTCTGGTGTCTTGGGTGCTTTATTTAATTTCTTTCATTCCAATAAGTGGGGGGTCGCTTGTAACAGCAAAAGTCACTTTAATAGAATTATTTTAAAGCAAGATAAGTTCTCAATGTTTTGTCATATTTTGAATTGATTTCTAGCTTCTGATAATAACTTAAATGATCAATGAAAGGCGACAAAGAGTTTCCAGGATATGGTGGAAAATTTTAATAAGAAAACAAAATGGCCTTTCTTCTCTTGCTTATTTAGAGTGTGCAACAGTTGTTCAGTATGAGGATTTTCATATTTTGTATGTAAAAAATTCCTAAGTGCTGAGAAGCTTATCTTAAATACAGAAATAGCTGTTGCTGACGACAGTGATTGATCTGAAATGAAACACTTCTTTTCTTGCATCTTATTTGCATGATGTGTTTATAAACAGGCTGTCTTATTTGTATATGATTTAGGCTGTGTATCTGAGGTATAAATAATCTGTAGGCAGAAAAAGGTGTCTTTGTTTCTTCTTTTATTTTAACCAAGGTATTGATTTTAAAAAACCCCAAACATTCAAAACCTAAACAACCGATAACAGACCTTTTATATCTCTGTTATTTGATAGTGGATTAAGGATAGCAATCCATACTTCTTGATTTTAATTGTTAGCTACTAACAAGTAAAATGAGTCCTGCAGTACAAGTCATTTCTCCATGTTTTAGTGAAAACTAAATGTCACATAGCTGAAGGTCTGAACTAAGAACTGACTGTTCTGGAATGTCTGTATCAACTGAAAACCCGAGTGTTGGTCTTAAGTGAGAAATCTCATGTTGTAGAAAAATAGCTGGAACTTTTTGGTGTACTGATAGTAAGTAAGTCAGCTGTTGAAAGGCCAAATCATAAAGTGATTTCTTGCCACCAAATGCGAGTTAGTGAAGCACTGTGGACTTCCTTGGACCTGTAGAGGTTTGTCCTTATGTCACAAATCTATAGCTGAGATCCACAGCGCCTGCAGTGATGTTATAAAACAATAAAACCTTTTTATCCTTTTCAAATTGTGTCGTACAGGTGCAGACTCACCTTGAGAATCCAACCAAGTACCACATTCAGCAGGCCCAGCGGCAGCAGGTAAAGCAGTACCTCTCTACCACTCTAGCAAATAAACATGCCAACCAAGCCCTGAGCTTGCCATGTCCAAACCAGCCTGGGGATCATGTCATGCCACCTGGGACGGGGAGCAGCGCACCCAACAGCCCCATGGCTATGCTCACCCTCAACTCCAACTGTGAGAAAGAGGTAAGAGCTCTCCTGGTCGTGTTTTTGTTAACACAGAGCTGTCATCTGCTTTAATCAAGTTGTTTTAAAACCGTACTTGCTCACTGTTAAGATGTTCTGTTTATCTTTTTCTGTTCGTCGTGAAAATGTAAATGTTCGTCATGAAATTGTGACTGCTACCTCTGTGTCTGCCTGATTAATAGATATTTTTGGCAAAAAGCCCATATCCCTCCAGCTTCCTCTCATTTGAACCATTTTAGCTAGTTTATACTTATTAAAACTACTTTTCTTGTTCCCCACCCCGTTGCTTGATGCACACAGAGAATAATTGACCTTTGGAGAATACAAAGCAGCTTTGTAAGCTGTAGCTTTCTGGAATAATGTTATTTATGGCTTGTTCGTCTAGAAAGTGCAAAGAGCATAGCAAAAATAACTGAAAAAACACAAAGCTATTTTGAGATATTTTAGGTATTTTTATGGTAAAATTTGAGCAAGTCTCCTGCATAGCTGGAAGGCCTGATTATCCCAGCTAATATGCCCTAAAATGTCACTGATTGCTGTTCCAGTGCTGCAGATATAGGACTTCAACAGCCTATGTCTAGAAGTCCTTTGCAACCATGTCTTAATCTTTATTGGCAAAAACTGAATTAGATGTTACATGTGTGCTCAGGATCTAAAGGAAACTAGTTGGGAAGATATTAACCAATATAAGAATAATGTCAGAATTTTTGTAGCATGAAAAGTAGGAGGCAATTGTAGAGTTCCTCTTGTCCTCTCATCCCCCCTTCAAGCTTTTGTGCCAGATTTTTAGTACAGATGCATTCCATGAGCAAAATGTTACACAGCTTGGAGAAATAGTTATTACAGAACATATTTTGTACATGCAAGGGTAATACTTGTGCTCCATAGTTTTGAAAGAAATGAAAATGAGATATTTCCATCCTATTGTCCCAGCTGTACCCAGACACTTTTTTCTTGAGGATATTTACAGCTTCACTTTGCTGTGTCATCGGGGACATGTGTGCATGACACTATTTCATTCGTGCTCTTTTTGGGACTGAGACTGTGCCATGAACTCAGATCCATGCTTTGCTTTTTCTTCTTCTTCTTTTTTTTTTTTCTTTTTTTTTTTTTTTCTTTTTATATCTGCAGGGATTTTATAAATTTGAAGAGCAAAGCAGGGTTGAGAGTGAGTGCCCGGCTCTGAATACACACTCACGAGCATCATGCATGCAGGTACTGGATGACACAGGAGGTGGAGCACAGGTCCCCTTTCTAATGAGCATGTTTCTTTCATGTTATGTTGAAAAATAAACTTACCCCACAGTGTCTTTAAGAAGTTGAATATATGATATATTTACGATACAATACAGCAATGTTGTTTATTAGCGTTGATGTCAAAAGCACATGAAGATACCTGGAAAAGGCTCATGCTGTTCTAGCACAGTAATGCCATAGCAGAAGAACACATCAACTATTTAAGGTCTTGCATCAGGAAATCTTTTCTAACTGGGTTTTACAAGACTGCATGGATGTGGTTTTGCCCTGATAGTCTCTAAGTCCACATTTCTATGCAGATCACACTTGTGCTTAAAAAAATTATATGAGAAGGCTTTAATCTATCTGTGGTAATTCATCCTCAGTAATCACCCTTTTATATTTTCATTCTTTTTCTTAAAACTGAGGGGTTTTTATTTCTTACCAGAATCAGTAACAAGACTTTGGGTATGGGCTGTAACTGTTAGTTCCTTTCTTGCCCTCACTTCCAGTCAGTGTAATTTGTTGTGATCACACTTTCTGGAGCTGATAAAAAAATCCCATGTACTGCTACTTTTACCATCACCATTATGCATTGATTTTGTAGATCTCTGTCATTTAAGCTCTGTTTTTATAGTGAGCAAAAAGGAATTAGTCCTGTTCTGAAATAGTCAATCCTGCAGGACAGTTTGGAGCACATGTGTGGGTGCTGTGAAGGGCTGTTTCCTCCTGCCTGTGCAGGAGCTTATGGAGGCACCTTCCAGCCCAACCACTGAAAGAAGGTGTTTTGTGCCACCTAAAATCAGCTCTGAGCTGGGAGGGTGTGTGAGGGACGTGAATCTAATGGATTCTGGTGTCAGGGGCCAGCATTCTTGTCCTTCACACACCTGGGGAGGGTGTGTGAGGGACATGAATCTAATGGATTCTGCTGTTGGGGGCCAGCAGCAAATCTCTGCTCCCTCTCCTTTCCTGCAGATGTCCAGGGCTTGGTTTTCTGCCTGTACCCAGGTTTTTGTCCCATTTTATGGAGGGGAAGCAGCAGTGGGGAGAGGGAGTGGTGTCCTTCGAGTCATTTATTCCACAGTTTCCTCCTCCACTGCCCAGGAGGAGCTGTGTGTCCGTGGGCAGGAGGTGCAGGGGAGCTGCTGGTGGGAGGAGGGGGCTGGACCATGAATCCTCAGCTGAGTGTCCTGCCTGGACAGGACAGCAGGAGTCACAGCTGAGGGATGGCCCAGCGGCACAGGCTCCTCTGAAGGGCTTGGTCAGCCCCCTGTGTCCCTGTGATTCTGATAACCGTCCTGTTTCTCTTTGTGCTACAGATGGATGATGTGATTGATGACATCATTAGCTTGGAGTCCAGTTACAATGAAGAAATCCTCGGCTTGGTGGACCCAGCCCTGCAAATGGCAAACACGGTACAATGGGCCTTTCCTTCTGGTTTCCTTGTTGAGTCTAACTGGTTTTCCTTGAGAGGAGGCAAAACTGCAGCAGGACTTTTCTTCCTTGCAATTAAGTAGTTATTGCATTGTTCTACAGAGAATAATTAGATTTCCTTTGAAGAGTTTAAGGTGATAGAGTTGCAATGAAAAACGTGAATTTAAAAATACAAGCTGGAGTCAGGTCGAGAGAATACAAAGGACAGTTTTGCTTTTCTGATTCCCAAGTCAGTGGTGAGAGTATTGCAATAGAGGAGTAAACTGTGCTTCCAGGAGTAGCTCATTGATATTGAAGATTGTCATGGACTTTATACTTGGCTTCAGAAAAGAAGGAACTTCTGGCATCCCAGGTTCCTGAATGTTGTCATATTCAAGTAAGAAATTGTCTGCTCTGTGTTAGCATCCCTGTCCAGAGACACTTTCTGTTATCTCTAACATCACAGCTTTATCTCTGCCTGATTTCAGCTGGGGACAAGTCCCCAGCTGGATGTCAGCAAAGATGTTACAGAATTTAGCAGGAGGAAAAAAAAAATTAAAAAAGCAATCTTCCAAACAAACAAAAGGGAAGGAAGAAAGAAGGGTGAAAACTGAACAAGGCAGGGGATGTGAGAAACTTGTGATAAAAGCCAAGAACACAGAGGTGCAGAAAGCGCTGAGGGAAAGCACAGGTGTCCTCCAAGTGGCTCTTTTGGTTTGGTTCACATTGCTTTGAGAATTAATATAATCATACTTCTGGCATAATCTGATTTTGATCTTCTGTGGAGGGTAGCTCCAGTGAATTTTTTGCCTTAGGCTTAAGTGCTGTTAGATCTGGCTGAGTAGATGTCTGCCGGTGCTGGCGTCTGCTTCTGTTTCATCTGCTGCCAGAATTTACAGCTTACCGCAGAGCATTGATTTTGTGGCATGGGTTTGCATTTGCTGACAGTAGCTGTCTGATGTCATGTTAACCTGGTGCTGTGCTCCCACAGATCCCCAGAGCCCTCTCAGAGCAGGGTGGATGACGCAGGCAGCGTCCCACCAGCCTCCCCTTCTGAATGGTGCCCTTTGAGCGCACAGGGAGAGAGCTGCGCGGTCCTGCTGCGGAGAATAAATCTGCCTTTAATCTAAGATGGCTTGCAAAGTGCAGCTGTCCTGGAATTTGAGAGAAAACCTCAAGAAGCTGACAAAAGATAGCTTTCAAAAAGTTAATCTGTTTTTCAATTTATCTTCTTTTTTTTTTTTTTTTTCCCATGGAGGGATGAAGTTCTTCTTGAGTCCTTTATCTGAAGTTCCATTGGATTGTGACACATTAATTCAGAAGGGGCTTGGATATCTTTATGCTTTTCTCATTTCACAGGGACCTCAGAGTGGTTCTTTGCTTCCAGGCAGGGATAGAAGGATACTCTGCACTCTTTTGGTGCAAGGAGCCCCTGTAGTCAATGTTTTGGGTAGTCTGCATCCCTCCTGTGCTTTGCTGTGCTTGCTGCATGGCAAGAAGCCTTGTAAAGACTGCGTGATCCACATTTACTGTGGAATTTCAGACTCTGTGTGGTGAAGTCTGAAAAATAAGGATATGAAACAGGGAAATTAGGACTTCTTTACTGATAAGTTTAAATGACTGGAGGGAAAAAAGCATATTTCATCTCTGAATCGGCCTAGTACCAATCCTGAAGAGATAAAAATTGAACCATGTTTCTCAACAATTGGTTTAGGGAAAAAAAACAAAGCCAGACACTTTTGTTTTGGAACAGGACTTAGCTCTTAAAACATGCAACATTTTATTAATAAGGAATTATTGCCTGCAGACTGAGCTAGATTGAGGTAGGAGAAATCAAGAGAGGAAATGGGGAAATGGTCTCTAAAGAGACACAGGCTATAAATAGCTGTGCTGAGTCTGTGACAAAGGCAGTTGTTGTTCCATAACCAACAAAGAACAAAAGGACCAGTTTGTTACAGTTGGTAACAGTACTTAATTGATAAGCAAAATCAGAGATTTCTGTGCAAGGCAAGCTAAGGGAGTTCCCAAGTACCTTGAATTGAAAATGGCCCATTGCAGTCAACTGCTTGCGAGAGTGGAATAATATCTGTGGTGGGAAGTATCACAAAATAGTAAATAGGTTATAGAGGTTTTCTGTCTAGGTATCAGCTGCTAATTGAATTACTGAGTACTGTGTAAAGTGCTCTTGTGGAGATAACAGTTAATTCATCCAGCTAATCAACTCCAGCCAGAGGCTGGCGTGGAAAGCTCTGTGGATAGGTGCAGCTCCGCTTCTAAATGTGGCTTTCTTCTGGAATTTAAACTCCACAGGAGAGTTTTGTAACAGGGGCCGATGCTTGTAGGTCAGGGAACATCACAATCCATGGTGGGCTGCACGAGCTGGGGTGCAGAGCCCATCCAGGGTGTGCTGGTACCTTAGAAACAGCCTTGTTGATCACACAGCTGATGTCTCAGTGATTTTAGACAGAATGTGGGTGCTTGTTTTGTTGGAGTAGTGGAGGAGAAATGAAAGCCTCAGACTCCCATGAATGTACACTATGATGAATCTGCAGTCATAATTACCATATTTCAAATTTCTGTTATATAAAAGCCATTATTAGGGGAAAAAAAAAGAAGCAGATGCAAAGTGATAGGAAGATTTTAATTTATTTTACTTGGTGTTTGTGCAATTTGTGATGCCAGGACCTTGAAATACAAAATCTCCCAAGTGAAAGCATTTTCAACCATGCTGTTTCAATGAAGATAACATGCTAAACCTGGCATAAGCCACCCTTCCTTCATTTACTTTTTCGAAGAGTAAAGGTGGATGATCTGGCTGGTGCTGCATTTAAATTCCTTCTTAGCCAGAAATAGCTAAGAAAGCTGTAAGGAAAACCATATTTAGGTTGGAAACATGCTAGGTTTTGAAGAAGACAGGGAAGGAGCCTTCTTAGCTCCAGAAAATTCCATGTCTTTCTCAAGTTTGAGACTCCAGCATCCCTATGAAATGGCTGTGGAAGTTTTGACATTTTCCCATCTTGTACTTGAGGATGGTGGTGAAAGGCTCGACTGTCTTGGAGCCAAAATGTTTGCCATCAATGTGTATTTTTTCCCAGTTTCTTCAAATAAGAAACAATTGAAATAAATGCCCAGGTGTCACTGTAGTGGGGACATAATAAATTCCTTTTGGGCTTTTTTTGCCCCATTTAAGTCCAGTGGCTGCTTTTGTGTGCTCACCACACCGCTGTCTTGTGCATCTCAAACCGATGCCCTCAGCACAGGGGTCCTGCCCTTTCCCAGTTCCCTAAACCCTGCACCAATGATTATTTGGTTTACCTTAGTCAACTGATTTTATTCCTCTGGGAGCTGTTGTAAAATTGTGAACTGAGGATGTGCCTCAATTTTAACTTATCTTTAGCTGCAGGTATTTTATGTGAGATGGCCCAGAGTGTTGCATGCACTTTATGTTTTTTGGAAAGGAATTAGTGTAAGTTAGTCCCAGAGCTGTGACCTGCAGCCATCCTGGAGAAAAGGCCTCTCAGGACTCATACTGAGCATGGACTGTGTGTAGGAAAACGTTACAAGTGAAGCTTTGACCTGTGGGGTTTGGATGCTGGAGAAAGTGGTCAAAGAAAGGAGCTGATCAGTCTCTTTGCTCATGGATCACTGATTTAAGTGGAGATTGTTGGCATCTCCCTGCCCCTAATGTGAATTTCTCTGATAAGCATTCCTGTGCACAGCTTTAGCAGCCACGCACGTGTGCACGCTCAGCAGTTGCTGCCTGTCTTCTCTGTCCCCCTTTGTGATCATTGCTCACACTGGTCCTGTTTATTGACATGGAAATCTGGCTCAGTGTTTGACTCCTTTGGGAAAAAAAAATCAATCACAAACTGTTGTAGCAATCAGGGTCCATGTTGCAGTAAGGAAAGCAGCTCGGTGTTCTCCACATTTCATTGCAACCTGGCTGCTTTACTCAGGCTTTGAGATGCCAGTTTTGAGATTTCTAACAAAAAAATCTTTTTTTATTTCTAAATTGCCTGAAGTTCCTAATTAGATTTCACATGTCTGGTTATGAACTTCAAGTCCCTGGGCTATAAACAAGGTCTTTGTGCTCTGCCCATGCTTAGGAGCATGAATAGTTCAAGCACATCCAAGTCAGAAGGGTGTGTGACGCTTTGCTGTGTCGGTGTCAGGGATGTGTTTGGGGGACCCAAAGACACCAGGGTCAGCCTTGCAGAGCAGTGAGACTGAGTGGCACTAATGTGGGCAGGTCACAGCCAGCACAGCTGTGACCTGAGCACCACTGTTAGATCTTCCTTTTTTTCCTTTTTCAATAAGGCTGACTCATAGTGAGAATTCAATTACGTTTATTCCTCTGTCTCCTAAAGTTTGAGTCAGGGGACTTTGGTTTTGTAGTTGGCCATTATCTCTTCTCAACAACCATCAGCATGGCTTCTAGCTGGTGCTACTTTACATATCCACTCCTGTTTCATCTGCTTCCATATGGCAGAGAAATTTTCTTGGGTCCCAGTCTGGCAAGGCCCATCAGTAGGAGTTTAATAGTCCTGGCTGTGACTCACTGCATTGTATTCACCAGCATTATTTACATGGGTGTAAAGTTAATACCTACTCTAATCTCTGCAGGATCAGTGTCTTGGAGGGATTGGTTTTCTTTGCAGCAGTGATGATTAGTGTTGCCACTCAGATAAGACACCTGAGTGTTTTATACCTGTCTTTTCAAAACCAAATAAGAGATGGGTAAAATAATCCACTCAGGATAATTGCAAGCTTCTTTAAATGTGTTTCAATATAAAGGGATAACTTTGAAAGATCTTGTTGAAATACTGTCCTATTTCTGAATAAATCTACTTGTTTTAATACCTAAACAAACACAGCAGAGTGAACAAGCAATTGAGGAAATTTACTGTAAAAATAATCTTCCTCCTACTGGTATGCGTTCTTGTTATGTAAGGCAAAAAACAAAGTAAACTGAAATGTTTTCTGTGTAGGTAGCTTTCAAATCACATGAAAAATGTGATTAATTAATACAGTGTTCTTGTTCCAGCATGTGACAACTTGCAAAGTGCTTCCACTCACATATCCATGGAAAAAGTGGGGGGTTTCTCTGGGAGAGTTCTGTAGGCTCTTTGAGATGTGAGAGAAGTTTAAGGGATATAGATGTAATAGTTTTAGTGAAAAATAAGGAGCAGCAGTGCAGCAATATCATCAGCATTTTGCCTCTTCTCTTACCTCTTAGTATTTTAAGTCTGCATACTTTTGAGGAGAGAGAACAGAATTTTCCCAGTGTAGATGTTTTATCCCTCATGCCCCTGAATATCTGTGGATTTTGCTGACCTTCTTGCAGGCTTTGTTTGCTCATGGAAAAGAGCACAGATTACCTAGCATATCCTGACTCTGTTCTTCTGTACAAAGGCATTCATAAAGGCAAACCAAATGATCCTTTTCCTTGTTTATCTTTTCCAGTTGCCTGTGTCTGGCAATTTGATTGACCTTTATGGCAACCAAAGCATGCCTCCTCCAGGACTAAACATCAGCAACTCATGTCCAGCTAATCTTCCTAATATAAAAAGGGAGCTCACAGGTAAATACATCCAAAATACCACCTTGGAGTAATAGTATCATTTTAATTCAGGGGATACTGAACATAATTTCTGTGATTATGGGAAAGAATATTTGGGTGAACAGTTACTTTCAGCCTGTGTTCTTGTGTGGGTGCATCTGTGTTCACTGTCACAAGTTCATATAAAGTCCTTATTTGTTACAGTCACACCTGCACTGTGTTGTGTTCTAGGAAGTTTCCATGCACCTTTTCCAGAGCTGTTTTCTAGTTTGGGCTTACTGTTTGCTCTGTCAACACCAAACTTTAACAACTTCACATCTGGAGTCTCTGTGGAATTCATGTCAAGGAATGATACACACTGGGGCTTTACTTCAGTAGGGGAGGGCAGTAATGAACAAATAACCTGCTATGATGTGAAGTCTGGACATGCAGATCCTTTAAAGTGTAAAATTAGGCACTTGGGGGATTGGAATTTGATGATCTTTAAGGTCCCTTCCTACCCAAGCCATTCTGTGATCCATGAATATGCATCACTAAATTAAAATGAAATGTTCCTTCAAATTTTATGCCAGTTCCTGCAGCAATGCTCTGAACAAGCTGTGGGAGGCAGGGGCAGGAGAGTGGGACACTAAAAACCTTTTTCTCAGGCACATGTGTACAGGAGCAAGATAGTTTGAAGCAAATAATAAGTTTCATATTTGCAGGCATGTTTTATTTCTGCTCACTTGGAAGGCTATAACCACATATAGGGTACATATACAAGGTGGGGCTGTCTCTAGGCTGAACAAATGGAGATCTACTCTGGAACTGATGGCAAAATCATATCAATGCCCAGAAATGCCTGTTCTTAAACCCAACAGAGTCACTGACCATACAGTAGGGTAGAGGCCTGGTTTCTTTTTTGTCTGTCATCTTTCTGGGTTTCTGTTGTGAAAACTCACAGGCTGACTCAGTTGCAAAGCAGGTTCTGGGCAGAAATTAGTTTAAGCAGAGCAGTGTTAATATGCCAGGAGGAAATGCCACCTCTCTGAGCCAGCAGATATTTGCATTTATAGGACAGCACAGAATTTGAACTCGGCATCAAAAAAAGACACACAGAGCACACAATGATTTGTGGCTGTTAGAAAAAAGCAAAGCTTGTACAGAGATGGAAATGTGCAAGAGAAGGGTGGGAAGGGAGGAGAGCTGCTCAGAGTCCTGCATTACAGGCAGTTTTGTTGCCCCAAGTATAGAAAGTTCCAGGAGCTGTAGGCTGCAAACTCAGCCCAACCTTGATGTGCAGACTGGTGGATTTTCTGTAGGTGCTTGTGTCAGGTTTCAGGCCAAGAAGGCAGAAAGAGAGGGGAAATTGTGAGTGAAGTGGTCTTACAGAAGTCATCAAGACATCAAACACATCAAAACAGAACTGAAATAAGTTTAATGTTTATATGCTACGCTTAGCTGAATTTATTTAGATGAGTCTTTTTCTGATCAAAACAAAGTAATACAGGAAAGAATTTATTGGCTACAGTGAGGGATTGTTTTCACAATGAAATTTGTGATAAAAGATGATGCACTCATTGCTCCTCACTGACTTACTGTGGAACTGCTAAGTGCTTGCTGGTTTGGGGATTTGAATGCAATGGGGCAAGGATTAATGACCTCACCTTTTAAAAACATGAAAAGGGGTAAAGCAAAGATAAAATACTTGAAATTGCTTGAGAAACTTAGGACCAAATGAGAACTGAAAAGAAGAAAATTAGTTGTGCTGTTGCCTGAACTATTGCATGCTGAGCTTAATAATTATATTATTATTATTATAGAATATAATAGTAATAATAATAGAATAATAAAATATAGATAGTAAGTGTGTGGAGCAAGGTGAAGGGCAGTTCTGAGTTGAGGAGATAAGTTCTGTGCAGTATGGCTGCCATTACTTTCCGTTTTGCTTTTCCCAAAGCCAGAACCATTGTTTTCCAACTTAGTTGCTAGGAAAAGTGTTAAATTTTTCACCTGTTTTTATTTGTTTTTCATATAATAGAAACAGTTAGCATAGCTGGAAAATACGCTGTTCTTAACAGATCACTTAAGTGATCCCTTGGGTGCTGTGGTGGTGTGTGTGCACGTGTCACAGAAGGATGTAGCCTCAATTTGGGCGAGCAGAGCCTGTGAGTCCTGCCTGTGTCACATCCTGAGCAGGCAGCAGCGCCCTGGGCATGCTGTTCCCGTGGCTCAGCTCCTGGGACAGGTGTGCACACGGGGAAGGAATGCTGGATTTCAGCACCTGGCTGTCCTCAGATCCCTTGCTGAGTCAGGGCCTCCATGGGAAACATTCCCATCCTGGGAGTCACTCTGGAGGTGTGGGAGGAGATGCTCCTCAGGTGCAGGGGTGAAGCTCAGTCCCAGCCTTGTGTTGTGGCATCCACAAGCCTTTCTTGCTGCTTGGAATGGGAGTAATGATTGGTGTGACAAATACCCATCAGGCTTCCTGTGCAGGCATTTCTCAGGCTGAAGGGCTGTGATTGAATTGTTTTAATTCTCATTACCTCATTCACATGCACAGCATGTGTTTTTCCTACAGAGTCCGAAGCGAGAGCTCTGGCTAAGGAGAGGCAAAAGAAAGACAATCACAACTTGAGTAAGTTTTGGTTCCTCACATTTTGCACTAATTCTCAGAATGATTTTCGGTATTAAATGCTGAAATACTGATTTTAAATCTGGATGAGGTACTGCACGTAGTACAAAGCACTAGATCATTGTGTTATGCCCAGAGATCAAACATCTCAAATTCTTGTGAAATGTGTCCTTAAATCTACTACTGAATTGTAACTCTATTTTTATTTGTTTTCAATAAACCAAGTGAATGAGTGGTTGTTGTCGATGGAATTGCTGGGTTCAACATATGACCCAATTGCTTCTAACAAATCCACCTTGCACAATTTTACTTTTCTAATTTTAATTTTTTAAATTTAAATATTAGATATCTGATCAATTTGTGACTTTAAACAACAAATGGGTCCTCAATATGGAAATTTTATAAATTTCATTTTTGAAAGGAGCTCGTATTTCCAAATTGGAAAAGTGTTTTGAAATAATGAGCATCTTATGACTTAATAAAGGATCCATAACTTTTCTTTTTATACTTTATAGTAGTAGAAAAAAGGAACTGTTTCATGCCTTGAGCAACTCAGAAGCCTTTTCCATACATGAAAAGGTAATACAGGAAAATTGGTATTTAAGTTTGACTTTTGGATCCTCAAAATGTTGCACATGGAAGACTATTTGAAAAAAGAGACTGTGCCTTTTGTCCCTTTTCCTGTCTTGGGATTTCCTTGAGCATCTAAATATTTCTCTCTGAATTTGTCTGTGATCCTTATCCCTAGAATCAGTCATTCTGATTTTTAGTCTCAGCTAAACTCTGCAGTCCCAAAATTTACAGTATAGACAGAACTTCTGTCTTAGTGTGTCCATGTGTAGGAGAGCAAAATAAATTATCACTGGATTTTAAGCTTCAGGCAAACATTTCAGTGGTGCTTAAAAAAATCTTTTATAAAGCACTTGATAAGTTGTGATTTAGTGTGAATATTACTTGTAACATTCATACTGTTTTTCCTAAAGTTGAAAGAAGAAGAAGATTTAATATTAATGATCGTATAAAAGAACTGGGCACCTTGATACCCAAGTCAAATGACCCGTAAGTACAACATGCCCAGGGAGACTGGGAGGGAGGAGGTAAAAAAAACCCCAAAATTCCTGTATTTCCTACTTGCTCTCAGCACTCTGTGACAGCAGAAATGCTTGAAAGGTCCCATTATATTTTTTGAAGATTTTTTTTGAGGAGTTAATTTTCCCCCCTTTGAAACCTGCTTGTATTTGTATTAATTAGATTATTTTTGTCTCAAATCTGGGCTTTGGTGCTGGGAGTGACTGACTGCCTTACCAGAGTTGTGAGGATGGGAAACCTTATGCTGGTCTGGCTGCTTAGATGGCTGCATGTCTTGCTAAATGATTCTTTTAATTAATTAGATGTTACAGCTTGACAAGAGAGAACTGATCCCTGTTTCAGTGAAAATGGAGGGCAGTTTATCTGGGAAGCCATTCATTCCCCTTCCCTCCAAAGGAAAAAAAGAAGGAAAATAAAGAGCATAATTCTGTTCTTATTCACTGATAATTTGTCAGTGTTTGATGGGATTTCCCAGATGTTCTTTGTGATAACTGTGCAATGATTTTGCTGCTTTTAGCTTGTATTGACGCTTTCTCCATGCTGATTCAGGAGCAAGGAACCTTCCTTGCTCTGGAGTTTGAAAGTCAGCTTAAATCTGAATCAATCCCCCGTGATGATTTTGGGGAGATTTTCCAGTATTTTGAGGCACTTGCTTGTGAAGCAACTTCACAGTTACTCTGCAGAGAGGCTCTGCAGCCTCTTCCAAGGCCAGCACGACAAATAGGTCTCAGTACCAACCTCCAGGACACACTGCTTTGGTTCTTTGAGGTGGCTTATTGCTCTGACAGGCTGCAGTAGGATGTTTTTTGCCCATTTAGAGAAAGTGAGATGATGTGAGGAGATGGTGATGCAGCAGCCTCTCTCCCTCTCTGAAGCAAACGTGCTTCCCAAGGGCTGTGCTCCAGCCCCCTCTAGTGCACTGCAAACGCCTTCAGCATCCACAAACCCGCACTAAATAGCAGCTGGGTGTTATGTGTGGATAAGGAGCAGTCACAGGTACAGGTGTGGAGGGAACAGCTGTGAAACAGAGCCTTACCTTGTCCTTGTGTGTCCTTCCAAAGCGACATGCGCTGGAACAAGGGAACGATCCTGAAGGCGTCGGTGGATTACATCCGCAAGCTGCAGAGGGAACAGCAGCGCACCAAGGAGCTGGAGAACAGGCAGAAGAAGCTGGAGCATGCCAACAGGCACCTGCTGCTCAGAATACAGGTTTGCTGAGAAATGAGCTGCAAATGCTCTTGGTGTCGCAGCGTGTGATTGCAAATAGTGGCGGCTTGTGGGGTGCGAGTTAGAAGGAATCAGCGTTTAAATGAACGGCAGGCAGTGCTGAGATATCTGCAGAGATTTTTCCAAAAAAACCAAAGATACCTTAGTTTAAAAAAAAAGAATCCTAACACTCTAGTAGAAGCACTTATGAGTGGTCTGTTTTTGTTCTACCATGGCAAACGCTAGTTCCAAACCATATAATCAAAAATATTTATATGGTAATGCATTCTTCTGTTTGCCAGGCCTAAGGCATTGGGACTTCTTGTGTCATGTAGTTGTTGATAGTCATGAAATTAAGTTCAGTTCTTTGGGAGTGTTCTGTGCTGCTTGCAGTCTGTAGGACTGTACAACAGTTCTCCTCAGCACTGAAAAGTAGTAGGTGGCATGAATATGTTTTTTTCTGTGGGTTGTTGCCTTGTTAGATTCAGCCAGGTTCCCAGTGTTCTGAGCTACACAGAAATTTAAGGGTGAAAACTCCGTTTCTCTGATTCCTTTGTCTTCACTTCAAGCTGGATAGGAAACCTTAATCTTGATGCCAACACGGGTTTTTTTTTCTGGACAGCCACCCCTCTCTATAGAAGGGTAATTAAAGTGTACCAGAACTGGGTGTAAGAACATGGAGACAGTGATATCCCAGATATCCTCGTGTTGCTGCTCCCCTGCAGCACGAACAGCTGAGCTCTGCATGCAGCTGCAGCCTGCCAGGAGACCCCTCAACACCCCAGATAATCCACCAGGGAGATAATGAAGCTGCAAATACCTGAGAGTCAAGTGTGGAAGTAAACAGCTTTAAAATAGAACAGGTCAAGTTGAGCCTCAGCACAGTTTTGTACTTGGTTGAGCAATCTGCTGCTAGAATGAGATGATAAAAACACACAAGTTTTCTGCAGAGCAGCATCAAGCAGTGGTGTTTCAAAGCTAAATGAGATCACTTCTTAAACATCTTTCATCTTGCTTTGTATTGCCCATCTGCTCTGGCTCCTTCAATCAAAATACCATAAAACCCAGACCCTTGAATAACAATACATCTGGCAGCAAATAACCTCAAGTGTGTATTTTCCTTTTTGTGTTGATTTTGATTAATCATGAAATAAGAAACTTGTGGTTCTGGCACATTAGCTGATGGAAGAAGTGCTTGCTCATTCCACCTTCTCCTGTGATCTTGCAGTGTGCCATTACAAGCCTGTTTTAGCCTGGAATGATGGAAAAGGGTAATAATCAGCCCAGCCTCGGTGACAGGAATATCCAGAAACAGCACAATCACAGCAGAGAATGTGATTGCCTAGTATAATGCAGAAGTAGAAGCAAAACGTCTCTTTTGCTGATATATTTGTGAGAGAGCGTTTCTGTATGATTGAATGTGAAGGTGGGATTTAAACTTTTCATGGAAATTTGAAGAATCCTGGCTCTGCGTGAAGTCTGAAACCTTCCTGTGACTTCCTTGTGATTTTTCTGCACAGGAATAGTGTCGTTGCTCAGTTTTGATTGACCTCTTCCAGTTCTGCCAGACTTGTAGAGTGAGAAGTGTCCCTTCCAGAATCTTAACAGGATTGATAAGGATCACATAGACATGCTGTGCCTTCACATATGACTTTTTAAAAATTACTAAAAACACATACTTTTGCTAGCTCTTTTTTTTTTCCCCTATTTTTAAATGTTTTCCTCACTCTACCTGATGCCAAACCTGCCTATCCTGGCACTGGTTTGAGAAGAAGCCTGAGGGGAACATGTCTGTGCTGCAGGGCTCTGGGTTTTGGCTCTGGTCTAGGTGCTGAGGAGGAGTGTGAAGGGCCTGTGTGGGATGGTGTTCACCCACCTCTTCAAGACTCTGCTGTTCAGGTGAAAATCTGCAGGGCTGGAGTGTGCAAAGTACAAGCCCTTGTCACTATGGGAAAGGCAGGAAATGTGTACAGGAGAAGGAAACTGTAAGCTGCGAGACGAGCATAAGACGACTGATTTTATTTCCAGATTTCCTTTAAATTTGCCCCTTATTCTCCTTCACAGGAGCTTGAGATGCAAGCCCGGGCACACGGACTGTCCCTTGTCCCATCCACAGGCCTTTGCTCCCCTGACATGGTCAACAGGGTCATCAAACAGGAGCCCGTGCTGGACAACTGCACCCAGGAGATGATGCCACACCACACAGACCTGTCCTGCACCACCACGCTGGACCTCACTGACGGCACCATCACCTTCAGCGACAACCTGGGCAACGTGACTGAGCCAGCCGGCACCTACGGAGTTCCTGCCAAAATGGGATCCAAACTGGAAGACATCCTGATGGACGATACGCTGTCCCCTGTGGGAGTGACTGACCCCCTGCTCTCCTCCGTGTCTCCTGGGGCGTCCAAGACGAGTAGCAGGCGGAGCAGCGTGAGCATGGAGGACACTGACCATGCCTGTTAGCACCTGTTGGCACAGCTTTCAGAAACTGCTTTGGTTCTTTGATCAGTAGATGAAATAATTTACCCTTTTGTAGAATTTTTTTGATTTTGTTTTTTTCCCCCTTGTGCTTCATCAGTGTGTGTGCGTGTGTGTATATATTATATATATAGAATTTTTTTTAGAATTTTTTTGTGAAGAAACTTGTATATTCTATTTTAAAACTACCAATGCCTCCAAAATATTGTACAGCATATGTACAGAATCTGTGAACTGGATTCGCCAAGAACTTTGAACTGGTCAAATCTACTCAAAGCAATAGAATTACAGATGAAGAGTCTGTTTCTACTGGGGGGGGAGGGGGCAATTGTAGGATTGTAAATGCAACCTATTTACTTGGAAACAAAATGTAAAGTTTAAGAATGTAAAGAAACAAAACAACAGAAGTCCAATTTGTAATTGTATTAATTGAATAGTGCTGCCTTAAAGATACAGTGTCCCTCAAATGTTGGTCTTACATGACAAGTGTTTAGGGAAAATACCCACCTGACTTCACTCAGAAAAGAAACTAAACCCAAGTGTTAAGACATCCTGATTGTGTTGATTGTGATATAAAATGCTGTTGCTGAAACTGCAGGGAGATATGAGTGTCTCAGAGTGTTGTTTAATTTTACTCTGAGCTGATTTGGGTTTTCCTTTTGATCATGGTTCAAGTTTTTCCTCTTAAATTTTTATTTTGTTTTGTGACACACATGGGTGGCTTTGCCAATGGCAAAGCAAGCAGGAGCACTGTAAGTTGGGATACACTCTTTGGACAAAAAAATTATGCATATTATAGCTGGGCACATTATGTTGTACATATCTAATTGGCTTTATTTCTTTTTTAATTGCATTGTACAGTTTCTTTTGATTTGCATGGATTCCTTAGTTATCCTCAACTTTTTGTTTTAAATTTATTTGTATTTCATTTGTAAGATTTTTGCCTCTTAATATTGCAGCGATTTTTTGACATTTTTAAAACTCATTGGAAGTTTTCTGCGTTCTTTGTAAACACTTGAAAGGAAGCTTTTATGCAGGGTTCTGTGTTTTAAGAGAGATTTTGAGAATATTTTGTATATTACAGTCTCACTTTGAAAATGTTTTTAAACGCATTTAAGGTAGAGTAAAAATTTAGATTAGGTAATAAAACAACTCTGTAGAGAAACTGAACTTACATATTTATTTTTAGTGATACAGAAACAAAGTAGTAATATGCTTGGAAACATAACTATGTAGTTAATATACCCGTTAGAGCAATTCGTGTTCTATTTCAGCACTGGGGCTGACATAAGAGAAAAAAAAACAACAAAAAAAAAAGAGTAAATTACTGTATCTGCAAATAACTGTTACTTGATAACAATGTTATTAATTTTTAACATGCAACCATGTTGTAAAAGTAGTTTGGTGCATTATCTACTCAAGTGTAGTCCTATGCAATAACGGTAGTTTTCCTTGTATTATATCCAGCCTAGGTGTTCCACGGAGGTGACAGACAGGTGGTGTCCGAGGGAATGGAGTTCTCCACGGCAGCCTACAGCTGACTGGCAGGCGTGGCTCGTTCAGAATGAAGTGCCTTAAACTCTAGTTGTAGTCTTCCTCGACTAGCACTGACTGAAGTGTGGCGTAGACAGAGCTTTGGGGTGGTGGTGTGTAGGGCCTTGAGGTGTAGCATGGTGCCTATGGATAGAAAACCAGAGCTTCCCTTTCTCCTTTGTGCTACACTGGAAATTACATGGGATGGGTGCAACGGTGAGTAACCTGAGTGCCAGTTTGGCCAGCTTTCCAAGGAAACCTTGGGCTCAGCAGGTGGTGTTCAGAAACCAAATGTGAACTGGGTTAGGATGGGGTGGCTGGGGGTAGTGATGGGAGTTTCCACAGCACTGAGCCCTCTTTCCAGACATCTCCCCAGGAGGATTCCCCGCTATGGAATGGGGGCAAGGGTTCCTGGTGTTCCCTGGCTGGCACTGCTGCTGTGGCATGGGGGGCAAGGGCTCCTGGTGTCCCCTGCCTGGCAGCTGTGCTCCAGGGGTTCAGGCTCTGCAGGGCTGTGGAACTCGGGGTTGTGTTCCTGTCACTCTTCCCGTGGCTGTGTCCAGCCCTCCCTTCCCGCTTGAGCCGCCAGCGATGTGTTAGCGTTGATGCAACCACGGGGTTGTGGCTTTTTTTCTTTTCTTTTGTAGTTCTTGAAGGAGGAGCTGGAGATGGGTTGTAATGATGCCTCTCCCCCTCAGCCCTCACAGCTTTTGGGAATATGTCTTTCCTAGGTAGAGAAGCTCTGGCCCAGGCAGGACCCAGGAGGCTGCAGGATGTGCTGTGGTCACCATGGTCCTGGGGCAGGAAATGCCCCCAAGTCTTTGCAAGGCAGCTGTGCCATAGCTCTGAGTCAAGTGTGGGGGTACAGGTTTCTGGTGCTGCTGTTTGGCTGGGGTGACTGGTAGGAAAATGTGTAAAAAACGGTTGTAGCTGTAACACAGGGCTGTGTTGCCCTTCCCAAAGAATGGGGCAGCTCTGCAGTGTTGGTACAACAAATCAGGGTGTGCATGCTGGAGTGTAGTAACTGAGAACCACTGAATGTATTGAATGAGGCTTTTGGTTTGGTGCCTGCCCTGGGCATTCAGAAATTCAAGTCTAGACTGTGGTATATGAATATTTTTCAAGCTTATGTGAAACCACTGGTACTCGCTGACTTCTCATTTTTGGCTGTGTGGAGGTGAGTTAGGATACAAGGCCAACCATTCCATCAAGAGCTGGATTCCCTGGCAGAAGTCTCTGTGGCTGCAGCAGCTGTGTTGTGTGCTCCTATACCTTGTGTTTTCTGGGCTAACACATAACTTGGCCATGCCCTGCTCACTCTTCCCCCTGTGTTTCCATGGGTTACAGCCTTCCTCTGAGCCTGCCCACCCTTGGAATGGTGACACTGCAGTGGGGACACCTCTAGGTGACACAGACCCCCAGTGGGTGCTAATGGGAGGTACCTTTGCCTGTTTGAGCATGGTGGAGGGTGTGGCTGTGACATTTTGGAGGGGTTGGTGGCAGGGGACAGGGGCAGCAGTCACAGGAATGGTTTGGCATGGGCTGGGTGGAGTGAGATGGACAGGAGTTGTTGCCCAGTCTGGTGACAGTGACGTGTGTGACGCTGGGCAGCGGTGGCTTCCCTGAGCAGGTGGGTGGGGAAACGACCAATTCTCACTTCGCCAAAGCCATGCAACAGGCAGGGATGTGCAGAGTACCATGGAAAGTTCTTCCTTACTGCTTTTGGCCTATAAAGCAATATTTAACTCTTACAACCTGTAAAAGCAAAAAGAAGGTACATAAGGAAAGCACAAAGCACAAAATAATGCACTTACATTTATGTTGTTTGACATAAAATGCACTGGGGGGGAAGCTGATGTTGATAATAGTATAAATACCTATATTTCTTGAAAAAAGTGACATTAATTACTGCCTCTTGCTATGATGCTTGGTACTGTAATGTTGATATTCATCTGCTGTTGACTGCAGCAATAATTTGTGTATGGTCCATAGCACTGTAAATTATGGATCAATATTAATGTATCCAATGAAATAATTTGAACTGTTGTTCTTGATAGATGGATTAAAGCATTTGGTTTTTCACATACATCTGTGTAAGTCCCTCGTTTTCCATGTGAGTGGATCTTGTTTTCCTGTGCATCTGAAGTCCCTGCAGTGCTTCTGTGTCTGTGACTTGGCCATGGATGTGTCCATGTCCCTGAGCTGGTGTTGGTTGGCATCCTTGGTTCCACCAGAGCTGTCCAGTTGTGTTTGTGGCAATCACACACGGGAATGAAGCTGCAGACCAGACCCCACCTGGGCTTTGCAAGTACCTGCCAAAGTGGAAAGAACCAGAGCCTGTGGTCCAGAGTAAGGAATAAAACAGGTGGGTTTATTTAACACAGCCCCCTCCCATGGGCTCTTGTCATTTGCCTCCCTCCCTCCCAGCCCTTGGAGCTCATCAGGTGTGAGGTCATGGGCTCTGTGAGGCCTTGGGGTAACTGCCCCCCTTTGCCTTGCTGTCACTCCTGCAATGTCCCCTGTGTCCAGCAGTCCTGCACAGGAGCACCTCACCCCTTCTTCAGCTGTGCATTGTAGGATCCCCATCCCCTCTCTGCTCGCTCCTCCCAAAGCTCCTCTCAGCCAACATGCAAACAGCTGCTCCTGGTTCTGATGGTGAGGAAACAGCTACAGTCTTGTGTCTTCCCATCTTCATTATTTCTCCTGTCTCTGTTGCTCTCATCCCTTCTGGTCCTGTTCTTCAACAGCCTTTTGCTTCCTGTGCTCACAGCATTGAGTTCCTGCTCTCTGTGGACCTTGCTGCAGCAGCATTGGGGGTTATTGAGTGTTGTCTCGGGGGGCTTGAGCCCTGAGTGTAAGCAGGAGTATTTAATTTGACCAGTGTCTTGAAAGTCTGATACTTGTTAGAGTAGAAAATACCTAATTCAGTTGGATTAAAAATTACTAGCTCAATTTAAAAACCAACCCAACAAAAAATGCTCGACTCTACTAGTAAAGTACAGCTGAACAGTCCCACTCCTTCATAGAAGATACTTGAGTAAAATCCTGTGAGTGTTTTTTCCAGCAGGTTTTGTAATGTAATTTCATAGTATTAGAATGTAGTAGTACTGCATTAGAAAATCTATTTATTAGCAGCCTAGGATGTAATTGCTATTTTAAGTTTGAGTTCTTGTTTGTGTTTGGATTTTGCTTTTGGTGGTCAGTTGGGGTTTTTTGTGGTCAATTTCTTGCTGTGGGTGGCAGCACCTCAAGGTTTTGGCTGGGTTGGAGAACCCAGGAGGAGCAGGCAAGAACACCCCTCATGGGGATATTGGCACTTGATCTATGTCAGTAAAGAGTTGGTGGCAGCTCTGCTTAGAAGCTTTTTCAGTTGTATTGGACAAGCCTGAAAAATTCAGTACAGGGCAAAAAAGGGGATTTTAAAAGTCCAGCTGTGCTTGGTGTGGTCTGTTTCACTGGGATTCTCCATGTCCAGGCTGCAGGATGCTGAAGGGCTCGGCTGTGTGGTGTGGTGGCACTGGCAGGACACTGCCACCGTGTCACTCATTGTGCTTTCCTTACCAGGACACCTGGGAACCCAGCAGCTCCTGATGGCAGGAGGGAGGTGGTGATGGCTCTGCCTTGGTGGGTTCAGCAGTGCTGCTCCTTCTGCTCTCACACCTGGGGGTGGTCCCAGCACTGAAAGTTGTCCTACACTGTTGCTCCAGCTCCTTTGAAATACATTTAAAATTGCAGGGGAATGTTGTTTAAAAATTGCAGGGGAATGGCTTGGAAAAGTGTTCCTGAGTTATTAAAACCAATGAGGCTTGACAGGATGCTGGCTCACAAGGCAAATGTGTGCACTGAGCAACACCATTGTCTTTGCCTGTGACCTGAGCTTCACCCTTCCTTGAAACTGCTCCTTTTCCAGCTCAGTTTCTGGGAGTGATGCTCTTAACAGGAGTTGTGCTCTGGAATCAGAGGGAAGCGATGGTTCCTGTGACAGACCCCTTTGTGTTAGTGCTGTCCAAGAGCTGTGCAAGGAAAGGAGAAGGCTGCTATGGTCAGCAGGAAGGGCCAGGGCATAAAAATATTTATATGCAATATTTATGTGCAATGTATGTAAATATTGATTGTTCTTTTATATATCTATATATAGAGATAGATGGATAGATGGATGGATGGATGTCACCATGGGATTGATGTCCATATTTAGGATGCTGCCTCAAAGCAGGGTTTGGTGGATGGGCGCACAGCTCTGTGGGCTCTGCTCCTGCTCAAACACTTTGCCTCCTCTCTTGCTGTTCAGCAGCGCCTCTCCAGAGCTCCCTGCTCCCTCTGGCTTTCCTCCTGTGTGCCTGTGGCTGCAGCAGGAGTTAGGCTTGGATTAAAAGTGTGGGGAACAGCACACTCTTGTGGGGCTGTGTCCTTCCCAGCACAGACCCACCGGGTGGGTTCCTGCGCTCCATCCCGGCGGCTCCATCCTGGCAAATCCCCTGCTCCAAGGCGAGCTGTGATTCCCTGATGCCGTTTGCAGATTGTTTTCAGTGAGTGCAGCGTGTAATTCACACCAGGGCTATCGGCTCCAGGCGGGCACGCACACAGCAGGGAAGGAGGGGTTGTATGAGGAACGGGGCATTGCTCTTGTGTTCAGCACTGTTCCTTTAGCCACTTCAAATACATTTAGTCAAAATCTTTTAATGTCTTCAAGACCTTTTGTCTGATCCTCATTTTACACTGAGTACACTGAATGCTGCTGTTCACTGGGCATGAGTGATTGCTGCTTAGATACTCCTTTATGCATTCCAGAACCACAGAATCATAGACTGGTTTGGGTTGGGACTTTATTAATATTCCTCTTCTTTTTTCCCTGCTGAAAAGCAGTTTATAGAGCAGGTTGTTGCAAAAGGAATTACTTCAGCACTTGTAAATAATAAAATAACTTCTTATTCTCTGACCTCTAAGGTAATTTTGTTCAAACAGATCCATGAAGAACTTGCACTGCAAGGACCCAGCTGGGACTTTATGCTTTTCTCTTTGGAGTAATGCATCATAAGAGAATAAGCAGAGATCTTAAGTCTAATATAATAGTTCTGTTTGAAAAAGCAGGAACTAAATCAATGCTGAATAAATGGAAAAGAATTAAATTCATGCTAGACATTAAAAAAAAATGCACCTCAAACAATGAGGGGTATTTTAAAAAGTCACTGTTTTATTAATAATACTTTCCACCCCTTTCCCTTGATCTTTTGATGACAAGCCTGGCAAAGGCACTTTTTATCAGACACTGAAGCAATTTTGCTGCTGTCATGTGCCTTTCTTGATACACACATATTAGTCACGCAGCCGTTTTATGTTCTTTAGCATATTTTAATATATAATTAAAAATGTGCCTGTCTGCTACCAAGCAACCGAGCACGTCAGGGGCTGATTGTGTTCTGTCACCCACAGCAGAAGGGAGGGTAAAAAATAATAATAATCATGTGTTCACTTTTCAGTCCTAATTGTGCTTCAGGTCCTTGGATGTGTTGTCACAGACACAACCACTGGCTTCTGAAGGCAGAGGCAAAGCCAACGTGGGGGAATGGCTGGCAGGTGACCCACTGCCAGGTCAGTGTCACCAATAACACGTTAGTCCTGGATGCTGGGCTTTTAATGGGCTTTTTTTTGTGACTCTTTTTAGTTCAGTTCACCTCAGCCCTGCTAATCTGCACCTCGGTTTTCCCTGGAAATGGAGTTCCAAAAGTGTCTGGGCTCCTGGGATTCTCTCCCTGGACATTAAAATAACTCAGGTTGATGTTAGTGTTGTACCTCCTCCACGCAGGTAGATGGGAGCAGGACACTGTGCTGCAGGACACTGACTTGGGCAGGGGATAATCCTGTGCTTCATTCATTTCTAGGTTATCTGGTGTGAAAAATGGCCCACACAGCTGCTGGAGAGGAGGAGACCATTTGTGAGTGTGCCCAGGTGATCATTGTAAGCACAGCATTAAATGGCTCTCAGCACCTTTGCCCCTCAGAGTGCTGTTCCTGAGGCTCTCTCATGCTCCCAAAAAGTTGGGGTCACGGAATATTTCAGATTGGAAGAGACCACAGTAGGTCATCTGGTCCAACCTCCCTGCTTGATCAGGGTCACCCCAGAGCACAGGATTGTGCCCAGACCTTTCTGGAATACCCCCAGTGAGGGGGACTCCACACCCTCTTTGGACAGTCTGTTCCAGTGCACAGTCACTGCACAACCAAGTTCTTCCTCAAGTTCAGGTGGAACTTTCTCTGCGTCAGTTTCGGCCGGTGTCCTCTTGTCCTGTTGCTGGGCACCACTGAGCAGAGCCTCCTCCATCCTCTGGCTCCTTCCTTCTGACACTCATGAGCCCTCACCTGCTCTCCTGTTGCACTGTCCCTGTCCCAGCAAAGCTGGTGGATCCCTGAGATCCCAGTGATGCTCTCCCCACACAGTGGCTGCTGTCAGAAACCCACTGAATGAGCCTGTGTTTGGTCTAGAAAAAGGAGATAAGTTCACTGATATCCTCGCCCCAACTTATTTAAATCAGGGTTTATTTTTAAGAAGTTGTGGCTCTGAGGATGTGCTCTAAAGTTCCTTGGTAAGGTGGTACCATCTGTGTGAAAGCCTGTCCTGAAACTGGAGAGATGCACTGCTCTGGAGAAGGCTGAGCAGGGCTTTCTGTGTAAGCACCTCTTCTCCAGGACTAAGAGGAAAAGGGATTTATATGTGAGGTCTATGCCACACTTCTCCAGTCTGTGTCTCTCAAGCATGTGCAAAAGTACTCAGGCACACACTGTGGGCAGCAATGCAATCATTAGTTCAAAAGTTTTTCAATTTTAGTAGCTTTTATTACTTCAGCAAAACAGAAGCCAGCACATCAGCACAAACTGGTGTGGGACAAAAACACCAGAGGAAAAAACAAATAATGTTGTAAATAATTCAAAGGCTGTTTGTTGATTGCAATTCCTTTGATTGGACCTCCAGGGAGAAGGATGACATTACTTTTCCATTTTTCACCATCAGCATCCATTATATAATCTGCTCAGAGTCTGCCAGGATCCTGAGACATGACAGTAAAGCTGCTTGAAGATGATGAACTTGCTTGGAGTCCTCTAATTTCTCTTGATTTTCCCCAGCTGGCCTTATCTAACCAGAAGAGGCTGAGATGGGAAAGGAGCCAGGGTCTGGCAGGTAGGAGGAGCCCTGTGGCAGATGTGGGGACACCAGGGGGTTCTGCAGTATTGCCAGGAGCCCTGCTTTGTTTTTAGGCAGCAGTGCTGCAAACCATGCCCTGTTTGTCACCCCCTTGGCTTGCAGGGGTTACAAAGTGAAACCACCACAAATATTTGGGCAGGAAGAGGAGATTTGCCAGCATGTCCTCAGTATCTGAGTGTCCCAAGACAAAAGACTATGACACTGCCAGAAGACAGTCCCCATGTGCTCCACAGCAGCAAAATTTACTGGTCTGTGACTTGTGATGGTGCCTCTAATCAGAGTGTGTCATTCCCTTAGACTGGGTGCAAAGGCTGGCAGATGAGCTTCTCTGTTTTGATCTTTTCAGTGAGAGAAAACAAGAACACCACTAAGAAGCAAAGAATGACCAGTGAAGGTGGTAACCTACTTGAAATACTTTATATAGCATAGAAATTTTGCATGGTGCCATACCATGGTCTATGAACCAGCTACACCTGCTTGTGTCAGGGGTCCAAGCACAAGCAATGGTGGGACACCAGTGGCAAGGGCCATGGCAGTTACCAGCTTGGATTAACTAAATAAATGAATAATCCTGGTCACTTTCCTTGAAAGAAGACCATAGGCTATGAACTACACTACTGGCACTCTGTGGTTTCACTTGTGAACAATCACTCCTTCAGCAATAATATATTCCCTTTCAAACAAAGCAATTGAAAAAGGCAAATCACATCAGGTGCCAATATTCTGCTGTTCCACGCAGGTCAGGAGTGTATGCAGTGTCACAGGTGTTTCTGGATTTATCTTGTTCAAAATTCAGCTCTGCCCACAGCCTTACAGTGGCACACAGCTCAGGCTTGGGGCAGGACTGTCACCTTGGGCTTGCAGCTCTTCCTCCAGCCCCATCTTGCAGTCCTTGACCCACAGCTCATATGCTCTTTCCAGGGTCTCTTCACTGGTGTCATTGAATATGTCTGGAAAATAAGAGTTGTGGTCAATAGGACATCCAGAGGAGCTTTTCCTGTCTGTACACACTGATTGTGGCTGTCACTCCAGTTTGTGGGAGCCTTTTGTCTTTTGTGTAGAGACTGAGCTTCATGGAATTGGTGTGAAAAGGAAAGAGATGGCAGAGATCACAACCTGGTACCATGCATTGCTTCTGTGTTAGGGGTTGGTTAGCTTTTATTTTTAAATCTTATGAGTATTTCATCCCTGATATTGAACAGATATCATTTAATTTGCAAATATTATTTCTAGGCATGGTAAAAAATTAGATTCCTTTTTCCAAGGATATTTTAAAAATATTTTCAAGTATAGCAGAGGAATTGTTCTTCTCCTTTCCCCTTGCTGGTTTGCCTGCCAGAGCACTGCATTTCCCTTTGCAAAATGAATTGGTTAATCGTAATGCAATTAATTAGACCTCAGTCCTTAATGGAGGAGTCCTGGGGTTTGTACAGAGGAGAGATCCTGTCTCTCGATGGGTTTACAGAGATGCAAAAAAGAGCACAAGAAATGCTCAACTGCAAACCACAGAGCACATTTCCCAGGCTGTCACTGCCGGCCAAGTGTCCCCTTGGGGGCCTCCCCGGGGTTCCTCAGGCCATACCTGCCACGCCGAGGCTGGTGGGCAGAGCACCATATTTCCCTTTGCAAAATGAATTGGTTAAGTGTCCCCTTGGGGTGCCAACTGTCCCCTCAGGGACTTTCTGGGGTCCTTCAGGCCGTACCTGCCATGCCGAGGCCTATGGGCAAAGCGCGGTATTTCCCTTTGCAAAATGAATTGGTTAATCATAATGCAATTAATTAGACCTCAGTCCTTAATGGAGTTCTGGGGCTTGTACACAGGAGGGATCCTGTCTCTCAGATACAAAAGAGTGCAAGAAATGCACAACTGCAAACCACAGAGCTCATTTCCCAGGCTGTCACTGCCCGCCAAGTGCCCTCTCAGGGGGTCTCCCTGGGGTCCCATCTCAGGGCCATTACCTGCCCCAGTTGGGCCCCAGAGACTGGTGAGCATAGCACTGCATTTCCCTTTGCAAAATAATAATTGGTGACTGCCTGGGGCAGAGATGAGCATACACTCCCGTGGTGTTCCTCAGGGCCAGTACCTGCCACGCCGAGGCCTGTGGGCAGGGGCATCCGGAGCTGTCCCCCGCTGTGCTTGAGGCGCTCCCGCAGGGCTCTCTGGATGAGGGCCCAGCTGCAGCCGCTGTGCCAGACCGGCAGCTCCAGGCCCCGCATGCACTGCAGGATCTGCTCCTTGTCCTCGGCGGCCAGCAGCCCGCGCGCGTGGGCCACGTACGTCATGAAGGCCATGTCGACGTTCACGGCTTCCCCGTGCATCAGTGACGGCAGAACCCTCTGCAGAACAGCAAAGGTGGGTGGTACAATGGGTTTGGGGTGGCATATGGGAAACAAGTGGGGTGTATTGCTAAAAGTGTCCCTGAAAATCGACATTTGACTCACTGCGGTTGCTGGATGTTGACGTCTTGTGATTTATGGGTTGCTAGGATGATCCATTTTGCGCATGATTAATCACAGCAAAAATCTCCCATAGGGATCTAGGATCTCGTTCTCCTCCCATCTAAATCACTGATAGAGTGCCATGAGATGGAGGGATGGGCTCTGGATATTGGATAAGATGTAGGTGTCCCCCCTCATTCCTCAATGGCAATTCCTCCCCAGCAATACGGGCTGTGGCCTACATGCTTTTGTGCTGTTACAGCTCATGTTGGTGATTTCCAGTGGCTTCACTGCAATCTGGTTTTCTTTGAGCTTCAGTAAGTGCCCAGTAAGAAGCAACAACTGGATCAAGGTTGGAATTGGAAATGGGTGGAGTTGTGGGGGAAATGGGGCAGGAGAAGGAGTCTCTTTAGTAGATACGGTGTGTTGGGTGACCTAGCAAGTGCAAATCTGGAGTTTATCTCAACTCCTTTTCACAAGGTATTTCATGAGGCCTATTGATTTTTTTCTTTTATCTTTGAAGTGGATATTGCAATATAAAGTCTGTCACTCACCATTTCCAGCTCTGGGCTAATAAGGTGGCCAAAATCAACCAGTCTGTCCAGGTCATCCTCCCAGAGGTTGGGAGCCAGCTCTTCCAGCATGGTTTCAATGGCAATCCTGGTAGTCTGCAGTGCAGCATCCCCATGGTGAGCAAAGCTGTTGCAGGACTGGAACTTGGTGTCCAGTAGGTATTTTCCATGGTTCTTGAGCAGGTCAAACAGCCCTTTGTGTTTCATGAGGGCCATCTGGGACAAAGAAGAGATAATTAATGATAATTGTCTGATATTTGTATGTGCTGTTGGAAACTTGAGTGTTTCAGTAGATTGGACTGCAATAACATGTTTTACACTAGTTCCCCTGCTGCTGGGCAGCTCTGCCCATGCTGGGGGTTGCTACATGCTTCCATAGCCCAGCACGTGGTTTGTAATGAGCTTTGGTTATTTCTGTGCCTGGAAGGAGACTTGGGACTAGATGGTGGCCATCCCCAGGACAAGGACTGGGCGGTGGGGACCACCACCTTGGAGTTGCTCTTAGGGCAATGGAAAGAGGGGAAACACTGCAGTATAGAGAATATGAGGGCTTAGAAGTGATGTCCTTGTTAGAAGTACATATTTTTTCCCTCTCTGACTCATGCATTAGCCCCACCCCTGCAGTGGGGAATGGTGACCTGAGGGTTTCACAGTGCCTGCCAGAAACCTCCAGATATCCTGGGGATTTCTCATTGTGCAAGCACTGAAAATTGCTGTTGATGAACTCATGTCTAATACACTTTAATAGCTTGAACTCTGCTTTATCAAAAGTTTCCAAAGCTCTCCAGACATAAAGCCATTTACTGAGCACTTTCCAGGTAATTTTAGAAGTAGAATTTGCCTCGCAGGAGATTGATTGACCACACTCGACATACCCACTGAGGTAGGTGCAAATGATCTTGCAGATTATTAATCCCCAGCATAATGAGCCTCAGATTCTCTGCCAGGAGTTCATTACAGAGTGCTATGGATCAGCCTCAATGGAAAGATGAGGCTTTTCTTCCCTTGTTTTGCTGTGTCTCCTGTGAGTTTTTGCTGTTTCTGACTGTGAGTTTTGGAGTTTCCTCCACAGGGTTAGCACTGGACACTGAGTGTAAGGGATGTTCTAACAAATTTAGCAGCTGTAAAAAACTGTATATAGACTCAATGAGAGTTAAAAGTCCTCATGCACCCTTGATAGCCTACCTTGATTCCTCTAAGCTTTTTATAGAATGCCATGGATTCTGCTGGACATTTTAGTTTTCAATACTTAGAAGGAGCAAGAAAGATGAGGACAGACTTCCTAGTAGGTCTTGTTGTGCTAAAACAGGGAGAGTGGTTTAAACTGAAAGAAGATAGATTCAGGCTAGTTGTGAGGAAGAAGTTTTTTACAATGGGGATAGTGAAACCCTGGAATGAGTTTTCCAGGGACTGGTAGATGCCTCATTCCTGGAAACACTCAAGAACATGTTGGATGGGGCTTTGAGCAACCTGACTGAGTGAAAGGTATCATCGCAAGGGGGTCAGATTTGGTGACCTCCAAAGGTCCCTTCCAACCCAAACCATTGTATGACTTTTCAATTTTGAAAACTGCAGCTGCAAAAGTTCATACCTTTAAAATTTCCCCGAGGCCGTTGGAGATGTGTCGCCGAGGGATGCTCTGGAGGAAGGACCTGTCCAGGAAACTCGCCACGGGTGGGGTGTAGCCCCCGAGCTTGTTCTTACACTGCAGAAAGTTCACCCCGTTCTTGGCCCCCACGCTGGCATCCACGTAGGAGAGGAGGGTGGTGGGGACCCGAATGTAGGGGGTGCGTCTCCTGTAGAGCGACGCGGCGAGCCCCACGATGTCCAGGCACACGCCCCCGCCGATGGCGATGATGGGCTCCGTGCGCCGGTCCAGGCTGAAGCTCTGCACCTCGTGCAAGATGTTCAACACCAAGTCCATGGATTTTGTTTCCTCGGTGGTGGGCAGGGCGAGGATTTTGTGCTGGACGTTGTTCTGTTCGAAGTATTCTCTGACTTTGGAGCCGTAAAGTTTGTCGACGACTTCGTCAATGACGATGAAGCGCCGCAGTTTCCTCTTGCTGGCTGTGGCCAGCTCTGTTTGCTGGGGGTCAGTGATGTGGCCCCAGAGCAGAGTGGTGTTAGAGGGCTCCAGGATGTTGTATGTTTCTACCACTTTGTAGCAAAAATAGATGGGAGCTTCAACAATCCAGGAAATCCCACCTTCGGAGATGCACTCACCTCTGGCAAGGATCAGAAAACATTGAAATCAGTATATATTCCTAGCTTGATCTTTGCATGTCTGAGCTAAATTAAGGATATTAAAATATCCTTAAATATTAAATATTTAAGGATATTATCTGGGAGATAAAGAATGTTGAGTGTCCTGCCCATGCACTGCAGAAACATGGGGCTGTGAGGGTGGGACACCCCCATGGGTGTCAGGGCTCACCAATTTTATTCATGGAGAAGCTCTCTTGAGGTCTAAGTGAAGAGTTAAATGTTTGAATTCATACATAACATTAAAAAGATACAGTCCAGAAGGGCTGGGGCATGTTTTTCATGCTAGAAGTTGAAAACCTATAAAGAATGAGCCAGCCCAATCATTTCAGCTTTCAGAAAGAAAGTGGGGAAGAGAAGAGGTTGCCAAAATTTTCCACATTCATTGAAGAAGCATTCTCTGATTGTGTATCTAGATGGTAGGAGTTAATTTATTCCTGTCTATCTATACACAGCCACACATCACATCTCCATTCAACTAAGGCATTGTAGAAACACTGGTTCTCCATTCATTGTAGAACCGGTGTTTCTACAATGCCTTAGTTGAACTCGCAGATCTCTACCTCAAAATAGGTGCGATAGAAATAGGAAGTGCTCCTGGAGAAGCAAAGAAAATGATCTGGGTGTTGGGAAATAATTCCACACTGGAGTTTTCAAGGGTAAATAAAAGCCAAAATTAGTTATCTATCTAAACTAATGAAAAACACAGCCCTACAACCCCTTCCTTCTGTGGGATGGGCAAACCAGGGAAAAAACAAGTTGGGAATCAAAAAAGAAAAAAAAAAGGCAGATGTATTTTATGTAAGGCTGTTTTTTGAGCTGCATTTTGGTAAAAAATGAGTTTCTGTGATATTCATTGGATAATCAGATTTCCCTACATGCCCAATTTCTTTTCACATGCCTGAACATTCACTTAGAGGTCAAAATAGATGCTTCTCTGTTTTCTTTACCAAATTGTCTCTAAGTTTTAAACTCTTAAAGTCTCTAAGCCCTTAAACTCCAAAGCTGTTAAAAACAGTGAGGATTTACACCTTCCAGAAATTTTTTTCTGGGCTTTTCAAATATGGTATCAGAAAAAGCATTGTGTATATTTCAATACACCATCTTATAGCTGTACTTAACTCCATGTGCATTCATCTCTGGCGTGTGACTCTTCTAAGAGACAGGATAGTTTGGAATATTATTTGGTGGAATCAGCTTTGGGTGCTGGATGGCACCCATGGCAACCCCTCTGCTCTATGAAAATCAGGGAATTTGGGACTGAACATGCCCTTGTAGGAGTATATGTCAGCTGAGGATTTTTCTGCGTGTTCTTGGGCCTTAGGTTCATCCTTCTGTTGACTGAGGTCCAGCAGGCTGGTTTTGGGTCTGCTAAAGCCCTGCTCTAGCTGCTGCAGCTCTGCCTGGGTGATGCTCGTGTGCGGTCACTGCTGGTGCTGGTGAAGGTCCCTTTGACCTGACTGAGAAGAGGGTTAGACTTATGACATTAAAATCTGAGTGTGACAAAGGCTGGAAAACTTCTGACATGCAACAGAGAACTGTATTAAAAAAGATCTGCATCATGAATGGAGCTCCATGTGCTTGTGAGAAGGAGTATGCTGTAATTAAAAGATAATTAACTGAGGAGACATACTATCAGCAGAGAGCTGTGTGTATCCCTGGGGGAAAGTTTTGTCTTTGCTCTATCTGAAGCAGCATTAGGTGACTTCTGCAGTTTGAGGGATGTGTTAAGGGTTTTGCTCCTGTCAGTGACAGTTTATTTTTCCCACCTACCCATTTCATTTGTCTGCAACCACCTCTATAAACCCATCTGCCTCCCATGCCTCGGCGTGAGATTTTGCGCACACACAGATTGAATTTTCACAGAAATGGAGAAAATGAGCCCAAGTGCAGCACACAGATGTCCCTGTGTAAGCTGTTCAGAAGTTTAAAGAAAATTCCTGTCTACATAAATGGAGGCTGTTGATAAAATTCCCTCTGTAACTCCGAGCTATGTCAAGGAGCACTGCATCCGCCCGCGCTGCCATACTGCCCATGTTCCCAAGACATGTTCCCAGGTTTGTACGCATAGGTCAGGTTGGATGGGGCTTGGAGCACCCTGGTTTAGTGGAAGGTGTCCCTGCCCATCTCAGGGGTTTGGATTAGATGACCTTCAAATATCCCTTCCAGCCTGAACTATTCTGTAATTCTGTCATTGCGGGTTGAAGCCACCATGGCACCCAAGACGGTTTTTCCATCCCACCAAGAAGACTGCCCGTTCTGGCTGGCCAGAAAAACACAGACTCCTTCCTATACTCACATTGTTGCCTCAGAGAGAGTGACCTCGTCCTCATCGTTGTTGGAGAGGGTTTCTCCTTTCTTGATGCGGCTCCATGTGCTCTTGACTCTTACCAGCTGGAAATCTGTCTGCTGGGGCTTCTGGGGCATGGTGGCTCCTGGGACTGCTGCAGCACACACCTCCTCTGTCACCAGCATGCTTCCAGAAGGTGAAATCTCCCTACCCAGAGATCTCCCATCACTGGGTGCCTTTGAGGTGCTTTTTAAAGGCTCCAGGTTGACCAGGCATCAGGAGGGGAGGTCTCGTCTCCATGTGAGAGACTAATTACAAAACTGAGATTACCTAATCTGGGATGCATGTGAGGGGTGGCAGGGATGTTTGAAGACACGTGCGACTACCAGGATGGGGTTGTGTAATCAGCTGGTTTTATAATGCTTAAGATGTACAATAGAAGTGCATATATTAACTTCCAACATGATGCCCTACAGCAAATTTAAAGTTATGAAAGGCAGTTTGTGTGATTCTTCACATCATTCAGGAACCTCCTTTGCTGAGCAGAGCCTCTGATCTGGCTGCAGCTCTGTACTGCTCTTATGGGATGAGACAGGAGCAGAAGCGTGGGGATCAATACCAGCTGGTTAAACCTCTTTTGAGTTCACATTACTGGGATTTTCTTGAATTGAGGAACAAAACTATATATATAATAGATATTTTTGCTTTTATGGTGGGTTTAAAAAAATTATCAGAGAGCATTTATCTCCTGAAGGGCTGTTTGGAGCATCAGCCGGGTTTTGATCCCCACGTGACTGGGGGATGCACAATTCACTTTTCCATGTGATCTTCCAGCTGGGGCCTTTGGAGGGCCCCAGGCTCAGGTTGCCACACAAAGTATTCCCTTGGCATACAGCTCTGTGCGCTGAGCACAGGAAGATCTTCCTTTGATTTCACCAGCAGTGCCTGAAGGCACAAACCTGTCTTTGCCACCTTCTCAGCCGTGTTTCTGAAAGCTGTCCTTGTTCAGAAACAAAGATCAAGAAAACCAAAATCAGATGTAAAAGCAGAGGCAGGAAAAAATGAGTCTTAAAGAACCCATTGGACAACACTGTGTCATTGTTTTGAAGGCTTAATTGCAGCCAAACTCACTTTGGAACCTTCATCTATCTCAAAATTAATATTGGGAAAAAGTTGCCAGAAAAACCTCCAAAGCCATGTAGCCCTGCTCCAAGAAGTGCCTAACTCCTGACTCCAGTCCTCACTGCTGGCTTCATCTCCAGATGGCAAAGTGCTTTTTAAAGAGGACAGGCTGTTAACCCCATTTTGTAGAAGAAGAAAATAGAGTCTCAGAAGTGAAATAACTTTCCCAAAGTCACCTTAAAGCTAGTGCCCTTCAGATGGCACACTAAAGCTTGTAGCCTGTTTACCAAATACTTGTCCGAAATTTTAACTCCCAATCTAAATACAATTCTTATTGCTTTCAGCAGGAACTGCAATTCTAATGCAGTTTGTTGTTTACTAAATCATAAAATAGAACAATCTTAGGTATGCCAGGAGGTCTGTCTTTTTCATCTTGTTTATTTGTTTTAACTAATAACAATACAGTCAGCATTGAGTCTTCTTTTATTTGCTTTCATTTTACTCTTTCATCATGTGCATTTACTTATTTTCTATTTACACTTCCCTATTCTATTCTGGGGACACTGAAATATCTTCTGTTACATTTGAGAAGTTGACAAATTTACATTGGTTACTCCAATGTGTCCCTGTACAGGGCAGTGGTGACCTTGTGGCTAAGGACCCCTTGTAGATAATCTGAGGTTCAGTCTTGGGATGTTTTTGGCCCCATACCTGGTGGTTTAGCTGGGGCATGTCTGTGATATGTAACTAGAAGGTTATGAAACTGCCAATTACTTTCTTGAGAGCCAGCAGCTTCCCAAGGTCAAGATGTGAACTTACTCTTACGTAAAGCAAAGGCACTCACAGTCGGCTCTTTTGTTGTGCCTTTCTCATGTCAGAGGCTGTTGGATCTCACCTGCTGCCTGTGTGCTCTGGGTGGGACAGGAAGGTGCAGCCCCAGCCTGGAGCCATCCTCCCCACACAGCCTCTCCCCAGGGCTGGGGCTCTGCCCTGGTGATTGAGGGAGGAGACTTTGTCCCCTCCCCGGGCACCCAAGCACCGACCTCCTGCTCTGCAGAGGCAGCAAACCCACCACAGCACCCTCTGAGGCCAGGGGACAAGAAGGAACATGCACAGCCCTTCAGGTAAACTCCCTGTGTGGGGTGGGGAGCTCCAGGAGAGCGGTGTGACAGGAGGGGACACCGTGTGATGCCCTAGTCCTGGGTCCCCACCTTCCCCATGGAGAGGGTGCCTGCAGGCTCTGTGGCTTGACAGCAAGGAGCAGAGGGTGGGTTTGTCAGGGAGAGGAGAGAGGCTCAGAACAGGAGATGGGCTTGCAGAAACCTGGAGTGGAGGGAGTGGGACAATCCCAGGAGAAAGGAATAGTGGGGTGGTGGACGCTTGCAATGTCAAGAGAGCTTTGGCTGGGACTAATTTCTGATGGATTGTCATGCTTTCTTCAGAAATAATTTCTCTCCCTAATGGAGCACTGGGGAGATTCAGCTTTTCAACTTATTTTCCAGCAGTAGAGCCTGTAGAAAATGCATCAGCTAGTGTGTATTTTCCTTGCTTTCCCCTGAAGTTCTGATCCCTGGTTCCTGCCATGAGCAGCAGCATCCTCACTCTGGCTGCTTCCTCATGCACCCACTCCATCCCTAAGCTCCTACCTGTCCCCAGGCCATCGCTGCTGGCTTTCTGCAGGCTCTGGCACTGTGGATGCTGAGGCTAAGGCTGAGCAGGCTGAGCTCTGCTGGGACATGCCCTCTGCAATGTCTGATGGCCACTCTGGTTTTGGCCACGCTGCCCACCCACCCCTGTCCCCACATGGGCCATGACAAGCCCTGTGCTGGGACACGTGTTTACACACTAAGGCAAAGAGGTGAGGACTGGGATAAGCTGTTGTCAGTGCCTGAGGTGCTTTGGTGAATATGATGGCTGGAGCTGTTCAGGATGGTTTTAGCAGAGTGGATTTCCAGGTGCTTAGCACCAAGCAGCTCCTGCCAAAGTGCTTGGCACAGGAGCACCAAACAGTCTGGCAGCAAAGTGTGCAGGTGGATCAGGTTCAGTGCTCTGCCCTGGCTGGGAAGGGGAGCTTTTTTGGAAGGCATTTCTGGGGCTGCAGAACAGATCTAGAGCCTGGAAGGTAAAATAAAGATAATCCTAAAATGGGAACCAAAGGTTTGGTCTTTTTGGTCTCATGTCTTTGCTTTGTTTTTGCCAAATCCAGATGGTCTTTTATCCCTGTGCCTCCTTCAGGTGCTCCCCTGCAAACAGTAAAGTGTTCTCCTATTTTCCTCACCTAAAAAGTGCCATCTGAGCACAAACTGCAGAGTTTAATTGAGATTCTGGAGCAGCAGGTTCCTCCATGGCATTGCACTGCCTGTCTGTTCAGGGGACATTGATGCCCCACACGTACAATCTTGCAATCCTAACTCCTGATTTTGGTGTGAATTAAAAGTTCCTGATTTCAGACAGAGTAGAAGCTTCAACTTATTGTTCAGCTTAGCGTAAAGCAGGGTGGCTGTGCTCTCACTACCTGCCCAGGAAGATGCTGGGAACCATTCTGCTGGCAAGAATGGTGCATTTTAAGAATTGCCACCTTATCTTCCTTTATGAAGTTGCTGGAGACCTAAAGAAGCCCTTTCCTGCTCTTTCATGGAGGGTTATTTTCAGCATTTTCTTCTTCTGAGTGAGCTGTTTTTCTTTTCTTCCACTGTTGATAATGTACAACTAGATGGGAAATGGAAAGAGATATCTGTGCATATATAGATCCATAGACACACAATCAGGAAATCTAATTTAGTGCTTAATATACTCCAGCAGTTTTTCTGGGGTTGTGTAAAACTATGCACTGAAATGAAGCACTTTTTCCTGGAATAACCTTAAAAAAAAGTAGTTACATAAAGTTTAGCTCACCTTAGTGCTCAGAGCCTTGGGCCGGGCAGCCAGCCCTGAGCTCTGCTCTGACTTGTCTGCTGCTTGCATAAATGAGGGCAATTCTGACCTCTGCTGTTGGTCCAGAGCATCACCAAGCTGCAAAAAATGCAGCACTCCCTGCAAAGGTTGTGTAAGCTTGGATGGGGGATTGCTCCTGGCATGCCCGGCCTGTGCCCTCTCCCTGCAGCATCTCCTGGCTCTCACGTTTGGTGTTATAACACAGCTTACAAAACAGCCAAGGGTAAGTCTTGTTTCCTCCCCTTTGTGTGACAGGCAATCCCTGTCTGTTACTTATCCAGAAGCAGAACATGAAGATTACTAAAAGCTGACATGGATTATAAACATGTTTTTACCCCTAAATTAGCAGAAAGCCTCCGAGTGCTTGGCAGGAAGGATGAGAAGATCCCAACCTCCAGCACTCTCCAGCCTGAGCAATGGGAGCCCAGGGATGCTCCCTCACGTAATGGTGAAAATGCTGCAGGGAGAGTCTGTGTCCTTTTCACTGGAAATGTAGCTGGGCTGAGGTCAGCAAACCAGCATAGTTTGGGAAAGGGGTGCAATTAGTTATAAAACTGCTGGAAGAGATAAAATCTTCCCCTGATGGTTAGAGATTGGGATGAAATATAAATCATGGCATTGTATCACAAAATCACTGAATGGGCTGGTTTGACAAGATGTTAAAGCCCACATTTCATTCCCCTGCCATGGGCAGGGACACCTTTCACTATCCCAGGCTGCTCCAAGCCCTGTCCAGCCTGGCCTTGGACACTTCCAGGGATCCAGGGGCAGCCACAGCTTCTCGGGACCCCCAGGATCTCATCACCCTCTCAGAGTAGAATTTCTTCCTAATAACTAATCTAAACCTGCCCTCTTTCTGTCTGAAGCCATTCCCCCTTGTCCTGTCACTACACGCCTTGTAAATGGTCTCTCTTCATCCTTTTTGTAGGCTCCCTTCAGGTACTGGAAAGCCACAGAAGTAAAAGAGATGTCTTTTTTCACTTACTACATGTAGTTCTCTGCAGCTTTTCTATCACAGGCAATAACGCCCTGCCAGGGGCAATCTGCTCCACCCCAGCCTTGGCCTGTGTCTCACAGGTGCTTTCATAACCCAGCACGTGCTCTCACACTTGCGGAGTGGGGGAGTTTCTCTGAACCTTGCCTCACCCTCTGGGGCCACAGCTTGCTGTGATCCGTGGTGGATTGCTGCCATAAAGGTTTTCTGGCATCTCAGGGCAGGTTCAGTGCTATTGGCAGCATTGCTTTGGCTCCCAGAGCAGGTGATCTGGATCTTGCAGATGTTTCCACAGCCTTTGAAATGCTGACACGTTGTGTGGTGCACAGCAGCCTCCCTGGCACAGACACAGCTTGGGGACACTTGCGCATCCCATGGACACAGAGATCCTCCTTTTTACAAAGCTTCACCCACTTTCTGCATCTCCTGCCTGGTTTGGCAAGAGCAGTTTTGGAAGCATTCTATTTCCTCCAAGGGAAATTGGACCTGGAGGAGCAGGGTTTATGTGCAGTTGTTTGGTGTTTGATGTTTGTCTTGGAGCTTTAAAAGCAAAATTAATGTGTTTAAAATATTCTTATTCTTGATCAGCTCTGAGGGGAAAAAGGGAGAATGCACGCAGCAAAAATCTATTAGAAGTATAGGATGTTTTCAGTTTGAAAAGGTTTTCATTATTGTTTTCATAGCCCTCCAAAACCCTATATTTTGTATTAAAAAAAAAGCACACCTGTATTTATGTACTTAAGCTCCACTTCCACTGATTGAGCAGTTACAAAATCATTATTCTTCCTTTTAATTTCCATTTCAGAAACTCCGGCTGGGCACATTGCTGAGAACCTTCTCAAAGCCAAAGAAATAGCCCTCAGTGACTCTCATGTACCTGAACAGCTCAGGAATTACTTACAAAAAGCTCTTGATGTTGCTCTTGGACTAGACCCTTACCTGGATGCAATGGCAGCTTCCAAGAGGTACAGATTCTCCTTGGTAACCTGGTGCTTTTGTCTGTGGTGGGATGAATATCTTTTTAGATTTTCTGTCCAGAACATGCCAGAAATGTGTGGGACAGCAGCAGGAAGTGGAATGAGACTTAAGTGCACTCAAACATGTAGCAAAGTGTGCATGAATGGGTATGTGTGAGCCCACAGCCTGCAGGAAACCTGCACCTCCTTAGGTGAGAACTAAAAGCTTTAAGTGTAAATTTTTGGAGGTATTCTCCCAACTGACTGTTGACTGTGGCAGTGTCTGAGCTGCAGCATTTCCTGGGGAACACCAACCTCCAGACTGTGCTTGCTGGATGCTCGAAGAGAGAGCCCTTGGATTCAGCTGGGATAAATTAGGAGTGAAGAAATCCTGCACCTCTGGATCCACCCTCTAATAACAGCCTTTATATGTGGCTTTTATCTGCAAGCACTCAACAAACATTAATTAATCTGCTAACTAAATTACTCTGGTAACTAAACTAATTAATTAAACTAATTTAAGGTATCATTAATTCAGAAGTCCAACTGATACCCTCATTATTCTTTTTTGAGCTACAGTATATTACCCAGCCATGTGGGGTCTGCTAAACAATTCCCATTTATCAGTGTACATTTTGATATGTGGAAAAAGCCAGTTCTGTCTAAAATTGACAATGTGTAAACTGTTCCGGGCTATGGATTATGGGAACGCTGAGCGTTCTCTCTGTTGCTGAAATAATAGCTGATAGTTGTTTGACTTACACTTGCTGTAGGATAATAGCTATACATTATCTTATTAAAGTTGTTAAAGCATTTGTGAGGGGCAGAAAAAAGGTTATATGAAATGTTCTACTCTTTAAGTCTTGGATTATCTGACTGTGGCTGACACGGGTTATGAATTCTTTCTCATTTTACTGAGGAGTGGAGGGGGGGAGCTGGAGGAATAAACCCACTGAAACAGCTCTAAATTCTGGCCCAAAGAATGATCATCATCCATTTCTGGTGGTTACTTTCTTCACATGGGGTAATCTAACCTGTCTGGAGGCTATGGACTTCTTCCAGTCCTCTATTGCCTTCCCCATGTAATAGGTAACATCTCACTTCATCCAGAGACATTGTCACAGGCCTGACTTCTGTGAAATAGCATCTGCAGGCACCCTGCTTTTCTGAGCACTTTGTGAGGAAAAACATTTTTTTTCCTGCCTTGTAAGAAAAATTTAGATTTTATATATTTCCCTCTATTCTGCAAAGAAACCTTATTTTTGGCTGGAATAAAACTAATAATTGCAGAACTGAACAAAACCTGGCCAGGATAACTGAATTAATTCACTCCAAAGCAGCAGATAGATAGAGATCTGTTGGGGACCATCTGAAAATGGGAAAGGTTTCAGGCTGAACAGTGGGGAATTCTTTGTTCCCTTCTTCCCAAGCCCCTATGGCTGCGGTGGCTGCCAGCACTGAGATGTGCTTATTGCCAAACTAGGTTGTCTTAGAACTGGAATTTAGGATACTTGTGATGCTTCTGGGCTAATTTTTTATGGTCATGCTCACATGGAGCTTTTCTAGGAGTTCCCTCTTTGTTGTTGCTCTTTGTGCTGGATGCTCAGATTTTGGTTGTTATCATAATACTGAAATGTCTTTTTTTTTTTTTTTCCAGAAAAACTTCACCTGAGCACATCCCAGGGGATGCTGAAGGAGTTGAAAGCAGTGTCAGGCTGCAGGAAACACGTGCCTCTGGCTCTTTGAATGGCAAGTTGTTCAGCCAAGAGGGTAAAATGCACCAGATTGGTGTAAAGCTGTCACTGGAGTTGAAGCAAAGCTATCATCCTCTACTTTGTCTTGAGTAAGGGGAGGATGAATGCCATGGGAATGCTCAGAAAATGTGGGAAATTACTTATAAAGAAATACCTGAGCATTCTGTGGGCTTTGAAAACTCTGGCATGAGTTTTCCTGTATCCTGCCCTCCATGGCCTTGTATTCTCTCACATGTGCCCACACGAGTGCTTTAATTCCCAGTGTCAGCCCCAACACTCAGTCAACAGCAAAGAGAACATCATCCTTCCTGGAAGGGAAAGGGATGGAAAAATGCTCCTGGTTTGGGTTTGGGGTGTCTGATAGGGGTTAATATGCTTTTTGTGGTGGAGGTGGCTGTGGCCAAGCACAGCACCTTTACAAGTAGAAATACCCAGGCTTGTATCCTCTTATAAAGCCTATTACACTAAATCTATTCCCAGATTCATTCTTCCCAGATGTTCTCATCTTTGGAGTAATATATCATCCCAGTGAAGTACTCTTATAATCTATTACACTAATACATTGTTCGAAGGACACCACTGATGATAAATTTCTTAAATGATGGTGCTGTCTAGGGATAATGACTCTAAGAGCAAATGCAAGGTAATGTAGTGATTTTTTTTTTAATGCTGGATTCCAGAAAGAATATGGAGCCATCTCAAAGCCATTTTCATATGGGGGGAATGTTAAAATATGCAATATTTCAAGCACTATTTAACAAGCACTTGAACAATAGCAGCATTGATGATAAAGGTTCTACATTTAAAATCAGTCCTTTTATTCTGTTGTCTTTTAGCTGCATTTTTAGATGAAATTTTGTCAGATTCTGTGGTTAAACCCTTATTTGAGAGTGTTTTAAGATTAGGGTTTTTTTAATGATCACTTAAAAGGCACATCTAATTTTTATTGTGAACAAAGTATAGTCTTTCTCATGGTTTTATTTTCAAATTTTAATTCTTGTCTTTCCACAGGCCAAGTTTTTAGGATGTTTGTCCATATGATCAGACCCAGGAAGATTTTATTAATTGGCAAGCCTAAAGGTTACAGTATCCTTGCTATTGCAGAGGAATTGCCAGACAATGGCAAAATCTTTGCCTGTGCAGAAGAGCCCTATCTCGGAGTGTACAGCCAGGAGGCATTTGATCATTCCTCAGATGGCAAAAAGATAAGCCTGCGAGTGGGACCAGTGGCAGACACCTTGGAGGTAAAATCAGCTGGAAAGGGGATTTGGGAGTTCTTGTGAAGAGCACATTAAAGAGTTTCAGGTCTTATTCCCTGCCCACACGATGCTGGGTGGTGGCTCTGGTTTGCTTGCAAATGTGTGAACACACTCTTGCACTTATTTCTTATTTTCAATGTATGATGGGGCAGCTCTGTCACACAAGACAGTTTTTCTCCCTTTTAACTAAAATCCTGCAGCTTTTTGATCAGAGGGATCACAGGCTCTCAATGTAGGTCGGTAGGCTTCAATGGCAGTTTAACGCAACAAGGGTTGGCTTTGTTTCGGGTCTCTAATTCCAAATATAACAAACAGGAAGAATGGATCTGTACCCTGCTGAGCCAGCTTTTGAGAAGGACAGCTTGCTCCCAAGAGCTGGGAAACTCCTGGAGAAGTTTCCAATTCTGCCAAAACCACTCACTATTTTTCCCCACAGCAAACGCTTAGATGAATTAGACCCCACTTTCTCACTTCCAGAGCAATGTGATTAGCCTCAGACAAATAACTGCTGTACTTGTTTCATTCTGACTGGTGACTTTGTTCCAAGACAGAGAAGTCTTATGATTACTGGCAGCTCACATCTAATTCCAGTTTGTGGATCTCCAGGATGCTGCTGGGGGTCCAGCATGAGACAGGTGGTGCCTATATCAGGTTCATTAAAAAGCCTTTCTATTATTAATACAAATCAATTTCATCTGATTTCATTTTCAATCAGGATGTGTCAGTGTGAGCTTGATTGTAACTTTATTTGCATTAGCAGGCACCATATTTATTTCTAAAATGAAATGGCCAGGAGCTTTCTGACCTCTGGTTTTCATGACCTCCAAGTTTGATAAGAAAGAAACAAAGAGCTTTGCAGGTATACGAAAAAACGAAATGTTACAGATCACCTGCAATGTGCAGCATTTAAAATCCCAGCTCCCCGCAGTGAGTGTGAAATTAATTGAATTGCTGTTGCTCTCTAGTGCCCATTCTGTGCAACTGACTTACTGTGACTGAATTAAAATATCTAGAGGCAGGCAGAGTACATGCTGTGTAGAGATTAAAGAAGGGAGCAAAGACATGAAAATTAAATCCTTAAAACAGAATGTTGCAATTGATTTTATATCCTCCAATTGCAACATGAAGGCACATCCTGACCCCAGTTCTGCAGGTGCTCAGAACTTCAAATACCTCTTGGAGCTGTTGGGAACAGAGATGGTCGTGTTTGGCAGGAGAGCTCCCAGCATGGGAACACCTTTCTGCGCAGGATTTCTGCACTGGGCTCTGAACTTTTGCTATTCAGTGTGGCAGGCGTTTTGTCATCAGTATCAGGACAGTCAGGATTGTCCTACAGGTTTAATCCACAATGGCTGTAAATGCTGAAGCAATGAATTTGGTGGCCTCTCTGGTGCACTTACATTTTGGGCTTCTTGAGGTTTGCCCAGCTGTATGGGATGCCTGGGTATGTGGAAGAGGCTCAGCCTGTGGGCAGCATGCTGCCTTTCCCCTCCCAGATGTCCAGTGTAGCTTGGAGACTGAGCAGGCTTCCTTTGCTGCCTCGTGGGCAGCTGAAAGGCAGGAGGACAAGGCAGGAGATGGGGTAGGGATGGCACAGAAGGGCTCTCACAGCTCAGCTTCACAGAGGAGGTGGAGAACATTTCAGTCCCTCAGGGTCTGCAGGGAGGCTGGTCTAGAGCAGAGCTGGCTAACATTTGTTGAGGAGCACAGTGAGGTTTAGAACAGCTGGATTCTGGCAAAGATTGTCATTGCTGCCTACACAGTCTGCAGCCCTAGGTGTCATTCTAGTCCCTTTGTAGAAACTAGGGGACAGAGCTGGTCACCCACCAATTGCTCTTTGGAGGTGTCTGATGCAGCTTTCTTGCTTGGTGATGATGGCTGAATTTTACTTCTAACCCAAGTACAGCAAGGCAATATTTCTGCTTATCTGCTGCTCCTCAAATTTTTGCAGTAATACAGCTCCTGTGTATTACTCCTGTGTATCCTCCTCCTGAGGCAGGATTTGCCTCACTGCCCTGGTCCATTCAAAGCAGGAAAATGTCATCTGGTCTATAGATTAACTACCTGTCAGGGAACTCCTTCTCTGCTGCATGAAGCATTAGCATGTCCAAACTGTCAGAAGGAATATGATCTCTTCCTTCTGATGTAAAAGTAGGCTACCCAGGAGCTGCATCCCAGCCTCAGGTATCATCCAGGTGCTGCAGGATATGTCCAGGGCTGCCCCACAACTTCTTCTGCCCTTTCCAAGGCAGATCTTGCAGCAGTTGCCATGAGGATGCAACAAATCTGTGCCAGTGCACCTCGGACAGTGGGGCCATTATGTCACCCCTGTGGCTTTGGCTCTTTCACCTAAATCCATGGCTCAGCAGAGCTGAGAGCAGGCAGAGAGCAGAGCAAAGGCAGCACAGCAGTCCATGGCAGCATCTTGGCCAGCCTCTCTGAAGCCTCTTGGTGGTCCCTTGTGTTATCACACAGCCCTGGTGGGGTTGGCCTGTTTCCCTCCCTCTTGTCCCAGATCACAGCCAGCACAAAACAGCTGGCATTTTGACCTGTAAATGCTAAGTATCGGACTGGAGCCAGAGAGCTCAAATACATGGTAGGGTTCACTTGGTACCTGAGGGCACGTGATAAAATTCCACCTTCCCCATGCTTGTGGGGCAGACACTGCCAAGCTGAGTGAGGTACCCAGCAGAGCACAGAGCTCACACAGACCTCAAAACAACCCTCTGTGCCCAAGGGGCTCAGGAATTCTACATTATATTTTGAAATGTGGACTGAGGGAAAGCCTTTCCTCAGGTACAGGAGTCTTTGGTGAGAATTAGCTACCTATTCAACATGTCCTGGGCCAGTGTTTAAAAACATTTCCCAACAAATCTTCCCTGAAGTCTGAACTCTGCTGAGCTATGCCTGGGTAATGTGCCTTGCCATGGATCTGCTGCCAGCAAGAGCCTGATCCTGCACAAAGAGCTTCCTTCAAATCCCAGTGGACTTTTGATGAACAATGGATGCAGGATTGAGTCTGGAGGGAATGCAAACTATTGGGAAATTATTCCCATCCATTATTTTGATCCTTCCATTTTAAAATTGAAAATGCAACACAAAAAATAACACAGTGTTTGCAGCCAATTCTGCTGATTGCAGGGCATTGTGGAAGCATGTCAGGGTTTGCTTTCTTCTTTTTTCCCTCCTGTTAGCAGACAGAATAGGTGAAGAGGTTGAGCTGCAGATCTCATTTCTCCTGTTTTGCTGCTTGTGAAGTCTGCCAACAGAATCCACCTTGACAAAGTCAAGGACTCTGCGTTTAATGTTGAACTGAGTGAATAAATTATGCATGAAATTGTGTCGGAGTCTCTAGTGTGCTCTAGAATTGCTCCTTTTGATATGAAAGGTTAATTCAGAAAGGAGTCCAAAATAGCTGGAAATTGTGGGGATAAGTGGATAGTATTCACTGTTGTGAGCTGTTATTACTAGAAATTGCATTCCCTCTCTGGCTTCCCTAGAGATTTTGCTTTGCTGGTGAATATAAACTGTACTCAATAGAATAGCATTTAGGAGTAACAAGAGTGTATGTCCACACACAGTAAAATATTCTAATGGTGTTTTAAAAGGAAACTGTACTTTTTCATGTATTCTGTGCACCCCAAGGATGGATTGCTATTACATTTAGGTCAAGAACAAGGCACAGGAAAGGTAATAAGTTTTGAGTACATCTTTATTACAAATATGCTGACTGTATGATCCATATCAAAGGAACTGGGCAGTCATTTTTTTTCTGATTGAGTTTGTATGTGCCTTATGAGAGTGTTTTCTCTGATCAGGACTCCAATCAGGTTTGCTCTGAGTTTTGGCAGAAGATTCATTCATGTTTTTATTTGAGACGTCCTCTTCCATATCTTTTGCTGTATCCATCAGCAGTGCTGCTGTGCCCTTTCTCATGGTCACTTTTGGTACATCTCTTCAATGGAATGCAGTGTTGCACTTTTTTTTTTTTTAATCTCGAAGGAAGTTAATGACTCACTGTAAGCAAAAGCATTAATTTTAGCCAAGTTTGCTCTGAATTAAAACTCTTATTGCCATCTGTTACCATCTATGATGACTCTGTAGCAAGGAGCAGGGATTGCACTGTAAACACTCAGGAAATTAGTTTCAGCAGGATATTTTGCAGGCAGATTATTTCCTTCTGGATCTCAGCTTTCCTCACAGTTGGAGGCATTTGGGCTCTGTCTCGCCAAGCAAAGGACAATGGCATCTCCAGAGTGCTGTGAGGTCCCAGGCAGGGCCTGGCCCAGTCTGTGCTGGGAGGGCCAGGGTGTCAATCCCTCCTTCTAAATCTCCTCATCCATACTGGACAGCATGGAGTTATCCTCTCCAGCACTGCACCCATCTTTCCAGTGCTTGGCTCTGCAGTTAGAGCAGATTTTTTAATTTCTGGCTGTTTTTGTTCAGCAGTGGGTGCTGGCAGTGAGGAAACCCTCTCCAGGGTGGTGCCCTGGCCATGGTGACCACCTGCCTGGGTGACCTGTGTATTGCTAGCCAAGGGGCTCCAGGTCCCTGTGGCTGTTATCCTGCTGTTTAGACCCTGCTCTAAAGGTAAGGCTGGTTTAAGGAATTTCATGGATTCCTCTTAGAGCCCTGGAGCTGTTGCTAGCTAAATATGGAAAACCCAGCAGCAATTATGAAGCTGTGGAAACAAGAAGCCCAAATGATGGCAGGTCCCACAACAAACTCAGGTTATTCCTTCCATGTGTCAGGTATCTGGATGCCCAAGTGACATTTCTGGATGGCCATTCAGGACTCAGTGAAGTGGCAGAAGAAAAATGCCTTAGAAACCATGGCCTGGCACACCCAAGGACAAGGCTGGTGTGCAGTGGTTACACATCCAACCCAAGCACCCTCCTGGGATGGATGCTGTGATGTTGAAAGGTGGTTTATCTGTATCAGAAGACAGATAAGAAAGATATAAGCTGTCAGCAGGTAGGCAGTACAGAAAGTGGGCTGAAATGAGAAGTCCAGCTAATATCCAGAGAGCTGCACAACTCCATATGGACCTAATGAAGTCATTGCATAAAAGTGAGATTCTTTTTCATTAGGGAGCCATCCCACAGAGCAAAAGTAACATATGTTCAGTGATGGCCACATCTGTTTCTTAATGTCTGCCCCCCACCTCCTCCACCCAGGAAGGTTACAAGTCAGAAAGTGGTGATAAGTCATGATAATTACTTGAATTTGGCTTTGGCTCTTCTCCCTGAGGAATGAAACTTCTAACCTCTCTTTGTGATGGGCTCCTGCACCCAGCTTTCATCCTCTGCCCCTTCCTGAAGTGCCTATATTGGACAGACTGACTGAGGTGCAACCTGACACAAGATACTCTTCCACAGTAGCAAAAATGTTCCTGCTACTTTCCACCAATGGGGCTCAAGAGGGAGCCAGGGCAAGATTTTCTTGTTGGTCACAAAATGAAAAGATGAATCCCAGGATTCCAGATGTCCCAGTTTCTACTACATTTATAACAAACCAGCATATATTTGGCCTTAAGGTCTTCTTTCATTATGGTATAATGTGTCCTAAATGTGGACTTGTGAATGCTTTCAGCAGAGTTTCTGTGCTATCAAGCATCCAGTTAAATGTGACTATCCAAGCTTAATTCCCCCACCACTAACAAGCTGACAATGACTTTCCTCTATTTCCTTGTCAGATCCACACACTCCTGCCTCAGAAAAGCTCCTGAAATCTCTCTTTGGGAGCCATTAACCTTACTTACTCCCAAAACCAAACCAGTTTTTCACATTCTGTTGCCTTTGTTGATTCTTTTGCTGGTACATCCCAAGGGATGCCTCATCACTCGTTGTGCACGATGTCTCTAAACACAAAAGGGAAATCTGGATGCAAGAAACACCGTTAAAAGTCGTGGCAGAGACAGTGAGTTCTGGAAAACAGAACTGTTTCTCTTTTCCCATGAAATGCAAAGACTTGAAAGCATTTCTGCTCGCCGAGATAGGTGGATGAGCTGTTGTTTCATTGCAACGCACACAGATGCAGTTAAATAGTCCCAGATGGAATCTGAAATATTCCATAGCAGCCTCTTGGGCAGCGAGTGCATTAACTGCCACAGGAGAAGGCTGTAAAGGCTCCCATCTGGTCATCCATCAACACTTTTATACATTATCATCAGCAGCCTGCTTGGAGGGAAGGTGTGCCACATTTCTGAAAATCCAATTAGATGATAGCAGCCAGTTCTCTTTTATCCTCTCTGTTGCTGAGCCATCCAAAGCATTTTTTTAGATTAAAGAAACATCATTTTCCTTCACAGGGGCTGTGCTGCTTTATCTCTATCATGACCTGTTCTTTCATGTGCTTTATAATTCTATATTAATTAGGATTTCAACCTTTTTCCTGCTACTGAAGTGGGACACACTAGTTTGCAATTCCCAGATCTGCCTTATGCCTCTTTTTTTCCCCCAGACTGATATAATTGCCACTCTTTCATTTGTTGATAGTTGCTCTTTTGAGAAGAGAGAACTTACTTGCAGCACCTCAGTGTCAGGGTTTGATGTCAGTCTTACCCTGATGGATCAATTTACTTGGACTCAAGGTATGCAGGTGTTTCTGCTGTGACTCCCAACACCATAAACTGGGATGAGGCATCCTCTTTTATATTCTGATTTTCCTTGAGAAGTTCAGAGATTCACTGCTGAAGAATTGTTTGCAAAGTGTGGAAAACTCCCAAGATCTCCAGAATAATTTCTAGCAGTGTTACCTTAAAAGAACAAGTTTCTGTTTGGTTTGGGGTTTATACAAACAACAAATTAATGGCAACGTGTTAAACTTTCAGGTAAATAATTAGTGTTTTCTCCAATATCAATTTTTTTCCCCAGGCATTACATGCTGAGGACGAGCACTTTGATATAGTCTTTATTGATGCTGATCAAAGGAATGCTGTTCAGTACTACAGCTTTGTCATGGATAACCACTTGCTGAGCATGGATGCAGTGATCTGTGTAGAGAATACACTCATGAAAGGACAAGTCTACCTGGAGAATGTATCAGATGAAAATGTACTAGCTGTCAGAAAATTAAATGCAGTGATTAATTCAGATCCTCGTGTTGAGCAGGTTAGTGCAATGCCATTGGTTAAGGTGCCCGCAGTGCTTTATCTATGGATTTTGCAAAGTACTCTTTAAAATGCTTCTTTTGTTGGTGCCATTATCCAAAGGACCTAAAATGAACTCAGATTTTATTATAATTCACCTCACTTGAGCTCTAGGTATAAGTTTCTATATTCAGGAGTGGTCCCTGCTCTGTCTACATCTTATAGTGTGTTAAAGGCAAGATAAAAGGAGAGCACTTAAGAGTAAATAATCAACTCTACAGCACAACTAAAGAATCACCACTCTGCTTTGAAGGCTCTGGGGGATGTAGGGCATCACCAGCACAACAGGAGTCAGCAAAGAGAATAAAAAGAAGAAGTAATAGGATGCACAAACAATATGTTGTGATTTTAGAAACTGGAGAAACACGATTGCATTTTTTTCCCCTAGCATTTGTGTAAGCAATGAGTTTGGAAGACGAATGGGAGAAAATACAAATGCCTGAAATGTTTGTGTTGGAGGGAGCTTCAGCTCAAAATAGGAGTAGGGGAAAAGCTACTGTGGCCTGAGGATTACCCTTCATATCAGTGGAATTTGGGTGACAGAAAGCCAGGTACCAAGCAGATGAGAATTGTGTTATATTTGCAGGTGATTTTGCCTGTGCAGAGTGGACTGAGCCTCATCCGAAAGAGCCCTGTGCCTCCAGATGCAGTGATTGAGTCCAAGGTGGGTATTTCCTCTCTGAGCATTTCTGGGAAAATTTTGACTCTGCCAAGGACAAGGACAAAAGAATTTTCAAGGGTTTGGTGGCAAGAACCCAAACATGTGGTACTGTGATCATGGGTTTAGCAGCTTAGAACTGGGCACCTTTAGCATCTCCACTCCAGGGTTGCACTAAAGCTGATAAATGCTGATTCCCTGCAAAGTCTTTTAGATCAGCTGGTCCTGTGATGAGTCTTTGGAAGGACTGGTGTACTGCCCACCAGGTTTCAGTGTTTGGTGCTCTCCCATCCTTCCCATGCAGAGGAGTGTGGGAAGATGGAGCTGAGGACCAGTAATGAACAAATACATTTCTGAAATAGTTCAGTTTTTTGCTCAAAGGCAGCACAGGACGCCCTCCTGTGCTTTCTGAGCTGGATGTTTTCATGGCCTTACATTTTGTTTGTCCTAAGGAAAAAATGGTGGTTTTATCTGTCTCTGTTTTATGTAGTGGGCCTCATCCAGCTGTAATGAAATTCCCATCTGGAATCATAATGGCCTACCTCAGTAAACCCAGACCCAAACATCCTGATTGTTTTGCAGTTTCTGAGTACTCCCAAAGCTACACCCACTGGTAATTCCTGGCATTTCGAACTCAATATTTTAAACATCTTGTATTTTGCATTTTGATTCCAGTCGGGGGGAAATGATGTATGGCAGCTGATCAGATGACAGCTTGGTTTAAGTTATTGGCTGATATCTTTATTTGTGCACCAGCCTTGTGAAGATATTTTGATTGCACTCTACTTGACCCAAATCCTGCCTTTGGAACCTTGTTTTCAGCCTCTTAGCTGAGCCTCAGGGCAAGATTGGGCCCTGGGGATGAAACAACTGGAAGACTTTGTACCCAAGCCAGGCTAGGAAATGCCATACGCTACTTTCCTGAAAATGGAGTGGTTATACCATCTCCCAAGAGCACAGCCCTTCTGCTCCATTGTCTGACACCTTAGTGCTCTGTTTGAGCTTAATATCTGTATGGATAAGGGGGATTTTTGGCTTGAATTAGAGATGCTTTTTGTATTAATCAATGGGCCAAGAAAACATGCATCCCTGCTCATGCTCCCACCTTGTTCTCACCAGCAGAGTCCTTCACAGCTGTCAGTGAGCTCTGCCCCTCACTGTGCAGGTGTTTGTGTTCTTGTTGCAGACACAAGTGATGAAGGATGAGGTTTTCTGGGGCTGCAACCGGTGCCGCATCCTGGAGCGGCTGCGCTTGGACGGCAGGGTCGCCTATGTCACAGGAGGAGGGCAGGGCATTGGCAGGGCCTTTGCCCACGCCCTGGGGGAAGCTGGGGCTAAAGTGGCTGTGGTGGATCTGGTCCTTGCCAAGGCAGAAGCGGTGGCATGTGAGCTCAGCCTCAAAGGTAAGCACTGAGCATGGTGGGCACTGTAATGGGTGGCTTTCATCCTTCAAACCTGACACTGCTCTGTAGAGCAATCCCCTCCCATCCAGCCCTGGTGGGGAAGTGGTTAGAGTAGAGGAGCTTCTCCTGCCCTGTCAGTGTTGTGCCAGCAGTCACTGATACCACACCATCTGCAAGAGTTATTTATCAATATAAACTCCTCTAGAGAGGCAAAGCGATCCAAACAAAATTCCTCTCTATCTAAAAGTGTCCAAAGTGGTGAGCCATGGCTGACAGGAACAGAGAAGAGTCACCTTGTAGAAGTGAGATCTGTATGACCAGAACTGAACAGAGATGGTGCTGCTCAAAGTAAATCATGCAGGCTTCACTATGGATGAATGAAAGGTACAGCCACAAACTCACCTATCCTCTCTTCCAGACCCTCTTCCTACCATGAGCCAAAACCCCCAAACAGGGTAGTTCTATTGTCAGTCTGAATCTCTCACTGTGCTCTTTAAATTGAAGACAAGTCATTTTTCAAGCTCTCCTTCAAACATGTGTGCAAGGTCAGATATGGGAACAAAATACTAATAGACATAGTAAGTAAAATCCCAAATAAGAGGTAAAATCCTCTACAAGCCACTTCTGTTTCAGCAGTAAAAACAGAAAATGTAGCATAAAATCAAATTTCCCCCTAGAGCTGTGCTAAACTGCAATTGTAAAGGGGAAAAAGAAAACTGGAAATATAATTTTAATGATAAAAGAAAGGAAGTATTGCTCATTTTATAATTTCTTCTGTGAGACTGCACCTGAGCCTTCTTCAAAGTTCAGTACTTCATTGTCTCTAAAGATGGACAATTATGCAGGAAATTTTCACACTCCCACATGGATAAAGTCACCAGTATTTGTTTGTGCTCTGACTTCTGTAAGGGAATTGGGCCATTAGAAACCATATTCCCCAGCAAAACCAGCCCCTGCAGATGTATTTATATCACTCAGTCTCAGAAAGAGACAAAGATTGGTGTCATTCTGGTTTGGATACAGTCCTGGGGCTCCCCAGAGAACATTTAAAACAAAACATCCCTGTCTGCACAACCCCAGCTCTGCTAAGCAGGAGACACTTCACACTGAGTGTCAGTGCAATGGTTAAAGCTCTGATCCCAAATAATGACCTAGAAGAAAGTGTCCAGCTCCTATTACAAATTCTTTAGTCATCCAGCCCCTCCTTCCCTGAAGCTTTTCACTCTCTTATGCACCAGAGCCATATGGTTTTGGCACAAAGTGGCTGTGCCCTACACCTTAACTCTCCTTTTGGACATTTTTTCCCTGTGAGACCCTGCATATCAAGCAGAGCTATTCGGATAGAAATGGGCTACTTGATAGAGCCATGAGACTTTGGATGCCAACAGCCTGTTGGAAAATGAACTTAACTCATCTCCAGGGCATTTTCAGTGGGAGTTTGATCATCTACCCTTCAATGGCTGCCCTACATCTCTGCTCCTTCAGCAGTGGGCTGCCAGCCTGAAGGAGGTGGGGGACTGTTCCAAAATGCAGTCGGAGAGGTCATGAGGCATAGCAAATATTATTGTAGTCTAAAGTAAAGAAAATCTCACTGCTCACTCTTTACACATCTTTATCCTTTGAGGTCAAATATTATCTATCAATTTGACCAGTGCAGCTGGTCAGGGCACATCTCTTCCATCTCATGATGGGTTTTGTGGTTTTGAATTTATTGTCGTTCCCTGTTGGAACAACCCCCAAACTTTGTAAAGCTTTTGTGAAAGGGAATTATATCCAAATGCCCGTTTTTGGAAAGGATCTGAAAAGGTCAGGTTTTCAATCTCTTTCTCTCCAGAGGTAACTAGAGATTCTAGCCTGGACCTCAGAAGCTTTCCCCTGAAAACTTTTTGTTGAAATCAATGTTTCCATGAAACATTTTGGCTTCAAAGAAGTATCATGCTCTGTTGGAAATAAATTTTGACAAAAAGGTTCAGCTAGCTTTACACTCAAAATATTCACATGAGTAAATTGAAGCAATCATAATATTAATACATATTTTTCCTGCTGTAATAAGGACAAAGGGGCTGTGATTTTTTTCCCCCTCTATGGCTGTAGATCTCTAACTCAAAGTTGGAAGCTCAGTGCCCCAAGTCATTCCCATACTGATACTTTTTCAAAACATTTTACTTAGCTTGCTTAGAGCAGCTCTGCTTCTTATACCAAGGAGCCCTTTCCTGCCTTTTGGGATGGTGCCATCATTTCATGATGAGTTTTAAACATCAGAACGCCTGTGATCTCAGTTTTAGCTTTGTTAGACAGCTCGGGTGTATGTCCCTTGGCTGCAGGGCTCTTTGTTTTTAGATCCTGTGTGAATACCTTTTTTCAACAGTTACTAATGGATCCTGACTGAAGAACCAAAAATGATGAAACATAACCAAAAAATCCTAAGGGTTACCTTCCACTACACACACCTCTGTCTTCAGGGGGAATCACTGCCTGTACCCTAAGGGAAGAATTAGTCTGATGGGATTTTTAAAATGTGCATTTTCACTGTAAACTATGCAAATGCCTTGTGCAATGTCACTCCTGATCTTCTTGTCTATATGCAACATGTTACTTCCATTTATAGCGAGAGACCAGAGATGAAGCCTGTGGCAGGGGGACGTGTGTGTGTCCCTGCAGAAGGACACCTCAGACAGGCACATCCAGCACAGTGATTGTCTGCAGCACAGAGTCCCTGGGCTCCTTTCCTGCCCCCCTCATCACAAACCTGCCTCCATGAGCCCCACAAAAGTGAGCTGAGTATTGTGGAGATGCATCATCCTGTGCATCATCCTGTGCTGGGTGTTTTGCCTCTGATTGCGTCTATAGATTTGAGGCTATTTTCCCATAGTTTGTTTTATTTATTATTTTTAACAGGTGGTTTGAGGGGACAGTGGAGAGACAGAAAGAGGTTTCCTCCCCCCTCTCAGAGTGCAGGAATATCAGATGAATTGACTAAGGTGGAGTATGGGACTCTGGTTTGAAGTGAGCGTGGTTTTACTTCTTCTTCACTAGACACATGTGGCACCTTTTGTCTCATTTTTATAAACTGACCTGGAAGATGAAGCTCTAAATGGGGTGAGAATTGGAGGGCACGTGAAGAGTCTTTCTGTTACCATTAGTAACACACTTGCACCCATTTTATCTGTAAATTTAAAAAGGAAGATTGCAGCAACTCCCTTTGCATTACAAGCCTTGATAACAATTAGGGGGAGCAACAGGGCCTGTCTGGCTATTCTTAATCTTTCCGCGGGTTTAGCATAAAACCTGCCATAAAATAAGATGTCTTGTTTTGTGGCAGAGAATTGCATCCAGTTTTTAGTTGTCTGTGTTTTTTCTCTGCCATGGAAATCAAGAGAACGGTGTCATCAGTGAAAGGGACAGGAGCTCCTGTGCCCTGGCACTCCAGAGTGGCATCACCTCGGGCTGTGCACTCTGACAGGCTCCTGGAGGCACTGGAGAGGAGGAAGAGCTTTTCCATGCAAACGCCTCTTTCCTGCCACTTTTCCACACACACCACTGGGCAATTGCTGCTTTGCCTTGTTTTCCTGGAAGCCTCCATCTCAGCTTCACTTTGGGAGAGTCTTCCTGGAATAGGCTTATCCCTTATTTTAAATGTTTTATCAGAATGATCTAAAAGAGGTAACAGTGTGGAACAAATTTGTCATTTATATAGAAGAAAAAGATCTTGCTTTAATAGCTGCAACTTCCTACTCAGACTGCTGATCATGGTCCAACCCCAGTGGGTGCCTCCTTCCTTCCTTAATTATAGACTCATTTCACCACAGCCCTTACTGGTGTAGCCTGTTTGGCTTTGAGGATGGGTATAATCCCAGTGCCATCAGGTCTGGTATAATCTCCTTGGCCTCAGCAGGCTTCTTATGCTGTTTAACAATAAGGTTATTTAAAGCTGATTTTTATAATGAATTAATTGAAGTTATTTACCTATCAGCCCTGGTGCAAAAGTCAATGGCTGGATTCTTTTAGGAAAAAATGCAAAACTTCTTAATATTTCAAATTTGGCAAATCACTTCCAGATGGTTGCATTATTCTGGCAGTGTGATTTGCAGTAAATAAGTCACTATGACTGCCATACCTGTGCACCTGCAGGTATTCTCACTTAGCTCCCACCTAAAACTTTGGCTTTGTCTGAGGCTCCCATCTCTCTGCGTGCTGTAGTTCACCCAGAGAGCAGTTTGAGACAAATTAATTCGATTTCTGTAGCATCTTTGGGGGGGACCTGGCAGAAGAAAAGGCTCTGCAGAGCGGCTGGGAGCTGGGGAAGCTGCAGTTGAGGGTTTGGACAGAAGATGGTGCAGTGTTCCACGCTTCGTCCTGCCCGAGCGGCAGCCGTGGCTCCCACACCTGGGCTCCAGGCTGCTCTCCAGCCAGCAAACCTCGCAGCAGTCAGCAGCTTTATAATGGTATTGCAGTAACAAACACACCTTTTGCTACTATTTGTGGAGCAATGAATTAAGGTGGAATATATATACACACACATGTATATATAAAATACAGCCATATATAAAATATCTCTATATGTGAATTAAAAAACAACCATAAAATAGGATTTTTTTCCCCTCGTGAATTCCTGTGCTGACTCCATACTCTTATTTCTATGCAGGCATTAAGAGCCTTGCCCTGGCAGCAGATGTGAGCAAGCCTGAGGATGTGCAAAGGATGGTGGATGCAATTGTTGCTCGCTGGGGCACAGTCCACATTGCATGCAATAATGCAGGCATCAATCTGAACTCTGCAAGTGAAGAGACTTCCCTGGAGGAATGGGACAAAACTTTTAATGTTAATTTACGAGGATTATTTTTGTGCTGCCAAGTAAGTGTGAAATACTGCACTGGTTAGTTTTGCAAATGGATATTAATATTCTGTTTCCTTTATCTCAATATATAATAGCACTTTATTAATAATTCTCACAACAAAATTGGTCCTAGTTTTGGTGGAGTTTAGGAGAGATTTGCTTTATATTATTTACAGATTTTGGTCAATACATTCAAAAGCAGCTGGTACTTGGTGGCTACCCAAGTCCAGGCACTAAGGAATGGCCAAAATTTTTTTGAAGGGTGGTTATTTAAAAACCAGAAAGCTTGGAGAGGGGAATTCCCAACATTTGTGATTTTTTGGAAAAAATATTGCCAGCAGAGGAGAGGTGTGAAATGGCAATGGGATTTTTCCCTGCATCAGCCATTTTTATACCAAGTTTTTATATCAGGTACTTAAAAAAAATGTGTTAGCACATCAACTCTTCTGAAAAGACTAATTTATTATCATGTCATTATTAGCACAATCACAGAAAGGGTCACTGGTCTTTCCTTTAATTTCTGTCACAGGCTGCAGGCCGCATTATGCTGAATCAAGGATATGGGAAGATAATTAACACAGCATCTATGGCAAGTTTAATAGGTGAGTGATGAGAGCTAACAGTTGTGCTTCAGAATCCATATTTTAATTACTACCGATGCTATTTGAATCAATTAAACCTGTATTGGGAAGGAGTAAATCACTGACATTTCATATTAGAGGAAATGTACTACAAAATTTTTATTGATATCATTTTTCAACATTTATCTGTCCTCAATGTTTTAGAGCACTTATTACTTTTTATAGAAAAGGTGGAGTCACCTTCTCTGACTCTGGAGCAGATACCACAGGAGAGGTGCTGTTCCCTCCAAGCTGTTCCAGGCAAACTCCTTGGCATGTGGGAAGCTGAGCCCACAAGATGCTTACAGGCCACCCAAAGGATTTTGTGCCAATATTTGCCCTGGTACCCATGGGTTTTATAACATTCTCATTGCCAACAGGTGCCTGCACCAACGCTGCTGAATCAGCAGTGTCATCAAAAGGACCAATAAACCATTGTAACATATGGAATGAAATCCCTACTGCTGAGCTAATCTGGAAGGCTGCTGAGCTGAAGCCCATGTAACAAAAATTGATCAATTACACAAATTAAGCATAGCCCTTTAGGAATTTATTTTATTGGTCTGGACATCTGTTGCAGTATTGTCCAAATCCAAAAATCAAATGGTGCCTTGGGTTGCCAAGTTAGGCAAGAAAATCTAGTAGCTATAAAAGTACAACTGAAAACCCCTGTATTAATATCATGTCCATCTGCTGAATGTTACATAAATATGCAGTCTTTTTATTTTCCTTTGGAATAATGTTTATTTTTACTGTGCCCAGTTTGACATTCAATGTCATTCTACTCAGTTTATTGCACAGTAACTTTAAATGGTTCTTCAAAAATCCATTTATAATGTTGTTGTTAATATTTTTTCAAGTGTCTTTACCAGCTGTTTTACTTATGCTTAAACACAGGCACCACCCCTTCATCCCAACTTTGTAAAGTTACAAAAACTCCCCAAGAAAAGTAGTTCTGACAAGATTGTGTTGCTTTAAATTTCAAATACCTCAGGCTTTCCTGCTCTGCTCTGAACAGTCGGGCTCTGGTCTGTGCTTGGGCTGTCACCATCCACATCATTGTCACAAAGCAAAATTTCCTGGGACGTAGTCCATCCTGGAGAAAGTTAGGAAGCTCTGGGAATTGGCACAAACTGGGGATCTGCTGGTTTGGCACACAGCTCCCAGCCTCGCTGCAGCCCAGCAGTGGTCTGCTCTGCTTAAGGAGAGGTTTTTTCCAACTTTTCAGTCGGGGCTTGGCAGAGCTCTGCTGAGCTGGGTGGTGATGCCATTCCAACACAGCATCCATCCCAGCCCCAGCTTGGAGCTGCACCTCCTTGGCTGGTGGGCCAAGCAGAGGGGATCACATCTGAGGGCAGTACCTGTCCTGGAACAGAAAGGAACATTGGAAAGCAGCCCTGAGAGCAACCTGGAAGGGTCATCCCAAGATGCATTTAAATGTCAGTGAAAGTTAATGTGTGCTAGGCCAGAAGTTAAGAGATGGAGAGATGTGTTTACCTTCTGAACCTGTTTGAATCTTGGCATTGAGAAAATCTAGTAGTTATGAAACTACGACTGAAAACCACGATGTTCATATCATGTCCATCTGCTGAATGTTAAATAAATATGTTGGTTGGTTGGTTATTTAAGTACGTTGGCCAACTGGCATAGTATGAAATGTTTCTAGAAATAGTTAGGGGATATTTTTTTTGTTGTTGTTGTAGGTTGAGTCCTTCCTCAGAGATACAGGAAAATGAGGAGACACTTAGCAGGATAGGGAGGTTTTTGTTTGTGATTTTTCCAGATACACTGCTCAGAATCAGCTTTAATTAATCGAAGATAAGCTGCATACATTTTGCATATGTGCATTTTGATTCTGGTGTTCCAATGGAATTATTCCAGGCGCTCACTCCATCAGCAGCGCTGTTCACACAGGTGTAACTCAGAGCTGTAATTTTTACAATGAATATCTTCAGTGGGAAGTGGTCTGCTCTGCTCTGTGGGCACCTCTCATTAATATTGTGTGGCTGCTTCAAGGTCAGGCTGGGAGCCTGATGCACCAAACAAGGGGGCAGCAGCAGTGTCAGGTTGTTTTGGTATAACCCCACAGCCCTTCCCTCTCTCCCCCAAGGATGGGAGAGAGAATCTGCTGGAAAAAAACCCCAGCCAAAGTCAGAACAAAGGTGTTTAAAACATAATACAGCTAATGTTGGCAGAGATTTTATCTGCTTTCTCCTATCATCTGTTTTGAATAGGAGTGTCCTTCTCAGAAGCCTTAGCAATGCAGATTTTTTGGTGACACTGCTGGAGGCATAGCTTTATTCACAAATCCCATTTTGTATGAGTTTGGAGGGTTACAGATTTGCTCTTCTCTCTGTAAGAGACCACTTTAGGTGAGGGAAGAGGAGGTGGCGTGGGGTGCTTGGCTGCAGAAATCCCATCCAACGCCAGAGATTCACAGCACCTGTTGGCTTCTCCTTGAGTTCTTCCAATTGAGAGGGGCTGAGTGTCTCACCGGGGGAAAATTTCATGCTCCTAATTACCTTCCTCAGATATTCTTGTAAAGACAAAAGTCCATGGAAAGACTTTTGATAGCTGTGTCTCATCACGCAAGTCAGAAACTGATTCTCGTGGCTTGCAGCAACTTGTTCTCAACCCCATGCCCTGTAGGTGCAGAGCCAGTGCCAGAACTCCTCTCCTCTTAGCAAGTGACCACCAAAATGATTTATCACAGACAGACATGTTTGGAAAGTTTAGCAAAGAACTGCTTTTGGGAGGTTACAAGGTTAACTACCGAAGTTGTATGTAACTTGGAGCTGATGGATGGCAATTAATCAAGAAATTACGTTCCACATCTCTTTGAGAGCCCCCACGGCGCGCTGCGTCAGGGGGCAGCAGGCACACACTGAGGGCAAGGCAGTTCTGCTGGTCAAAATGCAAATTATTTCATATTGAACGAAAAAGAGCACAGAATAAATGCTGGCAGAGGAGGGCCATGATAGGAAACACTCTTTTTAGCAAGGAAAAGGCCTCTGAATTCTGAGCAAACCTGCAGCATATGCAGAAAAAACCCCCTCTAATTGTTGCTGCCATCATGTGTGTGCTTTAAATCTATTCACAAACACCTCTGTTCAAGGCAAAGGTCCTTGTTCACATACTCACTGATTTGCAGCAGGGCTTTTTGGCTTTTTCGGAGTTTGGATAACTCAGTTATCACCTTGTTTCCACCCTTTACATTGACATATTCAAACCCAAGAGTTTAAGTCAATAAAATCAGTAGTGGGCGTGTTGGGATGCCATGGGTGGGAGTGATATAGAACTGATGCATCAGCTTAATTTATTGAGACCAGTTTAATGCCAGCTACTAGTGCTGCTTATGTGCTTTTATCAAAATGCTGGAAGTTGGGGTTTGGCTGCTGAACCTTGCACAAACCCAGTGATTCCTTTTCTTCCAGGGTGGAGCGTTATCCAACCCCAGAGGCTGGAATTGCCTGTCTTTGTGACTACTGATATTTGCCCTGATTTCCCCCTCTCTCTCTCCATCAGAGTCAGCAGCTCAGTGAAGCTCTGTGCTGATACAGAGCTAATTATGGATGGATGCTTTGCACTGGATTTCTTTAATGAAGTCCTAATGGCAGCCAGAAAAGTCCAAGGAGAGATACTTTGTGGGTGTGAATCCCAGCACCTGGACTGATTTGGATTGACTCCCGTGGGTTTAAGGCACTTTACACCCACTGGGGATTTGTCCTTAAGTAGCTTTCACTGAGCTGGAGAGGGGCAGAGCCACCGAGCACACGGCACTAACAAGCTTGAACATTGTAATTAGCAAGCTGATCATTTTCTGTCTTTGACTGACATGTGACATCTCTGAAACATTTTCAAAAGCTTCAGATTTTGAAAGTGGTGGGTGTTCTGAATTTTTGGGATGCACCTGTGTTCACATCCACACAAACATTTGTTAGATGATAATATGTGTTTGCCTCAGACTATGGATAATTTAAAAATTAGGGAGAATAATTTGTTCCAAGAAGCTATATATAATATGTTATATAAAATCTATTATGCACTTATATCATATTCTATCATATAATGTCATATCAAACAATTTACTGTTACATTCAGCTATCAAATATTATCTACCACATATTATTATAAATAATATTAATACATTACATAACACAGAATATATGTCAGACATTATATTATTGATTATATAATATTTTAGAATTATATGATAATATATTTTATTAGTATTACAGTGCACAAATATATAAATATAAATATATGTACAATATATGAATGTGCTTGTGTGTATATGATTATTTATCTTTCTTCAGAGCAGTCAAGTATTGCATATATATGTTTAATACATCGCTTTTGTCTTTGCCCAAATATGGGATCTTTTAAATGTCTTTATTTTTATTTTCACCATTGTTTTCCAGCAGCCCATCTGCTGAGACAAAATTGTTAGATGGCAAAATACATGTTTAGGGGTTTGTGTTGTAGGTGGCTGAATTCTTGCTGCTCCCTGCCTATTACCTGGGAAAAGGGCAAATAGCTCATCTCAATGCAGGGAGTTGTCTGTGTAGTGCCTGAGCTATTTTAATTTGGGAAGAATAAATAATTTTCTTCTTTTGAATCCCTTGTAGTCCCTCACCCACAGAAGCAGTTGGCGTACAACGCCTCCAAAGCCGGGGTCGTAAAATTAACACAGACATTGGGAACCGAGTGGATTGACAGAGGAGTAAAAGTCAACTGCATTTCCCCGTAAGTAAAATGTAGTCTCATTTTGAAACTACAAAGGGAATGAAATGTTCTACAAAGCTCAAATGAACACTATCTCAGCAAATAAAGTTTCTAATTAGCAGGTGGATTGCATCCCTTTTTATGTTGTCTTTTCCTTAACAAAGGTTTAAATACTTAGAACCGAGCCTGCTCTGTTGCTGTGTATACTCAGGGATTTAAGGAGAGGTTTTAGCATTTGGTAATAGGTTTTCCAATAATGTGAAGGGTAGTTTTTAGCATTTTCCTTCCAGATGAAATATTTCCTTAGTCTGTTCAAGCCTTCTGTGGTTAAAGAAAGGGGTTTTGACACTTAACAGACAATACTTCTTTTCCCTTTTTACTTGAGACAAATACATGGGCACTTTAAAAGCTACATTTTATTGCTGTTATTGAGCTACTGTTCAGCTCCAACAGACACAGGAGGCTTGGCGTAGTTTTGTAAATATATATATACACATATATTTATTGCAAATTGCATTTTCCTTATTTTTGGAGATTTCAAGCTCTATGTTTTAGGGTATTTATTCACAAAGAAAAGTTTTCCTACCAGATCCACTTTGCCTCTCCCTGTTTCTCACACACATGCCCAACCAGTCATTTTATTAAACAATTAGCAGTGCATGATAGTGCTGAGCAGAAACCCAAGTGGATAGCATTAATTGGAAGCGGTCAAATTCTGTAGACCATTGAAGTCAATCAGAGTAACTAAGAAGGGCAGGATTTTAACCCAGGAGTTAAATTGTAATAATGAAGATAATAATGTAGATCAAATTAGGGAAAACAAATTACATATTTTAATCCACAAAGTGGAGGGGGAGAAAAAAATCACAGAGCTTAATGGCAAGTGCTTCTTTTTCTACTGCTGGTCTGCTCTCCCCTTGCTTGTGCTAGCTGTCTTCCTTATGATTATTTATTACTAATTATACCAGAGACTCCAGCCGTCACTCTACGTGATCCACAGATTCTTTCAACAGCATCTTACTTCCTAATGGGATTTTCCCCATGCCCATGCTAGCAGCACTGTAATGGTGTTCCTACAACTAGCACTAGTGAATTTACACTGGCTTTCGGGAGCTGGGGAGATGAAGGGAATTAGGGAAGCTCAGCAGGACCTGGCAGGAATTGTGTCTGAAAACATACGGGTAATCTGCACCAGCAGAGGTGGGATAGTTGTGCCACATTCACAGCAATTATGGATGAGAAGGCTCTTACAGGAGGAATTACCCATTTCTTAGGAGTTTACATAAATTTAAAAAATAGTTACCAATTGATCAAAACTCATTGTTTTGTACAGCTTGGAAGCAAGCACTCACTTCTAGAGAAGTTATGTTTCTGGAGACAGTTGCCAGAGCATGGAGAAAAAATAGACAGCTTCTCTTTCTAATTTTCAAGGCAATACAGTGTTGCATTTTTGATCATCTCTACCTGTCTTAAACTCTAGCTCTGAGCTCAAAATCCTACCACAAAAAGGGAGTTATATATTGCCTTTTTGGAGGAATAACCAGGAAGGACACACAGAGAACAAATAATTTGCTGTCTTTGAGGTCCCCTGTTGTGGACAGAGCAGTTTCCCCAAAGCAGGTGAGAACCTGGACTGAGATGCTTTGGGACCAGCAGAACTTCCCTCACAGAGCCTCCAGGCTCTGGCTGAGCCCCTCATGATGGGATTGCCCAGGAACCCCTGGGCACGAGGAAGGAGCCTGCAGCAGTTCATGGAGCTCAGATCCTCCATCACACGAGCAAAAACCACATCTGCTTCTGAGTGAATAACTATTCACATTTAGAGTCCTGCCTGTGTGAGATGTGAACCTGCATTTCAGTGCACATTTGGACTCGTCCCCAGAACTGTGGACCCCACTAGTGTCACTGTCTCTTGATGTGACTCACCGAGGACCAGGGACACCTTTGACCCACTTGATCTGAGTACCCAGCACCAGCAGGTGCCTCAGTGTCATCATATAACAGGATGGGATTTTAAGGAGTCTGAGGAGAACAGATGTAGATATAAGGCATTATGGTACCCAAGATCAGCTCTGGATAAGTAAAATATCTGTGTATTAAAGTACTTTGCCCCTCCCAGTCACGGTTGCATTAAAGCTTTAAGGCACTCCCAGTGTGCCTCTGTCTGAAGCTCCAAATGCTCCAGTCTGGCCTTAAACATTATTTCACCATGCAAACCTTTTGGCCTTTTCCCCCTCTTCCTATCTGGTCACTTTTTATCAACTTAATTTCTTAATGAGTGCATAAAACTTATGCAGAGCAATGCATAAAAGTTAGCAATGCATAAAATGTTATGACAGAGTCCTTAGGATGATTTATTGCATTTATAAAATTGAACATGCAGGCTTCTCTTGCTGGCCAGGCAAACCTGATGCCCAGGGAGAGAAGGTGGCTGAGATTCCCTGGATGCTTTGGCTGACTTATGCTGTTGCTATCGTGGAACCTGTGCTCAGTGCTTGCACCACCATCCAGTGCCATCACCTCATAGCCTGCTGCACAGATGCCAAAAAGTGAAGAAGGTCTTGGAGTCTTCCTGAAAGGGATGTGGGGGTTGAACTGCAGCGGGTACCTGGGTGTAATCAGAGAACTTTACAGAGCACTGACTGATGCCCAGCTGCCCTTTGCTGGTTTCAGGACATGGAAGTGTGTTGGGTGTGATGGAAGAGAAAATTCTGGAAAGTGTCTGTTTTTTGGCATGTGCAGCATTGAACAAGTCATTTTTGCAGCCATTACACTGAATCAATGTCCATTGTTTTGGCTGATTACTGCCTTCTTGATTAGCAAGACATGAAATGCCATTATGTGATGACCTTTGGGAAGGGCAGGTGGAAGTTGATATTAAGGTCAACTCGCAGCCAGGCCAGCAGCCCTGGGGGATGAACCATGTTCCCTCCCGATGGGCTGCAGGGATTTGGGTTTGGGCTGCTGGGCAAAGAGCCTTTGTGTGCCCTGCATCCTGCCCTGCTCCTCTGAAGGCAGCCACACAGTGCTGCACCAGGCTTGTAGCCCCAGAAAGCAGGCAGAGCAGGATCACTGCAGGTTTGGGGAACGCTCCATAAGGGGGAAGGAGAGGCAGAGCTGGCAGGTGAGGGAGCACCCCAGCATCACCTGAAGGCATCCCAATTAAGCAGCATTACTATCCCCATTAAGCAGCAGTCGTTGCTGGTAAGTATCTTTGGACTTAAATCTTAATTCCTTGGGAGATGTCCCAATTAAGTGGATCTTGTGATTAAACACTTCCTGATTAAGTGGAGTGTACTTAACTCATTCAAATTAATAACTCATCTGAAAGAAATCAAGTTACACACAGATGGAATCTTTTTTTGCTCTCATTTGGGGATTGAGTGCACGTAACAATTCCAGTTAAGTATCTGGTAAGTGATATTTTTCCTAATGTGTCTCTTGAAGTGGAATTGTTTCAGGCAATTGTTTTTTTCTCCTTTATTTTTAGGGGTCTTTTTTTTTCCCCTTCATGTCCAAAATTTTCCTGTGTATCAATAATGAAATATTGATGCTCATATCTAACATTAAGGAACCAGCAGTTTGATATTACATTGACATGCAACAGAAAAGTACTGATAGGCTCAGCACTGCATATGAGATGAGGTAGGGAATTAATGCATTGGCAGTTGTCTTTGCTGGAACTGGTTAGGAGCCAACTAAAATCTGCCTAAAAGGGTTCGACAACGTTAAATTGCCCAACTTGGCACCAAGCTTTCCCAGAAGATGTGTAGTATCAATGACATGCCTAATATTTATAGTGCCATCAGTATGTGTGTTTGCAACTTTTAAGTTTTGCGCTGTATTTTTTTCTCATTTCTATAACAAAAATTTGTAGTGAAGTTTGGTTTCACATCTAAATTTTTGCTACGTGGAGTGAACCTAAAGAAAGGTCCAGCAAGAGGCACAGCGCGGTGATTCACAGACTGCAGTGATCAGACCAAAGATCATTTTTCTTAACAGATTGAAAAACGTCCTCTTTTTAGCAAAATCTGTTGTGCTGGAGGACTGTGTGTTTTATTCCCTAATCTGCATTCCCTTGAGGTTAAAATGTATCTGTAAATGAAAAAAACAAGAAAATCATATGGATCTTATTCTGGTCTCTGCTAGTGTAAAGCCAGAATGATGATGACGATGGTGACGGTTTTGTAAGCTCAGTGAGAGGCACGTAAGGGAAAGGAGTTCAATATATTTCATGTCTGCTGCTCAAAGCACGTTTCTCTCTGAAGAAAACCAGTTCTTGAGGAGTTTAGAAAAGCAAAGGAGACTATGGGGCTCTGCTTGAAGGAAATAAGTAAAGCATTCACAGTCCTATACTGGAATGTGCTTGATTTTGTTACATTGCCAGAACTTAAGTGAGCTGCATCGCTCAGTGTTTCTGAACTGCTCTGCTCTTTATTGACAATTACAATAAAATATAAAGCTGATATTTAAATCCTGCCTGATTAGTGCGAACAGAAATGTTTGGGGGAAAATCTGAATTAGTTCCACTTCATAACAGAGTAAATAGTGGATTTCAGCCTTCATTTAAAACAAAAGGTAAATCTCATACCCAGAATCCAGTCTGTCTCAAAAAATTATTTCCTTGGAAGTCTAAATTGGGATGCCAATGAAGTTTCAGAACAAAACGGGTATTTTTATACTTTGTTCATTTCATATTTATCACTAGCTTGTTTGCTAATTTTCATTTGCAAGAGGCAATTCTTCCAGCTAACTGGCTGCCTCAATGGGCCACTGATTTCTTTGAAGTGACAGTCTGTAAATATGCATAAAAAAGAGATGCAATTAGCGTGTGTGTGGTTCAGTGCAGCCTGATTTCATTGGCAAGTTTACCCACAGTGTTGATAAGCTACATTATCTAGAAAATTGGCCGCTGAAAAACAGCACCTCTGATTGCCAGCAAAGGTTCCAGATAACAGGGTGCTGAAGAGAAATATAATTGAGGTTGAATATGTTAACCAAGGTGTCACATGCTCCTTAGAAGCGCTAATTTATCAGCATGTTGGAATTTTTATTAACATTTGGAATGCATTTCTACCACACTAATGAAGTGGAATTGGCAGTTCAGGTTTTAGTTATTGTCATTTCTGAGAAGTTAAATGTAATTTCTCGTTAGACACAGTTATGTAAATATATTTGTTCAGGGGCTGAAAAAATTATACATTTCGCAAAATACAAATATGTTGTTAAGGAGGAGTATGACAAATCAGTTGCAGCTAAAGTCATAAAAGCCAGCCAAATCTTTGCCCTGCATTGTGCTTCCTGCAGCATTTTAGGGCACCTGAAAAAAAACAAACTTAGCAGAGTTTTAGTAAATAGTGGAGTCAGTCATTAATGCAAAAGAGGCATGACAAGTAAATCAGTGTGATTTGTCAGGTGTTGGTTTAAGAGGGATCACACTGGGTGTGTTGTGCTTATCTCTGCCCCTCCTTTTTTTTGTGTGGAAAGGCTCTGGTGCCCAGAAGGGTGCTGGCTTTTGTTCCCCTCGTTGTTTGACATATGGGGAATTGGTCTGTTTTCAGTTTCTGGGCTGTACACAAGTATGCTGTATGACATTAGCTGTAGAGTGATGAGAAAGGAAGGACAACGGTTCCCAAGAGCCGCGACAGACCCAATTCAAGGCACTTTCCCTCCCAATGTTGTGCTTGTTTTCTGGAAAATAAATTTAAACTGGTGATTATGGGTAACCTGAAAGTAAGGGGGTTGTGCTATTAGCTGAGAAGATCGTGTGAGTGTACGTGTGCTTGAAAGGAAGCCCCTGAGCTGCCCATCAGCAGCGAGAAGGTGACGATAGGAAGGGAGCACTATGGAAGTTTGCACCATGACTTTCAGCAAGGGCAGAGCAGGCAGGATGTGCTCATCTCCTTTGTGCTGTTACCCTGCTTTCCTTCTGAATTAATATAAAACACCTGTGGGTGCTGCCTTTCCTTCTGGGCAGGACTCACAGCTGAACCCTTGGTCGGTGTGCTCGCTGCAGGGGCATCGTTGACACGCCGCTGATCCGCTCGCAGGAGCTGCGGCCGCTGGTGCGGCGCTGGCTGGCTGACATTCCTGCTGGGAGGCTGGCCCAGCCCACGGACCTGCAGGCTGCCGTGGTCTACCTGGCCTCCGAAGCCTCCGACTACATGACAGGCCACAACCTGGTCATCGAGGGTGGCCAGAGCCTGTGGTGAGAGGCGCCCTGCAGTCTCCCTTCTCACGGGCCTTGGAAAGTGAGTATTAAAGTTAAGCTCGGCCCCAGCTTTGCCTTGTGTGACTACATAGCCAGCTAATATGAAATTATTGTTTTCTTCTTTCAGGTGTTAATTTGGAGACTTGTATAATGCACATGAAGAATAAGGCAAAAAAAAAGGGCAATCTTTCAGTTTTCCAGCATTTTCGTGTTTTTCACTGCGCAGTCACGTTTCTGTTAAATTAGTATTTAATGATATAAAAGTACATTTACTGCAGTGAGATTTGGCTATTATTTAAGTTTAACAGGGGGCATTTTAAAAGCAATCAATATTAGCTGGTCTGTGTAGTTTATTGTTCTTAGGCAATTTTTTTGTATTCAAGTTGTTCCAGTGACATCTGTGAGTGGTGAAAAACAGTTGGATGTAGTGTTAAAAAAAATAAATTAGTTCATTACATTTGAACCTGAATGTTGCCATTTAATATTTACTGGTGTTCTTTAGTTTTTGACAGTGTTTTTATACAAACACCCACATAAATGCCCCTGAAAGAACAGTGCTGCACTTAATAGAGATTCATGGTTGGTAATTATAATGGCTCTAATCCAAACCTATTGAGGTAAGTAGGGACTGCTCATATACTTTAAGTTAAATGCGTGTTTAAGTGTTGATACAACTGGGTCTTTGTTTTCCATGATAGACAGAAGTAAGCAAAGGTCATCTTCCAAATAATTTCTTTTTCCACTTGTAAAATTCTGAAGACAGCTCTTGGGTGTAAACCAAGGCCAACTCAAGTGATGTTGATACAGTTCTGTTGGCTGAAGAGCTTGTTTTAGTGATAGCATTGGGTTCATTGCTTATAGGCAGTAAAATGTGGCACAATAACCCCATGGTTCTGATATTGCTCTGAATAAAGACAGACTTCCATCCTGAGGGCCCTAAAGCATAACCTAAGGAGAATTTACGGGAAGAAATTCACTTGCAAATCCTCATGTCATTTGTTTTGCATTTGGCAGCTCTTTGTTACCATAACATAAATAATTGTGGATGGATGTCATTACTTTGATTAAGTGCTACAAGCCCATGCATTGGCTGGCCATTATTGTGGGGAATTGCTGTAATGGCTTCAGACTTCACATTCACTGCTACGTTGTAAGGTATGCGCCTCGCTGACGTACTATCATCGTTATCGTGGATAAAGTGCAAGAAGATACTTGTCTTCATTAAATTTTCTATTAGACCATTGATAATTAATACATATCTCATGTTTCATCTTGAGTCATTTTTCTGGGGAGTGCTGCTGTTAAGCGACTCAGGGCTAGAGCTTTTTGGATGAAATCCTTGCCTTGTGTGCATGATCTAATTTATTGACAATGCTCTGCAAACTCACAGGCTTAAGGAGAGCTTGATTTTGGATAAATCTTCAAGAAAAACAATTAAGGATTTAAACGTTTTATTATTTTTCTGGGCTCACAGAACCTTTTCTCTCCTAGCTCCCACACTTGCATCATTTTGTGTCATGCTCTGGAGGGCTCGGTGGAGTTCTCACATCCCTCTGGCTGGCTTTTCACCCAGAGGTTAATGTGCAAACATTGGTGAACTCATCAGGAGCTCTTCCAAAGGATCCTAGAGGGGCTTGTATACTATTGCTTGGACTGCTGGTGAACAGTTTGTTGCAGCTTCTACCTAAAGTGTAAAATAATGAACTTTAGTTAATTTGAAACATGAACTACAGTTGGCACTGGAACTATGAGCAGTGTTTTCACTTTTTCAGCAGAAAGACAAAAGACTAAATGGACTGCTAAGGCTGAACTTCCATTCCTTGCCTGGAGATGGTTGAAGTTCAGCATCAAAAGGCACTGTCAGGGCACTTCAGGAAGCTGAACTTCACTGCCCTGGTTTCGGAAGACTTTCAGCCAGCAAAGGTCATGCTGTGATTTTCACAAGTTTCAAGTTAAAAACAAAACCCAGACATAAAAAAAAATCACCTAGACTTAGAAAAAAAAAACCAAAATTATCTCTTAACTAAACAGCCTCCAGTGTTTGGACTAGAGCTTGTCTCGCCTGCTCTGTTTGCCCCCAGGCTCTGCCTTTGAAGGGCTGAGTGGGCAGAGCACAGGAATGAGATTACCTGCACAGGCTGGTGTGGGGCTTGGCTCCTGTCTGGGGGCATTGCTGTGTGCCCGTGTGGGCCCTGGCCCTGCCCCATGTTGGCCCAGAGAGGCTGGTGGAAGGGGCTGTCTCTCCCTCCGTGACACAGGAAGGGCTCAGGACTAAGCAGCCCAAGGGGACGCAGCACTTGGTGCCAAGTCTCAAAGCTAATTGGCAAATACCCTCACAGTACTTTTGTTTTTCATGGCACCCTCGCTTTGGCCAAGGAAACATCCTGGAGGAGACCATGTGTCAGAAGGGAAGTGTCTTTCTCCCTGTATGTATGAGCTGGTCTGTCTCTTCCTAAGCAAACACTTTCATCTCTCTCCTCCACAGGCCTGTTGAGTCATCAAATGGTTTGGGTTGGAAGGGATCTTAAAGGTCTTCTAGTTCCAGCCCCCCTGCCATGGACAGGGACACCTTGCCCAAGACCAGGTTGCTCAAAACCTTATCCAACCTGGCCTTGAATCCAGGGCTTCATCCTTTTGGGAGCTCTGGCAATGGCAGTGTGGCTCCCCACCCTTTCCCACAGAATTTCCTGAGGAAAATGGCTGATTTCCACTCAAAGGCTGTGACCATGCAGTGCTGCTTCTGTCTGGTAGCACCAAACTTGGCATTTGTGTTGGGAGCTGTGGGGTGACTGCTCCTTGGGTATGGGGCTCCCCACACTCTGCTGTGGGGGAGCCTCATTGCTACAGCCATGGGGTCTCTTCCTGGGACGCAGCCCGAAGGCCAAGTGGAAGCACCAATTTCCACTTTAAAGGGAAAAAATGTTCAAGAGGTTTTTGCCAATGTCTAGAAGTATCCAAAAGGAAGGTGTCAAGAGGAGGGTGGTGATGCCAAGTCAAAGGACAAGAGGCAGTGGGCACAAAATAATTCCCAGGAAGTTCCACCTGAACACAAGGAAGAACTTTGCTGTGCAGTGACAGACCACAGGAAGACTATCCAGAGAGGGTGTGGAGTCTCCCTCACTGGGGATATACCAGATCTATCTGGCTTCAACACCATGTTATGTATTCTACAATCACCGTCCTTGATTATGGAGGTGAGACCAGGAGACACACTGTGGTCCCTTCCACAAAAGGGACTGCTCAAATACTTTGTTAAATGCATGTTTAATTGTTGATACAACTGGGTCTTTGTTTTCCATGATAGAAGTAAGCAAAGGTCATCTTCCAAATAATTTCTATTTCCTCTTGTAAAATTCTGAAGACAACTCTTGGGTGTAAACCAAGTCCAGCTCAAGTGATGTTGATACAGTTCTGTTGGCTGAAGAGCTCATAATGGTGATTCTGTGATTCTGTGAACAATGTGAGAAAAGCCTTCCCCCCTCCAGCAGGGTGCAGGGGAAGCGGTGTGGGGGCATGCAGAGCCGGGGGATGTGGTGCAGGGGGGAGGCAGTGAGGAGGATGCAGAGAGAGGGATGCAGTGCGGGGGATGCGATGCTGTGCAGGCGAAAGCGCCGTTCCCGGCGGTACCTCTAGGAGGAAACCTCAACCTGTGTTGTGTCTGCGGGAGCCGGGCTTCCCAGCTTTGCTATTCAACTTTCATACTGCAGCTAAGTTAGTACTTTTGATATTTCTAAGTTTTTTTTTTTTTTAAACATTTATGTAGAACACCACATAATTGCAGAAAAGATAATAGTCACATACCCTAGGGCTTGGTGTACACTTATGTTAAAAGTACAGCTTTTATTGGCAACTAAAGTAATAACCTTTCCATGTCAAATTGCTTTAAATTAAACTTAAAAAAAAATGCTGGCTGATACCCACACTTAGTAATTGTCAAACATTAGCATAATGTGGAATACTAAAGCTGCTTAAATCTTGGGTTTAAAAATAATTATTTACTTAGGTAAATTCTCTATTCAAAAGCATAATATTAGATTTTTTTTTTTAAATACAGTCTCCTTAATGTATATGTTTAAATGCAGTCCTGAGCTTGACATGGAAGTGGGGCTGAATGTTACTGTGGTCTCTGTGAGAAAAAGGGGGATTTTTCACCTTTAGCTTGCCCATCCATCATTGCTCACATGGAAAAAAATATTTTAAGGTTGTACCTCTGAAGGCAGAGGTGCTGAGAGTGACATTTGGTGACCCAAGGACAGTGACCTGCAGTACCTGCTGATTGTACCCCTTGCTGCAGCCCCGGAGTGCAACATCATGTTTCTGGTGCTGGATGACATCTGGGAGAAGGATGTCTCAAGGATGTGGGTGTGGAAGGCCAAGGGCAGCAGGTCAGTAAAGTGTTTCATCCAGGTGTGTTTCAAATTTCTGCTCCAGCACAGGACTGGAGCACATGTGGTGGGAACCATTCAAATTTCCAGTGTGAAGCAGGAGAGGGGACATTTCACTATGAGATGTGGCTCTCAGGGCTTGCTGCTGTGTGTGAAGAACACCGGACCTTCCAGGAGCTGTGAGGAACCAAGTCCTCATGCTTTTCTGCTTTTGGGAGGCCCAGGCTCTGACACGCCCACCTTGCAGAGTCCGTCCCCTTGCCAGCACTTCCCTGTGAAGTCCACTACAGCAGAGTCTACTTGTTCTTCCTCAGAAACATGCCAGTGTTTTACTGGAAGTCCAGTAAACATTTTCTTAAAGAACTCAGGAGTGCAATTAGGGCAAAAGGTTTTTTGGCAAATTCCCACACCTTTGACTAGCAAGTTAGAAAGGGATTGCCCTTCTCACTGCTTTAGGGAGCAGGAAGCTCTGGGAGGCTCTTCCTGCCTTTCCAGCAACTTTTCAGAGGAACAAAATGGAGCAGTAGTACCCAGTTACAAGGAAGTTATGAACTTCAAGAGAGTTAAACTGTTGTTGGGAGGGGAAACACAAGGAGCTGAGGACTGAAAATTAGCTAACTTTCCCAGCCTTGCCTAATATCATAAGTGTTTTACACTGTAATTATAAATCTGATTATATACTAATTTTCACACTGTTTCAATTCTTTAAAGCAGGGAAGGAAATGCTCTTCCTTGGAGAACCCTAATGCAGTCCTACAGTATATGCCTTCTCACCACAATAGATTGGAATTCTTCAAAATTCCTGGATAACAGTGAGTGTTTGCTGCTAGATTCTCATCTACCTGGTGTCTTTTGTCCATTCATACCTGTTTCCTTGTTCTCTAGAGCTCTCCTTTCCCCACCTGCCTTACCTGACCTCTTTCCCCTGCTCTGCTGTCAGTGCTGCTGCCCCATCACACCAGGGAAACGAACACTGCAGAGGGGCCAAGCAGAGTGCAGACTGCCCAGAAATGCCTCTCAATTCCAAGGCCTGGATTTAACCTTCATTTACTTTCCCCCTAAACCACTCCATCATAATCCATGCTGTATCTGGTGGCTGGGACTCCTGTGGCAGTAAAAGCAGGAAGGCTCTTGTTGATGAGTGAGTGCAAGCAACTCCCACTTCAGTTCTTTCCTATTTGAAAATATGAAAGTGCTGTTGAATATATGCTGGGTGTGAGGGCAAGATTCCCTCCCCTGGGAGATGTCCTCTGGGACACAACCCCACACTGCAGCTGCAAGTGCTCTCTGCCATGCTCTGTTTGCTCCCCTGTCTCCGGCATAGCAGGCTGTGAACAGACACACTTTGTGTCTTTGGGAAGCCTCATTAATTCACAAGATACATATTTTTTTTTTCTCAACAGTTTGTAGCAGCTTCTTAGATGTGTAAGCTGGCATTTTCAGATTTGTATTAAATTACTGAAATAGATTTATGTTTCCATAGGCTACTTCTAATGTCCAGACAGACTTCTGACACTACCTTACATGTACAGTTGTTGCATCAATGATCTGTTAATGCATGAGAGAAGCCATTCACTTGAAACTGTTCAGAATGATTAAGGGCTTTAATTACAGCCCTGATTGAAACAAGGCTTTTGGTAAATAGCAAAATGGCAAAACTACACTGTTTCATTACAAGCCTTCCTTTGATGACAGTGTGGTTTGTCTCTGTTACTCCTCTTATTGCCATTTCACTCATCCAATTCTGATGTTCAAATCCCACCTAAGAAATGGTAAGAGGCTCTACTTTAATGCTTACCTGTGAGTAAGATGTTGGAAGTGTTGGTTTACTTTTGGCACGCTGCAAAGTGCCTATGCTGTAACAGGAATTAGATGTGGGGCTTGGTTCACCACTATACATTACTTTTTCCAGACCTCAGATGTACTCATCATCTTGCATGAAACCACGTCAGTGCCTTTCAGCAGGAATTCTCAGGGCAGTGTGATGATCATCTGGGAGACCACTTTTCTCCTCCTTTGCAGGGGACTGTTGCCTCTGGTGGCAGAAACTTTGGTTATATTTAGATCCTCCAAGCAGCACCACGCAGAACACAAGCTTGAATGAACTTCAGCATCTTTCTGTCCAAGCATTTCACATGCTCCTGAATCGTCTACATAGATTTTTTTTTCTAAATTTCTAATTTTAAACAGATCTTTCACTGCAGAAATGTTGGAAAGTCTCTTCTCAGTGCTAGAAATGGCTTGAGTGGGTCGCAGATGCTCGGGAGTCATCCTCCCTCCTTCTCTCCTCCGGTACTTTCTGGAGTTAGTCTAAGTAGTCCTGAATGAAGAAGCAAATCTTCTCTCTTCCGAAGCTCCTCATAAATGTGCTTGCAGTTAATATGAGTCCTTTTATATTCTCTCCCTTCAAATTCTTTGGATTAAAACAAATACCGTCTGGTTCTTTTAGCTCTTTTGATTATATATTCAGAACTATTGTGTATCCTGGAAAAGGAATTCTTTTCAGTTTTCACTTTTCTTGACAACAAGCTGAAAAATTTCCCCAAATGAAAATTTCCTGCAAAAGTCTTGGTTTGTTCCAAGACCCATTTTTCAAATAAGTAACGTTTTGATGAAAAAATGCCAACCTGTTCTACTTAACAACTGTTCGTGGAACTGACGAGAGAAAAACAAGGAATTGGAGAAAAAAATTACCGAATCTTTTATGTAGAGTTAATCTTTGAATATTCCTGTTGTTTCAGTAACAGACAAGATGTTGGTACAAGTAGATGAATATTTAAACATTAACGTTGACACTGACTTATCTTCTCGATAACATATTGATCGTGTTCTTTCTATAGAGATTATTCTGGACTTCCCATGGAGTCAGGGAGCAGCTTAATGAAGTCACAGGCTGGATGTTTATGTAGGTATTTCCTTAGAGGTTGGTTACACAATCTGTGCACAGAATAAACCCCCACAGATACCCCTCAAATGCAAAATCAGTGCTTGTTTCTGCCTTTTTATCATGGGTAGCATGTGTGATAAGGTGGAGATGTTGGTGTTGGGATGCAGTCTTGACTTAATGTCTGTTATTCATTCATTTAAAATGACCAATAACTTTTCTTTTTACCAAGGCATCTGGAAGCTGATTCAGGCTCCCCTTCCTATGGAAATTGATGTTTTTCAGGCATCAAAATGATGCCTGAGAAGAAAAAAACACCACAGCCCTTCCCAGAGACACCTGTAAATCTGTGCCCATGACTTTAAGAAGCCTCTGAAGGGTGCTGTGCCCAGAAGGGTGTCCCACTGCAGGGCCTGTCACCAGGTGAGAGGGTGACTGCCAGGCAGCCATCACTGCTACAAAGGCTAATGGTGATAGAAGTATCCTGCTTGGATTAATACAGGATCTGTGTTGTATTAGCAGCACCAAATGAATTTTGTAGTGGACGGAGATGTACGGAAAGAGAGGCTCTAAAATGAAAAACATATTTATTGCAGTAGGATATATGCTAGTGTCTTTCAAGAGAACTTTTTTTTAAAAAAATGAACAGTGCTAGGAAGGAAAAACATAAGTACACAATAAATCATGACTCAGAGCAAAACTCTCATTGACTTTCAGAGGAAGGCAGGATTTAATTTTCACTGTAGTTATTAAGAAATGCCTCTTACTTATGTGAAGTTCAGAGGCAGAGAACACTGATCTGTGGGACAGTGAAGAGTTGTTAATGCCATTAATATTTAAAGTGGGCAGTACGTTTGGGGTTCTTCTTATAAATAGCTGCTTTTTGCAAGCTTTGCAAAGTCATGCCCATGCTCCAAGAGCCTAAAAATCTTCAAAGAATTATTAGTCAGCCTTGCTGCTCTCAGCCTCCTTCTTGCAGTTCTTGATGTTGGGCTTCTTCCAAAGGGTGTTTATGGCAGTTGCAGTTTTGGGCTGTTGAAATGATTTTCACATGGGAGGAACTCCTGTTGAGGTTGGAGATGCCAGTTCTTGGTGGGGCAGATATTTCCCCTCCCCATTACTGCTCTGGGGAAGAAGCAGGTAAGTTTCTGAAGCTGGGGAATGTGGCCTTCCTCTGCATGCAGAAATGCTGAATGCCATCTAAAAGTGGTAATGGAAATGACCCATTCCCCAGGACATTTTTGTGCTTCTCTGAACGTCAGCATAGGGCAATAGGGGAGATTTTATGTCACAGTATTGCTCTAAGTATAGTTCACCAAATTGTCTTCCTTGCCCAGGTTCCATACAGACATTTTTAGGTCTCAGTCCAATTAGGTTTACCCCTAATGTGAGATCCAGCCTTGAATGAACCCTATATTTGGAGCCAAACTTGAGATGTATGATACAATTTTTGATAATACAAGGATCTGGAATTTGGACAGTGCCAGAAAAAATGCATATATTGATCCAGGGTTGTTTTAAATTAAACTGGGTTCCCTTAAAATATTCATGAACTGGAAAGGGTCAGTTAAAAGCTTCAAGCTAAGAGATTTATAACAGACTTATCAAAGCAGATGCGTTTTGCATCATTTCTAACTTTTGACTGGTGAGAAGTTTAGATTTTTTTATAAATACATATACATTTTCTCTAGCAAATGTGTGTGTATATTTATATAGATATAATTTTTTTTCAAATACATCCCCATATGCACCCTCACTCTCAGAACATTTTGCTTTTACTCTCCCGGCGTTTCAGTTACTTTGCCTCAGCTGTGCGCCGTGTTGCCTTCCAAATGCAATGCATCATAAATTCATGATGGTTTGCCAAGTAAAAGAGGGCATTGAGCTTCTTTATGAAGAGGATATTTTTGCAAACTGGACCTCATCTCTATCCCAGTGGAATTTTCTGATGCTTCCCTATTACTCCCGTACAAAACTTTTAGGGAGTTATAGATCAGACATCAAAACCAGTAATTAAAGTCCAACTTACTCCAGTTCAATATCTGTCTATCCTTTTCATTAGGGAGCAGAGACATTCCCTTCCTCTCCTATAACAGTCAGTTTAATGACCAGCCATCAGCTCTTCTGCTTCTCAGATTTCTAAGCCTTCTAGGTTGAAGGATATTGCTTGTGCTGTTGTGTGTCCTGTGGTGTCAGTCCCATACACAGAGCTGGGTATTCCAAAATATTGGCACACATAAAATTAAGTGCAAACCAGCAGTTACCAGGTGACCAGTTTGATTTTGTGCTTGGAGTCTGGATGGATGTGGGCATTGAAACAGAGCTGGTACCTGTTTGCTGGGAGGAGTCACAAAGGACTGGGAAATTCTGAAATGTCTGAAGTAAGTCTGGTGTCTTTTAGGGACATAATTTTTTTAATTCAAGCATATTTTGAAACCTTTCAGAGTGAAATAAGCCTAAAGAGGCCTGTGTGTAGCACTGACCATCAAGCCAAGTTTGATGCTGGAGGTCATGGCATTGATGCAGTTTGTACCAGTTTACCCTGCTCTCCACACACATCCTGCTCCCATGTAGTTTGCTCTCCTCTGCTCATACCACCCCAGATCACCATCTGGAAACCTACTTAAACAATAAGCACAAGAACAGAGCAAATTTTTCCTGGAAAACACGTCCTTGGGTTTTTGATTGGTGGTGTTTTGTTAGTTTGATTTTGAGTGCTGGCCGAACTTCACTGCAGTGTCTCCAGATAATTTTGAGTTAGAAGAAGTTTCCAAAAAACCTGGAGTGAGGAGAAACCTGCCCATAGCAAGGGATGGACCTTGTTCCTAGAACTGCTTCAGTGCCTTATGGAAGAAAAACAATCCTGGGAAAGCAATGCAGGTTTGGTAGACCTGACCTCACACGTAGGCAGGGTTTAGCTGTGTAAAGATCTAATGGACCTCTATAAACTCCTTTCAGCTTTGGGAATGGGGCTGAGAAAACCCTGTGCAAAGCAACACTGCAGTGGCATCAGCACTGGTCTCAGAAGGAGGCACATGATGTTCTGTGGAGATCCTGGGTCTCCCTGCCTCAGGACACAAGGGAGCTTTTAGCACTGGCAGATGAGAGCTCACACAGAGCACAGTCAAGGAGTTTCCATTAGTCTGTGACCTCTGCTTTAATGACCTCTGCTTTAATGTCCTCAGGAGCAGAGAAACTCCTGAAGCTCTTTCTGGGATGATGGGCCTTTGCAGAGATCTGGCTCTTCACTGCTACTCAAGCCTTGGAGGGGTAATTATGCTACAAGTGATTCACAAGCAAGAGAAAGCTTGTAGGCTTTCAGCTGTCTTTAATTTTACATTAGACAAAAAGTGATAAAGAACTTGTTTTCTGTAATCTATGGATTTAACTTTGAATAGCAGGTGGTAAATGTTCCAACAAATATGTATATATATCAAATCAGTGAGTGCCCAAATATTTACATCTTCAGCCAAACAAAGGCTGGAGACTCACGTTGCCTGAGGGGAAGATTGTTTTAGAGAAACAGGTTGAAAGGAAATCAAGAATGGGAATTACAAATCCTCTTTCAGAGATGAGGGGTTGTGGTAGAGAGGAATCATGTTCCTGATAGATCACTGGCTTAGGGAGATAAGCCGGCTTGCAGAAAGGGGTGTCCCGTTGTCTTTTGAGCTGTGGCCTTGTTTCTCTGAGTACTGTGCACATTTGAATCAAAGTCTGCATGAGGAGCACGCCAACAGTAGTCAAAGTTTGTAGCAGGTTTCCCAGCATGGGCTGTCAATCTGGTTGTATGGCAAGGGGATGTGATCTGTAGCTGATGGATGGGTCTGTGTTGGATGGCAAGACTAGCAAGTCTATCAGTTCTCCACTGCTAGGGTAGCAATCTGTAGGGACATCAGTGGTTCTGTGGTGGCCTGTGGGCCCCAGGAGTCTGGGAACTCTCACATTTGTATTGTGAAGCCCAGCAACCGGGAGACTGGTTTGCCATTTACAATTTTCACACTGATCTGCCATTTAAAAATCTAAGAATAGTTAAATTGAGATGTGTTGAGTTTACCAGAGGGCTGCTAAGCAGAGCTAAAACTTCTCTGGATAGTTTGTCCAGATATCCAGTCCCTTCTTGAATCTCACAGGGTTGTAGGCTTCAAGAGCTTTCTGTTGCCCTTGAAGGAATTGGGAAAATCCAAGTAACCATCAGTTTTTAATTTCCCATTTTGATGTTCCTTTTATGTTTTAACTCAGGGAGAACAAAAGTCCTAGCTGATCTCTATTACCTGCTTCTCTTGTATGTCCTTTCCTTTAAGGTATGCAATTTAACTAATTTCCAGCTCTTCCCATAAAGATTTTTGCACAGGCTTGATTATTCTATCACTCACCTATAAATTACTTTTGAGTAGCTTTGGTGTGTTAGCCCATAACACACGTTCTGATCCATACACTGGAAAAAATAATCAAATTTTGTGGTTTCTTATGGAAAAGTTCTGCATCATTTGCATATGCAAAACTTCAGTAGGACTTACAGAAGTTAATGATATATTTTCCTACTGAAAAATTCCCTGATTTTTTTCAAAGGTGTTGCATGTCTGTTGCCAGATTATCACTGTAGAGGATAAAATTTTTTATGTATCTGGGCACTAGTGAGAATTCTTAATCTTCAGGAAGCTTTTCTAGAGCATCAAGAAAAACAACATTAGTATAAGGTACATGATTAAAGTCTGCCTTTGACCTTTGCTTGTGGGCTATTTACAAGAAGCTGGAACCAGACTGGCACTGCACTGCCTGAGCAGAGCAAAAATAAGGCAAGTACAGGATAAATGCCAGGATGAACAGGTACACTTTGCTAAGCTTTGGATGTGTTCAGTGACAGATGCTGCAGCCTGGAGGTTTTCATGGGTATGTGTCACCTGTCATGAGCTGCAGATAGATCCAGGCCCTTTTTAGAGTCAGGGAAATGCAAGCAGGCACAGTGCTCAAGGCAGAAGGAGCAAAACAGTGAAGAAAGTCATCTCTCCTCACCTCATGGCTGATGCAGCCTTTCCTGTACATCAACACAAGCTAAATCTCTCTTGCCCAGACTTCCATCACCTTTTTATTTCTTTTGTTGTAACCCCTTTTAGTGTTAGACACAAGCTGCTGCTCTTCCTATTCAAGGCTCTTCTTGATCTCTCTTGACCTTGTGTTCATCAGTGGAATTCCACCATTCCACCAGTAAATAGAGATGGGGCCTTTTTTCTGACTTACTACAATGGAACAGAGGCTTCCTTGTCTATTGGTTAAACACTGTAATAATGTACAAGCCTCCTTTTCTTCCTCCAGCTCCTTCCCTTGCTTCCACACTTGAAAAAATAGCTATGGCTGGAATAAAGGGTTACCCACTCATTTCCAACCAGGAATAATTGACAGAACCCTTACAGGACTGGTACCTGTTTCTTGACCAGGAAAACTGAGGCAATAAGGAATGTTTTAGTCATCCAGACGTAAGAGTAAGAGTTTGAATCATATAAAAATTTTACTTGGATATCCTTTGCTGGGCATGTTACATAGGCAGCATTCTGAATAGCTTGGTAGAAGAGAAAGACCAGATTGGAAAATGGAATGATTGAAAAATGAAATTATTAATTGTTGTACATCTCTGAAGCACAGCAAGTAGGAAAAAAACCCTGTGAAGTTGAAGGGACATTGAATTTTTTTGGAATTAGATTTCAATGTATCTGTAACTTTGTGAAAGGAAAGATAAAAACATTCTGGAATTCAGCTTTTCAGTTTGCTGTATTTTACCATATGATTGAGTTTAAATGTATTGGTGTATTGGATATGTTTTTTCCATTTAAAAAGCTCTTGTAAATGAACTATTTATTTACATGAAAGAAAAGGATTTCCAGTGCAGCCCACAATACTTCTCCCTCCAAGCTTGCCTTGAAAGAAGGTTGCCTTTTCATATTTGGCTCCAGCTTTCAACGTTCTCAAAATGAAAAAAATAGTATTCTTAAAACGAAATAAAACATATATATTAGTATTTCTGGCAGAATGAAAGAGCACTTCTCCTGAATAGACCTATTTGAATGGCTACTCAATGTTTTGTAAGAAAAGTATATTAAAAAGTTGAAAAAGCCTGCTGAATGAAGGTAAGGAAGAGAAACAAAATATAAAATGTGTCATGTGAAAAAAAAAAAAATGAGACCCTTTATCCAAGAAGATCTTGGTAAAACTTTAAATGGAAAAGTGACACTCATCAAACGATTTCTATATCATCTGCACTGAATAATTTACTTTTGGGTGAGATTCACTAACATCATTGCAGAGGAAGTGTAATTGAAAATTATGAAAGCTATATCTTTATTGTGTATTACAGCACATGCCTTTGATATGGCGTTATGTCTGCCACAGCGGGAAGTGTTTTTCAGAAAAAGTCAAATTTCTGGGACAGATTCTCAGTGGTGTAAAGCAGTGTTACTGCACTGACAGCATCATATGTGAGAAAGCCTCTGCCTGCTTCTTACATGGGTAGAGCAAGGGAAGAGCTCTGCTATTTTGTTTATTATGGACAGCTCCAATGTGATCTTAAAATTTCGGGGTCTTCTGCTCAAAGTTTATATAAATATCTATTTTCTCCCATTGCAGTTTAAGCCAGCCTCGTTAATGATCACTGTCCAATGTCACAGGTCGCCATGGTACATCCTGGATCTAAGCAGCCTCTTATTTGAGGTCTTGACCGTGCACTGGCTTTGATAGCACAGACACTTCAGCTTCAAAAGGTGCTTCAGAAGTGGAGTCTGAGTAGGAGCTGGTCTGAATACAGAACTGCTGTCTAAATCGATGAAGATATGCTGGCTAAGGACTTGTAAATGTCTTTTACAAGGTATATGGCAAGTCCAATGTATTTTTTAATTCCTCCAAGAGTATCTGAATGGCTTAGGCGACATTCCCAGGTGATTTAGAGAAATTACCCCCTCCCCCTGCCAAGGGCTGGCAAAAATGGGCAATGCTGGCTTAAGGCACTTAAGCAATGTTTGAGCAAAATGTTTTAGTCTGGCCATGGGTGCTGGGCTGAGCTCTGGCTGGGCAGTGCCCCAGCGTCCCAGGAGGATGGCCACCAGCTCCTCCAAGCTCAGCTGCTTCCCAAATGACTTGTGCTGGTGGAGAAAGTCTGCCCAAAGTAGAACACCATGAGTGACATTAGCATTCGGAGAGCATCTGTTCACCCATCCCCAGTTAGCGTATGACTGTCAAACTGAGACACACGTCTCTTCCCAATCCAACTCCTTAACCCCTGCTTTGCCTAACCCACTGCCACGTCTCCCAGGGCCCTTTCTCATGGGAGAGGCAGGCCAGGGCTGTGCTCATCCCTAGGCACATGAATTAATGATGAAGGCCTGACTTCCTTATTAGCAAGCATCCCTCCTCGCAGTGCAAGGAGAGTGCCTGACCCCTCTGTGGGCAGCTCTCAGATGTTCCTTATATCTGCCTCCCTTGGCCATATGCCCTACCCTGCTCAGGGACGTGGGTTTACTGCTCTGGAGGAGAGGTGGGAATTTTGGCAGCCTTGGCAGCTAGGAGGTGTTAACCATCATGAGTGAAAATCTGTGAGGGTGATGTAGGGACCTGGACTCAATGAGGTGCAGATTTGTTCTGACTTCAGGTGAGCCTTAGCTAAAGAAAGGCCAGCAACTCCTCTTGTAGTCCATGAGAAACAGTGCCAGAGAAAGCCCAGGAAGCAGAACTTCACACCATAATTTCCAGGAGTACATATTCACAAAGGGCAATGGCACAAAGCACTTTAAAGCATTTTTTCTTTTAATGTAGGTTTCTGTGTCTCAGTGCAACTTCCATTTAGTGCAATTTCTGCCCATGGCTGACAGAAACCCTAATCTGTCCTGCTCTCCTGAAGTGTGTGTGTGTAGATGAGTAGAATCTGAGTGTTAATTAACATTTGAATAATATTTCAGAGCACCTTGTGTAGCAAAGGCTGTTTTTTGAAAGAAAAGAAGGTATTTTTGTTACTTTTAAGTAGAGGTCTTTCTCTGTGTTGGAGATAACTCCAGAGCTGACACCATTAAACTGTCAGCATTTGCCAAGAGACATCACACAGTAACCACAGGTTTTGCTGTGCTACCCACCATGGAGTGCTGGCTTCTCCAGGAGCTCAGGATCAGGACTTGTGGTATTGATCCAGAGAGGGTTTTGGCTTTCAATATCCTTTCAATGCCATTCACTGACAGTCCTGTGAGAAATGCATCACATGCTTCATCCCTAGGCCAGCAAGGGTGTTCAGTTAGCAGCTGGCCTTGTGGTGGAATATTGGATTGAAATCCTCAGGGATGCAGGTTTGGCTGTCCAAAGGGCTCCCTGTGTGACCTTGGGCAAACACCTTAATCCCTCTGCTCATGTGGCCATCTGCCCCCTGCCCAGATGTTTGGGGAGGTTCTGGCACTCTTGTGCCTTGATCTTGTTTTCAGCTCTTGCAGTGCAACTGTGATGTGAATATCAGTACTTAGAAGAGTGCATTGCTTGCTTTGCTTCTCTTTTCAGGAGATTTTGAACTTTTTATGAGTTAATTTATTTCCTAGCACAGAATGATTTTTAATCAAGTTTGCTGCTTAAAACTTTGCAAGCAGTTAAGGGGGTTTGTTCAACAATGGCAAATTACTGTTTTCCAAGACTAGTGAAAAATGCCAGTGTACTTACATTCCAGTCCCTGAACTGTTAAAAAAACCATTCTCATAGGTGTTTTAAATGTGATGCATTTTCAGATACCATTTATAAATGTCCAGTGGATAGAATTTTATTATTTTTTTAAATTTCCTTCATCTGATCTAGGTCTTTGATAAATACTACAGACAAACTGAGTGCTGTAGGATCAATCTTGACAGTTCTTCAATAAAAGGCTGTGTGGTTCTTCGTCAGTGTCTTCCTTTCAGTGACAGCTGCTTTGTTCTTTTTCAGTCAGATTTTCTAGTTAACACATCAAAAGTGTATCTGTGTACATGAAGTACTGAGAAAACAGTTCAAAGAGGCAGGAGATTCACTTTTAACTCTTCACTGCATCTCCCTGCACTTGTCACAGAAGATAGCTTATACTGAAAGCTTCAGAACAAGGTGAGTAGTTCACCAAGGAGCACTGTGAAGTACTGCACATGTGGATTAGTCTTAAAACACAAACTGGTCAGTCAATCCACTTACCATCCCAAATCAGCTTTCTTTTGAGCCAAGCCATTAAGTGATAAGAAGTTTTCAGATTTAGGCAGCAAAAGCCTCACATTGGACACAGATAAAGCCATATGTTTGATCCAGCACTGAAGTTTTGTCTGATGGTTCTTGCCGTGGTGTCAATACCTTAAAACTAATTAAACTGAGTTCACTGTTCAGTTTAAACTTATTTCTTTGGAGGGTTGCCATCAGCGTCTAAACCAAGGTAAATATTAAGGACAAGCAGCTGCTTTGCATATCATTTATCTTATCTATTGCAACTGAAAACTTATTTCTGACTGCATTTTTAATTGCTTATGCTTCACCCACCAGTTAAGCAGTGTAGCACAAAACTTGGGATGCTCTCTGCTATTTCATGGCAATTAAGCAGTGCTCAGGTAAGGAGTCAGATGAGCAGAGAATGTGCCAGCTCAGGAGAGCATATTCCAGGCATCCTGTCCTAGTCTGAGCAAGGTTTCAAACCTGTGCTAAAATCTGGAAATGTTAAATCTTACAGGAAGTTCTGGTTCTGAGTGCCTGTTCTCATGAGCTGTCTCCTGAGTAAGACCAGAGAAAGCAGTTGGGATTAGCAGGGATGTAATCTTCCTCCAGGATTCCTGTCAGCCCTACACTGACAGGCACTACAGTAGTCACAGTTGCAAACTCTGAATTGCTCCTGTTTTTCTCGTTCATCCTTGTTTTTATTGTACAGCAGCTCAGAGCATCCTTGTGCCTCTCTACCTCTTTGTACCTTAAGCAAGAGGATGTGTCACACATTGGTGGGAAGGAAGGGGAGATGTCACAGTCCCAGCAGTGGCAGGAGGCAGGAGGGAGCTGTGACCCCATCCTTGCCTCCCTGTTCTTCACCCAGAGCTGCTCTGAGCCCCTGTGTGGTCTGTGGTGCAGGTAGGGGCTGCAGCCTCTGCTGGGGAAATTTCCTGTCTTAGCCAGACTTGCCTGTGAAGTGTAAGCTGTTAAAGGCACACAGGAGCTGTGTTTGTTCAGAGGCAGCTGTGCTCTCCCTAGCTCAGCACTCCCCAGCAGCTTGCTCTGACATGTCCTCTGTTTGACTCCTGCAGATAATGGAGACCAGAAACACGAATCTTCCTGGAATGAGCCCCACCAGACAAGCTCTCCTCAGGCTGCCCTTGCTGTACCCTCCTGTGGGACAAACAGCCTCAGACACGAGGCGACAGAGTGTGTGGGAAGACAACATCAAAGCCAGGGCTTGTTACAGACCCTTCCTTGAGTCCTGTCATCTCAGGAGTGGGCTGGACACCCCGGTGGCAAAACCACCACATTTCCACAGGATGGGATTTATATGGTCTGGGGATTTGTGTAGCAGCTCTGGAAGAAACCATCAAAGGAAGGACAGCTGGTTACAGGAACAGATAAGGAGGTATGTACCACAGAATAAGGAAAACAAGGGGGAGCTGGTGATTTATGTGCAGTGGAAATCAGTCATCATTAAACCAGATGGGTTGGAGGAATGAGAGGGTGGAGCCCTGGGAGGAGGGGAGAGAGTCTAGCAGACACATCCTCCAGGAGACACAAAAAACTGTTCTGGGCTCCTCTTGGGTATAAAGAAAGCAGGAATACATGCAGGAGACCTTAGATCCTGGGTACATCCAACTGCTCTGCAAACATCAGTGAGTGAAGCACTTCTGCCTAGCAAGAGTCTTTATTCCAAATTCTGGTGGACACAAAGCTGTAAATGAGGAGACACTGCTTAAATGACTGAAAGAGAATGATGGCCACATCTGAAATTTTGTGTGGACATGTTTTGGTTACAAATGAAGAGTCAACACAGTGAAACTGGGTATAATTAAAAACAAGAGGTGGAGAGAACACTAATGAGTGGTACAGAGGACATGTTTTAAATCAAATACATAATTTCAGGCTCAGTGTTTTTGGAATATATTCTGGTATGTGACTAGTAATCATTATTTCTGGAAAAGAGGATTCTCCCTCTCCTCTATACTGTTTATTACATGATAATATTACATGAAATTTGCCTAAACCCAACAAAATAAATACTACTGCAGATATAATTTAGGATATAAAATTAGGCACTGAATGGATGATAGAATTGATTTTGATATTTAAAAATGCCCAACAGATTACTCCCTTGGGGTAGCTGGATGTATGTTTAAATACATTTGTTTTGCACAATGATGACTTTGGTAGCTGAAGGATATATTCAAGGAGTAGCTGAAGAAGACAGAGTACAGGGCAGCTTCCTTCCAGAGAAGACACGTGGGTGCAAGAAAGAGGTGCTGGAGCAACCAGGTCTGTTGCTTTGTCCTCCCTTCATTGTTTCTTTGTGCTTGCATTTCCCAAAAGCTGTATATTGTCCACCAAGTTTGCAACTCTTTGTTGGTTCCTTGAACCTCCACACCCATTTTGCTTCCACAAACAGGATTTTTTTCTCACTACATTAGCTGAGATATAAAATCTGCTGTGCTGGCCCCATTTTAACCAAATTCCTGAATCTTTTACCCTGCCTAAAAAACATCAGTGGGAAGAGCCTCATTAATTTCAGTGGTCCTCTGCCATCAGCTGGTGTTATTAACAGTAGTGAGTGAAGGATCTGGAAAAATGTTTTTTATACACTGTCAGCCAGGTAGAAAGGTGGCAAAAGGAGTGCATTAAAAATCAGCATTTATTTGTCAATACCAGAGTGTGCACTGTCAGTAACCTCTGGCTACACTGTTTTATCATGTCAATATTTCATAGCATCATAATGCTATTATACGGCTGACTAATGGGAATGGCTATTAGCAGTGTTGATGTAGTTTGAAAATAGCAATCCATATTTTATGGACCAGAAAGAGACCGAACCTTTACCTTAGACCTTAGCAAGCATAAAAAGGGAGATAATGTAAATGAAATTTACCTTCTCATTTCCATCTTCCCCCAATTAGTTCATAATTCACATATTGTCCGTCTGCTTTCATGCTTTGAATGCACTTACACAAATTAAAATATCCTGAGGAGGTCTGTTGAAAACTCATCCTTTTCTAGGTTGAGGTAACACAGACAGCTCTGCTCTGCAGCCTTACTAAATCACAACTGTCCTTTATGTTGTGGGCTAGGCAGTATTTTGAATGATTTACTAAAGTTACCAGCTGAGGATGTGGACCATCACTGCAGGGTGTCTTGGCAGGCAAAAACGTGGGACTGTGACTCCCCAAGGTCTCAAATGCTGACCATAATACCTGTGACCACAGCCAAGCTTGGGGCAGATGGAATAGTTTAATTGTGAATCTTACATATTGTGTGTTTCATTGGATATAGAGCCTTCTTTCAGGCACTGGACAAGTTTACCTGCCTGAGTATACAAAAATATGAAATGCTTTGGTGCCCAGCAGAGAAACACACAGCTCTGTCCAAAATCCCTGTTTCTCCTACCTAAAAATGCAGCTCCCCTTCAGTTTGGAAGGCCAGGGGGAGACAGACACATGTCGGTTCTGAATCTGTGCAAATGTCTAATCCATCCTCTGGAAGGGCCAAGACAAAAACCTATTAGGCTGTAATCGTCCATCTTCTGCACTAACCTGCACTAGACCTTCATGAAGTTAAATCTATGACATTAAAGAGAAGAGAAATGAACATTGCAAATGGCCTGTGAATAGCCTGACTCTGAGAAGCTGCCATAATGTGGTTTTACACAGGCCAACTAAATATACTTTAATAGTAACCTAATGGTGGAGCTAGAAATTAAATAGATTGTGTGTTAATTAGGTATTGGTTAATGCTATTATTTCACTTCATTATTCTATATTCCACTGCTGAAAACTGGAATCCACCCTGGTGCTGAGAGGCTGAAGTTGTCCCAGACAGGGCAGAGCTGCAGAGGATCCCAGGCACGTAACTCTTACACCCACCTGAACCTTTTGGGGTGTGACACAAACACATTTACTCAGTGAGAAAAGCTGGAATAACACATCTGAACTTTGCTACTTTAGTAATTAACAGTATTATTAGTACATGATGAACTTCTTCCTAATGAAAAAAAATCTCCCCAAGCTAGAAGATCATTAGTAAAGTATTCAGAGAAGGTGATGGGAAGATTTTGTCAAGACATCCCATTAAAATGTTTTACATTTTTTACCTTGGCCTTTATTGTCCCCATTACACAGTATGCATTATTTATTAAAATGCTGGCTACACAGTAGTGGGCAGCAAATTGCCCTTTAAGCCAAGTATTAATGAACAAGTGCTAAAACTTCCCAGGAAAGGGAGGATTTGGAAACACAGCCTGCTGTGTCCCAGAGAGAGAGATGAATTGTCAAAATTCATTTTACATGATGGCCACACTCATTGTGAATGGTGTGGGTGATCTGAGGTAAACTTGGTGGAAAGAGTGATAATGTAACTTAGTGAAACTGAACTTATCCCAAGGCCTCTTTAAACTCCTTTGTCATCAATGTTTCCCTTTGGATCAAGGCACTAACTGTACACAGCATTTTCTTTGGTACAGTCATTGGTCCAGTAATGGGCAAGAGTTACACTGCATTGTCACAGCAGTCAGTTCTACAAAGCAAAGGAGGGGAATATAAAAGATAATGATGTTTTCTCAGAGGAAAAAAAGTCTTACCTATTTGAGTCAGCATTGTGGATGCTCAAATACTGGATGGATTTCTAGTCAGATTTTGCAGAAAAAAAATCCCTTATTTTCTTTTTTCCTCTTGAAATCAGATGCTTTAATGTTCTAGTTATGACAAACACTAGTTTCTTTTTTCTCCTTTTTCTTGTGTTGGTTTTTTGGGGTTTTTTTGGTAGTCATGTCATGTTTAAAAGTCTACACTTTCAAAAACAATTGGCATGCCTTCACCTGTCCCTTGGGACGTTTTATTAGTTCCTGATTCACAGTCAGCCCAAGCCTTTGCTCTCTGGCAATCAATTCTCTTGGGCAGCCACCCAAAAAGAGCAACTAAACCCAGCAATCTCCTTCAGAAATCCAGAGTGATGTGCTGTTTTTTGTACCATCAGCTGTGCTGGGCAGGATTTCAGCACTCCTCAGATGCCTGCCTGGAGATGCTGTCTTCCCTTCTGAGCTGAAATGGGGGTCCAGCAGCAGGGGACAGGAGTCAAAGCTCAATGACATGATGTTTCTGCCCCTGGGATCTCACCCAGCAGGAACAATTGCAGCCGTTGATTTGCAGGATAGGACAATCAGATAATTTTCTTCCTTCACTGTTTTATTGTTAGCACCACTCCAGGATTTCATTTTGTGCAATCCATGTGACTGCAGTCTATATTCTTCCTAAACTTTATAAAAACATCCTTTGAGTACTTTAAACTTTTAGTGCTTTTAGAAAAGTTAATTTTCAGTTTTTTCTTTCTTTCTCCTAGTTTATCATTTCCCAGCTCCTGCCATGACACAGCTACAAATCCTCTGATGCAAAGCCTGCACCATCAGAGACCAGCAGCCGCTTATTGGAGTGAGTAGGGAAGAACCTGCTCTTCAGTAATTAATGCAGGAACCATCAGATCATATGAGACCCCAGGCTATGGAGGCATAATTTTGTAGGTAAAAATCACCCATAAGAGCTGCCCTGGAGCTAAATGCAGTAATCTTTACAGTAGGTCAGAATGAAAGAGCAGGCCAAAGGAAATGCCTCCTCCTTGCTCGTGTTCTTTGCAGGCTGGTGTATGTCTTATATTTTAAGACATTTCAAGCCCTTTCTGCTCTAATTATGTAAAATGGTCTCTTCTTTCCACTTCTTTATTTTTAAAAATTTGCAGAGATCCTCCTTTCAAGAGGATCTTTCTGTTGGCAATGGGCTTTGTTAGCTGCTGACTGTGAAACCTTCCTGTTTAATCTATTCCAAACTAGCACTGCACTGTTAAAACAACTCTATTGCTTTTCATGCTGCTCAACTAGCTGGGTTGGAGTGCTGCAGGAACAGTCCTCATCACAGAGTGAGCTTTAAAAGCATATGATTTAATCTAGGAAATTTGAATGGAAATATTTTAGGGCAATGTTTTTACTTTTTCTGGTAGTTAAAAGGCATTAGGAAATGTTAGCTTGGAGAACAGAGTGCAAATAAAGCATTTGTACAACACAGATAAATTATTATCACCCCATTTTACTGAAACAGAAATCATAAGGGTTTTTTTTAAAGAAAATTGTGGATATGAATTTGTAATCCAATATTTATTGGCCTAGGTTTCCTCAAAATATATGGTTTCCAAATCTGAATTTAAATATTTATACTCTAGCACATATTCCTGATATAGCTAATATAAGTAATATATTTATCTTTCAAGGCAGCAATATTTTTTCACTCAACCTTGACTTTGAAGTTAAATATGCGGGTGGGAAGTGGTGCTATCTGGAGGTTGTTGTCACTTATTTCTATGTAAAAATCAAGATAATTCCGACTACTCTTTTAAGAGGTAGCATTTTATATTTCTGTGCTCCAGCTGATCAAGCAGATTATAATGGTTCATTGTTACTTTTCACTTTTCTGCCTTGAGTTAGACAGATTTTTTGTATGCACCTTCCAAAATGAGGAGGTGAATTTCCACAGCCACTGTAACTGCTAGGAAAAAGTTTAATGATAAATTATGCTTTTCCCTGTAAAAATCCAGAATGAAATTTTCATACACGTGAAGTTGGTCTTGCATCATTCTCACACTTTAAGGGGCATATGATGGGTGTATATTTAGAAGAGCATGAGAGGGATTTAGGGTAACTGAGACTCTTGTCCATATCTCTGAGTAGGTGGAAACATCTGTTTCTGTAGGAAATTTTTGATAGATCCCTGAAATATTCTTGTTTGGTATCAAATCCAGTGCATTTATAGCCATTTACTACTGCTGAGAAAGTGATCCCAAGACCCACCACTTCTTGAGTTTCCAATCCTCAGTTTCCCTTTGCACTTAATTTTCTTTTTATCAGACAGAATCCATAGATACAATAAATTTTACTTAATTATTCTTGTGCTCGAGGAATAACTTCTCCCCCAGAGAGGCCTTTCCTCCATCATTTTTTCTTCCTTTCTTTTACATTTCACTCATCTGTACAGCACAAGCAGATGGCAATGGGATTTTTTTCCCCTCTGGGTAGGTCTCTTTTGCCTGCACTGGTATCTCAATCAATGGCTAAGGGACCCTGTGTTCATTGCCTGGGGAAAGGATGGGTCCCTCTCAGCAGGTGACTGGCTGGGGAAGTGACATATTAAATGGCTTTCTAGTCCTGGAAAGCAGTTTTGTCCTCTTTTGGAAAGTGACAATGCTGATTTCCTTCTCTCCTGCTGAGGAGGTTTGAGCCAGCTCTGGGAAACAGCCCAGAGATGTGGCTCCAAAACTGATTCTTGTCCTTATTGTCCCTAGCACAGGATGTATAAACTCCCACATTCAGAGGTGCTGGTTTGTAGAGGGAGCTGACAATGGGTTTCACTGAATTTTTGTATGCATAAGTCCAAAAAGAATTTAATGGGCTGAAGATTCTGCAGCTGCACCTCATTCACTGTATCTTGAGCTCTTCATACAAGAGGACAGCAGTGAAAAGTCTTCCCTTCCCCCTTCCCAAAATGGAAAGTGTCTCATACAGCAGCTTTGCAAAAGAAGTATTATTCTGTCAATACAATGGCCCTTGGGATGTCAGTGGTAAAAGTTAAAAAATCCAAAGTCAAGAGAAAAGCCTAATACAGTTGCACTGACTTTGCATACACTTTGAATGAGCCATCACTATGTCAATCAAGTGTCTAACACAGAGCAATCTCACAGTGTCAGTGCAAGCTCTGTGCTAAAATCAATGGCAGAGTTCCTATTAATATTTGGAATTTCTATTTTCTTAGACTCTTAAAGCTATTTTCATATCTCTTGAATATTCAGTAATGCATGTGAGAAATATTGCTGCTCTTCAGCAGTCTTGTTTTCTGCATTAGAAGTTGTGTGACAGTAAAGGGTTTTTTTACAAGCCCACTTGCTGTCTCCTTTTTTTACAAGGATGCCTTGAAAAGATCTCTGCTCAGCTCTGTGCACATATGCTAAAAGAAAAAAAATGTTCCCTATGTGATGAAACACCCTGAGGTCTCTAAAACTGCCATCACTGCCCCTTGACTAGAGTCCAAGCAACCTTAGAGAAGAATTTTTTGGTGAAGCCTTGAGTGTTGGTACAGAAGAGCTTCTTTCTGCCCCTCCACAGACAGCCCTGACCCAAATGCCTGCCAGAACTTACTGCACAAACCCAGCCACCTGGAACTATCTGACTCCTCCTGTAATTCTGTAAACTATGGAGGGACTTATCAGTGCCTTTAAAATCATTACCCAATGCCCCATTAAATTTCAGCTGAGTTATAAGATGGAAAATAAGAGACAGCAGGCAGAGAATATTGTTCCTCAGCATGGTACAGCCACCTACCCCACCAAGGGAGCAGAAGGAGAAGCAGCACTGAGTTTCTGGAGATAATGCTGGCACATCAGCATTAGGCAATAATGGGGAATGTATTTCTCATCCTTCTTCTCCCCCAGACAGCTAGAGGTGATATATCTTTTGGCACTGTCAGCCTAATCTAGGTCAGTCCTATTGTCAGGCTCCTCAAATAGTACCTGTCCACAGTTAAAATTTATGTTGGAAAAGCATTAATGCAAGCTTTTAATAAGATGAAGAATTTAACAGTATGCTGTTATCTGGAGATGATATATTTTATATACAGGAGACATATTTAATTAGCTCTCAAATAGGCAAAGGGGCTCGTGCAGAGCCATGGATCTACCTCCACTGCTTCCCTTCTGTAATTAGAGACAGCAAATGCAAAGCACACATTAACTTTTCTGGTGTCTGAGCAGCCTTGTGTGGACCTTCATACACACTGCTGTTCAAATATAAATTAGCCCTTGCAAAGTATGCTCAGTGGATAAATAAAAAGGAGAGAAAGGACTCCTTGATGCTTCTCTGCTAGGTACCCACAGCAGGGGAGGAGCTAGGAGCTGTACAACCTGCAAGCTGATCAGGTCCTGCAGGGAGGAGGACAACCCAAAAGGGTGGGTGAGATGCTCCTGCTCCAAGGCCCTGCCTGCACTCAGAGCCACCTCTACAGCCAAACCTTTCTCACAATCCTCTGGTGGGAATGCAGGGAGCTGGGCTGTTCCCATCCTTGTGAAACCCCTCATTTCCTCCTGTTCAGCCTGTTCCAGAGAAATGGTGTTCAGACACCCACCATAAGTGAGGAGGTCACCCCCCTCCTGCCTGGGGGATGCTCTGGAGCCAACAATGTGGGTGAAAGCAGTGACACTGTGAGCTGCAGCTCCCACTGATGGTCCTGTGCAGGTCATTACAAACACCACTCCAGCTGATCCCATTCCTCCCCCAGCCCTCCTCTCTTCCTCTCCATGTGCTGCAGAACCAGGATATTTCACACATGCTGAGCAGTAGCCAAGGGCATCTTTGAAATCCTGTGAGCTCTTCTGCTCATCATGGACAGCCCATGCCAAGGCTTTGCACCAGACCATGTGCACCAAAATGAAATCCACGAGTCAGGAGGTTGCAGGGGTGAGTGTGGTGCTAAATAACCCCACACTGCTTCTCCTCCCTTATCTTTTCCTGCACAGGAGATGGCAGATACCCTTCCCAGACAAGGTCATGTTTCTTTGAGCCACATCCAGCGCTGTGTACAGCCCTGAGCTTGAGGTGCTCTATTCCACCATGGGTGGGGTCACATCTGGCAGCTGATGGCTGAGGGACTGCTTCACTTGGACCCCATAATGTGACAGCCAAGGTAAGCACTGCTTTGCTGTGATTTTATCTCTGGCTGTGACCTTGGTCTCTGAGGACAGCTTAAATACTCTGTGAGGGACATTTTTAATGCCAAAACACTTTGTATGGATTGGTGATAGCCAGCAAGTCTGTTCCAGAGGAGACACATTTATTAATGCACCACCATGTTATATCTGTATAGAGAAAAGTCAGGAAAAATACTTTAGTCCTCTCATAATGATGATATATATGAGGCTAAATAGACAAATATGTTTTATAAATATAGTCTTCTAGGCTATTAAAGCTTTTCTCCTGGCTGAAAAGATACAAGAAATCACCATAAACTAACTAAATTTAAATGGCTTCTGTTAAAAAAAAAGCACTCGCTATTAATAAATTGTTGAATAACAGGCATTTAAAGAAAGGCATAACTCTGATATTAAATAGATAAATGTAAAATAATCTGTGTGCATTTAAATGTGAAGATCACATTAGGAGTAGAAAATTACAAAAATTTAAATACTGTAGGAGGTTGTTATGTAGGTAGTCTATAAAAAACAGGCAATTTGGAATTCCTCTAAAGAACATAAACCCTAGATAGAGCTGCTAGTTCCTTTGATAAAGACAGGTCTCAAGCTGAAGGTTTGATGTATAAAACCCCCAAAAGGTGTCTGAGCTATCTTTTTCTAAGGGATTATATAAGATAAAAGCTTGCACTGTAAGTCCCTATTTTAAGAAACAGAGTTGCTAGGAAGTTGCTAATACGAAAAGGCTAATTGTGCATGCAATGAAAGTACTGCTCCATTCACAAAATAAAGTGCTAACGTTTTAATAAGGGCTGAAAATTGTCTGCTCAGGAGCTGCTGCAGGGCCTGTGTCACTTGGGGGCTGCTCCTCATCCCCCTGGCACTGAGGCTGCTCCTGTCCAGTTCCAGCACCAGGATGTGCCATGGACACCATGGAAGTGCTGCTGTCACTTACAGCAGCGCAGGGGGAATAAGAAGGATATCCAGCTTTTGCACAGTTCAGTCTTCCCAAACTCTTCACATCTCAATTATCTACTTCTTTTATTCAGTTCATCACGATTTCTTCCCCTTCCAGCTTCCAGAGTTCCAATCTTCCTCCATCAATTAGCTTGTTTGCCCTGAGATATTTTCTCTTTTGGATGTTGAGACATGGCTGTCCAACACACAACATAGTTGCTCAGCACTTTTCTTGCTGTCAGGGAACTGAGGTTTTCATACCTCAATTAATGTTTCATATCTTAAAATGGGCTGCATCCCTATCTGGTTGTGCCTCCCTCATTCTGTGGATTAGGAGTGCAGATCTGGACTGCTAATTTAACTGGCGCCATTAGTTGAATTTCTACAGCTTGTTGAACTTGGTGTAGGCTTCGGAGACTGAACCCAAAGCTGGTGTGAAATGTCTTTCCTCCATTGGATTTGCTGATTCATGTAAGTTAGATCCAGGAGTGTTTTGTGGTGAGGCCCTGGCAGAGTTTGCCGAGAGCAGCTGTGGCTGCCCCATCCCTGGAAGTGTCCCAGGCCAGGCTGGACGGGGCTTGGAGCAACCTGGGACAGTGAAAGGTGTCCCTGCCCATCGTAGGGGAGTGGAATGAGATCATTGTTAGGGTCTCTTCCAACCCAAAACGTTCTGTCATTCTATAGTTTTAATACAGGATGAAGTTAAATAAATAGCTGAGCCCAACTGGGACAGCAGGAACCCTACAACCAACACCACCATGTGGCCTCACGGTGGGCAGAGCCTTCTCCTTTCATCTCCTCTTCCTGGGCTGATGAACACATCTGGGTCAGACCATGAGTTCCCACCCACAGCATTTTAAGGGCTCATTTTGATTATTGAGGTCTTTTATTCCTGGCAATGCAGCAGGTTATGGCTGTGTATAAGAATTTGTGTTAGAACTAGGGAACAGATTCTCAGCTGCTGTAAATTGTGTCACTTCATTAATATGGCTACTCTGGTGCTATCAGTGTAGCTGGGTTGATGTACAACAGCTGAAAATCAGGCCCCAGAGCTTCCTTTTATTAAAACATTCTTGATCTGTAAAATAAAGTTGTGAATAAGATGCTGGTGACAGAAGGGGATAGCCTGCTTTGTAGTACCTTGTTCACTAACATTATAAGAGATATGGAAATTCAGTTGATGTTTTGCCTTTAAAATATTAGCTAAATCATTCTGTCAACACATATTTTTTAATACATATCCTCCCTGTCAGATTTTACACTTAATCTTGGATTCTGCAGACAGCTCAACAGCATCACTTTCTTCAGCAGCTCCTGCACCAAGGTCTCCTTTCCTGTTATATTCAGCTTGCATCTGTTTAAACACAAGATACGAGATAAATGATAGTGCCAGGCTTAAACATACATCATCAGGACTCTGATGTGAGGCTCTGGAAGTGGCAGGCCAGATGGTGTAACACAAAACTCAGACATCACAGTTTGTCATGCCGTGCTCCAGTCCACCGCACTAAAAATGGACTTTGCTGTGCACTTAGTCAATCATCTCTCTGGTGACCAGAAAGCAGGGGTCAAAACAAGAGGTGCCATCAAACAAAGGTTGTGGTCATGCTCGGCAGCTGTTCAGCCCTCCAAATCTGGCCATCGTCCTTGCTAGCTGCAGAGATGGAATTAATATGGGAGGAAATATTCCAGATAATATCAGGCGATCTGAACAACCACTCTAACTTTTTTATTGATAACATAAAAGAAAACATGTTTATTAATTCTGCAGAACAGAGTCAAGAATATAAGAACACGTTTGGAATAATGCTGCATTAGGGAACTGGTTTTTTGGAGGACACAAGAGATCAACACATAAATAAGTTCCTGTGATGTTTGCTGTAAGGGAACCATGTAAACGCCATTCAAAGGAGAAAAAAAAGCAACTAACTTGCTAAATTTATGTGAAAAGCATTTATCAGAGAGTAAGAGAGAACAGGCAGAGCCAAAAGACACTAATTTGAATGAAAGTTGTTGGCATTAATTTTGATTTATTATATACAACCACATTTGAAATGTGGCCACACATTACAGTTTTTACGTGCTGACCTCAAGACTATATTTAGAAGCCAGTCTTGCTGCTGAGCAGGACTCAAGGTGGTATACAAGGAATTTCTAGGAACAAGTGTATTTCATGATCATTAATAATCAAACCACTTGTATTTTGGAGGTTAATTCATCATTATGTTACTTCAGTTTTTGGTGTGTGCAATTTCAGTGAAACTTGAGAGTTCAATACTTTTCAGATAACTTGAAAACCTCCAGTGCAGGTGCTTTGCCCCAGTTGTGTATCAGTGCAAATCCTGGAATAATATGGCAGTAAACTGAGCTTTGTGGTGCTAAAGGGAAGGACACAGCAAAGGAAACACAACTTGCATCAACAAAGCAAACACCTTCCAACCCCACTGACTTTGGAATGCGGCTCTTAGTTATTAGAAGAATATTTGTTATATTACAAACGGAAGATTTGTTTGGTAAACTCTGTCAGCTGGGGAAAAACACTGCATGGGAATTTGCTTTCATTTAGCAAGGTAAGTTACTCCTTGCACTGCTACACTTTGCAGTAGAGGAGAAGGTTTCTTTGCTCATAAAATGCTCATCTCTATGGGATTCTGCTTTATCAAGCAGCAACTTCAACATTTGTGTGAGGAGTGGAAAAGATTCAAATAAAACAAAGTCACATTTAAAAATATTTGCCTCAATGTACTATTCTTTCTAAATTTTCAAACTGCCCTGAGCATAGATAGAGCTGAGCAAGAGGTCAATGTACCTTTACAGCTTGTTTAGCAACATTTATCTATGCAGTGTGAAATCCAGTTTAACCTGAAATGGGACTATATATATAAAACTTAAATGATTTTCCAGGTTCCTGCTATGCCCACAGAGGTTACACTTGCTCATCTGTGGATGTCCTTTGAGCCAGGTAAAGGTGGCACTGGAGGAACAAAGATCTCATTTGGAAAAAAGGAAACCCAGAGCTATCCTTGAATACAAGTGAGTAGAATTGGTTTTAATTCTTTACTTTACAAGGAACAGACCATTATTTGTTACCTAGAAAGAAATTTTTGGAAGTGCCTGTTGCTGATGCAGTTAACCTTTTGGAAGAGGCCAGAAAAAGTAGAATCAGCCTGTTTTGAAAGTGTAGAGTTAAGCTGAATTGTATTTATGGGAGCAAACCACCAAGAGCCCATTGGTATTTTATAGAGATTTGATTTGATAGGTTATTGATTTTGGCTTTGGGGGATATAGCCCCCGTTGAGAAAGTATCAAACTCACACTGAGTAAAATTGTCAAAAGCCTTAAAACCAGTAGTGAGGGACTGGCTGGCTCTCAGTGCAGCACTTCAAATGGAGTGGGGAAGATATGCCTTATTGCCTCCAGACCTCTGGAAGCAGTTATGTGTATTAAATACTGGAATAACTCGATATTTTAAAAGCTTATACGCTCATCCAAGTAAAATGGGTTTAGAAGACTGCTGGGAGTTTCATTATTTTATGGCTAAATCGATACCCAGATTTATGCCTTTTGGACGTAGAAACTTGAATTTAATTGAGAAAATGGATCTAATGAGGATAGACATTTTTCATGCAGGTGCCCTTGTTTAAAAACACACATGCACACAGCTCTGTACCACATGAAAAAAAAGCCAACTTAGTTTTAAGGGCTGAATAGACCCACCAGAGAGAGTGACACACCCTGAAAACTGGGGAAACAGGCAAAGAAACAGTAATACTTCTGAACTCCCGAGAATCCAAAGAATTTGTTGTTGTTCCTGAATAAAACATTCATTAGTTAACACAGAAAAGAAAATTATTTTCCAACATACCAGAAAAATTATTGGCCAGATGGCAGTAACCTGGCCATCAAAATCAGCAATACTACTGATTCCAAAGCAGCATCACTATTTCCTATTTGCCCACTCTCTGACAAAAGTGTGATATTTATGGCACACTTTTCCTAATACAAGCTATTATCTATAGAGATGAAAATCAGAAGGAAGCTATATTCAATATATTTAGCTAAATTCTGCTCCCTGTATGGAATCAATTTTTAAAAAAAGCCCAAGACAAGAATGTATGCATGTGCTTAATTTTATTCCCGTCTCCAAGACCAACTTTAGACCACATGCTTTGCCAAATCGAAATCAAAATGCAGAGTAACCCCACTGACTTTAGTGAAATAACTTGTGATTCAGTCCCATATATTTGTCTCAGTATGTGTTTCATTGGCTATAATAAGCAGAAACTATTTATGACACAAATTTCCTGGACTTTAACAGGCACAATTAGCACTCTGAAGGGCAGAAGAAAATGCATAGGAAAAGCTAAAAAGTAAAGAAATGGAGATGGAGAAATCATTAACATTTCATTTCCTCTATACATGTGCTCACACACACACATATACACAAATGACTCTCCTCCGGGAATGTACACATCCTGAAAATCTAAATTACACACTGAGAATAGGTTTGTGTTGCAATGTACTGCAAGAAATTTTCAAGTTTGTAGTTGGCAAGAAATTAGCATTTACTATATAGAGAGACAACATGATGGAGTATATTTTGCTCTTTATGCTAAACTTCCATTGATTGCCATGGGAATATTCTATGTGTGGAAAGGCGGTAGGAGCTGTGCCTTTAACAGTAAACAACAGTGATAGTCAGAGATGTTTCTGTCTGCACTGAAATGAAGTGCTAATAAAAAAAATCTGTGTTCTTATTGTTTAAAACCCACAGTCGATAGATTTTTATTTTCCCTACTGACTTGAAGAGTAAACTTCTGTAAACAAAATGTGACGTGCCTATCTTATTAAATGTAATTTAAATGAGCGCTTGGTAAAAAACCCAAAGAAGCCTTCAGTGGAAAGACTCGAGGATGGGGCTTGGGAAGTCTCAGGTGACACTACTTTTCCTGTGTAATTTCAGGTATGCTCCTTGGGGTTTTCTTTTCCTTGCATAAATATTGGGGAGCCAAGTTCATGTGAGTGCTTGGGACAGCGAGGGGATGAGTTGTGAGGGGTGCTTGGCAGAGCTTGACCCACTAAGCTCTGTGCCTGTGGGTCCCCATGCTTTGGTGACCCATACCCAAATCAGGTTTGACCTGCAGAAACATGGGAGTGGTGCCTCCTCCCTCCCCTTAACTCCCCTGCATGCCAGCCAATGTCTGTTTTCCTTCCGACCACCTGGGAATTTTAATAGCCATTAATGGGATTGATGCTGAGGCTTCATGGGTGATGCGGTCCATGCTGTGCCCTCCACCCAGCGGAGTGGACTTTCCTTGGCAGCCAGATTTTTCCCTGTGGTTACTGGCAGCTTTGGGTACAAGTATGAGCCCACACAGAGCTCAAGACCACAGCCTGCAGCAGCAAACCCCAGGGAGAGGTGCCAATGTGACTTGGTGGCCATTGGGACCACACTCCATGGTCCAGGCTGGCCTGAGCACCCAAAAATGTGCAGCTGCAGCTACCTCTGTAAATAGCTCCCAATAAAAAAATTTCCAGAGTGAATAACTGCAGGCTGTGTGCTTTGTACCTATTACTGCTTGCTGCACTGAGAGAAATTCCTCAGCAAGTCTTTCCTGTTTTATTCAGGTGAGCAGGTTTCTATTGGAGTTAATGGCATGGCTGTCGTGTACACTGAGCTGGATTTGCACAGGGTTTTGCCCCAAGTAATTTTACAGGCAAGTGCACCCCATGATGGGCTGATCAGATGTCCTGCACAACTGTACAGCTTTGTCCCATGACTCCTGTGTGAAGCCTGGCTGTTGCTAACTAATTCTGCAAGTGCAGTGTGCTCATGAGGAATTAGCTGGTTTTAAAAATAGATTACTTCCTGTCACATCCCAGTATTTTTACTGAGTGTTTTTCGCACTAATTTTCTGTGTCTCACTGATACTGACATTTCTGAAGGTTTTTTTTTTTATAAACAGCATACTATTAGGGGAAAAAAAACAACTCTGGAAAAAAAATCTGTAAGGATAGTGCCAAGGAGCTGTGAAGTACTGGAAGAATGAATGTTTTTCTGCATCGATGCAGGTTCAAAATGGATCTTTTTATTTCGGAAGTTTGTGTGAATCTGGAACACTTGGAGAAATAAATCTTTGTAATGGTTATTAAAATCTTCCAGGTTGGTAGTGCAAGGACCAGTTCAGCATCTCTGTATCAGGGACAGTTCTGGGGCAAAACAGCATTACCCAGTGAAGGTTGACAGGGGATACAGAACCACCCCAAATTCTAAACTTCTGCCCTAACCTCACATTAATGAACCCACTCACAGCAGTATTGGGGTGTAAACTATACACTGGAAGATAAAGGATTCATTTTTGCCTGTTAGTGTCAGATTGCAATGGGATATTTGGAATGACTGTGACAGTCCCATCCTCTCTTCCCTACAAAGAACACCCAGGCAAGGGCTATTCATCTGGCCTCTCCTTAGAGAAGGAGGAGACTTTCAGCTTCATGATTAAATCTATCTAAACTGCTTAAAAAAGAGTCTGCACTTTCATGCTAGATCAATTTGCATTAGGTTTTTGCCAAGCAATTTTTTTTCAGGCATGTTTTTTGCTTTATTCTGTACATGAATAGCGTCCAGGTAAAATATTTTTAATTCATTTCAGGCTGGATTATTGGAAAAAAAAGAGATTTTTTTTCCTTGTTGTTACTTGATTTAATTAGTGCTCTGTTTTTAAAGTGGCAAGCCAAGCTTTGCCAAGTCTGGATCTCTGACTCATGCTAACAGGGTTTTATAGCCCCACCTGCATCTAAAGCAGCAAAAAAGCCCCAAAGCTTTATTTTTAACTCCATGTACATACCTTGTCCATTCCATTAAAACACACAAATGTCAGCACCCTCTGCCTGCCCAGTGCTGGTTGGAGGGAGGAGTTGGAGCCCACCAAACCCCACATTCCAGGGGATCTGTGGGATATCCCTGCTGCAGGCAGGGATGGGGCAGGCAGGGAGCATCACTGATGTGCTGTGTTTGCTATGGACACTGTGTAAGTGAGCCTGAGGAGAGAACTTCTATTTTTGTCTCATTAGTTCGGTATTTTCTTCTTCTCTTACAGGAACTTGCACCCTTCCAGAAGCAGAGGACCCTGTGGGTGGAGCTGGGGCTGCCTGCAGTGGTGACCCAAAACCTCATTTACTTACCCAACATCCATGTGAGAGCTGTGAATGAGACAAGGTGCACCTGCAATTCCTTTTTTTCCCCCCTCCTCTTTTCCTTTTCCCAACCCAAATGTTCCTTTTCACTCCTGAACCATGTCCAGATGCTGATTGAGGCTGTTGGGGTGTGGATGAAGTCCTTTTCCCACCTCGCTGCCCCAAAGGCAGGTCTCCCTCCTTCAACAGGAATCTGGGTGACTAAACCTTTAATCCCATTGGAAAAATCTTGTATTTAACACTGCTGAGGCTTTTTGCAGGATGGGGCCTATTTTGATGATTTTCTTCAGCTTGAAAAGGTTTGTGGTAAAAAAAGCTTTTGAAAAATATGGAACCTGTCCATGTTTTGACTGGTAAATTTTTCATTTTGCTTTGAAATGGTCTTTACTTTCTTCTTTGGGTTAAAACCAGTAAAAATGTTTAAGGTAAGAAAAAAAGAAGAAAAGGTTTCCAAATTACCAAAATTAGTGATTTGTATAACTCTGGGTTTTTTCCCAGTGGTCAGTTCAGAAATAATTTTTTTCTAACAATCCCTTCTTTCTTCATCCTGAGCAGGGATAGAAAAAAAACCACAGTGAGGTCAAAACCTCTGACAAGGAGTCAGAACCCCAATTTCCATGGCTGTGCCCAGAGTCAGCCCCCTGTGAGGGCATCAGGGTCTGCTCCTCCAGAGGGTCCCAAATCCCTGTGCTGGGCAGGGGATGGGGAAGGATGCTCCAGGAGCTGGCTGATTCCTTCCTCTTGCCTCTCTCAGGGCCAGGATAGCCTGGCACAAGGTTTGCCTGCTCACCCTGTGCTCTGCCTCATCCCTTTGGCCTGCAAGGGCCTCAATCTTGCTCTTCCCAACGCCGCTGGCAACCTCCCCACTGGCTTTGGCAGGAACAGGCCTTTTGCTGTTGATTTTTTTTCCCTGTCAATCAGTTACTTTGACATCTAAATGTCAAATGACACCACATGGCATTTTTTTTCTTTTTTTTTCTCTTTTTTTTTTCTTTTTTTTTTTTCTTTTTGTGCTTGTAATTTAATTGCAAGTGCAAAATGGTGGGATCAGCGCGAAGGGTTTCGAGAGAATGTATCATTAGCAAATTCAATTAGCTGGCACTTGTGCCTGCTGGCATGGAGGGCTCTGAGAGTGCCAGGGAGGCTGGTGCTGCACAGAGGGGACCACGGCAGCTCTCCCAGCCTTCCTGGATCACCTTTTCTCCCTACCCCCAGGGACAGGGGAGCCTCCCCTCATAAACAGCTCAGGAGAAGAGGCTGTACACTCAAATTCTCCCTCTGCAATGATAATAACACAAGAGCCTGTCCTGCTTCCAGGAATTGTCTTACTGCACCAGCATTTCTTCAGCTGTAGCATCTTTCCTGGAAATAGTGTTACATGACATGCCCTCGCTGCCTGTCTCTGTGTGAATGAGAATACAGCAAAGCTCATGTTTTCCATTGTTGAGATATGAGCATAAATCTTTCACTAATGCACTGCTGTCTTTTATTATAACAGTCACTGCAGCAGAGAAAGGTATGTCAAATCTCTCCTTGTTGGTACAGTCAGTTGTTGGCATTGCCCTGACACGTTGTTTCTTTCCTTAAAATGGCTTTGTAAAGGGACTAAAATGAGTTGCTCAGCCTCTGGCAGCACCTTTGCATGTTTTGACAAATCTGAGCCTTCAGTGTTGTAGGTATGAAGGTTCAAAACAGTGGGGAAACAGAGCTGGAATTATAGGTTTTGACAAAAGGCCCAAGTCAGAAGTGATTGTTCTGGATCTCTTTATCAGAGCAGATCCTGCGCTGATACCTGAACAAAGTGAGGGATTGGGAAGGGACAACCCTGTGGTCGTGGGATGGCTGGGACCATCCATCCCATGCCTTCAGGATGCTTGTCCATCCTCTGCATCACCTGCTGATGTGGAGAACCAAATCCTCCCTGGCAGTCACCAGCAGGAACCCTCCCTGCAGCCTGAGGATGCAGGAGCTAAGGATAACAGCTCAAAATCAGCTGTTCTCTGCAAAGGGCAGATCTGGGCTGACCTGTGAGGGTCTGAGTTCCCCCCCAAAAGGCTGCAAAGCATTTGGCACATATGTGAGGGAGCAGAAAGTGTTTGGCAAAGCTCCTTGGCATTTTTTAGTTTTTTTCCTCCGTGCTGCACAAGATATTTTACAGCCTTTGTGAGTCTGTAGGGAGGCTGGTTTCTGGCATGGGGTGTGCTGGAGGCTGCAGGCTGTGCTGGAGCCTCAAGAGTGCAGCTGGTCTTTAAAACCAGCTTTATAGGAAGGAAATTTTCTGGTCCCGCTGGAAGGAGGTATGGTCTTGTGACACTTAGTGGAAATAGAGCAGGTTTAGTTTGGTCAAATGGGGAGTATTTCCAAGGAAACATAAGTTTTTTTACAGTGTCCCAAAGCTGAGGCAAGTCCAAAGTTTTCAGTCCAATTGTCTTGCTTTCCCAGGCTAATTTTATAAGGAGGCCCTAAAATGTGAATGAGGAGTGATCTTGTTCGGCCTGAAAAATAAAATTAGCGCCAGTATGAAAAGGGCTGAATCCCAGACAACCTCAAAAGTATTTTTTTTTTAACAGAAGGATGCAAAGGCTCAGCTCAAAATGTAACTGTAGTCCTTTCAGAATAAAGTATTTCAGACTTGCCTATGGTTGCAAACCCTTTTTTAGTGCAATAATGGAGAATAGTGATGCTCTTTCTCTTCTTTCTCTTGTAAGACTTTCTATTCTATCCTGGGACATTTTTCCTCAAACCTGGTATTTATCTCAGGTAGAAAACTTCATCCCTCCCAAGTCAGCCCGTCCTTCCTTTTCTTTCCTTTTCTTTTGCTGGGCACCGTTAGAGTTCCCAGGCAAATTTCAACAAAAATCTGTATCCCACTGGCTAGGAACTGGCTGGACTGTACCACCTCCCTCCTCATGACTGCTGGTCATGTTTCTTTTCTTCCTTGCCAGCAACCTTGGAGTTCATCTTGAATCTCTGCTCTTCTTGTTTGTGCCTTAAATGTATTTTGATCCCCCCTCTCTCTCTTTCCCACTCCAGCCTCACATGCCAGCTCTCCCTCTGGCTGCAGCCATTCCAGATACGTCACCCCTGGGGTTCCAGAGGGCTTGTTAAAAAGCAGTGATGACAAAACCTGGCTAACCTGGGTTGTGATGGCTGGTGGCAGTGGCTGCCAGCAGCAGCTGCTGTAGGTAGACCAGAACCCTGATATTTATACCATTTAAGTTTCCTCACTCCCCCAAGTTAATCTCCACAGAGTTGCTCTCCTAGGTGTGACTGTTTAGGGTGCAGTCCCCCCTCTAACTTAGACATTTTCCCATAAAACAAATTTCAGCGACTTCATTCAACTTCTATATATAAAGTTTCCCTCAAACCCTTTTCAAACTAAGTCCTGTCTCCTCCCTAGGAAGCATCTGCTCCCCATTGCCAAATTCTTCCACGTTCCTGTCCCTTTGGTCGTGTTTTCTTTAAATCCTTTTAAAAAATGTGCATTTTGGCTGTGCGGTCATGCCAAGGAGTGTGAGAGTTTGCACATTTCAAGCAGGGATTGGCCCATCTCGAATTGGTGCATCCAGAGAACCTGTCACAAGTTCCTTGAAGCACTTCTGCCTTCTGTTGCGCTGGCACGGAGCTGACGGGCGCTCATTTTGCATGTCTCGGCTCCGCGCTTGGCTGGGGAGGATATTTGCAAGGCTGGATATTTCTGGTTCTACTCCACGGAAGCCTTAAATGGAGTATTTGCTGTGCCCTGCCTCACGAAAAGGAGCCTCGTAAAAAAAACCCCAACTTTGAAGGCTCCTGTTCAAAACCCTGATGTCAGACCCGCCTGGGTGGTGGTTTGTCTCTCTCCTGGTTGCTGAAGGAGTTTCTGAATTTTTTGGCTGTCGCCACGCTCCTTTAGCTCCCCTGCAGCTCTGTTGGCTTTGCCTTACCAATGGCTTTTGTAGGGCTTTTAATGCCATTTCCTCTTATCCCTCTCAAGCCACATTCTCCACATGGGTTCAAAGATCTGCAAGTGGCTCACACGGTTTGGGTATTTTCCACTGTGCAGGGCTGCGCTGGTGCTGTTCCCTATGCTTTGAACCACCCCATAGGGCTGACAGTTGAAAGCGTTTATGGTCTGAAACCCCAGAGGAGGTCCTTTTCCGTGAAACAATGTCTTTGGAACCTTAAGAGGTAGATTTCTGCTCGTCCCCTTGGGACTTTTCCATCAGTGGCAGAAGGGGCCTGTGCTGAGTGATCAGCAAACACCAGCAGCTGTAGATCCCCATCGTGCAGCAGGAGCCACATCCCTTGAGGTTACCAAACCAGCAGTGATAGCATAGGGATGCAGGTCTATCACCTGTCTCATCTGTCAGTGGTGACTTAATAACCTGGCACCTGGAATCCTCTCACTTACATGAGTAAGAGGGAGGAATGATTGATTTAAAACCTCCTTTCTCCAAGTAGATGCCGATTTTGTGCTGCCAGATAATATTACTGGTGCCTTCTGACCTTAAGAGAGAGTAATCTAAGTTAAATATCAGGCATTTGGATCTTGGCAAAGTTCAGATTGCCAAAATGAAGAAATACAAATAGCTAGGAAGGCGACGCTGCGCCTTCCCTGGATGGCTGAACAAGTGCCATTAGCGCTTGAGTGTATTCCCAACTAGATATAAAAGGAATCGGGAGTGTTAAGGAAAAACAGAGTAAAGTGAATGCCTCTTACAGCTGTCGCAATGGGAAAGTTGCAACATTTGCTTGTAGGAAAAGATGCAGAAGCACACAGAGTACCTGTTAGCGCGAGCGGAGCCAGACTTGGGCAGCATTTCAAGTGTTACAGACACAATCCTGAAGGCTATATGCAGAGCAGCATGACTTTTCCATGATGCTGGTTAAGAAGACGTGCCATTGCAAATTTTTTTTTTTTTTTAAGGCTGCCTAAGTTTTCTTGGGCCTTTATAGAGCAGATGTAGCTTAGGAGTGTTGAGTGTGCTGGGGGACTGAGCTGAGGGAATGGCATCCTTGGCTGTGTTATAAACACGGCTTGTCCCTTGGCTCCCCTCGCTGCAGATCAGGTTTCTAGCTGAGAAATAAAGTTCTCTGAGGGGAAAAAAATCCATCCTTGGTCCCTTTGTTCTGCTTTCCCATGGCAGACTGTGCTGACTTGTATTGTTCTCTCTTTTGTCTGTAAAGTTATGAGCTCTCTGGCTCAGATGTAGTTACTCCTATAAACAGGGCTTGTGACAGAGCCATTATGGGCAAAAGCAGAACAGAGTTTATTCCACCAGAGATTCTGAATGTTGGGGAAAAATATTTGTTCAGATAGATTTTAAAAAATTAAAGACCTCGTGCAGGAGGATTGTCAAAGAGAAATTTTTCTGGGATAAACAGGGAAGGTTTTTTCTTCTAGTGATTATTTAATATTTTCATGAAATGGAACAGAAGGTTGACCTGAGTCTTCAGGGCTTTCCAGGCTGCCAGGAAAGGGCCTGGGCCATTCCTCTTTCTGTGGGGTGGCAAAGCCCTGTGGAACTCTCCAGGGAAATGAGCATTTCCCAACGCCCATGGTGCTGCTTTAGCAAATGATCCCTCTGTCATGAACAACCCTTTCCCTGGAAAATTTATCCTCAGGCTCAGCTGGGATGATTATAGCTTCTAAGGGTATTAACAAATAGTGTTGGTTCTGGCTTTGTCTTAAGAAGGTTTCTATCACAATTAATCTTTGCCTACTCTCTATCCTTTCTTGTTTCTTGGAACATAGAGACCTTGCTATGAATATCTGTGAGTTTAAATATGAATTTCTATATGCACATATAGACCCAAGTGCACAAATGGACATTTTATCATATCATACCATGCTGCATCATGTAATTTAATACAATATTGTGTATCTGCAGTGAGAAGACACATTTTTCTGTCCTGGTTAGTCAAAGTGAAGCATCAGAGGTTAATTTCTTTCTGTCTGAAATTTGCACGAAGCAAGTTAGACACGACTTTACTGTGCCACGATAAACTTTGCATAGTATACCTTGTATAAAGGTAAAATACATTTTCCATGACTTAAACCTTTGTGGATCGGTGCTATGCTAAGGGCAATTAGATTTAACATCCCTGGAAGCTCCAAAGGCATTTTAAAGGACTCGCTCTTTTGTTCCAACTCTAGCACTCAAAAAGACTGAGACATTTTTGGAATAGGTTTTGATGGACTTATATGAAAATTTATATGACTAAGAATTGGATTTGTTCCTCTGGAATATTATGGATTATTTTTATGTGGGAATTACATAAGTGTGCAGAGCTGCATGCAGTTGGCTTAATGTAGCTAAAAATATATATTCTGATTTCCATTTGGAAAGGTAGCTGGATTTTTCCACCTTCCCCTCTCAGTGATGACTTTATGGTGTGTACGGGTTATAGATTACAGGAAAATTTGAAATGCATAGTAAAATCAAGGGGTTTAAAATGGATTAATATTTGATTATATCTTTGAGAAGATGAATACTGATGTGTGTCCTTCTCCACTCCTGATTTTGAACTGTGGTGAAATCCCTCACAAATAAAACTTATATCAGAGAGACCACCTGGATGTAAACAAGGACAGGAGTGGGCAGCACATGAGGAAGCAGAAATCTTTGAGGCCTGGGGCAAAGGCTCATCCTGCTTTCATCCCATGGCTCATTTGCCTCTGGTGCAGCAGAAATCACAAGGATTACCCTCACAAGAGAAAACTTCACAGAGCAATCGGAGAGCACAAGTGAGGAACAACTGCTCTCTGTTACATTACTCAAAGATACTCCATCTCTTCCTGCCTCTTCATCCTTTACCTCTGTCTCTCTCTTGCTCTCTCTTCATATGCATATACAGGAGAATTAATTTGACACAGTAGTATCCAAAAATATGCTTCTTGGAGAAAGATTTTTTCCGTCTGTTTTTTTGATGAAAGGCCTCATGAAGTGGAGGCTGAACTCTCCTGTTACAAAAGAGAACGCATTAGAAAACTTGATCCTTTTATTTTAAACTATTGGCTGTCCCACTTAACAGCAAAATTTGGTACATTTTCCTTCACCTTCTACGTGGAGCAACACCAGGTTACAATACCCCAAAAGATTTTAGGAAGTGGAATTGTGGTTCTGTGGGCAGCTTTGCTGTTCCTTTAGAAGGGTTTGTGTGATGACTGTACCAAGTGTTACTCTCTGAAGGGAAGAATGATGCAAATACACTGCAAGAGAGATGAGCAAAGAGTGTTCTTCTAAATTACCTGCACATTTGTGACTCACCTAGATCAAATACAGTATAAAATTGCAGAGCTGAAAGGATGCTTCCATCAGGTTTTTAAATGTTGTGTGAGATGGAACATGTTTTATGGCAGAAAACCCAAATTCTGCTTTTGTTTTGCTTCTTCTGTATGTTTTCTAAAATGGACATGTCACTTTGGCTGTATAATCTTATCATATTTAGATTTGATTTAAATCCCGTCTTTTCTCAGCTGTGCTTGCTAATGGAATCATTCATGCTTTTTATACAGTTGGTCTAATAATATTTTCCTCACTGCTCTCTGGCATTATTTTTTACTTTGTAGGAAGCATGGCAAAACTGGCAGTATAAATTGAGTCTGCATTTTAATGACATTGATGGTGATTTTTTCATGCATTTGGGTAAGGTGGGGTTTTTTTCCCTCTCTTTGTACCATGGTCATTCCAATATACTGGGCATGTGAATGACTGATTGATTTGCAGGATTCTCTAATAAGGAAGAAGACTTTTCTAATATTACTTTGCTGCTTGAGCTGCTCTGTTCATCAGAGCAGGCCATCAATAGAATGTCCATGAGATATCTTCATTCTTCTCTCTTTATTTTATAAGCAATGTACTCCAGTGACCTATGAACTTCTCTGTTGGAAGTCCCTGATCCCTCTTCAATACAACTAAAATGGTGTCTCCTGCTGGAAAGCACTAGGAGATGGTAAGTCAGTGACTTTCAGCACTTTCTGATAGAAAGATTTCTCAGATTTCAAATGAGGCTTGGTGAACAAACACCTCTCATTTAGTGACAGCATATTTTTTTCTGGATACACTTAGAAAGAGAGCAAATTATGAAATTATGGACTGTAGCAAGGTCTGTCTCCTCTACATTTTATACCTGCACAACCCCCTCAATGACTTTAGTGATGGTAGGGGAAGAGGCACAAGTGTGGCCCTTCAGAGTGAGTTTTCTTATTTTAGAGAGGGTCCAAGATGCCAAGTGCTACCTCAGGAGAGCAAAGCCTTTTACAGAGGCAGCAGATGCAGTTCAGCATTGCTCATTCTGTTGTGCTTCAACTCTGACCACGGAAGCGCGAGCTCTTGGGACAGAAAGTGCTCTGTTTACACTCAGAGCTTGGCATTTTTCCTAAGGGTACCAATTATAATGGTGTTTTTTGTGATATGGGCACACATCCATTATGAATTGGCTTGCACCCACCAACTCATTTTGTACAGGCCATGGAACATCCATCAGATGGCAACGATTCCCATTCGTGTGCAATGTTAAGGAAATCTAGATCATTACCAGCAGAATAATGAATTCCCTAGAATTGTTCCATTGTGCAATTATATGAAGTATGCTAAGAGAAAGGGCAGTTTCTCAATAAAGTACTCCTTTTTATTTTCCTAAACCACAGGAATGATAGATTATTAATCATGATTAATGCTCAGTTACAGTGAATTATAGTGGAGCAGTGCCTGGAAATCCCAGTCTGCTTGGTAAACTCATTTTCTTGCATAATAGGAAACTTACCTTGCATTTAAGAGAACCCAAACAGATGAAAGCAATGGAACCACCCATTTCATATAATTAAAACAAAAATTTAATAGATACATACATTCTTAGTCTGACACTCTTGAACTTTTTTTGATACTGTGCAAGCATCATTTGAGAAATACAATTGCAAACATCTTAATTGTTCCCATATTTTGCTTTCTTCCTGAGAACCAAAGTCTTCTAGAGCTCAGCTGTAGCACTCAGCCTGAATTCCTAAGCAGCACTAGAGTTAAGGCAGAGTTGTGAATTTCTGGACATTTGGAAGATGTTTGTTGTTCTAGTTGATGACTTCTTGAGAGAATATGAATGATCAAAGTACTTTAGGAAGCAGAGGAAAGTCAAATGAGGTAATACAATATATTTCATCCCTATATTTGGGGATGTACATGGGATAATTTTTGCCAGCCCCACATCTAAGGGACTCATTGTACATGGAGAGTAAGGCACCAGAATGACATTATGGAAGTGCTCATGGTCAGTCAGAGAACTTAATATCCTTTGAGATAACTGAACTTTAAATTTTTGGAAGCCCCCAGAGGCTTTTCCAGTATTTATCAAACATCAATTCCCCTACAGTTTACATCCTAATCCGTATTGTGTTCTGAGAACAGAGTGAAAGAAGGTGAAAAGACATTTTTGTCTCAAGGATGAGACTGCTGGGTCATTTCCAAGAGGAGATCCTTAGAGAGCATCCTGTGGTCCTTTCCTGTGGAAGGTAGCAGTGCAGCTCTCCGCTATTCTCTCTGTCTCTCTCTTCCCCCAGGCAATCTGTCAGTGCATTTCTGGAGCTGGGGAGAGGCGTCGTGTCGGAGCGCTGTTCCCGATTGCAAAACGGGAACTTCTATTTGTTGTTCTCAGGAGCTGGTTCCACGCGCTGACATCTCCCCGGGAGCACAGCTGAGTCCAACATGTTCCCAGCAGCCATCCACCCAAACGCCTCCCACTCCAGCACCCAGACCTTCCTTCCCAGTAAATAAAAAACACAGAGGCAGCCTCGAATTGTTCCAAGTGCTTTGGCTTAGCTGGAATGTCTGCCCATGTTCAGATCTGATAAATGGGTGTTTTTCTGCACCAGAAGTCAGTTTAGTGTGGGAATAGGATGGCTTTTCAAAGAGTTTCTGGAATAGTTAATGGGAAAGTCTGACTGACTTTCTTTGGTGTCAATATGTTTAAGTGTTCCTACATGTCATGAAAGTACAAAGTTGCAATTAACAACTTTAAGACAGAAAACAAAGTTATCATAAGCTGCTGATTCTACTGTGTTGTATGAAATAACATGTTTTTCAAGGTTTCATTGCTCAAAAAGGTCTCAAAAAATCTACTTCCTTAAAGCAGGAAACTGAGCAGTGTGCCCATGTACACTTCAGGCAAGGAGATACTGCTGCATTATTTAAAACACCACCAACAGCAGCTCTCAATATATCCCAGAGTGATTCCTTTCTTATTTCTGGGACATCCTGTCTAATCATGGCTATAATAATTCTGCCTTTGACCTTACCTGTGCCCTGTAATAGCCATGACCTCAATATGCCAACCTATGGATTACAATACAAAGAAATAATCTTTTGAATAATGATTCCTAGGAAAAAAAGTTGGAAAAAATTCCACATTTGTGCCAAAATCCCCCAGTCCAGTTCCACAGCTGAATGAGGCTTCACTTGCCATGAGTCATACTGGTGTGGTCAATGTGTTTTTTCTTTCAGACTCAGAACTGGAACAAGACATCCTGGCTTGAAAGGGAAAGTCCTCATCTCTGATTCCCTCACTGACAACATTTTGGGGTTTGCCACCCTCTGGTTTCCCGTCTTGGGCTCCATCCAGCCATGGCACATGAAATCTCCGATTTTGGAGACTGGCATCATGAGCAAGGACTGTCAAGGTACATCTTTATTAGTGCTTCTCTAGGAACTGGTATGTGGAACAAGCTTCCCTCTTTTCTGACTCCTAAATGCCTTGGTCAGAATTCTTAATCATAAATACCCACATACTAGTTTCTACCACAACCTGTGGTAGAAAGGACAGAATGATCCAAGCCTTTGTGGGCTGGTATGTAGAAGTGAGAGTTTAGCTTAGCTTTGGAAGATTTAAGATCAGAATTCCGTGTGAGAAGGCAAATTGAAGCATTAAAATTGCCCATCCCTGGGGTGGGTGACCCAAACCAGTGTCTCCTGGATGGCAGTGGGTTGTGCTGTGGGGTCTGGGTCCTTTAGGTGACTATAGCTCACAATGGGACTCTGTAAGAGAAGAAAATCTCTTCTATTCCCCACCAATGTCCTGGAAGGAGCAGTGAAATTAGTTCTGGGCTGCTTGCTGCATTCCTGAGGTCTGTTGTCTTCTGGTCACCAGGCTTTGTAAGACACCTGGAAAAAGGTTGTTAGTGGTTCTACTTCTGGCTTTCTGATTTTTTTGAAAGCATGAGTTTTACAGAAGGGGGATAAGGAAAGGTTATACACAGGATTTTTTCCCCCCATTAAATGTTTGTGCACCAGGACTCTGATTAATAAACAAGTGGCTTCAATTATTTTAGAAATGTTTAATATCCCAGTATCTTGCCCAGGATCCTTGTTTGGTATTCCACAGGCACTTCTGCACTGAGATCAGTGGGGATTTTGGGAGAAATTTTAGTGCTTATACAAAGCAAGCACTGACTTTGGTGTTAGTCTATAAATACCTAATGTGAGCAAGCAATTCTGTATTTTCCTCTGTACTTAATACCTGTGTTCTGCACCCTCAGGCTGCTGAATTAACATGTTTTTGTTGTCATATGTGTAATGTGCAACATGTATTTCCTTTTTATTAATCAGACCTGCCATCAGAAAAGAGATAGAGGGAATTTGAAAGCACAGGATAGATACTGTCATTTTGTAATCTTTTGTGCACAGGTGGACATGCCTGTTTGCACTAGAATAGGTGGCAATATTCTGTTTCTTGCAAAAGTCTTACAAATGGAAATCAAGGAAAGGAGCTACTGGCTATCTATGGGGGTAATTCTTCTCTGAAAGTGTGCAGTCAATTCCCATTTTGGCTAATTATACTTAAGAAACCCTTTCCTATAACTAATGAACAATAGGCATAACCTGTTATTACATAACCATGGGCCAGCACATTAATACACTGTCCAATTGCAGTACCCTGTGAAAATGCTTCCTCAACGAAATTCACTGGAGATTTTCAGTGACATTTGCTGTAATTACCAGTAGCATGGTTTCTAATTATTAATTTTTTTTTCTACCTATACTGGGCATATAAGAGTGTTTTAAGAGATTGAATAAATAAATTTTTAATTATAAAATGATGCTGTATCATAAATTATTTATAATAACCAACAATATGTAATACATGTTTAGGTATGAATCCATTAGGAAGATGAACTAATATATATATCAGTCTTAAAATAACATCCTAATTTTTTCTGTGTTTATGAATGGCAAAATTGGTGTTTAAAGCAATTAAAGGTTCATAAAAGCTTGGATTTACAGTGGGTAAAGCAGCGAGCACACTTGGCACTTAGGAATTCTGTTGTCATCTATGGCAGAGAAGACCCCTTTTTGTCCTTTATTGGTTTCAGCAGTTTGTGATATCATGCCAACATAGAGACCTCCAGGGAGGGAGCAACAAGATGCACATAGTCCTCATTGACAAAACCTCTGGTTATGATTAATATTAAAAAAAAAAATCTCCTTTGTAATCTGTCGGGTAGTTTTGATGAATTTTGTCAATTATTTTCCTATCAGCGATAGCAGACTTCAGAGATCTCCATGGCCAGCTCCAGGCACTCGCCGGTCTCATGGCAGGACTCAAAGAGGCTGCAATCAATGTCACAGTCACAGTTGCAGTCGTTGCTGCCGTGGTCTTCGTCGGAGGTCTGGTAATATCTATTGGATGGACAACAGGTATCTGTCAGCCAATGTTCACAGGTATCAGGCAGCATTATAAGAAAGTCCCAAAACTGGCAGAACAAGCAGGCCAGGATAAGTGTTGCACATTCATCTAAGAGAGAGGAAAAGCAGGGAGATGTAAGAACACATGTGAGCTGGGATTGCCCAGGTTTACGCCAGAAGTGAGGGGGTGGGCTAAAAATACATTAATGATAACTACTTCCATAGAGACAAGGGAAAAGTTTATTGTCTGTTTTAATTGCTCTGGAAAAACAACAGCTGTATGAAAAGAATTTGAATGGAAATGTTCTGTGGCAGTGAAATGCAGAACAAGGCCTTTAAACCAGATTTTATCTTCTCATGCCCAGACAGCAAGGAGGCTGAAGAGATACAAGAAGCTGGGAAGGGACACAGCCAGGAGAGCCGACCCCAGCTGGCTAGAGGGATAGTCCAGACCATATGGCATCAATATAAATTAGGCAGAAAACAAGCAGGGGTTTCTGCTCAGATAACTGACTGGGCATCAGTTGGTGAGTGGTGAGCAATTGCAATATGTATACCTTGTTTTGTATATTCTAATTTTTTATTTATATATAATATATATATTTTTTTCTTCCTCCCATGTAAAACCACTACATTGTCCTATTACACTGTATTTATCTTATCCCATGAATTTTCTTCCTTTTACCCTTCTGTTACCCCCATTCTGCAGTGGGGCAGTGAGTGAGGGGTTCTGTGGGGCTGAGGAAACCATGACACCAGCACAGGTGACACCGGAGTTTATTTTCATTTTCACAAGAGCTTGCACTAAAAATGTTCAAAGACTACCAAGGACAGGGAGGGAGAGCAGGTCTGGAGAAGAGCATTCAGAGAGGGCAGTGTGTCTCAGCTCATGGTCCTCCCAACTCCCCACCAAACAGGGTTCTCACCTTTTCATTCACAAATGTCAGTTTTTCAAAGGAGACAAAAGTTTGGAAAATAGGTTATGTAGGATGTGTGTCTGGAGCCAGTGAATATTCCTGAAAACGTGGTCACCATGACTAAAACTCTGTGCTATGTTTGTGCCCTCCCAAAATCAACTAATTAACTCCTCACCCCTCAGCCTCCAGCATCTGGGGAGGCTGCTTGGGTGCAGCAGGTGTGAGATTCCAATTGTGTGAATCCTCTTGGAGCACAGACCCAGACCTTTCCTTTTTTTTTTTTTTTTTTTTGTTCCTTCTTGTTTTTGGAAAGGAAAAATGCCTTCAACAATATGAATGTCTTTTCATTGCTTCTTTCAGGAAAGCATATGGTTATAACCACATTTCTTGCCCTAGGATGACTAACTGTGAACTCATTCAACTGCATTGGTTCTGTTGTGGCATTTTCTAGCTCACGTAACATGAAGTTCACTGCCAGGAAGTTTCCAGAATTATGCTTTTTTTTTTTTAGAAAGATTTCTTGATGAAAAAACAAAATTTAAAAAAAAATCATTCCAGCTTCTTTATTAAAAAGGCAAGGTAGCAAGAACAAATAGCATATGACTGAACTTCTTTCTAAATGGCATATCATCACCAATGTTATCAATTTTAATACTTATTTAAATATGTCAAGATCTATTTAGGTTCAGACAAGCACAACTAACTTCTAAGTCAGTCCTGTCAAATAAGAATGACTAGATTTTGGTGATACTCAGTAAGTTCATGCTTATATTTTTTCCTAGCTAAATGAACTGAAATAATTATAAAATTGAAACAGTTAATAAGGTGACACTACTGTATTTAATTGTATGAAATTTACACTGTAAAAAATGTAATCATTTTATCCAGTAGTTCTTGGTGTAATTAAGACTATTCTTTTTAGTTCTCTTATGTTTATGAAATTTCTTTCCTATACATAGATGTGAGAGACAGAATTCAAAGTTATGTCTCAATTAAGGATTTGGCAATTTTTTTCTCCATCTCCAAAGATCCATTTTTTTAATAACAGTTTTTTTCCCCTGAATATGTTAACCATAATGATGCTTATGTAATCTGGAGAGAATAGATAGGATTCTTAGGGCTTCATCCAGGAAAGAGAGCACACAAAAAGCGCAACATTTTAATAATAAAGTAATGTTTCAGCACAGACTCTGTGATGTGCAGTAAAGATGCTTTTAAATTCCCATCAGAGCACACACCATGAACTGTGATAATGGATGTAACACATTTCAAAAAATCTGCATGTGTGAGGCTTTTTGGTCCTGTTTTAAGTGGGGTAATGTATATAAATAATAGATATTAGCAATTAGACATCCATTCCTATGCATTCATTTATATATTTGAAAATAAATTAGCCACAAACTGCATAAAGGAAGATGCAATCTCTTGTTTTCCCCTCTGTTTTCCCTGCTGTTTGCCAAACGGCATTACTGCGTTTATCTCAGTGAGAACAATGACCTCAGCTCTCCTTCTCTACATTACTAGATTAATTAGCACAAAAGAAGAATTTATAATAATTTTTCTAGCATGCCTCATCTCTAAGTTTTCCTGCTCTAGTTTGGTGGCATCTGCTCACACAGATGATGCTCTGAACAACCCTGGTCCAAAGATTGCTGAAGCCTTTCTGGTCATCCTTGGTGAGACCTATGAGTGTTGTATTTGCTCTTATCTGAACCCTGGGAACAAAATAATCACCAATTTCCTCATCTATTGCTCTGCCTTCAGAGGTTCTCTGAGCAAACAGGATTTGGCCTTGTGTATGTGGAATAAGCAGTAAGTTGTCAGAGTGGAGTGAGCTGAGTATGCAATGACAACCACAAATCTGTCTTCCTTTGGTTTTCTTGGCTTCTATCCAGCCCTTAACATTATTAATTAAGCACAGATTGGGTTTTTTTGTTGTTGTTGTTAATTTCCTTCACATTTAGCTTTTTTAAGGAGAATGAAATCTGTTATTTGCATCATATGGTACACACCTGTGTGCCAGAAGTGGCTGAGAGAGACCTCAAGCTCAAAAATAGGAAGTGTCAGGACAAGAGGACAAGTTCCCTAAATAAAATAAATACTTCAGATCCTTCTCTGAAATTAAGCATATTCCAATAGATGTATCATAGACATCCCTTTTTAAGGATCTGTGACACAATAGAGATGTTAATGATTCTTGGAGAACAGGGCACTTTATTGTGTTGGTCTCTATTTAGAAATGCTTAATTTAGGAATTGTCAAATGATATGCACGACAGATCCCAGCTCCATTGGATATAACACACTAATCCATTATTGCAAAAGGCACTCAAAAGAAACTTCTGAAATACTTCGCAGAGCCTTTTTTTAACATCCACTGGAATAACCAGGAATAGATTTATCTGATACTGACACTGGTGCCTCTGTGCAAACTCTCATTGCTAAAGTACAAATGCTCTGTGGCACAATAAGCTCTAAGCTCCTCTTCTATGACTTTAGTATCACTGACAATTTAAGATCATCTTCTAGAAATTCTCATCTATCACACAAATGTCTGCAGGGCAACTTAACATTGCTTTTGGCGATGTTCTTGAACCTCCTGTTCAACATTTAATTTCGAGTTGGTTATACATAGTTCTTTTGCAGTGGGCATTATTTAGAAATCAGCTCAAATGTGATCTGTTTTATAAAACATACCGTCACTGTCTCTCTGATGTACTGATGCATCATCTTCAATGTAAGAGAATTCTCTGCATTTCTCCAGGGAAGCAATGGATGATCTGCTTGCATCTGACAATTTCTTCTCATTTTTGGTACCCTTTGATGAAGCGTCTGTGATGCTGAATTCTGCGACAGAACTCATAACAATACCTTTCATAGGCTTTTCATCTGTGTGTTTTTCATTTGTAAGCTGGTTATCTGGTGGGATTAGGAAAAAAAAGACTGTGATACCAAGGCAGAGATCTGAGAGAATAACATATGCAGAATTTTCAAACCTACAGTTGTTTACTTCCAAGGCCTAACCCTTCTCACCTAATGATTCCAGTCTCTTTACAGAGGTTTATTCATAGTAAAGGTATTTGTGAACTTGCCTTCTAAGGTTTTTTCTTAAACCCAGAGGACTTAGAGGCTAAGTAATAATTCATTTCCAGTGGGTGGGATCAGGTTTGGAAAGAAAACAGAACTATTGCCTCGGTTGACATCTATTTAGACTTTGATATCCTAACTTCAATTTCTGACATAAAAGAAGGCAAAACAATTATCTTGTTACTTTTCAGCTGCAACTTCATTTCCCTAAATTAACAGCCAACAACGTGCACGTGGGCAGTACCTGGATGCAGATGTGCCAGCTCACCGTGGCTCATAATCCTGTAGCAAAGACAGCCAGATGGTCTCTGTTTAGCATCCAGATTCCTTATTTCATAACTTCATCCCCACTTGCGTTGTTGGCCTGGAAGTCAACTAGGAGATGGGATACTTCACATGCTGTCAGCGTGCCAGAGAGGCAGCTCAAAAACCAGAGGGAGAGCTTAAAATTAAGCCCCAACTAGGGGAAAGGTTAAGAAGAGTTCTGAGTTCAATTTATTCTTGAAGAATTCTTCAGGCACAGATAAACATGGGTTGATATATAGTTTCACTCGATCTCTGAAGTGATCAAGTGGCCAAGAAACACAGTCATTCTCTCCATGGCGGGGATGATAAAACCTCATCAGTTCTTATCTACAGCTGATTAACTCCTGCACCCTCACATCAAGCACAGCCTCACTTTTTATCTCACTTAAATCTTGTGATATGCTTGTTCTTGAGCTATATACAGAAAATCAATCTTTACAAACTCCTCAGTTTTGCAAATACTGCTTTCTGAGAGGAACAGTAAGTGCTCTGAAGTGGCTCAACTGCACTTGCCTGCAAGGAGTCTGAAGAGAGGCCCTGCATATCTCTTGGTTTTTAGGTACCTTTGACTTCTGACCCATGTTAAAGAAAAGCCAAGGAAAGGCTGACAGAGAGTGAAACCTTGATGAGACTGCAGCTGTTCCCCCAGTATCCTTGCAGAGACAGGAGGAAATGTGGATGGGATGGATGGATTGCAGGTAAGTGAAAAACAGTGCAACCATAAAGCTTGAAGAGGGGGGAAGCAAAGATTTGAGAGATAAGTAGAGTTGTTTTGTGTGTCCAAAAGACACAAGCCCGACTTGTTAGCCAGGTGTCAATATCACAAATGGGGCCTGTTTGTTCACACTGAGAGCTACACCCAGCCTTAGCCTTTGGATACACACAGACCAAATCAAAAGGCTTAGGCAAGAATAACTATTATTTTCCACTTTCAAAATCTGCCCAAAAATGTAAACTAGATATGTTTTAATTCATGATATATTTGTTGAGTTTCCCAATTCTGCAACAATACAATGGCCCACAGAATGCACTTAAGCATTCAAGAAGCGAGACTGAAAAAAAGTCTGACAGAAGTAATCAGTAAATGCCAGACTGACATTTACTGTATCCACCGACTTCTACTATTCATACTTGGAGTCAATTTTTATTCTTGAAGTGCTGTTGAAGAGAAATCAAAACCAGAAATAGAAAGGCATAGACATAACCTGAATTTTTCAATACAGCACCATCAAACAAAAGGGTAACAAAAGCTGTCACTCAGGGACTCTTCTGTTTGTTAAAGCATACTACATCTTGGAAAATACAGTACATTTTAGTGTCAGACTCTTAGTTTGAAAAGCTCCCTTTCAGTAATGTTATACTTGTCTTGTACAGCTAGATCAAGTCTTCACGCAATCACTGTAACAAGCAACTTGCTATGACAAGCGAGATCCTTGCTTCCAGAAAACACTGCAGGAGAGGCTAAAGCAGTGTACAATTATAGGTCTCCATTTCATTTTTATGCAATTACCTTCAGTTCAGCTGTGGGTCCATCTACATTATGTCTTTTATCAATTTAATGTTTGCACAAAGTGTCTGAAGAAATAAAGATTGTGCTAGACCAGCAGAAAAAAAAAGGTGGTTAGCACTTTTTTCTTCCTCTATTATAGTTTGTTGGTGGATGGAACAGTAGTAGGTTGAGAGTTTGGAACAAATAGATGTAGCCAAATAGGCTTTAAAAATATATTACATACCACTTATAGTATTTATGATTACTGTTAAATGAGAATATAAAAAAATCCCAAATTGCAATTAGAAATGGGAAGAGGGTCAAACTTTGCAAGTCTCTTTTAAGAGCCTGTGTTCAGCTTCAAATGTCCACATATGTCTGTGTTTTTAATGTATAGAAATCAACCACTGAAGTGAACTTAAAGGGAAAAATAAGTGTATCATGATGAAGAAATCTCAGATTATTCAGTGTTAGACTGTTAGGCAGAGGCTGCTAAAGGTACACCCCCACAATGTGCCATTTTTAAATAGTATGAAGTAGCAACTTTCTTCCTCACATGGGGAAGCTGGGACTCGCCTCGGCTGTTGCAGTAGAAGACTGGGATTGTTCACCCATGTTTGTATTAAAGATAGTCTCAATACTCACATGGAATTTCTTTTTGCTTTTTCTTTTTGGAGTTGGGTGATTCAGATGGCTGACTACAAGTGTCTAAATTCATGGAAGCACAAAGTAAATCACTTTGCACTGATGCCAGCCCCAGATCCCTCTGGTTAATGGGGAGGAGCAGTGATACCCAGACTGGCATTTGCAGTATGCCCCCTGACCTCTATTTCTCTTCACTGGCTTTAGGCACAAACCAGCATCCTGCAGCCCTGGAGAAGAGGAGTCTGCAGTTTCCCTGCATGCTTCTGAAATTAGATTTAGTATAGAGGTATACGAGGGCTCTAAGTCTATTTTTGATAAGGGACAGAGGGTTTAAGAGGAGCTCTGTTCTGCTGAACAGGGACTGCAGCAATGCAGGTAATCCAAGCAGCTCTTGGAGCAGCTGTTTAGGAAGAGACTCCACTGAAGGAGAAGGAGAATTGATCTCTGACCCTCCTAGGGCTCATCCACCTCTTACAGGCAAAGGACAAGGGAGCCTGTGTCTCTGCTCAGTGCTGGCATTTACTCCAAATCCATCCTGGCAGCGGCCCTTTGTCTCACACCCCTGTAGCAAGGAGTCCCAAGGGTTAATGCTAAACTGTGTGGAAAACTGTAGCAGTTTAGGACCTGTAACTTTTTAATTTTCCCCTGAGGCATGTTGGTGTGTGAGTGCAGCATTCATTATCCCGTGCCCTGCTGTCGCTACCTGTCTGTTTAATGTAGCACATGCTCATCACTGCAAGAGCTGTGTGCCATGTCCATTCAGTCCCCAGGTGACACAGGCAGAGCTGCATCAGACCTGATGGATGAAAACTTGTACGTATGAAGGCTTGATCTGAACACGCTTGGTTCTCATAGAACCATGAAACCCAAACCTCAGGGTTTGACAGCAGTGCTTCAAAAAGGCAAAAGAAAAACAAAACACTTTTTCTTGATCATTTAAAGGATAAAATGGTCTGCCAGGGAGGGAGTATCTCTGCATGAATGGGGACAGCATCTTACCTGGATGGTCCTCGCTGCTCGATGTCACCCCAGGGAGGGCCAGTAGAGGCAGGGAGCTGGTGCGGCGGTCTTGGTGGAGAGAAGAAAACAAAATTGAAGAGGGATAAGTGTCAAATGAATGTGGTTTGGCACAGCTATCACCCTCAGCCACTTAGTGACAGTCATTGACTTCAGGAGTTGTTGGTCTGAGGTCAAACAGAAGCAAATCTGCTTCCTTGCTGTGGGAGGTTACATGGCATGGGGCGCTGTTTGTGTTTCCCTCTGTCTCTTTTCAGGAAAGGAAGCAAAAAATAAACTGCCAAGACAGAAAGTTTGACCCAAGAAAAGGTGAAGAGGAATCACAGCAAACACAGCAATTCAGGTAGGTACAGAAAATTTGAGAGCTGGGAGGTCTGAGATGAAATGTGGGGCATCCTCCATGCCCAAACACCTCAGAAAACTTAAATGAGGATCCCAAACCATGAGTACAGGGAGGAGAGAGGAAATTTAAGCCCAAACTCCAAGCTTCATGGCTTGTCATTCTTGGTGGACAAGATGCCCAAGGTCCATGTGGTGGCAAGCCCAGGTCCCCAGATGGAGCAATGCTGAGCTCCTCCACCTCGGATGCGCCTGCCAGGCTGTTTACTCCATGCCTAAGGCTTGGAGGCTTAAATCTCCTTTCCTTCTCTCTCCAAGTGTCAGGGAGGCAAAGTAGGAGGGGGTGTGGGACTATCCCAGCAGTGAGTGCAGCAGATGGAGCAAACTCCATGGGAGCTGCTGTTGCCCACATGGAGAGGCCGGAGGGAGCGCGGGCGCCGTGGCCCATCAGAGGGGAGCTGCTCCAGACCCATATATCACAGGGCCTTTCAGAGATTCGTGCCCATTACATTTTGCTGAGCTCAGGCAGAAGGATGCAGGGGATTTGGAGACTGTTTATTTTTGTCATGAGGAAACAGGAAATAGTACACAAGGCTATAAATATATCCCGGGCTTCAGATGACATCATGAACTCGTGCAAGTGCTTCACTACTGATTTACGATGATGGACTGGTAATTCACAGGAGCTTTGGGTTTACTTTATTTTGCTGTTGCAGTAACAAAGCTAATGGTGCAATCCCGGGAGGGGGTATTTTATCAATAGTGAATTTTTGACCTCATTGCATACATTGTAACTTCATGAATTAGTGACCCAGCTAACTGTAAAGCCTTCTATAGGCTTATTGTAAATCTATCACAGGACTGGCAAAAACTTTTGGCCCAGATCCTAAGCTCTGACAGGCATGTGTTGATGGACTGCATAGCAAGCACTTCCACTAATATTTCTCACTAATTATGCCATATATTAAGAAAAAATGAATGAAGCCAATGTTTATATGCCGCTTTAACTGCTTTTCATATAAGAAAGCAACACAATCCCTAATAAATTTTCACCTTCAACATTTCTATTCATTATAATTTTTACCATGATGAATGAAGTTAGAACTGGAGAGGGAGGGGGTTCATCTTGAAATCTGTTCAGTGAATGACTGAATTTACTTCCCTTCCCCAACTTGTGTCGAGGAAGGAGGGAACAGATGGACACAGGAAGAAGAGGGAGGCGAGTGCGGAACGAAGGAGATGGGTGAGGAACAGATGGAGTCAGGAGAAAGTGAAGAGGAGAGTCAGCAAGGATGGTAGAAAAGTTTTCCACTTGACCTTGAGTTGAAATGAAGATCTGCATGCAGCATGGGGCAGCTAGCTTTTTGGGTTGCATCCTTTTTTCTCTCCATGGCACTTAGCTATAAGGTCTTGTGGGCCATCCCAGCAGCTCAGTGCATCCCAGGGGACCTGCAGAGCCAGGAGCTGGATTTTCCCTAGGGGTCACCTGCTGCAGAAGGGCACCTGCACTGTGTTCAAGTCCTGTAATGGTAATGGCAAGGGAGAACTGTGCGCCAACACAGGAACAAAAATGGGCTGGGATGTTGTAATTCTCCCAGGCATCCTAGTCAAGCCAGAAATTGGAGTTTATAATTTTGAAGAAGTGTACTACACCCAGTTTGTTAGGATCCAATGGCCAAAATACTCAGAGTAATTTATGATTTTACCTGCTTGAAGCAAGACATTTGAGATGGCCTGATTTTCAGAATATGCTGAGCATCTGTGTTTTGATGTGTATTGAATTATATATCCCAAATCACTAGTAAGTCCCGGAAAATCTTGATTGTATTCTTAATTCGGTTAAATTGCCTGCATATACTCCACTGGTTCTGGCTTTGCTAGCTAAAGAATGGAAGAGGTGAAAGCTAAATATTGGCCATGTGTGTCATTCCCTTTGAAGAAAATGGGAGCCATGTGCACTCACCTAACAGCAATGTTTGGCCCCAAGTATGATTTCACAGCTGGGCCCTAACTTCAGGAATGCCAAAGCACTAAATGACTCAATTGGAGTAATCTGATCAATGCTGTATTTTCGCTGTGGATTTAAATTGCACACACAGCAAGAGCAGAGTTGGTTTTCTTCTCTCTCAAAATCACTTTTCTCTGCAGACTTGATAGCATAAATATGAAGTATTGCTCTCATCACAGAAATAAGTGAAATGGCAGAAAACGTATGTCAAATGAAATGCACAACATTACGTCCTTTTTACTTTTTGGAGGCTGTTTAAGAAAACGGCTTCATTAATTTTGACTGAATAAAAGGTTCCTTTAAGGGATTTCAATAGGTGACATGAAAAATGTTAATACGAATGATCAAGACAATGGAGGTTAAAACTGTTTTGAAAATATGTTTCTTTTATAGATCTCGGCTGTTGGAAGAGTTACAGAATAAATATACGGTAGTGCTGACATTCAGTGCTGTTTCATCTTAGCAAAGAGTTTTTAATAAAGAAAATTCTTTTCAAGGAATGCTTTCTGCAGCCAGTCTTCAAAAAGAGGTTTTCCCCCCCCTCCCAGTTTAATAAAATTAAAGTAATTTATGTCATATTGATATGTCGATATGTTTTTCAATAAACTTTTTCACAGAGATTTTTTTAAAAATTCTCTTCACTTTAAAAATTATAATTATATGTCTTCCTCCCACTTTGAAAATGGCACAAGGTGCTCATTTGCAGAGCTCTACTGTTCAAATCTTCACTGAGAATAGAAATGTCATGACTCAGTTAACAATGCTTTATTATTCACATTGATCTTTTTTTATAGTGTTCTTTATCTCAAAAACATTGTAAATCAGATATCTTCCTCCCACTCTTTTGTTCATTTGCAAATTTTTATTATTCTAGTTTAAAAAAGCAATGGAGTGTCAAGAGTCAGTGTATATTGTTTATGTTCTTTTTTGCTTTAAAATTACTTTTAACTATAAAAAGTAAGATGTATAGCAGGGGAAAAAAAAGCTGCATTTAAAGATGCTTAAAAAAGAATTGAAGGGATCAGTGTGAATTTTATGCTGTTCTCTTACACCTTGCAGTTGTAAAGACTTTGCAAGAAGGGGGACTGAGCAATTTATGAAAAGGTTTTTATGTGCTAAGTCCTTGTTGCATCAGACATCATCATCTGTGTTAAAGGCTGGACATAATTCATGCCCTAAGTGACCACAACAGCAAAATTCCCAGTGTGTTCACTGGCTGGGCCTGCCCAGAGCCCTTCCTGTCCATCGCTCCCTGTCACAGCCTGGTGCGAGGCCCTCAGGAGCCCTCAGGTGATGAGCACCAAGATAAATCTCTGAATTGTCACAGGAACCTCACAGCTTTGGTACCAGTGCTAACTGCAGCAGAAACACAACAGTAATTCATCAACAGGCAAGGTAACCCCTGAAACCCATGGGGCTGGATGTGGGATACAGCTGAGCACCTTTCAGGAGAGCCTTATTGGAGCCTTCAGGTCTTCTTTGTAGATCAGCTCTCCCAAATTCCCCTTCAGTCACTGTTTTCTTTCGCTGTCATGTTTTTCTTTAGGTCCATATTTCTGTCCTGGCAGTTGTGACTTTTTGAATGGCTTCCATGAGATAAACCTATTACAGGAATTGGGGGTAGTCCAGGGAGCAGCAGGATCTCGTGGTATTTCACATGCTCCTTGCTGTTAGGTAATTTTTTTATCATCTTTTCCCTGTTTTGAATTTTATGATCAGAGCATCCTGGCACCCTGTTGTTATTCCAGCAGGCCTTGAAAGAGATCATCCTCTCTGGGAGTCACTGAGATGGAATGGCTATACCTGAAGCTGTATTTAAGCCCCAGACTGGATTTTTTTGGGGGGTCTTATTGAAGTATAGAGTGGTTTGGGTTGGAAGGGACTGAAAGACCATCTAGTTCAAGCCACCCACCATGAGCAGGGACACTTTCCACTAGACCAGGTTGCTCCAAGCCCTGTGGAAAGTGGCCTTGAACACTCCAGTGATGGGGAGGACCTTGTGGGTGTGTAGTGGCCCTATTATAGGAAACAGCCCTAAAAAGTCTTGTAAATGAAGCTAAAGTCTGCTTTCCAAATTCCTTTGTTTCTTTCTTTTTGTTTTAAACTGCACTCTGCTGACATTTGCTAAAAGCAATAATTAAAAAACTCAGAACAAGTCACAAACTGAACCTGAACTGAAATCTGTCCTTCTCCCTCCAAGTGGACTGCTTAGCCATGTTTGTTTTTATTAATGTCAGTAGGTCACCCCAATCACCATGTGTCTGTGCCAGTCCCTGTCCTCTTCCCAGGCTGGGATTTGGGATTCACAGCATCACACAGAGCCCCTGAGGCCACCCTCTGATGGGGCTGCCTGCACACCCCTCATGGACATCTTCTTGTTTTGCAGGACTGACTCAAACCTCTCAAATTCTCTTCATTCCTCACTGCACAGAGTGAAACTGGAAGGTTTGATGCATTGTCCCATTTGAATTGACCGTACTGTTTTGAAAGCAGAGAATAAACAAACTTTACAATTGTTAATGTTGTTGTTGTTGCCTTGATGTCACTGCTGCATTAATTCACTCTTCCTTCCTCTCATGGTTAATGACTCACCCCACAATGAGGTTAAGGTTGGCTGCCAATATGACCAAATTTCAGAAACAAAATCCTAACCTGAGCTGAGTAGCCAGAAGTGGACAGGGCTTTACTTAATACACAGGCACAGTAGCTAAAGGTAGGTGTCACCCATGTACATCCTCATGTAATTACTCACTTTTTAGCTGAGGAAATTTATAGGTAATATAAACCAGAAAATGCTGAATTTATTACAAAAGATTTTTTTTCCATGTAAAACTCTGTGTCATTAAATTTGGAAAGCACTTAAAATTCTCAGTTTTATTTTTGGTAATCACTATGTATTGAGAAGTGAAAATATCAGAAGGATCTCTAGGCAGAATTTGTGAACTTTCCAATGAAAAGACAGCACAGTGTCTTTCTTTTGTGTCCCAAGGTCCTTGACAACTGTACTGCTTTCTGAATGACACAGAAGTTGTGTGCCAAGAGTTTATTCCCAAAGCAGGCATTACACACAGTTATGGTCACAAAGATATCCTTGCACAGCATTAATGCCAGAGCTGCTCTGAGACTGTCAGCATTTTCATTTGGTGGGGGGAAACACCAACAAACCCACATATATTAACACCATCAAACCCATATATATTCTTAAAATAAATCCAAACATTTTAATGCTGTGAAATAGAGCTGCAAATCACAGAAGATGCAGCTTTTCTCACAGGTAGTCCTTAGAGCTCTACTGGTGGTAAATTGACACATGATAATATAGGACTACAACTCTCCACATCTTCTAATACAGTATGAAAGTTTTCTTTGATCCCATTGGTGAGTGGCAATCTGTGAGTCTTATGTCTTCTATGAAACTTTTCCAGCAAACACTTCCATTTGTTTCCCTCTTGCCTGCATGCTGTGCTGGAACACAACTGGGAGCTGGACTTGCGCACTGTAATAAACATTATTAATCTTATTGCCATCTGAGCACCTCCCCAGGTGTTGCAGAACAGGCTGTGCTGGACCGTGCTGGAAAACTACTTATTTATCTTTGCAAGGGCTTGATCCTGTACCACCAGATGTCAGAGAAAACAGTTCCAGGGAGCTCAGATCAGGCTCCAAACCAGCCTCCAGTATGGTGGCCTTCTCTTGGTTTCCTTGCTCTTTTCCTCAGAAAAAGGCACAGACAAAGCAATCAGCAATATCTGAAGCTGAAGATGTATCATACTGTGCATCTTTTCACAAATCCTTTTTTCCCCCTGCACCAAAGATGCAGAACATCTATTCTGGGGGCAGACAGATGACATCCACTGTTACTTATGTATGTAATAAGTACTCTTAAAACGGTGTAGTCTTGCCGGCTCTGGCAAAGGCAAGCATGGTAAGTGTTCTGCTCACAGCACTAAACACACTTCTCTCACTGTGCAGTGGAAGAATGTGTTTAAACTCGCAGTCTATCACTATTCCTGGATAGTGTAGGAGAGTCAGGAACACTCAAGATGTCTTTTCCTGTGTATATTAACTTGTTCTGAAGAAAATAGTGTTCTTAGAAAACACGACTCTTATGGCAGAAGAAAGTTTCCTTCATGACTGTGCTACAAAGGTTTCCGAACAGCTGCTTGTTCCTTTGGGTGCATGAAATATGAGGTTCAGCCTGCTCAGAAGTGCAAACACGTAATTTCTTCTCACCGTGGCACCTTCGCTGCGGTCATTTCCACCTGGCTTTGTGATGCTGGCAAGCGCAGCAGTAGCACAATGTCTGCATTGTGTGAGCTCTTGGAGGAGAGCTGTAGAGCTCCACAGCCCCAGGGAAATGCCAGTCTCCCTAGATCTGTCTGTTTGTCCTGCTTCACCAGGAGCTGCATTCACAAGGAGTTTTGTTATTCTAATGTGGGCAGTGAACACCAGAGTTTCAGGTGTTGCTGGACGGTAGCACAACTTTCACCTGTCTGTGCACAAGGGCTGAAGGGTTGTTGGGCAACCTTCAGCAGGCTGGGCTTCCCAAAGCCACAGGAGTGGCACCCCTTGTCCATCCTCCTCAGGGACAGGTGAGAGCCCAATGCTCTCCCCAACACCCTCTGACATCAAAACCATCACTGAAGTTTTGCACAAGGCTCAGGTGTACAACCACATCCAAACGAGGAGGCCACAGCCCAGGCCCTGATCGGAAGAAGATGTGTCAAAGAAATGGAAGAGGTTCCACTATTTTAACACAGATTAGGCAAAATCTAACCCCCATTAATCCTTCATAGCAGGGCCATTGGTTTGTTCTTTTTCAATCTGTTCTGTATTCAAAGCAAGCACAGTTTTTTCTGTCGCTATACTGCTATTGTTAACAACTATAAATGTATTAAAAACACAGGGGCATTTTAGTATGTGTATTGTGCATAAGAAATATTGTTACATGACAAGCTCCAATTGGCAAGTGAAAAGAGGTTTTATTGAAGGAAATAGCAGTAGCAAACAGTGAACTATGCAGAATAATGGTAATTGTTCCTTTAACATTGGCAGCGCGCGTTCACTTAATATGACTGCTCCTCTGTCTCTGCCTCATCCAGACCCAGAGGACCTGTTAGACAAGCAGGCAGCCACCTCTCTCTGGGATCAAGCTGTCAATGCAAACTTGCTTTCTTTCTATTTCTCCGAGCTAAGCTATACCCCCAGAGCTCCCGAAGCTTTTCCTGAGTGAAAGCTTTAAAAAAGCTCCATTCTAAATTACATCACACGAGCTGTTCTCTTCAGACTGACAGAACAAAAGCAGGAGGGGGGGGGGGAAATGCCAGAAGTACCATCTGAATGACTTGAGTTGCACAGGATGCTTTACCTCCTCGTGCTTTATCAGAGCAGGCAAACATCTTGACCTTGCCCACCAAAGCCTTTGAGTAGAGAAAGTTTGCATCATGTGTGCTTCCAGTACAAATAGAATCACAGAATGGTTTGGGTTGGAGGGGACCTTAAGGATCATACTATTCCAAGCCCTCTGCCATGGGCAGGGACACCCTCCAACAGATGAGGTTCCATCCAGCCTGGTCTTGAACATTTCCAGGGATGGGGCATCCACAGCTTCTTGCTGTCTTCACAATAAAACATCTCTTCCTAATACCCAGTCTAAACCTACTCTTCTTCAGATCTAAGCCTTTCCCCCTTATCTACCATTTCATGCCTTTGTCAAAAGCCCCCTCCCAGCTCTCTTGTAGGGCCTCATGAGGTATTGAATCCATTGGGTGTAGGTTTTGATTGCAACAACGGGGTCTTGAGTGTCCATTCCTAATGGGACTGAGGTGCTTTCTAAAATTTTTGGATGATGTGGTTTCTAACACAGCCAGCTCATTGCTACTGGAAGAGCCCAGCCTGTGGGTGCTGCCCAGCCTGGTGTACTCATCCTTTAATCAGCAACACCCCAATTAATGGTCATGGTGAGCACTGCCACGGGCCACTGCCAAAATCTGAAAGGTCTCTTGAGTTGGCTCCATCTGGGATGCTCCAAATGACATTTTCAGAAGTAATTGGAGCAGATAAGCATTACCCACTTCTGGAGTGGCTGGGTAGAAAGCAGATAAATTGGCATATCTCCCCATTCTAAAGGCTTTCAGATGGTGTTAATTGGTATGAGAAGCCTCAGTTAGGAAAACATCCTCAGCTGGGAGGGGAGGGGGCCACAGGCCTTGCATCTCCTTTAGCAGATAAATAGAGGAAAGAGGGCAAACAGCATCATGGCAGTTCTCCAGGTAATGTGCAAAATTAGTAGCCCTGGAAAGGAGGCAGCTTAAGGGCTGCCTGATAGCAAAGTAATCAAGTGAGATCCTGCAAGTGGGAATAAGCAGCATTTTTGTGGCTCTTAAGCTGACCCTTTTGGGGTTCTTACTCAATTTTCATAAGAGAATGGTGGTGAGGTTATGACCTCATTCTCATGCTCTAAAGCTTTTAGGCCTCTGCACAGCATTTTCGTGTTTGTACTGCTGTTTTGAGTAAGCTTAAAAACGTTTCTTTAGCATCATTAACATAAAAAATAATCTCAATTTAAAGATGGGCTGAAAGCTGAACCAATGAAAAATATTAAGGAAAAAGTGTTGCTTTCATCCCCCAATGGAACTAGACTTACTGAGCTAATTTTTTTCATGGAAGGTGCTACTTCAGTACCTGAAATGATGCCCTGCTCTAAGAGCTGAAAAGGTGAGGGGTTTACCTGAGTGTCTAAGGGGCTGCCCAGTTTGAAAAAATAATGGAAAAAGAAAGTTTCACTAAGCAGGAGAAGCTTCTCAGCTGGTGCTGTGCCTTTGTTATCTACATGGGTGTTTTGTGAACACCTCAAAGCTGTATTGTTATCAGAGGAGAGAAAAGTCAAGCTATGTCCCCTAATTAACTTCACAAGTATGATAAAAAATAATTCCTAATAGGAGTTGGCAGATACCCCTTCCCTTTAGTTAATGTCCTGTGGCCTCTCACTGAGATGATCTTGGATGTGTTTTCCAACCAAAGTGATTCTATAATTCTGTGTTTTCCCCAGGGAATACAGCAATTTTCATGCAGTTGACACAACCTGTCTTACCCAAAAGGGCAGAGACTGCTTGGGGATCCTGAGTCACTGATGCAGCATTGAACCCCGAGTTTCTGAGTGAGTAAAGTTTGTCTTTTGCTGTCTTGTTTTTTTGGTAGCCCATGTCTGAGTTTTCTTTATGCACCTGACCAGTGAAATGAATCTGCCTCAGTCTGTGAGGGACATCCTGATGCCCATTAAAGGTGATGGAAATGTTTGGCTCAAGGGCAAACTATAGCAAGTGTTGTATCTGATACCTGCGCCAAAATGAAAATCTTAATTATGTAAAACCTTCATTAACCACTGGTACTGAACTGTATGCTTTGTCTCATCTCTGCTGGTATACAGATAAAGATGCTGGACTTTTGAAGGTTGTGGAATAAGTTATTAAACATAACCCTAGTCTAGTTTTCTGAACCATGGGTTCAGGATATTTTGAAAGTTCAAGTTTAGTTCACCCATCTTTATTTCTCTGTTTCAGCATAGCAATGCTTCCTATCTTTTTAGTTATTCTAGGCTTTTGCATTGCCTTTCACTACCATGACCTCTGAGAATCTCAAATTTTTAACTGGCAAAGTTGAGAACTTGGTGATGCCTGTAGCACTGTGCCTTTCTGCTCTCTGTGGAGGGGAAGATGTAGTTCTCATCTAAATGACTGAATGCTTGGGAGGCACTGGGATCCCGATGGGTGTGGGATTTTGGGCCACACAGAGGCCACAAATATAATGTTTTGCAGTTTCTTTGGTAAATCTTGATCTGAATACAAATTGTGTCTCAAGTTGTGCTTCTAATAGTGCTAACCAGTAGCTTGCCTTGCTATAAAAGGAGGAAAATGTTATCTGGAAATAACTTTCAGATAACAGGCAGGGGGCCATATTCCCAGAGTCAATTCCAGCATAGCTGGACAGCAGGGAAGCTTCTTGTGGCCTGGGGACAAGTGTGCTTGTAGGGAAAGGCTTGTGAGTCTCTGACACTTTGCCTCAAGCAAGACATGGAGTCCCTGGGAAGCTGTGTGTCTGAGGAGGGATTAATTTGCTTCTGCCACCGTGCAGACCACACTGCCCTCTGCTCCCTGCTTGATTCACAGCCTGGGCTGCTCTGCCTGGCTTCAGCCTTTTTGGGGGTGGACTCAGGGAATGGCTTATTCCCATCTGGATTGAGATGTACTCTGAAATCTGTAGATATCATTTCTCTCTTTTATTCTCCAAGAATGTGTAAGACAAGCTTTATGTTGTCTTTGAGCTTGCTAAAAAGGGAACAGAAATTCATGCCTTTTTCCATGTGTTTATTTTGAGTCACGACTCTTCTGGGAAGGGTGATTTGTTTGCCTTTCCATGACAAATGACAATGGTTTAAGTTGCATCTCTGCCAGCCTCTTTCTAAGTGGTTTCAAGCAGTTTACTTACAGGGATTATTTCATCTGCCACAGAGCATGAGGCTGCTCTGAGGTAGTGTCTAACTTGCACTGAACAAAACCATGGAAAGTTAGCTTAAGGCAGGAAATTTAAGGTGTTCCGGAGACAGTAGGCTCACAGGAGCATGAAGTGATGGTTTACAAGAGTTTTGCACTTGGATAAAAAAGAAATTATTTGACTTTTCCTCTCCTGATAAGCACCAGGAAGACCAGGAATGTCTTGTAACATTGGATGTGCTGACTGCTTAAATTCTGACTGTCCCTCAATAAGAGCTTGTGCTATTTAACCCCCTATAAAGTGGGAACATTCAGTACCTAAGCATACATAATTTGGTACTAGAGTAATTGCTGTAAGTTAATATAGGCTTCATAAATGTCATTGTCAATGTCTTGTGGTTGCCTTGCTGAGCTTCTGAGAGAGTCTGAAATTTCTATGCAGCAAACTTCTCCAGCTCTCACATCTTGTGGTCACTCGTTATCTGCAGCAGGAGGGTCAGACTTAGGAGACTGCAGCTTCTTTCCAGCCTGCAGGTTTCCTCCCCCTTCAAGTCTGTTTTTTACTCCTGCCAGTACCCTGCCTTCTGTTTAAAAGCATTAGTAATACCAAATAAAGCTAAAGACGCTTGCTATAACAACTAAGTTGTTTCCTTTTTAATCAGAGCACATGCTTATGCCAGGTTTGGCATGAAGAATCTGTGGAAGTGTTTGGTTCAGGGCACAGTAAGCTGATCATTTGTTAGAAGTAGTGCATTACATATAATTTTGCTTTTAGTGGTACAATGTACTGGGAGGTTGGTACAAGCATTGGTAATATAATTTTTGCTTGGTTGGAGGTGGTTAAAACATAAAGACTAGGAAATAATTCTATTGCCATGTGTGTTGAATTGTGGTTTGGTCGCAGCAGTTGTCTGCAGCTAAGTGGCCATCAAAACCTTTCTTGGGGTGGCAATAAATTATAAAAAAATCTTCTGAAAATATCAGTTTTCAAAGAGCAAAAGATGCAGCAATTATTGTGACACAGGTTTGCAGTCTGTTTCTGATTATCTTTTTGGCTGGAGAGTTGGGGTTTCTAATTGTAAGGTTAAGGAATCCTTTTTATCTATCTCTTGCCTCCTAATCCTATGCTAGACAGTATTGATTTCTGTGCCTTTTGTCTTCTGGGGAAGGAGACAATCTCTGGCTCATGCGAACATCTTGTTAGAGTCTGCTGAGGATTAGGGGGTGTGACAGTTTTCTTGCTGAGCCTTTTTATTGGGGATTTTTATGCCTGCTTTTCTGGGAGGTCTTTGAAATGTCTTTTATGTAGCAATCATTTCACTCTTTCTTTGTTGTCTCAAATGCTGAGGCTGTATTCTTCTCATCTGTTCCTGTTTATATTCCATACTAGCTGGTCATAACAGTTTAGCTTGAAACTATCATCACACCGTGTGCTTCTGAATCACAGGAGTGTTGCTAACAGCTCTAGGACGACTGCAAATTTGAGGGTTTTTTTAGGGCATCTGAAGATTTAGCATGGTAGTTTAGTATGAAATACTGATAAAGAGGTTCCAGATGAAAAACAGTCTGGGAATTGGATTTTTCAAGCATCCTCAGCCAGGTATAGGCCCTTAAAAATGCTCCTGCTCTAATGAGAGAAGTCCCCCTTAGGGTGGTGTTCATCATTCCAGCCCTACCTGATAGGTAGGATTGTTGTTCAGTCTTGCTTAAACTCCTACAGAAATCAATGGAAGACAAACCCATCCTGCTGCATGTCATCTCACCTGGACTGAAGAGATTAAGCCAGGAAAAAATTGCTTTTTTGAAAGTCTGGTTTTGTCCCTACTCTCATCCTTTCTCCCTGCAGTTGGTTATAGATAATTATTCAGACCAGAACCCAAACTTCTCTGAAGTCAGATGATTGACTAATCCTGGCCAAAGAAATGAAGGAAACTCAGCTTTTCATAAGGTTCTTCATCTCAGTTTCAGGAAGTAATGGGTTCAGTCAATGTACTGCAATACAGGTAAAGCAGTAGATTATGTTTCCTAAAATTTTTATTAAATCAGTGCTTCTCTATCTTGAGTAGCTATCTTAAAACATATGGACTTCTCATATCTTTTAAAATGAGATGATATTTCTGACACTATGTAAGTTCAGGTACCAGCTGGGCAGATCCCAGATTTAAGGTTGGGCAAGGAGCCAGGGTTATGTAACCTTGCTGATAATGAAGATATGAGAGACAGGTTTCTGAGACATTCATAAGGGAAAACTGGTTGCATCACCTTCCCCTTAGATAAGATTGCAGTAAAAATTTTGGTATTGTGACTTCATTACCAAAACTGAGGGTCTGATGTGCACAAGATGCTGTCTCCAAGTATTAATCTAGCTAAAGTCTTCTTTATTTCACTAAACTGTGTGTCACACCTTTGTAGAGGAAAAAGCTACCTGCATACATGCTTACTTTTTGCTGCAATAAATACTTTCCTGAGAGCTGGTTTCCTTTTTTCTCTCCCTACCAAAAATTTGCCCCATATAACAGCACTTCCCTTTGTGTACAGCCTCTCTAGCCTAATTTTTAGTGTCAAAAGCCATATTTAATACAGTTCAATTTCACACATAACCACAAACCCCATTCTTCCAGATATGGCCTCAGTTTATTTTATATCACACATCTTTTTGTTAAGGTATTTTATGCATAGCATAATATGCAATGATACGGCACTGATGTTTATCAAAATTGTTTTACACTGTACTTATTTCTATTCCTGTCTTTTGGATCAAGTACAATACAGCTGCAGATTAATACCACCTTTTAAAAATGGCTTAATGTGTTTATTTTCTTACCACATTCACTTCATCCACTAACTTGTTATATGGATTATATTTAATGGGAATCTTGTGGGACTATCAAAGGGCATTTATTTTCTATTGAAATAACAATTAAGATAACACTCAACTAATATAGTAATCAAATAAACCTGACAAATAACAAAAACTTTTTTAAAGCTGCAGAGGCATGCTAACAAATCTATTTGATCAATATATGGGATGTGAAAAAAGAGGAGACAAGATTGACTGATGAATAAAATGGAACTGACACAAATAGGCTGACAGCCAGTCGCAAGTCTCTTTAGGGCAAATGCAATTAACTTAGAATAATAGACTCAAATTTGATGGTTAGAAATGCATTTTTATTAACAATCACAGCCTGAATCATTATGCACTCTTATGAATAAAATTGTAGTTATACTGAAAGTCTGTGTATACATGTACGTACAAAAAAGCCTTGTTGAAGGGGAGCTTTATTTTTGTGACAGAATGGTTGTGTGGGATTTAAAATATAAAGCATACACAAGTATAAATCTAAATATTCAAACCAGTGATATAAAAATTACATATTTAGTGTGCTAGTATTAATGATAAAGGCAATAAGCATCGGTCCCAGGACTGCTTGTTCTTTTGGGATGTGAAATTGCAATCAGGGATTTACAGATTTCATTCTGAGGCAGAGAAGTCATTACTAGAAACATAAGCTCATTCTCTTTACTTTAATAGCTATTTTAAATCATTCATTTAGAAAATACATTAACTATTTATTGTATAGGCAGTACGTTTCCACTGGCATTTCATTTTCATGCTTTTTTATAATCCTTTTTAGCAAATTATTTTATTAAAAGAAGATTAGAATTAGCAAAAGGATCCTACCAATTTTTGAAAATGCTACTCTTGAAGAAGAATATTTCCCATTATTAACAGGTATGCAGCATTAAAACTTTAAAGGAAGGGAAGAGATTCAATTGCTAATGTGTCCTTTTTCTTTTGACCTTCATTGCAGTGGCTGATTGCTATTTGTAAATTGCTTTCAAAATTATTAATCTCATTTAATTTCCGAATAAATACATAATCTTTTTTTTTCCCTCCCAAAAATCCTCAGGCTTTAGATATGAATAGAGCTGCCCAAAGGTTATGTTGTGGTGCAGACATCTCTTATTTGTGGGAAAAGAGAAAAAACACCACTTAATGCAGACAAACACTACAAGGTACTAGTAAAATATACCATGAATATGAAACCACAATACTTGCAATGCTTGGTGCTTAAATAACTTCAGAAAAAGGTGGAATAGTAGGAATTAAAACTGCACTGGGAGTTGTTTTAATCCAGTGTTCTCCAGGTTCATGTTTGTGGTGTACTTCTGGCTGGGCAGGGACAGGAGAGCAGCAGGACACCATGCCCTGGTTGCCCACAGCATGAAAATCCTCACCCTGGTTCTCAGCCAGCTCCTGGGGCTGCTGAGATGGATCCAAGCAACATCCACGCTTGGTTTTCTCCACCTTGGAGGTGATTTTAAGCCTTCCCAATTCTCCAAAGTGAGAAGTGCACAGACACACTGAGGAGGCAGAGCACCTCCTGTCTGCTAGGGGAGAGGCTCCTGGAGACCACTGAGAACAGGGATGGTGTCTGGCTGGGAAAGAGATTTTTCTGGTAAACACCTGGTGTCTGGGGAATTTGTCTTTGATTTTCTGCCTCTAATTAGCCTTAAAGTCATTACTGTGAGGAAAAAACTTCTTGGGAACTCCAACAGTTGCTGGAGATGTTCCAGCCATTTCTTTCTCTCATAATCTATTCTAGAGAGTCACCACAGCACTTTGTGAGCTGGCTTCTTGAATAGCTGGCATTGCTTGTTCTTAGAGATAAGATGGATGGATCACATGTTGTTCTAGCACCACCAAACCTGGTGTGTGCCTAAAATGGCAAAAATCCAGTTGGTTCTGGCATGGTTGTTTTAGTTTTACCCAGAAATCATTGCAAAATATTCCAAGACTTGGCTTGCTGAAGGTGTCTCACAGATCCGCATTTAGTGCGAAAAGGAGTCTGAGTAGCTCAACTTGTGTTATCTAATTAATGTCTCCTTTGTAGACATGTTGCTGGAGATTCATGGGGAAAAAAACTACCTTTTTGAATGTGTTGCTAGAAAAAGAATGTTCTTTGACCACGCTTACTTCACACTTTTAATGAGAAACAGGTCTTACTAAACTATGCAAAGTTACTTTAGGTAAACAGACTAAAGAAGAAAGACCAGATGATCTCCTGATTTAGGTGGGGCAGCTTCTTTAGAGTCAGTGCACAACTGCTGTGTGGAATTGGGGCTGTGGGCTCAGTTCTGCCAACCTGCTGGTTTTAGGCTACTGAAACACTGACCAACTTCACACAGTGTTTCCTGATGAATGGTGATGTAAGAGAATGGAGGCTCAGGCCCTGCATGATGATAGACTAATTCTCCACTGATGCAATCACCCAACCAGAACAGGAATGACTCATTCCACCCATAAATATCTTGAGGCCTTTGTGTGATCATTTAAACACGTTCACACCAACCTCATCTCATTTGCTTGAATGGCCTTTCTCCTGAGTTAGGATGATACATGAAAGAGAAAATCCAGGCCCTTAAAAATAAAATCATAATTAGTTTCTCTTAATAGCTGCTCTATTAAAAGAAGTCAGATCTTCAAAAAGTATATTAGCAAAAGACAATGTATCTAAGTACATTGGGGTTATTTTTCCTAACTCAGCAGCCACAGGCTTGTTGCTTATGTTTCATACTTACAATAGGTTTCTATTGGCATTTGTATTCCATATTTTTTATATTGCCTTCTTAGAAATTATTTTGTTCAGTGAAGATTAGAACTACCAAAATGTAACTACCGTATCTTGAAAACACTTATCCTGAAAAAGATATTTCTCCCCAGCACCTGCCACTTTTGCTCCACTGTATCTTAAACCTGCTCTAGTTCTGAACTCTGATTTCACTGTTTCATGCTCCCAAAATATTAAAAGATTACATTCCCCATCGGTTTACACTTTCCTCAGTTTTTACCTTCTACAAATAAGGCTTGGCCAAAATGTTCTTGATGAAATAAAAATACTTTTGCTTTGCTTTCTGTTCACCTCATCCTCGAGCAGGTGCCAGGCAATCTGCGGCAGTTCTTCTGCTACCTGAGAAATATTCAGATATAGAAACACCAGGCCAGCCTCTGTTGTCACAGCATGGAAAGCCAAAAATAGATGACATGAGAACATATTTCTTCCAATGAAAATTTTTGCAGCTATGTGAGTTCTTCAGATAAGCAGGTTTTAGTGTTGGAAGAGAACAGCGTTGAAATGAAGAATCTAGAATGTACATTTATGATATAAAAATATAGTCTGTGTAATATAGGCTTAATTAGATTGGGATGGGCATATTTGAATATTCCTTCTTCCTGTGGTGAAGAATTGTGGCAACAGCTGCTTTTCTATGTCAGGTATATGTTTGCTCCTATTAGTATGGTTGGAAAGCCACAAAATAAGTCAGTTTCTTCCTAAAGCCATATTTGTAACATATTTAGTTTGCCCTTCCCTGGTCTGCAGTGTGATTCAGGATGGGTTGCACAGACATCGTCTTGTCTTAGGACCACTGGCATGGGGGAATGATGGAATATTTTAAAGCTGAGGAATAGTGCCTAAAAGGATTACAGGTCATGCAGATGCAAAGAATCTCAGTTCAGCTAGACCCAGTCTTCATGGCATGAAAATCTCTGTGGGATAAACCCTTAGGTGTTTTCCCTCTTATTTCTCCTTAAACATCATTAAGTGACATTGCCTGAAACACTTCCTAGGGCAGAGCATTGCCGAATCATCCTTGCTTGGAAAATATTTCCCTAACATTCAAGCTGTGTTTCATTCTTTTCCCCAAATGAGTACAAGGGCAGGTGTCCCACTGTGAAAGTGGAAAGTTATAGAATGGGTTAGTAATTCCAAGTAGAGTAAAGAAGCCAGCACTGCAGGTTCTTCAAAACTTTATAACTTGATATTTCTGGAATAATTTGTTTCCTCCTGGTCTTGGTGGTGCTGCTCACTTGTGCTTTTCTTCACACCAAAGGGTCACATTTTGTTCCCTCATGTGGTTTTCCTTTAAATCAAATTACCCTTAAAGACACCTAAGGCAATTGCCATTTCAGTTAGGATCTAAGTATGTTTGATGGATATTTTATTTATAATAGGCAGTGTCAGTGGTGCTAGGACAAGGGCTTGATTCTGCTTTAGCTTTTATGACAATGCTAATAAAGTTCCCTGTTTCCCAGATAACATGTAACAGCCCCGTTACTGCAGTGCAAAATTATGGTTAAGACTCAGCTGGTGGTTATTGTCCTGTAAATGTTCAGCATATTTCAGTGGTGCATTAGCACAAAGTTGCTATGAGGAGTGACTGGTGATTTCTGCCATGGCCAGAAATCTGTCACACTAAATGCTCAGTGCAGATACAGGTGAAACGTTTCTGTCCCTGAAAACTTGAGGTCTACACAGGCAGCTGAACTGTGGTGATTTTACAGGTGATAAGCTGCAATGTGGACACAGATTTATTTTTTCTGAAGAACACAAAAGCAGATCAGGTAAAGTCAGGTACAAAACTGTGTTCATTTGAGTGCTAAATGGATAATGAAAAGTCTATTTTTTCTCCAGTTTTAAATAGTGTCAGCTATAGCCTTTATCCTCTCTATTGCTTAAAAATCTTTGCTTCATTTTCTGCTGTCATCAGGGAAAGAACTACGTTGATTCACCTTCTAGGTGCCTTTCCAGCTGTGTATGGTGTATATTTTTAATTCCTTTAGGTTCAGTTTGAATTGTTCATAGAACACTTATGTAATTTCAGTGAAGGTTCTAATGTTCTCCCAAGAGAAGGTGAATTTGTGAGGGTTGTCATTATGCTCCTTTTCAAACAGCCTTTCCCAAAATTTCAAGGAGGGAAAACCACAAAATTGCACGAAAATGGCAAAACACACCTATTGAAAATGTTGCTTTCTTGTGAAAATAAGCAAAAACACTGTAAGTACTTTGGAACTCGGAGTAGTCTATGGAGCTCTGTGATTTTTGGGAACAGGCTATTCCAGCACAATTATCCTCTCTGTCTGGAGCTCACAGAACCCCTGTCAGTAATTTTTCCTCCAGAGGGATTTATTCTTTGCAGCATTAGTGAATGCAGTCAAACCCCAACACATCAGCAGAGAGCCCTGTCTCTAAATCTAGGTGCTTGCTGCTCCCTGAAAGCCAAAGGCAGTTTTGCCATCCTCTTTGATGAAAGTAGGAACAAGCCCTTTATTTGCAACTTAAAGCAAGTAGGTTAGAATTATGAAGAATGATTATTTAAAATAGCAATGATGTAATATCAGTGTCAATTCCATTATTTTAACAGATGTAAATTTGCTCTGCTCTTGAACTCTGGTGAATTTTAATGGCAATATTAAAGAGATACTATTAAGACTACTTAAAAGAACTATTTGTAAAAAGTGTCTCCAGTTAGGGGGGGGAAAAAGTTTAAATTGCTTTTTTATTCAGTCTGCACAATTATTTATTGAAGGGTTTTGTATATTACAAATTAATATGCATTAGAAGCTGAAAAGATCACACAATAATTCCAGTAGTCATTGAATATGGGAGAGCTTGCACTGTTTAGACAAAGCAAATAGAGTCTTTATCCAGCTGGAGTTTAGGCAGTCTTCACCATAGTGAAAATAAGGATTTTATAATGTACATTATGGGCAATGTAGATGAAGAAAGCAGTTTAAAATCAGCTGCTTAAATAACTGTAATGTAAATTTACATATATTCCAAGGCAAGAGCCATGCCAACAACTCCAGTGTTGTACCTGGCTAATGGTGGCTGCTGTCTCTTCCCTGGCAGTGCAAAGGAATCCAGGATTTGGAGGTAATTACAGGATTCAGATCTAATTTTTAACAAAATTCCAATGGGGACACTGATGGGAGAAGGAGGGCAGAGTGACCAGTCCTGGAGTGAGACTCTTAAAATTTATGTACAAAGCTGTGAGCATCTGCCTCTAAAATGTTTATTTTTGGGAGTGAAAGTTTATTTTTACAATCATTCTAGGGCTTCAGTTCAGAGCTGATAAAATGAAATGTAATATCTTGAACAGGTTGGTATTGTACAAACAAGGTTATCACAGGCCAGAAACGTAGGTGTTGCCACTTTTTATTTTTTAAGAGTGATAAAGCAACAGAACACGAGACTTAGAATCAGGGAAAGCCAGATTCTAACAATTCAGTACTGGAATTTTTATTAAGGGCTCATTTCTCTCATTAAAGTCAATGTCAGTCCTTTGTGATTTTTACCTCATCTACAGCTATTAATTTTGGGTGCTAAAATTATTTCTGTTTATTTCTTGGCTATATGCAGAGTTCATTAAGAAGTGCTGGGCACTGGAAACTGCAGTCAAGGGTCTCAGCTACTCATAAAGCTGGATATTTAGAATATCTAAGTATTACATATACCTAAAGCAATCACACTTCTAAGTAATTGCTTCACCCCTCTCCTATTAATCACCTTCATGGAGCAAATAGGCTGCTTTAGTGTTCAAGTGCTGAAAAGGATTTGAGAACCTCAAGTGAAAAGTAAAAATTTGTCAGGTTTTTTTACCTCATAAGGGAAAGCAAGGTGCCTGAGCAAAGCTGGACTTTGTGAATCATTTGACCTCACAACTGTTTTTTCTGAGTAAAGTCTGGGAATGTATTCTTGGAAGAATTCAGCTTTGATCCTGGAGGAAATATCTCTTTCCACTAGTTTTTATTTCCTTTTCTTGCTGCACACAAACTTGAATATTACAGAGGGCAAATCCATCAAACTTTCTCTGATTTTCCTTTGGGAGGTGAATCAGGCTTCATCTTCAAGTGACAGTCTTTCAGTTGTGCAAAAAGTGTATTTAATTCTGTAAAAGCCACCTAGCTGAGAACTCCAGGCTGACCTAGTGGGGCAGGAGGGAAGGTGCAGGGGGTATTTAACTGCAGCATCTGTGTAAACTCACAGACAGACAGATTTAGACATCACTGCATGTAAACACAATCTCCAAGGGTGGAAAGAGCTGTTTTCTGTCAGTGGAGGCACACCTTGGCTAACATTTTTTTTAAAATTTCTCTGAATATAACAAGATTTTCTATATTATGCAACAAACCATGTTGATCAGCTGCTCAAGGTGCATCTCCTTGGCCGCCAGGTCACCCTGGCTGTGACAGGAGTGACCCAGAGCAGAGGGGTCAGTGCGGCCTCTTTGCATCACAGCTGACCCAAGCAGCTCCAGCTCAGCACAAACCTTTAAAGCAAAGCCTAACGCAGCCCAACAAGCAAGGCTTGGGAGAGTTTCCCTGCCAGAACTCAAACCCTGTGCTGCCAGTTTGCTTGTAACTTATTGGTATGGTCTACACAGTGCTCTTGAGATTAATAAATATATAATCCCATATCCCATTACCACGCAGTGTTTGAAACGTTTCCCATTAACAAAACACAGCACAAGCAGGTAAAAATATCAATGCATCTCATTAGTGGGGGGAGAATGGAAAATATGTATTATATAAATGCCAAGTTTGGGGCTCCTGGGAGAAGTTTAGGGGGGTGGGGTGGGGAATGTATTTCTCCAGGTGGTCTCAAGTGGAAGGATAGAGTTTCTTGACTACACCAACAATTAGAAACAGCGCAACACTATAGCCAAGATGTGGCCTCTAATCAAAACCAAGGCATTCTTCATCTTCTATCAGAAGCAGATTCAGCAGCAGGCCTAAGCACAAAGCTAACTTCAGGCATATGAGTAATTCTGGTGACTCTGCTCTTGAAATCTTGGCCTAAAGAATCATATCTGATGCTTTCATTTGTCAGCATGTGCATGGGTTGTTTTGGGTTGCACAGCAACCTGCAGTGTCCTGTGCTCTGACTTTCTTCAGCAGTAATAGAAAACTTGAGTGTGACAGGAATGAAGGTGGGGCTGAAGTATGGGGGGATTGAAGCCTTGGGAAAAATAATGCAGGAAAACTGTGTGTGATGAATCCATGCACTGCAGACCCACGGCCTGAAAACCAGACAGACCAAACTGCTCAAATCTCTGAGTGGCAACATCTTTTTCTTCCATTTTATAGGAATGCTGGGGACTGAAATCAGCACTGCAAAATACTGGGAGAGGAACACTGACAATAATAATTTCAGTCAGCAGCTTCTGTTCTCTAGGTCTTCATGGCTGATCCTCTGTTAAACACCTAAGCCTGAGCATAGGAAAGCAGATGTTTAATTTGTCTTTTGGGTCTGGCAGGGACCTTAGTAGTTGCTGCACTCTGCCTGAAACATGAGGTTTGGATGGACCAAAGTCATTTTATCCTTGTAGGGTTGAGTTCATGGCAGGGGTGGGAACAAGATGGTGTTTTTAAGGTTGCTTCCATCTCAAAATATTCTGTGGCTCTCAGCAGATCAGCAGCTCTTACCTGCTTTTTTTTACTTTTTAGGCTGAAACAATCAAACCCATAATTCAATGGGTGGGTTTTTCAGGGAAGCAGTTCCACTTGGTGTAGATTTAAGGATATAATACACCTCTTCTTGGATAAACACAAGCAGGTAGTAAATCCCAACAGGTTTACTAGCATGGTTTAGGATACCTTAGGCAAAACCTGGAGTACCAGTTTTTACCTGGGATCTTTCTAACTCACTCTTAATGCAGTATTTCTGGAAAGTTCTTCATAGGGGAAAAAAAGAAAAACAGCCAAAGAAATTAGAAGCTTGGAATGGGAGGTCTGTTGGTTTTGTGCTCTCATAAATTGCCTGCAAAGCACACGTGGCTGCTGAGGGGCCGTTCTGGGGGGAGAATTCCCCTGGCCCAGCAGCACCACATGTTCCTGCTCGTCCACGTGCAGCTGGACAGTGGATCACATAACGCTGTCAGTGCCAGCTGCCCATCCCTGGGGGCCCCAGAACTGTAAACAGAGTGGGCAAAAAGCCTCCCAGAGGCACAGCACTACCTGTGGGAGCAGGAATGCCTGAGCCAGCTGCCCAAGCCCTGTAGTCAAGGCCACAAGACAGGTGGCCATGGCTGGTCCAGGGCTCTGAGCTTGTCCCAGGCTCATGCCTGGAGCCTGGATGTCTGGCAGGGTGGTTAAGGGGTGGCTGGGGGTGGTTTGGGGGCTGGGGAAGTGCTGTGCCCTGCAGACCTAAAGGCAGGTTCCTTGTAGGGTGCTCACCGTAACTGGGGCTCTCAAATGCCCTCGCTGGCATTGCACTGAAAAATCACTCTGTGAGCAGAAGGGGCACATGGTGTGTGCACAGCTAAGATTCTGCTGTTATTTGATTAACGCTAGTTATTAGTTTAATTAGTTTATGTATCAACAGTTTAACTGAGAAAAGTCTGGACTGTATAATCAAGCTCTTGTACAAGCCTTGCCCAGCTTTTCCAGTACCTGCACTCTTCTGTGGTGCTGTGCTCACCCTCCCCATGTGTGATGTCCCAGCCCATGGGGTGTCCTGAAGCTCCTGCCGTGCTTCCACCTCATCCATCCTCCTCCCTGTCCCCAGGCAGCCCAGGCAATGCCTACCCAAGGGGATACAACAGGAAATGGGGGATTACAGAGACAGCAGGGATGGCTGACTGTCAAAGTGTGACCTTGAGAGGCCACCCCTGCAAGGTTCAGCAGCAGGAGAACATGAGGAAGAAATTTTGGGCAGGCAGGATGAGAGTCAAGGGAAGATTAGGTTAGATGTGGCCCAAATGACACTGCCTAGGCACGTGCACCATTTGTTTTCCCAGAGCTGATAAAGATGCACATTTGTAGTCCAATCATCCATTGCTCAGTGCTCTGACAAGTTCTTGTTTTATGAAAATGTACAGAGATAAAAAAACCCAACTTGGGAAAACTATGGCATTGTACATATAAATCTGTTTTATTCTGTGTGAAATTTAACTGTAATGATCTTAATGATTTATGTAAAGTGAAATATTGGGTTTTCCTTTTTCTTCCTCTTTTAGCCCTGGTCTCACACAGGCATATTAATGATTATTTGTCAAAGTCACACTGTTTGCTTACAAGGTACGAAGGCTTTTTAGACACTATAATGACAGCTTTTGATTCACTTGATAATATTTAGAATAAGCCATAAAAGCCAATCTCTGAACGAACAGACCGCTTTTATTGGCTTTTAGTGCTATTACTGCTATCATAAGTGGTAAATTGGCCTAATGCAAGTAATACTGCTGTGTCATACTGTAAAAACCACTGCTGAGATTTTATATTTTATTTATTTTTCTTGAAAAAATTTCAAGGCATGGGGACTGTACTATCCTTCTACAAGTATTGGTGATTCCCTCCAAGTCAGAGCTGGGGAAGCTTCCACTACTGTTTGCAATTTCTTTGCTCAGTGGTTACCATTTCTGATGGAACAGGGCTGATCATAAAGTTGGGGACCAAGAGTGTGAAGTGAATATCTTCCTAAAGCTCATAGGCTACTTATTTATTTAAATAATGAATAAACTAGGAAAAGAAAAAAAGGTTGCTTAGCTGGAAGCTGAATTGGATATAGTTCAAATACTTTATGCTAGATTTTATGTGCCTTGTTTTATAACAGCAATAGTATTTTTTTAAATAGTAAGCACTTAAAATATCTGCTGACAATAAATTTGGTCACCACGTCATCTAGCCAGAATGACTACCAGGTGCCATAATTGCTTTTTCCTATGATTCTCTTGGCTTTCTTCCCCTAATCTCATCATCTCTTATATTATTTTACCCACTCCTGGAGTAAGCATGGACTTCAGAGCTTCAAAATTAACCTACAACTTCTTTTTCTTTCAATAAGGAAATTTGGTTTTTTTAGTATTTATAGATGAGGGAAACTGTTGAGAAAGTGAAACTGAAGAGACTTGAATTGACTTTTGAGTTTTCATTCTTTTATCTTCCCTCTTCTTCCTCTTTGCTCATGAGCTTTCATAGTAGATATATTTCAGTGATTCTTGTTTGAGGGGGAAAAGTGTAGTGGGTTTTAAATTTAGTTAGAACTTGAATATTCTGATAGCAAATAAAACTTCATCATGGTATACTGTGTGGTTATTAAAAAACTAGTGACAGGGAAATCTGAGTAATAATCAACAACTTAACTTGGATGCATGTTTGAATAATTATTCATATTCAATATGCTGTAGGAACAGGAAGAATCATATTCCAATTTAAATTCTGGCATCCAAACATTTGTGGATACATGAAAGCATTTTGGCACAAGTTTTAGTTGCCATGGGCATGTAGCTAAACACAATTTTTGGTGCTAGAAGGGTTTAACTTCTGTTTAAGACAACTATATTTGCAAAGATCACAAAGCAGAAAGTTCTCTAAATCTGATGTCTGAGTTTTCTTCAGTTGGAAGGTACTGATTTGACCTGCTCCTTACTCTGAAGAACTCAAGTGATTGTTTTTAACCCAAAATCTACACTTCCTGTGAGTTTGCAGGTGCAGTGATATAAGCAGAGAGAGTTCCTAGTTGCATCTCTGCTGCAGTAGCATCTCCTTCCATTTGAAGCTGCTTGTAGACATATTTATATATAATTTTTATAGCAAGAAGAACATAATCTGTCAGTAATCAGTTCTCTCATGTCTCAACAATATCATGGCAATGTTTGTTTTTCTGTAGAGCACTGCAGTGAATGGTGCATCTACTTCTCTGTATCTGGAGCCCACTGATGTATTCAGGGAGAAGTTTTTCTTCCTGGGCATATTTCTGTGCTGTGTGTATTCATTTATATGTGAGAGAAGACAACATTATCATGTTTAACTGCTGCAATCATAAGCACATTAAGTAGACAGATAATAAACAATCCATCTGAATTTATGATTAAGTTAATTGTGTCTGTGTTTTTCTAATGTGTTTATTCAGATTAAAGACTGAAATTAGAATGAGACTATATAATCAAGAGACCCTAAGAGACTGTTTGACTCCTATAAAATAAAAATTAATTTAGTTTAGGAGGGTAACAAAGATCTCTGCAACACTGAAATATCACTTAGGGGGCTAAGAGGCCTTGTGCAATTCTCTTCAAAGAGATGAATCTCAGGAGTAGCAGGAGTTATTAAGGAGCTCAGGTGACACTGGGGGCTTCAGTGCCTCATTTTTGCAGGTGCCCTTTTGTCCAGCAGGCAACAGGTTCAACCTTCTGCACAGTGCTTGCAGAGGGTCAGGCACCTGGGGCTCAAAAGGTGAGGGGATAGGGGAGGAAACAAGGAGTTAAAGTTGGATTGGGTGTTGAATCCCAACGATTTTCCACTTTTTACTGATAGCTGAATACTTTCCCTGGCAGGATTAGAGCCCATCCCTTCACTCAGGTGTCCTTCCCTCTGTCTCTGGAGCAATGAGCTTTAAGGGGTCAGTGCATTCAGAGACACTTGGGCATCTTTAAACCATGATATTGCACAGAGTGTCTGATGTCTGGGGATGAGAGTCTTCTTCTGGAAGGAGTGAATCTGAGCACTCTCCTATGTTCATGTGCCCTGAGCCCAGATCTGAAGTCCCAGATCTCATCACCAAGCTGTTCTGAGGAAGGGTTTGTGTCCAGGATTTTATTACTGATCATTTAGAGCAGTCACTTTTAATGTCTCTTTCTAAATACTCATTTAAAAATAGATGGAAAAGAATTCTGTTGAATCTCAGCTAACAAGAAATATTTAAACTAATTTCACTTCTGATCTTTTTCTCTGTAATATCTTTCAAAAGCAATGGACCACCAGGCTGCCCAATATTTAGCCCATCCACACAGCACTTTGTCTTGAGTACTTAGAAGCAGTTGTATTTTAGAGAATGATTGGAAATCTTCAGTCAGATAAGGAGAGGTCTATTTTTTTTTTCATAATCTAATTATATTTAATGTGACTATTTCATTGAACTGCTCCAACAATAAGGATTTTGCTACACCTCTGCAGGACCATGACTGTCAGTTTGGCTCCACATACCCATGTGTAATCTCCCAGGCCTATAAAACACTTCCTGAAAACTGGCTGTAAATAATCTATGATTATTCTGCCTTCTAACTCAAATTAGGCCTGCACAGTTTTTGTTGTGATGTGCTTGCACTGCCTCAGATCTACCAGTCCAGTTTGGCATTTGACCCTTTCCTCTATGAACTGAGGTGGTAAAATGAGCCCTGGCTTTGTTCCTCCTGCTGCAGTGATGCCCTGAGATGATTAGTGCTATCTATTCTTAACCATATTGGGACAAATCAGATTTTTTGCAAGGCAGTGCAGCTCTGTTGCTTTAATGGAATTATTCATCTCTTTGACACTGACCCTTAGGCTAAGATTTTCCATGCACCAGTTTGCCATCTTAAGTAGCAAGTGCTGTGGAGGCCTTTGGACATGTGGGTTCTGCTTTAATGTTTATGCTGCTGAGATATTAAACAACTAAAGAGTGTCTGTAGTATTATTTTTTATTTTGTTCTACTGACACAGTGATGGGCAAAATTCTGAATATTTTGCCCAAGTACAGCAAAGAATAGAGTTGGTCTGGAAAACTTCCAGTAGTGAATGAAGGATTACATTCAGGTCTTCCCCAGCACAGGCAGTTGAATGAAAGAAACTTTTCCTTTGTAGAACAAATTTACTTCAGGCAATCAAACCTAGATGACTATTATAAAAATATACATGAAAGTTTATCCAGGATACCCACACAGAGGAACATGGCTTTAAACCTTTAAAACTTTAACACTATCACCCAGAGAGATACCCTTGTCTTTACTGTACATCCAAAGCCTTACAGCTTCAGGGATCTTCCAGCTCAAAGGTCAAGGACCCCTCAGTTTATAACATTGTAATTAGGAGTGGTGAGCTGGGACCATTGCAGATTTCATATACTCCCTCTCCATTGGAAGAGTCTTTAAATCTGCTGTTTTACAACTTAAAGGAAGGGTTGTCTTCATTAATTCATTTGGTCATAGTCCTGAAGCTGACAAGGCATCTTCCAGGAATTTGAGCCCCCTGGGATCCTTGTCATCAGTTTTTAAATGTGCTCTTTTTTTGTGTGTGTGGTGTTCTTATCTGGAACCCGTCTGCTTGGATTAGAACATTCATCTGAGAAGCATTTGGCATTTTCTGTTACATGAAACTGAGAAGTCTTTCTTTGCTATCAGTCTTCTATAAAGCTTTTCAATGCAATGACTTAATTCAGGCTGAAAGAAGAGAGTGAAAAAAGCTTCTGGACCCAAGTCAGCAAAATTCAGGAAACAAGTGTCCAAGCTTGTATGTAAAATTGCATTCAGTGACTTGTGAAATTTTAGGAAGAAATTCTAAAAATGTCATTTAACTCCCTAAATGAAGGGATGCAAGTCAGATCAAAACACTCTGCTGAGAATAGTCTCAGCAAAAGTAAAAGCCTTGTACTTTTACTCCAGTCCTCCCAAACCAGGGATAAAACTGGAAGGTTGTAAAAACTGGGAAATTCCCTGGGTGTCTCCAGGACAATTCTCCTTCTGCAATACCAGTCTCGTGGCATTGTGTCCTTCCCACTTTATTAATGCTTGTAAAACTCTCTTCAAGCCCCTGGGTAAATGGGAGAGAGGTGTTTTTGGAAAAAGGCATTTTTGAGTGCTGCCATATAGAAAGATTTTCCCTTTATCCCAGGACCAGGCTGTGGGAAGTTTTGGTGAAGTCAGGAATAGTCTGCTCCTGTGTTGGGATGTACCACAAAGAAATGTGGCCCAGTCTCACCCAATGGGACTAATACTGGAATAAGGTATTACTGTAATAATGCCACTACAGCCAGGTCTATGATATAAGTAAATCTCTCTTTTCATATGAAATGTAGTCCTTTTAAGGGGTGAAATATAATCCTGAACAGAGGCTCTATTTACCACTTAAGCCCTATTTTATGGTTTAAGTGCTGACCTTGCACTGACCCTCAGTACTGGGCTGAATTTCACCCTACAGCAAAAAATCTGCTGGCTGGAGCAGTGGATTAAAGAAATTGGGGCTAGACTTTTTACTATTTGCAAGACAATGAAAACAGGCTTATTTTAGACAAAAATGTTTCTGATTTATGAGAATTTTAGTGCAAAAAGGGGCTATTTTGAAGAAAGTCTTGAGATTAGACTTTCAGTTATATTTTTGGCAAGAGAGCAAGGAAGCCATTTCATTAACTTTTCACTGGAAGTTATATATGGAGGGCATTTGTGTACACAGCTGGGCAGCATAAAACAGGAGGGCTTTGTGTGAAAATATCCTGAAATGAAATTTCATTTCTGTGTGACTTGGATCTGCGTTCCTGGGCTGCCGTGGCCAGTTTGGGATGAAACCATGGGAGGGCAGTGTGAGGCCCTCAAACGTTTTTTTTTTCCCCCTTGTGTTTGCAATGGATGCAGAAATAGTGAACAGACCACTGTGGTCCCTGTGCAAAATCAGTGTCACCTTTTATAGCTTTGTGTCCGTCAGAGAAGCTCCCGCCTGCTCCCACGTTCCCATCTGGCTGCAATCACCGAGTGATACCGAGAGATTTGTTTGCAAGGAACTCCAAAAGCCACATGCTGAGGCTGGTGTGAATTTAGCTCTGCTTTGACCTCCCTCCTTTCCCAGCAGATGGCTGCTGGTCTGGCCCTAAATCACTGCCATGGTGCAAGGAGCCACTGGCCCGTGGGGAAAGGCAGGGCTGTGGATGTGTTGGGTGAGGTGGGACCATCCCAGAGCCATTCCTGGAGTGCTGCTCATCCTTGAGTGCTGCCTGTCTAAAGGCAGGTCTCGTGTAGCTTCCAGATTTTTACAGGACCCTCTAATGTTGGGTTAGGGGCCCAGAGATTCTTGTTTGGGGTGTGAAGATCTGCTTGTTGCTCATCGAATCACAGACTTCTAGAATGGTTTGGGTTGGAAGGGACCTGTAATGGACCTCATGCTCCTGCCATGAGCACGGACACATTTCACTATCCCAGATTGCTCCAAGCTCCATAAAACCCATCCTTGGACACTTCCAGGGAAGGGGCTGCCACAGCTGCTCTGGCCACACTGTGCCACGGCCTCACCACCCTCGCGGGGAAGAATTTCTTCCTAACATCTAATTTCAATCTTTCCTTTTTATTTTATTTTTAATTTTAAAAAAAACTTGCCACTTTTTCTGTCACTCTCTGTCCATGGAATCTTGTGAGTGCATGAAGCAGGTGGGGATGCAAGGCCTTGCAGAGGACATTTCTCAAATATTATCTTCAAGTTATATTGGCTGTTCTTTATTTATATGTGTCATATTCTAGGCACTGTCATTTATGTTATTTTGTGCATGTCAGGGCAAAATGTGCATAAGTGGGGAGAGCACATGCACTGAGGATTCCTGCTCCAGTTTTCCACGGCAGATAGATAACTTTTGAAAAACTCCTTTGCTAATGAACCCATGTTTCACTCTGCCCTGATGTTTTGTGGGCACTGACATGGGGATCTCTGTATCTCCATTCAAAACCAACTCCCATCTCCAGCAACTCCCCTTTTCCTCCCATGGGAAGAAGAAAGCACCAATATCTGTCTCCCCTCCTACAGAAAATAGGAGTCATTGTCTGGTTTTGCTGCTATATCCCAGGCTTTCCTTGGGTTGGTTCACATCAGTGTTGAGGTCACAGCTGCCTTTTCTCTGTGCTCATTCATACAGATTCTGCTTGATTTGCTTGTGATGGTCTGATGCATACATTCCAGATGCAGGGTTTCTCATCTGTTGTGTGATCTTTAGAAATAAATAGTCCTGAAGAATATTCCATACTATCAGAAAACATTTCTGGTATATATATTCCTTACCCTGAGACATCTTGGAATAGGACTGTAAACATTTCACCATCCTTGTTCTCACTTTCATCCCTGGGAGTCTTTCAAGCTATCCACATCTAGACTTCAATGCTAAATGCCTCAAGAGATAGAGATGTTTTGGGACTTTTTAAAGTGTAAGCTAACCTAGAAAACACATTTAACACTCTTCTCCCCTATTTACATTTTGATTACTATTTAATTGTGGTTCTACATTCTGCAGGTACTATAGAGGACCCTTCACCAGTAAAAGGCTTGTAGTACAAGGAAAAAAAGAAAAGGGAAGGATAAATTTGTCATTGTCCTTTAAAAAAATACAGACCAAGGCCATAATTATGACTTCCCAGACTGTGCTGACTTGTGCAGCATTTTTGTCCCTGTGTCATCTTTAACTGCCATCAGTTTCCTGATGCACCCCTGGCAGGGGTGTGAGGGCACATCAGTGAGTAAAAATTACTTATTTAGAGGCAGATCTGAACTGTTTGTACTCTTCCTGCTGATAAGATACAAGCCTAGATGCCCAGCCTACTGTTTTTCTCTGATACTTCTGACAAGGCTGGTTTGGTTTCTGTTTTGCTTTGGGAAAGTTCTCCCTCAGAACAAGGCTTTGATTTCTGCTCTTAGAGGGTTCATGACAGAAGTAAATTATCTTGTTCCAAGAAAAAGTAGAAGATAAATAACTGGCAGCCAGATCAAAATCCCTCTGCCCTGATTAAACAGTTTCTAATGCTGAAAGACAACAAAAATGTATAGACACCTTATTTTGCTGTTGACCCACTGTACAACCAGTCCATGAGCTTTTACTTTGCAAAGCATTAGGAAAAACTGAAGTCTAGGAAAGACAGTAAAACCACAGCCTAGTTGTTTATTTCTGATACTATGTGGTTCATGATTGTTTCTTTTAGAAGGAACAAATAATCAATACAAAACCATGAATAAAAATAACTTTTCTTTAACACTGGATGCTAAAAGAACATATAGTCTTCTTACTGTGCCTGATGGAAACAGTACAAGTCTGTTCTCCACAATTCTTTGTTTATTGGAATGCCTGAAATCTATACATGAGGTATTTTTAAAACATTTAAACATAGAAGTTAAGCTTCTGCTCCAGACAATTTGTTTCACCATATTCTAAAATCCCAGTGCATACCACAGAAGTGCTTGAAGCAAAGAAACAACAACAATTTTTTTTAAAAACAAACTTCAATTTAAGATAAAATAATTTCCATATTCTTATTTCAAGGAAAACTTGCTTTCCTCATGAGACACATTCAGTTATTGACTCAGCTGCTGTAGGAGATGTTCAAGGCCCAATTCTGCTTGGTGGCACTTTGGGAAGGAGAAGTGCCAATAGTCAACACTTGGCTCTTTCTGAGAGATTGTAGCTCTTCCAAGCACAGAACAATCAAAATGTTGCTAATGATCCTGAAAATCTGCATAGGATCTCTGCACAGGAACTGGAGGAATCAAACCTTGTGAAGTAGCCTAGCTAAGTGGAATGAGCTCAGGTAGCGTGCAGCTGGGAGGGATGCACCTGGCTCCTGGAGGAGCTCTGGACCAGAGGATAAATCACAATATGGGACTCTGAGGGCCCTGCCATCACTCTTACCCTGTTCAGAGATGTGGTAAAATCCTTTGGACTTTTATATCCCTTTGTAGAGTCGCAGATCTCTCGTGTTTTACTCTATAGTGGTGGAATGAATACTCAATTCAGTTATGTTTGCTGTTTGGTCACTCAAATTTATGCCTCTCTGGGACACTTAAACTGCAAAGTTTCTGCTTGCTGAGTTGTTGTTGTAGTTAACTGTCCCCTTGCAAGCAGAGGACTTTGGGTGTCCAGCCAAGCCAAGTTTGCAGGCTGGTCAGTGAGCCCTGCTGGTCACTGAGCCCTGCTCCAGTGGGAGCTTTTCATTCTGTGCAAATGCTGCAAAAACATGGAAGGCTGCAAGGCAGGGACATCAATTCAAGCCTGCTTTGCTGCAAACTCTTTTGCAACTAACATACAGCTAATGACATGAGCTTAAATTCGTGATGCACATCTTACAGGTGACATTACAGTGGCTATAAATGTGCCTTTTGCCCAATACTCCCATAGTTGGCATTTTCAAAATATGAGGTCACTTGTTGAGTCTTCCCAAAATTATTTTTAGGACTAGAATACAACTGTTCTCATTAAAAAGCATAATTTGCATGCAACCATGGACATTTAATTTCTATCTTGTGCATCTTGAAAGCTTACTCTTGGAACTTCTATTTAATTCAAATCCTACTTGTCTGTAATGAATCCAATAAAGGGATTCTGCTATGACCAACAAATTTGCATGAAGATGTAATAAGCTATGTTCTAACTTAGCAAATCAAATTTTTTCAGCAAGAAATCTATCCTAAGAAGATTCCTTCTTTACGGGTAGAAACAATATGGAAATCTTTGCAATTTTTTCTTTTTTTAAAAACAAAAACAGCTTAAAAATAGAATGTAGTATTTGAAATACTGGTATTTGTTGCAAATTAGCTACTTAATGCCATTTCTTTTTCAGTCTTTTAAACCTGAAAGGTCCCTATGCTTGACTTTTATGACTTGTCTACATTTGAGGGTCTATGTTTCTGTGCATCCAAAGCGCTGACAACTGATGTTACTTTATTCTAAGATAAGACACTGCCAAATCTGAAGATTCAGGCTTAATTTTTACTCATGTTTGAGAAAATAATTATTAATAATATTAATCCAATTAAGTAGCTGTTTTAGTTGCTAAAAACTTTTCATCAAAAGTAAGATGATCATCCATACTTATAAGTCAGGTCAAATGAAACTTTCCCAGGAATGCAAGGACATTAGAAAAATGAGATTTAAGGTAACTTCAAAATTTGATAATTTAGGCCTTTCTGTACAAAAGAAATTGTCTGTGCATATTGAGCAGAAGTCAAGCTATGGAATTTTTATGGTAGAAATTTCAGGCCCTATTCAAGCCTATAGGCTATGTTCTGCCTTTTTTTTTTAAAGAAAAAGAGAAATGTCTGAACACAAACCAGTAACTAATAACTCAAAGTAACTTACCTTTTTTCAGCCAAGAAATATTTTGCTTTTCATGTTCAAAACTTTCAGCTGCTTTGATTTTTACCTTGTCTGTCTTGTCCTCTGACATCTGTGGGAGAGAAAAGAATTTGAGGATGTCAAGTTCTTGTAAAGAAAGTTTGACAGAGAAAGATGTTCTCTGTTTAGGTTCCTGCCATAATAAATTGTGCATACTTACACAGACACTTTTTTCCCCTGCAGATTATTGATACTACATAATATCTGAGCCGTTGAATTTATGTTCTGTCCCTAAATGCTTTATCAATATTACATGGTTGCTGTTTGCAGAGGGATGCTTTTGTAATGTAACTATAAATTACATTATGAAATAAATTATAAGCTCAAAGCATGGTGGTAATAGATAAACACATAACACATAGAATAGGTACAGTCAGGCTGGGGAGGAGGCATCCAGGCTGCCTGTTTATTGTGGCTCAAAGTTGCTGTAAAGCCCGCTGTCAGAGAGCTATAATTATATAAATAGTAATAAATATTTATAAAGGCAACTTGAACAAAGTGTACCCCCCCAAAAATAAAACCTTTACTGCCACTTGCACCAATTTATTTGCTGCAGAATCCCGAACAAGTCCCGGTACCTGAGAGCATTATATGCCCAGCCCCTGCACTGTGCCTTGTGCTAGGAATAAGACTAGGCAGCCTGGGCTTCTCCTAACTGCAGTCAGTGAAATAGAAGGCAGCAATCTCAAGCATTTCTGGTTTTACCTGTCTCTCCCACCCGGGCACAGAGCAGCAGGGTTCAGGCGCCGAGCAGAGCAGCCTTTGGCCGGATCCCTGGCTGGCTGCTGGTGTCCAGCATCCCCACACACAGCAAAGCGAAAGGATGAGCAGTGCACTGCCTGCCTGCCTGCTGTGTGGTGCCAGATTTGTCTGGCTGCCAGCATCAGCCAACTTACTGCTGAGGGTTTGGGGCTTTCTCTCTCTCTCCCCCCACCATCCTCGTTGTTGTTTGCATTCACTTCCAGAGCTGGGGAGGGAAGGAGGAGGGTAATGAGTATCCCAGCAGTATTGGAGTGATTTAAAGAAAAATATCAGAAGCTTTTCAAATAGGAAAAAAATTGGCTTGGAAATGTTATTACTGCAGTTCATAACCCAGTGAATCTGTGAGAGGAGGAAGAAAATAGAAAGGGAACCAGGAAATTAATAGCAACAAATCAGATAAATGTGCCATGGTTTGGGCTAAATATAAGTTGAGATACTGAAGGATATAGAAATTAGACACTAAATATCTATTTACAGCTGTCATTTTGGCAGAGGAATGGTCTCAGCCCGTGGGGAGCTGAGTGTTGTGACCCTCCCAGCTCAGCCCTTCCCTCTGGTTCCATGGGGCTGAGTGGTCCCTGCTGGGGACAGCACAAGGCTGGGTGGGTTTGGCACCAACGCAGGGGCAGGGGACCACCTGGGTGGGCTGTGCCACACCTTGAAGGCGCCACAAAGTTCAGTTGGTTAGTTGGTTTAGAAAATTCCCTTGCCGCAGTTACCAGCAATATTGCTCTACTGGTAGTAAGAGTAGGATGAAGCCTACAGAGAACAAGATTTTAGGGTGCTCGGGCATTTTGTCTTTTCTTATAGGACAAAAAAATTCACTCTGCTTTCCAGAACTGAGTTTTGAAAGGGTTGTTTGTGGAGTACATGCAGAATTACTCATTTATCATAATTTTTAAGTGATATTTACAAAATTTCAAGCAACATTTGTCACCAGATATTATAATCCAGGATTCCAGTGCTTAAGTGTGGCCAATAAATAACAACACATTCCCTTTGTTATGACAATTAACTTCCTGTATCCTCCCATCAAATGTCATTCTTGCTAGAAAAAAAATGTTTTCTTTCTTTTTTTTTTAAAATCTCCTGCGCCAACCTGAGATTCTTCTACCATCTTTAGCTAATTGTGAACTACATGCTAAGGGCCTACTTACCTCTCCAAATTGCAATGATTAGTCTTGCATGGTTTGAAAACCTATTTTAAACAGGGTACTTCAAAACAATTGCAACCATGGTGGGGGAAAACTCTAGGGGTTGTATTTCAAATCTTTGTTCCATTCTCCTTGGATGCAGCTTTGGGAATTATGTATTTTCAATTACAGTTCTTCATTCTCCCAGAAGCACCTATTTTCCCATGGTATTGCATTGCAATGTTTTAAGTTTATCAGTGGTGCTGGTTCTTCAGCTGGATTTGCCAGGCTGTGGAGCTCCTGGTGGGCCCTAATAAAATCATCTGTGCTCCACACAGAGCAGTCTGAACCTCTCTGATTGTAGCTTGGATCTGGTGCTACTCTGCATTTCAGAAGCCACTGTTTAAAATGAAGATATGGGTTTCCAAACTAAACTAGAGTGAAAGTTCCCTAGTTCATCTGGCACATCCTCGATGTTTTTCTGGAGATTTTAACAAAATTCTAATGCCTCTCCCAAAGAAAGTAAAACAGATGAGGAGAAAGCCCTTGTAAAACCACAGACCTAAACACTGCTGTGGCTTGAGATAACAGCCCCTGATGTCTTGTCCTTCAGGGGTTTTGTCACTTAAATTCTCTTTGAAGGCAGCAGGAGCCAGGATTGAGCCTGGGCTGAGCCTCGAGGATGTGAGCAGCCAGTGGTGCTTGAAGACAGCTGAATGTATCCCCCAAACCTTGACAAATACCAATTTGTCAACACCAAGCCAACACAGACAACACTTTCCATCGGGTTTTATTCATTTTTATTTGAGCATTAGCCAAGGTAATGCAGATTTGTGCTCTGAGATGTTCTCTTCACCCGCTGTCCTGGGATGCCCTGCAGGACCCCCAAATGTTGGTAGCTTGCAAACCTGCAGAAGTTACTGAACATTAAATAACGCCCCAGTCAGTTAGGAAAACATTAAATAACTTTCTTACTCTTTGTACTCTCCATTACTGATATTCAATTAATGGTCCTGATGTTTTTCAGTCCAGGAATATTAAATGTAACCTTTCATGATCTTGATCAGCTCCAGTTTTCTACTGAGACATGTTCCTGTGTGCTATTTTTTGCTTCATTTAATTAAGTTATTTTGGATAAATGCATCAATATTTCTGTTTCCTAATCAATCTTAAAGTAGTTAGAGGAAAGACAACCTTGCCATACATCCTCAGTAATGCCAGGTTTTGCAAAGGAGGAAAAAAACATTATGAGAGAAGGTTATTAAAATATTGAGTAAACTTGTTTCTGTTAAAGCTGTAATTGAATTTTTAAAGCCCTGGCTGATTTTAAACACAGAACTTTAGTTTATGGTTTGATAATTCATTTCACTTTCATTTTTATAGGTTTTATTTTATAGCTACTAAATATCTATGGGCCATCCCATGTTCATTTTCCTTCCTGCTTGTGAAATAGGGTATTTAAATGGAGGATTAAAAATAAAAATCATAATGCCAAAATAGATGTGGTATCAGTTTCCAGATAAATGTACTGTATCAAGTGCTTGTTGAGATTCAAGAGTATATTTTTCTGGTCTGCTCAGCTGGGTCTGCAGTCAAGTCTTTGAGGAGTTGGAGAATAGGAAACTTTAGTTGGTTGTAATAACCATCAAAGCGGAGGAAAAATCTCATTGTTGGTTTTAGCAAGCATCAAAACTGTTAAAGTTAAGATCAGGGTCCAGTACTGGATCCTGTCCTGAGTACAAGGGAGGATGTGTGGCCATAGTGAGGAGAGTTTTTGGTTGCATCTATGAGTACAGCATTTAAAATATTTAATTTCACTACCTGAAATTACTTTTTACTGAAGAATATGAACTGTGTGCCTAAAAGTTGAATTTTCCAGAGTGAATTCTACGCAGCTCAGCATTAAATTAAGCAGTTGCTTCTTGCACAATCCAGGTAAAATATAGCCACTTGTCCACTGGCAAGTGGCGCTCTGTAGCTTTGGAATACCCCACACTGCAGTAAATGCGGTTTATTAAAAAAAAAAGGTATGATGAAACTATGTCTTTGCTCCCTTTTGCACCCTGGGGTGATCATTTCCAATAATAAAGTGAGTATAATGTGATGTGCCCTGTCAAAGTTAAGGAATCTCTTCTTGATCACACATCTGTAGGTAGAATATTAAGTTGTGGGAACACGATATACAGCCAAATTATCCTGGTGATTTCATGTAAAATGCATGGTTTTTTAGCCGAACCATCGTGTCCTGTGAGTGCTTCAAATGCAAAACAGGCTGTTTGGAGGGCCCACCTCAAACTGGCACTGACAAATGATCTATATGCTGCAGAGACCCAGAGCAGTACAAAGATAAGATTTTCCTCCTCATCACTCTGCCTTGTAGACACTCCAGATAATTTCTCAGTAATTCTGTGTCCTGCAAGAGGAGACACAGGGCTTTATTTCACTTTTCCACTCGGTGCCACTGCAGGTCAGTGAAAGTCTGGCAATGAGTTCAGGCTGGAGGATGGAATAAAACCTTGGAAAGAGTTGCAAAGGCAGGTTAGTATAGAGGTCACTCATAACATGGAGAAAGCCCAAACAAGTGAAATTAAGAATGGTCCATATTTCCACTGAGCAGTAAAGAAAAAGTGTGTCTGTGTGAAAAAGTGACAACTGGGACACTGCTGGGAAAAGAGGATGAAGCTCCAGTGTGAAATAAATGTGAGGATGAGTGTGGTACTGGGATGGGGAAGGCAGAGAGACCCAGGCTCTAGCCCCGGAGCCATAACCTGCCATCCTAGCACCCATCCCTGCTACAGGAAACTTCTGGAAAAATAATTGAAAGCTTCTGGGGAATCACAGCAAAAATTGGGACAGACTTCTTATGATGAGATGGAAAATAAGCAGAACAATTGCTGCTGTATAAGTGAGACAGGGATGTGACCATCTCAGGGAGGTGGAGCCTTTGGCAGGTGGGTGCAACCAACAGTAGCTACAGGACTTTTATGGGAGTGTACAGGTGAAAAATGAAGATAATGTCTTCATTGAAGCAATTTTTTGCTGCTGTTTAGGAGCTGGGTATCTTGGATTATTGCCACACCAGTAGCTGAATATTTTTTACAATCACTTTCTTGTTTAGTTCAATTCAGGATTTTCCTGCCAATGCTCAGACAAGCTGTCCTTGAAGTCCTGTGAAGACACTCAGGCACATGCCCTTTCCAGACAGTTCAGTGCTTTTCAATCCTGGTAGCAAATACATAAACTTCTCATGATTTCTATTCCAACTCTTTCTTCACTGTAGATTTAACCCTTGACTCTTATCCTTTCTGAAATGTTCATGCAAAGCTGAGTTTCCTGTCCCTTTTCATCTGCTATAAGAACTTTTGCAGGAATGTCACCACACGTTCCCTCAGTTTTTATCAATATTTATATTTAGATCCCATTCTTTAGCCTGTGATCATGACTTTTGCTGGTGTCACCTTTCTGGTAATGAGGTGTCCAAAAGGTGGTGATGTTCCTCCTAAGGCCTTGCTCACATGGGACAGAGCAATGAGATTACTGGTACATTTAACAAGCTTTCTTCCTGTTTGCACATCCCAGAGTGTTTGATTTTCATGACAGCCTGAAATTGTTGACTTCTGTTTGGTTTATAATCCATGCTGTTCCCCAGATTCCGTTCTGCAGCACAGCAATGTAACCAGTTGTTTTCCTTTTTGATGCTGCTGTTTTCACCTACCTAAGCATATGATTATGCAGCAGTGCTTCCAGAATGCCACCCTAATCTTCTTCACTTTGTTTTTCCTGGTTTGTGAAGGTCATTTTGAACTCTCATCCTGACCTCTTTTTAGCTCACCTTGTTGTGGTCCCACCATCATCTGGTGGACATTTGCAGAATATCTGTGGAAATCCCTTGACTGCAGTGTAGGTGCTTGGAGTGGGTTAGAAATGAAGCTCTGTGCTTCCCAAACTACACATGTGCCCCCACAGTTCATTCCCTTTCAGGAATCCATGGATATCTTTAATTTCTGACTCTTTATGATCTGCTAAACCCAGAGCCATCTTCTTGAGCATCAGTATGACCCATGTGGGGACACAGGGAAAAATCCCTCTTGTCTTCAGCAAGTGAAGACACTCACTGAGAGCACTGACAGACAGATCACACTGTCTTTAACATTATTTGTGAGTCAGGTAGGCACAAGAGTGATTTGTTACATCTTCCATCAAATGTAAAAAGCTGGTGGCAAGTATTTTCTAATGAAGAGGAACCTGAGCACTTACGGACTCCTTTGTTGACTGGCAAAGCTTGACAGCAGCTCCCTAAACAGCACTATCCCAGAAAAGATGTCAGTGAAATCACTGTGCTTTTTAAACAGAGAGAAAACTGACTTGAGTGTTTTCCCCTCATGCTTTTAAATAAGCTGCTTCCCAACAGTGGTTGAAATGTGGTCGCTTCTCGGAGGTGCTGAGTGGAGCTGAGAAGGAGGGGTTTTGTCTAAATTACTCTTACAAGAAAAAGACAAAATTAGATCTCTACGTTATTTCAGGAAGGTGTCAAAGGAATTTGTAGTTGCCTTGAAGTCAGCACTATTATTTCTTAGCTAACCACTACTGAAATGAGATTTTTGCGTTTTTGCTGGGTTTGTTTGGCTTGTTTAAATACTGATCAGGTCATGATCAGCAGTAACAACAAATCAGAAACTTGGTGAACTCTTAGGTAGGCTCTCACTGGGGTGTAAGAAACCTCAGGTGAAACTCCTGCATGATTGTTTCCTTCCAGCTGGAGGGGAACAGGTCTGGCAGGAGAGATTAAGAGATTGTCCTAAAGGAGAGAATAGGTTGGTGGTCAAGGGGTTACCTGGAATCTTTCTTGCTAATGCTTCTGTGAGATTCTTTGTAAGATCTGTGATTTGGACTAATGAAAAGTTGGCCTGGAAGTGTTAAATTCTGGCTGGATGGGGTTCTGAGCAACCTGGTCTCTGGGAGGTTGTCCCTGGCCATGGAAGAGGGGTTGGAGCCAGATGATCTTTAAGATTCCTTCTGACCCAAACCATCCTGTGATTTTATGGAATGGTGAAAATTGTGAAGTCTCAAAGTTTTGTTTAAGAGGAAATGTGTTTCTTCCCTGAGCACATGCAACTGCAACTGAAGAAAATGTGAGCTCCAGGCGTTCAGAACCCTGAAAATAAGGCCTGATGTCTAAATGAAATTGAACTTCAAAGAGAAAAGTAGTTTTCTGGCCCTTTTGGAGCCAAAACAAAGATGTATTTATTCTATTTGATCAGCTATTCACAAATTATGTCTTTGTATCTTTAAAATAACTACAAACCAAATTTAAAACTGGAAGCTCTCATCTTTGATGTTATCTGCAGATAAGATAGAGCTTTGAAGCACTAACAGAGGCTAATTGGAACAGAATACCAATACAACCAAAAATTAATAGAAAACACAAGAACTGTTTGGAGTACTGTCATTCTAAACTTGGGGCCATTTCTTTTCAAATCCTAGAGGATTTCAGGAATAAAGTGCAATCCTGTGGACTGTTAAAAGGGGAGAATTGTCTGATTCTATGTACCATGATACTTCAAACACAATCATTACATTAGTTATTTGTTGTATTGTATTGTATTTGTGTATGGTATTTTTAAGTATCAAAATCTTTCGATATGTAGCAGGCTGAAATGAGATGGAGGAAGGTAGGCCACAGGTGAAATAGTATCCAATTCATGTTTGCATTTGAATAGGGTCTTTTTTCTCCTGTTTTGTTTTGAGGATGACATGACTTTCCATCCTGAACTTGAAAACAATTTGTTAAAGTTGTTGCAGGTTTGGTTGGCTTCTGGTGAGAGAAACCATGGAAGGGTTGTGAAAATGTGTTTTATTTTGGGGAACAACTTGCCTGGCTATGAGCTCAGGCAGTGCTTGGATTGGATTTAGTGCTGCTTTGCCCTGTTGACAACCTCAGACCCTAAACTGGGATGAGGTAGAAAAATGAGATGTGTATGTTTGTATCCTCACTCCCTGCAGTGTAAGCAGGCAATGTGCTCTCTAGACTTGTCCAAGAAACCCCCTTGGTAGTAAAAGGAAATTATTCCTGTTGCTTAGCCAAATACTCTGATATTAAGCAATTCCAGAGCTGAGGTTGCTCAGGCAACCTTATTTCTACTCCCTCATTCATTAACATAGGAGGTGATCATATGATTGAAGCTGCTAATTTTTATTTCATGCTGTATCTTGGGTTCAAACAAGGACTCGTGCAAGACAACTTGTCCTGCCATGCAAAGTCTGAGGACAGGGTCAGAGTTTTTCAAATGCTCCCCCTGCTTTGCTGCAAGTGTGAGGAGGAAGCAGGAGGCCTGTGCCCATTCTGAAAAAAATCTGTCAAGTGTGAATAAAATCTCTGAGGAGAACTGTGCTTCTGTGAGGTCGTGGCATGGAGACCCTCTGCCTTCTTGGGGACAGCACTGCACCCTCTGCTCTCTCACCCAAGGGTGGCACAGGTACCCCAGCCCCGGTATCCAGATTTCTCTGAGCTGTGGTTCTCATATTAGGCAGCATCTTTCTGTCCAGACAGGTACCCATGGACTTCAGGGACCGGGCAGCTCTTTATCTCTTGTAAAGCACCACCTATCCTTGCCAAAACTGCAATTGAAAATACTGTTGATGTCACTGCCTGCAGTGTTTCAAACCACTCACCATGGCTGTTCTATTTTCACAACTGGTTTATTACCAGGAGTCATTAGCCCTTAGCTAAACCAACAGTGACTCTATTTTCAAATATTACCTGGGTGGTAAAACATAGGATTTGTATATTTTTGCAAAGATCTCCTTCTGCTTTGCAATTTGGATGACAAGCACCCTAACACCTATTCAGCTATGCTTAGTCCTCATCTTGAAAGCAGAAGATGTGTCTTCTCTGTAGAAGTGAGAAGTTGGACAGTATCAGCAGCATTTGTTTTAATGCCTACTGCTTTTCCTTCTAGAGAACTTGGAATTTTGCAATCCTGTTAAGTGCTTGTATTCTCCAATAAATATTCTGAGCTGTTGCTGTATTTCAGTTGTTAGGTTTCTCAGGGGAAAAAGGCAGTAAAGAAAGAAAATGAATAAATAAACAGTTCAAAGCCTTGAGTGTCCAAAAATATTGCAGTATCTTGATTTGAATAATCGAAAATTGCGACACTCTATTTGGGTACATTTCATCACATTGAAAGCTTTGCATGCAAATCCAAAGCCTGCTATTCCCTCTAAATCCTTGGAATATTTTCATTGCCAATCTTTTTCTATTTTGTTGGTTCAAAAAAAAAAAAAAAGAAGAAAAAAGAAAAAGAGCAAGGCTACTTTTGATTTACAAATAAAGTTAACTTGTATTCCATGCAAAACAAATGACCCACCAAATAGAATAGGAGGATTGTATTCCCACATGTTTGCAATTACTAAAAATCCCTCGATTTTCTTCCTTTATTTAACTGCAGAAGCACAAGAGATTCCTACATAGGATGCAGATCTATTTCAGAATATGTTAAGCTGTATTTCTGTTAGTCTTAGCTGGAAATTCTGGAAATCTAAGTCAAAACAGCAACAAGACCCCTGCTCCAATACTTTACTGTGAAGCTGGATTTAGAAAGGACTTAATGCCATCATCCCAAATGAGAGCATTTTAGTGGACTTTTGTTTCTACTTAAATTCCAGAGAAAAGCCATGGATCAGCTTAGTCTGAGTTCTCTCAACATTTGAGTTTGCCAGGAGGGTTTGTTCAAATTACATCTTTGGTCCAGATCTGTTTCTTTCCATGTCTGATCACATGGAAAAAAGCAAGGAAACTACCACGGAGGAATTTGAAGAATGAGGGGAAGAGGCTCATTCCCAGCACCTAGCCAGGCTTTGGTTCTTAACACAAACTTCTCTCCATAGTCCCCTCTGCCTCATCCTTTCTCTCACATCCCTTTTCCTTCTGTTTGTGCCATGATATAAAACCCTGCTGACCCAAAGCACTCTGAAGAACCAGGGAGCACTTCTGAATGCCCAAATCCAGGGAAAAGAGCCCAAAAGGCACTGGTTGAGGGGGCAGTGGCACAGTGGAGCCTGACACATCCCTCAGAGATGGAATGAGTGACATGAGTACATTGGGGTGGGGAGCTCCAAAGGCTCTCATTGCCTGGCCCAGCTTGTTTGACAGTGCTTAATTTTTAACATGTGGAAATTTCTGAAATATGCGTCTTGAAATATCTGCTTAGCTCGCCTAGAAAGCTTTAATAATTGATGGAAATTCAGACTTGAGGTATAGTAATGATTTATATGGGGAGCTGTCTTTACACAATCCGCTCTCAAAGCTTTCTAGAGTATTACTCTTAGTGTCTAATTAACTTCCGAAGAGTGATACTGCTCCTTTCACTACACTGATTGATCAAGGGCTTAACTGCAAGTCATACTGTCCAAGTGATTCCCCAGTGTCTTCTCAGCTCTTATGAGCTCTTGCTGAGGAATAGAAGTGTCTTGGACACCAAGAACTACTCTCAAGTTTTCAGATGCTACATCTTTTATGTCAGGCTGCTCCTGTTGCTGTTCAGCCCCTGGAGCCGTTGCATAGAAATTTCTAGTCCTTAGATAAGGCTTTGAGTGATGTGATCTAAACATTTTCATTCTTCATGGTAGCAGTTCTTCATAGCATATCTTCTGGAGCATGCTCCTTTCACTGTTTCAAGAGTTGTGATGATTATACTAAAATACACTAAAAATTCAAGTAGCTGATAAGGATTTAGAGCTAAGATGGGGTAGTGCAAGTCCCAGCTACCAGCTAAGGACCTTGAAAAGACACAGTCACTCCCTTGTTTAACCATTTGCATGCTGAGGGATCTGTGTAAATCAACTACAGGGAACTTAGGATGATCACAATTAGTACCATGTATATTTTCAGTGGTTAAGCATTTAATTTGTTTAAATTAAAAGTCTATGAGAATGAAAAGGAAAGCTGACAGGACAGTGAACAGGGAAGGTCTTATGAATTTCAGGGTCTCTTCTTCTGTCAGTAAATTTGCTGTCCCAAGTAATACAAACCCTTAGAGATCCATGGATATGGGAAACACAAAGTGCAGACAGCTCTTTGAGTCTCTTTTTAAGAAAAGATCAGGTCCTTTTGCAGAATAATTTTTAGGGTCACCAGAGGATGGTGGGGGAAAATGCACATTTTCTCATAGTTAATTATCTGTTTATGGCCTTTTTGTCCCACTACTTCCCTGTTCCTTGCTCATGATCTCAATGAATGTCTCAGTTCTTGGCACAAGTTGCCTTGTTACCCACAACCAATGTGTTTTATAACTATTTTCCTACCTATATCTACACTGACATTTGATATTGGCAGCTCATGGTTGGCTGATGCAAACCTCAATGAGGGGCAGCTCTTTCTGGGCCACAGGCTGCCCTGACTCCAAAAATCACACCCCTGAAACCTCGTTTCAAATATATCAAGTTCTGCAATCTGCTATTTTCTTAACCACTTCCCTCCCCATTTATGGTGATAAGTCTTGTCCAGTAAAGGCTGTCTTTACAGCAATATTGTGTGTGCCATTTGTTCCCAGGATAATTTTAAAAATCTATTTTTTTTCTTTTAAATTGTTTCCACAAAATCTGTCCCTTCACCTTGCACCAGAGGGCTGTGCAGCAATGGATCTGGCTGCAGAGACTGTGTGCTCAGGCTCATCTATAACTGAGAGCCACCAGCCTGAGAGGATCTACATTCTTGAGATCCAAATATTCCTCTGAAAGGATTAATGGCCCCACCTTTTAAGAAATTAGCTATACCTCCATTTCCTCTTTCCATCCAAACAGCATTTCTGGTACTAATAACACTAGCCAGAGCAAAAGAGGAGATAAAAGCTCTGGTGGCAGAGTTCCATGTGTGAAGGAAGGTGTCATAAAGTCTTGGAGGGCTCATCCAAAGTTTGTACCAAAATTAATGACTGGCATTGTCATTTAAATCACTCCGGAACCCCAATGTATTTATTGGGAAATTTCAGCAGGCAAAAGCAAGTCTGAGAGCCCTACATTGGAAATTCTTGGAGAATTTCATATCTCTGGAGCTAGAATGAGGATACTTAGTGTATCTTCATAAGTTACAAGCTGATAACTAGATTCAGGCACTTCATGGATTTTTGTTTCTTACTCTTTCTTACATGGAATTATGTTGTTCAGTTTTCAGCTCTTTCTGTTCAGGTGTGAGTGAATTTGGGAGCTGCTTTGACAAACGCCTTATGCTAGAATTCCCCAAGGAGATCTTCAAAGGGACAGATGAACATTGTTGATGCGGCATTTCTTCCAAACTGCAGCATTAGGACTTGATGCAAATTATATTAGAGATATTAGGATCTTGCTTCAACTAGATTCTGATATAATTTACCAATAGGAGGGTATGCATATAAAGCATCTAATGAAGATATAAGTCTCTTGTCCAATCACTTGTCTTATTTAAAACAATTTAAAAATATATAACTTTGACATCTAGATGTTGATCCTTCATTCTCCTGTTTGTACTATTATTTTCAGAAAATAAGCATTTTGTCATGATAAAAAAGTGCTTGGTACAGGAGGAATATAAATATAATTCATTGTAGATGATGATGCTCTGTCCAAACAGGAAAGTGTAACCCTGAGATTGTCCAGTGCTTTGTGTTGGTCTAGTACTGCTCCTAAAGAAGGATAAACCAACCTAGTGGTAAATTATCTACTGATTTTATAAGGCTAATCTCTTGTGAAAGAGATCCTTAATCAGTTACACAATTAGTGAAATGTACTCAAAGAATTGTAGGTATGATTCTCATATGTTATCTCTTAGCAGCATTGGTAGAAACCCTTTAAATGTACTAAACCATAAGTTTCCAAAATGTGGCATGGTAGCAATGTCAGTTTGATACATCCCTGTTTCTGGTGCTGCCTTCAACTACTGAGCAGCTACTGATGAAAAAATTTGTGGCCCCTGTGCAAAAAATAAGTGGAGTTTGGGTAACAGAAAGTGTTAAATCCTGTAAAAAAACGATGTCTCAACAAAAATACCTGTATCTCCTACTAAGATGTCTTGTTTATCAGCCTGCCTCCCTCCTTGTGGTACAGGATAGAACTGCCTTGGCTTAAAAACAAAAAAGGTGGGTGGAAAACCCTTGCAAATGAAGGCACACAGTTGTCTTAGTGCACTTATGAATCACTTTGAAAAGCTCGCATTCCTATTACAGCAATTTTAATAACAAAACACATTGCCCAGACAGCCTGATGTTAAATGTGTGCAGCTCTTTAGAGAAGAAGGGCTGCAGACAGCAACATTTAAATTGTGGGGCTCCTCCAGGGTGAAGCTGCACAAGAGCTGATCAGCAAAGCAAGAAATCGCTGCTGTGGTGTGTGCAAGGGAAGGAGGTAATAGGATGCTGCTACCTGAGGAAAAGGGCAAGTCCTCTCACAGATAAAGGGAGAGAGAGATGTAAGAGGAGAAAACCATGCAAGGAAAGATTAGAATTTTTTAAAATGTGGAAAATTGTTTAACACTGAAGTTGTATCTCAAGGCAGTCCTGCCTATCCCAAGACCACTGCACGTTTGTAACCTCAACTTCGCAGACCACACTGTTTCTCCCAGATAACAGGCATATGCAGATAGTAAGAGGCACAAAAATAAATTAGAAAAGGATTTCTTTAATGCTTCTAATAATGTATTTGGACATGATTATCATAATGAATCTTGTAAAAAGAATTTACTGTTTCCCCTTTTATATGATGTATTTCTGACCTTCACCCGCTTGATATGCGATTCCTATTCAGCGAAGGTGCCCATAATAGAGGGGCAGGAAGGATGATCAGAGTTCAAACAATAGGGTAAGAAATGCAGAGTAGAGGGAAAAAGCTTCCATTTTCCCATAAGCTGGGGCACAGAAGATACTGCAGCCTCAGCTCTACAGTATCTTATGAACAAACAAATTATGCATGAGTTTGCTCAGGGGACTACTCAGCTACTCAACAATAATGGGTAATTGCCCTCACAAACTTATCCTCATATCACTCATACACACCAACACTTATACTGAAAAGAAAAGACGCGAAGAACAAATTTCAATATAAAACACATTATTATTATGAAAATGACACATTTCCATTTAACCCTTTTCTAACAAAAAGAACTCACTGCTTTTCAAAGAAAATGGGGCTGGGGAATTTTAAACGTTAGTCTCAGTATTTTCCCTTGGAAGGCACACTCAAGATTGTTTTACTTGGCACATTCTGTACTCTTCATTGTAGCAAAGGCTTGCGGGTATCTAATGACACAATCACAGAATGCCATAGAAATTTGGAACAAAATCCCCATCTTCGATACAATTCAGCAGATTCACGCCATATGGAAATCCTGCTGTTTAATGTAACACCATTAAAAGCCACATATTGCTAAATTCATCTCTCAAAGATTTTTGCAAAAGTTGCAGGAACAATATTATTTCTGAGTTTTTAACCTTTATTCAGCCTCCAGCATTCTTAGGAGTCAAACGTGTGTTTCATAACTGGAAATCCAACTACTTCATATGCTGGTGATATTTTGATTTCTCAAACATGCATAGTAGTATAATGGTCTTGTCTCCTTCATAAAGAACTAGTAAGTTACAACTTGATCAATAACTGGGAAAGAGATGAACCATAGCTAGAGCTCAGAGTCCTAAAATATAGATTAATTTAAATTTATTCTCTACATCTTCACCGTGAGCATCTTATTCATTCCTTTTCTTTGTCATATACTTTCAGTTCTAAGTGGCAAGCTCCCTGGGTCTGAGATTGTGAGTTAACATTTTGAATTGCAAAGCTCTTTGGTATTTCTGGACTGCAAATGAAATCATTGATAAAGCTGTTTGCTGCACAGCCATCCCTTTGCATTTTCAGTTCATCCCTTTAGGAAAATCTTCTATGGAAGGCAGTGCTAAGGACACAGAATTTGAGTAGAAAGAAGGTGGTTCTGGCTGCTGTGTAGATGCTTTACCAAAGCTTTACCCAGTGCTTTCAGTGTCTGCATAGATCTCAGCTCTTCTTACCAGACTGCTCGTAGGTGCAAGGATTTCCCAGCTCTATCTGCTTGCAGGAATTGCATCAGGAAGGATACAGAAAATGGTAAAGAATCCATCCCCTTTTTACAGGGTGTTTTCCCAAAATCCTTCTGAAATCTGAAGCAGTGTTTCTACCCAATATTGAGAGTGACTAGAGAGACATCATGAAACAGGAGTGTGGTGCAGTTTGCCATGTTAAAAGGAGTATCTTCAAACTCAGAAATACCTTGCATAAGATGTGTGTACCAGGGATCTCAGAGGCACTTGAGAAGAGTCCTACGCAAGATGTAAGCTGCCTTTCCAATCTGAACTTATTCCAGGTGTATCCACTTCCTTTCCATGTCCAAAGCTGGGGTAGAGATCATCACAAGAATCAGCATCTCCAGGAGTGGCAGGTTCAGCCACACTCCCAAAGAGTCCCCATTTCCAGATGCTGAGCTCTCCTGAACATATGGTGATCACAGGTGTCTAGAGGAGGGTCAACATATTTCTGAAAATATAATTCAGGGAGGATCCAAAATATCTTCCAAGTCAGCAAGAATAATGGCAGGTGACTAGGAGCCTGAGAGGCTTTGCAGATACTTTTGTTATTTATATAATTGTGTCACAGATGTGCAAGAAGAGCTGGGTCCAACACCTCCAGGAGATGACAGGGGAGTTTAGAGAGGGGGAGTGAGTGGACCTAAACTAGGAAGAGAGAGGAAACATGGGTAGCTGTCCATCTTTTTATCTGCAAATTCATGGCTTATGAGAATGTTGCCCTTGATGTAGGTGGCCAAACTTCTGGTAAGTTTTCAGAAGTTGTTGGCAGCCCTGTAAATCCAAGATTTCCACTCCAGAATTGCAAGATACTTAGTTTGTCAATACAAGCAAAGCAGGCTGTACATCTCTTTAGGGAAAACTAGCAGAGCAGCAGAGTTGTAATGGAAAGAGTAGCTATTTTAATAAGATGAAGACACACTGAGTAAGAAATTACCTGGGTGAGAGAGAAGCACCAGTCCTAGGAACATTCCCAGATTTTGGCTGCTGCATTTCCCGCAAGTAACGATGTGTCTCTGTAGTGGGAGCCAGTGAAGCTGCATTTAAGGGCTCTGATGACATTTGTATGTCCCTAATATATTTATAACTTAGGACAGAGTACCTGTGTGTATGTCTCTCATTTTTTTCCTAGTAGATATGCAGAGATTTAAACAGGTGAAAATGTGTCCACAAAGGACCATAAAGAAGAAAAGGAGTTATAAGGTAATGCAGCAAGAGCGCTGGTGCATGGTTATTGAAAGTAAAAATGGTTAACATGTGGAAAGAGGTATATAAATGACTGCAAGCCACTTTTTCAAATGTCTTTCCCTGTTGCTCTCAGCAATATCACTGAATGTGATCAAATCGTTTTTCCGCTCCTTTGGCACAGTACCTTCCCCAAGTTAACAGCCACCTTAAAAAGAGGGCACAGGGGCCACGGCAGATAATGCAGGTTCTGTTGTGTGATTCTCAAATGCTCTTAGGGCTCCTCGTGTGGGAGATTAAAGCCACTCACCACTGGTTTGGTGCTGGTGTGAGCTCCCCAGGGGCTGAGCACAGCTCCCAGCCCTGCTCCCCTGGAGGCTGCAGGATGAGGCCCTTGGCTGCAGGTTTGGTAGCACCCAGCCTCTGTCAGATCCCCATGTGTAAGCATTGGTATAGTTTTAATTTATTTTTAAGAACACAAAGATCCATGATTTAAATATTGTGAAATCCTGTATATATTTTGGCTCAGTCAGTCATATGCCTGTTTACTCACAGATTCCCCAAAATCTGCATTTCCTCAGGCATTCATGTCTTTCAGATTCTTTATGCTGCTTTTTCTGCCTCAGTTATTTCTTAACACCGTGCTGACTGCTTTCTCTTTGATCCAGTAGATTGTGGCCTTTCTGGTAAGGCTTGGGTTTGTCACACATGGTCAAGTGACCACTGCTTGATTCCTTCTCTGAACAGCCAACAACTTTTTGTCAAGGTGGGAAACACCTTTCTGCCCTCTGCTTGCGTTCATCCTTCTCTGTGTAACAATTAATTAATAAATCTAATTGTGAGCAACACCATAACAACAAGATGAGGAATGACAAAGGAGCCCTGTTGGGTACCTGGCTACAGAGGAGCAATATCTGTTGTGTTCTTTCAGGAGCAGGGCCAGAGCTTTTTCACATTCTGGACAAAAGCTGTTTAACTGAAATATGTGTTAAAATTTAAAAGGGGATTGTGAAATGCCTCCCTCCTTGGGCCTTTGTGTAGGGCATGTTTAGGTTGCTGGATCCTGAAAGGGTTAATTTTGGGGTATGTATTGTTTGGAAGCACCAGGCCCAGTAGGTTGATGAAGGATTGGGTTTCCCTTCTAGGGGACAGACACCCACATCCCTGTCTGTCTCAGTCTCTTTGCACCTCGATTTCCTCACTGCAAAATGGAAAAGCCTCTTCCTTTCCTTTCCTTTCCCTTCCCTTCAAAGGTGCCATCCTAGGGATGGGGCCATGTGCTTGTGCTGCACCCCATGTAATGGGATTCTGCTTGGGGCTGGAACATTTTGGTGTTAATAAATCAAATTAAGAAGGTTGAAGGCTTTTGTTTCCCTGGGTAACACGAGCTGCAGGAACAAGCACACCTGCAGACTTCAGTAAATGTGGTCTTTGCTGTCACTGAGAAATCTGTCATTGAATTCCCCTTTCCCTCTCTTACCAGAAAGAGTTTTATTCTAGTAGAAGTTTAGGGTACTTGTGTTATCAAAGAGTTTGCAATCCTGATTAGAAAATCTATTTAACCTGGTGTCAATTGGTCTCCTTGATGTGAAAATACACCCAAATCCTGGGAGAGAGGGTAGGCAGTGCCCCAGTCAAGATTTCCCCAGGAATAAGTAGTTTTAGGATGAAGCAAAGGAAAGCCAAGGCATGCCAAGCAGTCAAAAAAGGAAGGGAATGTCTCAGTGGAGCATTGAAGGGAATAGATGCTCAAGCTGGTGATGAGATTTTGTTTTAATCATAGTGATAAACCTTTTAATTTTGGTGCGCAGTAACAGCGGCTTTAAAAATGAAATAAAGGGTTTGTGACTAGCAAGAGTCCTTGGTGCTGCTTCCAGAGCATTGCTTGGGCTGTTATTAAAGCCCTGCCAATGGCTTCAAGTGGAACAGCTAATGTTTCAAGTGTTCATAAATAATTGTTTAATGTTCCAAGCACTTTAGGGGCAGGTTTTAAAAACTAGCCTTGCACTGATTATTTCCACTACTGTAAAAACATTCTTTTGACAGTAGCTTTGCCTGCTGCTTATAAAAAGGAGAGAAGAAAACAACCACTGTCCTTTGTGAGCTGATTGACGGATGCACTCAGTGATGAACCTGTAAAATAACCTAAAGCTAGTACATATTCTCTCCAAAATTAGCCAAAATTTAGAATAACTTTGTGGTGTTGCAAGACCAGGGCCACATCCATGGCTGGTATTTGAGGGGTGATGATTGCCCATCTCTGCTTCTGTGAGTGCAGGAAGGGTGTAGGGGTCCCTGCCTGTGGCCACTGGATCCCAGAGAGCTTGTAAATACTTCAATGTACCCACTTTTAATTCATAGATTGCTCAAACCAAGATTTTTTAAAAACTTTTTAATGTATCTTCTTTTCAAGCTGGAGCAAAGAGTAAGGAATTTTCATAAGCAATCTTCCTATTAAAGTGAAATGGGTTGGAATACCCATTTACTCCTAACTATGCTGAAAATTCCTGTAGTTTAGAGACTCTCAGCTTGATCCTTGTAACTTCCTAGGAGTAGTCTGAATGTTTTTCCCTAACATAGATGCTTTAGTTATTACATATTTATATATTTATATTTATACATATTTATATTTTATAAATATATACATATTTATAAATTTTATATATAAAACCGAGTTCTTTTGCTGTTGTGTATGTCACGTTCTTTTCTTTTCTGGCTGAAATTCTATTTCAAATATGATATGTCCTTAAAAGAGGAAACATTTCCTTAACAGGATCCAAGCCATTATAAATATATGTGCGCATACAAATTTTAAGAAATTAGAAGTTTTTGTTTAGTGAGAAGGATTAAGAAATTTTGTGTTTACATGTATTTTAAATGCATGTTGGTATTTATAAATATCTGTAGAAGATGTCCATGTGTAAGCTAATGAAGGATAGTCAACAAGCCTCAAGCTTTCCATGAATGAATATTTTCAAGATTGATCCCTAGGTCTTAGCCCTCCTGCGAGGATTTTAGCTACCAGTTCTTCCCCTGCAAAACCACATTCCCCTTTGTTTGCTGCTATAATTTGAAGATGAATAGCAGGACTTTATTTGTGATGCTCATTAGAGCTGGGTCACGCAGTTAGGCTGGAAGTTTGTGCAAACACCAGTTACCACTCTGGTGGTCACTTTTTCAGGGTGGGTGATGTTTTTTTGCTATGGTAAATATGTCTTTTAAAAATCTCAGCAGTTATCTGGGCAGTGCAGAGCCTCTTCTCCAGGTGGAGAGAGCTGGGTGAGAAGCAGCGAGCTGCCCTGCCAGGGATGCGCTTGTCGGGAAAGGAGGGAAAAACTGGAGAGGGGGATAGGAAAAAACGTGTTTTGAGGCCAGTTGTTTGATGCGAGGAGCACCTGGAGCCCGCATCCCTGCTCGGCTGGGATTATTCCTGCTTGGCTGCCCTCTGCCGGCTCCGCCGCACGGTGCAAAGCCGGGAAGCGGCTCCGCGCCCCGCGCAGCGCCCGCGCAGCGCCCGGAGCGCCTGCAAACATCCCGAGCATCACAGACAACAATTACCCGGAATGGCTGACCAGAAAACATCCGGTTGTTACTGAGCGAGGGGATTGCGCTAATTAATCCAAAAGATATCCCCCCTGCTAAATGAGGTGAGGAAAGAGCACAGGGATGGATTTAACTCCGGAGCCGAATACAGCTGAGGCAAGGGGGCAGTTTATGACTCAACACAGTAGAATTTCTGCTTGTAAAATGGGATTGCTAGCATTTTTTTTTTCCCCCAGCCGCAATTTTCCTAACTTGCAAATGAATCTGAAATATCTAGAAATAATAGTGTCTGTCGGGTAAAATGAATGCAGGTTTTTCTTCTTTAAGGTTTTATTTTTAACTGTCTCTAGTAAAAGTGCTTTAGTCATATTTATCTCACTCATGAAAGAGCCTCTTTCTATAACTCGTTTTGGATTTAACCCCTTTAGGGTTACCTGCAGTGTCAGCATGCAAGTCTGCTTTAGATCACTGTCTGTTCCTATTTCTTCTTGGTTGTTTTATTGACATTTGGGAGGCCGTGCTGTGTTAAGAAACAGCAGAATATCACCACTGTCCTCTTTGTGGTCAAGCAGCCTTATCAATGCAGGGGGAAAATAAAGCAAGGGAGGGAGGGCTGCTTTGTCCTCCTTTCTCCAGCATTTCCTTTCCCCTCCTCACCGTTTCCATTTCCTCTTACATTTCCCACTTTAAAAGATGGACGACCAGTACCTGTGACCCTTAAATATCTTATTCACTGCTACATTTACACGGCGAAGATTATTAAATCTGCAGATAGAATTAGAAGCCAAACTAAATTCTTTTGTATTGATATAATCATGGGGGTTATTTAAAACGTGATGGATGTAACCCGAGACCAGAGAACGTCCAGGATGTCTAAAAGGCAGACACTGTATGAGTATTTATGAAAAAATCTGTGTGCTCTTAAGATGTCACGCATAATCCGCACTGTGTGTCTCTTCAGTGTCACAAGCACATTTACATAGATTGTCATGAATTTCAAATTGCACCTCAAATCAATGCCAGAGTAAAATTACCTTGGAGCACAATGCAGCCTTCCTTTAAGAGTTAATCATCCAGGTCCCGCTCTGTTCTGAGGCAGTGCTGGCCCTGCAGTGACACTCACAGCTCGCTGCCAATATCAGGTGCCCTGACAGGTTCGTGGCATCTCCGTGGGACAGAATGCCACCAGAGCCTGGCGCCACCTCACACACTCCACAGAACACCAAGTGTGAGAATCGTGTATTACAAATGCAGCCACCACCTTAACTGGCGCTGGTAGTGCCTCCAAAGGGTGCCATGTGCCTGCTTAGGGTTTTGCTTTGACAAACCATTTGTAAACATCCCATGGGGACTTGGCTCCAACAGGTATGAGAGCTCTGATCAAGCATTTTCCCAATGCTGTAATGCTGTTGCCGTCATCTAATTGCATGTGTCTCAATTGTGGGGAAAGATGCCTTAAGTAGGCTGTTGTCTGGTTCAGCCTGACCATAAAAGGCTAAATACAGCCTTGCTCCAGCTCCTTTGGTTGCCCACATCCAAATGGGATTAAGGCTTGGGCAGCAAGAGCTTCTAGTTTTGGGGAAACAATAGGAAGTGGAGATTTTACAAGGGCAACCCAGCCTAGGGTGATGCCACTTGGTGAGAACAGCTGGGTCATCTGATCCCAGGCTTCTTGCCACGTCCCCAGGCATGTTGCATCTTTCCAGAGAGGATAAATGCTTCCACTGTGCCCAGAAGCAGTATTTATCTGGTGTAATGAGTTTATTTCTGGAGCGAGACCATATGGCTGAAGCAGTTTCTCGTGGCAGATCACCAGTTGCCAGTGCTGTTAATCATGGAGCATCCCATAATTTTGCCACGACTCCCTCCACTACAGGCCACCCTTCTACTGTGCACACCCCTGTACCCAGAAACATATTTCCAGCAAGCCTGGCCATTCAATGCCCAGGCTGGAATTACCACACGAGGCTGGGTCAGGAATCTCCTGCTGCTTGGGAAGGGAAAGGAAAACGGGAAGGAAAGGGAAGGAGGAGTGTTTGGGCCGATGGCAGTGCAGCAATGAGACATGTAAATGCCAGCAATGCTTTTTAGCATTTCTCAAGCAAGAGAATGGGCCAGCAGATACGTCGTGGAGCCTCGCCAAGCATGTAGGGGGACATGTTGTTAACTTGCTGGTGGCTGCTGTAGCCAAGAAACCGAGTAGCCATGTAGGGACTGTGGCGGGCGGGAGAGAGAGAAGAGCACATGTAGAAATAAGGCTTCTCACTCAACAAATTCTGCTGTTTGCATGCAGAAAAAGAGGTATTTTTGCAAGCAGGGACTTAGGAACAAGATGAAATCTTCCCACTTTTATCAGCAAGGCAGTTAGTGACAAGCACATGGTGAAAGGCTCAAATTTTGGTGCAAATTACCATGAAAATAACTGAACACAGAGAAAATTTGGAATTGCAAATATCGGGAAGGCTTGGCTTTGTGGACTAACAAGATGAAAAGACATTCATTCTAAAGGCTTTGAGGTGTAATTCAGTCTTCTGGGCACTATCCTCCTTTTGTGGGTTTGCAACAGGTTGAGACATCCCCTCTAAGAGAGACAACAGGTATCTTATGTACATAGAAAATACAAATATCCCAGGCACTTGGGACATCTAACCAAGTATGGAAACACTGCCCAGGACTGGGGCAAGCTCTCCTGTGAATATTCTCCTGGAGATCAGCCCTCTGTGCACTTAACTGGTTACCTGAAACGATGGAGAATTTCTTTTTCTTTTCCAATCTCATTTTAAAAGATGCAGAGAGCTGGAAGTGAGAGCTTTGTTCCATCCTAAGGTAGCCGCAGTTTGGTGGTAGGTGAAGTAATGACTATATATAGTCACTGAAGTGCCTTTGGATAGTTCTGGAGAACAACTGCTGTATAAATTTAAGGTATTATTATTATTAAGGTATTATTATCCCAAGTTTGCTGCAAGTTAGAACAAGACTGCAAGAATTACCTTGGAGCAGCTAATACTGGCACAGTTGCAGAGTTTAAAGTTCTCTTTCTGTCAATATTGTGTTAATTTCATCTGGTGCTTTTGATTAAACAAACTAACCTGGAACAATTTCGGTAACTGATTTTCTAAATAGAAAAGGCATTAATAAGTGAACATCAAGTTGCACCCCCCTGGCATCCAGAGAAAGGAAAATCCTTTATGAACAAATCAGATGTGGTCACACTGAGTCCTAAACACTACTCAGCTACCATCATGCTGATTTAATCAATCCACACAAGGTAAAAGAGGTAGAAAGTGGAATAATACCTCTGATGATGAGATATTTTAATGAAATGCATTGGGATAATTTAGTGGGGAATGAAAGTACCATGGATAAAAGTGAGTCAGAAAGCATGAAAAAACACTGAACAGATCAGAACATGTATAATATCAAACAGAGGTTGAACATCCCAAATCTGTTCTTCTCAGGTCAGGGGATGAATTGGAGGTGATTTGGCTGTGAGCCAGAGGGGTCAAAGAGGAGCTGGTGCAGGAATTAAATGGTGGCTGTAGTCTGGCAATCAACAGGAATAGGTCTTTTGGGATTCTGCAGTCGCTGTATCTTGCTGGTTCATTAGAAATCATGCAGGGAGAGCTCCTGGCATGGGGAGATGTGAGGAGCTGGTGTCCTGTGAGTGTGAGCCCACACTGCTGGCTGTGAAACAGGGTCCTCAGTGTCTTCATAGGAGCCACTGTGCTCTGAGCTGAAAGAAGTGGCTTTGCATAGTGGGGGCAGAGCAGATTGCCTGGGCTCTGTGGTGCTGCAGTGCCCTCCTGCATGCTCATCCTCCTTCAGGCATGATCTGGTCAGTGTGAGGGATGCAGGGGGGTGTCAGGGATGCTCAGGGACTAGGTGCACGTGCTGCACTCTTTGGACTATGACCTGAAGGTAGAGAAGCTCACTGCAATTTGTTCCTCAACATTTTTGTCCATAAGGCCGGTTTGAGACTAGTGTTTGGGACATAAAAGTCCAGCCAAGATGCTCGGTCAGGTAATGAGATTTCAAGTAAAATTTGGCTAAAATCCCCATGTGATTCTGAGCACTTTGGGTACTGGAAGGCACAAGAGATGCTCCTTAGCCTGATATGTAATGTTGGATGTCTGTGAGCAAAACGTTGCACTTGTCCCATCCTTCCTGTACCATCAGATGTGCTGCTGACAGCTGTAAACAGGAAATTGTAAAAAGACAAAACCAACTCAACAAAAGACAAAATGACATATTAGAGAAAGATCAAAGCATGTGCATCTCTGTCTATTATTTATGTGGGCCTGACAAATTACAAAGCAGGAACACCAAGGGGCAGGTCTTGAATGGATGTTGCTTCCCATACCTTGATTATCCATCTGGAGATTGGGCCCATAGCTTTTCTGAAGCAGCTTTATTTTTTTTTTTTTCTCAGAATGCATAGAAGGAGCAGATCTTTTGAGTAGGAAGGTGCCATTTTTACACAGTCACTGTTCAGACCATAGCCACACTTGAAGCCAAAAATAGAAAATATATTTTAGAACTTGTTAAATTAAAGGGGAAAAAAAAAAGAAAAAGAGGAAAGAAAAGCCTCCAGCAGAACTTTGCATTCTCTGACTTTTCAGACTTTCAGGTCTGCTCTCCTGATTACACATTTTTCTAGCTGATGACATGCCATCAGCTAAAGATGGATTTTAAACACAAGTCATGTCAAAAGTTTCATTTAACCTCTTCAATATAACAAGCTGCTGATGGTTTACATTTCTGACAGTAGAGGTAAATTAATCTCTGATGGATGTTTGGAAGGGGGAGAGAAGATCTGCAAAGAGTAAGGAAGAAGTAAGATGGTAACTGGTAAAGGCAGTGGACATCTTCTGGAGTGTAGTGAGTGGTGGGTGGGATGTGGGTGTGGTGATATTTCTAGATCTGCATCTCTAAGTATAGATGCATCACACTTGCTATGTGTATGTATGTGTGGTTTTTAAATAAAAGTAGTTTTCCATTATACTGTGCAAGTCTGACATTTGATGAGGTAGAATATTTCCAGATGGGTTGGATTTTGGAGAATAGGGAGTAGGTTATGATTTGTCTAATGAAATGTTAATTTTTTGGCAGTCAGAGGGGTTTAGGGTAAATCAGTTAAACCCAAAGATGATTAAAAAGGGATTTGTGAAAGTTTGGAGTAGTAATTAGAATTAATTGAGGCCATCATTAATTTATATGGTAAAGGTAGTATGCACGTGTAGCTGGACAACAAAAAGAACGCCAGGCTCGTCTTCCTGATTTCTGGGGGTTGTAAAAGTTTGGGAGGGAGTTCCTGTTAGTAAGTAATCCCAAGAGACATAAGAGGGGAAAACCTTGACACAAGGAAATTCAGCCAGGAGACAGTTGATTTCTCAGCTGGGAGGTACTTCAGGAAGAGATGGCATCTTGCCGTCTCCACCAGGACTTGGTAATAATTCTCACTATTCATGAACAGATGTCTTTGGTTGGATTCCCTAGGTGCATTTGAATTCATTAAAGGATCTAGGGAATCAAGATATTAATTCTAAATTATTACATATTATAGATTTTATTTTCTGGAAGAATGGGAACATGGCAAAGGAAAAAGGAGGTTGTAGCAGAAGTGGTAAATGATGTCAAGGTAGCATAATCACAGAATACTATTATGCCACTCTTCGCTATATTGTGTCCCTTTTTGTTGTTTTAACAGTGGCTATCTAAAATAGAGTGACTTTTAAATTCTGTGTGCTATGAGACCACAGTGGAGATGTTCATAAGTGGTATTTGTCCTGTTATTCAACTGGAATGAAGTATTAGAACCCTGTTGAAATCAGTGAGGATGCCAATTTACAGCAGATGAGGGATGTGACCAATGAACCTAAAGCATGCTGTAATTCCAAGCTCAGCTATTTAATATCTAACAAGTAAGGACTGAATTAAGGGGCCATTAGGTCTGTGTCACATAGTTATTCTCACTGATCAGTAATTTTTTTTCTGGGACACTGAAGGATTGATAAAAACTCCCTGCTGATGGAAATTGTATGTCTTGAGAGCAGCCTGCAAACTTTCCTTCCCCCAGCCAGCTACTTAAGAAAACTTTAGAGATGATATTTGAAGCTGAACATCCAAAAGCTTTTTGAATCTTCATGACTAAAACTATATTCCAGTACTTAGTTGCATTAACAGATGTGATTTTTGTCAATGGGAACTTGGCAGAAGAACAAATTTCATCAGTTAATATTTGTAAACTGCTTTGAGATCCACTGATGAAACCTGGACTGAGAATAAGAAAGCCTGAAGTCTGTTTGCTGAATTTTCCATTTTTGAATCTATATTTATAGAATTTCTTAACATCACTTTAATTATCGCCTTCCAATTTTATCCCTCTTTATTTCTTCCCCATTTCCTGTGTACAGATTCTTCTTTAGTAATTTTTCTGCTTACCCAAAATTTTTCAACCAAAGAAGGGCCAGGTCACTTCAATTGGTCTTACAGGTGTGCTTAGTTGGAGTTTGCTCCCTCCTCTACCTCTTTCTAAATACAATTTAACCCATTACAGCAAACATCCAGAGCATGTATCCTAAATAAAATATTGATATGAAAATACCACAGTGTCCTATTTCAAAGTCCACCTCAAAGAAATTGGATTTTTTTGCCAGTTAGATTACAATTTCTCTGTTTTGATTTTAGTTTTTTGTTCTTTCTCCATTTTTCACAATGGATTTATATGAAGGGAATCCTGAGCAAGTGAGGGAGTCTGAGAGTGCTGCAGATGATGAGCTGTGCCCCAGTGATGGCTGTTCAAGCTGCAGCACATCTTGCAAAAACCCTTTGATCATCCTCCTTTGCTGAATTCATCAGCATGGTCGTGGCTCCCTCCATCAGGAAAACATTCAAGGGTGCATTTCTTCTGCTTGCACTTGGAAAATTTCTAACTGGACACTTTTTCTTACTAAGTATTAGTAATATTAGTAACATTTGACACTAAATATCTTAAATAAAAGTAGTTCTTGCAGCACAAGATTTTTATTTTTAGTTTGGTTTGGGGGGTTTTTTGGGTGGTTTTTATTTTTGGGGGTTTTTTTGTTTGTTTGTTTTGGTTTTTTGGTTGTTTTTTTGGGTTTTTTTTTTTTTGTGCTTTCTTTGCACAGACTTCAGAAATGTGGAATTTTTAAACATATATGTTGCCTGGGCAGGAATCTCTTCCAAAGTTAGTGTGTATGTTTTATTTTCCCCCCAGCACTACTGCAACATATGTTTTGAGCCAGTCCTGATAATGCTTTTCAGTGGTATTAATCTGTGATGTTTGTAGTGAGTTTCCTGGTGTAATTGTAATTCAGAAGTTGTCTGTAGCCCTGTGATATGTGCATAATTGTCCCTGTCCACTGCAACCACCAGCACCTCTTGTCAGCAGGATTGATGGTAACGTTTTGGTTCCTTTTTTGATAATTAATTGCTGCTCCTTCCAACAACAGGGGACTCAAGCAGAGCTTTTGTTGCTCTAAATTTGAAATCTTAAGTCTGGGGAGATGTTTCCAGGAGGTATTTTATCCAGTTCAACATACACTGTAACCACAGGTGTTGTATCATCAAAGAAAGAACCCATATGCTAATATAGAAATAACAGGCCTGTTTATTGTTGCAGTGCATCACCATCAAAGCAAACAACAACAACCACCTGTCTTTGGCTGTATAATTAAAGTGATGGGTCTTTATTCTGTGCTAAATGATATGGTAATATATGGAGAATAAGAAGAATCATCCTTTTAAACTTTTGAGATGTTTGCAGCGCTGTTGAAAACTGGTTTTTAAAATAGTTTGGTTTTTTTTTAACAAATCTGTTCCTAGTATAATGTTTTTCCTGGTGTAGTTGTGCTTTGCTTAGCACTTTTTTCTGTGCTGGAAAGTCATCTTTCCATAGCTTTGGTTGGCCACCTGTTCTGGTATCTTTTTCTATGAGGTCTTCAGTGATTCATCTTGTTTCATTTTTATCACCTTTTACTTTATTGCTCTCAAGGGCCTATTTTTTGTTTCTCTCTGCAGTCAAAAGCCAGCTGAACCCTAAAGATGGTCAACATCCTGCCTGGATATCTCTCACATGCTTTTCTCCCTCTCTGCCACACCGCAGAGATGCAGCAGTGGCGCTTCCATTCTGCAGACAACAAAAATCTGTTGATTCTTTTCAAACCAGCCCAAAGCTGATGTTCCCCCCTGCTGAATGCTAGCAAACACCTCAGATTCTGGATGTTGACTTCTCAGTGCAGGAATCAGTCAGGAATGTGTACAAAAGTTTCCTTTGTGTACAAGTTGGACCATCCGCACATTATACCAGCTCTGGAGTGGCTTGGTCAGACCTTCACGGCCAAATCTTCTGCTGGTTGACCACGTTTGCTACCAAAACCAAGCTCTAACAGAACATGCCTACTCCTACAGTTACTTTAATTGGAGAACAAATTATAATGTTGTTTTCACAGATCACTCTTCCTCCAGAAACTCTTTTGACACAGAAACTTGCATAACTAGTGCTCTTAGATGAGTAATCTGAATCGTGTTTTCTTTTAAAAGGCCAATCCTAAGTCCCTTTTGCTATCCACAAGACCTGTTAATGCAGGCAGAAGGTTGTGCTGGCCTGCAGGGATGTGTCATATTGAACTTGTCATATAGGACATGGCTCACAAAGAATTTGGAGCATTAGGAATTTAAGGTTTTTGACAAACTGAGAACTTTCGTTATGAATTATGTATTTCTGTTCAAGAATTAGTGTGCCCTGCTTTTTTAATGATGCCTTTTTGCTATGCCCTTATTTAAATATTTCAGTCTGATTAAAGAGGAGAGGTATGGCAGGTCAGCTGGGGGGCTGTGCACCTTTCCCTGCTCTTGCAGGGATAGGGAAGGGGGAGACCCAGCTTTCTGAAATCCCCTCTTTCAGAATTCAGCCTTATTCTTCTTGGCATGTTATCACTTATGCATCTTCCTATTGTTTGGGATTCTTAAGAAAAATGTGCCTGTCTAAAGAGTGTGCCCCTTGGGCAGAAATACTGCCATGAGGCAGTGGGCTGGGATCTTCACCTTGGCACTGGTGGGTTTATTATTCTGAGGGCAGTGGTTGGGTTTTGAGCAGATGTTTCTTTACTTCAAGGTGGTAGAAAGGTTTTCTTCAAGAGGCTACTGTGAATGAGTTAATGCCAGGCAGGAGTTCTGATTTTGGATGTTTGTGGCCAAGGGCAAAGATTTGTTCATGAAGTTGGCAGTGTGATTTTTGTCTGTTTATATCATATTAGTTCAGTTGTTATAATTGAACAATAGAAGTGGTTTTGTGTATAGAAACCAATGTATGCTCAGTGCTTTCTGCACAGGCAGGAGTGGTGGTCTGCAGAAGCCACCCCAGCACTGCTCTTGTTTAATGAGGACTGCAGTACACCTGACAGTCTTTTCATGTGGATGTCCAAGCCACAAATTAGCCTCACTAGCCTGTTTAGGATTCTTTGATCATTTACACATAAAGTGCAAACTGTTTTACACTTTTATCTCAAATACCATCCTGCAAAATGCTTCATTCTGCAGCACAGGTCCCCTCCAGACGACGCTCTGCACCTGTTTGCACTGGCAAATCTCTCCTCTACTTTTTTCTAGGACTCTGTTCTGTAGATTTATTTCTAATCATCCATAAATAGACTCATCTGTGTCAGGTCTGTATGTCTGAGTAAGGGAAGCCGCATGACAGCACGCCTCACTTGTTGGAGCAACAGCAGATCTGGGGAGAAAACTTGGTTTCATGAGAGTGGATGGAAAATTCTCATTGAATTAAACACCTCCAAAATCTCTGACAGCTTCTTCTCCAGACTCTGCTTCCTTGTGTGGGACAGGGTGAGCTGCACAGGCTTGGTTTTTCCTTCAAAAATATGGCTAGTAATACTCAGCTCTGCAACAGCTCTGGAATTGAGAATAAGAAGCTGAAAAAGTTACTTATTTTTTTTTTCTTTAAACAAATGCAGCACAGTTTGATTTGCCTTTTCTGGACAGAGGATTTGCTCACTTTATTTTGTCAAATATTCATGTTATAGAAAGTTTAGGAATATGGCATTATGACCAGATAATCATGATCATTTTGGACTTAGGCGTGTGTTGAAGGGTTTACAGGATGTGTATTTACATTTCATTATAGAGCTTGGCTAAAAGATACTTTTTCAACTATCAACTGTATTTGATAATCTGTAGTTTATCAATGATAATTTGGCTGTTTCAGCTTGTTTTTCTATTTTATGACTTCTGTGAATGAAGTATGTAACTGGCATTTATTGAAGATAATTGAGAGGAAACATGAAAAAAAGTTAAAATTTTTCTGGTTTTATTAGTCAATGAAATTATTTCTTTTCCTGATGCTTTTATTTTTAGGAAAAATAATAATGAAAATGTTCTCATTATAAGTGGTAATTTCATAATTACTGCTTTATAGCTTTGAGAAAATCCCAATGATTTCATCAGAGCATGACCAATGATACAAAAACCTAAACCAGTGAAGATTAAAATCAGGGCTGTGATAAAATTAGAAGAGCATTAAAAGTAAAAATATATGTGTTGTTTGGGATTTTTTTTTCCCCCAGGAGGGCTACAATTTTGACAGTTTTTAGTAGTTTTAAAATGTTATTTAAAATAATTTTGCAGTTTGGGCTATGATGGATAGGATTCATGTGCTGCCTGTTTCCCCAGGCTGCAGGACACGTGCGAGTCCCATCTTCCCCCTCTCTCCACCTTAAGGCAAAACCACCTGTACTTGTCATATCTGATGGACACTTGTCTAATCTATTTTTTAAGACCTCCAGGGTCAATCTCTCCATCCTCCCCAAGCAATCTATTCTAGTGCTTCCTTAGCCTCATTGTTCAGTAATTTTCCCTAATGTTTAACCTTAATCTTTCTTCCTTCAATTTAATCCTATTACTGCCTCTCTTCTCTGCCATGGGCATGGAAAATAGATTCCTCCCTGCTTCTTTGCAGCAGCTTTTTATATGTTTGACTCTGCCCTCCAATGCCCTGTCTGACTTGTTTTCTTGAAGCTAAGCCACCCCAGTCCTCATTTCCTCAGAGGTCCCTGTGGTCTGTACCCCTGCAATGGCTCTCCAGATTGCACATGGGTGGTTTTCTTCTTTCTCCAAACGTATTTCTCAAGTTTTAGTGCTGCATTTTGTTAGCTGAGGGAGCCTTGATGCTACAAGGTCTTGCAGAGTGGGAGAGCATTAAAGTGAGTGGGATGAGTGGTTAAAACCCCCACCTTTGTGCAAGTCTGTGGATGGGTGTCCCCATCACTGGAGATGTCACAGACTATTCACTCAGGCCAGTTGCTCCTTGCCTAGAGCAGGAAGGGGGGCGTGTTTTGCATTTTTCTCCTTTGCAAAATAGGTTTTAGCTCCTGGGGTTCCTGGAGCAGCTCTAAAAGGGCAGCCAGAGACACCCTGCACCTTCCTGCTCCCATTGCTCCCTGCCTTCCATGCACCTACCTGCTCCATGCCATGCTGAGGTGTTGTTTTCTGCCCTCTCCTACAGCCTGGGCATATGGACCTGGAGCACAAACTTACGGGTATATGCAAATGTTTTAATGATGCTATTTGCATATCTGGAAGTGATTTACAAAGCGCTGCACATGGAGTTGCTTAAAACTTGGCACCAATAGTTCATGGAAGATCATGGCACAACACAAGAGAAACTGAATTTCAGCTGGTTTTTGCCAGCTCTCGCGCTGCACTTTTGGCGAAGGCTGAAGCGAGTCTGTCAATGCAGGAAACGCCTCAGTCCCCCTAGGAGCTTCAGTCCTGCCCCAGGGCTAAACATCCCATCATGGACTGCCTTCCTCTGCGTTCCTGCCGCTTCGGGAGGAGCAGCCAGCCGCAGTTGGTCCTGGCGGCGGGAAACGCTCTCCTGAAAACCCTGGGGGTGCAGGCAGGGGGGTCCCGGGGGTCGAGCAGCCCAGGGAAGAATATTACACAGAGCTACAGAATGGTTTGGGGAGGAAGGGACATTAAAGATCATCCTTTCCACCCCTTGCCATGGGCAGGGACAATTTCCACTATCCTATGTTGCTACAAGCCCTGTCCAACCTGGCCTTGGGCACTTCCACCCTAAGCTTCTCTGGGCAACTTGTGCAAGGGAAGAATTTCTTTCTCACATCCTCTAAATTCCTCTTCCAGTTTAAACCCATTTTGCCTTGTCTTTTATGCTGAGATCTACACTGCTTTTACAGATTTTGTTTATTTATTTGTTTTTCCCTCCTGTGATATGCATTTATAAGGCTTGGAGATGCGCTAAATTTAAATATTTGAGTTTGAATCATTTTCAGACACAAGTAGCATTTTATATTGATCTGTAAAATTTAGTTCCAGCTGGACCTCTTTTTTGGAGCCCCTGCATTATAAACCAAATGCACTTTTCCCATTCCTATTTGTAAGAGCTGATAGTATGAATTACACAGTCATTGCCTATGGAAATTTGTGTGAGGGGGATGGCACAGATGAGCAGAGGCACCTAAACCCTGCAGCATCATTTTCCTATAGAAAACCAGTTTGCACTTTTTTGTGTTCACCTTTACATTTGCCACTTCTATTTGCTCTACTTTCCTTTATTCTGGATTTTATTTTAGCAGTAATAAGAGTGAGGGCTTTGGAACTTTTGGAGAGTGCTTAGAAAATATGTGCTCTTGTAAAAAGAAAATCTGCTCTCAAGTCCCTGTATGCAAGGCCAGCATAGGTGAAGCTCAAAATAATTTAGCAGACTTGAGTTCAAGGACACAAAAATTTTACAAATTTTTTTGTAGATGAGAAGCTCCTTGCAGAAAGGTCATCCATGAGTCCAAGTGAAGACTGGACACATTCTTAGAGTAGGAATCCACAGATTTCTGTTAAAAGAAGGAAATTGCACATGACTAAAACTAGAATTAAGTGGTATTTAAGGGAAGAAGTTTTATTGAAGCTTGACCTGTCATTGTTTGCTGCCCAGGCATCTCCTTGTGTCTGGAGGTGGAGGCAGACCCAGGATGAGATGGAATTTTGCCCATTGCAGCCATCTTTATGGTTGTTTGGCTTTGCTTCGTGCCATGTTAGAGGAAGAGGAAGGAGAAATCCAACCTCATTCCAAATAGCATATTGAGGTTCTGTGAGGGTAAACAAACCCTGTCTGCCCATGATGAAGTTATCCCTTTCCCAAATGCCCTTCATTGTGTGAGTGAAGGGCATAGCTGAGGGCCCCTGCATATTAAATCACACTTTTCTCACCTACTTATGTCAAGAAACAAGTGGTTACAGCAGATGAGGGGAGTGCAAGGAAACAGCAAGGCAGGATATCTTGCAGTGCACCAGCCTCTGAGCCACTGCCAAGCATTTTGTCAGCTTGGTAAGGGAAAAAAAAACCTAGAGGAATTTTAAAGAGAGAGAGCCCAGTTCAGGGCTGATTCCTCCAGCTGCTCAAGGCTGTTCTTCACAGAAATATTTACCTACTTCATCCTGCTTAAGGGGTTCAAAGTATTTCACTCTGTGTCTATGGGATGGAGTGCTGTGGCGGGACACTAAAGGCCAAATTTTTTCTCCACAAGGAAATAAAAATGTCCTGTTGCAAAAGACAAAATCATCCCCCAGATTGTCCCTGCTGCAGACAATACACAGCTCCCATACCACTCACAGCATGTTTTGTTGCCATTCTGCTAACATTGCATGTACTTTATATTTTCTCTGCAATTGTATAAATAGCATATAGGAAGAGGGAGACTATTTAGGGAAAATACTAATTAAAATGAACAATAGAAAATAGGAGACCTTATGTTTCTAAAATTAGAGGCTGGTTATTCAGTAATAAATAGCCCTGTCATTATTAGTTTGTAGTCCCTCCTTTCTCTTGCCTGACACACACAATATCGGTGTTATCCATGGTTTGCCTGTCTAAACATGGTTTCTTTCCAAAGCTCTACATTGTTTGCTAGCCCTTGTTAAAAAAGCTCCCCAGTTCTGGGCTTATCTGGCAAAAGAAAATAGGGAGAAATATTCTTTCTAAACAAAATGAATTTGATGAAGGAATAATAAGAACGTTAACAAAGGTACTTTCATGCGCTTCCTGCCGCATCTCGCTATTGGGCTCTGGTAATTTCAGAATCCTGGGAGCACGGGCCATGGTTTTATTTCCTAATAATTAGCAAGCATGTTGATGGGTTTGATGGCTTTGTTAAGAATGTGCTTGCTTAGCTTAAAGGGAAAGTGTGATTTGAATCTGGAAGCACAGTGAGTAATTGCTCTGTGCAGGCATGGCTGGGGCTGTGCTGGTGAGCAAGGCAGCGAGGTTTGTGCCTGTGCAGGAATGACCTCAATGTGTTTTTCTAGCCAGGCCCCATGCCAAACCTGTGAGCAGCTTCAGAACTTTTACATCCCAAGCAAAAACATGGAGACAGGTGAAATTTACGGTGTTTTAGTGTGCATGATGGATGGCATTTTTTGGTTGATAGATGCTGGACCCCTGACAACAAGGACTGACAGCAGAAATGTCCATTTGAGTGCGCAGTTAGTCTCTCACTTCATGGAGAATCAACTCCTCCAGGAGCACCCACCACCACAAGGTTCACAAACTTGTCCTCCTGTTGGGCTTTTGTATACTCAGGAATGAGTCTTACCCACACCAGGCCAGTCTTTTCTTGTTTCTTGACGCCGAAATTGTGTTGCTCATCACAGGATTGTGTTTTGAATGTGTTTGAAAGATGCTGGGCTGAATGAAGTCACCTTGTGCTGTCAGTGCCTCATTTCTGTTGTCTGGAACAAAAAACAAGCTTTGTGAAAGGTGGAAAAGGGATGTGGAAGGTGTAGGAATCCCTGTTGGCTCAAGGGACAGTAAAAGGGGAAACAGAGAAAGGAAGAGAATAAAGTTCCCAGGGAAAAAGATAAATACAAAGAAGGAGCAGGAAAGGAAAGGCATGAACAGCCATAAAATCCAGTGCTGTCAGCTGAAAACTGGAGTGATTCTGTCATACTAATGATGGAAAACCATACCTCCCTTGGCTTTCACTAACAGAGCTGCAAGCAGCTGCTGTGGAAGGAAGGTGACTCTGGCAGGAGTGAAACCATCTAAGACACTGTACACTTATTTTGTAGAGGGAGATTATGGTGAGGATTCATTTATCATCATCATATCCTCTGCTGAATGTATTGCCCTTGGCAATGGGTACTCAATAGCTAATTTAGCTTTTTTGTTGTTCAGTAGCAAGATTTTTGTGCTTAGTTCCCTTAGCTGTGATTTTTCACCAGCAAAGAACAAACAAATCCCTGAATTAAAAACTAGAATTTATGAGACACATATTTTGGTTTCCAATGCTACTCATCTGCTGGCATTTGATATATCAATTGCAATTAGTCTGCTTGCTAATTGTTTTTCTGGATCTCCTGTTTTCAGTCATAACTGCATATTAAGGGGAGGTGGTGATAGTAGTCAGAGCTTTCCATTCTGCTAAATGAGAAGAAATTGAGCAGAACTTCTCCAAACCCTGAGTAAAAAGTAAAGGAGATATCAGTAGAGTTTACCACTCACTTGATTCTCAGCACAGGGCCTGCTGTATGTCAAGGTGCCAAGCCCAGGTCTGTAGCAGTCCAGATAAAGGGAAACCTACAGCTTCCCACAAAATAACACATGGCTGTGACACTTGAAGCAAGAGCGCTAAAATAAATTTTTCTCTTGCAAAAAAAAAAATTAAAAGTGGTAATAGATTTGGCCACATGAACAAGTTCCTTCCAAAAACAAACGTGAAAAATCCCTTGTAATAGTTTACATTGAGTTTAATTTATTTAAGTTGAGGGAGAAGAGCTGGCTTGACACTGCTGATACACTCCTGTGGATCTGGCAGTTTAGGTAGTCCCAACCCAGTACTTTGGTCACTCAGTCGTGCCTTGCTTTGCATTTATCACTTCACCAGTGTAATATTCTATAATAAAATGGAGAAGTTAAGATACTGTGCACCGCGGCCATCAGCTCATATTTAAAGCCCTGAGTGAAGGAGCAGTAAAATCTTCTGGGAGTGTAAAACCCAGACACCTTCCCCTAAACCTGTCTGAGGCAGCTCAGAGGATGAACTTGAAACAAACAGCACATGGTGTGATATTGAACATTTTGTCGTCACGTGCTGAGTTTTGTAGACTTTAAAAACTCCACGGCAGTCTGAGATAAGAGTTTCTGGGAATGGACTGCCTTCACAGCACAGATTTCAAACCTTTGCTGAGCAGAAGCTGTTGCATTAGGGGAAAAATACTGGTTTTGCATGGGTTTAGCTTAAATCCATCTGGTGAAAGAATAGAACACTGGCTTCTAATAGTGCGCTGACCAGAAGACTTGGCCTTTTCCCTTCAGTGGGACTCCAGGGTGGCCTCTTCCATTGCTTGTCCATGTGGATTTTAGTCTTCTTGGGCAAGGGATGTTCCACACCCATGTCTGGGACCCTTCTTCTAAATAATGCACAGATCTTTGGGGGAAACCCTCTTTAGGGTCTAACTTGGATGCTGAGCAACCCTGTTCTCCCCAGTGTGGCTGAGCGAGGGATCGGTGACCCCTGGTGCCATCCCTTGCAGGGAGGGATGGGGCAGAGGATGGGATCTGATATTTTGGGGGCCTGTCCTTCACCTCTGCACCTTGTCTGACTGCACAAATTCCTTCTGAGACTGTTGCTGCCTTTCCCTCCTCCTCTTATTCTTTATTCCTCCTTCCCTTCTGACTAATTAAAAAAAAAAAAAGGGGGGGATTAAAGTTACTGGGGAGGTGTGGTGGTTTTCAGAGTTAAACAACACTGAAAAAAATACTTTCCCTTCATTTAGTATTTTAAAAAGTAATAAGTAACACGGCAGGATACGATTGCAATAATATGAAAAACTCTGAGGTATCTGAAGGTTTTTTCTGTTGCCTCCTGCCTCTCCTGATCACTATAAGTCATGCATGAGCTATTACTTTTACTGTACATAATTTCTGTTATCCTTTGAGATCCAATCACTCCCCTGACAAAGCGATTTTCTGACTTTTTCAGCCATGCTTACTTACCTGTTTGTGTGTGTGTGGATGTAATTTATCTGTTTATTATAATTCCAATAATGAAAAGAAAGTGAAATGCTATTATGAAGCACAGCATGGTAATCAGTTTGTTGTTATTGCTGGCCATGGCAATCATTCTAAACTCTCAATTTTGTTAATGGCACACCTTAGACTTTTTCCAAGGTGGATGGGATTTAGCCATGACTTTAATGAAGATGTGTGATGGTAGAACAAGGCATTTGAGTTTGTGAATAAGTTTACTTATGTGAGTAGATCTCCATATTTTAAGTGGACATTTCCCACATAACTTAAAAATGGTAGTTTTTAAGGCAGGGAATTAGGGCTCTTATGCTGCATTCCAAAATCTAGACTTGTGGGACCTTTGTAAATAAGGTTATTAAAACTTGTGTCAATGAGAAGTAAATTTATATTTAGAGTAGCTTTCAGAAGAGAGAGATATATTTCTAAGTCGTGCATCTACACCAAAGTAAATTAAACAGAACAATACCTAGTTCAAGGATAATGGATATTTGCTGTTTGTAGTAAATACTTCCAAGAGAACCATCATAAAATTAGTTTTGTGACTTGTACAGTAAAAGCAGTGGAAACAATTCCTCAGTCAGTGGGTAAACAGGTTTTCTAACATTGATGGATACAAGCTAGGAAAAGTATTGGATTTTTTTCTAATTAGCCTTTTTTTCCCTACAAAATTGCCTTTTCATAATTTCCCTCTGTGTCCAGTGCATAAAGGTATCCGTGTATATGAATTCAATTTATATGCCAATGATGTTTTATACATTGTCCTGTCTGCATCTCATTACTGTCATTAATAAGCACTCCAATACATCTCGTTACAAGGTTAATTGGGACAAATCTAAAATACGTCCCCTTTTATATTGTAAATATGATATCTCCTGGCAGCACAGTCCTGGTGGATGGACACAAAAGTTAGGATGTCTTATTAAAGGTTCCTATAAGGTATCATAGCTGCATTTACTGCCTACATTATGCTGTAAGTGCAGCTGTATGGAAAATTTGGCTGCATGCAACAAAATCAAGGTGAAACCTGCACCTTCCTAGGAGAGGATGGAATACAAATTTGTACAACTACTCTGATTTATTTTTGGTTTTTGGCCACACTTGTGGGCCAAAATCTTTTATATTATGTTACATGTGCTGGTATTTCTAACAGCTGATTTCTGGTTTTGAATGCGTGGTTTGAAAAGTTCATTCCTTCACAAGGCTTGGCTGCACCCTGGTCTGGCAAATTAAAAAAAAAGGGCATTTTTCTAGTAAAAGGTGTTTTCTCTGGGCAACAGATAAGAGCCTTGGTGTTTTCATATCAAAATTCATCTCATGTCAATATCTGTCAGTGTCAGCGAAGATAACACACTGGAACAAGTACATGGGTCACATTTATGGCTTTGTTCCACAGGACCAAGGGTTAAAACTCAGGGAAAGTGGGACTGAAATGTTCTCTCCTGCAGATGTGGCTCACACTGCCAAACCCAGGATGCTTCACCAGATGAGCAAAATTCACCTCACAGGTTTTGGGACTTGAGTTTGTCCATTGACACCATTGAGTGTGAAGGGTTAAAAGCTTCCACAGCACCTGTGAGTGGTGTTAGTGATGCTCCTTACAGGGAGATTTATGTCCTATACTGCAGGTGAAATGGATTCCTCCCCAAAGATCTGGGCTAAGGCTAATTCACCGACTGAATCCCTCCAAAAGAGGGCTGTCCTGGCCTTTCTTTCCTCTTTGCAGAGTTGAACTTCAGTGATTCTGTACCCCTTAGTCAGGAGATCACCCTGCCACAAATTTTTGATGATAATCACTACCAAACTGGAGGCATGATCAGGAATCCTAAAGAAAGGGCTTTAGGCAATGGCCTGAAACCCTGCAGCTCCAGCCTTTCCTGTGATGTTAGAACACTGTGATTTATGCTTATCTTAAGTTGAGGCAAAACTTAATTTAGCCCACTATAACCCTGGAAGAAAAATAGACTTCCATAATGCTGTTTCTGTGGGAGGCACAAAAATATTGTTCATGTTCTAAGTGGAGGTAGAAAATGAGTACAAAACACTGGACAAAAAAGTGAGTGTGTATTACAGAAAAAGGTAAATTCCAGCTCCTCATCAACTCAGTAAGCCTATCCTTTCTTCCCTGACATAGAATGTAAAGTTTCACATCCCCAAGCATGAGATAAATAGCTTAGGCAGGCTGTGTACCACAGCCCCAGTTTAATTGATACAGCACTGTCACTTCAAACAAGCCATATTAGTGGCATGTTATCTCTACTGTTGTTTGTTCCAGACCCTAGGCAACAATTAATTCTGTCATGCCAACAAATACTTCAATTGATTTCTAATGTACCATTGCCATAACAACTAGGATAAATATACCCTATAAAATCCATAGATAAGTTTTTTAAAAAGGTGGCTAGCTGATAAAAATCTGAATAAAAACCCAACCAACAAAAAAAACCCACAAAAACATCCCAGCATAGCTCTACCATCCTGAAATTTGAGGATGCTCAGTGGATCCTTACATGTCACAACAGGAAAGGCTGAGACAGGTTAGGTTGATGCCATTGGATACTGGACTGTCCATTTATGGTTTCAGCGACCAGTTTAGCAGTGCAAAAGCCGCAGGATTCAGCTAATACCTGACCTGCTCTGGTCCTGGTGGACCTAAATAAAATTCTACATTAGTGATACTGATGCAGAGATGATTAGCTAAATAACTTTCTTAATTATATTTTTTTGTCTAAAGAGCCTAATGAAACTTATGTAAGTCTTGTAGGAAAGTCTTGCATTAGAATCAGCCTTCAGTAGCACTCTGTATTGCTAATATTAAGTAAATGTTTTAACAGGTAAAACAGTTGTTATTGTGCTTGAAATTTCTCTGACTTGGCAGGAGCAAAACAAATAATGGGTATCAGAGATCTCATCCTGTGGAAAGTATGCCTCAAACCAAAGCCCCAAACATGTTGTTTTATCACTCAAAATCATCCAATGTACACATGCATCTGCCAGCCCTGTCCAGTGGTGAGGCACTCCATAGTGCATTGAGAATATCTTATTGTTTAAATTTACTCTTGCTCTGCAAGTTTCTGGGAAAATAAGTTTGACTTTGCTAATGTCCTGTTGAAAACTGATGAAAAAACATCCATATGAGGCATCTTACAAACATTTTTTAAACTAAAAACTTTATGTACTACAAAGTAATTTATTTCTATTACTTTCATAAAAAAATATTTTCTATGCATTCAAAATCCACTATCATGTTTTTATGTTCAAAATCTCTTACCTGATTTTTGGCAGGATAAATTCTTCAGAATCTGTTATAGATACTGAGATACTTTCTTTCTCCAGAACACTTTACTTTCTTTTTTTCCCCTTAATGGCTAGAATTCCTAGAAGAGACAATACAATTATCAAATAGTTACTGAAATATAGAAATATTTAAGAAGTGTTTAGGAAAGACACCCCTAGTCCATATATCTGTATGTGTGTGCTGGGTTTTTTATCAAATTTTCAGGAAGATTGAAGGGAAAAAGCAAACCCCAGACTATCTTTCCTATATTTTAAATCCCTTGAGATCAGACAAGATTCCTCAGTGCAAGGTTGGATGCTGTGTCATTCTGATCCTGGACATGTCCCCATGTCCTGTAGAGGTTACCTGTGCCACTGGAAATGCCACTTTCTCTCCTAACCCAAGCTGTGTGTGACAGGGGAGGGAGGTCCCTCTTTTCTCTCTCCTCTCTCCCTCTGGATGGTTGTGCTGGTGCCAATACAATGAATTAGCACTCACAGTTTCCTAATAATCCCTGTAATATCCCAAGATGTTCCATCTTCCATGGCTGGCTCAGGAGCCCTGCAGATAGTCCTGAAGTCTTAAGAAATGTTGCAAGATGCCGGTTTAGTCCTCAATAACAGACCTTTACTGTGTCTTCTGAGACAGAAAGGCAGCAATGTGTTGATTTTTTTCTATCTCTTCTTCTATAGCCTGAGCAGATTGCATACAGACAGACACAATCACCTACAGAAATTATTTTAACATGTTACAGGACTTAATTTCTGGGTCTTTTGTACAATTCCACTCACCATCTCTGAACAGTAGTTCTCTACAAGTTTGTGTATTGGTGTATTTTGGTGGGTTGCCTCTGAACATGTTTTGAAAAACAAAGAGAAATTCTGGTTTTTCTGAACAGACCCTGCATCCAGGGGTGAGACCTTCACCAGGGCCTTAACAAAGAAAGCTGGCAGAAATAAAACCTCTTTGCTGCTTTTCTTCAGGCTGCTGAAGCTCCAGGATGCCCTGTGGCATTATCTGGGCTGATACTTTGGTGGTAGATGCTTGATTCTCTTCCTGAGTTTCTTCAAAACTCATCTGGTAGGAGAGCTGAAAATACCCTCAGCAGGGTGGGATCTGGGTAGTGAGACAATACTTAGGTAGAAAAACTTCATGAAATGAGTTCCTGAAAATGTTGGTGGGTGAAATAAAAGAAAACTGAAAGGGTACAGGCTCTTTCCACTGAAGATCTGATTCCCACCTTGGCTCTGCTGCTGCAGAAATCAGGACCATGGTCCCATGGCCTCAGTCTTACTTAGAGTGTGGGGATTTGTTATATATATTTAAAACTGGAAAACCAGAACTTTGCTGTTGGGAGGAGTGTGGTGCTTTGGAAGCCAAAGGTGCTGCAGAGCAGGTGAAAAGAGATTGTATCCAAACAGATACGTTTATCTTTAGAAAATAAGTTAAAAAAATTCATTTTGCTTTGGCAAAATGAAAACTTTATCTCTAATGTTTCTGCCAGATTCTTCAACTGACTTTTTTTTAGATACTGTGTGACTCTGATCCTCCCTATGTTCCAGTGCAAACTGGAAGGAGCTCCTGAGCTGCTGTAGCACTGGTGGAAGTGGGAATGCAGTCAGACTGAAAGGAGGAGTTTTTTTCTGTCACTCTCAGATGTACACTTCTGTTACTGAGGTTTCTTATCAGAAAATGCACAATGGTACTTGAGTGTACAAAAACGAGAGCTCCCACCAAATGTCAGTCAGTGCTGATAACAGGAGTTCAGTAGCAAACCAAGATATTAGAGCTTGTTTATCTTCTGGCAGCGTTGTAACTGTCCCTTCTGAAACCCAGACCTCAGCCAGATGGGCTCTTGCTGCCCTGTAAAGCACAGGAGGGGTTGGGTTTGTGTCCCAGGGAAATGTGTGTGTCCAGAAGAGCAGGGGAGGTGGCAGTGGCCACCCTAGAAGGAGTCAGAGGTAATGGTGTTGTCTGTTCATCTGTCCAAGTGTCCTTATCTGGGAGACTCTTCCTGCCCCTTCAAAGGAACATTTTGTACCCAGTTGCACCATAAGGCGGTTTCTACTTTGAGAATTTTGTAAGCAAATAAAAAATAAAAAAAAATCTGTTTTCCAAGCAGCCCTCACTCAAAGGCTGGGCTGGAGGGAGCCGGGCTGTTTGCCCTTGCATGGCCAGAGGTGGGAAAAGCACCATAAATGGGAACATCTGTGAGTTGCACCCAGTAATGGACTCAAGTACTACAGGTGATAGAAGAGGCAGTTTAAAGCATTAAAACATAAAAATCCTACTCCTCTTCTGCCTATGCAGAAAGCTGGGTGATGTGAAGAGCCAGTTTTGCCTCTGCAGATATAAGAGCTGACCTAAACCTGATGGACCCAATGATTTCCATTTGTGCTCCTGGGGGAATGCCACAAGGACAGGTCAAGCACTGTCTGTGGCACAGTCAGAAAAGTCTTTCTTTGCTAAGTATAGTTTGGAATTGCACTGGATTTATCATCCTACCTGTGAGCATTTGTTTGCAAATCCTTTTAGAGAGTCAGTGCTTGGGTTTGCAGGAGAGCAGAGCAGTGAGTCACAGCACAAGCTGGCACTGGCAAAACCTCTCCATGCTAATGAGCTACACCCAGGAAATGTCTCCTGTGCCTGGGGGAGCTGCACCCCAGCAGCTTGTCAGATCCTCGGTGTGCTGGCAGGGAGTGTGGGCCATGTGGGACAGGTCTGAGAGGTGAGCAGAGCTGGAGGTGCTTCCCAAGTGTCATCTCCAGTGCAGGGAGGCAGCACCAGCATCCCTTCAGCTGGAGTCACACTGTAGGGAATGAGTGTGTGTGGTTCCATGCTCAGGAGGCGACACCAGCATCCCTTCAGCTGGAGTCACACTGTAGGGAATGAGTGTGCGTGGTTCCATGCTCAGGAGGCAGCACCAGCATCCCTTCAGCTGGAGTCACACTGTAGGGAATGAATGTGTGCTGCTCCATGCTCAGGAGGCAGCACCAGCATCCCTTCAGCTGGTGCCACACTGTAGGGAATGAATGCATGCTGCTCCATGCTCTGGAGGAGCTGCTGTGCCTGTGTCAGTGTCCCCGGAGGAGCTCAGAGGTGCAGCAATGAGGAGCAGCGTCTCTGGCACTGCCCCATCCTTGGGGCTCAGTTGTCATGTGCCTGTGGACAGCAGAAAGTGTGGCTGGTGCTCTGCTCCCTCGTTGTGCTCATTTTGCAGGTTGGCTCATAATGATCTAAAACAAAGCAGGGCTCATAATGCTGTTTAAAAATTACTTTTCAAGGAAACAAATGTGCTTTCTGTGAACGTGTTTATGTAGCAGATAGATTAATATGAGGGGGATCTTTTCACCACCCAGTGAATTACAATACTAAGATAAGTGATGTTATCTTTAAAGGCAAATGTTTTTGTGTACTAATACCTTATCAGACATTATACCAGCAAAAAAAAAAAGTTCCTTTTCTGAGGCTGATAATACAAAGCCTTATGCATGTGCCTGTCTTGAGTGTTGCTTAAGAACAGTGAAACAATGAAGGCATTTGAAGACTATTAGCACAAAATGAGCTCAGCCATTGATTTTATTTCACTTAGTGTTTTAAAGTAGGTTGTATGCTTGCTTCCCACAGCACATATTTGATGTCCGTGACTCAAGTTTGCAAGTGGTTTGGTTTGAATCCTGGGGAAATAAATGCACCCAGGATCCCATTCTGTGGCAGTTGTGATGTTCCCCCCAAGTGATCAGGCTGGGCTGGGTGAGGGCGGGCTCCTAATGCCAACTGAAACAGCATTTCAGCTTCATCAGCGAGCAAAATCCCACACTTGTCACTCAGAGAAGCAGCCTGAAAAATGTGGGATATCATCTTTTTCATCAGTTTTCACAGCCCCCTCTTGCAAGTGGCATTTGCATGCTGGAATAGTGTTTGGAGATTCATGGTCTGAGGGGGTACCACAGTATGAAATACAAATCTACTGTATTTTAATTGTGAAAACAACAAGTAATATTAGAGTTGTGCAAGTATCAGCTAGCTTAGGCTATGCTTATGTTGACATTTTTATGAAACACTTTGGAGGTATTTTTCTATGAGTACCCATAATGATTTTTGTACATGTGAATTAATCATATGGGTTAGTACCATTATCACAAATTACTTGTGGAAATCTGTAGTAAGGAAACTGAACTGAATATGGGCAGGCAATATTGCTAATAGCATTTAAATTTATGTGGCAAATTTACTAACATGATGTTGAAAAAATATACAGTATCTAATTAGAGAAGAAAATCCTTCACTTCACAAGCATTTTATTTTATGCAGCAAGGACTGTCATTCCTCCTGTGAAGTTTATGTTGGTTGAAAGCATAAATTTTGCTGATATATATACAGGTTTCTGTTCCCAGTGGTGAACACTGTTACATTTAGAAAATTGACAAAATCAATGGCAGTAAACCAAAGATCAATTTAAATTTCACATTTAGCTACTTGTTTTAGAGTTTCTCTGAAATTTACAGTCACTAACATGTTTTATGTTTAGAAGAAATAGATGAACACAGCTGCTGCCCATTTCTAGCAATTGTTTCCTATATGTGTGAACTGAAAATATATAAATGCACATATAAAATTACACATATGATATAATATACATAACAGCACTCATCTGTCATGTAATTCTTGGCAGGTTGTTTCCTTATCTGTTGAAAGCATTAGAGAATGGTCACTAATAAGTGTTATAAAAGTAATGAATAGTAATTGTTTTAGATACTCAAGCTTTCGAAGCTGTTAATTTACTCTCCCATTCTGCAATAGTTGTCACTCTAAAATCAGGTCACTATAGAGGTAAGAATCTATAAATATAGTGCCTGTGTCATATCCCATCATCTCCAAAAGGATCATGCTCTCTGTCTGTTTAAGAGGTTTACATATTCCTTATGATACATGTATGATAAATTAAGCACTCTTTTCTGGACCCCTTTAAATGGAAGGAATTGAAAACACAATAATGATATAATTAATTACAGCCTTACACGTGCAGAAAAATTACACCTTTTTCGATTAGTGTGAAATATAAGTGTCAAATCAGTAATAAAATCCTGATCAATAAAACAATAATAACGATGTTGTTAAAAGCGGACTTAGGAAGGTGTTCATGGCAACATGTTTTAGGGGTTAGAAACCCTTTTAAAATAAACGGATTTCATCTTTACACTGTGTCATCTAAATCATTACAATGTTTGTGTATACAATTATCATCAGACGATAAATTGCAGCTATTGAATGGATTAAGTTTGAACTGTTTGACCTCATAAATCTGGGTTTGTCATAGCTTCAGCAAATGCTTGTGTAACAATCAGTTGATTACATGGCAGAGCAGATGTATGTATGTTAACTGGAAAATATGAAAGGATCAGGGTAATTCAAAGTTCATTGGAAGAAGTTTATAAATGTCTGACAATATCATGTTAACACGTTCTCCATATACCTTTCTTGTTGGCATTTTTTTCTATTCTGTTTTTTTCTCCTGTTTTACTGTGGGTTTTATGGTTAATAGAAAAAAAATCATAAAGCTAAAACTGAAATCTTGAAATATTTGGAAGAGAATTTAATGGAGCAGTGAAATATTTTGGCAGGATCCAGTGAGACATATTCTAAAAACATCATTAAAAACGGACCAAATAGCAATCACGAGTAAATAGCATTTTGGAAAAAAGCAGACACACATACTTGGAGTGGAAAAATGGCATGAAAAAGCATGAGGTGCTTGACAAAGAGGAGCTATGGATTTCTGCAGGATTATTTTAATCTATGAGTCATATCCCACAGATGAGGATTATGGATCTGTCTGATGTAGTTCACCTGAAATAAACAGAGGCAGAAAATGAAGGGAGACCAGGACTTAATCTCCAAATTTTTCTTATTGTGTTGAAAGGCCAGTCTTTTTTCAGTAGTACTGATAATCAAAAGAAGGGAGCAAATAAAAATAGTTAATATTACACACTAACATTTGTAGCTATGCATAAATAATTTTTATTCGACCAATTTTTTAAAAACCTGAATGCTTTTACACAAAATTTCCCTGTGCACACAAAAACTCTGTCTCTGGCTTCTCATAAGAAAAGAAAAGAAACAATCACATATTCGAATACGCATTACATGTAAATAAAGCTCTAGTTATTGCATATGATGAAATATTTTCTAGGCTGGCATAAGTTGGTGAAATCAGCTCAAAAATTATGATTTCTTGATAGTTTCTCAGAATCCCACTACTGCTAAAGGCAGGTTGGACTGATTTTGGAAAAAATACTAAGCTGTAACAAAGCAATTAAATCTCTATGCACATCTGGGTCAAAATTGCTCAGTGATTTTTGGTCATTTTAATAATATCTTAGCTTTTGATGTGCAAAAAATATTTCTTGAGTATTTAATTTTAAAAATTATGTATTTTTTTCAAGGTCAAATTTAGCTCACTTTCCTGTTAATATTTTAAAGGATCTCATATGCAAATTGAACCATTCTATCGTAAAATATTTGAATAAATCCAGAAGAAACTTTTTTTTGTTTTCATTTAAGTATTAAATTATTTAGTTTTGGCTCCCACATGAAAATTATTCTTTTCCCCCTTAACTTCTTAGCTGACTAATGTAATGTAAAAAATCCCAGCTCTTTGAATAAGAAGAGACATGTTCAGAGTGCACACCCACCAAAAGGTATGTGTAGTGTAAGTGCATTCTGAGCTATCCACGTCTCTTCCTATTTTTGTTCAGAATGCCTTTGAAAAAAGGTTTTCCTCTTTGTGAGAAATACCGTGCTTAACAAGTGTCACTTGAAATTACTATTTTTGTGTGCTCCTGTGAGAAATATTTGCAAGTAGTGCAATCGTGCTGCTCTTTTTGAACAGGTCTGCTCTGCCCAGGCTTCAGAACAGGGACTTGAAGGTTGGTGAGGGGACAGCCTTTATGTCATAACATGCCTTTTATTGTGAAAACCTTCAAAATCTAGCCAGGTTATACACTGACAGAAATTGCAGTTTGCACTTGAGCGACAAAGACTTTGATATTTAGCAGCTCAGATTTCCATATGTTCTGTCCTTGTGGAGCTCAGGCAGAGCCGCTGCCCCCGTGCTGAGCCAAACCCATCCATCTCCTCCCCAGCTCTGGGGCACCCCCAGACTAAATCAGAATGTATTCCCATAGCTGCTCCTAAATGTATTTAATTTATTAGTGAAATATCTATGATAATTAAGAACTAATTTAAAAAATTATAATATTGAAGTCTTACTGCAGGAAAAAAAATTTATAACATTGTAGTCTTTCTTTGTCATTTATGGTTCCTACAGTGTTCCTATATGGCTGTCTCTCTTCTTAGCTCAAAATCTATCTGCCGTTAAATACTGAAGGCAGATTCTCACTTTGAGGAAGATCCTTAGGATGTAAAGTGTCATTACTCCAAGAAAATCAGTTAAGTGGCTCTTTTCATCACTGGAGGAAACTGCTCCCAAATAACACCTTGCTAAATGTAACAGGAACCACTCTACTGGGAAATCTCCCTGTTGTTGGTATAGGTGTCTGTGTGAAGTCCCTTATAAAGTTCCTGGGATTAGATTGTTTGTTTGCTTAATTTTTCTTTTCACCTTCAGCCTTGTGGCTGTGGAGGGGTTAATTTGGAAGGCTTTTCAAAGTCATTTCTCTATAGCTGTTGAAGTACAAGTCTGCTTGAATTTGTGCTGCTCCTTCCCATTTAAAAATGAAAAAATAAACTGTCACAGAGATAATGTTGTGGTATCACTTGAGTTGCCAGTGAACAATAGTCTATATCATAAGAAAAAAATATACATATTTTGCCACAAGCCTCTGATCAGTAGACACTCCACACAGAATGAGCATAGCAACTACATTATCTTTCACCCTGAGGTGGAGGTCATTGTCAAGGATTTGAGGACAAGCTTGTATTGCAGCTGCCTGCGTTTAGAGCTGTCAGAGCTTAGAAAAACCTGCCTGATGGACATGTTCTTGTTTGGTATTAATTTTTTTTTAAAGCCCTGCAATCCTATGGGAGATTTAATTAAGAACAAGTGTGGAAATCTCCAGGAAAAGGATAGCATCTTTAACTACCTGTAGTTGTTTTTCATTCTGGTCCTGTGAACTTCCTATAACTGAATTTTGTATAAGAGAAAGCCAATGACTAATGAACAGTACCTACCCTCCAGAGCAGCTCCCCATTCTTTGCTGAAAGGCAAAGGCTGGCTAAATGTCCAGCTTTGGAGGGGTTTTCTTCATGGATATTCAGATCTCAACAAAACAGCTGGCTGGAGCCCTTAACTGTATTACAATTGGCCTCTTAATGAACAGATGAACTTTTCTTTTCACCGTTTCAAGTCTGTTCCAAGACTAAAGGGTAGCATGGCTATTTCATTTCTGACCTGCCTAACATATAATTAGAAGGTTCCTGGAGGTACTTATAATTGAATTATGGGTTGTTTCATGAGCATTCTTCCTAGTAGGTAGGGATGTAAAAAGCAAAGCTCATCTGGAATGCATGCAGGGAAAGAGGATGATTTAGTAGGTCTGTATATTGCCTGAAATATTAGATTACAAGTATGAGTCAAAAAAATCCACTGGTTAAAATTTATTTTTATTACGAAAATTATCCTAAGTTGAAAGCACCAATTTCTGTGACAGTATAACTGCATACAGCTCGATTGATTTTAGTGAAGCTCTACTCATTTATACCTACCCCAGGTTAGAGAAGGGTCCAGTGAATTAGTCCCAGTCACATATTTTTCAGACATGAAACATTCAGCTAATCTCTTGGAGCCCTGTAATTGGCTAACATAAAACATTACTGGATGATTAAAATTACAGTTGACTTTCAGATTTGTTGTCAAGTAGGTTTGAAATGTGGGGAAATAACTTAAAGGGTCCCTTTTGCTCTCGCTCTCCCATGTTTATGGATTGATTGTCAGATGCACAGCCCTTATAGGGGAACAACTCATGATTGCTCTCAGCAATGCATGTCCTTCACCTCCTGTGGAAACTGCTGCTCTCAGTGCATGGACAGGATTATTTAGATAAATGTCAGCTTGGAAAATACAGGAGTATTAGTAGAGGGGAAGGACAGCACCTTTCAGATATGACCAGCATTGTCCTCTGCAGCATTGTGGGTTTAGTTTTGATGGAGGTCCCAGCTCCTCTCTTTTAAAATGCTGCCAAGCAAAAATTTTCACTAATCTGTACTTTGACTATAGATAGCTAAATAACAGCCTATTTCATCCTGTCAGGGATGCTTTTGGAACAAGAACAGTTAGTGTTCAGACATCAAGAGTACCTGCCAAATAGCCTTGATTTGTTTAAAACAAAACCAAAAATTCCTTCCACTTTTAGCTATATATGAACTTGTCTTTTCTCATCCAACTCCCTTTTAGTATATATGTGCTATTTTGCCCAGAATATAAATTGGGCAAAAGATGGAAAAAAGCCACATAAATCAGAATGTTCCCCTTCCATGGCAATCTCTGCATAAATGTGGATAAGAGGGGTGGGTTGAGAAGTAAAAACATTGACTTTTCCAGCTGCAGAAGAGGCAAAATTAAGTTCTGAGGTCGCAATGGATGACCTCAGATGGAATAAGGGTCAAGGAGCCACTCCCTGCAGCATTACCTATGTGCTGGGAGCCATCGTGGCTATTTGCAATCTCTCATTTAGAAACATGCCAGTCTTAGTCTTTAATTTAGAATATCATATTTAATGAATTTGTAAATAATAGCAAGGAAGCCTTTTTGTAATCTCTATTAAACCATTTGACTAGGGGGGAGATCTGATTTTATGAAGCTGATAACTATGTCAGCTACCTTCAAGTCCAGTTACAGAGGAAGAACAGGAATATTGTTTTTATTTGTGGTACCTTGCTCACAGGCAGCTTTATCCCACCTTACCTTTTAAACTAAGGGCATATTGTTAACCTTGGCATGCTGAGGTTACTATTCTGCAAGTAAAGACTATTTAGAAAATATCTGTCATCTTCAAGTATAATGACCTGTGAATGTTTGTTAAGAATCTTCAAATAGTTTCTGATCTGTTTCCTAATAAAGCACTGAATAACAATAATAAATTCACTGTGCACTAGTCCAGCAGAATTATCTTAATAAGTAGTATAAGCAAAGCAAACAGAAACTGAAAACCTTTTCCTGAAATCAAAATTTATAAATCTCTTTGCATTGTTTCCTTCTGGAAATCCCGGTTGCTGAATGGTCTTGTTGACATTGACTGTTCCTCTGGCCTTGGCATAATCAATATTTTAAATATGATACCAAGAAAAATAAATAAATTAAATATGAAACTTAAATATGAAACTGCAGACTGGAGTTATAGACATTTCCTCTTCCTCCCCAGCTGGCCCTACATCCACATTCTGAAAGAAATCAAATGCACCCCTCTATTTTAGCATGTACATTACACTACCCATTCAGGAGCAGGTCTTCAGCAGTATTTTCCATAAAGTGTGCCAAGGACAATATGGAGAAAAAAGCTACAATGCAAAGTAGAAAAAAGGAAAATGAAATGGTGGAAGAGTAGAGGTCTTCTTGCCTCATACACAGTGTCAAGATCACAAACAGAGCAATACACCCTGCTCTGGGATCCAGACATGAAAGAGAGTGGGAAATACCCATGAGATTCCTGGCAGAATCTCATTTTTTCCATGAGAAAGGATGCAGCTTTTTCTAGTCCATGTTTTTGGGCACAAGTGGTCCTCATCAATGCAGCAGAAAGAAGATGCACAAGCATAACTCTCCTTGATATTGCTGGCTTCTGTATTTTGGCCTATTGATAGTGACTCCACTGCAAAGGGACTGATTTTCAGTCACTCATCTTCAGTGCTTTTCTCTGCATAAATAGTATTTTGGGTACTTTTGGAGGGCCATGCTGTCAACAACCAACTACTGCTGCTGGCTCATGTTCTCACCCTTAAATTCTACCAGGAGACCTCCCTTTGACATCCAAGAAAATCCCCAAAATCGCAGTTTTAGGTTCTTTGGAAAATCAGCCCTGTTATCACTATTTCTTTATCTGTTAAGTCTCTGTTAAGGAGTGTATTGTTGATTGACATTTCTTGCTCTCTTTAGAGCCTTTGTCATAAGAATCTTGTGGTTCAGGACTGGTCAGCAAGAGGTCTGCATCAAAGCTCTTTTGCAAAATGGAATGAGGAAGCTTTGTTTTGTTGTTATAAATGTTTTTTTTTTTCCTTTTTTGAAAAGCAAAACACTAATTCATTCTTATAGCAGTCATTTTAGAACGAAGATGAAACATTGCCAAGAAACTATTTTCTTATAAACATCGTAATTCACATCTCCTCATTCCCTCTTCAATTTCTCTTCTTGCTGCAAACATCTAGACATTCCCTGTCAGAACATGCAAGTCTCTGCTTATGTCTTATTTCTTCAAATGATTCAAAATGTGCACTCATTAAAACACTGAGATCCTCTATTGAGTATTTACTGTTTTTTCCTACTGCTGTGTGATGTTTTGGCAGCTCTTAAAATGTTTAGTTCTGTTATTGTGAGAAAACATCACCTTTGCCTACAGGAACAAGCACTAAACACCTAATTCCTGGCTCCAGCATTGCTGCAAAAAGCCCAAAATTGCATTGTTGAGTGAAAATCTCTCATGCCACAAAGAGGAAACCACAAGTTCTCTTGTTCCCTTTCATCATTAATATTGTACTTTGGTCTCATCCAAGGGGAGATTTACAATATGTTGAGAGTTTTGTAAGTCAAGATTTTGTTGTGATAATGCTTTTGGTAGTTTTAGATATTGGTCACATCCCTATTCTACCTATCTATGAAATGCCTGTAACAAAGACAAGGCATAAAAAAGTTCCAGAAAACTTCTCTGTCTGAGGTTTTTTTGGCTTTTTTTTTGGGGGGGGGGGGGTTTAGTGTGGGTTTTTTTTTTTTGGTGTTGTTGGTTTTGTTTTTTGTTTTCTTGTGCAAGAGGCAGTGTTTTTACAAGGTGCAGAGAGACTCCTCAGTGCTCAAGAGTGAGCTTCCCAAGTGAGTTCTGATGATGATGTTGAGGAACTGAACAGCAAGGGGTAGTTTACCATGACTGCATGCATAGAAATGTAATTTTTATGTTTGATAAAGAAATTTGGAAGACCATAAGGCAAACTCTTAGATGCATCAAGTTGGACATCCACACTTGTGGTTTTGAATATTATGGATCTAGTATTTACAGTCCCTAAGCTGATACCAGCATCATGTCCCTGATGAAACAGCCACACAAAGTAATGAAGTTGCTTCATCCATTTTACTACTTTTAATTTCTGTGTAAGCACTTCTTAGCCTTGTAGACTTTGGGCATGCCAGTCAGCCATGCTCTGTGGTTTCACTGGCTCTTAATTAAGCTGATAGTCTCTCTGTATCACCTTTTCAGTCTCTCTAATATTAATTTACTGTTAGGCCAGCAATCAAGCAACTCCCTCTTTCTGACTGGGAATGTTTGCTATTCTCTATTTTATTCAGGGTTCTCATCTGTAGCTTACATTTCTCTCTACTTTTTGTTGCTTTATTTAAGAAATTACTATCCTTTGCGTTTCCACTCACTGCCTCTCTCCTTATTATTTCTTTCTGGCTCAGTGCATTTACCTGCCAGCTGCTTCCCTTTGAATTTTTTCAGCTTCCTTTGTATTCTTTCTCCACCCATCTCCCAGTATAATAATATATCCTGTTGCAGAAAATGTGTCTGATCCTGTGCTCAGTAGTTAATCCGTGAATTTCCTTAAGGTTTTTCATGTACAATTTGCTCTGCACATGCCACTGTAAAATTATATTTTAATTTGTTAAAACCTCCAATCGTTATTAATATTTAAATCAAATCAAGTTAAATGACTATGTTTTTTCAAATCAAAGCCTGTATATTGGAGGAGACTGCAAAGACTATTAGTGTGTCTCGTTGAAGGCTCACAAAGTTTTCAGCCTTCTCAAAGAAAGCATCAGTATTCATTTTTGATGCTGAGCCTTATGAATCCTTATGTTTATAACACTCCTCAACTGGAATAAATCTTCCAGCTGATTATCACAGCATTTGGCACAGTGCCACAAGCAGTTCTGGGAACAGTATTCAATCAATGTGTAAACTAGTGAAATGCCAGGAACTTTTGAAAGACCATGAAGGATGATTAGTTAGTAAAGAATAAACACTGTTCCAATGCTGAGTGCAGCTACCAGCAAACGCAGGGCTGAGGAGAATTTTCCATTATTTAAAATGAATATATAACTTCTAATTTAGGCAGGTATTTATGTTTTGTTTCTTCACACTCCGACGTTTATTTAATCAAAGCCAGGTATACAGGGGTAAGATTTTAAAAGAAATAAACACTTTGATTATACTGTAGCATGTCTGTGTTACCAACCATTCACTCATCCTTTATTTATAGTTAAATGGGAAGCTAATGGAATATAAAAAGGGAAAGATGAACAAAAAACATTTTAACATCTTCAAGAACTAACATACTGAAAAAACCTTCTTTTTTTGGTCTTACTGGAACAGTCATGCCTTAGATTGTTGCCCTTTATGCTATGTTTTGGTGCTTGATTTTATTCATATAACAAGTATGCTTCCTTTCTAAATTAATAGCACTTATACTATTGGGGAAAAGGATTTTTCTGTCTCTGCGTGTTTGAAAGAATTTAGTTTTAAAGCAGTGAAAGACTTCTGCATTTCCCTCAGAATTTAGTACTCTTCTGAAGTGCTCACCTAAATCCTAAAAACCAAAATAATCCTTGGGTCTCAGAGGACAGAGTTAGTCCTATATACTTATATGCTAAAGTTCTGGTTTCCACAGCTTCCAGATTATATACAGTGATGCCTTTCATTTAGCTGTGCTCATTCCAGCGTCGATGGGATCCGTGGGGGTTAATTAAGGGTAGTTTATAATCTTTAGGAGATCTTAAATTTTCCCTTAAATTTAATAACCAGTCTTGTATGCAGAGCTCAACAGCTGAGATATGTAACCTCCATCTCCTAGAGCACCCTTTCTATATATAAAGGTATTTCTCAGATGCTGCACCAAACTTTGGCTCCCTGTTTACTAGTCAGGCACAGCAAGAGCGAGGTTGAAACTCAGAGCCCAAAGTATTTTTATATTATTTGAAAGAGCAACGTTAAGTAGGCAAAGTATGTGCTGACAGCCTCTCAGACACACTGTGGTAGCACAGAGTCAGTCTGTTGCTGCATCCTGCCTACTGTTTGGTGCATAAAAATAATATCTGCCTTGTGTGTGACAAGAAGGTGTCGGGATATTCTCTTGGTGAGGCTGGAGACCAGAGATGTCTATATGCTTCACGTTATGTCGTTACATTTATTGACAACTGTAAATATGATACAGCTGAACTCTGCCATGCTACAGGAAAAAATATGTAGGCTCTCATTCCTCTCACAATAGCATTTAGTTCTTTAAGTCCAAAAACTGCACGGGGTCATGCACTGGGTTTATTAGATCTCATAGTTTTGTACTTCTATACCCAGAAGTTCAGGTCAGCCATGGGGCTTTTCCCATGATCTCATTATGTGTGTCAGCAACAGACATGCACACAAAAGCGAAATCTTTGAAAAATATTTGGATAATAGAAGAGCTCATGTTTTCTATTCTCAGACAGAATTTGTAGTCATCTTTTGAGCAGTGCTTTACAGTAGTTACACTATATTCCAAGTGGGAATAAATACATGTTTTCTAAGGACAAGAGTAATATTATGACAGAAAACATAATAAAACATTGAATTGGCAAGATGCAACAAAATAGGGGTAAAAAGAGGACTGTTCAGTCTGGTTTGAAATCTCTAATTTAATATATGGCTGTGCAGAGATGTTACAAAAATAAGAAAGTTACGTAAATTACAACTGTGTAATGTACACAGAATTGATACCCTCCAACAAATAAGATGTTTTGCTATGCATATCCCTCTTTGAAACATCTGCCTGTATTATTTATATGCAGAAGTGCTGCATCTCACTTTTTTCTTCAGACTAAGTCCTTGTGCATGTAGGATTTGTACCGTAATACATTATTGAGATGTTACAATGAGAGTGGGGAGTAGGAAAGTGATGGGTGTGGTGTGCAGGGTGTTGGTGTATGAGAGGCAAAGGGGAGGTTTGTCACTGGGTAAAACAGACTTAAAAAGAACATTGGTATTTTAAGATACATTGCTGTATACTGTTAAGACTAGTTTTTTTCTAATGGATTTGACTTTTTTAATCTATGAAGAAGGTTAAAAGTGATATCTTTGTTGAATCACTACTGTATATCTAATGCTTGGAGGTTTTTTCCCCCTCATGATGTGGAAATGGTTTCAATTCCTTTTAATATTCATTTAATGTCAGTGCAATATATATTGCCACCTTACTTACTGCATTAGTAAAAAATGTGCTTATGTGCTATGATTCTCTTATGATAGAAACATAAAATCTTGGAAGGATCAAAGTCCACCAACATTCACCCTCCTGCAACAGCAGGAAATTGATCATGTGAGAGATGCTCACCTAATGCTAACAGATTATTATTATTTATTATAGCACTAACAGCAGGGAGGTGCATTAGACACCAGGAGGAAGATGAGGTCCTTGTCCTGGAGTGGCTTCCATCTCCGGGGTGATCTTGCAAACACTTAGCTAGATGGCCAGCTACATGCACATGAAATCTTTCTAGCTCACATATTTAAGTATTTTCTTTTTCTTATGTACCAGGCATTCCTGCAGGGCCCACAGTACTAATTAAAGTTAACGTTTCCTCTCTGCATCACAGAGAATGTGAATACATAAAGGGGAAAGGATCAGGCTCCTCCTGTGCCCTATGATTGCATGGAAGTTTTATTAAAAAACCACCATCCCTTTTCACTAGGTGCCTCTTATTTCCCTACACTGTATTTCCCACTTAATATTTTACAGCCAGCAAAAGCTATATTTTGTTATTCAGCCTTATTAAAACAAAGATCTTACTGACCACAGTGAAATTCCCGACAGGCACCACTGTTGGACCAGAGTTCTCAGAGGCAGTTATGTAAACCAGCTCAGAAAAAGGACATACATTATACTCTGTCATGTATATGTTAGGGTTACTCAAATGGCAAATTCTGGTCTAAATCCAAACTCAAGTAAGTTTTGCCCAGACCTCCCTAAGACTTCACTCTTTTAACCCTTCTGTGTTTGTGTGTTGGCTTCCAATGTATCAAGGAGGTCTTGCAGAGCATCCCCACCATTTCTGGCTCTGCTGCTGAGGTCTACTAGGGCAGGAGCTGGCATGTTGCTCTCTGCAGTAAAATCATTCAGAGGTATCAGCAGATAGGTTCACTTCTCAGTAAGATTATTCAGCAGATTTCATTACGAGTGCGGCAGCTCTGTTAATCTGCATTGCCTATAAATTTATGGTTTTGTTGCGTGTTGTAATGGCTTTTGTTTGTGAAACACTTTTTTTCAGAAGTCCTGAAAATGCTAGCAAATGTAAATAACTTAAATCTCTTGGTTTTGGACACATGAAGCTTAGAGATTGCCAATCCCTTTTCAGACACAGATGAGAGAGGAATGTATTTTTTGGTTTAGGTTTGGCCATGCCTCTTGCTGGGTTTCTATCCTGCTAGTTATAATGCAGGCCCACCAACAGATTGATGCAGTGGGGCTGATGGACCATGCTGGCTTTCTTGACCCCCACAGTCACATCCCAGCCACTGATCCATTTCTCACTTTTCTGATCCAGGAATTTTATCCAGATGATAGTCATGGGCTGCTGAGTCCTGGCTGGGAACATCAGGGCTCTGAAATGGACTTCTACTTCCCATGTAATTTACAATCAAAATCTCTTGTCCCCCAAGTTATATCTCCTGGGTTTAAAAACAAGAAATAGGCAAACAAAACAAAATAACAACATGCAAAATATATTGATAATGAGAACAAGTTTATAATTACTAAATGCAGAGGGACATATCAAAGCAGTGTTCTTCAAACAGGATATTATTTTGTAATTAAATACAACTTCAAAAGAAAAAAGCTGAAGACATGATCATTATAATGTGCATTAAGTGCAGTTGAAATATCATTTGAGTAAAACAATGCTGGGTAACAAGGAAGAGAATTTATAGAGGAGGAAAAATTAAAATCATTCAGTGTTAAGAGAACAGGCCAAATTATATTTGCAGAATTATGTTTTCTTAATATCTCTATTATAAAATTATACCTTGCATTATTTATTCTCCAAGCCTTAATTGATAAATATTAGGTGACTGATTCTTGCAAAAGAGAAAGCGCTTGGTGGAGCGCATTCCGAGCTGGTCTGGTTCATACTTATCATAAAAATGAAAACTACTGGAGCATAAAGAACTTACAAAAAGGCAGCATTATTGTGGATTTAGTGCAGTTGGTGTTTGATACACTGAGTTGTATTCATCACATACGCAGTGTCAAGGCATTGCTTACAATGTGTCGGATCATCTTACAGGCCATAAGCAAGCACTATATTTAAATTGAATGATACCAATATCATTCTGAGTTAATTCCTATATAATAAAGTATAAAAAAAGCAAGTAGCATCCATTTCCACATAATCTCTCTTCAAACTTATCTGTATTTGACTGTATTTTCCCCGTCAGCTTAAAAAAAGCAAATATAACAGAGAAGGCACCAAATTTAAAAAGGGTATTACAAAGACATTTAGTGAGGACATGCTATTTATTGGCTTTTTGATGGCTATAGTGTTTAAGCACATCACAAACAGAAATGGGCTTATTTCTCATATTCCTGAGACCAGGAGGCATCAGTAATATTCCCATTTGCAGAGACCAAAGCAATGCAGTGACATGCCTGCACCCTGCAGTGCAGCTGAAAACAGAACCACCTTTCTTTTATGGTTTTAACTGCCATCTTAAATTTTTTTAACTGATTTTGGTCCCCCCACTAAGGGACACCTCTTGCCCTGTGAAATCCATCTATCCATCGAGTCCCTGTAGCTGTGAGTGCCAATAGACAAATCCAGACTCCTTCACATTTGAAAATGCTGAGGGAGATGCAGCTCTGAGTGGAGCTCTGGGAATAGCAGAGCTGTGCTGTTCCTGCTGGAGGGTTTCCCAGTCCCACTACACTCAACAGGAGCTTTGCTCCTCTTCTCCAGCACTATTGCTTTACCCTTCTTGTGCATGGTGAGCCCCACCACTGTGGGATCACCTGGCCAGCAGAGACACAGGGGTCTTGACACTCATCCCATCCTTCCCCTGAGCAGGGAAAGTGCATTCTGGTTTATTCTGCAGGATGAATAGTTTCAGAAAAAGATTTTAATTTAATGTTTCACAGATAAAATCAGAATTTGTGTATAGTTGAAGCTGTTATGTCCAGATCCCTGATATACTACTTCTGCCTGAAAGAATGACCTAAAATATCTTTTTCCCCCCAAAGTTTTATTGGGATGTATCCTCATTAAAATGTTCTATTGTCAAGAATTCAGATTCTTTCCCCATACCTCTATGTAGATGATATTCTCTGTAAACACCATGGACTTCAGTAACTTCAGTAATAGGGATCAAGGTGTGAAAAGAACAATTGAAGGAGATTTCAACATGCATTTGAAATTTTGGGTGAAGTTTACTTTACCCTTCCTTCCCCCCCTATTTCAAAACACCAACAGGCTGTCCTTGGTTTTGGAGCGTCTCATTCTCAAGGCTCTCACCTTGCAAATCTCTACGTATGTGCTTTATTTCTTAAGTGTACACAGACCACAGCCAAAGCTTGGGCATATGTGTGCGTAGGACTAGAATGTCGTCTGGCAGATGGTGCCATGGCACCTAGATTTCTTCAGAAGTCAACTGAAGCCTTCCATCATTTCATGGAGATAAATAGGAAAGCAATTTTTGAATGTATTATAAAGTGTTATTCACTCAGAATTGCTTAGAAGGAATAACTAGCATAGCACATAAAAAACTGTGGGTAACCTACACGCTGCCTTGTCGTGCATGTGAAAGTTGGATGCCAGAGTTTGTCTATTTAACATTTTGCATGCAAAAGAACAAGGTATTATACCATCAAAACAAATAATTTTTTTATGGAAGGAGAACAGATACATCAAAATCGAGGAGAATAGCCCTGAGTCTTGAATCTTAATATAACTGTTAGCTCATTAACACGAAACTCAGTGGGTTTGCTACATCCCAAAATGTCCTTATCTCTGCAGAGCTCTGTGTTGATTGCTGAAGGTGATTTTGAGACAAAACACTTGCAGAACGGTATGACACAATTTGTCTTTGTGTCAGAGGGAACTGTTTAAATGACTTGAGGTAAGTCAGCAGAATAGTACAAGCACATGTTTGCCTACAGTCTTACCTGAAGATATAGTTGAGCTTGTATTACAAAGAATTCAGCTGTATAAATACCTCGTGCCATCTGTGTATGGCAGGGGAATTGAGCCAGTAGAAGCTCAAGACCTGTGTCAGTGTTCTCACAGAAGGACTGTTTATGAACAGATGTTATGTGGTGTTTTTCACAGAAAATGGGCTCTGGAGAGAGAAAATGTCTATCAATTACTGAGGTATTATGTATAACAGCAATTTTTAACCTTGAGAATGATACTTTAAAGTTCTCTGTGAAATATTCAGTGCTGCGACCACTTCCTTTGTGCACAGTAACACACGCCCTTGCCTATTGCCCAAATTCTTTTTGATGTTGCATTTTAAGTTGTTTCAGAGAAAACACATTAGATATTACAGGACTTGTTATTCCCTGGGGAAAAAAAAAATAAAAATCAGTGGCCTGACTGGAAAACTTTTTCTATTTGCTGATCTAAATATCAAACTGAGTTTTTAAGATTGGGTGCTTGCATACTTTACTTCATGCTTCTCAGACCTATCTAAGGAATACATGGATTCAAAAATTGCCATTAAGTAAGCAAATTACAGTTGCTGAATGAATGGAAAAATACGTATTCTGGCTAACCTGTGTTCAACTGGAAATTAACACTGATTTCAGTTGCGTGTTTGGAAGAATGACGGCTTAATCTTAGTGAATAAATATGAATTTACTTGCAACTACAAAAAAGGGCATTATTCAGTAAAATTTAGTAACTATGATATAGCTGTATTTATTTAATAGATTGCCAATGCTAGTTGGTTAGACTAGTCATATCTTAATCTTCATTTTTATTGCTTCTATAAAACTCCTGACTTCACAGGGCCTTTGAATTTGGGCTCTCCATGATAATAAAAACATAAAAATGGAGCCCCCAGTTGTTGCTAAAAATTACAACCATCAGAGTTGGACCATGTTTTGCCAATCTGCTCTTGCTTCAGGAGACAAAGTGTATCTTGCAAAAATGCACTATTATTAAATATTCTCACATGGGATATCTGTGATTCTATAAGACCCTTATATGACCTGTGGACAGACACAGTGTTTTGCATAATATATATACTTTTATTTTCCCCTAGCTTTCTTATTATTTATTCAATAAATCCTTTTTTTTTCTTGCTGACAGCAGTTGTATTTATAAAGCTAAATCCAACACAGCAAAGTGTTCATCACTTTATAAACTAAACGCTAATGTTTTATTTATGTGCAATGAACAGAGAAAAAAGAACTGAATTGATGTTTACCTAACAAGCTGCAAAAAAGTGCAGTAACATAATAGTGAAGTTCATAAGCATTCTGGCTTGTAATTTTTGGTGTCAACATTTGAATTGCAGAAAGAGCTTATGCAGACATAGCACGTATACAAGTGCAGTTTAGATCTACATCTATAAAAATAACATCTGTTTAAGCATACATTACATTTAAAAATAACTGTACAGTGATCAGCTGGTTAAGTACAGTTAACCAGATGCCGTTTTAAAGTGCCAGATGGAACAATGAAACTAAGATTGAAAATTAAAAAATACTGTGAAAGGTCAAATCAATTAAGCAACCTGTTTTGTTGGCATGTAACAGTTAAAAGTAAGTTTAAACTACTTAAGGAGTGAGCAATGTGAAGATGAAGCAGTTAATTTTTAACTTGCTATTTAGAAGAGGGAAAGATAAAATGCCTGCCATAGTTCCAGGGTCCCTCAGCAAGTCTAGGGGGATACTGGGAAAACAGGCACGGTTAAGTAATGTTTGCTTTGTTTGCTTTCAATTTAAAATAAATAAAATCTCTCAGGCTTTTAAGTAACGTCTTTTATGGCAGTCTGAGCTCATGCAACACAGATGCAAACATCCCTTTCTTCTCTCCTATGGCCAGTGGGAGCCTCCTTGGCTGAATCATCTCCTGGGCTTGCTCTTTATCCCTGGGGATGGTGCCCAGAGGGGTCAGGGATGGGCTCAGGAACAGGCTGGTGCCAGGGAATGCCATGGGAAGCAAACATCCCTTGTAAATGGGTTCTCTAAGCCCTGTTTATTTCCGGGAACTAAACCCACCCTAATTAGGAATGATGCCCAATAAGAGGTGTAAGGTGCAGTTTTAGAAACAGAGGTGTCACTGTGACTCTGTGAATAAATGACAAATATTTGTTAAAATTGCACCTGATAGTAAGCCTCTGAAAGACAGATATGAGGAAAAGGGAGCTTATCCACCTCACCCCTTTGAAGTCCAAAGGGAAAATAGCATCTTTGGAATATTATTTAGGCAATGCATTCTTTTCTTTGTCCCAGCCAGTGTAAAATTCATGGTCTAAATTTAAATTTTGGACAACAGGATGGTGGTACCCTTGCTTTAATCAAGAAGGTGTAATGACACCTGCAAGTCTGTTGGCAGGCAAGGCAGAACTCGTGGATAATCAGATAGGAAGTGTCGATTTTCCGATTATCATTGCTGCTACTTTTTGGGGGTTTTTTTCCTAAATTCTGAAATCACGTCAACTCAGACACCTTATAATATAGTATATTGCTGGATAATTCCTCCAGCAACAGTGCAGAAGCCACGAACATCAGCAACTGTTTAGGAAAGAAGGTTTAGGCACCCAATCTGGGAGAACTGTGGGGCTGCATCTTGGGGGGAGATGCTCAGCTGCCCTGGGGAGCAGCAGCTCCCCCATCCACAGCAGTGCCATCCATCAGCAACCCCAGCGGGAATTTTTCCTGAATGAGGGCAGGGCTATTTTCAACCTAGGAACTCAGTGTTGTTCCTTTGTTTTAGTAACTTTGTTTGTGTGCGTTTGGCGGAGGGCAGAGCGCCGGGGCGCGTTGCTCCTTCCTGACACCTCCTCTCCTGCTCCCACAGCTCCCAGTAACGGAGCAGCTGTACCTCTCCCGCCTGCTCCGCCAACTGTTTGGACCAGAAACACAATGAAAAGATTCTGTGGCTGTTAAAATAAATAGCTTCCCGGCAGGGGGTGGGATAGTATGGCCGTTCCTAGGAACTCCGTGTACCCTGCTTCCAGAAAGTGCTGGGATAGGACAGGCTATGGAGAGAGAGGAAATAAGCCTGGCTTCTGCACTTGGCTCACTCTTCCTCCTCACACTGAGAATAGTTACCCTACAGATCGCTGGTCCTGTTGGATTCCCTTTCATGGAAATATTTTCCGTTCCTGCTGGTTCAGTGGCTGATGTTCAATTTTTTTTTTTCCCCCCCTAAACAGTTTTTCTTCATAGACAGCATAAAACAAACACTTGGGCCTGCTGTAAATAGAGAACATACCAGACCAGTGGCAGGTAGCTTGTGATGTTTAAGTGGGTTGCCAACCGAAGTTTGTAAATCTGCAAAATCGTATCATTATATTTAACAGACAAATGTGTATAATATAAAATCAGTGAAAAGATAACATAATAAGTGCTTTGGCTATTATCTGGGGGTCTAATTAGACTGGTAGAATCACTGTAGTCAGTGAAATTAGAGTTATACAACTGAGGGGAAGGGAAATCCAGCCCTTTAGTGGAATGAACGTTAATGGAGCCCCGTTGACATTTGCTGTCCCAGGTATTCAGCAGCTGTTCCTTTCCTTTGTAGAAAACAGGACTTTGCTCTTCCCAGACCATATTTTCTTGAATTTAACTCTCTGGCAGAGCAAGCTGTAGAGACACAGGGGGCTCATAAGAGGGACTAATACCTGCCTGAAGCCCAGAATGTTTCAACATGCATCTTCCCATCTTCGCTGCTTCTTCTCTCTAGTCTCCAAAGGTGATAGCTTGCAGCAGAATGGGGCAGCTAAACCCTGTGTTCTGCTCACAAAAACAGGTGCTGGGAGGCCACAAACCTTCAAGAAATCCAGGGTTGTGCTCCCTCTTTTTTCCAGCTCAGGCACGGAGAGATGCACCCCTGGCAAGCAGAGATTCTGGGGCAATATTGCTGCCTGGGATTCCACGTGCCAGCAGCCAAACCATGTGTGAGGGGCAGGGGGATGTGTGGACTGGGAGTACTGGTGTGAAGGACAGTGAAGGAAAGGCTGGAGGGTGTAGAGCGAGCAGAGAGGAGCATGAATTTCATTGGGATTTGTTGGACTGGTGACTTACTTGGGGATGTGAATCATTCAGCCTGAGCAAATGGTTTCCCTGATGAAGGAAATCTCAAGGAAGAATCTTTTGATTGAATTTTGCCGTCACTCTCAGGTGCAGATGAGATGCCTGTGCTTGCAAGGCACGGTGCACTACTGGCAGGGTGAATTTGTTTTGGTGGAAGAACATTCTGGCAGCTGGCAGTAGGATTGGGGCATTTCTTCCTCTGGGAGTAGGAATTGAAGCAAGCTGGAGCACCTGGAGGGTGAGACAGGAGATCTACCTGGCTGCAGGCTGATTGATGGTGCTTCTGTTTCCCCCAACGCCCAGTGCTTGGCCAGCCTTCCTCATTACTCCTCTCCTCAGTGCTCTCCTAACCTGTAGCTAAATCACCCTTGGCAAGTTTTCCTTCCCTTGCAAAGGCGGCAACTCCCCTGTCAAGTTCTTGAGCATTTGTTTGTGCAATGAAATCTGTGATGCTCTAAATCTCAATGTGCATCAGCTGGCATGCTCTGACATTTGGAGAGCCTCACATTCATTGTGTGCCAGACACACAACAAGAGGCCTCAGCACAGATGTAGCTGGACCCCAGGTTCATCTTGGAAGGTAGGGAGGGATGTGCTGTGGGTCAGCAAGTGACCTGGAGGCTTTAGGAGGGGGAGGGAGGACTGGAAGGGAGCAGTGGATAGCCAGCTGGCTGATCGCGTCGAAACCAGGACAAACAGTTGAATATCATTTTCTTCTGAATTCCTAAAGTACCAGGACATCTGGCTACCTGAAAATGCATCAACAAATAGGTCAGCTAAGATTGCAAGTGCACACCTCACGCAACAGCGCCGTGAGGAGAGCGAGGGCGACTCTGCCAAGGGAAGTTTTCCTTTTCACAGTAACATTTTCTTCTAAAATCCTCTGCAGGCTTTTTGACTAAGATCACTGGAAAATGTGTTAGTTTGGGAATATTTAATTAAAAAAAAAAGATATTCAGGGAAAGTGTATTTCTGGGGTGGCAGCAGGAATTCTGCAAACATGGGCAGCGTGGACAGGTCTCTTCCACTTGAGGGTTTTCTGCTTCTCTGCAACCTGGTGTTCCCCACTTGCAGTGTACCCGGTCTAACCATCACATGGGGAGGGGTCTTTGCCCCCATTTTCCTGTGTTTTCCCTTACACCATTGCAGCTGTGCTGATTTGGGAGCACTTTGCAGGATCTGCACAGTCCCAGTGCTGGCAAGGGCTGGAAGGCAGGAGGGGATTGGCTTCAGAGACCATTCCATTGCTTCTTATTTCTAGTGTGGAAAGCACCTTATAGAAACCCCCAGAACTGCCCAAAAATTGTGTGTGCTTCATCTCTCCTTAGGAACTTGCAGGATAGGATTTTTCCTCCTGGCAATGAACACTCAAAATTGCTCCAAATTTCTCTGTGTAAAAATGTAACACTCAGATTATTTTTGTCACTGGTGACCTTTGCAAGCCTCTTTTACCCCAGATTATATTTATAGATGTATTGCAGTTCCTATGCCTGATTAGGGTAATGTGTGGGAGCCGAAGTAAATGATGCCACTGTTTGTCCACTCTTTTAGAAGCTTTAAAAAATATATTTTTAAAGCCTGCAAGGTCCTCATAACTTTTTTCCCCACCATCTCAAGCCATAGAGGAACCAGTTGGTCCCAATAAATAAAATTCTTACAATAAAAGGCAAATATGGAATATTAAAACAAATAAAATAAATTCATACTGTTGTTTGCACTTTATGGATTCTGGGGCACTGGGTAATGCCTTTTTTTCGGTCTTTCTTTTGCTAAATCAACATTAGCTAGCAACACACCTAATCTTGACTGAACGATGTTATTTCCTGCCTCCCTGCCTTTCCTGTCTAAATCTCACTCTCTGCTGAAGCAGCTAAATTTGCTGCAAATGAGGAATATTTTGGGACACGAGTTTTCTTACAAAACATGGGGAGAGATCTAATGCTGTAAGCAAACAGCGCTCTAATTAATGCAGATCCAGGCTACTGAAAGCATTTGTAGGTTATGGTTATCAAAAAAGGAGATCAAGAAATTGATGCTGAACCCACTACTGGCATGTAGGATAAATACTGACCGCAAACATTTTTGGGAATGGTACCGGAGCAGATGTGAGCTCAGAAATTCTGGACCTGGAACATATGGGTTTTAATAAACAGACTTCTGTTCCAGCTCCTCAGTTGCTTTTTTTTTTTCCCTTTTTTTTTTTTTTAACTGTTCTTGCTTAATTTTATGTGCCTGTGTATGCTTCCATTATTAATTAATCTACAAGTATTTGGCATCGCTTCATCGTCGAGGTTTTCTTTAATTTGCAAATGTGCTGTTTTAGTTTGAGCAGGACTTGTGTAGCTAATGTTAGAATGGAAACATTTTTAACCCTCTGTTCCATCGGTTTCCTATCATCTCCCTTTCCCCTTCGAGGAGGAGTAGCTGCCTTTATGTGTGTGCACGTGCACACGTGCGTGTGTGTATTATTAGCTGCGCTGTCATTTTTAATCCTTTTCTTTCAATCATCATTTTTCCTCAGACATGAAATATTTCAGTCTACCAAGCTGCACAGGCTGCTCACGGTGAAACACTCGTAGCATTTTCAAAATCTAAAACAGAGGAATACCATGAGGATAGAACAAAAGAAATTAAAACACTAGATATGCCACAGTTGTCTTATGCAGCTGTTAGAAATTTAATTATTTTATCTCATAGAATAATGTGCCCTTCAGAAATCATTTTGGACTAGATGTTTCAAACCAATGATCTGTAGTTAATTATCTTTAATAACTGTTGCACATTATGGTTAGATCTATGTTTTTGCTAAACCAATTAATAATATCTTCATTAGTATAAAGACAAGGTAGCTGGATCCTTTCATTTTTCACATTGAAAGAGTAGATATTTTAAACAGTGTAATTTACTTTAGCCATACATTCCCGATGATATGACTAATTAATGAAACTTCAAAGACATATAACTTCCAAAAGCTACTTATTTAAAGTCATTGTTGAGCACTTAATGACATTATGTTGGGGCATTGCAGGAACCATCACTGCCTGAGTGTTGAATTTGCTAAACCTTTCTATGCTACCAAACTGAAGGAAGCTTGAGTAATATTGAAAAGCAAATTGAGCCAATATTTCTTTATGTTAAAAAAAAACCTGCCACAAAACCTGTTGATTACATGAGGATCAATCAAAAGTTGATGACCTCCTTTCTGCTTACACGTTGCAGCTGCCAGTTTGACTTATTCATGCAAGTCTGTGTTGAAATCTCTGGAAAAAGAGCAAAGAAAATATTCTATATTTTAAGAGTTGGGTGGAATTAATTTTTTTCAGAGTCACTAGTTGTCTAAATATTCCTTTTGTATCTGCTTTTTTCCTTTTTTTTTTTTTTAGTCCATGTCTCATTTTTTCAGCTGGCTGATAACTACCACAGAATTTTGGCCTGCTACCTGACAAAAAATTAACCCTGAGTACAGTATTAAACACATCCATGATTGCTTTGGTATTACCAGTGCTCCTGATGGCATAGAGAATAAAGTTATGGATGTTACAGGGCCAAATGGTTTAGGTCTCCTGTTTAGGCATGTGAGCTGATGAAAAGCTTCTTCTGCAAAATTTCCCTGACCTTGAGGTAAACTGAATGCACAAAAAGATGTATTCTGTTTTTCATCTTATATGTATTTTCATACCATCTTCAAATATCATGCAGCCATCAGGGAAAGCTTTCTGAATCTTAAAAGAGCATCATATATACAGCCCTCCAAGAACTGGTATGAACATGGAGAGCTGTACACCAGGAACCAACTGAAAATAAAAAAAAAAAAAAAAAAATATTAAAAAAAAAGAAGGAGAAGAAAATTACATCTAAGAGAATAAAACAGTGCAGTCAACTGTGCACAGGGCTGGAAGGCCAGGAGAGAAGTGTTAACAGCCAGTTGTGACAGCTACAAAATAATTATCCTAGCAGTGAGCACCTGGTCCTTCAGCTGCCGGGCTTCCCACAGGAGTCATCTTCAGTCCTGGTGCAGAGAGGGAAGAGGGGAATGCATTTAGTCAGGATTAGACTCCACTGGAGGCAGAGATGGGGTTCATGGTCCGTGTCTGTGCCGGCCGTGTGCCGGCAGAGCCTGGGGCTGCTCATCCTAATTCGCACCTAAAGGCTGAGCCTGTTGGGAGGGTGAAAGGTGCGGATTCCCCTAATACAGATCTGGTGGCACTGGGGAGTTTGGGGGTTGCTGAAGAGCAAAGAAAGGAAGGAGCTGTGCAGTGAGTTGTTGGTAATGTTTTAGGGGCTTTGTCCATGTGATTTGCTGACTGGCATTTCAAATACAGGTTAACCTCCTGCAATGTGCAGGTTACCCCAAGTGATTGATATTTAATGACAGTGTTAATACACAATAAAAGGAAAAAATGCAAGGTGTCTAGAATAAATCTTTTCACATTGTATTTCTTTTTTCTCTGTGTGCCTACTGAATTAAAAGCCTGTGTTTGAGACTCCACAAAGGCAAATCTATAGTGGCCTTCTGGAAATGACCAGTGCAAACCAACTTGTGGGAACCTGGCAGGGAAAGCATCCAAAAGATCATTTTCTAAAGGCAATTTTATTTTGACAATTTGTAGAAATGTAATTTGTAACAAACAATGGCATTTTTCTCAGGTGCCAGCACTTCTGCAAAGTTGTGTTCCCCCCTTAAGCCATGCCATCTTAGAAATGCTGTGTATTAGTGCCAGACTGTTTGAAGCTGCTGCTGTTAATGCTCCAGTGAGCTGTAGGAGCCTCTGTGATCCTCAGCTCAACATTTTGTTGGGCTGAACCGTCTCTATCTAAGGGAGAGAAAAATAAATTTCCCCTAAATTATCATTATTCTTTTTTAAGCCTGCATGAAAATTTTTCTTCAGTTACCCTGAAAATACTGAAATAGGATAGCATTAGGCTGTCTGCAAACTCTAGGTCTATTTGACTAAAAACTTGAGTAAAATTACTTTTCTGTAATTAAGTTGAATGGAATATTTTAGACTTAAAATTTTGTATACATTTTCATCTAGACTTTGCTATAGGCTCTACCATTTTTAAATTAAATAACAGACATGAAACATCATGTTTACTATTCATTGTGTTTATTCTTCTTAGAAATCTAAAATATTTAGTTTCCTATATTTTTATTAAAGGACATAGTCATTCTGAAATTCTTCAGTATTGGTCCATTAATATTTTGGAGATATTTTGACATGTAAGCAAAATAGGTGGGTTTATAGTAGTCATAAATATTATCCAGCTACAACTTATTCTTAATGTCCTTGTAAGAAAATAACACCATTGTTCATTTTCATTCCCTGGGGTTTACTCTTTGATGTCCTACATACCTAATCAATCTTTAAACTAATGCCAAGTCTGATTAAAGATTGTCAGATGAGGCTGGTACTTGTTACTTCATATTTTTGCTGCAAGGAAGGAGTGTCCAGATGAGGAAGTTCAGTGTTTGGATAAGTGAAGCTGTCTTATTAGCTAAAATTTTGAGCTGAGTACCTCAGCCCACAAGAAATGTCACTGCAGAAATGGGTGATGTTTCTGCAATAAGGATCGCATCATTTTCCTTTTTCACCTGTGCAGGACATCTATGTTGGAATATTACTGGAGGCATTTTGAAATTACCTCTGCTGTGAGTGTAGCTTGAGCTGTTGTTTGAGTTGTTTCTAGCATACAGCTGTACTTCATTTCATTTCATTTCAGTGATTTGTTATATATCTTTTGAGAACTTTTACCTCTCCCATTTTGGGCTAACATGGTAACTCAAGCTCTTTTCTCTTCCTTTTAAAGTCTAAGCAGCCAAAAAAATCCAAACACTCACAGTGTTTCTGTGCCTTGAAAGTAAGTTACCAGGAACTGGGAGAGGCACTGGACGAGTTAGGTTACAGATGGAAATCATTATTCTGTTTGATGAAAGTTTCAGTAATATTCTCCAACCTTGAGGTGAAGGAGGCTGACTTGTACAGCTTCGTGTCACAGCATCTTGTTCCAGTGGGAAAGCAAATGAAACTCTTCAGTTTCCACAGGCTTGGACTTTGCACTGGGGGTTAGTTTGCGTGAGATAGCGGTATCGTGTGCAAGCCAGAAATGAATTTGAGCAAATCTCAGTTGTATAAGCTGATGTTAGTGAAATTATTGAAAATTTACCACTTGAGAACTTCTGGTAATTAAAGATTGCTTCTGGAGTTTCCCCTGCTCTTCAGAAATAACCTTGTGAAGTGTTTGTCTAAGGGCTATTCACAACCTGCCTTTCTCAGAGTCACTCCTCTCTGCTCTCAAAGCAGGGGCTGGGTATGGAAAACAAGCATTTTTAGCACACCTCCTTTTTTTGCAGAGCCTGTGTTTGGTTGGTAAGCCCTCAAGGAAGAAACACATAATATAGGGAATTTGATCTCTAATTTGGATATCACATTCGTAACACCTTAAAATTATGATAATGTAATTCTGTTACTGGAGGACTAATTGGGAAACCACAAAATCTTGGAATGCATAAGCCAGTCCCACATTAATGTTACTTAATGCAAATGAATTGGTTTTGGGGTTGGGAGTATTTTATAATTTGAGTAAGCAGTTTAAATTATGTGGTTATAACTTAAACAAAATGTATTGTGCATGGGAGTGATAATTCAGAAGCCTTGTGGCCACTTATCCAACTCCTTATCCCATGGGAATTATGCACGCTGTAAAAAATCTTGAATGAACCAGCAGTGGTTAAGAATATATATCTGAACACTTCCCTAGCTCCCAAGAAAATGAGTGATTGAAAATGTTAAATGCTGCTGCTGCCATATTTATGAACAGGAATCAAAGCTCTCGGGGCCATAAAACTTCATTTTCTGGTTTTAGCCCAACTCATTTGGCCAAAAGATACCCCTTAGGAGTGAGCTAGATGAGAGAGACTTGAGTCCCATCTGAGGCAAAGGTCTTGCAAGGTATTTTCTTTTCAGTAATCAGTATGAAACTGTCGTATAACTTGCGTCTGTTGAACTGAGAAAAAGGATTTTAGATACTAAAGATCAAATAGAATATTGGTAAAAAACCTCATCTAAAACCAAAACTTGTCAGAGAATAAAAAAAACCCAAACCCAGACATTTTCTTTTTTTCCTTAGGAAGGAGACTATTTCTTAAAAGCAAGTTTTATGTTCATCTGCCCATTCTGATTATACTGAGAGAGACAATTGCTAAGCTAACCCAAAGCAGAGAAGATTGGAGAGCTGACATGAAAACCTGCTCAGGTTAAGCATACACAGTGCCCTAGGACAGAGGATGAGCAAGGAGCACTGATGGGGAACAAAGCTACTGCATTTTCCCTACTGTTTTTCTTGTTGATGATTTGATTTTTTTTTTATGATAGCAACCGGAAACACTGTTTCCTGAGAAAATTAAAAAAAAAAAAGTCCTCTGCAAACTGCATGGCTGGAAAAAAACCTGGTTCTTGTAGCTGTGAGAATTAGCGTACCACCCTGCCCTGAGTAAGGATTACATCCGGAATTAAACCCAGCTTTCCTCTGCCTTTGTTTTATTTATTATCTGCAGAATTGCTTTGTACGAATGTTATGAAAGAGCCCTGCATTGGGGAGTTTTTTGGTAAATGAGCCATTAGCTCGAGTAAACAGGATCAGGACGGAGTTTGAAGCCTCCACAAGGCGGCACTGGCGCATCTCGCATCCCAGCTCCCTTTCCCTGCTCCGTGCTCCCTCGACAAACGCTCAGAAATTTTATGTGCACGCTTTTTATCAAAAAACTCTTCCGCTTCTAAATTTTCGTGTTACCCTGCGAAGTGTTGGGTTAACAAAACACGAGTTAACCTTGATAAAAGCCGTCAGTAATTTCTTATACAATGGATATTGTGTGTTCTGGGAGCTCTAAAGCAGTGATAATGTAAATTGCCTATTTGCAGTGACAAACAATATTCTTTTAGTACTTCAATATATCAATGACTTGCGAATTTTGTACCCAGTTGCTGCTTTCCCTATTTTGGTCCTTGTAACACGTTCAGAAAGTTTCAGAAACTGGTTTTATTTCATTTCTTTGGGTTAACAAATGGATGCTCCACTTGCGTTCATGATTCTTTTCTCCCCCCACTGATCCCAGCTGGTGACTGAGATGAAGCTACTTCTTGTCTTTACAAACTTGACTCCAGCCAGCTGAGATCCAGGCCCTACTGCCTTTTCTCTATTAAATGCATTCTGAACTCTGTGAATAAACAGCAACATGGGAGAGGAGAGCAGTGGGCACAGCAAAACAAAGTGGTTTTACTGATGGCAGTCCTGTTATCAAGTGCAGAGTTGCTGCTATCAGCAAGGGGGTAAAGTTGCCCATTTCATCTACTTATGCAGTAAAAATGTGACTGGAGAAATGACAAAATAGCAGCAAATTCTTCCTCTGACCCTCTGTCACCCAAGGCAAGCTGAGTGGGGCTCACTGCAAGCCCCACAAGTCTTGTGTCCCTATTCCAAATAAAGCAGGGCTGTTTTAGTGAGAGATTTTAGTATGTCAGGGTTTAAAAGAGACTTTAACAAACTTTAGAACAAGATTTAAACAATTTCTTTTTTTCTGTGCTGATACTACTATACAGAATCATTGAACAGTTTGAGTTGGAAGGGACTTTAGAGATCACCTCGTTCCACCCCTCTTCCATGGAAAAGGACATCTTCCATTATCCCAGGTTGCTCCAAGTCCCCTCCAATGCAGCTTTGGACATTTCTAGGGATGGGGCAGTCACAGCTCTGGGCAGCCTGAACAAGTGTCTCACCATCCTCACAGTTAAAAGTCTCTACTTGTCACAATTGTTTTTAAAAATGTGGTCTATAGTTACCATTCTTTGGACAATTGAATAGCTTCAAATGTTGTGATTACTGTACATTAAGCAAAATTTACTTTTAATTACTTAGCAGTGTGAAAACAGATCACAAGAAAGAAACATATAAAAGCTCTCCCTCCTAAAACCTTGCTGGCTCTTCTCCCTTGCTCTGTGGTCAAAAGTTAAATAGGATGTTCTGATTATCACCACTCCCAAAACAGATCAGTGGGATTTTTCTGTTCAAAATAATTCCTCCTCCTCTTGCAGCTAGTCTGTGCCAACAAGTTCAAAATACGGGAAGCTTGACCTTAGCTACAGTCCTTGCTGATGTGCCACACATCCTGCACTGCCCAAGGAGCACAGAGAGCTGAGGCAGTCTGGTGGACACTTCCGAGCTCTGCCCTTTCCACCAGAGCACGAACACACCAGGGGAAGAAAAGCCCATGGGGAATCTGATATAAATTTACTTGAAGCTAGCAGGTTCCACAGATTTCATTGCAATATTGGAGCAGGACCCAAATATGTAATAAATTGGCAAGGAAATTGTTCCCACTGTATATGTGGCAAAAAAGGAGTCTTCACCTCCCAAGTGCTAAAGGGGAAAGTCAAAATCTCTTTCGAACTCTGCCACATTCACCAGTGTATAGTGAAAGAAAACATTCCTCCCTGATCCCGATGCTGGCGACCATCCAGAGCCCTGAGCACTCTGGGAAATTCCACGTTCTGAACCCCGCTGTGCTACCTAATCACACAATGGGCTACATATGCCATCCAAGAAAATAAACACAGGTCTGGGAAGCTGTTTGTCCTGCAGGGCCAGGAATGCTCTTCCTAACTTGGCAGGGCAGCATAATCCTCTCTGAAAGGGGAGAGAGAGCTGCTTGAACTCAAACTGACTAATGAGATTGAAGAAAAGCCCATCAGAAGCTGGCACAGCCCTTGGCCTGCCCTGCCAGCACACGCCAGGTGACACTGCTGGGTACTCTCACTGTGGCTCGTGTTTGTGTCGTGGCAGAAGCTAAACCATGGATCCAGACCCCACCAAGGGCCCAAAAGGTTGCTGAGTGGCAGGTTGTACCTCTGGGTACATAAGGGTTTATAAGGGAGGCTGCTGCCTTGGCTGGTCTCCTAGGCAAAATCCATCTGAGTTTAGACCTTCACCATAGATGATGGGCAGTTCAGTAGTGACTAAAATTTCCCATGGCTGCAGGTGCCTGAGCATGGTCTTGTGGTCCATATGGACTCTGGGCTGAGATCCTGGGATCTCAGTGAAGAGAGGGGATGGAGGATGGAACCTATTGAAGGTTCCCAGTTGGTCATCAGCACCCACAAACTGCATTGGCTTTTCTGAGACCCGTCTAGGGCTCTTCTTCACTTGGCTCTTGAGATCATAACCAAATTCCTCCGGGAACAGGACTCGCATTGATTATAGTGGAAATTGGATTTGGATTTTGAATCACATTATTAGCTCTTCCAGCAAGATGAACTGAGCGATACAATTGATTAAAAATTGCAAAGACCTCCCCTTCCACCTCCCTCGCTCAGTTTTGGAGCAAATGTGTGTTTCATGGTAACAGGGAATGAAAGCGTTCCACAAGGGCTTTTTTAATTACAACATTAATAAAATGCACTATATGTTATTCTCAAAATCTACAGATTTGTTGCTTTAAACACATCATATTGCTCTCTGAAACACTTGAAACTCTCAGAAGTTTTTAAAAGTGTGTGTTTAGGTTAAGGTTAAGTTGCCCTTGACAGCATTTTTTAAAAAGATTTGAATTGTTGAATAACCACCTTTCACCCATCCCTAATTGTAATTTAAATGACAATATGCTCCCAATCAATAGCTCTTTGTCACACTTTGAAGATCAAGGATGAGATTTCACCCCATGAGTTTACATGGCAAAAGCTTCTTTTTCATAATGCTAAAAATGTTGCATCCTGCTGTTAAAGAAGTATAAGAATACCTGCTCTCAAATAATTAGTTTTGAATAAAAGCATTTAAGTCATACTTTATAGCCATTAATTTGAAACAATTCAAAGCCCTTCATTTCTGCACTTTGTTCACAGCTAAGTATTACAATAGGTATTTTAGCCAACTGGAAAAAAAAATCAGTTACAGAAAGATAATTTAAACAACTTAAGTTGAGTGATATTGTAAGAGGTGGGTTTTGAATAACTATAGCTTTATTTTGCATCAATCCATTTCTGTACAGAACCATCTCTGCAAGTGGAAAATTGAAAAGGTTTTAATGGTGATCACTGTGTGTATGTGACTTTGCAATGTTGTGTGCTTGTCTAACAAATAGATATGGAGGCATGTGGCTGTTGTACGTATAAAGACAGGCATTTATTATACAGACTCCACTCAAAAAGCTGTATTTTATTTTATTTTATTTTATTTTATTTTATTTTATTTTATTTTATTTATTTTATTTTATTTTATTTTATTTTATTTTATTTTATTTTATTTTATTTTATTTTATTTTATTATTCCCATAACTAAACTCTTTCTCAGAGTCCTAGGCAAGGGCCAGGCCTCTACTGTGCTTGGTGTTATGAAATGCCAAACAGAATGATGGTCTTTGTCTGAGAGTGCTTACAATTCTTGTTTTTAGTTAGAGCGGCGAAATGTTTTAAGAAGGATAAAGTCTGGTCTGTTTCTGTGTTGTCCTTGGTAAACCCAATCTAGTCTGGTCTCAAAAACGGAGCAATTCTGCTCGTTGCCAGGGAGAATACATAGGTATCCAATGAGTCATGGTCAAACATACGGCCATTATTAGACCACAAACACAGGAGGAGAAAAAAGATTTCATTTGGGCCTGTTGTCCCTGCCGAGCTGGTGAGGAGGAATAACAAATAGGCCAGTGGAGGAGGTTGCTCTTTAGGTATTTATGAGGAGCTTCTCTCCCTGTGGGGATAGACTGGGGAAAGGCAGAAATGTGCACGCTGGAAAATTTAACTGGAGCAGAGGAGGCTGCGTCATGGTGTAACTAAGAGCACTCAGTACATTTTAATGGCAAACTAGAGACAATGGGAAAGAGAAGCTGAAGCTGTAACGGGCTTTAGTGAGCACAATGAACTTATTTTTAGTTTGGAAGAGATGGGGCAATCAGAAGACAGCCGCAAAGAGAGAGGTGATTAAGTTTTGTGTTAGAGCGATGTTCTCCGTGGCAGTGTCATAAATGAGCACGTTCATCCAGACCCAGAAAAAGGATGCTGCAGAAACAGGACACAGGGTGCTGAGCACCACAATGCATGGCTGTGTTTCGGTGGCTTAGCAGAAAAGGTCATGTCTGAGAATTGTTAGGTGGAAATGTTTTGCAAGACTGGGCCCATACGTATAAATTTAGAGAAAAATCTCAATTAAAATTGCAGCATGAGTTCTTACTTTCAACTGTGGGCTAGCACAAATGCAGAGTTAAAACCAACTAATGGAGAAAAGGAAAAAAATACATTTTTGAAACTTTCTTTAAACAGAAAGTCTATAGAATCATAGAATTATTTAAAAATAAAAAATAATTTCAGTATATATACTACAAAATAAAGACTTTGCACTTGGGCAAGTCCTCTTCCTGTGAGTTATCCTTGGGTGAAGGCTTAGGAAACTGATTTTACCCCTATACTGATTTTTGCTGGACCAGAGTAGGACAAAATTGTGGTGTTGAACTCTTTCTGTCTGGGCTGCTTAGTGGAGGATTTGGAGAGCATCAGGTCGTGCTCGGGGTCCCAGTGAATTGAGCCATGCCCAAAAACAAAGCACAAAAATATTTCCCTGGCATTGCACTTTATGCACAGTGATCTTGAAGTAAGGATATGGTATGGCTGTGAATGGCTCTGGGTATTCACAAAGCCTTTCTGTGCTCCAAGTTTTCCTACGTATAAAACAGAGGCAATAATATTTCCAGCTCTGACACTGGTGGTTAGGGAATTTATACTTTTGAACATTAATTTGTGAGAAACTATATTGGTACAAAATATTGGTTCTGTTCGCATTGTTCCTGGTTATTAACCCTATTATTGGTCATTTCATCTGTATACTCAAAACACAGGGTTTATTGATGGCTTTTATTTCCTATATGTGTCATATAAATGCCTTAACAGATGAACAGGGTAGTGAAAATGATAGGGTACTTCAGAATAGCTCAAAGTCACTGCTTCTTTAATAAAGCTTTGGTTTTGTATGTCGGGAGAGATGGAATTCACACCCCAACCTATGCACAGCTGCAAGCCCTATTAAGTGAAACCCCTCCTAAATTTAGATGCAGTGGCCTCAGCCCTGGCCAGCTTCCAAAGACCATAGAGGCCTGTTCCACTCCTTCCACGTCCCCCTCCCAATGCACCATGAGCACTGAGCCATGGAACCCTTTGCTCAGCAGTGGGAAGAACCAGTGCAGGCTTTGGGGGCTTGGAAGGTGCAGCAAAGCCTTCCTGCAAGCAGGTTAATTTTCACATGTGCAGTCAGTCAGTAAAAGAACACTGCAATCACTGTAATGATTCATAAGCTGTATATTCATTTTCCTGTGTATTGCCACTTTAAATGTGCCTTTTTTTTTTTTTTTTTTTTTTTTAAGTAGCCCTAAAGACAGCGCTCATGAGGTGAGCAAGTCTGAGCCATGTTCAGACAGAGCATTTTAACAATCAGGAGAGTCCTGATGCCTGGGAGTTGCCAGGGATTGCATGTTAACAGTAAGCCAAATCATCAAAATGCAGCTTGAGTAGGTCCAGTGAGGGTGTATTATATTGCAACAATTGTGGCTGTTGGAGCTGAGGTTGAGTGGGCATTCCTATTATAAACCCCAACTGGTAGGGTTGAGTATTTTGACCACATCAGATAATGTCAAGTGAAACTTCTCACATGAATTGACACCCAAATACTTGTAACCTCCCTTACAAACAAGATCAAGCTCTTCCCCTTCCACCTACTCCTCTTCCCAGCCTACACTCGATTTTGTAACTGGGTCATTCTATTCAAACATGAAAGGATAAAAAATTGTAGATATTTAGTTTAAAGAAATCAAGACTAACAGTGCCTGTTTGTTGGTGTGAGTTTCGCAACCACGTGCTTGATGTCACAGCCATGCAGACCAAACCTTGGCCATTGTGTCACTGGGAAATATTCTGTGATCCATCAGTGACACCCAAAGTGTGGCTGTAGCGTGACAGTGACATTGCATTTCACCAGCCAGCCCTTTACTAAACTGGTAGAAGCTCAGCACTGAAGCACATTTCCTGTCTGTGGGCAGAAAGTTTCCCCAAAAGTTTTGCCAAAGTGTTCTGAGTGTGCACGTGTGAACAATGTGTCACAGGTCTGTAGAGCTGAATGCCACTAGCACGGATTAGAGAGGCCCAAAACTTAACAGGATTAAAGAAAAAAACACGAACTTGGTTAAAACTTAGTAAAATTATCCTGTGTTACATTTCTGAAGTTTTCAACACCATTTTCTGGACGGGACAGAAGATTTTGCGGCTACCAACCCAAACTAGTAAAGGATTATAAATGGATTTCCTTCACAGGAGAGTGACTCTTAACTTGATTCAGCAGAGAAAGGATGCTTCAGTGGTGAGGGTGCAGCTGAAAAATCAAACCCCAGAGTGCTGTGCCATTTCCCTGTGGTCATGAGGAGGCTGAGCAGGCCTAGATCTTTGCAGATATTAAGGACTTTACCCCTCAGCAGTCTCTGGGCACTGTGAGTGAACATTTCCAAGGGCAAGGCTGTAGTGCCCCTCTCTCCCTGTGGAAAATGAAGAGCCCAATTCTTGCCTGCAGTGCTGGAGTGGACAAGCCTGCTCAATCAGTAAGGAGCTGAATGAGTCAGGCGTTGAGTAGGAAGAGAGGGAGAGGAAAATCCTCCCACTGATAAATTGCTAACACTCTTTTGCAAAAGATTTAAGATACTTGATGGCATCATGATAATTTTTGTGTGTCAGAATTGCTAAATATTCAGACATCTGGTTTTTGCCAAACCCAATGTGTAAAAGCAGATGAGAGATATTTTGCAAACTTTTAAAATCACCTACAGCGCTTAAGATGTTGAAGGTAGATTAGATAAGACTAGCAAAGTTATTTGAACATAAACATTTATTTAAAAAATATCCTCTGCTTTGCTGAGCCCACAAACATTGTATAAATAATACACAGTTCATGAATAGGAATGAACAGACTTGTACCCCTCATTGGTATGGATTTATATTCTGTGCTTGCTAGGACTTTATTAACTCTCCTGAAAACAGTGGTATCTTTGCAGAGAGATCTAAAGGAAGTTGTTCTTGAGAATATGCCCCCCAAAGCTTAGACTTCAGGTATTAATGGGTAGATTTACAAATATATTTAGACAATTAGAAATGGCAATGCATGACTAGTCATATTTATAAAAGTTAAATAAGTTAGGGGCCTGTGTGCTGGCCAATGTCCTTTAATACATTCATGCATTTTAGGGTAATAAGGAATTCTTTTCTTGTTCTTCAAAACAATGTGTGTGATACCTTGTGATACCTGTGATACCTTGATGCATGCAAATAGTTCGTGGTGGGATTGCTTGTATGAGTCAAGTATTTACATATCTGTAGGAGCTGCCCTGAAATGGTGAACATTACAGAATGGGTCTAAACTACATATTTTTGAGCACATTTTACGTGTGGTCAAACTTCAGAGGAGGCTGATTTCACGCTGGTAGTGAAAAAAAGCTCGTAGAAAATTCCTGCTGGGATTTGGTCTGAGCTTGTTTGTCACATTGTTTTGAATCTACCTTCTTTGCAACCTTCCCTGTGTGCTCCCAGGGGTTTCTCTGAGCACTGGTGGCTACAAAGCCTTCTGCTAAAATAAAAGTCTCAAAATAATGCATTGACTTTCCTATGCAGTTGGTGAGGGGGGTTAAAAGAAAAGAATCCTAGGTAGGAACAGCTGTTCTGGAATTTGTTCAGTGTACTTTTTTCTATCTCTGTCATCTAGTTTGGTGAAAAAACAAACAGCAAAAATCCCCAAACCCTCATCTTGTAGGTCCACAGGTGCACCAAGAATTTGAGTCTCAAACAGGGGAAAGGAGGAATCATTTATCTGCTGAAATGCAGCCCACATTCCACAAAACATGGAATACCTCAAGCTTCTTGCTAATGGCCCTATGTCTGTTGTTTGGGCAAATACCTAATGAGTCAATTATGAGCACATAGATCATCATTTGTAAGGTATTTACTGTGTTATGTTTTAAAATGGAAATAAGTTATTTCTTTCAAGTACCTTTTAATCTTGATATTAATGAGAAAGAGAGATACATTTGTCTCTAGACATTACTAATCTGAGGTTTAATACTCTATTTGATCAAAAGGAACATCAAAATGATCTTACAACATCTCAAAACACAGTCTGCATGTGCAGCAAGGTGATGGGGTAGAGAGAAGTTCCCCAACTTTGTTGCAGAATCAGGATGGAAATCTCAAAGACACAGTCAGTTATTGGATGACTTTGGAACTCCTGCAGATCAGAGAACAGGACGAAATGTGCCAAACAAAAAGTAACACCAAAGCATTTTTTATTTCTGTTAGTGCATTTTAGTGTGTTTTTCTTTTGTTAAATGTAAGAAGTCTAGAAAGATGAAACATTTGGAGAGCTGTGACTGATGTGGTGGATACAGAAAAGGAAATTAGTTAAATGATGGATTTGGTTGTAGTTTTATTATGGCCAAAATGTATATATGTGGATCATGGCAATTGAGTTGGAAATGAGCAGGAGAACCCTGGGAGAAGTAGCAGTAGGAATGAGGGGTAACAAGGAGAGGATTATTAATACACTAAATTTGTGTTAAGGAAAGTATTTTTGGCTTTTTTAATATGGGTAAGTGTGAAAATATCAGTGACGCCTTTGGGGTAGAAATGATCTGAGAGTAAGAGAAGATTGTAGAGATCTTTTCTACCAAAATGATCAATGATATATTTGTAGAGCCATCTCCCCTGGAAAATATCAAGTATGGCATACTTTGATTGAAACATTCCATCCTGTTACAGTAGGAGTAACAATCATTGTTTCTTCTGTGTAAATTCGTGTACCTTAGCCAGAGCGTTGGATATAGTTAGGCTCTAAGGGACAGGAAAATCCCTGTAAACAAGCCCAAATCAAGGATTGCTGTACTGTTAACAAAATCTGTGAAGCCTAGAGATCCCAGTAGCTCCCTGAGGCAGGGTGGACACTCTGGGGTGGGAATGAGGAGAGTTTTGGGGAGCCAACCCAGATGGCAAAGCAAAGCATTGGTGGGGCTGAGGGCACAGCAGCTGCTTCACTTCCCTCCTGTCAGGCAGGTTGGGTTTCCTTTGGCCCCCTGGGAAAGGAGCTTCAGACCATGTGGAAACTCTGTATGAATGAAATCCTCTGGCTTTATGCACAGTCCTCCAAATTATCCTTGTATGAAATCAGATGCAAACTCAGCCTTGGTCTATTTAATGCTGTGTCTCCTTTTCTGCCTTTCTCTTTCTATGCCTTATTTCTCGTGCCAGACTTATTCTCCCTTTGTTTTTATGGGTTTTGCAGCAGTAAATCTGGCTGCTGTTTAGCAAGGAGAGCTGTAGCTTGATTCAAACCTTAGTTACAGACTGTTTCTTTTTGTTGTTAGACACTACCCGCCTCATACTCTACCTGGCCAAAGCTGCCAAGTTTTGGATTTCCTAGAGGAGGCTTTTTATTCTGTCGTCTTGTCTGCACATGTACACACAACCTCCAATTATATAATAGGTGAACTCACTGTTGTGCTATTGTGCATTTTCCTCTTTTTACAAGCGAACTGCACTGACACTTTTTTGTGTTTTTAGTCTATTGTTACCTCGTGCTGGGGCTGCAGCCCTGAGATTTCCTCGAATCTTCACTTTTCCCACACCTAATCAAGAGCTTATTTTTAGCTTTTTTTTTTTTTTTGCCCTCCACTTTTTCAGTTTAAAACCTCTAAAATACTAAAAATGGCCAGGCCAACCTAACCTCTTTAAACACTGAGCATTGCGTAATCTTCAGGCACGTTGTCCGCCTGCCTAGGATGGCAGAAGGGCCTCATCAGTGGTAAAGGAGCTCAGTGTGTCCAAAAAAATCTACAAAACAAGGAAGAGGTGATTCCCTTGGTGCTGCTTCCCAGGCTCAGCTTTCTGAGGAAGCTCCTGGAGGGAGCACCATGCTGTCATCAAACCCAAATGTGCAATTTGTACCTGACGGCGAGGAGGAGGAGGATGTGCTTCCCCTTTCAGCCACACATGGTGTGTGGGCACCAGGCTTCCCAGAGCTGGGCTCTCAGCTGGCACACACCTGCCTCAGCACTGCTCCCCTCCTTCCCAGCACATCCAGGGAGATGAGCTTGTTGCAAACCAGCTCTTTGTCAAGGGTGGTTTCTTGGAAAAGTGACTGCACTTTTCTGATCAGAGGAGCAGAAAGATGCAATCCCTGCCCCTGACCAGCCTTGAGATCATCCCTCTCTGCAGACCACATAGGAGGAGGAAGGGGGGAAAACAACTGCAAACAAACAAAAATGGAGTGAGGTGGCTGAGACCAAATTAGATTAATTAGCCCCAGGCTGTTTTGTATGTTTATGTTTAATTAAGGTTTAGCTACTTCAAAGTTCGCATAGTTTTAGTTAATAACTTTACTATAACTTATTATTTTCAGATGTTGGCAGGTAGACAAGTTGTGAGTCACCTGGAATATGAGGCTAAATAAGTAATACTCACTGGCAGGGTTTTGACCATGACTGATTACACTTCTCTGTCTTCTGTGTTAGAAAAATATAGCTTCAGAAGGAAAAAAGTCTACTTTTCTCACTTCTACTACCATTTTATGTTGAAATGTCCATGGGGTGGGTTAGATTTCATACTTGGCTGTCTAGCTTTCAAAAACTTTCAATCTTTAATCTGCTGCTTAATGGTTAGTACATCCTGTAGAATACCAGGTCTTTATTATTTCATCTGACCTCTTTTGTGAACCTCAGAAGGTTCGTAAGACCTGTTTGTTTATGAGCAGGGAGGTCTAGAGGTTAGTGGTCTTAAATCACAGAGGAGAAAATGAATGGGCAGCTCTTTACTTGGGATAATAAAATTGTTGTCACTCCAACTATAGATTTTTGTAGGTTATTACATTAGTTAAATAAAATACTGCCTCATCAATGCAAATTCCAGTTCCGGCTAGTCCTAATGTTGGCTGTGGAAGCAGGAATTCATTCATATTGCTGGCAGTAAAAAGGAATAAAATTGTGTTTGACAGGAGTGGAGAGTTAAGATCATAACTTTTCAGAACCAATAAGGGTTCATGGAAAAATATATACTTGGGAAGAACAAAACCCTAATCACAGGCATTGCTTACTGGAGGTCTACAGCTGTGACAAATGGTGTGATACTCATGAATATGCAAAGTTCTTTTCAGCCTGTAATTATAAGAATCATTGAGCCTATGTATGCATTTCATAGGAAGCCTCAGTTGCATAAAGCAGCAGATGTATTTTGGTGACAACAACCAATAGTAGGAAAGAAACTCCTCATAATCCCAGGAGCTCAGCCTGGACCTGACAGGCTGTTTTTCCTCTAGATTTCCAAATCCTTCCACAAATTTGCACCACTGGATTACTGTGTGTGTTTCTCTCTGCCCTCATAATCAATCTGCTGTCCTTGACACCCAGTCACACACACCAGATCCCCTCCTTTACCTTCTCTCCTGTTATCCCATGTCCACCTTGGAGAGAGACAAATGAAAAGCTGCTGTCTCCAAGCCTTTCCTCCTCCAAGCAGAAATGGTCTGCCATCCCAAAGCAGCACCAAATATTTGCAGGGCAGCAAACCACTGGGTTATTTTGCTTGATTTTTCAGCTGGCATTTTATTTGAAGAGCAGCTTCCATCTGGAGATGAAATAGCCACAGAATCTATCATCTAACACCTCTTTCCTACTGATGTGTTTTGCAGATGAGGCCCTGGCTGGACCAAATTCAGCAGCAGTGGCTGGAGACACAACCCCACATGTGCAGGTCGGCGCTGAGAGCAGGTAGGGTTAAATTGGAGTTGTAGCTGGCAGAGATGGGACTTGGCCTCTGCCTCCAGGCACTGCTTCTTGGATATGTCAGGGAGTCACTGATGGATGGAGGAGATGGTGAGAGGTGTGTCTGTTAAAGATTTGCCTTTCACTACTCAAAGAACCTAGAAAAGTCTAAATTCAAGAGTCACACAACAGATGCTAGAACTTAACCTTCTTAGCCCTAATGAAATCATCTCTAAAACCAAAAAGCCAAAAAAGAAAAAACCAAATCCTGATAAATTCAGAGTCAAGTGAAACATAGAAGAGAGGTAGCTAAGACACCTATAGCAGCTTATCATGGAGGAAGATTATTATTACTTTGTTATGAGCATCTGGGGACAGAGGCAGCTGTTTGTGTTTTCTAAATATCACCCTGGGACTAACATCTCCCCATACCAATGTAAGCATATACTTTACAAATTGAAATACCTGTTTATCAGCAATATCAAGTATCTGTGTTTATGGCAGGTTTATTTTGGCAGTAAATTATGTTGCTGATGTTGGTCTTGATAAATGTATTGTGTGCTAGGAAGGCCCATCTCAGTATTTTGCACCTTGTTTTCACTGTTCCTTTGTCTGCTTTCACAAGATTTCTCAAGGTTTGTTGATACCAGGAGCAAAGCTTTTTTGAAAACCATGGGCCCATGTCTGTATGGTCAGTTAGAGGCACAATTAAATCCTTATTCAGATGTTATAAAGGTGACCATCAAAATTTCTACAGGTTGTTTGGAGTTAACAGCAAATGTCTGAAGGAAACATATATTTTCTGCCCTTCAAAAAATCACCTGGAAGGCATAAACAGGCTATCATGACAATTGTTATTGTATAGTTTAAGACTCTTTAGGAAATGGCTCTTTTTAGGGAAAAGGCAATAAAATTTATGTGCTTAAGAACAATAGGATATTTAAATATTGAGTAAAATGTACCATACAAAGAGAAATTGTATTCCGAGGGGCTTCATTTTGTGTTTTCAGGGCCTCTTGGCTCTTTGTTCTTCTTAGCCTAAATGGGCCAAAATACTTGTTCTTAGACAGCAATATACTGGTTTTCTAAAGAAAAAAGTCTGTGGGTTCTGGCATAGCTAGCTGGTGTCAGAAGCTAGCATGGGAGATGTAGGGAGCCACAGTGTTTCCAGCTATAAGATATCAATTTCTTTTTCTTGAAAAGTTGTGGTGTAGCCCTCAGTGCACACAGGGAAGAAAGGAGGGCAGCTTGCACCCCTTGATGTGTCTGTATCACAGGACAAACAGACCAGGCTCTGCACCAGAACCGTTGTTATTTTTCCCTAGGCTGGGGGGAAATATTGGCCCCCACTATCTGCACAAATTGAACCTGCACAGGAGAGGGGAAGCAATGAGAAGGGACTTTGTGATGCCTTGACTTTGGGCAGAAAGGAGGTGACAAACGCCTCTAAAGCCACCAGCATTAGGCTGTGTGGCATCACAGCTGTGTCTCACACCTTGCTCGGGACTCACGGCATTTTAGCACCTTTAAACTGTTGACTTTTTGCATGCCAGAGTCAGATGGAGAGGTGTACATCCTCATGGCTGGATGGATGTGCTAAGCATGGAAAAATGGCCCTAAAATACAAATGAGTGACCTGTGGTGCAACAGAAGGGGATCTTGTCATGCTGAGTGCTGTGCAATCTGTTGAAAGCAAGCCTTCATATTGATTAACTACCTTCTTTCTGCTGCCATAACATAACTGAAATCCAATATGTTACATAAATAAAAATCCTTCTGGTTATTAGAGGGTCATTTATTTGGGGAAAATGTCCACATGAGTGTACAGCCCTTACTCATTCTGAATGGAAATGATAAATAATTGGGGTTTATGCAGAAAACCCACTGGGGATAAAAAACTACAGGGGTGGAAGGCTCCTTCCACAAGCAGGGTTGAGGTGGCTTGGTGTCACTGATTTTCACTCTGGCAGCACCTTCTACCTCCAGGATTTCTGCTCCCTGCTGGGGCCAGGTGAGAGCTGGGCAGCTCCAGGGATGGTTGCTGGACACATTTAGGGCAGGCAGAGGCAAAACTCTTGATAATGACACCAAAGCTGGATTTTTTAGGAATGAACTGCCCATAGATTTCAAAAACTCAACAAACAAAAGGCAGAATTTAGCCTCAACCACACATTTGCTGCCCGGCACATTTGTACATTTCAATTTCCAATAAGCTGTATTCTCTAATCACAAGACTTCTAATCTTCCACCACCGAGTCACCGATTTTGAATTCAAATTTCCTTCTTTTTGTCTGTATTTAAAAAATAATAATAATCATTTTCCATCTATTGCAAATAACAATACAGTTCCACAGACTGAATGCTGAAGTTGTAATTCAATCTCAGGCTTTGGCTGCCATTCATTGATACCTCGAGCTGTGCTCTTATTATTTATGACATCAGCAGAAACTCTCGATTGAATTGCAGCCTTATATTTAATTAGGGACTATGTATTATTTTGTATGCAATATCCAGAATTAAAAATAGCCCCTTTCCAGAGTATAATGGGGAAAAGGCAGCAAAGTTTGAATATATATTCTAATTGATATTTCTTGTACTTATTCTAAAAGTAATCAAAACGTATGTTAAATATTAATTATAATATTTTTACTGTATTGTGCACCCTGATTTATTGCTGCCTCTTTTGGTTCACTTTTTAATTACTGTACATTATAAGAAAACTAAGGGGTTTTTAAATAGAAAAGTTATTTAGCATTAAAATTAATGTATAATTCAATATCAATCTTCATAGTGAATGTTATATTAAACGTAATGAACAAAAGGTGTATTTAACACAGTTTGCAAGTTTTTTTTTTTTTTTTTTTTACTTTTTTTTATTTTCTCTCCTCTCACAACATGCCTCTCAACTCTCTCCACATTTAAAAGTCGGGGACAAAGCTCATAAAGGAACAAAAGACTAAAATCAGGGATGGTCTTTTTTTAAAAGAGGTACAGTTTCAAAGCCTGGAGGGAAAAAAAAAGATAGAAATCAAAGTGCTCTTGAATACAGAGAACATTTTAAAGGAAATATTGAACTGTTTGCTTAAAAATCTTACATTATTGCCTTCTTTTTAAACTCAATTCCTTTTTGAAGGAGAACACCAGATAGGGACAAAGAGAATATTTTCATGCAAAAATCAGGCACAGGTACAGAGGCACAGCCAGACATCATTTCAAGTGGGCACAGGAATTTAATTCAAGTTATTCTCTCCTTTATTCCACATTTAACAAAGTTGAAGGATTTATCCACCTCTCTGACACTAGTGCAGACTTCACTAGGTAACATTTGTATCCAGTGGCAAGTAAATATTGGGCTGGATTTTTATGTCCACCTGAAACGGATTCTGGTTTTGAACCTCAGCAGCAGCTGTGGAAAATTAAGTTTAGCATTACTGTGGAGCTCTGCACACAGATTTGTTAAGCTGTTATCAGCAAGAACAAAGAAATGATCTTTGTTTACCCATCCAGGTCCAATTCAAAGGCAGCACAACCCATTTTTTTTGGCGGGGGTAAATTCAGCTGATATTTGGAGGCAGCTCCAAAAAGCTGCAAGTACTGGGGAAATGGTGAAAGTGTTCCCATGAGGGTGCTTTGGAAATCAAATCCCCAGGGGAGGAGGTGATGCAGTCCCCAGGGAGAAGTGGAGAAGGACTCAGGTGATGCCTCCTGCCCCAGAGCAGGACAGAGCCTGGCCTGTTTGGAGAGATGGATGAGCTTTTTGAGAAAATATTTACAGACGTGTTATCATTAGCCCGAGAACCTTCTTGTCTAATCTACATGACCTGGTTTCCTGAAAGGAGAAATGAAAAAAACATGTTTGTTTTTAAATAAATAAGAGATCCCTCACTAAATCATCTAACATACTGTCTATTTATATTTCATAAGGACAAATGTTTCTGACAACTCTCATAATAGGTCTGTACAAGTATGCCATGTTCTTCCCAAGGAGGCTTCTTTGAGTGACATAAATTGCCATTAATGAAAATTTTAACAATTCAGGATAAATAATTTTTTAACTTTTAATGTGCGGAGATGCAACATAACGTGGCAGGCCTTGCGAGAGAAGACATTTGTTTTGGAAGGAAGTTGCAGAGTATATTTATTCATAGACCAAAATAAAAGCAGCATGAACATTATTTTTTAATAGCTCTGCATGTTGGGTGGCTGTACAGAAACACTGATATATTCCTTCAGTAAATACTGGAACATGCAGTGCTGTAGTGCCTAGAGGAAATCTCAAGTATCCAAATGTTGAAAGTACTGATCTTGCAGAATTAAGCAGTGATGTTGACCAAGAGGTCACCTGGGACAGTGGGACTCTGTGTGAAATCCCACCACAGCTCAGCTCTTTGGTCTTTAATGACAAAAACAGCCACTGAGCAACCAGCGTCGAGAAAGAAAACTTAATAATATTCCTCCAGAAATCCACTCCCTGCCAGCAAAAGCCATCACATTGCAACCCTAAAACACAGGGGCCAGAAATATCACCCAAGGGAGCAGGGAGACCTTCCTTGTCACTCTTATCACTCCTTCCCTCATCAAGCTGTGTCTGGGTCCACTAATCCATTTGAAATTCCTCTATCACTGTCATTTACCCTCCTTCCCGCCCAGTGCCATTGATGTTGGCATTGACAGGCACCTGTCACTTCCCATGAATTCTGGATCTGGTCCACTGGACTTGTGTGAGGCAGGCGAGGATCATTAGGATTTTGCAGTGTTAGTTCCAGCTTTCCCCTTATATAATAGCAGCGCCACTTGAAAGGCAGAAAATATAGTTCCAATAAATGGCTTTCAGATCAGATAAATGTTTCTGCTCTGCTCTGGAGTTTACAAGAGCTGACAGTCATCTATTTCAAGTGTACAAGGGACACTCAAACATCGGTGTTTAAATATCTAATAACTCTTACATAAGAATTTGGCACTAACGATGCCATCCCGCATTCATCGGAAAGAGCAGTAAACTAATCCCATGGAACAGAAAATGTGGATATTGTTACTCAGTAATGTGTTGGGCAGGGGTCTTTATCGATTCAATTAGAGTAGATTTATTTTTCAGTGTTTACCGGGCAAAACAAAAGAAGTTTTCATTCAAAATAAGTATGTGTTTTCTGCAGCCAAGTTGGTGGAGAGTGAAAATGCTGTCTGTTGTTATAATGTAGGATTCTTTCTGGGTTACAAGACAATTCTCTAATAACCTGTATACATCAAAATCATGATCAGTGTTACATAAAAGTATTCAGTTGTGTTGTCTGTATGCCCTTCTGAAAGACTTCTGCTCAGCAAAACATTTTATTAGTATTTACTACTCCCACTGAAGTTAATATACCTAATTGCAGACAATAAAACAACTGAGATTCTTCAAATTAAACACATCTTTAATTGCTTTGTGAAAATTGAACAGTAATGTCATTATGTTAACAAACACACTTATCTAGAAGAGGATGATGTAATCAAACATGAGAAAGAGTTGGAGTGGAAAACTGTAATCTTTATCATTAAGTGTGCAGAGCCCTTCCAGAAGCCTAAGGAAGGAGGCATGATGCAACTGAAATGCAATCCAGCAGGGGGAAAAAATGGGGTGAAGAAACTAGACACATTGCAGAGTTAATTCCTAATTAAAATTAAAACTGACAAAACAAACCCTGCAGGCAAGCATCCATTAGTGCCACAAGGCATAAGAACATGGAAATTTATTTTAGTGCAATAGTTTTAGCTTTGTGTGTTTCCTCTACCAATAGCTGCTGAATTATTTGTAGTCTTCAGCATGAGGAGCAATTAGGGGAGGCAAAGGGAGAAAATGGTTGTGACTGGTTCTAAGTAGGCAGAAGCCTTATTAATTGTAATGAAGTTGGACTATGCTCTTGCTAAATTTCCCTGAAAGGGAGTGGCATGTGGGGAATTTTGCTTAGAAAGGAAGTTGAAGTTTTCATACAACCGTGGATTTTTTGGTTAAACACCTCACTTATATTCTCCTGCAAATACCAGCTTATTGTTACCAAACAGGATCAATTATTCTGGTCTAATCCATAACTTGGATAGGGAGAGAGTCATTGAATCCTAGAATATCCTGAGTTAGAGGCAACCTGCAAGGACCACTGGAGTCCAACTCCAGGCATATTTCTTCCACATGAGCAGGGGGATCTGAGAAGCAGACCTGCCCTCTTACATTTTGATCTTGAGTAACTCATTTAACTTCTCTGTATCAGTTTGCGTCTGAAATTGGGATGATTTATATTTGCCTGATTTCTAAAAGCATCATAATGTGAGGAGGAAAGTAGCATGACAAATGTTGTTTATCATAGTGTGGTTTCTATCTGATTTTCCTTATAATGCACACAGTAGTCCTGCTCTATCTTGTGAATCACAGAAGCAGCTGCAAGAATCCAGACACCCTGTTTTGGTCTAAGGGAGTCACACACCAAAGTACTGCTTTATTTCTGTGATTTTCTTTCTAAAGTTATTTAGAATTTCTGTTTGAGTGGCACAATGGAGCTTTCCTGGGACTCTTGTGCCCATCTTCCACAGTGGCTGCAGAGAGACATTCCTCTGTTTGTTGAGAAGCTGCTCTGTTAGAGGGATCATAGGTGACATTGAGTAACAGACTTTGATACTATGTCTGTTAGGGTGGAATGCACTATATTTTCAGTTTAATAAAATACTTCATTTCCGGTCTTCATGTGCCAACTGATAACTAAAGCTGGAGAAGAGCAGAGATTTCTGTGTATGGAAGGGAGCAGAGAGGACTGGGGCTGCATGGACAAGCAGAGATCATCTGTACTATCATTACATGTTGCATTTATTTTTGTTCACTGGAATGACCTTAGGACATCCCCCAGACCATGCTGCTGCCCAAGTCAAGGTCAATTCACCCTCCTCCTGCTATCCAAGCCCAAAAAATTGAAATGCTTCTTGCCTTGGTGTCACCTTCCTCAGAGGAACTGCTTTACAGCAATATACAGGTTTTGCAAAGGACATCTCAGGGAGTTTTGTTAGCAGAGGGTCTCAGAGCTCCCCCTGTCACTGCTGTGGATGTGAGTCAATGTCTTACTGATCTTTGTCCCCTGACTCCCTCAAGCCCTTTCTTTAAGTTTAACACTCACAGTTGTATGAGTGTGTTAAATTCCGTTGTTTCCATTCTGCATTTTCCTCCCCCTACCACCCTTTTGCTTTCCTCATGACCTTCCCAGTGGCCTCAAAGAGCAGATCAAGTGGGAAACAGTTTTGTAAGCAAGTCAGTTCACTTCTCCTAGGTGGGGAAAATGTCATTGTAGTGGTGATCAGAGTCTTATTGCCCTGCAGTTGCTCAGATCAGCTTGTTGAGCCCTTGAGAGATTTTTCCCTCACATAGGGGAAAAGATGCTCATAGATATCTTCATAGAATAGGAGACTTGGGAAGGCAATTTGTTTGCTGTCTTTTCAAAACATTTTATTCTCTTTCTCTCTTGCTGTCCCCCTAAATGTGACATCTTTCTTAGCATGTTCTTCAAACTGTCTACTGCAACTCTAAGGAGCTCTGTGCACCTGTGAGTTCATTAAACCAAAATGTTCAGGATAGCTTCCTCGGCTCACTTTAGACTAATTAAATGGTTGTTTTCATCAGTTCTTGCAATTTATTTTACTACAGATAACAGGAGAATATATCAGCCTTGGAATTGCATTAAATATTTCCCTCATAACATATTGTCAACAAAAGTCCTGCTGAATTAATGACTTGTGTGCCTGTTTGAAAGTGGGATTGTACTTGTCTAATTGTGGCATCAGTTGTCATAGTGACTATCAGGCAATCCGGCAGCAAACACCCTTCCTTGGCAGGGTTTAGGTAAAGCAGCCTTTGTGCAGTTGTCAGCCAGAGATTTATGATGGCAAAAACTATATTTGGCAGCCAAATCAATGCCTTGACCACTCTTTGTGCTCCTGCCCTTATTTTAACTTAAACACTTGATACTCTACCTGAATATTAAGAGGCCGCATGTCTCCCGAGCTGTTTTGTTATTAATAGATCACTTTTTATAAACTGTATGTGGGATGACTGGTTATTTGTATATATGTCCAACAAATGCAGTTGCTGGTATTTTCTGAGCATGTAACTCCAAATGTCAGGTCTTGCAAGCCAGTGGATATTAGAGGGTACCTTTTTATGTCTGCTATTAAAACATGTCGAGTGATCTATAAATTACCCCATTGAGATAAACAGTGGATTAAAATAAGGCACTCCCATTCTGTCATCACTGTAATATTAATCATTGGAGTTTTGGTCTTTAATGTTAAAATGTACCTTTTAGCAGTATATGTCACTCCGTATTAAATTACATGTGAACTGACAGATTTTTTAATCAAAACTTGCATTCTGAGTTTTGTTTTCTTCATTATGTCACAACAAGGTAGGAAAATAATTTTGCTGATGTCTATGAATTTCTTAAACATTTGGTGTTTTATTTTTGCTGTAGAAGTTGTTTTTCTTGGTGGTTTTCTTCAGTTTAACTCTCACTTGTTTCTTTCCTTGAGCCTACAAAAATGCTTATTTTAGTCTTATTGTATCAGCTGGTGAAGGAAAGGAATTATAAATTTCATTTAAAATATTAAAACTATAGAGTGTTTGAACATAAGAAAGCATAAAAATTTCATTATGCCAGTTAGTAGAGGAAAACATTTGTATGGCCACAAGAGCCACTCAGTCATAGACTTAGTCTGTATTAAACACAAATGTTTTCTTGACTGGATCTATTTTTTATCATAATTCCTAATGAAGTTGTGTGAGTGGGTTTAACAGCAGAGATTTACTTTTTTAATAGCAATGGACAACAACAAGGCCATGTATGTAAATGCTTTTCTAATCCAAATATGCAGCTTTGAGACTGCTTCTTTTCTTTCACAGGGGAAGTGGGCTGTAGCTCAACTTGTTAAACTACAAACCCAATCATTCAGTTCAAGAAATCACAACTTTTTTGGGTTTGGGTCTGTGTTAGGTCTCCAAAACTTTGAACCCAAGTTCTCAGTTGTCTTATGTGGGTTCTGCTGCCCCAGGATTCACATCAAAGAGTTCACCCATTTAAAGAGCTGTTTAACACTACATGACAGTGGGTGCAATAACCATTTTAGTGGTAAACAGGCTGAAACACCCACTGCTGTCAGCATTCCACATCCTCATGTGGTCAGAAAAGTAACTAAATTTTGGAAGACATATCTTGTATCTTTGTCCTCCAAAGAAATTTAAATACAAATCTAGTTTAAGAGTGTTCTGACTTCCAGTGTGTCAATGTACTGGAAACATTTTTCCTTCTTTTAAGGTGATTTTACTTTGGGACCTGTCATATATGGGCTGTTTCTGTGCATTTTTCTCTGTGTTTGTTGGCTCTGGAAGGATTTTTGCAATCATGAGTTTCCCACTTCTCCTTCCCCTCTGTCATTATGCTGAAGGGGACACAAGTGTGCTGACAGGGACCACCAGCCAGAGGTCCTCATGTCACAGGTACAACAAGAGGTACACCTGTGACAGCCAAACCTGAGGTCAGGAGCCAGGAGGGAAAACCTGAGGGAGGAAAGGAAGAATCTGAGCTCATGACAGATGCTCCCAGCAGAAAGATCACAGAATCACAGAATTGTTTGTGCTAGAAGAGCCCTTAAAGATTACCTAGTAATAACCCCTCTGCCACAGGCAAGGAACCTTCCACTGAGATGAACTTGGTAACAAAGAGGAAAACCTCCAAGCCAAGAGAGAAATTTGGGTCTCTGAACCCAGTCTTATGCCTCACAGAAGCGAGGAATACTTGTTCTTGAAGGACATGGCAAAGTCACAAGCACAAAGCAAAGAGGAAGAAAGTCAAAAATCAGTAGCAGGTACAGTGGATTTGGAGATAGTGATGGTTGGGTAAATCCACATAGACAACAGATGGATGAATCAGGAGAGGAATATGGAAGGAAGATCCTAGAAATGGATAGACTGGAAAAATTGCCATCCTAGTCACAAAGAGGGATCCTGGCAAGGAAGTGTGGAGATGTTATCAGTTAAAGGTTATCTCGCACTGCTCCTGCTGGGTGTGCTGAAAGCTGGTGTGGGGCTGGAAAAGGGAAACATTTGCCTCAAACATTTTTGCAACGCTTTATCAGTTTGTTAACATTTGGTCTAAGTGTTCCCGTGTGCCTTTTCCCCTTCCCCCACCTCAAATCCCAGGCGTCAGAGCTCCTTTCACAACATATTGATAATAACCAACACAGTTGTCCGTCTTGGAAATAATAAAAGCTATAGACCGTAATAGATTTTTAAAGTTACATTTCGAGTTTAATGCTTATAACTATATCACTGGGAGCAGGTACTTGGCACAAATGTCTCCATTGGAGCATAAACACCTTGGCCTATAGCCTCTGAGAGTTTATCAGTGCCATGGGAGATATTTCCTGCTATGTACATGCTCCTCTACAATGAATGAACAGCTTGCAACTACATATTAATCTACTTGATGACCTAGATCAAGAACAAGGAAAATAATATTGATAAGTCAGTCACTTTTCCTTTTTGGTATATTCCTGACTATTAGCACTGGTTGAGAGGAAAACAGATGAATTGAGACTTTGCTTCCTGACACAGGTCAATATCGTTAAGAAAAACTTTTAATTATTTCTGAGCCAGGCTGAGCAAAGTGGCTGAATGGTGAGTGGGTGGCGGAAGGTGAGCTTAGTTCTGCTGGGATTGATCTGAGAGCTGCAGTGTTACAGCCCTGGCTGGATGGTTGAAATACAGTGTCTGTGAGTACACTGATGCTTCAGTGATCTACATTGGCCAGGATCTGGGCTGTCATGCCTGATTCTGTGAGAAACTTTTCCGTGCTTTTATTTTATTTTAGGTTATTTTGTGCTGTGTGGCATTGCCCTGTTCACCTCTGAGCATTGTGTCCTGGCTCTAAGCAGAGAGTTCAAATCAAGGCAAATAAGCTCAAGTGTTATCTGATAGAGGATTATGCAGCCCTGCAGTCACTGAGCTGCAACCTCTACAGTCACCTTCCTATACACCCTGTATCCTTCCTGGTTATGCTCATCTTTCTCCTTGCACCTCTTTAAATTACACACCTGCAGAGGCACTGATCACTGCAGTGTAGCCATAAAGGAAAGACATTGCTTCTTTGCCCTCCTAAATACCTTGAAACACCACTGATTAATTTTTCACCAAAAATAGTCCACCCTGAATGGACTGAGAGGAATTTGCCACTGATACTCTGTAGGCCAGCATGTGTGGATGGAATCCTACCTCCTTAGCTCTGACCATTGTGTATGCCAGCCCCAAATCCCTCTTTTCTGCCACAGAAACTAATATGCCTTTCAGTCTTTGTTCTTGCCAAGCTTAGAGAAAAACAAGGACTTTTTCCATTTAATGTATCACAATAAGAAAAAAGTTTCAAGTGAGAAAAATATGACTGTTGCTGTTTTCAACAGAAAGTGCTCCCCAATGATCCATATATTCAAGATGTATGGGAAATTAATACCTTAACACATATATTAGTATGTCAAAATGGCATGCCTACTTACCCATTTATCAGGTTAAAGGAGGAGACTGGTGTGACTTTAGATAGTCATTTCATTTCTATGTGCCTACGTTCTGTCATTTAAAAACAGGAATATGGATAATAAACAATAGCAGAATGTTATTGAGTCGTTCACATTTATAAAGCCCTTTGATATTGTCTATGCCTCAGTTTTCTCATTTGTAAAACAAGTGTAATAATTCATGTATTTATAGCTTTAAAGGGTGGATAATCTAATTTGACATCCTGTGGAGCAAAATCCTTAGCATTTCATTTAGCTATTCCTTCACTGTTCTCAGTAACTCATGGCCTAAAGAAAGAACACTTTAGAAAGGCAGGAGATTTTGATTTTAAAAATGTCATGTGACTGATAACCTTCCTCAACTCTGGGCAAACTATGCCCTTCATCAAGCACCCAAACTGTTAAAACTGTGATCCTTATTCACCATGTGATATTGCTCATGATTCCTAACTTTCCAGCATGTTTTAAGACACCTTATAAGGAATTTATTTTATTGGACAATTTGTATGATAGATTCTCTTCCATCTATTGCTTCAATTATGCTGAGCTATGCCAGTGGCCTGCTCTTCATGACATCCTGCTCTGATATCCCTTTTTTAACAAGTCTGAGTCACCCTGGCTGAACGATATCCAATGGTTGTTTGTAGGATAGGATAGAGACGTGTCATTAGTGATGACCTGCCAGTGATTTTTCTCAAGTGGGCAGAGGAGCATTGACCAAACCATTGCTAAGAGGCTGCTAAGTGGAGCTCGGCACTGTCTGACTTTCCTCTCATCTTCCCTCCCCGATCTGTGGAGCTCTGTTATTTCAGGAGTCACTGGAGTGCACAGAAAGGAGCATTCCAAGTGGTGGGAACCATCTGCTTCAGAGGGTGTTGCTGGCAGCTCGTTTCCAAGCTGCATCTTAGTCAGGATTGAGAATTTTCTAATTTGATGCCGTGACTAAAATCTCCTTGTCGATGGTGTGTCATCCTCAACAAATTCATGATGTTTTGGTGATAGTGAGGAAGACAGCTGGATGCAAATACAGATGAAGGCAAGCCCAGCAGAAGAGATGAGTTTGTGCTTGCATGGGTGCACAGGCACACACAGACCAAATTGCCATTGCTGTAATTGCAAACTTGCATTTTCCAAATCTTTCAAAGTATAATTCTGTATTTTCCTCACATTATGTCTTTTGGATTGGTCCCTGTGAAGGAAAGAAAAAGAAATCATTCTGCTGTGAAATCCAGTGTGTCTGTCAGAGAAATATAATTTACCATTTCAAATTCCTGTTGCGGGTAACTTGTTGATTGACAATTTGTTTGATTTTCAAGGTGACAAATACAAATAGTTGCCTCTGAGTGGACTCCTGGCCACTCCATAGAAAATAATTTACTTTTGTCCTTTTTAAAGCTGCCTCTTGGGCCTATCATGAATGAACCAGCTGCCTTGAAACTTGGATAAAATATTATTCTTTTACATATATAACAAACCAGTGAAACAGTAAAAATAACATTGGCATAAGCTTGCCAAGGGGATTTGGTTGAACCATTAGGTAAGGTCTGCCAGATATATATAGTTTCAGCTGTTAAAATTGCATATTCATGTGTTTTCCATATATCTATTGGCCTCTCTCTCAGAGAACTTTGGAATATGTTTTTACTAGCCTATAATTAAACAACAGCAATCGAGACAGGGAATTCCCCAGAAATTGCAAAATGAGGAGTATGTGGTGGCCACTTGCAGAGTTGCTCATTAATCTTAAGAAAATTCAGAAAGAACAGATTTAGTGTGAAGAAATGATGGAGGGGGGGTGGGCACAGGACTAAAACACAAACTTATTGTACACATGTTTTGCAGATTTAAGTTTTGTGCAAGGAATGCAATTGAAATAAGTCCCTACAGTCCAGCCAGTCTATATTATTTGTCCATATTATTTCCCCCTACCCCTAGAAATTGGCTTGAGCTGGTGCCACATGTCCCTGTGCCATCAGTCTGTATGTCTGGGAATAATTCACTCCTAGGCTAGCCTAGATTTTTTGATGGTTTCCCTGCCATACAACTCTAGCTTATTTATGAAGCAGTGAGTCAGGTTCTCTGTTTCTTTTTTTCAATGAAGCATTGAGTGGCTTCTGGTATCTTTGTGTTGGTGAAGTTTTCTTTCCTGAGAGTTCTGCCTCACCAGAGCTACCTTCTCAGTAGGACTTACAAAGTTGTCTTGACGTAGCAAGAAGTCATTAATTAAAAGAACATTCTTTCTTGCCCTATCTGTGGGCAATTAGAATTCCCAGATCCCTACCCCAAATCAGCTTGGGTCAGGAGTGCAGACCCTATTCCTGGAGCATTATTTGAGAGCTGTGCCATCTAAATTGGGAGGTCACGTTTCTCTGCAGACAGAATGAGCGCTGCTAAATCCAGCAGGACGGCAGGGATGTCATCCAAAGCTCTCACTATGGCTTACACATTGTCACCCACCCACCTCCCAAGTATTTATGTGACCTATCAAAGCTTCTGTTTCTTCACTCGCTTGGGTTAAGCGTTGACACCGCTGCCTTTGGAGACCTCAGGCTGTTCAGATTGATGGCCAGAGCAGAAAATGGGCTGAGCAGGGCCTCTGAAATGCTCCAGCATGGAAATACACACAGGTGTAGGCTCTGGGTATGAGATGGTGGCTGTCCATGCCATGTTCTCCACCCTCTGCACTGGCATCACTTTGCCATGTCTCTGATTTTACATTCACTACATGCTATTTTTTAATTTTTCACACATCAGAGCCATGAAAGCAGTCCAAGGATAAGTGTTTAAAAGGATTTTAGAAGAATATGATAGTGGAGGTGAATGTAATCCTAAAGCTACCCCAAGATTAAAGAAAGCAAAGTGATTTTTACATAGAGCTATTTTTGTGATGGACTGGGATCTTGTGTGTGCTGCTTTCTCCTCTTCTCTAAGAACCATATGACTCTTAATTCATAGCCTTCCAGACAAAATTATCTATCTATCTATCTATCTATCTATCTATCTATCTATCTATCTATCTATCTATCTATCTATTTTATCTACCTACCAACCATATATCTACCTATGTTTATATTTTTAATTTTTTTTTTCTGGCTTCAAGGAGAGTTTTCTGTCTTGAACAGCTAGGATGGTTGCTTTTGGGTTTGGAAAAAAAAAGTTTTGATTTCCCAGTGTGTAGAAACTATGTTGATGTGTTTCAGTGTAAGGAAGACCCATAGTCTTGGAAAGTTCTGATGTTTCAAGTATATAGGCATTGATGAGAAAATAGTGAAAAAACTTCATGCTATATAAAAAAATATCAGTTTCTGTGCCTTCTTTTTTCCCTTCTTTTTTATTTTTTTATGTCAGCAGTCTACAAACATTTATTTGGAGAAGTTTATTGGCTGTGCAGACGTTTGTACTGATATAACACAAGTGTCTCTTGTCTTGATATCTTGTGGGAAGTCAGTCGTAAACTCCTGTCATGTCTATTTTCTTTGTCTCTTATTTCTTGGGTCCCAGTATAATGTAGGGTAGACATCACTGACACGCTCAGAGCATCAGTTTCCTGAAGCTGATTATCCCCCAAATTCTAAATCTCAAAGCAACAGAACTTGAATTTCCTAAATTAAGCATCCAAATAATGAAGGAGGAAGTAGATGGAGGTGGGGGGAAGAGGAAAAGAAAAAAAAATCAACTCAATCTTTCCTAAAATGACTAAATTAAATTAAAAATCAAAACAGTGCAAGCTACTAGAATTATTTTACAAAGACTTTGCACATCTGAGGCACGGTGTGCTGTGGGCAGTGCACCCAGAGCAGCTTTCTCCTGCATATTCTGCTTTTTGAATATCAGAACCCCCCCTTCACAGCAGGGAAAACTAGTGAACAGAAAAGCTAAATGCTAAATGTCCCACTGGAGGTTCTTGGCGAAACTAGGAGCAGCACTCAGAGATTCTGGCTCCTGTTTCAATATCTTAATTACATAATTAGCCTTGCTTAAATCAGGTCATGTGGCACTCAATCTGACTTCCTTTGCTGTCGTGCTATCTGTGCTATGTAATTCTCATGCCAAGATAGTGTGCACAGCCTTAAATAATCCAAGATATTCTAGTAAGGCATGGTAAAAAGTTAATTTAAAAAAAAAATCACATAAACATATATATAAGGAAATTAACACTGTTAGAGATTAACATAATCAAACAAAATATGGTTCATTACAACTGTATATATTACCATGCATTTAAATGAATGCTGATTGAAGGGAAAATGTATTTTCTCTGCACTGAAATGAAACACAAGAGCAAAACAAGTGAGCCTCTTTTAAGAATCTGTAGCTAAGAAATTTATTTCATAGGTAACAAATGGTAAACGGACAGGAATAGTTATTTCTGTTAAAGGAATAAATCTGCTGAAATACTGTGAAACATTTTCTGTGCAGCAAGCCACAATATATACAATAATGCAGTAAAATCCTCCACCAAATATCTGTTAAAGGAATAAACCTGTCAAAAGAATTAATTTTCTGTGCAACAAGGTTATTCATTCAACAGGCTTCCACCATATGTAATTTATGAAGCAAATTATACTATTCCAAAAAGGAAAGGGGAACTCATACAATGCAGTTTAAACTACAGCAAGACTGGCTGGAGGAATGCAGCCTTAAAAGTCAGGAAATCTCCAAGCAGAGCCAAGTGCCTGTGCTGTCGGTGAGCAAGGAGATCTCAGTGTGCACCAAATGCTTTACCATGGCTGTGGGGACAAAAAAAGAACACCCTTCCCACCATATATGAAGCAAACCTGGCAATGTAATAGGAAGGGGAACAGTTCACATTTCTGATTTCTATTCAAAAATGTACTTTCCTGGTGTATCCCACATTTCTGGGTGAGTTGGAGATGCAGTTCAGTCCTAGCAGAATTACCTGTCCAGTGAATCAGAGGGCACTGAAATTATTGCTGCTTGAATTAGGGGATCCTGTAGTATGTAATAATACCTGGTGGTGTTTTCTTTATTGCTACTTTCAACCTCATGCTGTTTTTTACTTTGGTGCCATTGAGTTTGAATGTAGGAGGCAAAGGGACTCACCAGCACTCAGAAAATGCAGCTATTCCTTCCAGTAACTGCAATCTTTTTGTACCAAAAAGCATTGAAAAGTACTACATGAAGGTGTGGTCTCTTTTACCTGCAGCTATACCTTTGCTGTCTGAGCCAAATTCATCAAAATAATCAAACCTTGCCCTGTGCCAGATCTATAATTTGAAAATCCCTTTGTAATTTTATTCCTTGGCTATCTGTCTGGGGGCCACTGTAACTTTTGGGTTAAGTCTTGTAATCCAGCCTGAAGTGTCATCCTCATTTTTAAGTTTAAAGCATCTGAAATACTTTATTTACAAGTCTTTAATTTCATGAAAAAGTCTTCCAGTCCTGGGCAGATTAATTTTCACTGTTTCTCTGTTCAATCTTATTATTTTAATAATTTTTCACTACCCTCTAAGCAAGTAGAATGTTGATTCCTAGAATAATGATAAAGTTCCCTCTAAAAAAAAAAAAATGCAGCAAGTGAAAGTAGCTTTGTTTGAGGTTTTGTTAAAAATCCAGAGACTAAGCCATGTGCAATGGGACTCATGAACATTTTGGCAAATGTGGGCTGATCATCACCATAGAATCACAGAATGGTTTGGTTGGAATTGACTTTAAAATCCATCCAGTTCCACCCCTGTCAGGGAAGGGACACCTTCCACTGTCCCAGGCTGCTCCAAGTCCTGTCCAGCCTGGCCTTGGATTACTCCAGGATTGGGACAAGTGATGTCCCAAGCCAAGTATGAATAAATATGGACTGATTTATCATTTTGGGTGGAAATCAAGTGCAACCAAGAGTAATGTGGCAGTGTAGCTAAGTCACCATTGGTTTTTCTGGGTATGGTTAACCCAGAGCTAATAGAAGAATTCAAGGCATGGATTCCCATGGCATGGGTGATCCGTTTCAAACATTATTCCACAAATAAGGAGTGAGAAAAGTGCAGAAATCATACCAGATAATGGAAAAAATTATAAAAAATGCCACAGCCACCTTTGCATTTTGAGATAGACAAAACCTGGTGCTTCCTTTGAACAGCAGCTGTAGTCACCTGGAGAACTGCTCAGGAGGGAAACAAGCATGAGCAATAATTCTCAGCCAGTTTACAGATAGCCTCCAGTGGGGAAGCTCAGGCAAAGATTACATAAAAGAGATTAAGGCTTCCAGGGATTGTCCGTTCCAGGTCTATTTATTTACATAAATTTGTCAAAGCAGAATTAAAAGCTGTAGTTAAGATTCAGAAATCCATATTTGTGATTGAGCTAGGTGTAATATTTGAAAGTATGTACTTATCAAATTGCAATATCACTTTGTTTTCTTCCTGCAGGCAAACTAAAGAATAAATTGCCTCCCATGCAAATCCGCTCACCTGGTTTTGGTTAGGTTTCTTCTTTTTTTGTTTTCCTCCTGTTTTGTTTCATTTTGTTTTATCATTCAGTCACTGAAATCTGATCTCAAAAAAATGTAGGCAGATGTACAGAAGACTTATTTTTCCCTTGGCACACTGTTTAAAAACTTATAAATTAACTCCCACTCTTTTAAATCATTCTTCTCGAGATGTTCCAGCCAAGCATCTTCTCTGGCTGCCACATCCTAAATTCTTTGGGATTTGCTGTTGGCCTGAAATTATTGTGCTATGTGAGCTCATCATCTGGGATATTAAAAATATCCGTTGCTTCAAATGTGATTCGTATACCCAGTGGCATTTGAGTAAACAGCAACACCACTGACTCAGGGATCCAGCTTGGCTCTCTGACATCCACTAAGTGCAAAAGCAACACCATTTTAGGGAAGAACAGCACTCAAAGATTATTTTGTTTATATATTATTGACTGGAAGGGAGATCTGGCCTCCTAAGAAAGTGCATAAAAAAAAAAAGATCTAGGAAACGGAGGCCAGAAAAATAAATCATTGTTGAAACAAAATTTTAAGTTTCCTGCTCCTGACCTCCTCAAGAAAGGTCTTATTTTTCCTTTCTCTCATATTTTGAGTGTTGCAGAGAAACCACAAAGTGCTTTCTCAGTGATGGAGTTTACTCCTATTCTAGGCCAAATTCTGCTGCTGAGGAGATTTTGTTTACTGAGTGTGCTCACCATTTGAGTTGTGGTTGTTGTTTAAATAACTGTTTAAATTGCTGATAAAGATTATTCAAGTTAGAGAACGTCCTGAGTGGTCTAAAATATTGAACAGCAAGCCATTAGTTGAGATTGACAATAAAGTCTGATTAATAGTTTGATTTTTAAAACAATTACATAAAAATATTGTTTGAAATCACTCATTTTAAACAGCTGACATTTTAATGCATAAATATAATTACAGATTCTTTAAGAAGAGCCTAATTTTGGCCTTGATATATATGCTGGCAACTGTGTATTTGAAATAGAATCATAAAATGTAAAAATTTTGTATTTAATCACTAGTGTCAAAAATTATTAGGTAATAAGCACAGCAGGAGAGAATGTGATAAAAGATACAAAGGCCCATATTTAAAACATAATTTTTCTAATACTCACTATGATTTTAAGATGTCATGTCGTCATATGAGGGTGAGCGGGTCAGATGCAAAATTGACTCTTTTCTTTTTTTTAATGTGAGGTGATCAATTCTCACCCCTGGAGGGGTTTAGATTACTGGAAGCCCAAGTCCTCTTTGTCCACCCTCCAGGTGGGTCCCAGGGACATCAGCCCTGTACCTGTCTGCTCTCTGTGGGTTAAGTTAAACCATCCTCCCACCCAAACCCAGCATGGCGCAAGCACAGAACAGGAGCTGGAGGAACTTCTGAAAAGAAATCTGTCATCTCACAAAATGCTGTTTAATTAGCTCACACCTGGTGGTTTTCCACAAGGAACAGGGGCTTTCCTTTCGGATGGTTCACATCTTTCTGCAGCACAACCATGAGTGCTTTCCTGACAGAGAGGAAAGGACTCTCACAGCTCTATTGGAGGCTGTAATAGTGCACAAAGCAGGAGAATCTCATCCAGTGTGTGCTCTCACTGTGTTTAAGGCCCTTTTTAGTCAGCAGAGATGACTCTGATCCTTGTAGTTTGCTGTTTGTCTCAGCAATCTTTTTTCCAGACATGCAATAACTACTATGAAAAATGCATCTGCTGTTTCCAGTCCATTTGTGACCATCAAAAGACCTGAGGTTTCTAAGTCACAGCCCAACACAAATGATACCATACAACTTGCAGAGCAGAAGGCTGATGTATGAGCGTTATTCCTTGCTGCAGTAACTGATTTACCTCTGGGACAGAGCTCAAGAATTTATAAGCCTTGCAGAAAGGAGTCCCTGCCCTGGCCACCTCACAAAAGTGCTCTGCAATCACATCTCTGCTTTCCTAAAGGAGCTAATAGGATCAGTCCCAACAGACACAGAGCAGGAAAGAGCAGCAGTGTGGCAGGATAATGGCCAGGCATTTTTGCTATTACCCCTGTAGTGCCTTTGAGTGACCACTTTTAAGTGGAGAATTGGGGTTTGTGGAGTACTTTAGTGTCATTTTTACTCTCCAGTTGTTTTTTTTTTTCACTCTGGCTTTGCTTAAATGAAAACTGCTTTTGAACTGCTCTCCACTGTGGCTGCCTGAACTGGAGGGAGAAATGGGAGAGGCATAGCAGGAGTCCTGCATTTCAAAACTCTTCAGCACCTACTGGAGCCATCCAGGGGACCATCTGTCCATCCATTCTGTGGCAACAAAAGGAGATAGGGACAAGGTGTGGAGGAGGAAATCCTTTTCTTAAGTCTGCAGGTACTTCTGGACTACTGCCAGACTGGAAATAAGATTTTTTGCTCCATGTAATAAGGGCAATCTAGAAGTGCTGAGGAAATTAAAATAAATTCGGAGACAAAATTAAATTTTAGATTGAAACACCAAGGATTATTGGTTTTTATCTAGAAGGCAGATGATGGTATTTAGCAAACCAGGTGATTTTTAAACTGTAAGTGTAATCATTTAATAAAAGTTACTGGGAGTAATTTGAAAAGAAAGTAGACAAAGTAAAAGAGGTAGTGTGAGACAGTGTTCAGTTCAGTCAGGAGGTCGAACATGAAGATGCCTGAATGAATGAAAAAATCTTTATTTCTTAGTCCCAGAATCATAGAAACAGAATGGCCTGGGTGAGAAGGGACCTTTAAAGCTCATTCCATTCTATTCTAACCCCTGCCACAGGCAGGGACAACTTCCACCATCCCAGGGTGCTCCAAGCCCCATCCAGCCCAGCCTGGGACACTTCCAGGGATGGGGCAGCTGCAGCTTCTCTGGGCACCCTGTGCCAGGGCCTCACCACCCTCACAGAGAAGAATTTCTTCCTAATATCAAATATAAACCTTGTGCCACAGAAAATACACTCCTGACACCACTTCTGCACTTTGCTGCCTCAGGAGCATCCCCAGAAGGCACCATGTGGTTGTCCTCTTCAGGCACACTTCCCCACAGCCTCTCTTCTCGGCCCTGGCAATGAAATACCAGGCTAGAAAGATCTTTTCTACCACTTCTCATGGCCTTTCTTATGTTCTTACTTAAGAAGTGCCTGGCTTTGCCAGTTTTAAATTCTTTAATTTAAATTAAAATTAAAATTTTATGTTATTATTAAATTATTTTATTAAAATTATTTCATTATTAAAATTTTAAATTATTAAATTTAATTTTAAAGTTAATATTATTCTGTATGCCATTAAATGTCAGCTGATGAAATGTCACTCACCAGGAGCCATGGATAGACGGAATCACCAAAATTTTGGTCGTGAGATAATAGACATAGATCAGGAGTGTTTTGACCAGGAGGGTTTTGTTTCTCCAAACCAGCTGAGAATCACTGGAGCTTTGTAGAAGACAAACTACAAACCCATGGGTTTGCATTATTTCCTGTCAAGAAATACATGAGCACACTCCAGCTCTGTCATACAGGGGCAATAATTCCAAGTTAGGAACCCATTGGTGTCAGTGTTTACTGATGGTTTAGCTGATGAGTAGTAGATGCACTGCTGGCAGGTACTCTGCAGTCCTCAACGTTCACAGCTCTGCTTCCAACCAAACTCTCTCAGCCAAAGTGGAAAAGCATCTCCACCCTCACCTTGGTAATCCTGGTGAGTCAGCTGAATTCGGTTGAACTGATCTACTCAAAATCGAAGAGAACATGTTAGTACTCCTCTTTTTCATCACTCGACTTATCTTCTCCACTGAAGAGTAGGTTAATAGTTCAGGAATATCTGTGGAGTTTGGGAAGTAGCCAAGATAGTGCCACTTCTAAATGCAGCACCTAGGAACAGCAGGAAAATCAGTTTGTGTCCAGTGTCTGATCTGCACTGACCATCTGAAAATAATTATATGCAAGCATACATAAAATATATACATATATATATGGGAAACAGCTCTGGTAATCAGTTTAAATATATCCACTTTAAACTCCTCACTCACTCATACATCCTGGTGAGCCAAGGGTTGCTTGTTTGTTTGGGGTTTGCCTTGTTTTTCCTTGTGCATTGTTTCTGGAGCAGATGGGCTTATCTCTGCAGAAGGGCTCTCAGCAAAGCGCTTTATCAGATCACCCTTCTGATTGCAGCACAAAAACAGCCTTTCTGTCTTCCTAGCAGGGATGTATGGGAAAACCTCTCTCCCAGTTTCACATGTGTCCTTGCTGCATTTTTGTTTGATGCTGTTGGCTTCTTTGGGGTTGGTGTGACAAGAGTTTACAGCAGAGAGGAGCCACAAAAGTACTCTGATGATAAAATCTTCCGGTTTGTTGACGGCCAGTTCTTTGTAATTCATGAGTTTGTTCACAGTGGGTGATTTTAGCCCGTATATTGACAGGAATTTTTAATCTCTGTAGTATCTCTGGGATGATGCAAGCAGGAGAAGGCTGTTTATGCCTTTCACAAGCATCCTTCACCCCTACCGTGTTGGCCTTAGATGTGTGTTTAATATAGGGGTGGTTATCTCTTGCTGATCTCTGCTTGGCAATGGCCACTGAAAATAAATCTATGTTGATTTTATTAGATCTGTCAACAGTCCTTGATGTTATTTACAATGAGTTTTTGTTGACTTGTGGAAATGGAAGGAAACCTTCCTCAAGTTTGACATTTTCTTAGCATCCCATGAAGTGTGTCCAAACTAATATTCTCAGCAACAGTTTGGTTTATTGTAAAGTGTCCAGACCTGATTATTTGAGGAAAAATAATAGAGTTTGATGGGTCATGATATGGCAGAATTAAAACAGGGAGGAGTAATACAAAGAAAGAAGGAGGAGGGTTCTTCAGCATGACTGAAAACACCCAATTTATGGTATTCTCTGAGCTATTATTGCAAATACTGCACAGCATCTTGATGCAGAGTTCTGTGAACCTCTTGGTTGTTCTACAGGAGCATTGTGCCAGATAAAGAGGAAACAGCTCTATGCTTTGACAATAATCTTCGCTAATACATTTTCCAGCTGGGGAAAAAATAATCCTAATTAAGAAGTTAGTTTATGCCTTACAAAATGGAAGGGCAAAAGGTTACTTGTTCCAGGGGAAGAACAGGAGAGTAGATCTGAGAGCTGACAGTGGGATTGGCTTGGATCCGCTTCTCTTTAAGCCTAGTTTTTGCAAGCTCTCTGCCAGCTTGGAGCACTGTGGACCTCTTTCCATACCTAATGGCATGCTGGATGTCAGCCCTGGCCTCAAGAAAGCTCAACTGCAAAAGCAAAATTAGGTGTGTTTCTGTGCAGCAAAAACAACACCTTTCCCAACAGCAACAATTTTTGTGCTGTTCTGAAGGCAGCTGATTTGTAATCCATTCAAGTCCATATATGAAACACTTGCACTGAAAACACAAAGATAAAGCGAGCTGTAACACCATACAAACACGTGCAATAGGGGTGGATTTCAGAGTTAGAGCTGTATTTATGCCTGGAATATTCACGCCTTGATCTAATCCTCCTTTTCTTAAAGGGGAATTTTTCAAAAGTTCTTAAGGACCCATCATTGGAGCTACATCTTGAAAAGGGCACGTCTTTCTCTCGCACACCTCAAACAAGGTGGCCTGATGTTTCAAAAGCTGCTCAGAATTCAAACGCTTCCTTCGGGTGCCTAAGTGGAAGAGCATCTCTTTTGAAACTTTGGCCACTTGTGGAGGTGTTTAAATGGGAAGACTTGGTGCTAAGTAGGGCATGTAAAAAGTTTTCCCTTGAAATATTTCCTTAGGGAAAATTGGGGTTTTGACTACTGAAATGTTATTTCACAAAGAGCAATGCTTTCTGTGATAATAACAGGTTTTAATAAAAAGAAAAATGACCACTTGAAGAACAAAGAAGATTCCTGTTATAAACTAAAATTTAAAGCATTTTCAATTTAAAAGTTAGCATTTGCCCTTTGGAAGCTTCACTGAATTTTTGTTTTTTAACAGCATTTTCCTCAAAGAGGAGGCTGGGCAAGAACAATTCTTTCCAGATCTAACATAAAATTTTAAGGTGAAACAAGTGGCAAGATTCAAACAAACAGAAGAAAAATGAACCCATCTTTAAAAACATCCCTGAGAACAGCTGAAGATCCACATTCATTCCATTCTGTCACTAAAAACTAGAAAGTTTTCAGACAGCTATCAGGAAGCAATGGGGTACGTGTGCAGAAGTCTGTAACTGAAGGTAGATTAAGAATTGGAGCATAAACTTCACTTACCTCTCGAGTAGACTTTGAGCTCCAAGGCCCTTAAAGGTTAACAATAAAATCTCAAATTGAATCCTCATTTTCAATATGAGACAATTTAAGTTATAAAACAATGAAGTGACATGAGCCTAGCGAGGCCAACGAGGACACTTAAACCAGGGTTGTCAGAATGCCCAGGTTTTATCACCCATGAAAGGATGTAACTCTCCATGACATTAAGGATGCAGGGTTTGATGGAGTGTCACAGTTAGTTGACACCAGAATCATCCAAAATCGTAGACTCCCTGTCACATCCTGCCACTGCAGAATAGAAACTAATGACTGTGCTACTACACCATCACAGGCATGCTGGGGTGCTGGTAGCTGGTAAATTATTACACAGCAGTAAGGGTTGCCAACAGGAGTAGACTTCTAGGCTAAGAAGGAGCTAGTTAAAAAAAGGGAAACTGTAAATGTGGGCTGTTTTACTCCAACAGATTTGGCTGCTGCTCTGAGTGTCTAATGGGACAAATGGTTTGGGGACAGTATCAAGTCATGCTGGGCCACCTGCATGAGTTGGAAATCTATACTTTGCTGTAGATGTTCTGTGAAAGGGACATTTAGATAAGAAAACATGAATATGCACTTTTGGCAATGGAAAATATTTTTTCAGAGACTGATAGAATCAAACACCAAGGCTCATATTTTTAAACAAATATAAGCATATAAAACAGAGAAGTGTCTTATTTCCAGAAATAAATTTGCAGGGGAAAAAAATGGGAAATATTATTTACAGAATGTCATTCTGTAATGTCTGTAATGTCATATTTAAGAGACTCCAGAAGTCTGTAAATAACAGAAATTTAAAACATCTTTTGGGCCCAGATGCAATAGGCATTAAAGTCTGATGGAAAAATAATTTGATTCTAGATTGATAGCTTTTTATCATTTTCTGCAAAGGAACAATATCAAAAATCAATGTGTAGGAAATACAGAGGACAGATGCACTCTATTCTCAGCTAAATGATCTTTCTGAACAGACTCCTGCCCAGGTTGCAGTTGAGCACAGAAATACAAGCCTTATGGATGCAAATCAATGGTATTTAAGCATAACAAGCTACCCAATTACACACAGAAAGAAGCTGGCTGATTTGATATAATGGATCACAGCCTGGCTGAGGGTCCAGGTGACATCTTGCTGTCTTATGCAGTGTTCAAACAGACGCATCACTGGGAGGGCTGGGAAGTTATCCTTTCTCTGTACAGAAGAAGGGATAACTCTCTGAGCTTTTTCCTGGGTTGCTCCCTATTTCAAGAAAAGTTCTCATTTGTTTGGAGAGGATCCTGAACACAACATCTCAAAACCCGGAGCTAGCAGGACAGATTGGCTGGATGAGGTTGTTTTAGCTTAAATAATAAGCACTTGAGAGGGGACATGTAAGTAATTACAGAAGAAACAGCGGCAGGGAAGACAGAAACAATCTGTGCATAATGGAAAGGACATGACATAATGGGCTTAAATTACAGCGAGGGATTCCGGTTAGACATCAGGAAACTTTCATAACAATCAGGATAATAAAGCACTAAGGTAGGCTGCCTGCAGAGGCTGTGGGATCTCCGCTGTTGGAGGCCATCCAGAGCAGGGCAGACAGACTTCTGAAAGGAAAGACAGGAGGATAATTGATCTTGCTGTAGGGCAGAGGGGTGCACCAGGAATAACCTTCCTAGAACCTGTGACTACCTTGAACTGTTGATATCCTCAATCCCCACCCTTCTTAAAACTTGTTTCTTAGTCTTACATCTCCATTTTCTTCAGGTTCACCTTCCAAATCTATTTCTGACTTTATTTTAGAGGCTTGGCCTTATCCATCTTCATCTTAAAACACGAATTTAACTACTACCTCTGTTCTGATGATTCACAGGTCTGCGCATCTTCCTACCTCAGACCTAGCTAACACTTTTCAAAATAAAAGCTCAGTCTGTTTTCCTGACATATCATTGCAGATGTTTTGCTCACCACTAATCTCTGCACAGCTAAAAAACATTTCATTGTAATCAATTCCCTCTGCTCCCTGGCTTTCCTTTGATCAAGTTGAGTAACACTGTCAGCCTGCTGGTAACTCAGGTCTAGAACCTGGAAATCATTTTACCTAAGACCTCACCTGGCTCTCTATTCTGGACTATATATGTATTTTATGGAGGAGAGGTAGTATTTGCCTTGCAGAAGGACACAAAAATAGGGGACTCTCATCATCTCCATTCCTTGAAAAATGCAGCACTTTCTCATCTCCCTGTTCTCAACACCACCAGAAGCTTCATTGCTGTCTTGGCTGCTGCTCTGACCCTGTCAGAGCAGGGAACTGCAGCTCAACCAAACAAGTGCCAGGCTTTGCAGGTAGCACACTGTACCCAAACACGTGTTCCTGTCTTGTTATACCACTAACAATTTGTTGTTCAGTGTTGAAAACATGCTGAATAATGAAAGATGCCTGGAGAAAGGAACACGGCGCGTCCGTGTACCTGCAGCGCGTTGTTTCTGTTTGTGTCTCAGCCCTGGGCAGAGATGAGGGAGTGTCGGCCTTGCCTGGTGGATAAGCACCCGTTTCTCTGCCAAATGAAACTCTGTGGCTGCAGAAACAGTGCCTGCATTTGCTTTCCAGCAGGTAAATACACCCACTGAATTCCAGCCATGCAGCCCCACAGTGTGGCAAGCACCTCTGGGAAGAGCCCATGGAAAGGGAGGGGACAGGACCTCAAGCCTCAGGATCCATCTCTCTGCTAAATCAAACTGACCTTGATTTGAAATCAAAGGGGTGCCAAGGGAGTGTCCAGGCACATCCATGTAACTGATCAGAGATACATTTTGACTGCAGGATTTTAGGACGAAGATTGGGTTTGCTTTTTGTCTCTGTTTGTGCAGGTGCCCAGTGCAGCTCCATGACTAAGCTCCCTGGCAATCCCACAGTAAAATAAGTAAAAGCTGCTTTTCAGTGGAAAATAAACAGACAAAACTTTCCTACCTTCCTCCTGGAAATGTGCTGTGGTGTGGTGTAGTCTGGGGAGATGCTGTTGTTCCTTTGGGCTTAGCTGTGACTGTGAGCTTTGGTCACACTCTGGGAAGAGCTGCTCTTAATGAGGAACCTTGTGACCATTGTGCTTGAGCCATGGATTGCTCCATTGAGCTGGTGGAGTGACTGTGAGCTACAGGAGATGAAACCCCCACATAATCAAATCAGGGGAGTAATGAGGTTTGGGACTGGAAAACCAAGAGGGACAGCAGGCAAACAAAGTGGGGCTGTGCCACAAGCCTCTGAAGTCTGTGAGTAACTTTGTTATGTCAGCAGCAAACGAGGGAATAGCTTTGCAGAAATTCAGATCCCAAATACCATTGTAATTAGCATTATTTCAAGATTAAAGAAACCACCACTTCCGTGTAACAAATTATCTCCAATTTAAAAGCAAAAATAATGTATTTTTTGTTCATAAAAAATGCTCAAGCGGAAGCATTCTCACATTAATTATTTCAGTCTATTCGGAAAGCATATCCCTGCTTGCTTTTTATTATGCCTTCCAGCTCCTTCTTTGAAAAATATGTTAAGAAGCTGCAAGCTATTTTCCAAAAAAATGAAAAATAAATAATCTTTGAAGCAATTAGAGCTGAACGACAGAATGTATAAATATTTTTTTTACTTATTCTCCCCCTAGATTCAAGTCCTCCATTTTCTGCCACCTCCCATCTTGGCAGCTGCAATTCAAGCATCTTTGCTTGAACTTTGAAGGCAGGCAAGTGTTTCTCTTTCTTCCCCCAGAGTTGAATCAAATCGTATTCTGTAGATTTGACTGGCAAGAGCTTTTATAAGTGAGCTGAGGGCTACTCCTGGAGGCTAAATGCATTATTTCTATAATGCATTTGTCTTCACTCTCCTAGGAGCCTAAATACTTCTGAACCTTTCCCTACAATAGTAATAATTAGCGAACACATTACAAAAAACTTTGCTTACATGGGAAAAATCGCAAAATTGAATAATGGGGACTCCGGTTGGTAGTGTGGAATTATCCGGAATGTATTTTATGGTAAGAACAAAGAGCACTTTGAATGTCATGTAAATATCATTACAGAGCAGCTTTTTATTTTAATGAAGGCTTTGCCGCGGTTCAGCGTTGGGCACAACCGCTCAGCGTTAGCGCAACTCGAATTCAGCCCGTGCTGCGCTGAGGCTGCAGCTCCGTGCCTCCCTCAAAAGCACCCTCAGCCCCAGAAAGCTGAATTTAAAATGTAATTAAGGAGCATTTGTCTCGTTGCATTGCCACAATTGAATCAATATGTAGCCCAATTAAACAAGAACAGTGAACTGTACAGCACTATCAGCTACATTAATAAAAGGTACCTGTTTTCAATTCCCTGTAATATACTTTTGCCTTTCCTTCCTTTGATTTTTGCCATAGGAACAGGAGAATGCATCTAAACAGTTTCCTATTTCTCTGGCACTAGCTGGAAGTAGTCATGAGTTGCAGGGAGATAATATATTAATATGAAACTAGCCAGGAGATAAAAAGAGCTTACACGGCACTTTTCATAGGTAAGATGATTAAAAGTGTTATATATGATAGTAGGGCGTGGGGCCACATCCTCATTTGTTTGCTTTCCCAAGAGGTGGATGGGAGGGTGTGCTCCAGGGATCCTTCCTGGAGATAGTACCGAGAATATTCTCTGTGGGGCAGGAGAGCTTGGGATGAGTGGAGGATTGTTCTTATCTAGGAAAAATTTGAGCTCTTTCTTGTTGCAAAGACATTCTGGGCGCTGAAAGCAGCCCCTGCCCACACCCAGTGGGAGCAGAATAGGGTGATCATGTGCAGAAGGTTAAGACTGACCCTAGGATAATCCTACTGTGCAGCATTTGCTGATGCTGGGAGCAGTTGCCCAGAGAGGGTGACAGGTGTGAGTTGGTGCTGTGGCACATGGTCTTTAAATGGGCTTCTTGCAAATCAAAAATGTTCAGGATCATCAGTGAGAACTGGAAATGCCAGGCAGTAAAACAATTACAGTTTAAAAACTTCCAGCAACTGAGGATCCACTGCAACCTGAGATGAGGCTGGCGAGTGGTCAGAGAACTTTCTTTAAATGCATTATCCAATTTCTACAGACTGTGATAGAGTTGCTCCGTGATCCCGTCAGAGTTAGGCTAAATGAGCTTTTCCATGAGACAGCATCTTTTTCAATTTCTTTAATGTTTCCTATGACTTTCTACAATAATTGCCTAATTTTTCAATGTACTTTTCAAAGTGAGGATCCAGAACTCCACAATATTCTCACAGAGGAAATAGCAGGTTGAAATAAAAAACTGCACCTGGTAAATATACTCCTGTCTGAGCATCTTAGAATGGATTTGTTCTTAAGTTCACAGCTTAATGCTTGAAAATAATGTTGAAGGGAGCATACCCATGTCTTCTCTAGAACAAGAGTTCCCCATTTAGAGTCTGTAGCCTTCACATTTTATTAACTAGATGTGTAAATTAATACAAAGTCACACCTCTAACTCATAGCTTTGCCTTCAGATGTTTTACGGTCAGTCTTGTCCATTTTCAGTAGTCCCACTCAAGTTTGTTTACCGCCCTTCCAAATATTGTTTTGTTCCTGAGCTTTGCAGAAACAATTGGTTTCCTCCCAGTGTGTACTAATGACGCATGGTACAAGGCCAAGAACTATTCCCTAAAAGATTGCACAAAGTGTTGCCATGTTTCTTTTGGATTAATAATTAAAATGTCTTGGAGTCATAAAAGGAAAGCTAATGACATTAAAAGCATACTGCAATGTCTCATTTATGCTGCAGTATGAAGCACAGTCTGCTAGATAAGGTGCCATGTGCTCCAGGATGAACTTAGGACAGTTCATTCTGTTTGTTTTCCTAAGTTTGTTTGTATCCTGTGATTCTGTATCTAGCCCCAGGGTTTTCATGCTGTACCTTTGACTAGTGTTTACTTGACTGAGAGCTGAATGTCCTCCCTTTCCTCTCTGGTGTCTTTCTTAATAATGTATTAACGTTGCTAAATTTTTTTCCTGACCTTATCCAAGGCCAGTTGGCATTGTGTCTCCTTACTGCCAAGAGGACATTTTTCTGTTTGTTTGTTTATTTTTTTTTTATCTTTTGTGTCTAAGAAATATCAGCTGTGTACTTTTCTTGGCCTTTTTTTTGACAGATCTTTGGAAATCATAACTGCTGAGAGCATTTCTTACTTGACAGGGAGAGGTGGCATCAAGATTGCTATCTGCAAGCACTCTGTTATGTATTGAAATGTAAAGAAACCTGCTCAAGCATGGTCTATGACAAGCAGGGAGGGACAAGGAATCTTAAAATCAACTGCCAATCTCTTCCTGTCGTGGAAGTTCCTGGGCAAAGAAACAGGTGTTTTAGCTGTAAAGAAAGATATTTTCTTTGGGAATCAGCAATGTAAGAACAACACATATTTGCTCTTCTGGCTGTAGAGCCTAACTAGCTGTTTGTTATATTATTTACTAGATTTCTGTAATCCAACCTCTTTATGCACATGGTTTTCTACAGAGTGCAGAGACAAATCTGCTCCCCAAAGATGCATTAAAGAGCGTCAGCTGAAATGTTGAGTAACGATAAATTCCCTTGAATTCCTTTTGCGCATTCTAATCCACCATGATGAAACTTTCATGTTTTGTCAGCTATTGTAATTTTGCTTTCAGAAATGAAATACAAATTCTTCCTGGCTAAATGACTTGCACATTTAGCAATGTCTTTCAGAAGTGGATCTCTATTCTTGTGTTATAAATGGCGTGTGTTTCAGTAGCATTCAAAGGCTCTTGCTGGTGTAAATTTGAAACCCAATTGGTTTACTCAGCTGAAGCCAGGCTTACTTCTTTTTATTTCTTTCAGGAATTACCTTATGTTTTATTGCCCGCAGGGAGATACCCAAAAATGAAGTAAAGTTAAGGATGTATAGTTGAAAACAAAGAGAAAGGTCCTGGTTCTATGATCCTGGATTATAGCAAGTCATGAAAAAAAACCCAACCTGATTTGGCCCTCTTGTCACTAAGAATCTATCTGTATCATGTTTTAGTTTTATTTGTTTTGGAGCTATAGGAATTTTTTAAAAAATCATCAGTATTAAATGTTTTGGGGAGAAGAAAAGCCATAGAAGGAAACAACCAGAGAGAACATACAAAATTTTCTCTCTGCCTCACCCTCTTCAAATCTTTAGCAAGATACTAGAGATGCTGGAAAATTTCCAACAAAAGGTCAAATGGTTTCATAATAACACAAAAACAATCTTCATCTCAGCTACAGGAGTCGCTCTGCCATAACAAAATCCAGTAGGATGTATAAATGCAATATATTGCATATCATATGTTCAATAACAACAGAAAAACCAGCCTGGCTAAAAATAATTATGAAGCTCAGCAGCTGTAATTAAAATAATTTGATGGGAGATAGGAAACGTTTATGCATCTTGGCAGAAAAAGACATTTTGAGGATTTTGATTGATGTCTTTTATGTTTGTTCGATGTATTGTACAATAGCAGATACGGGCACTGCACCAGGATGTTAACTAGGCATAATGCTGCCTGTCTTACTAGGGCAGATAAGAGGTCAAACTGAGAAAAAAATAATTTCTTGGTGACTTCCATTTTCCACCAAGTAGCCCTTAATTGTCCAAAAGTATCAAGGTAAAATGATAAAAGTTTTTAATGGGTGAGCCCTTATAGACTCAAAAAATCCAGCTGAATTAATTTGTGTGAGGTTTATTTATATGAATTGCTGTTCACCACAGTGATTAAATGTAAGTAAGACAAGTTCATTGAGAAGAACAAAAAGTAATATCTGAAGTCATATTAGAGAGAAATATTAACCCCTGTAGTGGATTTTCCAACACTTCACCTGAGGCTTGGAAAACATTGCAGCAAACAACTGATCTCACAAAGCCAGGCTGCTCCCAACAATTTCCTGTTGATAGTATATTTTTTTCTTTTCTTCAGATAAAGAATGGGCCAGGTTTTTATCAGAGAGCTGACTCCAGTGTTTCCAGGGAAGCTGAGTGGATGTTGTCTGCACTAGTGTGATCATACCTTAGAAAAACAAGGAGCTATCTTCACATCTCAATTTACATTATTGATGCAGTATGAAATAAGTCCCATAGTAGATGAGCACTCTGGGGATTCTCTTGTTTGTCTCAGCATGTTAAATGACTGCAAGGCATTACACATCTGAGATAGAACTGCTTAAGTGCATAATTCTTCCTCGTGGCTTTGCTAGGAGCTAAACGAACCTTCTTAAACTAATAATAAAATAATCTAAGATATAAAAATATGTTTCTTTTGGACAAATCTGACATGTTACAATGACAGAGTGTTTATGACTCACAATCACCACCTCCGCCACCAGCACTGCCGTATTTAGAAGCAGCAGGCAGCAGAGTGAAATAGGCAGCCCTGAAGTTTCACATCAGGATAAAAGTAGCTAAATTCTTACTAAATGGGGATTAGATATTAATGAAGAAAAAAGATGGTGGATTTCCAGGACTATGGCTCAAGGGAACACTCTCCTATTTCACTGAGCCTTGTAGTTGTGTCTAAGTTCAGATTGCAGCTTAGATATAAACAGATGAAGACTTTGGGGATGAAATATAAACATTCCCAAGTTCTTACAGTTCTAAATTAGGTGCGGTTCCAAGAACATGGGTTTTGGTCCTAGTGCTGTTTACATTTGATTTTTATGTGTCAAGGAGTACTTATTCAAAGGTGGAAAAAACTAAACCAGGAAGGCTTGTCTCGTTAAATCTGTACATTAGAGGTGCCTCACAGCGTGCAGTGATTAATTGGGTCTTAGAGGAGACATTTCTACTCCCCCACATGGAAAACTTTTAAAGGTCCAAGAACACACTCTTCTGCATGCAGAAAGGATGAATAGGTTATAGTCAGCTCTCCGTGTCCTGCAAGATTTCTAGAAAAATGTAGCATAGCAAATCTGTGTTATTATTGCAGTAAGGTGAAGTAGAGGAAATGTCACTTATAAGCCTCAGAAAAGACTATCAAAACCACTATTTACAAGTTTCTTTTTATTCATAGCCATGTAAAGCCTTTAGCATCACTTTGGACTAGCCCTTGTAACCTTTTCCCTGTGCTCTCTCTTATTTTAACTCCTAATTCTCTTGCCAAAATTCCTGCAGTCATATGTTACCTATTGAGCTGAATTAATTTCCAGCCACAGAAGCTCCTGGTAGCAAGAATTGCTCAGCACCCCAGGCAAGCCACGAACCAGGGATCTGTCAACAGGACCAGGGCAGAGGGTGTAGCTGGGCCCTTGAGCACACTGGCAGGTAGATGTGGATCTCCAAGGAGAGGATCTTTCTTCATCTTCCCTGAAGGTGAAGCTCAGGGATTTACAGTGGCCTGACACACACACAGCCCCATCACAATCTTGCCAAACTTCAGGAGGAGCAGGGAGTGGGAATTGACCCCTGTGGGATGCACAGATCCTGCTCCACCTGAGAACAACAAATAGTTTTGTGGTTTGATGGCTGCAATCAAAATCAGGGACTTGCAGGGGGGGCTGTGTCACCCGAGTTAAAAATCAGACGTGATGAACAGAACAAATCTACAAAATTACATGTCTGTCCAATGAATGTAGAAGCCTTTGTAAAGGAAGAAGTTTTACACTGGTGTGATGCCAGCTCAGGATTTAGCCAGTGTGATGACCATGGTTGACCTAAATGACTTACCCAGTTTACCTGAAGCTTTGCTAGTTTGCTCTAGTGAATCCTAAATATAATGTTTTTCCTCGTTGCTTTTTGCACATATTAAGCATCTGTTTGTGTAAATAACCATCTTATATAATAGACTGTGAAATATTGTAGTATAAAGATGTATTTGACACTTTTTCTTGATTTTGTTCCTCACCCAAAATATAACCACTCAGACATGTTTCTGGAATGACGCACATTTTAGCAGAAAAAATATTTTAGAAATATGCTGAGCGTGTTGGCATTATTTCTTTTTGGATCCCTCTGGTTGTAAGCAAACTATCATTGTGAGCTCCATTGGGCGAAAGAAATATAACTACCACTGTGTAAAATATGTGTGTTTGAACTCTTGGTTAAATATTTTAATGTTAGCTTAGGTCCATTCCAGTTGCCATAATTTTAGATAAAGAAATTTGTGAACACTAGGATGAATGGTAAGACAGTCCAAATGTTTTCTTCCTATTTATCAGCTATGCTCATTCTTACCACAGTTACTCAAATTTTTAAATCTTTCATGGCTATTGGTAAGATTCCAGGAGGTTTGCTAGCCTTGAAATGGAAAAAAATCCACAATGCCAAGAAAATGTAGCCCAATCTGCATTTAAAACAACTATAGTTAAATATTTAAAGGATTTTTTGTACCTCTGCAGAGCATTTTGCAGCTTATCCTTAAATTTAGAAGTCCTAGATTGCCTTGCTTTGATCATTTCCTCTCTGTTGTCTTGTACTTTGGTCACCTTACCAGTAGATCAAAAATTTCCCTGCTTTATGCCACACTGCCTTTTTCAAGGCATTTTTTTTAATTGGTAACTCAGCCGAATTCTGTTTAAAGAGTAATTTCCAGGGATTTTGGAAGAGGAGTGGGAAACTTTTACCTGAGCCAACCCTGTTACAGACTGTGCCCCATTTGCAATCTTTAAGTCAGCCAAATGCATCTTGGAGGCACTATTATTTTTTTTTTACCTATAAACCTTCTTTAGAATTGAAACACAAAAGATTCCTAGCTCAGAACATGGAATTTGAAAGTCCATCTTCCATTTAAATCTTAAACTAAATACGTATAAATTTATCTAGTGAATTTATATCTTGATCTAGTATCTTCTAATCAGCTTTCAGACCAAAGATCTGTCTCACCTTTTTCAGGACCTACCCAGGTTATTTGCTAAGCAGCACAAGGAAGAAAGCAGTGATCCACTTGATCCCAAAAAGCTCCAAATATTTTTTTTCTTCTCTTAAACAGAAGGCAGTGCTGCACAACCACAGGAAATTTGTACCTATTTTGGGGCTGGTTTTGCTCTGTGAGGGATTGTCAATCAGTTCTTAACTGACAGTTTCTAGCTAACAATGAAAACCCGCTTTTCAGTGGTGAATGCTGTGAACAGCTCCAGGTGAAGATGTCAGGGAGGATTTTCAGGGTAGAAGAAGCTGTTCCCAGCTGGATCAGGCTGAGTTCTCTGCTCCTGTGCCAGCACATCCTACAAGAGCTCTTTGGAGATGAGTTTGCTCCAAGGGATGCTAATCAAAAGCTCTCATCTAACCCAACCGGGCTTGCGTGAAGCTCGTGTAAATTTTCCACTGGTATATTTGCTTTTTGTGCTGTACCCCTTTTCCATGGTGCAGTGAACCTTGTGCCAGGACAGGATTAACGTCCAAACCAGATGTGTTAGCCCATTGAGAGTGGGGAAATTTGGTAGGGCTGAGCCTCTCCTGCACCCCTCCATCTCTCCGAGCTCGCCTGCCTTTCTGCACATCATGATGTTTGGCACCTGGTACATGCTCACAGTTCTGATTGAAAGGAAACAGCCTACAACTTTAATTAGCTAATCAGACAGGGAAAAAAAAAAATCTGTAAAAGGGGATTATTAACAAAGCCTCTATGGTTGGTAAATTATACACTTTCAGTGGATCTAGTGCTGCTCTTCACTGTTTTGTAACTAAATTCAGGTCTACATGGAGTGTATGGCCTCCGTTCATTGAAATGCATGGCTCTTCTCATCTCATTATAGGTGTAGGTTTTGTTTCAGTTTATCTTTTTGGTCTCGTGATGTTCAAGCAAACCAGATATCCTTTCAGAGCTATAACACTAAAATCCTGGAAGGAAGCACGCATGCAGAAGTAACAAGATAACAGCACTATCAGCAGCAGGGCAGGTAACGACAGGTTTAGAGACTGAAATTATTGAACTCATTTAGTGTTCCCACTTTTACAGCAGGAACAAGCTGTCCTGTTCTAAAAACCTCCTGAGTGTTAGTGATGCTTTTTTTCTGGCAGTCTGTAGTTCTGCTGACTGCAGAGTTTGTCACATGAGGAATGAGATTGTCATGGCTGAAGTCTGCGCATCCTCAAAAACGACCCAATCTGCCTAACATTTTGTCCTCCCTGGCCTAGAGATGTCCTCTCTTTCTCGGGTTACTCACTGTATTGTCCACTACAGGCTTCCTTGCTCTCTTTGATGACCACACAATCCATTGCCCACAGTCTGAGCTGGTGTCCAGAGTCTCAGTAAACTCTCATTTGACCCCCTTCCTTCTCAGCCAGGGTTCAATGGTCAGAGTGACAGAGGGAACTCAATGAGACTCTGTTTCATTAGGGAATTTCAAACCTCTGATAGTTAGGTAGCCCTGTATATTTAACATACTACTTCCCTGCTCTCTCTAATTTCCATTTGAGGGTTTCAATGCAAAAGATGTTCTACCTGTTTCTGTGATCAGTCTTATTCAGAGTTTGGCAAATTTCTTCCTCTTTGAAGCTATTATTTTAAAGCAGAAATTAGATGTGCCATCCTGCAGACATTATTGCTAATTCTGCACAGCCTAGGAATTTTTTGACGTAAGCAACATAGCCTTTGTAAAAAGAAATTTGCAGTCTCAGAGGCTGGGATTACTTTCAAGCTCTGATACCAGACACAATTACAGCCCATTACGTAACAAACATATTGGGAGAAAAATTGAATGTTTTAGCAAAATTACAGTCCTTCTAATACCATTAAAAGAGATTTTTTTACCCCAATAAATTCTGTGTTGCATGCATCAAGAATAGGCTTGGGTAGTCCTGCCAACATAGCATGTCCAACAGTGCCGTCTTGCAGCTCTTTCCAATGGAACCAAGGACGTGGCCTTGGGGGAAGAGGGTGGCAGCACTCAGGGTGCAAGGAACATTTTGTGATGCCAGCAGTAGCTATGATGCAAGCAGGAGCTACAGTGATAGCCCTAGAAGACGTGTGCTGGTTCAAAGGACCCAGGGGAGGGTGATGGGCAGAGCCCATGCCACGGTTCCTGCCAGCTCCTGAAGACCAGCTCTCCTCCTCCTGCAAAGCTGAGCCTTACACCCTGCCAGAGAAGAACTAGGCAGACAGCATATGAAGTCCCATGGAGATGGGGTCAAAAGTTTAACTTTCTACCCTCACTCCTTACCTAGTCACACAAAACTTCAGTTATTTCAGGAGTGAGAACTGAAGGTAGCTTTAAAGCTGTCTTCTGCCGATTTTGCTGCAGGGGTCCCCTTTGCTGTCAAGTTCAGTTAACATTTGTTTAAACAAGAGATGTAGATACCTGATAAGTGGCAGCACCTGGCTTAAAGATGCATTATGGACAGCAGAGAGTAAACAGAACAGCTATAAGATTCCAGTGTGCAGAGGTCAAGACAACATCTGTTTTGCCTCGTGTACATATTCATACATAGTTTTCTGTTCTAGGAGTCACTCAAGCATCTAATAACTTCCTGCTCCAGGTGATGTTTCAGCAAATTGTTTTCCTGCTCCAGTTCAGTCAGGATTTTTCTCGCTTTGGCGAAATGGCTAAAATACCTACAGATTCCACATGCCACCCTGGCTTAATTGCAGTGTCACAAGCCTTGGGCTGGGAGCCAGCAACAAACAAGTTCAGCCAGGCAGGGAGGGGATGGATGGGGGGCCTGCAGTTCAAACAGGGGATGCTGAACTGGTGCTGCTAGCAAATACTCAGAGCTGAGGGTCAGCTGGCCACCATTTCCACTTCTGTGTTTTGCAGTAGTTACATAGCCTGATTGTTTTTAGCCTTAATGCCATGTCTTAGTCTGTGATTATGGATGCAGACTGGAAAGCCACCTTTTACTTTCAAGACTACCAAACCAAATGGCACATGTGACATGTAGCAGTGCCTCACCCATCCATTTCCACTCATTTAAATTGGGAGTTTTGGATAAGGCTATGAGTTAGGCACAAAGACCTTGGATTCAGCCTCCTCTCAGGCCAAAGTGTTGCCATTTTGTTCCAACAAGCATCTAAGTCATTAGTGTTATTTAAACCAAAACCGTTTAACATTCTGCAGATAATGACTTTACATTCTGTTTCTAAAAATTAATAATTGAACAAGTGTCTCTAATACCATATTTTAGTATTTGTGTTGCAGTAGCAGCTAAAAACCCACCAAGATCAGGGCTCCCTTGTGCTGAATAAAGATTCAGTGAAAAACAGATTGTAGATAAGAAACATACATTGTAAATAATTAACACCAGAGGAGAAAAAAAATTGCAATAATTTGATCCATCCTTCTGTCACACATTTTTTCTTACTTGTCTTCTATATCATCTCAAACTCACACTCATCTAGTTCTGTTTTGCAATAGGGCTTTTCCATCTTACCCAATTTTTTTCAATGCTAAAAAGAAAAGTAGGTGCAGTGGAAAATACTATGAGCAACACACATTTTTGAGCATGTAGACTTCAGTAAACTCTTAAACAACGCTGCAGATACCAACTGGCTTATATGAGACGTAACTTTTTCTGTGCAGTGTTATCTCTTTTTTGGTTGCAGTATTTCCTTCTGCAGTACTGAAATACTTTAATCTTCCTCCAGTTTGGCAGTTGGTTTATGAAATGTTTATTCATTTTCTTTGCATTTGGGATGGAGCTGAAATTAGCACGTCCATTTTCTTGTTTAAACAAGAGAAACTTCAGTGTAAATAACATCTCGTCACACAAATGCGTTTTTGTCCTTTCACTGATGTCAGAACAAAATGAAGGATGATATTTGTGAGGAAAACAAAACCAACCCAAATCTCTTTCCTAAAGCCAACAGAGGGAGCACAAACCTTTGCGTTTTTGTGAAACTTTTAAAAAATAGGAGGTTGGGTGTACCACAACTTACCTTTCCAGTGAGACCATGGCAGGTTTAAAAGCTGTGGAAATATTTTAAGTCTTAGAAACTTCTTCTATTGACTGCTACAATTTGCACAGATTTGGGATTTATCTAGCTGTCTTCAGCGTGTTCCTGCTGCACTTTCTTTATTATTCTTGTCGTTCAACCTCTTGACTTTCCATAGATTTTTTTCATACACAGACATAAAATATATCTTCCTCTCTCCCTTCTCATCACCCTTTGGCCAACCCTACTGCTGCTGTGGTGCTGCCCTGCAGCCCAAAAACTCTCCTCCCTCCTTCTGTGGAGTGACTCACACCACAGCTGGGACTAGGTTTCTCCCACAGCTTGTTGTGCAATGTCTCTTGAAAATTCAGGTAAAAATATAATCTGATAAAAATGAAAAGCTTGAATACTCTGCAAGGAAAACATGAAGAAGGCCCATTTCCTTCTCTCTCTGCAACAACATTTATCATTTCACTCTGTTTTTACTGATTAAAAAGCGCCATTTGTGTTCATAAAGGGGCATCTGAGGTGTTTTGGTCTCTTAGAGCTGCTGAAGGACAATGGGCCAGGCTGTGCAGTGATGAATGTTTGCATAACTGTAATTCAGTGGAGCTCACAGAAGTGAGATGGTAAAATTGTCGTCACTTACATTTGAGCTTGGAATTCCAGCAGACATGCTCCAGTTCCAGCATGGCTTGTTCAGACAGATGTAGTCCATGGGTGTCTGTGATACCCTGACTGCAGGACAGACATACAGCTGACACTCATTCTCTGTGGTGCAGGAGACCTCCTGCTCCTTCTTACCTGGTGTTTGAGTCAGGCAGACCTCCTCGTGCACCAGGGAGTTGTGCAATGCATGGCTGTGTGGTTTACCATGAGACATTGCCTCTTTTTCCACAGTTGTGCAAGGTTCAGGCCTCTATCTATTCAGACATTTAAAACAAGTGACCAGATGCTGCAGGCTTACAAAAGCACTACACATAGCCAGCTGTGCCATATAAATCTTAGACTTCTTTTTTTTTATCATCAAGCTGTGGTTTGTTTGTGGTGTCTCATTTTTCCATCAGCTAGACATTCCTGTCCGTGCTTCCCATTTATTTGTTGGGATCACATAAAATCGTAGCTTTATTTATGCGTATGCTCTAATCCAGAACATAAACTGCTGCAGCCGACTCATCATGCATTGTCTGAGGGAAGGCACATCGTAAAGCGCATACGTCACACCAAGAGCTTTCTTATAACTCTGTGCAGTCCTTTTAACTGGAGCTCTGCTTTGGCCATCTGTTCTTTAATATTATAATGAATATTTCACACTTATCGCTGCTTTTGTTTGAGGATCTCTCACTTTTTTTTCCAAAGGTGACTATTGTTATTATCTCAGTGTTTCAGACTCAGTGTAACCGAGGCACAGACAAGTTGGGTGACTTGCCAAGGTGATGTGTGAGAATGAGACTTGTTCCTTCAGCTTTCTGTTTCCTACTCCTCGTTGCTCTGTGCAGTTGCAAGTGTGGTTTGGGGTCAGCCTGCAGTAATAAGTCATATTGTTCAACTGGTTTTTTGACCCTGACCCAAATGTTATCATTTGAGTTAAACAAATATTCTCTAGTTTGGCTACCAGCATGTCACGGTGTCTGGATATGCTACAAAAGCCTTGGCAGATTTCAGCTCCTGAAAACGTTTTCCAAAAATTTTTTGTTAAAATTCTCCAAGTAGTTCAAGTCCAATGCTGACATTTTCCAAGGGCTCAGGTTAAGCACTAAGAAAAATTAGGTGATATTTGGGGGTATTTTTTGGTAATTAATTTTCTACATGCCTGGACTGAAGCAGCTGTAAACTGGGATAATGCTGAAAGGAAATATTTGTGACTTCAAAACAAATGCCTCAGTTGGATCATTCTGGTGGTAGGTTGGTGTTTCCAGAGGCAGCAAGGTGGCAGCTTAGCTGGACTTTGTTTAGGTGTTTTTGTTTACATGTGACACTCTATGCAGGTAAAGACACCTGTACAAAAGCAACCATGCACATGGCAGTCATGAGCACTGAAATGGAAGAAAATGGAATTCAATCAATGAATATATAGATTAGGCAAATTGCAAAACATTCCTGTACAATGGTTAGAAATGGGTTTTCAGAACAGCAGCTCTGGCTTTGAAAGCCTCTTCTAAGCTGATAAAATCAGGCAAGCTTTGGTTCTCATCCCCTCAACAGATATAAGGAATAAAAATGGAATATCCCTGGTTATTCCTGCCAGGATTGGCTTGCTTTCTCCCTCAGCTTCAAAGCTACAGGACTTTCAATAAAGACCAGATATAATGCATGTTCATCTCAAGGAAGCAAAAGACTGAAGTTGTGCCCCCATTCAACACCATTTGAGTGTCTTAAGATTATTCAAGCTTAATTAGCTCTAAATGGACTTGTCACAGTCCCCTGTTCTTCTCCCACCTTGGGTTTCCCATAACTGTGTGAACCTTGAGGTCAGGTTTGATGGGTCTTTGAGCAACCTAGCCTCAGGAAAGGTTTCCCTGCACTGGAAGAGGGCTGGAATGAGATGATCTTCCAAACCAAACCCTGCTATCAGCATTCTATCTTTCTATGATTTTGCTAAGTCCTGTTGCCTTTGGACACAGTCAGTGGCCCACTGATAAAACTGAAGTGATTTGGAAATAGGGATCAATAGCCCAAGGCTGGGGCCCATCACAAATTCTGTGAATTGAGAGTGGTAGGTGCTGGAAGTGAACATATCACAGCCACAGCTGAAATTTTTCCACACATTTATGAGCATTTGCAAGGCAGTTTTGTGGAATAAACAAGTGAAATAGCAGCATGGAGTGCTATTTCTAGAGAATTTATCAATTGGAGAAGGACCAAAACCTGCAGAGAAGTTGGTTTGTGATAAGATAACCACTTCAAGGCTGGTGAGTCCTCCCCTGCCAGTGTGCTGCCATTCAATTAATAAAGGTGCTCTCCTAGAGATTAACTGTCTTGATCTGTACATCCATCCAGCAAAGAGATGGTCTTGGTAGTGTTCACCTGATGGGTGGCCCAAGATAAATGTGCTCTCTGTGTTATTTTAACAGTCCCTCTTCATGAGTCAGTGCCCTGGCATCTGCTCCCAAACTGTTCCCATCCTGTTCAGAAAACTGACCTGCATATAGATTGGTCTTAATGATCAAATGTTTAAAAATTCATTGCACAAGAACAGCTGAAAGCAGTTGATTGGTTTGAACTTTATTGTATGCACCTCGATTCCCAGATCTGCAGTAAAGGGGAAGGTCAGCTGGTAAACATTTGAGCATTTAAAAATAAAAAGGGATGGATTTCCCGCTACTCGGGCCTTTTATGTTCAACCTCAGTACAGACCTGGATGTACTGAGGTATTTCTCATGTGTATGATTTAAATCCACCTGGACACTGTGGGCCACATCTTCCCTCAGCTGGTGTAAATCAGCATAGTCCCTTTGAAGTTAATGAAGAAAAGTCAACTTTGCACCAGCTGAGGATCTGGCCCAGTGTTACTGTAACTTATTATTTCAAGAATCCACAGATATTCCTGAGAAATAGCAGAGTATTTAGAAAGACAAAGTTCCTGACCTGATTATTCTAAAAGCACAGTCTTTCAAGACATTAATTGCCCCAAATTCCCTGTGACAAGCAGAGCTGGAAATCTCAGTATGGGGTCAAACTTAAAGTTACACATAAGGGCTCAGAGGGAATAACATACCAATGGAAATCAAAATGAATGTTAATATGCTCCCCTCCTCTTGATGGTGGTTCTTTATTTTATTTTAGACATAATCTTCAAATATATTTTAATTTTTATTCTGATTCTAATATTGAAAAATCAAAACAGTTTTTATTCAGTGTCATTAAATGGTGGCAGAGTGCAAAAAAGTAACAAGTACTATCTTTTTTTTATCAAAGTACTTGCCATGTTTGAGAACTAGAGTAAGAGCAAACGCTCCATAAATCAGATTTTTAGGTAGATTGCATATGAAAATTTTGTGTGGGTACACAATCAAAGAGCCAATCCCAGGAACATTAGGAGGGCAGCAACAGTGATGGAAAGAGAATTTGCCTTTTGGGAACCTGTTTGTTTTTCCTTGATTTGCCTTCACCGTAGGTGGGAGAGACCCAGCATTACCTGACCAGAGGAGGTGGCTGTGTGATAGCAAATTGCTCAGTGCTGCTGTGAATCAGTAAATAAATACAATGTGTTCTCTGAAGACATCTGCAGTTTGTCAGGATAATTGGTCCAGGAGCATTAGGTGATGCCCATTACTCCGTCTTTGATCCCGCTGCCCTGGTGTGCATTTTTCTCTCAAGTCATGGGAACAAGCCTTAATCACAGGCACACCTTAGGACACCATAGTCATGGCACCACATCCATGGGGACAGAGGCATCTGCCCCACAAGGGGTAATTCCCACCGTGCTCTCCTGCTTTGGGCGTGGGGACCATGCACCAGGTGTAACAGCATCTCCTCATGCACATGCAGGGCAATGTATGGCATCAGTCCATGGAGACCTCCTCAGTCCCATTTCAGACCCTCCTCAGTCCCATTTCAGACCCTCCTCAGTCCCATCTTCCAGCAGGATTTCACCAACAGCAGACACAGGATTTTCACTAACCCCACTCCCAAGCAATGCTCAGGACAAAATTTCTTAACTTTTTGTCTGCAAAGTCCAGGTCAGTTCTTACCAGCTTGAGCTCTAGTATTTATTATTCCTGTCTTCCAACAAATACGTAAAATTCACTTTAGTCTAAATCATTCAAGCATGGCAACTCTAATAATGATGTTTTAATAGCGTCTACAGTGCTAAAGTTTGTTGAAATCTGATATCTGAGGCTAGCTAATATAAGTTGTATCATCCCCTTTTTAATAAAACTGTTACTCTAATAGGGAACTCAGTTGTACTTTACTGATAAAGACTAATGATTTTAAGCATGACTTTTTCCTCCTGTATTTGTGATTTTCATTTCAACCAAGATTACTCTGTTGTTTCAGCACACAAGCAGTAATGTTCTGCCATCTAAGTACATTTTGTTCACCTCAGAGAATTTAGGTAACTAATTATCCAGAACTACTGAGGCGGTTACTGTTTGCTTCCTGTTCTATTGCATAGCAATATAAGTTTTCTGTAATGGAACAAAAATAATCCAAATTCTTTGCTCTGTATACCAAGAGCTCCCTTTTAAAATGCCTGGTTCTGTTGCCTGCAAATTTTTTTGTAATGAGGACTCTGGATCAGCTTAACAAGGTTAACATTGTTTTGGGGGTTGCAGATGTGGACTTTACATAGTTTTTAATGAAATCAAGCCCAAAAGAGGCTCAATAAACAAATGACAATGTTTGGAAAAGAGAGGAACTCATTTCCTTTGATAGGGTGCAGGGAATTTAACCAATCTGTGTTTATAATTACTGTCTGGTTTAGTTAGTGCGAAAGAATCTACTTGTTACCAATTTATAAATAAACAAACTAGACCTGCTTTTTCCCATTCTGCAGCAGTCTTCTTAGAGTTTATTTTCTTTTTATTTGACTACAGAGCACTTACTGTACGTTTAATACTCAAATTGTTTGGGATTTTTTTTTTTTTGGGGGGGGTCTCCTTCAACTATATACCACTACTTCTGAAATTTTGGACTGCTTTGCAAAATTTGCACCTTGTCATTATAATTTCTATGAAATATTTTTACTGTATCAAAACTATCATTGTTAGTTAAATATAGTCAGGGGGTGGAGGGGTGGGAGGGGAGAAATCTGTTGTCCACATTTTGATCCTTGGTAATTTACCAAAGATATCGTTTTGCTTGGCAGTCTTCTGTATGGGCTAAGTTGCTACTGCTTAGTTAATTGTAAACCAAAATCAAATTAACAGTCTTTGAAGGTTTTGGCTGCTACAAATGTGGAATTTTAAGCAAATTAAAAATCCAACATTTGGACTGCCTAAAATGACACAATTTGCTGTTGTGGAAATTAGAGTCTAAATTTTCAGTTACACAGAGTTGCAGACACTTTAATAGATCTAATTTTTGTATAGCTCTTTGAATCTGTATTCATGACTCATTATTCCATTTTCTTTTTAATTCTTTCCGTGATATATGCAGATTTCATTTTAAAATCTTTTTTATTTATTTGGAAATGAAGGTTTAGTTCAACTTTGCATCAGCCATAATTAGCCTTAAGATATTTTTTTTTCATTTATACGGAAGTAAGTAATTAAAATTGTAATTTCTTGCTCTCTACCAGCAGTCACAGAGGTACAGCATTATTTAGCAAGTGACTGGTTTTGTTCCCCTGCATAAGTCTATGTTTTTATGATTTTGTGAGTTCTTTGTAGTCACAACCAGGTTTTTGTAACTGGGATGTGAGTTTACCTTTGTTTTGGAAATTGCATAAATCTATCATGAAATTCTGAAAAATCAATAAACTAATTTTATCGTTGGAGATATGTAAAGCAGTAAGCACTTTCCAGATGTGGCTGGGGATAGAAGCAAAGAAAACTGCTCTGTTCTAGGAGAGGAAAAACTGTTGACATTTCTTTGAAGTATAATCTCTTTTGTTTATTTGGGTTTTAATAGCTTCCAGCAGTTAGCTGCATATTTTTAAACTGATGTTGCTTGCATACTTATTTTCTAAGGTTTGTGAGTGGCATTCATTGACTGCCATATGTTTAAAGGCTAACCTGGATGTTGATGAATGAATGAGATTGATGAGGAGAAGGGAGTTTTAACTAAAGATGGACTCAAGCTAAAATTTTTGATCCACACATTACCTGAACTCTGAAGGTATTTGAAATTCAAACAGCCAAGGCTGGATTTCACAAAGGTTTATTTCATTTCTGACTTCATTGCTGCTTATTCAGGATTCTGGCTGCTTAGCAAGAATTAAAATACCTAGGTAGGAAGTCTAACACTTTCAGTCCAATGTTATAAATCACCATTTTTCTCCAAGCAGAAATTCTCCCTGACAAAAAATTACCTGGAAAGTGGCCAATTGTGTAGTGCCATGGGACTTTCATGCCACTGTGCTTTCCTAAAGGTGTCTTATCAAACACATGTCCTTGGCCTTCCCTCTACCCTGGACTAGGGAGCATTTCCAATTGGAATCTGGATGCTGCTCATTGATTCATTCATGACTTTAACTAGGATCTTAAAATAATGTTCTCACTTCCCTGTGCCCAAATTACTAGAATATTATAGAAGAAGTGCTTTGTTGATAGATCATTGGAGAGTAGGATTTGTGAATTAAACATTTCTCTGACATCTTGTGCTTTGGTGGAGCATAAGGCTCTTTTGGCTAATACTCTATCTAATATTTTAGATATTTAACTCCACATGTTTTTGGTGTGAAATAGGTGCCTATGTATTTTCTGGAAGGATAGACCTTGCAGTCCAGCACCCACCTGGGTGAATGGGAACCTTCCTACCCTGGATGAGGCCCATTGTCTCCACCTCCTTTAGCCCATCTGCAAAATGGGAGCAGAAATACTTATCTAAATCCATAATGAGATTTCAAACTATTGGTCTGGAAAGTGCTACAGAAGTGTGAAACCCTAATGAAGAGGAGAGCAATTATTCCAAATGTATCAATTTGCAGTGTAAGACTTTTTAAAGAAGTCATTATGATTTCTTAGTATAAATGTACCTATTCAGAAGAATGGCTTTACAAATCATTTATTACTGTAATAACAGCTATTTTGAGCTGAGATATCAGGGTGCAATCCAAAGCCCATTAAAGTCAGTGGAAAGATTCCTACAGATGCTAGTGCATTTTATGTCTGTCTTTAAGCACATGCTAAATATTAAAGTCAAGGAGACTTAAGTGTCTACCAGAAGTTAAGTATTGAAACAGGCTCTAGTCCTTTGTCTCATCCTGGGCAGAAATGCTTCTTGAATAAGGCTTCTTAAGGAAAAGTAAATCAACCATCCTAAAATTTTCACTTCTTGAGCGTGAAGCTCTGGTGCACAAGGTAAATACTCTCCCTGCTGGGAGAACAAGTGTGGAGCTGGCATTGTACCTTGTAACTTATTGGTCCAGCAAAAATGTGCAGCATATTAAATATTAAATGGGTTATTAAAAAATATTCATGTGACGAGCAAATTTAACACACAAATCATTAGAGCTGGTCTAAGTGGCTGAAAAGGGGTTGACATTGAAAAATGAAAACTATTTTGGAAAGTAAGTGGAAACTTAAAAAAACTCAAAACACAACTATATATGAGCTCGTGACATTTCCTAATGATTTATGTAACATACTGTATGAGAATACAATTTAATTTGACTTCAGATGCACTGTTGGCTGTTGCCAAACTCCAGCACACAGTAAGCACTTCAGATTTGAGAGCAGCTTATATTTTTTCCTATAAAAATAAATCAGATTGAAACAAACTTCTCATTCAATCTCAATTTTTTAATTATTTAGAAGGATGTGATTGGCTATGAAATGTTTTGTGTAGAAAGAGTGTCTTTATATAATTTCAGTGCTGCATTTCAAGAAAGTTTGTAATTGTCCTGTGTACTTTAAAAGTACAAACAATAATTATGTCTGGTTTGATACATTTTAATGGTCTTGGAGTTCTACAAATTATTGGTCAGGAAGCTTTGCAAATTAACTTTCATTTGGTTTCTGGGTTGAAATTCATCACTAAACAATGCTCCTTACATATTAGTAATAAAATTATTCCAAACGATGCTACTTGAACAGTTGCTCTAGCTACATATTAAGATTTGCTCTGTTTTTCATGTGTTTTCCATCAAGGAAGTCTGTGGTTACCTTCCTGATTCTGCTGGACTGGAAAAACATAGCTAATATGGTGTGATCTGGAGAAAGCTTTGATGCAGGGGCTTTACAAATAAACCTCCAGATGCCATATGGTTTACATTCATCTCTCAATTTATTTCCTATAAATGTCTATTGAATATTCCATTGAACCAACACATGTGAAACTAGAGCTGGAAAAGAGAGTGAGGTATAGAATGCTTTGTGGCAGCATGTGATTATCATATTTCTTTTCCAATATTGCTACCAGCCTTAAACGCACGGTAAATTAGTCAAATGCCAAAGTTCTCAGAGTTGGGGTGGAAAATAAAGAAACAATATTTTAAACCCTACAAAAACAAACACTCCTCTCTCGCATGTTGTAATGTATCTCTCTCACTAGAGCTGGTTCTCCTCTGCAGTAAAGCTGACTTGTGTGTTTGGTTTCTGCCACTAGAAAATGAAAGTCCAGGGGAACTCTAGGGGAAAGAAAATGCTGTTAAAACTTTGCAAAGGGAAAAGAAATTAAGGATAAGAAGGTTAGATGTATATTTGGGCTTCATTTACTAATACTGTGTATCAGAGCTATCCACCTTTCTTAGTTTCTCTTCTTTCTGAAGTCCGACACCATAACTTACACACATGAGAGTAGCACATCTCAGTCCATGGGCCTTTCTTAGGGCTGTATTTACTCAAAAAGAACTCCACTTCTCCAAAAGTTCCTCATGGTAGAGGTTCCATCCCCAAAAGGAACTCTCCATGTACCCTTTGGAGCTTCTCTCATCTCTGTGGCCTCCATGCACCAGTCCCCCAGCCCCTGCTCCGGGCACTTGGCTATTGGAAGTTATGTCTGAAAATTAGGAGAAAGACCCCATTTGAGTACAGATGAGGAAAAAAGCTCCTGTTGAGATGGACTAATTTGTTTTACAGAGCTAAACTTTTCCATAACCCAGCTTTAACGAACTTACCAGCTCGGACTTTAAGTTTATGTTGATCAAAGGAACATATTTCTGTGCAGTTTATGGAAGAGCTTCCCTCTCCCTCCAAGACATGTTGGTTTGCATTTATCCATGCTTCTGTCTGAGACAGAATGCAAATTTCTCACCTACCCAGACTGTCTACATAAGGCTGAAAACCCACTTAAGACCTGCTTATGCTTTACCAAGCTTATTAGCTCAAATACCATAGGCAGGAAATCTTTCCCCTTAACTCATTTCAACTAAGAATTTATCTGGAGGAGCCAGTACTGCATCTAGTCTGTGCTGGTCTTCTATCTGTAATTTTATTTTAGCCAAGAAACCTTGATTAAGTGAATCTTCAGATCACTGACCAACTTATTAGAAAATTACTGTTATTCATCTGTCTTTATGATACCAGATTGAAAAGCTCCAGTCAGCAGCAGAAAGTCCTATTCATTGCAGCAGAAAAACAGGCTTCGTTCTAATGTGAGTTCCATAAATAGCAAAAACAGTTAGGAAAGCAACCAAATCCACAGATGAAAAATAAGGTAACTAAATTTTTTACTCCATGCATCATCCTCTTATGTTCCACTGAGACTAAGGCTGGGAAATCCTATATTTAACATACTAAACTTTGATGTCTTCTACAGGGATACTACTCAGGTATGTTTGATTGAAGAGATGAATGTAAAAAAATCTCTTTGTTTATCCTCAGCCATCAAAGACGTTAGAGACACTTTTCATGTATTTTCCATATTATTATTTTTATTATTATTATTATTGCAAGGCAGAAACTGCCAGACACTACTGGGCAGAAATCTTTAGAGTTTCCTTTGAGAAGTAAGGTATTGGATTATTAAAATTAAAAAGGCCAGAAAATTAGACTCCTACATAGTTGCAATGGCCATGCACAGGTTCTGACAGGAGTATTGAATTGCTAAGAAATTTGTCAAAACAACTTGCATGTAAGAGAAAAACAAACTGTTGGCAAGCAAATTATATTATATACCAGTGTGGAAATATCAGTCCCTTCCTATTCAACTCCAAGAGCAATAAAAAAAGGACTTTTTACTGTTCCCATGTACAGTAAATGTAATAATTTTCATTTTTGTGAAGTGTTATCATTCCAACTAAATTTCCTCAGTGACTCACCAGTTTCTTTTCTTGGCAGTTTGTTACTACCCTGTCCTCTTGGATAAAAAAAAAAATAAAATAAAGCTTTCAGTATAGGATAGGCTGGAGATTTTTCAATGCAGCAAGTGAGAAACAAAAAAAATTAACTTATGTTTACATGTCCCGTAAGTTTTTGGAGGAATGAAGTAGGGCTGTGAAGTGGTGAGCCCTCTTCATCCCACCTACCAGCTTTCCCTGTTCCCCTCAAGATCTCATCTTGGACAGCCTTTCCTTCCATTTTTTCCTTTAGTTGTTAAAGCACTGAATAGCTCCCAAATACACCAACAGCATGACGTGCTATATTTTCTAAATACTCTCTTACCAAGTACCAAGGGACTCCTGGAAAAAGCACATCAAAACCCACAGATCCAAAACCAAGTTTTGTCTTCCTTTGGCTTCCTATCTCCCAGCCTCATGATTCCACAGGGCCTCTTGACTAGCATATTTAATTCAACTCCAAAATGTTCCTTGCCTGTTCCCTACCTTTCCAGCTCCAGATGTCTGTGTAGCAAACCTGTTTAAAAATTCTGCTTCTGTTTGTCCTCACTTCTATTTTCTTCCTAAAGCAAATTCCTGCTGCAGTTCCTATGCACTGAGCAGCTGGGAATGAGAAACCATCCCAAAAGTTTGGATGGAGCCTTAGAGTTTGTGCTGGTGTCCCCAGGTGAGTGAGGAGGGTGACAAGTGATGATGCCATGGCTTTGCTTCACCCCAATGGAGACACCTTGCACTGACAAGGGGGTTGTGCCCAGTTCTGGTGCATCTCATGAAGTCCTCTTCAGGCCTGAGGGCATAATCAAGCAAGTGGTTTAGAACATTATAAATGAAGTCTACAATTTCCACAAAAAGCCCGTGTTTGTGCCCAAAGCAGTGCAGTTAAGGGGTTTTTTGCACTCAGGCAGTATTGGACAGGATGAGATCAGAAGACAGCTGAAGTAGCATGATAGAAAGGCTGTGGATGTGGAACAACAACCACACAGATGATGCTGCTAAAATCAAGCCTTTCTCATCAAACTAAGCTTGAACAAATCTGACTTGTGCAGAGCCCCGAGGTCATGCTGGCCTTCAGCATGGGTGATCTTTACCTCTCCCAGGATCAACACTGCTGCTCTTCTTGGGCAGGAGTCTCTCTCCATCACTGTGAGGTTTCCAGGGCAGAAGTGCTGTGGCATTTCCTGAGCTGTCACTTGGTTTCAGTGGTGCTGCAGCTGTTGCTGTACCTCTTGTTTTCTACCTCCTAGGGCTCAGTCATGTGTCTGCTGCTCAGAAATAATTACATAGGTTATAAATGCTTTCTTACATTCTTCCACAATGCTCAGCCAAGTCCTCATATCCAGCTGGTATAATAAAGCAATTCTAGGTATTTTCTTGTTCACGTTCAAGGTTTTCAGACACATTCTTCTACGATGGCTCTGCTGCTGTCTCTGTTCTAGATGGAGTCTGCCAAAGATCTCTTCCCAGAATGATCTTATTCACCAGAAGCAGCAGGGAACAAACTCTCCAGCCTGCTAGGAACTGGGCACTCACATGGAGAGTTTCCTTAGTCAGTGTCAAGGAAAAGCATCCCATGGCCATTCCCCGCAGTACCCATTAGACACGGTTATGGGAAGAGCCTATTTGGTTGCTTCAGCCCTTAGGAATGGGAAGAGTGAGCACAGAGATGTCTCCTGCCGCTGAGAGCCATGGAGAAAGGTGGCACTGTGCCCAAGGCAGAGATCTGGGGAGAGAAAGGAGCAGTCTCTCTCTTGACACTAGGCAGATGGGGTGGAAGAAACAGAATTTTTTTGCTAAGCTTGCAAAACAGGGAATTCAGCCAGGATTTACTCTCCTACCTGCCTCTTCCATCACTTAGCCCGACATTTTAATCTCTAAGATCCCAACTAGATGTTGCTTAAGAGTAGAAGCACTGAAATTCAGACTGCATTTAAGCCTCTCAATGTTTAGCATATCCTGAAGTTGTCCGATTTCACAGTTTATCAGTCCAGGGTCCACCTTCTGCAGATACTGGTCTCAACAAGTCACAATTTTTCTGCTCCTCTGGCCTGGGAGCCAGCTATGAAATCTCAGACAATGGCAGATGAAACAAGTAAAAGGAAAGGATGTGATGGTCATAGCCATGTCCACCAAAACTCTTGTTTTCAGCTTTAATTCAATACACAGCTGATGCTATATCTTCTGGGCTTCTGGGATTACAGAGGGATTTTTTACTTTTGTGAAGCTCAAGCTGGAGTTAATTGACTATCACAACCTGGTTTTCTGTCTACTCTGCTGTTCAAATCTTCCTTGCCTTCTATGGTTCCAGGCTTTAGCAAATAACTAGTCCATGAAAAATTGGTCACTGCGGGAGAAGGGAGGAAGCCTGCACACTTTGAAGCAATATTTATGCTGAAAGGTGGGACGTGCTCAGAGAGTATGTGAATTCATCTGTACAGGATGATTCATGCTCAGGACATGGTTCTAGCCACTAATAGGGAAAATACCAGAACTTTAACTATATCTAGTACCAGTTTTGGGATAGGAAGGTAGGGAGTGGAAGGAATTAATGTCTGTCTTCTTCTCCCATCTTGAAAGAAAGGGCCTGAATGTTTTCCTTCAAGGCTGTGGTTCCTGAGTAGAGCTCATCCTGTAGTCCAAATTGAATTGTCTGTCTTTCTGAAAACAGTGGGATTTAGATGACAGTTCCTATCAATTGCCCAATTTTTGGCATCTCTTGAGCTCTATCCTGATGGATTTAAGAACCACAAACGTAGCCTCAGTGTTGTAGGTTCTGCTCTGTGGCAAAGCACCCATGTCTGTGCAATAGTAGGCACCTAAATACCCTTTATAGGGAGATTTGGGTAGGTGCCAGTAAATCCTGCTAAGAAAGCTGATAACAAAAAGCTCTTCACAGGTACAACACAGCCTCCTCTTCCTCCTGCAGGCATTTCCAGAGACCAGTACAGGCAAGAGGCAGAGCCAAAGTTTCACTTGGTGTTCACACCAGGTCAAACTGAACCACTGTGATGGACTCACTCGTGGGGGATTTGTAAAAGCGCTAAGTTTTCTGTATTTGCATTTTCATTTCATACTAATTGAAGGGAAGGGATAATACTTGGTCAGCAGAAACAGGAGTTGTCTCCCTGAACACAGCCAGACAGATCTGATGAGGAGGACACAATATATTTATACAGACCTTTTTCAAAGGGGAACCACACTTTAAATATTGATTTTCACTGGCATGCAAAATGCTGATATCTACAGTCAATTATGTCACCGCTTTATTATTTTATTTTTTAAATAGATTTTCTACATGACAGGGTAGATCCTTAGTTCTCAGCCAAAAGAACCATCTCAGTAACATGCAATGAACTGTGGGTTTGACTGAAATCCAGCTGGAGCATAAATTTCAAATCCAATTAATTGTAAGCAATATCTTTAAGGCATTTGAAGAACTGTATCTTGCTTAAAATTTTCTAGTCTGTAATACATATATGTTATATACAATAGTGCATATTTATATATACACACGGGAGACATAGAAATATGTATATATACACCAGTTACAGTACTATATACAACATTTTTGAACTTGAATGAAAACTTTTGTGAGTTTTAGGAAAGTGTATTAGACTGTGCCTGCTCACATGATAAACACATGATATGGCAGTTATATAGTTCAAGTGTTCTGTACTCCCAGTATTCATCTAATATTTTATAATAACTAGCATAAACCATCCTGTTATAGGGTTGGATTCAAATGTTCAAATTGGGATAAGTCAGGGCTACCCATGTCCATTCACTTTGAGCTGCTGGTAGTTGTCTCACGCAGTTTTGAATTCTACAGTATCAAAGGCAAGACCTGCAGCGACAAAAAATTAACTGTTTTTTCTTTTGCTAAACTAACCCCACACCCTTGTTGGCCCATGAGGCAAACACTGCACACAAATATTACTCCAGAAATTCTTGCCTCTCTTACAGTCAGGCACAGGGACTCCACTGCCATGGTGAGGAACCAAAGTCTCACAGCTATACAAAATGCTTCTAAACCCTCAGATTTAGGGCATCACTGTGGCCGCCACTGAGGCTGGCAATGGCAGTACTACCTTGCTGTGCCTTTAATTTCCCATCCATCAGTCTGGGTTTCCAGTGCAATTTAGTTGCCTTTGTACCGAGATAAGCAATTTGTTTTATCTTTGCAAGAATGGTTGTCTTGGACTTCCCTAGTAGTCATCCCAAGGGTGATGACACATTCATATGACATCTGAAACAATGTATGCAAGATTACCTGACCACAATTTATCGGGGAGGTGGATGAAAAATGCTTTCATTTAACTGATTAACATTTAATTAACATTGTTAATTAACATTGATTTTAACTTTTTCAGCTGAAGTGTAACACTTAACACTGACCTTAACTTTTAAAATCAAGGCTAGGTGCTAAGAAAGCTTGGAGAAAACCATGATTGATATTATGCATTATAATCTAGCTGTATGAGATCTGTGTTGAAGTTATGGAGTAATGTGCATTGTACCATATAAAAGTCTAATGATAGTTAATGTTAGTTAATTAAGATGAACACTGAATGGTATTACCCTGTCTCATATGGGTATTAACATCGTATTAGAGTCTAACAAAATATTATTTTAGTTAAAACCACATATACTGACTCAGTCTAGGTTCTCTCTGAAGTGAATTCTGAATCCGATTAAACCGCCTCTTTCAAAACCATATGATGCTTCTGGATCTCAACACAGCAAATAGGAAAACAGGAATATAGTCTAATACAAGCAAATGGGTCTTCTTTATTGAGTAAAGATAAAGAGAAAACTTTTTACTTATGTTAAGGAACTCTAGGACCATGGAGCAGAGAATTGCATTGCAGAAAAATGCATTGCAGAAAAATGCATTAGATTATTCTGCTCATATGCTCAGCATGCTCCATTTTCAACTGATAAGGTTTTTCTTCTGCCTTTTCACATCCTCCCATCCTGAACTCCTTCTAATGAGCCGTTAATCCAGAATGACATTTCCACCAAGACATAGAAAAGACCAGCACTGCTCCAGATCCCAGCACAGTCTGTGCACCTTCCCTGATCACAGAGCAATCAGCCTGCTCCTGCCTTGCCCCCCAGCCACAACAGGGATGAACTGAGCATTCAGCTTCTTATAATCTTGGGTGCATTAAGCTACAAGAGGTTACAGCCCCCCAAAGTGGGGTGAAACCACTGATATACATTATATACTACTGAGGCAGATCAAAAAAGGCCTCTGATCTCTGTCCATTCCTGTGTTAGAGACATCCCTGTGTGCACAAACAAGGCACACAGGTGTGTGTGGAATTTCTCCTTTCCTTGCACTCATGAATGTAGTGCAGGGCATCAATTAGAGGTTCACGGTCTCAGGGAAAAAGCAGTATCTAAAGAGAAGAAATATGCAGAAATGCAAGAGTGCATATATCCTTTAAGCACATGAATATACATGTGATATTAAATGTGAGAAGGATTTAAAGAGACCGTATTGTACCTTTAATTAGCAGGTGGCGCTTCTTAGCATTGTAAAAGAGATGAGCCCTGTTAAGTGATCTGCAGACGAGCATAATGACTTTAGTGCTCAGGTTATGAAGGGCATTTCTATAAAGAGAGGAGTAGTATTAAACAGCCAAACTCTTCATACAGTCATATTTATTCTCCATAGTCTTATCAGCAGAGCCAGGTGGTCACAGGTTGGTTGGTGCAGCTGTGGAAGTAAAGCAAGGACCAAATTTCCCAAGAAATTCATACTGCAAGAGCCTGTGGAAAGAGAGGTGTAAGAGGAGGCAGGTGTGAGAGTGACAGCAAAATTCTGGCTGGATCAAAAGGCAAAAGCAAAGAACAGCTTCATCAGGTCAGATTGTATTTGGAAAGGAAGGGGAGGTCCATGGATGACAGGCAAAATTTCTTTCTGTTTTCCTTCTGAGCCAGTCTCTATGTCTGATGATTTTTCTTCAGTGTCCTTCACTTTTGTGGCTATTTCTGGATTCTCTTTGACTCCAGACTGTTTAGGGTATGTTGCTGAAATATGTTTGGACAAAAATGAAATTGCCATTACAGTTCAAGCATATTCTTAACTCCAAGATGAACAGGTTCTTTCTCCTGTGTAGTAAGTGGCAGAGAAAACTACCCATTCACAAAATTGAGTAAACCAGAATTATGTCTTGGCAGAAAGGTGGCACCTCCAGCATCCTAAAATATTTCTGCCACACAATGCCATCTACATTTCTCTCACCATGACCATGTGGTGAAGACCACAAGAAGCCTTCTAAGGCTTTTTTATGGATGTAATACAGAATTTCAGAAACAGAAGTTGCATCAATTTTGAACGTGTTTGTGTCAAAAGAAGCTTCACAATGAGAAAAGGCAACTGATTCTTGAATGCACGAACATTACAGCAATGTCCATATGAGGTCCTGTCAGCTCTTCTCTCCTCAGACTGTCCTTTGGTGTGGTTTTTGAATGGCACTGCACAGGACCCAGGTGCTGTGCACAGAAGATAATATTCTGAGGGTAGCATCTGACCCCTCTGTGAGCTCCAAAGGCAATTGTGTTGGTAACTTTGCATTTGCCTGTGGGGCTCTCTCATAATTAGGCTATTCATGAGCTATGGGGGTTGCTTTCTACTTGTGAATGTTTTTTTTTCCTTTGACTTATCTTTGATTCCTAGGAATTTATGCACTTTTATTCACTTCAGGATCCAGTAATGTACAAATCTGTTTTTAAGATCTGCTATATATGCATTTGCCCCATGGGATGCCTCCCTGGGCCCATATTTGTTTTTTGTGTGCAAATGGACACAGTGGCCTCACTGCTGCTCACACATCAGAAAGGATCACACTGAGGTGACTGATTATGAATCAAAATTAAAACCACCAATTGGCATTAAAGGTCACATCTTTATTAGAATTATTCCTCCAAATACAATTAGCTGCACGCCAATCTGTGGGGAGGAAGTTTCTGTGAGTCTGATCCAATCCTGACCCAACTTACACCAACAGTGTGCCATTATCTTGAATAGAGTTTCTTTGGCTGAGAAATGCAACTCATCTTCCACAGCCTCACTTCTCCCAAGGGCAGCACAAACAAAAGAAAGAAGATATTAAGACTCCTGTTCTTAAGGAAATTAGGTTTGTTTTCTTTTTCTTTCTTTTCTCCCTCTAGTCTATTTATAAGTGATTTCATTCCTTGCCCCATTGAAGGAAGTTCCATCAGTAGACTTGCTATGGATGGGCTGCATTTCCATGGCAGTCACTCAATAAAGTGACAGTGTGATGCACTGAAGAGAGCAGGGAGAAAAAAACCCAAATCAGTGGGATTAGTCTGATGAGTTCAAGAGGTGCCAACAAGTTAACAGTAAGGCTTAATCCCCAGGGGCTGCATGTAAACCATGGTAAATGAAATCCAAGATGCAAATATGCATAAGAATTTGAAAAACAACTCAGCATCAACTTTAAAAAGTGAAGGGAAAGATCAAGTAGAAAAAAAAATATGTAGGCCTTTCACTGAGGATGTGAAGCAGAAATCTCTGGTGAGCCCTTCACCCAGTGAAGGCTGAGAGTGCAGCACCAAGCTCTGCTTCACCTGCTCCAAAGTGACCAGCACTGGCTGCTCCCAGAGACAGTCTGAGGTTGCACAGACCCTTGAGCAGATTATTTATGTTGCAGAAACAGGTTTGTTGAAGTTTATGTACATAATAATCTTTATTGGACCAACAGATGTGGTTATCTAGGTTCTTCTTCAGGGCTGAAACGGAAGCAGCAAACCTGCACGTGTCCAAAAGCAGGTCAATGTTTTTAAAATATACCAATTGATCTAATAAAAGACATTACTTCTCCCAGCAAACCCTTCCTTGAGAACATTTATGGTAGCTCTTATATTCCTGTAACTGAGGGCTTTAAACTATTTTAAAAACATTACACTAGATAGCATCACATCTTCTTTATTTGGAAGTTAATTATTATTTTTTATCATCTTTAAAATGTGAGGAAACACAATTGAATGGACTCTTAACCAAGATAAAATAGGATGTCTGGAGGAAAAATCAGTCCTGGACCTTCTCCTTAGCCACAGCCCTATCATATGAAGGGGTAAGCCAAATGTCTCTCCAGAAGGGAGTTTTTCTTTGTGCCTCAGGAGTTAATAGCAGAATGAATGCATTCAGGGCCAAATGATGAATTTGAAACTTTGTTCTCAGACTGGTGAAGATGAAGTAGCACAAAAACTGCCTGTACAGAATGGAGTGAAAGTTTAAGGTGTTCCTGATGTATAATTGCACTTCATTCTTAGATGAGAATTATGATGTTAATTTTAGAGGTTTAAAAAAAGAAGGAAATTTTAATTATCATACTTAATGGACACATATTGTTCAGCGATCTGCAGCTTTTCTAGATGCTCTGTCATTTCTGACATCTGAAGACAAAATACACTGTCTCTCTCCCAGAGAGACACAGATACACAGGTAAACACAAAATGAGATACAGGTACCAGGCTGCAATCTCTTTGCATCTATTTATTGATGGAAGAAACAAAGGGAGGGAAAAGATTGGGTTTTTTCAGGATGCTTTGGAATGACTTTTCAAGTTGGTTCTCGAAAAAAATATTTGCAAGCCTATCATTTGTTAAGTGAGTCTGAGCAAGCAGCTTGGCTCTCAAACAGTTACTCCTTATTGTCTGCCTGAATTCATCTTTCTAACCACAGGGCTCTTAAGTAATGCAATTCCCAGAGCTAAATGCACATACTGAGTGTCTGCAGATCCTCATAATGAGTGTTGCTACCATGTGCAATACCATGTAAACACCTTTCTTCCTCCAGTTTCTAGAAAAATAAAAAAGAAGGAGATAAAGTTCCTATTGGTACATTTTAAATGCAAGGAATGTGTCAAAAGTCTCCCGAGAAGTCAGGTTTCCTTTATGCCACAGCAATGAAGAAGCAAAATGTGTTTTCTTTCTTTCACTTTGTCAGAATGCAGCGCTAAAGTCTGGGGGTCAGGACTGGTGTCAAATAAACAACTTTACTGTTTTGAATTTTTTAAAGGTTGAAGCTCCAGATAAAACAACTGCCGTTTGCACACAATATGCCCTGTGATCACATGACATGATTGATGATAAGTCAAAACAAATTTTGTTTATTCAGCTTTAAAGTGAATGTGGTGTTCAGATTTTTCTGCGGTTTTGAGTGTTATTAGACAAACAAGGTGCACATATGGGATGGAGTAAAGGTAGAGGCCTGTTCCACCAACACCGCGTTTCCTTTCGGCGCTGCTGCGTCATCCACGGAGCCACCCAGGCCTGGAGGCGCCTGGCCCTGCAGGGTGACCACAGTGCTCCCAAGGCCTTGCCTGTGGGTTTGGCTGCTCTGCTCTCCCAGCAAGGCTGTGCACTGGGGCAGGAGGTCTTCCAGGCCTCAGGGACCCAGTAGGTGCAGTAAACATCAGGGAAAAGGCAAAGTGTGGCTTCTCTTAGGGTGGTGCTCTGGCAGGCGCGGTGGTGTTGGAGCTGTGGTGAGTCGCCATGTGAAACGTCCCTTCACCCCACATCCCTTCACCCCACATCCCTTCACTCCACATCCCCTCAGCCCCATGGCCACTCCTCACTCCAAGAACTGTGCTGTCACGTTTCCCACAGACCATCCCTCCTCTCCTCCCAGCCTAGATGCTGCCCAGGCACCATTTTGGAGCTCTCCTTTAAACTGAAGTTCTCTTCCAGGAGCTCTTTTCCCACAGGGCTGTGTTTTGCCACCCTTCCTCATGCTGAGCCTCTTCCTCAGGGTAGGATATAAAATCATGGAAGTGAGCTAATTCAGCTCTTTATTGCCTCCCCTGAGGTGGGAGCCTGACCTCATGGCAATCAGTGGGACACCCCTATGTGATGAGATACCCCAAAGAGAGGCACAGCCTTGTCTTTCTCCTTGCTGGAATTTGTATTTGGGTCCTCATTTGTGTGCAAGAAGAGCAGGGAGGAGGCCACAGCACTTTGGATGGGAGGATTTTATTATGGTTTTACTGCTGGGCTAAAATAGCAGGTTGAAAGTATGAAGCGAAAAAACATCGAAGTGCACAGTTATTTCTCTGGTGTCTAAGAAGGCTGTGATATTTGTTTTCTTTAAAAAAATCAAACTTTCTTATGATTATGCTTGAAAATAGGAGTAAGCTAAACTTATATTTTTCAGAGAGGAAATCCAAGGAGTTATTTTTCCTATAGCAGTAGAGTTCAGCTGAAAGCAACAATTGTTTTCAATTTTTCTTACAGGAAATATCATACCAATTCATTGGGAAAATACAAATGAGGTCATTTTTTCGAGAGACTCAAAGATTCCCTGGAGAAATATCAGTAATTTCCTAACACCACTATCGTTTATCCTTGGCCTTTCTTAAACATATTTTTCAAGAATTCATAGCATAGCCCCTTCCACTGAAACTCCGTATGTTAGAATATGATATTTGTTACAAATATTACTGCATATACTTAGATTTTATTTTGAAGTTCTACATACAAAACTTATGTATTAGGGTACCAAAAATAACAAGCAACTGAATATTTAATATTTTTAAATTAAATGTTTATTTGCAAAGAGTTAATGATACTTAGAGGGGGAAAAAAAAAGTCGATGCCTAATTTCATCCTACTTAGTGTATTGTAATTATATGATTACCTATAGAAACTTCAGAGTATGGGTTTGCAAAGATCAAAGTTAGTGAAAAGTCAGCATGTAATTAGTTTCTTGCTTTGGAGCATTAGGTAGAATTACTGCAAAGAGGCAAAACTATCATTTTATAGAGACCCTTAGGAGATTTATAATGATGGTAGACAAATATATGCATACAATATCAGTTGGTGTGCTAAAATTTAATTTTAGTGAGGAAATGTGGTTGAAGGTGATCACAATACATGGGGATGTTCTTATTTTAATATTGGTGGATGTTATTATTAGAGAATCATATCAAAAGATATGTCACCAGGGAGAAAATATCATTTATAAATCACTAATGAGTAGCAAACAGTGTTTAGCTTGGAGGTACAAGACATCTTTTCACAATGTGCATTTATGATCAAACACAAAAGATCAACTGGGGGAGAAAAAATGAACAGTAGATCTATATTTTATCTTTCAGTTCTTGGCAACATTTTTGATGGTTAAATGGGGTTACACAATGGATGCACTGAATCACAACCTCTCTATAAAGGCAGAAATAGCCCTTCCTACGTGCAACAAAGAGCTCACATTTTGGCCCCCAAATGTTGTTTTCTTTAAGAAAAATTCTTAATAGATAACACCCCAATTTTAAGATGGTGTGCACTCCATATTTCAAGGTATTCAAGTCCCTTGTACCCTTCTATATCACAAGCAGGGACAAAAAATGTTACACTGGGTCCACCTGTGCATATGTGGAAGTTTAGAGGGATTTTGTGAGAATTTCAGTGGGTTTGTAATTGACCCTATTACATGAGAGAAGGTATTTCCTAGACAGAGCCCTCACAAGATCATCCAACACATCAGAACTTCTTTCCCCACCACATGACCTCAATATGATTTTAGCATGGCATTAGAGGACCTTGTGGCTAAACATTTAAGATCTAATGGAATTAATGAAGAGAGAGGTAAACCAAAAATGTGTAGGTGAGAGACTGTCATGAGACACATTCAAAAAAGGAAAAGAAAACAGAGAAGCTGAGATGGGAGTCAGGAGAAATATGCATGGAAAGGAAGGAAGAATTTGAGAGCAGATATGGAGTAAGTGTTTCAAAAAACAGAGAATAGAAAATGATGGCCAGCAGTGGCAGGGCAGCATTTAAAGGTGGCATTTTATCTTTTTGGAAAAACTTACTCATTACATTTCCTTAGGAAAAAAAAAGAGGAAAGATAACTTTTGCTGGTTACAAAAATATAATACTGATGAACTAGAGCAAAGAGCTGAGCCATTATCCTAAATTAATGTAGACCCAGAGGTCTGAGGGAAGATGGACTTATGTAAATAATTCAGATATTCATTTTGGTGCCTATAACTGTGAACAATTATTTCAGTATTCTTGCTGTATTTGTCCAATATGTATGCACAGTACAATATGAGATTCATCATAAAGTATATAGAACATAAAAAGTTTATTTGTGGATAAAGCAGTGATTTTTACTGTTTTATTTCATGTATATTAATTTGATCTAAATGTCTTGCTCTTTATTCTTTCTCCTTTATTAACGTCTCTTTTCATGCTGGAATAAATTATCGCTTGCTGCACTCATATAATAAAATAAGTAAATAGATATCAAGGGTTCCAAAATTAAATTCCCCTTCAGAGTAGATCAAAAAATGAAATATTTCACGTTTGCCTTGTCTTGCAAAACAAAACACAAATTTTGCATCTGCCCCTTTTGGGTTTTTTCTAAATGGCCCTCAACTGGGTCTGGAAAATATCCTTCATGAGCCATTTTCCCAGTCACCCTATTTCTAATGTCTGTAGGACAAAGCAGGACAGGGAGGACACTGAGCCAGGATCCAGCCCCAGCATGGAACAAAAGGATGCACACCCACCCACACATGGATCAGGCTGCAGCACCATGAGGTTGCTGTCACAGCCAGCAAGGTTCTTAAACTAAGATTAACCTTGAAGCTCAAATGAGATAAAAACAAATAGAAATTTCTCCACAGGAATAAGAGCTTATTATAAAGGAAAGTATTTCATAACTTGCATAACTTTAATTAAGAAAAAAAGCTGGCAGGATATATTCTATCTCAGCAGCCATATGCTTAAATGTGTGCTCAGTGAGGTGCACAGAATGTGTTCACGTCTCATTATTAACTAAGTAGATCTGTGTGTGCAACTTCCTAGAAGTGCTGACAATATCACTCATGCATTTGCATGATGCTCATCCTTTTGCCCATTATGGAGCATCATGTCTGCACCATACTGAGAGGGCTAAGCTGTGCTGGTGTAAACTGAAGCAGATCCTGTGGCAGACCCAAGCTGTTGCAATGGGGTTTCTGCGACAAAATAATTGATCTGGAAGGGGTAAATGAGTGGCTGAAGTGAAAGTTGAGAGTTCCTTTAGATGAGGAGGCATCTGGGTGGCCTTCTTCCAGTAAATGAAGCAGGCATGAGTTTATGATAACAATCCATTGCTTTCAGAAAAAGTCAGGTCACTTTTCCAAAGGGCACTGGGGTTTTGAGAGGCTGAGGACTGTCCAGGATCCCAGGTTCCCTTTGGAGCTGCAGCTGGGTCAAATGTTGTGAGCTGAGTCTGCAGGAGATGTTCTAGAGGATGCTATTGGTGAGAAGCGTGCCATGGTTTCTTACTGAGGAAATCTGCCTAGGCTTCCTCAGTGGTATCATCATCCTCTGGTTGAACACTGAGACTGACAAAGGTACAAGAAAGTTGTATCTATTACTGAAATTACTCAGCATGCCAGGACCATCTGCTGGAGTCATAGTCCTTGGTCACTGAAGCAACGAGGAAATACCCAATTTTGAGTGAAGCTGCCTGTTTGTGCATCTTGGCATAGAGTAGAAAGGAAAACTGGTTTAGGATTGACTCAGTTTGGATTAATTGGTCTCTGGAAAAGGAGAAGGATGGAGGAAGCAGAAGTGACCGAGTGCCTGGTTTCTCTTTGGATATATACACTGATCCTGAGTAACCCGGCAGGGCTGGGTGCTGCCAGGAGGTCAGGGAGCCTCTGCACCTCCTCAGACACATTCCAGGCTGCTCATGGAAGCATCTGATGAGATTTTTTCCTGTTAGAAATCAATGCAGACATAGGCTTGTTCTTGTCTGTATATAATTTGAAACTGCCCCAGTAAATTGTATGATCCATGTAGGGCTTGTAATGGAGGTTTCTTTGTTGATCCAGGGACCTTGCAAATAGAAAGGTGAATAATTATATGTACTCTGTCAATTACCTCACTTTGGATCAGCTGACAGTCTACATATGAATTCGTAATGAATCCAGAATGAATCTTTGGCCTCTTACAGCCTGGACTTCACTAAAAATTCTGAATTCATAGAAAAATAGAAGAGAGGATGTTGCATGAGTAATATCTGCTAGAAATGGAACGGTTTGAAAAGTCTTGGGAACTATCACAGTGGTCCCCAGCTCCTATGACACTTGGAGCTCAGATACTCCAGCCAGCAGAAAGAACTGGAAGAATCCTCATTACCACTTGTGTGGCAGAAAACTCAGTTGCACAGAGGTCTTGGTTTTGCCCTTCCATTAAGAATTGGTAAAAAATACAACAATTTTTCTAATAAACGTGAAAAAATGAAAGCTGACTGAATACAGTAAACAGGGAACTAGAAAATCTAAGGCAGCCACTGGACATGGATGCTGCATTTCCCCAGCTCTTGGAGCTGGATGACTGCTCCTTGTCTAACACTTGCCCTGGAAATTTTAATGAAGATGTTTCCCATTTAAAATTAGATATCCTTTCACCAAATCCTCGTCTCAGGGATCAAGAAAGAAAAATATTTGGAGGCCAATAATGCAGCTAAAATATCCATACATTCCTACCGTAAGAGAAATCTCCCTAATCACAACAGCTACACAGAGCTGTGTGTTGTGTCATTTAGGACTGATTGTGGGATCTGGCATTCAGAGTCTGTCACCAGTTTAGAGAAGTCTGTCTCAATCAGTGTCACTGCTGGCCACAGCAGCCTGTGTAGGTCGCTGTCAATCCAGCTGTCTTTGTTTTAAAATGCTGTTTTGTTTGGGGCTTTCTTGTTTCTGTTTTCTAGGGCAGCTACCACATCAACGTCAGGGTCTGATGCTGCCTCTTGCTCAGACATAAGAGAGATTCACACAGGCTGCTCATCAGTGGCTTAGGATATTTCCTTAGATGAAAATATCCCTTTCTAACACTCTTTCTCCAGGCTCCTGCAATGCTCGACAGAAAACATGTCTTTGCCAAGTTATCCCGACTGTGAGGCTGAGCAGAGCAGCTGATGGCATATAAAAACCTCGCTCATCCTGTATTCTCACCTTGCAAGCAGTAAAGTTTGCCTGTTAATTCACAAAGTTTCAGCTGGTTTTGCTCTTTATTGCACTGTGCTGCAGCAGTGGTGACAATGCTTCTGGAGGGAGGTGGGAAGGTGGGGAATGCCACTATCTAAAGTAGACCTTTAGGAAGGGCTGGGCCTCCTGCTAAAGCTCTTTTGCACATCTGTTGTTTGTGTCCCCTGCCTTTGCAGTGATGCACTGTGTCCCTGAACAGTGGCTGTAGCCTTGGTCGTCTGCTGAATGAGAGTTATCTCCAGAGCAAGGGGAGAGCCAGTTATTAGTGAAGCCACACTGGTGATTTCACGTTGGAATCACTGCACAGAGCCTTGGATAAGTACTACAGCACAACAGGGTGTAGCTGGCAACTTAAATTTGATGTTGTGTGTATTTTTCTTCCCCAACCTGGCACCTTTCCCTCCAATTTAGTTGCAGAACAGTTCATGTGAGGTTGTCTTTGGCTGAGTGTTGAGCCTGGGGTGCAGAGAATTGCAGGCACTTTCATGCTTATATTTCCTCTGTTGAGTTTGGTCGTGCTGTGATAGCATTTGGTGGAGGTGTGGGTAAGCAGCAGCCACAGGTCACAAAAAAAACCCTATATTTACTGTCAAAATCAGAATTGGGAACACACTCTGCTTAAAAATAGGAGAAAAACTTCATTACTGTCATTTACATCAGACATGTTTCTGACCTCCAAGTCATGCCATGCAGGGGAGGTGGCTCATCCCCATCTGAGTCTCATACCTCACATTGTTATTTCCATGCTGCCATTTTGGGCAGAGGAACAAGTTCAGACAAAATAAAACTTGACCTCTGGCCGTTGCTTTGACCCAGCCCAAGGCAGTGCTTTCCTGCACTCTGGAAGGCTCTCTCAGCTTTATTTCCATGCTCCTTGGTGCCTCCTGGCCCATCAGGGATGGGAACACCAGTGCCCCAGCACTGTGAGAAAGCTGCTCTTGACCTGAACCTGACCAGAAACAGGAAGTAATAGAAATCTCACACAAAAAAATATCTTTTCTCCTGAGATCTTCAGCCAGAGGGTCAATTTCTGAACTCTCTCTTTCCCTGGTGTAACCACTGACTTTGTTTACACCAGTGTAATGGAGCACAGCCTTAATTATGGAGGTTCCCCTACAGCTTTGCACAAGAGTTGAGCTTGAGTGTGTGTCCAAACCAAATCTACAGAGTTTCTGAGCTTCTCCCATCCCTAATTATTTGTGGGTTTTGGATATATACCAAGAAATTAGTTCACATTCATCTACAATTTTCTCTTTGTTTGATTGGCTTGAGGGCTGGAATTAAGAAAGAGAATTACCTAGAATAATGCCATCTGTATTCCACATAAAGAGACTCCAACCAGAAGCAACAATGCAATGTTTTTTAAATTGTATGATATGATAATATATAATGACACGCTGCACAAACTGACACATGGTTTCCACGAATACCAGTGAGGTTTCTCTTCAAGGAAAAAGTAATGAAATGGAGCAGATCTCAATCCAGCCACAGCAGTACCAACCTGAGCATCCACCAGGGACATAATCAGAAATCACATACTCACTGCTGAGGAGCTATAATTAAACTAGATTTAATTTTAATGGAAATTCTTCCAGAAAAAAAAATATACCCATGTTCCCCACCCCCCTCCCCTCTAATGTTGTTCCACTGTTCCAGGCTTTATGGAAATAGTTACAGGATTCATGTGTTTTGCAACCCCAAATGTTTTCAAAACAAATAGAACATCTTAAAAAATGAAATTAATAAATCTTTTACATTCATGCTCAAAAGTCAGTCATGCTGAGGTTGTGTGGGTTCATCAGCATCAGATGCTTCCTGCCGGCTGGTGCCTCCACCCAACACATGTTTTAAATAATAATCAAGTTCAGCCTTTGCAATTATATTTTTGACTTAATGCTGTTGTATGGTAATGGCTCTTTTATCCTACTTTTATCTCTCAACTTTATGTCAGGCAGTACTACTCCTATCTAGGGATGTGAAAACCTGATAACTTTAAGAGGATTTATACTGACAAAATGTGCTTTATTAGTTTGGATTTGTTTTATTAGTACCCTGCAGTTTGATTAGGACTAGGAAGCAGTCAGGATATTGTTTGCCCAAGCAGAGAGAAAATAACACCAAGCAGAAAGTTAAATATATATCCCTTTATTGGGCTGGTGCTCTCACAAGCACACCAGCTCTTCCTGTGCCTCAGCCCCTCTATTTACAAAGGGCACAGGCCTCTTGGAGATGTAAAACAGAAACCCAGAGCAGATTCTGCAGTGCAAACACAAGCAGCTCAGCTGAACCCTCCTCACAGGGATCACCCAGACCTCTGAGACCCTTTCTGCAGCCTGGTCATGTCACTGCAGAGGTGCCTGAAGGAGCAGCTGTGCCCAGTGTGGGGCTGCCCCTGGGATAATGCCCCTCTGGGGCCATTTCCCCAAATTCCCTACCTCTTTCACGTTTTCCTCCATGGCCACACTTGGGCACACTGGGGTCAGGTTCCAGCCCAGCTGGGGAAGGGAAGGCACAGGCTGTGTGATGCTTTCCCCACCTTCCTCCTGGGATGGGCTTGGAGACCTCTCCCAGGGGAAATCTGGGCAAACCCACCTGGTAGCAGCACCCTGTGAAGTGTCTTTGTGTAGAAGTGATGAAGTGCTGCTCAGAAATATCTGGTTACCTCCTCCTTGGGATAAATCAGCTCAGGCTGGGAGAAGTACTGTTGTGTGTGGCAGTCAAACCAGCCAGGTTGAAACCAGGCAGGGTCTAGTGCCACTGCAGCCCTGGGATGGTCCCTCTGCCCTGGGGGCTCTGGGATGCCCACCAGAGAGGGTGCTTTGGTGGGGAGAGGGGGTCAGGCATGTTCCTGACAACTCTGGCAATGAGGCTGGCATCTGTAAGGCTAAGAAATGTGGCTGAATATATTCCTACATGTGATAGGTGCATGGAAAACCCATTTTTTAATTTTTTGGCAGAAAGGAATTGGAATGCGACTGGGCAAGCTACAGACCCATGCTCGCCCTGCCAACTTTTGTAATAATAGGAAGCTAGTTACAGTAAACAGTGGTAAATAACACACTCATGAAATCCAGCAGGGAATAAATGATTTGTTCTTATATAGGAAAACAAAAAAGGAGACAGTGCTTTATTTTTTAATACTGTTGTACTCCACCCACACTGTCTCCAGTATATCCCATAACAGTGTTGGCTTTTGAGAAAAATGCATATAATGACTGGACTCAGCCTTCTTGCACAGAAGCATGACTAGATAATAAAACAAAGATGCTGGCTTACCAAAAAATTCGCATTCAACTCTTTGTGACACATTCATTCACCACTCACTTTCTCCATTTTTACACGTAGAAGGAGTTTGGTGACTGGATTTTTTCCAGATTTGTGAGAATGAAACCAGAATGAGCACAATGCTATTTCTATCTGTGCCCAATATATATAGTACATTACTTACAAAATATTTATCTGTGTTTCTTCCCACCCACTACCTTGTTATATTCATCATGGGAGGATGAATTCATCACATGGGAGGAGACGTAGAAGACAGAGCAGATATATGAAGATTGGAAAGGATGTTTATCTGAGGGAGATTTGTTGTAAGTTATGAAACAGACTTTTAAAAAAACCTACTTTCCGATATTTTTCTGGAAGTAAACAAGTTTAGTTATGCTAATAGATTATTTTAGTGCCTATAAAGCGTCTGTTGCCTTTTCTAGTATGAGCTATTTTTAAACTTAGAAAGATTTTAGGATCACTTACTCAAGTGTAAGCCTGCAACTCTTTCTCGTATCCCCCATGGACAGGGAGAATAGTTTATTCCCTGCCCCTCAGAAACAGCATTTCACATGTTTGATGTCTCCTGTTTCTCCCTGACCAGCCCCAGTTCTCTCCCGCCCCTCATCTCCCAGCCCTATTTCTGGTCTCTACTGGATTGTTTCCAATCAGTCCTCACTCATTTGAGCACTGTGCTGAAGACAGGGTGATGATGCTGAAGCCAAGATTTCCCCGGAGCATAACTGCTCCTTTTCCAAGGCAGAGTGAATTCTGCCACAGCTGCCTCATGACCCCTGCCCATAAATCAGAAGAAATCAGAGTAAGCAGAATCTGGGCACCATGAATACACAATCCTGCTCTAGGCAGGGCCAGTGGCCAGATGCCTGGTGGGACCATATCTGGGGACATGGAGCAGGTTTGAGTTCAGCAGGTCAGCCTTTTCTTGAGGCTGGACTTTTGTCTGAGCAGTAAAGTGGAAGCATTGAAACAACTCAAAGCTGCATTGCAGCTGCATTGCAACTTCTACTGCATTGCAAGTAGAAGAAGCCTCTTCTGCTTCTCCTTCTAATTCATCCTCGCTGTTACAGCCGGGGTCTGATCTGAAAACATGTCCTTCCTGTGAGGTTCAGACCACAAAACTGACTGCTTGCCACATTCCCCTGTTGTTTTTTTCCTTGGGTCTCTGTATGAATCTAGTTTATCACATCCAGCCCTGTGTTAAATATGCTCAGTGTTTGAGCAATCTATGAAGTCACAAGCTTCCCATGGAGAGTTTTTCTTCGCTTCATCTGGAGCCCAACAACTCCTACAAGTGTACACAGCATGGTCCCCAAAAGGTCCTTCCTTGTCACCTCTGGGAAATTTTGCTGCTTCTTGGTGGAGCTCTTTCACACAGAAACGTGTGGTGTCTGTGGGGAGGGCAGGTCACACTGCTGACCCCCAGGCTCCCAGTGTGCTTCTGTCGGTCAGGCAGTGGAAATACTGCTGGAAATAGTGCTCCCCTGGGCTCTTCCCAAAAAACAGGGGAGAAGTGTAGGAGATGGGGAGCTGACACTGCTGTGGGGAGTAGGAGCACTGCAGACAATACAGTCTGAACTGAGTACTGGGAGAGGGGGCGAAATGTTTGCCTGGAATTAAGGGAAAAACTCTTTGGGTCTGGGTTTTCATCCAGGTCATGTAGATAGTGCATCAAAAGGAGCAGTCAGGACAGTCTGTGCTCATCATCCACTTGGAGCAGGAGCAGAGAAAGAGAGATGAGGGTGGCTGAGCCCTGCCAGAAAGGTCCATGTGTCCCATCTTAGCTGCCCACGAGTTCTATCCCATCACAGCAGTGTTTCCCAGCACTCTGGTGTGCTCTGGGCGTATTCCCTTTCCTCAGCTCCCATCAGGACCATTCACTGACCCCACAGGTAACTGATCTCCCATTGTATGAGGCACAGGAGACGGAATAATAAATAAATAAATAATAAATAATTCAGAAATAATCTTTTCTCACATAAAAATCCATGTTCCTGGGGAAAAGTACACAAAGTTAAGGCCAGGAATAATCTGTTCAATTCCAGCAAAAGCTCCAATTCCCCTCTTCTTTTGTGTAAGTCACAGACTCCCTTTTCTCCTCCCATAACAATCTCATGCATAATAAAAACAGGGCTTCCTCTGAAAATCTTTTGTTTTCCAAAAATATGAAGAGTTCCAGGGAGAGTCTCCAAGATCAATTTGCTATCTGATTCCAAACAGAGCTGAACAAAATCTCTGGTTTTCTCCACTGCCAAATATTTGTGGTGACATGCAGGATCTGCCCCTAATGTCAGCAGGAATATCAACAAAACATTTCCAGCATGTTTTCACAAATTTGCCATCAGTTCCCAGGCCATTTGGTGAAACTCTACAGACGTCATGGGTTGACTTTGTTAAAACCATCCATGCAGTTTTAAGGAAAATAGCATCTGATGACTTCCCACCACCTTTCTTGTCTTTTTACAGACTCTTAAAATACTATGTGATTCCTTCAAAATGTTCAAATAATCACTCCTGCTTTGATTATAAACAAAGAAGACTTTAATTTGTCTCTTCAGCCAAATTCAGGAAAATCAGATCCCACTGCTCAGTTGGAGAGGGAAAGACAAACAAATGTAATGAAGCCAGGCAGCTGAAAAAAAATAAAAAAAGCAGCACTGATTAATGGAGAAAAACAACTCACATTGTATTTTTTTTTTCAACCCCACTCATCCTTCTCCCAATAGCCTAAACACAAGGCAAAAGTGAAAGTGCAACTACTGGCCTCCTGTGCTCCTTCCCTGCCAGGGCACCTGCCTGGGGTGGTGGAGCCATGCTTGGAGCCTCTCCCCTGGGTTGTGGGTGCCCCTCCAGCCCGGGTGGTGCCACTGCCTCCAATCCATGTGCTTTCCAAGCAACAGCAGCTGCTGCTGCTGCTGCTGCTGCATTTCAGGTCATGCTCAGAGCAGCTGATGCGCCTCGCCTGTTCCTGCTTTTGGGAAAATGCACTCTGAACCTCCTTCCTAAATATGGAGTGGTGGGAGGTGAGATTGATGGAAATTAATCAGCTGCTCCCAGTCTTAGGAGAGACTGAGCAGGGACACCAACCCTCCCTCCCCAGCTCCATGTCGGGTCCCAGTCTGTGTGACTTGCCCACCATGTGCTCAGCAGCTTCCCCAAAGGAGGTTGGAAATGACCTCAAGGATCATCTTATTCAAACCCTGCCATGGGTAGGGATGCCACTCTAGATCAGATTGTTCAGTACCCCATCCAACCTGGCCCTGAACACTTCAGGGATGAGGGAACCACTGCGTCTCTGGGCAACAGAAAAGCTGTCGTGGTTTCAGGAATGTTTTGAGGGTGGGATTTTACCATTTCAAGGTCTCTTTCTATAGAGACTCCCCCTATTTGTAACTAATTTCTAGTGATTTTTCTGCCACAAGTGGTCCAGCCTCTTACAGACTGGAGCCCAAGAGACTTCAGCTTAAGGGACAGCACATGGTAGGAAGTTTACAGATCCCCTAATGATTTCAAATATCACTTACATCACTCTAGAAGACACCAGGTCCATAAGAGATAATGTAAACCTCTTCCTTGCTGCAGTTTCTCTTGAGCTACAGCTAAATGCTGCAGACACATTACTGTGACTTGAATGCATATAATAGGTATTTGTGCATGCAAATGGCCGGTTATATGTGAGCAAGTAATTACCTGATTTGCATGCCCAGACATGGTAATTCAAATGTAAATTAGCTGTGCAGTTGCAGATATATTTTGCATGTATAGTTGCCTATTTATAAAAATATGTATATTTTTGTCTAGCCAAAAGGGCCTTTTACCCCTGCTCCAAATGAGACATAAGTGGGCACATTAAGTGGCACATGCTCACATCTGCCCAGGGGTGAATGTCATCAGTCTGAATATATTTGTGAGAGCTGCTCTGCCCAAACTGGAGCCCAACTTTATTTATAGAAAACAGCAACAAAGGGTTTCTGTCTGACGCCCACCAAAATCAATGCAAGTCTTTCTGATGACTTCAATGGGCTTTGAATCAGGCCCAGATGGAGCAAAGATATTTCTTAAATTATTTTTAATGGAGGAAGTGTCGTGCACAAATATGTGAATAGATTAGCAGGGAGAGCTGCAGGTCTCTGTAAAGAGGTGCTGATTATACAGCTGCATGTTCAAAGTTCCCTTATCAAAACCTGTGAACTGATTTTGATGATGCAGAAATCAATAAAATATTTACTTAGAGGAACGTTTTGCACCTGCATTTGCAAACTTCAAAACCAAAGTAACACATGAACCACGATTATATTTTCTGAAGTTAGTAATGATGTGTTTTTCTCCATGACACTATTGGTATATGCAAATAAGTACTTTTTTTTTCTTTTTGATACAATTTCATTATTTGCATTGCTACTAGTGGTTCACCAATAAAGGCGAACATCACATTAGGATTCATGACAGTTTTCACATTGTATTATCAATATGTGGAAATAATTGTCTGCTCCGGGATTAAATTACATTATTGTGTATCTTTTTCATGCCTAATAAATAATGATGGATGGCTTTTATTTTCATCACCACCTGCAACCATTTAGTCACCCCTTGATTGTTGAAGATAAAATAATAAAAAGCAAGTGTTATGTTGCAAGCAAAAGAATGCAGTCAAAACAGTTGCATGCCTCGTGTCTCTGTCTACCTTTTTCCAGTCCCTAAAGAGTAATAGTTGGTGTTCTGGGAAGGCTGGCAACCTGCAAACTGGCAAACAGTTCTCATAAATTGGGCAAGGGGGAAAAAACGTGGAAAACCTTTTTTTTCTCGTAAAACAATAATTATTTCTTAGCGCACGATTCTTAATCTGAAAATTAGGTTTTTGTTCTGCTGTGCAAATCAGTTACATGCAATTAGAATGCAAAGCATAGGCACATTCTTGGTGTTTAGCCCTTTTAAATAGAAATGAAAACAGCCTGCAAATTGTTCCAAAGTTGAAAATGCATTCTAGGTAATTTAGAAATTCAAAGAAATAAAGCCATGCGTAATAAAAAGCCCACTCCAGCTCATAGCATTTTCTTTAAAATTGCCAATTGTGAAGCTTTATAATAAAAATAGACACTGCATATTTTGAAAAACTGTGAGGCTCTTTGCCAGTGTTGACATATTTATACACAGGCACACAAATCCACATGTGCACACACAGAGTCCCAGTTCATGTCACTTTTTACACGATCATCTTTTCTACTAGGTCAAGTGTAATCTTGAAATTGTTCAAACTCCTACCTGCACATTGTGATCCAGAAACTCTTTAAAGCTGAAAACAAATGGAGTTGACATCTTTAGTTAAAGCTTACATTAGCTATTGTCACAAGTCTTTAATCACACTCACCCTCTTCAGATATCTGGTATTGTTAGCTCGGGCCGCCCTGCGTGGAGTGCCATAGGAGCCTTTTAAAAATAGCACAGCAATATTTAGAATGGAAAGTTATTGCTGGATAATTTCATTAACTGCCAGTGTATGAAACTGAGCTCAAGACAAAGTTGTCCTCTTTTTTTTTTTTTTTTTTTAACAAAATATTCAGTTCTGAGTCAAAGGTTTATTCTCTGTGTGCAGTTTCACATGCTTGGCTCTATTATCTTTAAATCACAAGATGACAATCTTCTCAGGCATACCAGAGAGTCAACCAAAATCCAACAGTAATAGATAATCCTATCAAATGTCAAGATACTGAGGAGAAGCGGTTTTGAAAAATAGGCCAACAGTCCATTACTTGATTTACCTTGAGAGGATGTTAACATTTCTGTAGCCTGCCTTCAACAGGGTACACTTACTCTGCGTTGCTAAATTGTTTAAAAGCATGTTTCAAGCATTTAGAACTATTTCTGTTGTTTGTATTTAAATATATACTTTGAATTTTCCATCATTTAGCAGCAGTGCTGCCTAAGTGGGGAGGTCCCAGCTGGCTGGAAGTGAGCAAATGTGACACCCCTTTAAATGAAGGGTCAGAAGAAGTCAGGCCTATTTAATATCTTTATTGATGATGTGGATGAGGGGATTGAGGGCACCCTCAGTCAGTTTGCAGATGACACCATGTTGGGTGGGGGTATTGATCCACTGGGGGCAGGAAGGGTCTGCAGAGGGATCTGGACAGGCTGAATCAATTGGCCAAGGCTAATTGTAGGAGGTTTAACCAGGCTTGGCAGTGCTGGGTGAAGGGCTGGACTTGATGATCTAAAAGGTCTTTTCCAACCTAAACTATTCTGTGATTCTATATGAGTAGAAAGTGCTGTTTAAAATAAATGCTTTTCTTTCAGGGACAAAAAACAACTGCTGGTTGATGTAGCCCTCCTCAAACACAAAATATCAACAAAATAATCCATTTACTAGCCCAAATTTATGAATGAGATTATAAATTAATTTTACTAATGGGTTAATGGGTGAAGAGTGGAATTTCTTGGGGTGTGCCCTCTCTTGACCTATGGAAATGCCTCAACCACAGAAAATTATCCTCGGAAATCATAAGCAGGGACTCAAAGGGCAGTCCTGAGTGCTGATGTGCTCAGACTTCTCATGCGGCACCATTCCACACACCTTGAACACATCTGCCCTTGCTCACAGCACAATATTAAAGCTCCTCTGTAGAGAGATGCTGTGTGAAAAGTCCCTCAAAAACAATGGCTGTGTAAAACAGAAGAAATTGGGGAAATTCCCCAAAATTTGAATTGGCAAAAAAGAGGTTATCCTGGAAAAACGTCCCATCTGGACTGTTGGTGCACTGGAAGTTAAACAGAGGATCCTCTGCTGACACCTTTCCTTACCCATTTTGCTCAGCTGTAGCGCTACCAACGCCGCCTACAGAAAGCAAAGGAAAGGGAGAAATTCAGGTCAAAAATACACCTTCCATGATAAAATTCCCATTGGCTACAGCAATTACAATGCAGGACATTATTCTTTTGACGTATTTGCAGTCCTTTTACAGTCAGTCAGTATAAAGCAGCCACATTTTTCCTGCCTGGCGCTTTTGGTTAAAAACCATGCCTTGCACACATACACACGGAGCAAAGGGCTGACTGCAGCTGAGGCTTTTCCTTCTCATGCCAGACAGATGCTCCCTGGGAAAGGATAAAACCCTGCACCCCCGAGTGGGAGCTGCAGGGCTGACACCAGTGCCAGGATGCAGGCAGCTGCATGACTGCGCTTCTCAGAATTTTACTGCCCTCTCCAAAAAAATCGTTCAATTTCAAGTGATAAATAAACACTCTCCAAGTTCTGCCTGCAGCTGGAGGCAATCACTATCTTTCTCATCTCTGTGCTCCATCCATGGCTCCATCAATAGAGAGGTAATTTTCAGACTCAGTTCATTAACACCGAGCTGTTGATGGAGCTGTAAACACTCCACCCCGCTGTCGTTTCAAGCCTGTTACCAACTATTCTTTTTTGTTTAGCTGACCTGCCGTGGCATTTAAGATGAAAAATATTTGGTTTAAATTCACAGCAGTTGCTCTGGTCTCTGAAGAGGGCTGACGCTGGTTCTGACATCCAAAAGCACCGCAGAGCCAAAAGGGAAGCAAATTTTTTGGCCAGAGTTCTGCAGAGAGGGTGAGATATGTGGCAGCTTGGGATACCATGAGACAAAGGCAATGCCATGTTTGGCTTCAAATGAGAGTTCCTACTTGTAAAACATACACACACACCATGTAAACAGGCATCAAGATTAGGAAATTACAAGAAGGCAGAAGGAAAATGGGTTTAGCCAGCAGATGTCCCAGTGAGAAGAGGGGACACTGTCCCATCTGCACACAGCAGATACAAAATCCTACCACTCAGGCAGGTTTGGGAGTGCTTGATACCTTGATGGATGGTTTGGACCATGGTGTAACTGGTGCAAGAAGTAAGAAATGAGCTTATAGCATGGCCCAGCCTGACTTTTTGCACTGCTGAAGGACGTTGTTGATGGGCAAAGACACCCTGGGGCATTTCCTTCTGTCCCACAGTTCATCAGGGCATTTTGACCCTGGTGCCAGCTTGTGTCAGGCCATGATTTGCAGACTGGCAGTTCACAAGCTCAGCAAGAGCAAAGTGGGGAGACAGACAGCACCCATCCACAATGAGCCAAATTAGTCCCCAGGGATAGATTATTTCAGTAAATAGAATGACCAGGCTGCACATGAAATTATGTCTCTGCTCTCGGCAGTGCTGTCAGTTCCTTCACCCCAAGGTTGGCAGAGTCACCCATGCTGGAGGCAGGGGAATGATTACAGAGAGCAATGGTTCCAGAACTGCAGTCCCCATGTTTTTGAAGGCTCTGTCGTGGTCATGGTATATATAACTCAGTAAGGGATTCTCATTCTTTACAGGCATAAATGTATCTGCATGCTGAGGTGCAGCAAGTGGCAGAAACATCCCCAGAACATTGTGAAAAATATCTGCTCTTCTGAGAGAGGATGTGCTGCCTGGCCCCAAGGAAGCTCTCTGCACTCAAGGAACCAGCCACCAAGATTTTTTGACAATTTTACATGGTGCACAAGAGGGAACTCTGCCTTGGGCAGGTAAGGCTTGAAGTTTCAATTCTGTTTTTCCTCCTCTTGGGTTTGACCTGATTAGAATCAACCCGAGGTAGAAGGGCCAAGGGATATTCACCTTCACCCTGCACATATGGAACAGATACCTGGCCCTGGCAATGTCTTCCCCTGCAGTTGTGTGCACCAGACTGATCAAACAAGAAACAGCAGCAAGAGCCACACAGCCTCAGTGCTGTTGGGAAGTAGATGTCTCCAAAAGGGAAAGAATATGGCTCAGGCATCCTGTAATTCGGGGTGAACTGGATCAGAACAGTTTAATGAAAATGGCTATCATCCACTTTTTGTTTTCTTTATAAACATTTGCAGAGTGTCAGTAGCCAATCTAAATGTCTCAGCAGACAAGTACATACTGTACTTTGCCTCTTTTTTTCTGGAGAGCTGGAGAAAACATGTGAGCTGGAGCCAGCTGATGTGCTCTCTATGGGTCTCAAGGGCAAACTCATTCAAACTGAGAATGATCTTCATGTCCCTTCCAAACTCTCTTTGTGCTCTTATTATTACATCTTCAGAGGTTCATCAAACCATTCTCTCTCCCCATCATGCTCAGGGACATTTTCTTTGCCAGCCAGCTCGGGAGGGTTCCTGACCACGAGGCACAGCCTGGCTCCTGAGGTGTCTAACAACATCTTGGAATGAATCGTGCCTGGGTCCGGGAAGGATTTGGGAACAAGCTCTTCTTTGCAGGGCTATTGCCCATTTTGCTCTTCATTGATGTTTTCCTCTTTTAGACAAGGATCATCTTGTCTGGAGAGGGTAGTGTGTGTGTGGAGGTAGTGGGAGCTGTGGCTGCAGGGCTGTGCAGGCTCAGCTGTGAGAGCGCAGGCAGCTCCTACAACTGCCTCGTTATTGGAAGGTGAGCCTAACAAACCTGCTGTCAGATGATCTCTTGTCTCTTTAAAGCAAAGGTAAAGGATCTAAGAAAGCTCTTTCTTGCTCATTCTTTGGACAGAGACATTTAGATTGAGCACTGCAGCTCTCCCTCTACTACAAAGACTACAAAGGTATTTTTATCTTAATTAGAAAGTTTTGCTGCCCTACTTTCTGGCGAGCCCTTGTCCAGCCAGCCTGTCATCTCAGGCACCACTCAGGCCCCTCAGAACCAGACCAGCTGGTTTCAAAGCAGCCTTGGCACTGCTCTACCCAAGGGCTCCCACGCTCCGGACTGAGTGTGAGCATCAGCCTTCAGAGGCCGCTTTGAGAAGGTCCTTGGCTGACACGAAGAGACCAGGGCAGAGCCCTGTGCCTGCCCTGCAGGCTGTGTCACCCTGCCACACGGAGGGACAGGCTCCCTCCCCGCCCTGTCAGCATATGCCAGCCAAGGCCTTGCCACTTGTTTCTCCAGGCTAGCGCAGGCAGAGCACCCAATGCATTGTGACAGAGCAGTTAAGTAAGTGGCACAGATTTCACATGTCAGCCCTTGCCTGCCTAATCCCAGAGCTATCCCACAGCAAGTGACTGGTGAGGAGCTTCAGCAGCGTGCACAGGCAGCACTTAGTACACTTCAGAGCATGTGCTGCTAAACTAAGTGTTGTGCTGCTGTTTTTCACTGCCTGCATCCACACTCAAAGGACTTCACATGCATGCAGACCTGGAGACAGGCTAGAACAAGCTTCCCAAAGTGTGGTCTTCTGCAAAAGCTTAAATATATTTGTGTACACTGATCTTCATAACTGTCAGGGGTAATTACATTCCAATTTTCCACAGTAATGTAGTTAGATTTTTTTTTTTTTATAAAAGGAAAAAAACCTATCTTCTTCATTGCCATGCCTTAGCCTTGTTTTGTGGAGTAGTTATGAAAAGAAAATTGTCAGCAGAGTTTCCTTAGCATTTCAGCTGGGCAAAATGTAAAAAGTAGTAACTACTTTACTGGCAAACTATTTTATAAATAATATATATCACAAGCAAGAGTCAGCTAAATAAATATATTTACCAAACTACTTTACTGGCAAAAGTAAAGTAGTTTGGTAAATATATTTATTTAGCTGACTCTTGCTTGTGATATTTTTTGGGGCCTTGAAGGTACTGGTAAGTCTTAACAACCTTAACCAGCCTCTCCTGGTGCCTCCACCCACTCCAGCAGGCCTGGGAGCCCATTTAAGGTCCCCCAGGGAAATTTGCTCCTTTTTGTGAGCTGAGCTGGAGGATGCTGGGCCTCAGCGGGGTGATGGACCCACTCATCCTGACCACACACCGACTTCCAGCCTGATCTCCCTGTGATGCTGCCTTCTGACCTGGCTCCCATCTGCAGCTCTGCCTGCTCCTCTCACTCAGGTACTGGAGAAAAGGGCTGTGACTCTTGGGGGGCCCCACCCCACCATGGCAGTGGGGCATGATGTTCCTGTTGGAGCTTCTTTCCTAGGGAAAGTGCAGACCTCACTGACAATATCCAGGGGCATAATAACAACCCCTGTAGTCCCACTCTGCTCCTGGGAAGGATGAGGTGCTGGTGCCCTCCCTTGGCACACAGGGGGAGGGAAGCAGATCCCACAGATCTCATGGGTGTGCCACTGGAGCTGGAGACGTGAGAGGGAAAGAATTAGAAGAAATGACTCATGGCAACTCCCCTGCACCAGTGGTAGTGGTGCAACTGGTTCTGGCTTCTGGATACAGTTAAACCAAACATCTCATGAGTGCCAATTGCTGTGTTGTTTATGGTAAATGGGGTTGGGTAAACAAAGCAACTGCAAAACTTCCAGTAAAAATGAAAGGTCAGGCTGTATGACAGAGTAGTAATAGGATGTTTGTGTTGCCAGTGTCTCAAAGCTTCTGTAATGGGCATTCAGCTACCAGAACAATAGTTCTCATGGCTTTATCTTTGGTGAAAGAACAGATATGAAGGCAGGATGCTTCGCACATGCTGATGTGAAAGTAAGCTTTGCTGTTGGTGATACTACAATAGCCATGCTATAGGAATGGATGCTGAACTGCTGAACTGTGTTAGCCAAAGCTAACTAACTGCTAGATCATATTATTATCAATGCATAAGTCAAAAGAAAGAAATTGAGAGTAACTTTTCCCTCAGAGCTTGCTCCCACCACAAATGGTGTGACATGCACTGTGGGGTACCAGCATGATCACACTCCACGAGGCCATGGTTTTCTACCTCTACACTGTTCTTAAAATCAGTGCAAAATCTCTACTGGTCAGATGCTTAAGTCCCTGAGTATTCCTGTATTCCCTGATGTAGTGTGTTGAAAACCTCCCTTTCTTTTTCTTTTACTGGGACACTGGCAGAGGAACCACTGTGACTGCCCTGCTGCAGAGGGGACACAGGGCTGGAGAAGTGCTTGGTCTCAGTTAGGATGGTTGTTTTTCTTACCAAAGAGGAGTTTGCTGCTGCTCTACACTTACTCTCAGTAAATCCACAGTCCTGGCAGTTAAGGTATCAGACTTGTCATTTTGGAGGAAAGCATTTTTATTTGATGGTATGACATGAAATCCCAGTTTCATGCAGTCACCATGCCCACCTTGAAAACAGATAGTTTCAAATTTACTTACAGGCTCTTACATCCTCCTTCATCCAAGTTTTTTCCCTCCTTTATGAGAGTAAAATGCTGCTCTTATAGAGTTACTGAGAAACCTGATTGCTTCTAGTGCTTCTAACATTTCAGCATAGAATATCTTAGAACTGAGGCAAAACATGGCCCAAAGGATGCTCATTTGTGCCTGGTGCTATGGATAGAAAGCCTAGGGGAATCTTTGCATCCTGTGTACCAGGATTATTTGTTTTGCTTCAATAGATTTGGGATTTTTGTGGACATAAACATTATTCTTTTGTGTAAAGTTGTACTTCCACCAGCATTTCCTATCTAATTTACCAGTAGGTACTGACAAATATCCTGATTTCACTAAAACGTGACAAAAAACTGCATCCAGGATTTCCTCTCAGATTTTCCTGTGCACATTTCTGATTTTCTTCCTCGTTAATGGATTTAAGCAGGAGTGTCAAGAAAGATCTTGTTGATATCATGTGGTTCCAACTCAAAAGGTTCAGAAACATCTTAAAAGTTTGTTGTTTTTTAGATTAGGGCTTCCATTTGTTGGACTCCACTCAAGTCAGTAAGAGTTTTTCCTTAGCAAAAGAACATAAACTCTTATTTTGACAGATGCAAAAGCTTTCTCAGCCTTCAGGCTTTCCTATTGTAAAGCCCAATTGCATTAGGTAAATTAGGAGAGTTAAAAGAAAATAAGTATCACATTTTAAAGTACAAAGCAGAACAAAAGAATAAATTGTTACTTTGCATAAGTTAATATTTAAGGAGCACATCTCAGGCAAGGTAAAGCCATAATTGACACCAAAGTAGAATCTCCCTTAAACTTTTTAGTGAAGAAATTAATAGAAGCTTTGTGCTTTTCTGAAATGTTTGTGTTTGGTTGTGTTAATATTCTTTCCATGACGGTGTCTACGTGAGAATTGGAGATAAAATAAGACAGATGTACTGACCATGGTTACCAAGGGAGCAGTTTCCTTAGCAATGGCAAAGCAGTTGTCAAAGCAGTCAATGTTCCCTCTCTCTCTCACATGACTTGTTTTTACTAGTTTGCATAGCTTGGTTACACAAACAGCTCATCATAAACCTCTCCCAAATTTCCAGGCACAGGCAAACAAGGCCTAGGTGGGTCATTCATCAGAGGATCCCAACCCGGTTTCAGTTCAGTTTCTACCTGAACCTCTTCCTATTCTTTATCATTTTTCATAAAACATTTGCCATCTAAAGAACATGAAAGTCATCCAAATGGAAACATAACCACATAGTGCACATTCAGATAAAAAGATATGGAGGTGTGTGAGTGGCATAAAATTGCCACCTGTCCGAAGCACCAGTCCCTTCCTGTTAAGGATAAAGATGGCAGCTAAAATCATCCCCATAAATAGGTCTTGTAACTGCTCCATGAAATGGTTATTATCTGAGAATGGAAGGCAGTATGATCCCATCTTCCTCATGGAGGCTGAAGAGTGGATTATGCTGCACTTACCACTCTCTGTGGGTGCTTCTGGTGGTGGCCATAAGAGTGTGAGGTCCCTGGGCCACATCCAGAATGGCCCAGCTGAGGCCATTACCCAGCAGGCAGCCCCTCCACCCTCCCAAAGCACATCAGGCTCCCAGGGACAGCAAGGAGGTGAGATGGGCTTATGCTGCTGGATGGAAGGTATCAGCTCTAAGAGAATGGTTGATCTCACAAACTGCTCGGAAAACCCTGCTATGTGTAGCTCTAGGCATAGTGACCACCAAACCCACAGGTATTCAACCTGAGTAGAAAACCAAAACCATCAAGGCAATGATGAAACTCTTTCCCATTATGTATTTCAGATAAGTAGTTTGTTTTAATCAAAATGTGATTAAAAATGTTGTAGCCCAGTAATGCAGGGACAGATCTGTGCTGGCTGCAAGAGGTGCAGTCTTCTGGTAATTGGTGTCAGGAAACAATTGTTTTCCTGCCTCTGTTTCCAAACAAGGGCTGAACTGTTTCATATCAAATATATCTAAATTCCTATTTGAAGACATTTCCAGGGAATGCCGAGTTGCTATCAAGAGGCACTTTTTAAAAGTCAAAAATGCTTCTATGAAAAGCAATATTAATATAGCCCAGTATTATCAGTTGAAGTGTCACATACAGAGAAAATACTGACTAGACCACTTCTGGATCAATTCTGGGTGGAAAAATGCCATTTTGATGTCATTGTTATGATCTGCCATTTAAAAACATTTGCTATCGAATAGCACCTGAGAATTTTCTGACAACTCAGCTATTCTGTGTGCATTCCTTTCCAACCCATGGCTAAAACTCACTCATACTGATTTTCCAACACATCCTTATTTAGTGCCAGCAACAGGTATGGATTTTTGTTCAGGTTGACTGGAATTCAATTAGACACTGATAGAGAGAAGAGAAATGTGGGGTGTGTGCACACAGAGCAGCTGAGTGCTGCTCCCCTCCTGCTCACAGCTCGGTGCCCTGGGGAAGGTTACAACCACATCTGTGCTCCTCCTTGAGGCTTTCACTCCACCACTACACTGCTCATGCTGCACTGCTCCAGGCTGAGTTAGGAGTTTTCTCAGGCTTTGTTTACAAATACCTCTAGCAGGAATCTGACACCTCAGACGGGAAGGCATGGAGCAAGCTGGGAATGCAGTATCAGGTAGAAGTGTTGCTGGTCTCTGATTTGACTCCTGTGTCCTTGCTTACAGCTCCTGGGCAGGGAGAGGGTTAGGAGCACTGTGACATCTATGAATGCTGTAAGCAAAATCTGTCTCTCATCTGCTTTATTAGGAAAGCTGCATGGAAAGGGAGGAAAAAGGCTGTGGCATGTTTCTTAGTTATTTCCTTTATTCCACATCAAGGCGGTTTCAGATTCAGGGAATCTCACAGTCCTTGAACTCAATAAATGTACACAATCCTTGTGAAAACCAGTATTTTTGTGTCAAGAAACATAGGGCCAAAAAAGGAAGGAAAGGTAAAAGCTACACAAAATTAAACCATGTTCAAAAATGCGACACTTCCTTTAGAGGAAATAGTGGAAGCTGTTTTTTCTGCTGTGCACAAAACATAAATGTGCAGCTTGTTTTTGAAAGTTTTTGGGAATGGGGAAGAGAAAGCTCCAGGAGGGAAGAGTGAGCAGTGACAGCCATCCAGCTGATGGGAGAAGGCAGCAACAGGGAGGGACTCAGATTGCTTCTGCAAAGAGGAAGTTTGCAGTTTTACTTGTAGGAGGAGCACACCCTGAGGCCCTGAGTCATGTCAAAATCCCATAGCATATATGGCCACACTTCCATCCCCTCCACAGCCCTGTCACCTCAAACCTCAAAGACAAGCTGATGAAAAGGTAGAGGTGTGAGTCATCTGGGTGTGCAGTTTTGCCAGGACAGTGCTTGGTCCCCATGTCCCAGTCCCTAATTCAGCAACCCCCAATTACCAAGGTGGCAGCTGTGCCCTTCACTTGCCTCTGGTTGAGCTGATTTTTCACCATTATGGTCCCCACCACCTGCTGTGCATTTGATGTAACTTTTCAATTAACATTCCCTGAGGATTTGTAGCCTTTCCTGTGTGCTGCAGCCCCAGCCATTCCCACACCCAGCACCCTTGGGCTGTGTAAACCTCCTGCACAAACACACTGGGCTCAGATTTAATGGCACCCACCTAAATCCCTCTGGTTAGAGGCGTGTAAACATGCCTGCAAAGGCTGTGCAGCAGAGAGGCCTAAATGCAAGACCAAAGTGTTATTGAATGTGACTAGTGCCACTCACACAGACAGGCACAGG